>NC_086125.1:21912052-23233719 GCF_963921235.1 Mobula hypostoma
GAAAGGGGCTCCCTTCCTCCACCATCAAAGCTGCCCTCAGCTGCATTTCTTCCATTTCACACATGTCTGCTCTCAGCCCATCCTCCTATTACCCTCCCAGGGATAGGGTTCCTCTTGTTCTCACCTACTATCCCACCAGCCTATGCGTTCAGCACATAATTCTCTGGAACTTCCGCCATCTCCAGCGAGATCTCACCACCGAGCACATCTTTCCCTCTCCCCCACTTCCTGCTTTCCACAGGGATCAGTTCCAATGTGACTCCCTTGTCCATTTGTCCCTTCCCACTGATCTCTCTCCTGGCACTTACGTTTCCAAGAGGAACAAATGCTACACCTGCCCCTACACCTCCTCCCTTACTATCATTTAGGGTCCCAAACAGTCCTTTCAGGTGAGGTAACACTTCACCCGCGAGTCTGTTGGGGTTGTATACCGCGTCCGGTGCTCTTGCTTGGCCTTTTGTGTATCGGTGAGACCCAATGTAGATTGGGAGACTGCTTCCATCATCTTATGGAATGTTGGAGCAGGTTCGACGGGCCAGATGGCCTACTCCTGCTCCTATTGGTTGTAGACGGGTCATTTTCTGCATGGAGGTCGGTGACCAGTGGTGTGCCTCAGGGATCTATTCTGGCACCCTTATTCTTTGCGATTTTTATAAATGACCTGGATGAGGAAGTGGAGGGATGGGTTAGTAAGTTTGCTGATGACACAAAGGTTGGAGGTGTTGTTGATAGTGTGAAGGGCTGTCAGAGGTTACAGTGGGACATAGATAGGATGCAAAACTGGGCTGAGAAGTGGCAGATGGAATTCAACCCAGTTAAGTGTGGAGTGGTTCATTTTGGTAGGTGAAATACGATGGCAGAATATAGAATTAATGGTAAGACTCTTGGCAGCGTGGAGAATCAGAGGGATCTTGGAGTCCGAGTCCATAGGATGCTCAATGCAGCTGCGCAGGTTGACTCTGTGGTTAAGAAGGCATATGGTGTATTGGCCTTCATCAATTATGGAATTGAATTTAGGAGCCGAGAGGTAATGTTGCAGCTATATAGGACCCTGGTCAGACCCCACTTGGAGCACTGTGCTCAGTTCTGGCTGCCTCGCTATAGGAAAGATGTGGAAGTTTTTCCATCCAATCTCCCTCCATTTCTGTGAACTGGTACACAGCAGTTCTATATGACAATCCTAGCAGTAGGATTGTCATATAGTGCCTGTATAGTTTTAATAATTGTGTCATATAAACCAAATCTATGTAAAACTTTGTAAAGAAAATTCCAATTAACCAAATCAAATGCCTTTTCAGAGTCCACGCTTATCACTATTGCTTCGATTATATTTTTTTTGTATAATGTGAAGTGTCCTTCGTATATTGTCTTGCGTTTGGCGTTGTTGTATAAAACCTGTCTGATCCTTAAGTATCAGTATGGGTAGAAACTCTTCTCATCATTTGGCCATGATGGAGGTAAATAATCTATAATCTACATTAAGAATGGGTATTGGTCTAAATGACCACATTCCATTTTATCCTTGCCTTCTTTTGGTATAGCTGAGATTATCGCTTCCTTCCAGCTGGGTGGCATTTGTGCCTTTTTTAGAGCCCAGTTCAGTGTGGAGAGTAAGGAATTAACTCATTTTTAAATTCTTTGTACCACTCTGCCGTATACCCACCTGCCTTGCTTCATTTAAGCCTACTAATTGCAGCTTTCAGTTCAACTTCAGTTATGTCAGCAGTCATCGTTCTATTTTGTTCTTCGCTTAAAGTGGGTAACTCTAGAGAATTCAGGAAAGTGTCAATTTGGGTTATGCTTCCCCCTGGAACTTTGGAATATAGAGTTTTGTAAAACACTTCAAAAACTTCTTGAATTTCACTTAGCTTATTTTTTGTCTTTTTTGTTCTTGGATCCCTAATTCTACGAATTGTATTTTTTGCTATCGTTTTCTGCAGTTTCCATGCCAGTATTTTCATAGACTTAGATCCACTTTCATAATATCTCTGTTTCAGAAACGTTAAATTTTTCCTGATTTCTTGCATAGCCAAACTATTAATTTCATTCCTAATTTTAAAAATTTCCTCTAATGTATCCTGTGCCAAATTCAATTTGTGTTTTTTCTACTTCCTTCAGCCCATTTTGTAATTCCTCTAAAGCTTTATTCCTTATTTTTTTCTTATATGAAGATATCGCTATAATTTTCCCTCTTATGACAGTGTTCAGAGTATTTCCATCATCACTGAATTCTAAGTAAAGACCAATTTCTTTTTTAATTTGTTCCTTAAAGTAGGGATCATTGAGTAGACTTGATTTTACTTTCTAAATAGTATTCTTTGGTTGTAGGTCAAAATCAGATAAATATATAGGTGCATGGTCACTTACATCTATTGTCCCAATTCCACAGGTGTTTATTTTCTCTCTGTCTTTTACAAAAGCATTTCTAAAGATATGAGTGTTTGTCTGTCCACAGTAAGAGAAATTATCTACAAATGGAGAAAATTCAGTACTGTTGCTCCTCTCCCTAGGAGTAGGTACCCTGCAAAGATCACACCGAGAGCACAACATGCAATGCTGAAGGATGTGGAAAAGGACTCAAGGGTAACAGCAAAAGACCTGCAGAAATCTAAAAGCTGCGAAAGTCTCTGTTCGTGTGTCCACTAGAAGAAAAGCACTGAACAAGAATGATGTTCATGGAAGGACACCACAAAGGAAACACTGCTCTCCAAAAAAAAAACACATTGCTGCAATCTGAAGTTTGCAAAAGACTACCTGGATGTTCTACAACACTTTTGGGATAATGTTCTGTGGACAGATGAGAAAGAAGTTTAACTCTTTGGCAGAAATGCACATTGCTACGTTTGGAGGAAAAATGTCACTGCACACCAACACCGAAACCTCATCACAACTGTGAAGCATGGTGGAAGGAGCACAATGGTTTGGAGCTGCCTCAGGGCCTGGACAGCTTGCAATTGTTGAGAAAACAATGAATTCAAAATTGTGTTGAGATATTTTATGGCAGAATGTCAGGGGATCAGTCCATCACCTGAAGCTCAGTAGAAGTTGGATAATGCAACAAAACAATAATCTGAAAGTCAAGAGTAAATCAACAACAGAATGGGTTAAAAAGAAGAAAATTAGTATTTTGGTATGGCCGAGTCAAAGTCCTGACCTTAATCCTATAGTAATGTTGTGGAAGGACCTGAAGCAAGCAGTTTATGCAAGGAAGCCCATCAACATGCCAGAGTTGAAGCAGTTTTGTAAAGAGGAATGGCCTAAAATTCCTTCAAGCCGATGTGCAGGACTGATCAACAGTTACCAGAAACGTTTGGTTGAAGTTATTGCTGTACAAGGGGTTACACCAATTACTGAAAGCAAAGTTTCACATACTATTTCCAACAAATACATTTAATATTGGATCATTTTCCCAATAAATAAACGAACAAGTATGAAGTTTCTATGTTATTTATTGAATTGGGTTCCCTTATCTAGCTTTCGGACTTGGGCGATGATCTGATTACATTTTAGGTCATATATATATATAAATAGGGAACATTCTATCGGGTTCACACACTCTCTAACACCACTGTACATTACCCTACACCACTGAGTGTATCTCTGTACATTTGTGGTCTTCTGCTGCTGTAGCCTCTCCATGTGTTGTGTGTTTGGAAATGATCTCCTGCTCAACACTGTTGTAACATGCTGTATTTGAGTTACTATTGTCTTCCTGTCAACTTGAACAAATCTGGCCATTCTCCTCTGACCTCTCTCATTAGCAAGGCACTTTCACCCACAGAACTGCTGCTCACTGGATGGTTTTAGGTTTTTGCACCATTCTCTGTAAACTCTGGAGACTGTTGTGTGTGAAAATACCAGGCAGTCAACTCTTTCTGAGAAACTCACAACTGAACCTCTTGACCATGTCTGTATGCTTTTATGCATTGAGTTGCCACCGCATGATTGGCTGATGAGATATTTGCATTAAAGGGCAGGTATGCAGGCGCCCCGCATAAAGCGGTCACTGAATGTAAATCCAACATGAGCACAGGACAACAGAATGACACAACGATGGCCATGCATTCTAAACGGTACTGAAAGCAACGCAAAAGGTACCGAGAGAGGTCAAGTGAAGAGTCCGAGCATGTGGTAGCATCATCGGAAAGGGTGTGTGAAAGAGGTGACTGGTCCAGGAATCTGACTGCAGTGGGGAAGAATCTGTTTTTGAGTTTGAGTTCTGGGCTTTCAAGTTCCTGTGTCTTCTCCCAGAAGGTAGAAGAGAGAAAAGGGAATAGCAAAGGGTGGCAGGAATTCCTGACAATATCCCCACTTTATTGCGGCAACATTCCGTGAAGATATATATATATACTATTGTGATTTTTAAAAATATATTGCACTGTACTGTTGTCAGAAAGCAACAAATTTTACAACATAAATCTGATTCTGATAAAGGACATCTGAAAGAATTATGCAGGGACACACACGTGTATATATACACACACACACGGCAAAGGAGATGAGGAGGTGATAGATTTAACTGCTCATGGTGTGATGTCCTCTGCGTCATATCCTGATGTTTTTGCAATTCAACAATTCAGAATTTAAGAATGAGGCATAAGACTTGCCACTTACAAACATTTCATTAATTGTTACAAGAACAAAGGACGATAGTGGAGAGCAAAAGCAAAGCCCAGTGGCCAAGGGAAGATGAGACAAAAGAGAACAAACCAACATGGTCTGGTCCTCTTATACCAGTACCACTCAAATTCCATTGCCTAGATTAACCAATAAGAAAGCCCCGATTCAAGTAATGTGATTCCCACCACCGAAACTGAGAAGTTTCTAGAATGATGCAAAGGCACTAAAAACACAATGAGCAATTACATATATAAAGTTGATTATATAAAATACCAGCAAGCATAAGAAAATTGAACTACAAGGGAAATAATAATTATTTTGTCTATTTTATGTAGAGCTACAGTGTGGATGGAACAGGCTCTTCTGGCCAAACTACATCTCCCAATAATACACCGATTTAGCCCAAGCACAATCACAGGACAATTTACAATGACCAATTAACCCACCAATCAGAGAGTCTTTGGACTGTGGAGGCAACTCCTTACAGACAACACTGGAATTGAACTCTGAACTCTGACACCCCGAGCTGTGATAGTGTTGCCCCAGTCCAACCCAACACTGCAAAAGTTACTGATCGTTGCACTTCCTCACCATCAGGAAACAGCAGCAAGAATCAATTCCTCAGGGATCACATCTGATCTTATTTTAACTGGAACTCACAGGCAGCATAACTGGGGCAGAAAGTACAAAACTATTTCCCCATGGTGAAGCTGTCCACCACTATGGGACACACACTCAGTGGCCATTTTATTAGCTACACCTGTATACCTGCCCATTAATGTGAGTATCTCATCAGCCATCATGTGGCAGCAACTCAATGCATAAAAACATGCAGACAGGGTCAAAGGGTTCAGACGGAATGTCAGAATGGGAATGAAAAATGATTTAAGTGACTGATTGCGGAATGATTTTTGTTGCCAAATGGGGTGGTTTGGGTTTCTCAGAAAGAGTTGATTTCCTGGTATTTTCACGCACAACAGTCTCCAAAGTTGACAGAGAATGGTGTGAAAAACTAAAACCATTCAGTGAGCAGCAGTTCTGTGGGTGAAAAACATCTTGTTACTGAGAGATGTCGGAGGAGAATGGCCAGACTGGTTCAAGATGACAGGAAGGCAACAGTAATTCAAATAACTATGCATTGCAACATTGCTGTACAGGAGAGCATCTCTGAATGCAGAACACATTTTATGTGAAGTGTGTGTGCTACAGCAGCAGAAGACCAAGAATATACATTTCATGGCCACTTTATTGTGTACAGGAGGTAACTCATAAAGTGGCCACTGGGTGTAGGTGATTGGACAAAATATATAAACAAGATGGATCCAACACAACATCGCTCCTTGCTGTCCCCAGAGGCAAAATGCAGGCTGCAGATTTTCTCCACCACCTCCCCTCCATACATGGATGTTGGTGTGTACGTGTAGTTTCCTGAGTGATAACAAACTTTTAGCAGCTAACAGTGTGAGAGTGGCACCTCCTGCCCTGGATGCAGTCATTTTTCAGCAAGCCCTCCTAGCAGCAGCTCTTTGAAGGGTAGGAGCAGTCAGCAGGAGATGTGGATGCTGTTAAAGTGGTTTCCACAGTACTCGAATGCTCTCACTCCTCATTCACACCGTATCCTGTGTTCTCACTGCCCAGGGCTGATCTAAATATCAGCCCAAGCCTTGAGCCCCGTTTCTGTAAATTTGACATAGAAACATAGAAAACCTACAGCACAATGCTGTGCTGAACATGTACTTACTTTAGAAATTATCGAGGGTTACCCACAGTCTTCTGTTTTTCTAAGCTCCATGTACCTGTCCAGGAGTCTCTTAAAAGACCCTATCGTATCTGCCTCCACCACCGTCACTAGCAGCCCATTCCACGCATTCACCACTCTCTGCATAAAAATCTTAACCCTGACATCTCCTCTGTACCTGCTTCCAAGCACCTTAAAACTATGCCCTTTCGTGTTAGCCATTTCAACCCTGGGAAAAAGCCTCTGACTATCCAGACGATCAATGCCTCTCATCATCTTATGCACTTCCATCAGGTCACCTCTCATCCTCCGCTGCTCCAAGGAGAAAAGGCCGAGTTCACTCAACCTATTCTCATAAGGCATGCTCCCCAATCCGGGTCTTGCTTATCTCTTCAACATCCTTCTCACAATGGTTTTAGAGTAGCAGGGATAAAATTAATCACTTACTGTATGTTGTTTGGATTGGGTGGTGACTGTAACCTTCATTTGATCTCACAGATGGATCAGAAGAGGAGAAAGTGAGCAGTTTCAAATACCTGGGTGTCAAGATCTCTGAAGATCTAACCTGGTCCCAACATATTGATGTCGTTATAAAGAAGGCAAGACAGTGACTATATTTCATTAGGAGTTTGAAGAGATTTGGTATGTCAACAAATACACTCAAAAACTTCCATAGATGTACCGTGGAGAGCATTCTGACAGGCTGCATCACTGTCTGGTATGGGGCGGGGGGCTACTGTACAGGACCGAAAGAAGCTGCAAAGGGTTGTAAATTTAGTCGGCTCCATCTTGGATACCAACCTACAAGATACCCAGGACGTCTCCAAGGAGCGATGTCTCAGAAAGGCAGCGTCCATTATTAAGGGCCTCCAGCACCCAGGGCATGGTCTTTTCTCACTGTTACCATCAGGAAGGAGGTACAGAAGCCTGAAGGCACACACCCAGCGATTCAGGAATAGCTTCTTCCCCTCTGCCATCCGATACCTAAATGGACATTGAGCCAGTGAACACTAGCTCATTCTTTTAATATACATTATTTCAGTTTTTGCACAATTTTTAATCTATTCAATATACGTATACTGTAATTTATCTATTTATTACTCTTATTATTTTATTATTTTTTTCATCTTCTTCTATATTATGTATTGCATTGAACTGCTGCTGCTAAGCTAACAAATTTCACGACACATGCCGGTTATAATAAACCTGATTCTGATTTGTTGAAGGATGTTAATTGTGTTTTCTCGATAACTCTCAATGTTATGATCACTATAACTGCAGAAGACCAAATGTCAGTGAAACAAATAAAACTCATTCAGGACTTCCATTTGGAAGCTCCTCCCACAGTCTGAATTGTTCCAGCAGTTGGAACTCATTACTGAAACTCAGCAGGTCACGTATCGTCTATGGAGGGGAATAGACAGTCGATATTTTGAGTCGAGACCCTCTTCTGGACTGTAAAGGAAAGAGGCATATGCTAGAATCAGAAGGTGGGGAGGAGATAGGAAACAAGCTGGCAGGTGATAGGTGAGACCAGCAGAAGGGGAAAGTGAGCAGGTGGGATGAAGTAAGAAGATGGGTGGGGGAATAAGTGGAAAAGGTAAAGGGCTGAAGAAGAATAAATAATCTGATTGGGGAGGACAGTGAACCATGGAAGAAAGGGATGGATGGAGGGGGACTAGAGGGAGGAGACAGGAAGGTGAGAAGAAAAAGGGTAAGAGAGTAACCAGGGGAATGGAAAAAGAGAGAAAGGGGAAGGGGGGTTATAGGAAGTTATCTTTCTCCCTCCTTCTCTATTTTTCCATTCTGGTTACCCTTTTGCCCCTTCTCCTCACCTGCTCATCTCTCCCTCTTGTTCCTGTCCTCCTTCCCTTTCTTCCATGGTTTTACCTTTACCAGTTCTTTACCTCTTCCAATGATCACCCCCCCAGCTTGTGACTTCATCCCCCTCCCCCACACACTCACCTTCCCCTTCACCTGGTCTCACGTATCACCTGACAGCTTGTACTCCTTCCCCTCCCCCACCTTCTTATTCTGGCTTCTTGCCCTTCATTTCCAGACCTGATGAAGGATCTTGGGCCGATTGGGAGCATTTTTCAATCTCCAATTGCTACAGTCAGAAGTTCCCACCTGCTTTAAAGGGCAACAATTATACCAGTGCCCAAGAAAAGCAGGGTGAGCTGCCTTAATGACTATCGTCCAGTAGCACTCACACATATAGTGATGAAGTACTTTGAGAGGTTAGTTATTGCTACAATTAACTCCCGTCCCAGCAACGACCTGGACCCTGTGCAACTTGCCTATCGCCACAATAGTTCTACAGTGGATGTCATCTCATTGGCTCCTCATGCAGTCTTGAACCTACTGGACCATACAAATAACTATGTCAGGATGTTGTTTACTGACTACAGTTCAGCGTTTAACACAATTTTTCCCATCAAAAATCTCCAGATCCTGAGCCTCTGTATCTCTCTCTGCAATTAGACCCTTGTCTTCCTAACTGGAAGTCCACAATCTGTGCAGATCAGAAATAACATCTCCAACTTACTGACAATTGATACTGGTGTACCTCAGGGATGAACGCTTAGCCCACTGGTCTCCTCTATCCACACCCATGACTGTGTGGCTAGGCATAACTCAAATGCCATCTATAAATGTGCTGATGATAGACATTTTGTTGGCAGATTTTCAGATGGTGGCAAATAGTCTTAGAGGAGTGAGATTTAACAGTGACTTGAGTGGTGTCACAGCAACAACCCTGCTCTCAACGACTTTGTGCACGACCCCCTATTGAATTGATGGTTGGGACATAATACCACAATGCCCCACTTTACACAAGAGATCCCATTGAACACACACAAAATGCTGGAGGGACTCAGCAGCATCTATGGTGGGGAATAAGGAGCTGATGTTTTGGGCTGAGACTTTCATCAGGACTCTTGCCTTTAGACGTTTTCAGGAAGCAAACTTCATTTCCTTCTCCATTGTGTAGTCAGTGTGATGGTGAGATTATACAGCATATAAAACCCAGAGCTCACCGTGACATCTGACACTAGAAAGGGGGAGGTGCGTAGAGAATGGGTCTCGGCAACATGAGCAGCTGCCTGCCTCTTCTGGGTAAGTGTTAATTCTGGAATATTTCTCTTTCTGTCTCTGGCCCACTCTATTCCCTCCCCTCTCCACTCCTCTACCTCCCTTCTTCCTCCTCACTCCCTCCCTTCTGTTGCTCTTTGTCCTACCCTCCCCCTTCTTCCCCTCTCCCTTAACTTTCCTCATCATATTCCTGTTGCTTGTCCATTCCTTTCCATCTTCAAGTCTACAACCAGGGCTGGACTTTAGGCAGGGCTAGGCTGGGCTGCAGCCCAGGGACCAGAGCTGCAGGGGGGCCCAAAATAGGTAGCTATCATCACGGTGGACAAAAAAAATACGGAAGTGGAGCACAGAAAAGAAAAATGAAACAAGAAAAAGAGGAACGTGGGAAAGAAGCATTAAAAAAGACATTGAAATTGACAGAATTTTTTAGACCTGTTCTCGATGATGCAGCAGTACCATCACTCTTGTCACAGTCTGAGACCGGTGGACAAATGGAGACTTGTTCAACAGCTAGTGCCAGCACCAGCATTAGCACAGGACCACCGTCCATGCCACAGTCTGCAGCTAACATTGAAGAGGCAGAGAGCTTGACTTTGGGATTCCCGACCACAGAGGCCTCCGAACAACCAAATTGGGCTGCCATTAATGTTAACGTTACCACTACTGAAGATCCTTACAGCACTGATCCTGCTCGCTGGGGAAAGGAAATGTTAGATGATTCAGTTCAAGTATACAGGGCTAAGAAAGGGCCGGAGCCCTGCCTGATTAGGGATGTGGATATCAAAGCTTTGGAACAAGTATACAAACAGCAGAAATGTTTTTTTCTCCAAATTTCACTTCAAACGCAAGCTCGTAAATGGTGAGTACATATCATATGGCTCTTATATTCCCCTTCCACCGGCTGTGTGGTTTGTTTTGCATGCCGCATCTTCAGTGATGGTAACATTCAGTCCATCTTCGAAACTGGTTTTAGCGACTGGAAACATGCCGCTGAGCGCGAATCAGAGCATCTCATTTTTCAAAAAGATTATTGGATTATTGTCAAGTTTCCTAGTTTGTCATAGTGCCATCTCTCTTGGCCTTTTTATCTCTCATTTCCATTTTACTTTCTCAGAACACATGGTTGAGAAAAATACCTAGATAAAAACGCTTTGGCATTGCTTGAGAAATCAGGCCTATGGTATGTGCAGCAATAGCTAAATAAAGATTTAAGATTGGGTACATCATACTTCATCTCCTCATAACTCTACTAAGCCAACTAAGCCTAGGTCAATTTTTGAGTGCTTTAGATGCTGTCCTTTAAACTAAGAATCTGCATTACTGTCTGTCCTCCCTATTAAGGCCTGCAAGTTTATAGCCTACGTATTGTACTGAACCAAAGTCTTGGTCCTCAGCTTTGATACCGAGGGGCCTGTTCTGTGGCAGTGTTCAGAAGTAAGTCCTGGGCTAATTCAATGAGCCCAGAGTCCAGTAAAGATACTCTTTGTCCACCCCTTTGAGCATCTTCTCCTGGCTGAAGAGGGAGAGGAAATCAGTGGACCAACCCTCTGAGGATGTTGGACCAAATCTCGGACAAACGGACATCACCCTAAAAGGACCAGCCATGAATTCACGGTATTGTTCAAGGTAGATCGCATGGGCCAGCACGTGGCCCAGGGGGTGAATGTTCTCTGGGCAAAGATGCTGCCATCTGTGCTGAGGGAGAAGACCAGACTCGAGCTTCTGAGGAAGTGAGAGTCAGTGGACCCAGGTTTAGTCTTGATCACAGGTACTGTCTGTGAACTTTGCATGTTCTTCCCATGCACATGAGGTTCCTCTGGGTGTTCCAGTTGCCTCTCACATCCCAAGGATATACAGGGTTAATTATCACTGAAAGCTACCTCTTAGTGTAGGTAAAAAGCAAAATAACCAGAGGGGAGTTGATGGGCATCTGAGGGAGAATGTTGCCGGGAAACAGGGAAATAAGAAGGGAAACAGGACACAAAGAAGAGAAAATCTGCAGATGCTGGAAATCCAAGCACCAGACAGAAAATTTTGGAGGAACTCAGCAGGTAAGGTAGCATCTATAGAATAAAGTACAGTTGATGTTTCAGGCCGAACCCCTTTGGCAGAACTGGAGAGAAAAAGCGGAGGAGTAGATTTAAAAGGTGGGCTAGGGGAAAGAGTACCACCGGGGGAGGGATGAAGTAAAGAGCTGGGAAGTTGATTGGTGAGATGAGATGAGAGGGAGAAAAAGGGATGGGTAATGGAGAAGGGGTGGGGATGGCGTCTGGGGTTGGGAGCATTACTGGAAGGATGAGAAATTGATGTTCATGCCATCAGGTTGGAAGCTACCCAAAAGTAATATAAGGTGTTGTTCCTCCAACCTAAGCGTGGCCTTGTCATGACAGTGGAGGAGGACATGGATGGATATAATGGAATGGGACTAGGAAGTGAAATTAGAAAGGTGCCACTGGGAGATCTGACTTGTTCTCGCGGATAGAGCGTAGATGCTCAGCGAAGCGGTCTCCCAATCTATGTCGGGTCTCACCGATGTACAGCAGGCCATGCTGTGAGCACCGAACACAGTAAATGACCCCAACAGAACCGCAGGTAAAGTGTCATCTCACCTGGAAGGACTGTTTAGGGCCCTGGATGGTCGTGAGGGAGGAGGTGTAGGGGCAGCTGTACTTGTTCCGCTTGCAAGGATAAGTATCGGGAGGGACAATTGGACAAAGGAGTCTCATAGGGAAACAGAAAGTGTGGGGGAGGAGGGAAAGGTGTGCTTGGTGGTGGAATCCCATTGGAGGTGGTGGAAGTTTCAGAGAGTTATGTGCTGGACGCAGAGGCTGGAGGGATATTAGGTGAGGACAAGAGGAACCCTATCCCTGGTAGGGTGGCGGGAGGATGGGGTAAGCAGACATGCATGAAATGAGTTTGTGGATCTTAGGTAGGAGGTAGAAATGGGGGGTGTGGGGTGCAGTACCTGTGAGGTTGGTGGCGGTGGATGGGAGATCCTCAGAGCCAAAAAGGTTAGTGATAGTGTGGATGACCATGGCCTGCTGTTCCTTAGTGGGGTCCTTTTCGAGGGGTAGGTAAAAGGAGGCGTCTGAGAGTTGGCGTTGGGCCTCAGCAAGTAAGAAGTCAGAAGGGGTTGCTCTGCTGGAGCTGGTGTGGGATGGATGGGCTGAATGGCTTCTGGCTGGCACACAAGTCGGTAACATGGCAATGACCACACTGTGTCACGAGAGGGACATCCACCCAGTCACCTGGTTTTCCCAAGTGCTTGATTCCGGAATCTCTGAGGATCTCCAAGGTCATCCCGGCCTGCCCTGGTGACTGATCTTATTGAGAGCTGGTGGAGGACAATGGTCAGTTCCACCATTGTTCGGGAGTATCTGAGACAATGTTTGGAAGGTGGCCCCACAAACTGTGTGTGCATCCTGGCTGGATTGATTAGGCGAGAACAGTCTGTTAAAGGTACAGGCCAAGTCTCCTATTCCCTCTGGATCCTTGTCTGGGGACAGAGCAGGAAAATGGTCAGAGACAGAGGGCCAGGTATAATTATCATACTGACAGCACAGGCTTGAAGGGTTGAATGGTCTCATCCTATCCTCTATGTTTCTATGAGCAGGAAGGGCTGTCATCGAGCATATCTTCCTGATCTGGTGATGAAGCCTCCACCATTTCCCCACCAGTCAGAAGAGCGAGTCACAGTCCAGATTATCTGGGACCTTGCACATTTTAGTACATTATGAGCTGCAGGTCTGTTAGTGGACTCTTCAAACCCTGGTACCTTTGTCCCGGGACTGGCTCCTCCACAGCTTGAGACAGGCTGGACTCTCATATCCATGTCCCTCTGAAGGAATTCCATCACAGAACTTAGTCTGTGGTCTGCCCCCTCACAATTGATTGGATTTGGTGGAGGTAGCTTTACTCTGTATATAACTCATGTTGTCTCTGCCCATGATATATTTATGGGACAATGTGAAGGGAGCTTCATTCTGTACTTACACCATGATGTCCTTGTGTCAGTACCTCCACCTGAACTCTGTCTTTATGTGTGTTTTCCCCCTAGCTGTCAGTCTGTGGTTTTGTATTGCCATGTGCTCCTGTCCCCGCTCCTGCTCTACTCTGGCTTCTGTATTAGTGAGCACTCCGTCTTTCATCGGTTTCTCATTATTACCTGTACTGCTGCCCGCTGTGTCTCATTGTGCTCCAACTATCATCTGCCTCTCTGTTTATTGCTCAGTGTATTTCAGTCCTGTGTTTTCACCTGTTTGTTGCCAGATTGTGCCAGTGAATTTTCCTGAGCCTTTCCAGCATTCGTATCTGAACTCTGTCTGTCCGAATATCGACTCTGTTTCTCCAATTCTGGTTTTTGGATTTCTCTGGATGTTTTGATCTCTGCCTGAACTTTGACGATGACCTTGTTTGCACCTTGGGATTTGATACTCAGTTAATATCACTGTGTGCACAGTACTGGGTCTGCGATTGGATCCCTGCTCCAGTGCCCTGACAGCTTGTGGTACATTGCAAACGAAGAGTTACCATGAATTTAACCCATGATATCCTGCTGAGGATATGTTTGATGGGATGACACAGAAGGAGTGTTACTCTGTATTTAACCCACGTAGTCACTGGTCTGGAAGTATTTCATGGGATACTTGACCAATTTTTATGCCATGGAGGTGTACCATTAAAAAAATATATCTATATATATATATAAACTATATCTTTATATATATATATATAGATTGTAACACCCAAAATGCAGAGAATAAAAACCACATCATGCCCATAAAAAAAGAATAAAATAAAAGAGCTATTAACTGGAGTAAGGGGAAATATGAGGCTATCAGGCAAGATCTTGGAAGCATAAATTGGGAACAGTAGTCTGGCAGATTGACCTCTACCTTGCTGAGGCCAGGCAGCAACTCTCAGACACCTCCTCTTACTTGCCCCTTGAACAGGACCCCACTAAGGAGCACCAGGCCATTGTCTCGTGCGCCATTGCTGACCTTATCGACTCTGAGGATCTCCGACCCACTGCCACCAACCTGAGAGTTCCCTTACCCCGCACCTCCCGTTTCTACCTCCTTTCCAAAGTCCATAAACCTGACTGTCCAGGTAGACCCATTGTTTCTGCCAGTTCCTGTCCCACTGAACTTGTGGCTGCATACCTCAACTTTGTTTTGTGCCCCTGGTTCAGTCCCTTCCAACTTACGTCCGTGACACTTCACACACTCTTGATCTTTTCAATGACTTTAAGTTCCCCGACCCTGATAGTCTCATTTTCACCATGAGTGTCCATTCCCAATACATCTCCATCACCCTTCAGGAGGACCTTAAAGCTCTCTGCTTCTTTCTGGACAACAGACCCAAACACTTCCCTTCCCACCACTCTCCTCTGTCTTCCAGAACCGGTTCTTGCCCTCAATAATTTATCCTTTGGTTAATTCCACTTCCCTCAAACTAAAGATGCAGCCATGGGCGCTCACAGGTGACCCAGAAATGCCAGCCTTTTGATCGGCTACGTGGAACAGTCCATGTTCCAAGCCTACACAAGCATCATCCTCCAAATTCTTCTTACACTACATTGACGACTGCATTGGTGCTGCATCCTGCACCCATTCTCAGGCTGAGGCTTTTCAATAGGATTGGAACGGAAGGAGAGAAGTCAGGGTGAGAAGTTGGGGGAAGTTGCTTATGAGGCAACTGAGATATCCTCTTTCTTCAGAGAAAGGGACGTCCCTTCCATCACCGTTTATGCTGCCCACACCCTCATTTCTTTCATTTTGCACACATCTGCCCTCACCCCATCCTCCTTCTGCTACACCAGGGATAGGGTTCCTCACCTACCACCCCACGAGCCTCCACTTCCAGCACATAACCTTCGTAACTTCTGCCATCTCCAATGGGATCCCACCACCGAGCACATCTTCCCCCCGCCCCACGTTTCCTCTTTCCACAGGGATTACTCCCTACTTGACTCCCTTGTCCACTCATCCCCCCTCCAATGATCTCCGCCCCTGGTACTTATCCTTGTAAGTAGAACAAGTGTCACACCTTCCCCTACACCTCCTCTCTCGCTATTATTCAGAGCCACTAACAGTCTTTCCAGGTGAGGTGATACTTCTCCTGTGAGTCTGCTGGGGTCACGTACTGTATCCAGTGCTCCCTGTGTCCTGCATATTCATGAGACCCGACGTAGACTGGGAGAACACTTCACTGAGCACCCTTGATCCATTTGCCACAAAATGGGATCTTCCGGTGGCCACCCAATTCAATTCTGGATTGCATGCCCAATCCCATTCTGACATGTCAGTTCATGGTCTCCTCTACTGCCGCGATGAGGCCACATTCAGGTTGGAAGAACAACATCTTATATTCCATCGGGGTAACCTCCAACCTGATGGTGTGAACATTGATTTTTTGAACTTCCGGCAATTGTTCCCCCCACCCTTCCTTCACCATTCTCTATTCCCCATTCCCTGTTTCCCTCTCTCCCCTTATCTCCTTAGCTGCCCATCACCTCCCTCTGGTGTTTCTCCTCTTTCTTTTTCTTCCATGGTCTTCTGTCCTCTCCTGTCAGATTCCCCCTTCTGCAACCCTTTATCTCCTTCACCAATCAACTTCTCAGCTCTTTACTTCACCTCCTCCCCTTCTTACGGTTTCATCGATCACCTGCCACCTTGTACTTGTTTCTCCCCTTCCCCCAACTTCTCACTAAGACTTCTCCCCTTCCTTTCCAATCCTATTGGAGAGTCTTGGCTCAAAACATTGACTGTTTACTCTTTTCCACAGATGCTGCCTGGCTGCTGAGTTCCTCCAGCATTTTGTGTGTGTTGCTTGAATTTCCAGCATCTGCAGATTTTCTCGCATTTTAGTTACAAGGAAAATGACTGACCCTTGTCTTGCAACTCTCAGCCCTTATCTGTTTCTGTCTCGGGGAGAGGAATTCCAAATCTTTCTTTCCAAATTCCAGGGTAACCTAATTTACCCCCAGTGATGGCATGTTGTGATGCACAAAAATTTCTTCCCTGAGGACAGTGAATCTCTGGAGCTCTGAATTCACCAAGGATGGTGAAGGCTGGATCATTAGGAATATTTAACGTGCAAATAGATACTGTAAGTCTTTGCAAAATCAAGGCATTGAGTCCTTGGGAAACTGGCACAAAAGGATCAGACCCAGATTCATTATCACTGTCTTCTATAACATGAAATTCGTGCTTTATGTCAGCATTATAGAGCAGACATAAAATTACGATAAATTATAAAATAGATGCATGGTACAAAGAGAAGGACTAATGAGGTAGTGTTCGTTGGTTCTTGGGCCATTCAGAAATCTGAAGATAGTGGAGAAGAAGCTGTTCCGTAAAATGTTGAGTGTGTATCTTCACCATTTCTCTAATGGTAGTAATGAGAAGGGGGTAGGTCCCAAATGATGAATGCTGCCTTTTGAGGCGTTGTCTTTTGTAGATGTCCTTGATGATGGGAGGGTGGTGTCTGTGATGGAACTGGCTGAGTCTGCTGACTCTTTTGATCCTGGGTGGTGATGCAACCCATCGGACCACTCTCCTCCATAGAAATTCCTAACAAGGTGTAGCAACTGATGTCCCTTCCTCATGACTGCATCAATGTATTGGGCCCAGGATATGTTGTGTTGATGTTGATGCTGTGGACTTTGCTGGGAATTCCAATGGTGCAGCACTCCAATCATTGGAGTTCATCTTTTGGAGGGATGGGATGGAAAATAATTAGTTCCATTGTTGATGGTTGAGAGAAAATTACACTTAAACTGGAAATCTTAAGCTCAAAGTAAACTTATTATCAAAATAAGTATATGTCACCATATACTACTTTGGAAATCATTTTCTTGCAGGCAAAAACTGGAACATAAATAAATACCATAGAATTTATTAAACATTATAAATAATAAAGACTGACAAACAAGCAATCTGCAAAAGAGTTCAAATCATGTCAATAAGAAAAAGTAAATATATAATACAGAGAACATGAGACGTAGACTTCCTGAAAGTGAATCCATAGGTTGTGGAATCAGTTCATCATTGAGGAGAGTGAAGTTATCCATGGTAGTTCAGGAGATTGATGGTTGTTGGGTAATAACTGTTCCTGAACAGTTATTGAGACCTAAGGCTCCTGTATCTCACCATCCAGGACTTTTCCTCTTCTCAATAGTCCCATCAACAAAGCAGTACAGAGCCTGAAGACCCACACTCAATGTTTTCCAAACAGCTGCCATCAGTCCTGTCATCAGATTTCTGAAATGTCCATGAACTCACGAATACTATCTCATAACACCTTGTTTGGATATTAGTTAATATTTATCACTTCAAAGTTCAAAATAAATTTATTATCATATGGTAAGTTACCATGTACTATCCTGAGATTCATTTTTTGAAGACATTTACAAGGAAATAAAGCAATACAGTAAAATTTATATAAAACTCTACATAAACAAAGACTAACAAACAATCAAAATACAAAAGAAGGCAAAACTTGCTTCTCACACCACTAGGTTCAGGAAGTTATTACCCTTAACCATCAGCCTCCTGAACCAGTGCAGATAACTTCAACAGGTGATGTGGAGTCACATGAGCTTTGGAGACCAGTGTCAGAAGTCAATACTGGTGGCTGGATTTTGGTCACTGAGAACAAAGCACAGACACTCCTGTGATCAATGCCATCAATCCAAAGTCTGATTTTGCCCATCTCAGGAGGTGGGGCTATTAACTCTCTCACCGTCCCACAGTTGTCATCATCTCTGGCTATGTTCAGTATTGGGGTGTTGTGTTCCAGGAGGGAAGGAGTAAAAATGACAGAACCAAAGTCTAACTGCTTCATTTTCATTTTTCTAGTTATCTTGTGCTGTGGTATGTTCCAAGACATTCTGTCCCAAAATCACAAGTGTCAACCAGGTCATCGATTTGAACCATCACAAAACAAATGTTTCGGTGAGTTTTAAATTCCCTCAGGTGACTGAGTTTGGTTGAGGTTTAAATGGGTGATACAGTTCAATTAATGGTTTCAATGAATGTACATTTGGTGCCCACTTTATTAGGTACACATGTACACCTGCTCATTAATGCAAATGTCCAATCAGCCAATCATGTGGCAGCAACTCAATGCACAAAAGCATGCAGACATGGTCAAAGGGTTCAATTGTTGTTCAGACCAAAGATCAGGATGGAGTAGAAATGTGATGTAAGTGACTTTGGCTGTGGAATGATTGTTGGTGCCAGACAGGGTGGGTTGAGTATCTCAGAACCTGCTGATCTCCTGGGATTTTCACACACGACAGACTCTAGAACATCTAGTGAACAGCAGTTCTGTGAGTGAAAACACCTTGTAATGAGAAAGTGTTATGTTTTGTAACTCCAAAACACAAAACGAATTAAAAGCAAAACCACAGAGCCAGAGCCAGGGATAACTCATGTACATTTAGTTTTGAACCAGAACACTTACTCAAACAATATATTTACAATATTACTCAAATATTTCTGAGATATTAAATACACAACAGAAAGGTCAAAGGAGAATGGCCAGACTGGTTCAAGCTGATAGGAAGGCGACAGTAACTCAAATAACCATGGGTTACAACAATGGTGTGTAGAAGGGCATCTCTGAATGCACAGCACTGTATATTGATCCCTCTGAGTTCCTCTCCGGTAAATAAATAAATTCCAGTATGGATAATTGTGAAATATGGTGTAACTAGAGTTTTATAGAGCTGCAATATTTCCTCACAGCTCTTAACATAAAAACATAGAAAATAGGTGCAGGAGTAGGTCATTCGGCCCTTCGAGCCTGCACCGCCATTTATTATGATCATGGCTGATCATCCAACTGAGAACCCTGCCCCAGCCTTCCCTCCATACCCCCTGACCCCCGTAGCCACAAGGGCCATATCTAACTCCCTCTTAGATATAGCCAATGAACTGGCCTCAACTGTTTCCTGTGGCAGAGAATTCCACAGATTCACCATTCTCTGTGTGAAGAAGTTTTTCCTAATCTCGGTCCTAAAAGGCTTCCCCTTTATCCTCAAACTGTGACCCCTTGTTCTGGACTTCCCCAACATCGGGAACAATCTTCCTGCATCTAGCCTGTCCAATCCCTTTAGGATTTTATACCTTTCAATTAGATCCCCCCTCAATCTTCTAAATTCCAACGAGTACAAGCCCAGTTCATCCAGTCTTTCTTCATATGAAAGTCCTGCTATCCCAGGAATCAATCTGGTGAACCTTCTTTGTACTCTCTCTATGGCAAGGATGTCTTTCCTCAGATTAGGGGACCAAAACTGCACACAATACTCCAGTTATGGTCTCACCAAGGCCTTGTACAACTGCAGTAGTACCTCCCTGCTCCTGTACTCGAACCCTCTTGCTATAAATGCCAGCATACCATTCGCCTTTTTCACCGCCTGCTGTACCTGCATGCCCACTTTCAATGACTGGTGTATAATGACACCCAGGTCTGTTGCACCTTCCCTTTTCCTAATCGGCCACCATTCAGATAATAATCTGTTTTCCTATTTTTTCCACCAAAGTGGATAACTTCACATTTATCCACATTAAATTGCATCTGCCATGAATTTGCCCACTCACCCAACCTATCCAAGTCACTCTGCATCCTCTTAGCATCCTCCTCACAGCTAACACTGCCACCTAGCTTCGTGTCATCCGCAAACTTGGAGATGCTGCATTTAATTCCCTCATCCAAGTCATTAATATATATTGTAAACAGCTGGGGTCCCAGCACTGAACCTTGCGGTACCCCACTAGTCACCGCCTGCCATTCTGAAAAGGTCCTGTTTATTCCCCCTCTTTGCTTCGTGTCTGCTAACCAATTCTCCATCCACATCAATACCTTACCCCCAATACCGTGTGCTTTAAGTTTGCACACTAATCTCCTGTGTGGGACCTTGTCAAAAGCCTTTTGAAAATCCAAATATACCACATCCACTGGTTCTCCCCTATCCACTCTACTAGTTAAATCCTCAAAAAATTCTATGAGATTCGTCAGACATGATTTTCCTTTCACAAATCCATGCTGACTTTGTCCGATGATTTCACCGCTTTCCAAATGTGCTGTTATCACATCTTTGATAACTGACTCCAGCAGTTTCCCCACCACCGACGTTAGGCTAACCGGTCTATAATTCCCCGGTTTCTCTCTCCCTCCTTTTTTAAAAAGTGGGGTTACATTAGCCACCCTCCAATCCTCAGGAACTAGTCCAGAATCTAATGAGCTTTGAAAAATTATCATTAATGCATCCATTATTTCTTGGGCTACTTCCTTAAGCACTCTAGGATGCAGACCATCTGGCCCTGGGGATTTATCTGCCTTGAATCCCTTCAATTTACCTAACATCACTTCCCTACAAACATGTATTTCGCACAGTTCCTCCATCTCACTGGACCCTCTGTCCCCTACTATTTCTGGAAGATTATTTATGTCCTCCTTAGTGAAGACAGAACCAAAGTAATTATTCAATTGGTCTGCCATGTCCTTGCTCTCCATAA
Organism: Mobula hypostoma; assembly: GCF_963921235.1. Taxonomy (NCBI): domain Eukaryota; kingdom Metazoa; phylum Chordata; class Chondrichthyes; order Myliobatiformes; family Myliobatidae; genus Mobula; species Mobula hypostoma. The sequence continues at coordinate 21,933,029 of NC_086125.1, forward strand.
TCAATTCACCTGTTTCTGTCTGTAGGGGACCTACATTTGTCTTTCCCAGTCTTTTCCTTTTTACATATCTATAAAAGCTTTTACAGTCAGTTTTTATGTTTCCTGCCAGTTTTCTCTCATAATCTTTTTTCCCCTTCCTAATTAAGCCCTTTGTCTTCCTCTGCTGAACTCTGAATTTCTCCCAGTCCTCAGGTGAGCCACTTTCTCTGGCTAATTTGTATGCTTCTTCTTTGGAATTGATACTATCCCTAATTTCTCTTGTCAGCCACGGGTGCACTACCTTCCTTGATTTATTCTTTTGCCAAACTGGGATGAACAATTGTTGTAGTTCATCCATGCAACCTTTAAATGCTTGCCATTGCATATCCACCGTCAATCCTTTAAGTGCCATTTGCCAGTCTATCTTAGCTAATTCACGTCTCACACCTTCAAAGTTACCCCTCTTTAAGTTCAGAACCTTTGTTTCTGAATTAACTATGTAACTCTCCATCTTAATGAAGAATTCCACCATATTATGGTCACTCTTACCCAAGGGGCCTCTCACGACAAGATTGCTAATAAACCCTTCCTCATTGCTCAAAACCCAGTCCAGAATAGCCTGCTCTCCAGTTGGTTCCTCGACATGTTGGTTCAAAAAACCATCCCGCATACATTCCAAGAAATCCTCTTCCTCAGCACCTTTACCAATTTGGTTCACCCAATCTACATGTAGATTGAAGTCACCCATTATAACTGCTGTTCCTTTATTGCACACATTTCTAATTTCCTGTTTAATACCATCTCCGACCTCACTACTACTGTTAGGTGGCCTGTACACAACTCCCACCAGCGTCTTCTGCCCCTTAGTGTTACGCAGCTCTACCCATATCGATTCCACATCTTCCCGGCTTATGTCCTTCCTTTCTATTGCGTTAATCTCTTCTTTAACCAGCAACGCCACCGCACCTCCCCTTCCTTCATGTCTATCCCTCCTGAATGTTGAATATCCCTGAACGTTGAGCTCCCATCCTTGGTCACCCTTGAGCCATGTCTCTGTGATCCCAACTATATCATAATCATTAATAACAATCTGCACTTTCAATTCATCCACCTTATTACAAATGCTCCTTGCATTGACACACAAAGCCTTCAGGCGCTCTTTTACAACTCTCTTAGCCCTTATACAATTATGTTGAAAAGTGGCTCTTTTTAATGCTTGTCCTGGATTTGTCGGCCTGCCACTTTTACTTTTCTCCTTAGTACTTTTTGCTTCTACCCTCACTTTACACCCCTCTGTCTCCCTGCACTGGTTCCCATCCCCCTGTTGTGAACTAACCTCCTCACGCCTATCCTCTTTAATTTGATTCCCACCCACCAACCATTCTAGTTTAAAGTCACCTCAGTAGCCCTCGCTAATCTCCCTGCCAGGATATTGGTCCCCCTAGGATTCAAGTGTAACCCGTCCTTTTTGTACAGGTCACGCCTGCGCCAAAAGAGGTCCCAATGATCCAAAAACTTGAATCCCTGCCCCCTGGTCCAATCCCTCAGCCACGCATTTATCCTCCACCTCATCGTATTCCTACTCTCACCATCACGTGGCACAGGCAGTAATCCCGAGATTACTACCTTTGCGGTCCTTTTTCTCAACTCCCTTCCTAGCTCCCTATATTCTCCTTTCAGGACCTCATCCCTTTTCCTACCTATGTCATTGGTACCTATATGTACCACGACCTCTGGCTCTTCACCCTCCCACTTCAGGATATCTTGGACACGATCAGAAATATCCCGGACCCTGGCACCAGGGAGGCAAACTACCATGCGGGTCTCTGCTCTTGAACACAAATCCTCAACTAATGAAGGCCAACACACCAGAGGCCTTTTTAACCAGTTGATTTAATGTGATGGTAGTGTTGCACAATATTCAGAGGGGTGTCCCTAGTGTGAAGATGGAATCGAAATGTATATGTCAAGCACATTGATGGGTCTGGACTTGACACATCGACCAGTGAAGACAGTGGGTGGCCTTCTATGAAGGGTATGTATGAACCAAATGGTTTTGAAGAAAATCTGGCACTTTTTAAAAATCATATCGCTACAAAAGTCAACTTTAATATTATTTATTTATTTAGTGATATAGTATGGAACAGGCCTTCTGATCCAATGAGCCACACTGCAGCAACCCACCTATCTAACTCTACCCTAATCACAGGACAGTTTACAATAACCAATTAGCCTACCAACCAGTACATCTTTGGACATTGGGAGGAAACCACAACACTTGGAGGAAATCCACACACTCGTGGGGAGAATGTACAAGCCCCTCACAGACAGTGTCGGAATTGATCTCTGAACTTCGGAATAGCCTGAGTTGTAATAACGTTGTGCTGACCGCTACATTACCGTGGCATCCCTGATATTGTTTTCTAAATTCCATCAACTACAGTAGAATCCACTTGTAATGGAGAGCAAAATGTTTACGATTGTAAAGAATTCTTCCTCTTTACACAGATATTGATGAATGTAAAAATGTTGCTATATGTGGACCTCGCAAAAGGTGTTGGAACACAGCTGGCTCTTACAAGTGTCAATGCAAGCAAGGGTACAACACAGTCAATCAGGACTGTGAAGGTGAGGAATTTAAATAACTATGAAATCAAGAATGATTTTCGAGATCTGAATTGTTGGTTATGAATGTGTTAGGTAGCGATCGACTGGTTGGCGACCACTATGTTAGAGACTGTGAATGAAACAAAATTACGAGGGGTATATTGTAGATAGGGAAAATGCAAACAGGATTTTTCCACTGAGGTTGGATGGGTCTCCAAACAGAGAACCATGAGGGGATCTTCTTCGCTCAGAGGGTTGTGAGAGTGTGGAAGGAGTTGTCAGCACCAGAAGTTTGGGTAGGTACATGGATAGCAGGGGTATGGAGTGTTACCGGTGCAGGTTGATGGCAGTAGGCTGTTTAAATGGATCGGCATTGACGAGCTGAGCTGATGCTTCTACTGTGCTGTACTTTTCCATGACTCTAGGGGGCGCTACGGTAGAGTAGCGGTTAGTGCAACGCTATTACAGTTCGGGGTTTCAGAGTTTGGAGTTCAATTCCAGTGCATTCTGTAAGGAGTTTGTACAGAAGTCTGGGCAGGGTAGTGGTCGATGAAAGTTAACTCTGATAAGTGTGAGGGTGGAGACCTTGAAGGTTGGGTATATACCATGAATGGTAGGACACTAGGGAATATTGAAGAACGAAGGGACCCTAATGTGTAGTTGAAAGATCCCTGAAATGTTTCTCCGTCTGCACAGATATTGATGAATGTACTTCCACTCCGTGTGCCCATGAAGCAACTTGTCAGAACACAGATGGTTCATTCAAGTGTATTTGCAGCACAGGTTTTCAGTCGACTGAGAAGGCTGGCTCCAGTGGAAGGAGGAGCTGTGAAGATAATTACCATAAATAACTGTGACATAGAATAAAGATCAAATTGCCAATCTCCAGGATGGTCAAAGTCAAAGTCAAAGTTTAGTTTATTGTAATATGCACAAATTGATGTATGCTCTAGTACAATGTAAAACTTACCAGATGGGCCAAATGGCCTAATTCTGCTCCTATGTCTTTTGATCTTACGGTCTTACCTGCAGCAGCATCACAGGCACATAGCATGATGTAAGAGTCATTCACAAGAAAAACATACATTAAATACAGTGGATTCTGATTGATTGGGCCATCAGTTAATTGGGGCAGCCGCTTATTTGGGAGAACGCTGAAAAAACAAAAACTAATTGTGAACATTGCCAAGAATCCCTTCAGTTACTTTGGACACCATGCAGCTTATTTGGGGCAGGAGACGGTTGCCGAACAATTTCTAACTAGTGTCAATCATGCATATGTGTGTGTATATTGGACGCTATACTCTGCTGAGAGCAGAGTTTTTAAATACAATGGATTCTTGATAATTGGGACGCATCAAGACCAGCACATTTTGGTCCAATCAGTGGTTGTCATGGAAATATTAAAACTTATTAAAATGTCAAACTATCATTTAACTAACAATTTACGTATTTAAATGAAATGCAGACGAATCAGTACACCGCCAGTACTACTAGAGTACTATAAAACTGTGTATTAATTCTTAATAGTTATCAACAGAGGAATTAATCTGCTGTGTACTTCTGATTGGCTGTAAATGAACAAAATCAGTGCAGACAGCTACAAACGTTTGTAGTACAGACAACAGACTGCCTTTATAGATTACTTTGGACAATTGCATCCTCCAATTCTTCATTTTTATTGATAATATTCATAATGATTGTCCATACCTTTGTAATTCCTAATTTGTTGAAGTAGTGATATGGTTTCATTTTCACTCTTGGCCATGTCTGGTATCTTCAAGTCCGAACGGTTGAAACTCCATTGAGCAAAACAGTTCCGAATTCTGCTGCTAATTTCTTGCCAGCTTTCAATGACAAAAGTCACTGCGTTTTGAACACAAACACATGTAACTGACGCTACTTAAAGGCTGATTGCTCTAAGCATAGCGCAGTGTCTAACGGCCATGCAAGTGGACGTGAATCACACTGGTTAGAAACTGTTTGGAAAAGCTCCTACCCCAATTAAGCAGCATAGTTGTCCCAAATACTGAAAGAAAATGAGGCTATTTTCTCAATTTAGTTTTTGTTCTTTAAGAGTTGTCCCAAAAATGGCTTCCCTAATTAACCGGATTCTGCTGAAGCATCAGTTGTGTGTGTTTGTGTTCAAAAAACAGTGATTTTCTGTCACTAATAGTTGGCGAGAAATATGTCGCAGTGTTGGGGCATTTCCTAAAATTAAAGAATAATCTCATGGCTGCTGCTGCTTTGAGAGGAAATATTAAAGATGAGGTAAGGCAAAAAAAAAGTGGGGGTTTTAGATCTTTGGACAGCTCTGGTTATTAATGCTGAATAAAAGAGAGGACTAGAATATGAAAGCAAGAATGTAATGCTGAGGCTTGAGAAGGCATTGGTCAGAACGGATTTGGGCCCCTTATCTAAGAAAAGATGTTCTGGCAATGGAGGGGGTCCAGAGAATGATCCCACGAATGACACGATTAACATATGAGGAGCATTTGATGATTCTAGGCCTGTAGTCTAGTGCTCCCCAACCACTGGGCCGCAAAGCACGTGATACCGGGCTGCGAGGAAACAATATGATTTGGCGATATGAAACGATATGAGACAGCTGCACCTTTCCTCATACCCTGTCATGCCCACTGTTGAACTTTAACGCACGCGAGGTCATCAGTGACCCAAGACGTTCAAAGGAATGGGTCCGTGACCCATTTGTGAATGTTTCCGGTGATCTCCCATGTCAGCGTGGGAAAAAAATCAACTCCTCGAGCTTGTAAATGATGATGGGCTGAAAAATATGTTTGACATAACATCTCTGCCAGCATTCTGGATCAAAGTCAAGGCTGAATATCCTGAGATAGCCACGAAAGCACTGAAAACGTTGCTTCCATTTCCAACATCATATCGCTGTGAAGTGGAGTTTTCTGCAATGAATGCAACGAAAACTAAATTGCCAAGTAGAGTGGACAAAAGGAACCCATTCGAGTATCGCTGTCTCCCATCAACCCTCGATAGGACCATGTTGTTGCAGGAAAACAAGCCCAGGGCTCCCACTGATTCAGCGATATTGGTGTGTTGCAATGATTTAATATGTTCACACGAGGACAGTATGCGCTGTGTGTTTAATATCCAAACGTTACTTAAAATGTTATGATGCTATTGACTTATAAGTGACTTATAATTCAGTGGTCCCCAATCTCCGGACTGCAAAGAATGCAGTGGAACAGCGGTAGCCAGAACACACCCAGCACAGCTTTAAGAAAAAAACTGAAATAAACAAGCTAATTGATGCCGGCCCAGATCAGAGGCAACACAATCGGCTTGTTTATTTCAGCTTTTTTCTTAAAGATGTGCTGGGTGAATTCTGGCTACCACTGAACCACTGAATTCTTCGTGGCAACGTATTGGTCCGCGGCCCGGAGGTTTGGGACCACTGTTATAATTCACTTATCACTATATTGATGTGAGGAAAATATGCACTGTGTGCTTAATATTAAGTTCATTAGACAAACCCCCTTAGAAACGAAATTGAGTGTATTAGCCACTTGTAAGTGACTTATAGTTGATTTATCACCTATATTCCGGTCGTGTTTAACACCACACTCCGCCGGTCCACAAGAATATTGTCAATATTAAACCGGTCCACAGTGCAAAAAAGGTTGTGGACCCCTGCTGTAGTCGCTTGAATTTTTTAGCAGAGGGTGGTGAATCTGTGGAATTTATTGCCTCAGGAGACGGCTCCAATACAAACAGAAATCAGAATCAGGTTTATGATCACCGAGGTATGTTGTGAAATTTGTTGCTTTGCTGAAGCAGTACAGTGCGATATATGAAACGTACTATAAATTGGTCAGAAATACATATTCAAAAATTAATTAAGTAGTAAATAAAGAGAGCAAAACAAGTGTGGTAATATTCATGGGTTCATTGTCTGTTCTGAAAACTGATGGAGGAGGGGGAGATATTCCTAAAAAGTTGAATGTTTGTCTTCAGGCTTCTGTACCTCGTGCATGATGGCAGTATTGAGAAGCGGGCATGTCCTGGGTGGTGGGGTTCCTTCATGATGGATGCCACCTGTTTGAAGCAGTGTGTTTTCAAGATGCCCTAAATGGTGGTGAGACTAACGCCCATAGAAACCGGCTGAGTTTACAACCCTCAGTATGTTTTTCTGGTGCTGTGCACTGGCCCCTCCATACTTGATGGTGATGCAGTCAGTCAGAATGCTCTCTGTTGTACATCTGTAGCAATTTGTTAGCTCCATCTACCTATATTGACCAGACAGATCGTTTGAAAACAAGAAACCACCATCAACACAACCTTTAGGACCACATCCAAGCTGGTTAACAGTTTTAGTTACCATGGTCATTACTGCTTAAGTCCGGAATCCTAAATTCCCACATCGATCAACATCATAATCAAAGTCAAAGTAAATTTATTATCAAAGTACATATATGTCAGCATATACAACACTGTGATTCATCTACTGACAGAAATTATTGCCTTTGGTTCAAGAGCCTCTGGACTCACACCACTAGGTTCAGGAACAGCTACTACCGCTAAACCATCAGGCTCTTGAACCAAAGGAAATAACGTCACAAAACTTCACTTGCATCATCATTGACGTGTTCCCAGAACCAGATTCAAAGACTCCTCATCTCATGTTGTCGATAGTTATTGCTTATTTATTATTATTATTATTTCTGTTTCTATTAGCAGAGTTTGTTGTCTTCTGCACTCTGGGTGACTGCCCTAGTTGGGCATCTTTCATTGATTCTGTTATGATTATTATTCATTTTTTTTTGCAATTTATTTTTTATTGAAGTTCATCATTGAACAAACATTTCCATAAGATGTACTTCAGACACTGTACATATAGATTATATATTCATATTTGCCACAAATATCCACATCATATTTGTCTGAGGTATAGAAAGGAGATGAAAGAATGAACAAGCTAAAGGAGAAAACTATGTACAAGTAGATTTTTTTGTTTTTACAACATATTCATTGATTTGTGAGAATAAAATCAGACCTATGAGGTGTTATGTAGTTAAACCATTTTTCCCAGTATGAATCAAATTGTTCCAACTTATGACTAACAGATGATGTTGTCTTCTCCATTTTGTAAACATCCATTGTAATTTCCATTCATGCATTTAAAGTTGGGCTCTGCTGTGATAACTATTTCCTGGTAACCAGCCACCAGCAGTATATTCATTAAATATTCATCTCTTTTCAACCACTCTTGAGGTATATACCCAAAACATATGGTCTTACTTTCTAAGGGTATTTCACATTTAGAGATGTCTTGAAGGGCATTGTGTATCCCACTCCAATAGCCTTTGATAACGGGGCAATCCCAGAAAGTATGACAATGGTTCACAATTTGATTTCCACAATTTCTCCAGCAAACAGGGTGGTTACTATCAAAATGGGATTTCTGAGGAGGAGTAATAAAATATTTTATCAATTTTTTCCATCCAAACTCCCTCCATTTCTGTGAACTGGTACACTTCCATTGATGCCTCCATATTATTGTCCATTCTTCCTCAGATATAATTATCCCTCCTTCCTTCTCCCATATTGTTTTAATGTATGAAGTTGAATGTGTTCTAAGATTTGACAAACCCTTATATATGCTTGAAATGATTCTACTACCATTATCTGAATTATATACTTCTCTAAATAGCTCTATCAAACATTTACTTGACTTGGTTACGTTTTAAACCCTCCTATTAGCATACTGTTGCATCTGTAAATCCCGATAAAAGTCTTGTTTTTCTAATAAGTGTTTCTCTTTAAGCATTTCAAAACTAAACAGTGTTCCTTCTTTCATTATATTGCAAATAGCTGTTATTCCTTTAGCTGTCCACTCCTTAAATCTAGCATCCAGTTTATTTGGCGTAAAACCCGAGTCATATGCACACCATTTAAGAATTGCAAAATCCCCCTCTAGTTTATATACTTTTATGATAGTTTTCCATATTTTAAGAGTCCATTTCACCCATGGGTTATCAATAGTATTTATGTACCTTTGCAGGTTGTTATCAGCCAAAATTGCCCGTATGGGGATGGAAAGTATCCTCTCCTCAATGTTTTTCCATCTAGCGTCATATGATGGGTTGCACCAGCATTTCACAGCTCTCAACTGTGCTGCAAAATAGTAATCTCTAATAGAAAGTAGGCTCCATCCCCCCTTTTCCTTGGCTAATTGCAAAGTTTTGAGACAAACTCTAGGCCTTTTACCTTGCCACATATATCTTGATAACATTTTGTTTCATTCATTGAATTAATTTTGGTTAATCTCTATTGGTAGGGTCTGAAAGAGATATAATAGTCTGGGCAATATATTCATTTTAATGGATTCAATCCTTGAACTGAGACTTAAAAAAGGAATTAGGTTCCATCTTGTTATATCTTCCTTAATTGTTTTTATATACCGCATAAGCGGATAATTGCATTCTGATAATTTTGCCAAATCTTTTGGCATAATGACACCCAAATATTTGAAAGACTCTGTTTGCCATTCCCAGGGATATCTAATTTCAATTTCTCTTGGTGGGCTATAGTTATATGAAAGTAATTGGGTTTTATCTATGTTGATCTTGTACCCTGATAATTGACCATATTGTTCAAAGGATTGCATCAATTTAGGTAAAGAGTATGTTGGTTGCCCTAGATAGATCAAAATATCATCTGCGTAACAGGCCAATTTATGCTCTGTCCCTTTAATAGTAATTCCTCTGATATCTTCATTTTGTCTGATGTTTAAGCTAATGGTTGCAGATATAATGTGAAGAGTAGCGGTGACCATGTACAACCCTGTCTCGTGCCCCTTTCTAGGGTAAAACTATTGGATAAATATCCATTGATTTTAATCCTAGCAGTAGGATTGCCATATAGTGCCTGTATAGTTTTAGTAATTGTGTCATGTAAACCAAATCTATGTAAAGCTCTGTAAAGGAAATTCCAATTAACTGAATTAAATACCTTCTCAGTGTCCACGCTGATCACTATTGCTTCAATTTTATTTTTTTGTATATGATCAATAATGTGAAGTGTCCTTCATATATTGTCTTGTGTTTGGCATTGTTGTATAAAACCTGTCTGTTCATTATGTATCAGTGTGGGTAGAAACTCTTCTAATTGTTTGGCCATGATGGAGGTAGATAATCTATAATCCACATTAAAAACAGATATTGGTCTAGAAGACCCACAATCCATTTTATCCTTGCCTTTTTTCGATGTAGTTGAGACTATCACCTCCTTCCAGCTGGGTGGCATTTGCACCTTTTTTAGAGCCCAGTTCAATGTGGGGAGTAAAACAGGAATTAACTCATTTTTAAATTCTTTACACCACTCTGCCGTATATCCATCTGATCCTGGTGACTTGCTTAATTTAAGCCTGCTAATTGCAGTGTTTAGTTCAGCTTCAGTTATGTCAGCAGTCATCGTTCCATTTTGTTCTTCACTTAAAATGGGTAACTCTAGAGAATTCAGGAAGGTGTCCATTTTGGGTTATGCTTCCCCCTCAACTTTGGAATATATGTTTCGTAAAACACTTCAAAAGCTTCTTGAATTTCACTTAGCTTCTTTTTTATCACTTTTGTTCTTGGATCCCTAATTCTATGAATTGTGTTTTCTGCTACCTTTTTTTTGTTTCCATGCCAGTATTTTCATAGATTTAGATCCACTTTCATAGTGTCTCTGTTTCAGAAACATTAAATTTTTCCTGATTTCTTGTGTAGACAAACTATTAATTTCATTCCTAATTTTTAAAATATCCTCTAATGTATCCTGTGCCAAACTCAATTTGTGTTTTTTTTTCTAGTTCCTTCAGCTTATTTTGTAATTCCTCTGTTTTATTCTTTATATTTTTCTTTTATGAAGATATGGTGAAACCTCTCCATTATCATTGAATTCTAAGTAAAGACCAATTTTTTAAAAATATGTTTCTTAAAATAGGGACCATTGAGTAGACTTGAATTTAGTTTCCAAATAGTATTCCTTGGTTGTTGGTCAAAATCAACAGATAAATATATAGGCGCATGGCCACTTACATCTATTGTCCCAATTCCACAGGTGTTTATTTCATCTTTATCTTTTCCAAATGTTATGAAATAGTCTAATCTTGTATATACAGAATGGGGGGACAGAGTAATGAGTGTAATCCCTTCTGTCGGGGAAAAGGTCCCTCCATATATCAATTCGACCAACGTCCTCAAAACATGTGTTAACTTTCTTATGTAAGGACTTTGTTTCATAGGTTTTTCTATTGGAAGAGTCTAACTTTGGTTGTAATTGTACAAACGTAAATTTAAATCTCCCCTGCATATCAAGAGACCTTCTGTTTCCGTTACCATAATATTAGTAATATCACTTCCTGGGGGTGCGTATATATTCAATAGAATAACTGAATTTCCACCTATATTCCCCCTTACCAGAATATATCTGCCGTCCTTATCTCCCATTTTGAATACTTTTTCAAAATTTAGCTTGCTTGAGATGACAATAGCAACTCCTCCCCTATGTCCTGGTTTATATGAGGAGAAAAACAAATTAGTGAAGCCCATTCTTTTTAGTTTTCCATGCTTATTATCACTTAACTGAGTTTCCTGTAAATATACTACATGGGCTTGTTCTTTCTTCATTTTTGACTGAATCTTACGGCGTTTGATTGGATTTAACAGCCCTTTGACATTAAAAGAAATGAATTTTACTTTGTCCTTTGCCATGTGTATTTATCTGTCAGTATATCATTGAAATTAGCAGAATAAAACTTAATCGATCTACTTCTTGAACAAATAAGAACCAAGAAACACGAATGAAAAGAATGGTAATGAAGGTGTGATTCCAAGGCTGAGGTCTCTAGTAGATGACCCTGGGTTGAGCTAGAGGAAACGTCTAGCCGTGGGGGCTAGCCTCTCCTACCTGTGAGCTGAGGGCCCCCACTGCAGTACCCATAAAAGTAAATGAAAAAATCTATGTCCATTACACAGAAAAGACTTCCCTGTGTATTCCTCCCATGTATATACTCTGATTTAGGTGGGGAAAAAGGAGCGAATGAATGAATAAAAAATAAAATAATTGAGTAATTATAAATTCCATATTGTAATATGTATTTCTGGAGATAAGTATAGCACCGTCTATTTTTCCTTCTGTTTAGCTTATCAACACTTTTGAAATTAGTCAGACCTTGTGGCTCTTTTGGAGAGGGTGAGGGCTGTCTTCTGAAAACTCACAGTCTCTTCCAGATATTCTTCCTTTGCCCTTCTCCCATCCCCTGCTTTCTCGATTCTCTCACTATTTCCCAAGCAGAGTGGGATAGCTGCTCAGCCAGGCTTTCCCTCGGTTTGATCATGCTGACAGGCAACTCTCTGTCCTTCATGTCTGCAGTCCCCTCTTTCACTGTCTGACACAGCTGCATCCTGTCTTCATAAAACACTCGCAGTTTAGCAGGGTACGGGGTCTGGAGGCGAATCTTTGTTTGCTTTAATACTCACATTGCTTCAGAATATTCCTTACATTTCTCCAGGACAACTGGGGGGTTATCTTGATCAAAATATATTAATTTCCTGTTCAAAAATACCTTCTTCTTTCCCCAGGCCTTGCTCAGAACCTCAGAAGAATTTAATGGACTCAATACTCTGCAAATTATACAGGGGAGTCGTTCTGGGGAGGTGGGATAGCTATCATTACTTTTACTATTAATTTCTTTGATAAATCTGATGATTTGTTCAACTCAGAAGGGATAAGGGACTCACAAGCAAATGGGAATAGCTCATTGTGGTCAGCATGGATGAGATGGGCCAAAAGGTCTTTTTCTGTGTTTGACAAGTCTGTGACTCTATATTTTAGAGTTTGGGAAATGAATTCGTTGACCAGTCATGATCCATTGGGAACAGGAGACAGAGTACTGCATTGTCCAGAGACAGGTATGACTAGAGGTGACAGCTGTAGCTGGCGTGCTGGATTACTATACTACTCTTGTTTGCCAAACTCTCACACAGTCTAATGTGACCCACTCGGAGGTGGTTCAGTGACGGTCTGAGTAATCCACGGTGACAGGATGGGATACTGAGAGGGAGAGGAAGAGTCAGTGATGGACCATATGAAGATGACACCATCTTAGAAAGAGTCATCTATGCCGATAACATTTCGCAGTTCTGTATGATTGTAGGAAGCAGTATCAATGCAATCATAACTAAGGGTTGAGCAAGGTAGTCTGGACAGGATTGAAGGAAGGACTCGTATCCTACCAAAGATCGGCCCCAGCTTGCCTTATGTGAAATAGCAGAGCCATACCTTTGTTCCACAGAATGTGAGATATATTTAACAGAGAGCAAACAATGTTTATGATTGTGAAGGATTTTGTCTGTTCACACCGATATTGACGAGTGTGAATCCTCTCCGTGCCATCAACTTGCAACAACATACTGGATTCCTACCAGTGCAACTGTGTTGCAGGGTATCAGGGATCTACTGCGACTGCCAGCCTCACTGCAGGGAAGGTTTGTGAAGGTAAGGGCTTCGTATCTTCATGAAAATGGAGTGTTTCTCTCAAGGCAGGTTTGCTGTCATTGATTCTCCAAGATTATCCCGAAGATATTCTTGGAAATAAAGAATAAACAGACAGTGTCTGCACTGTGTAAATCCCTCCGATAAATTGTGTGTGTTGGATTTCGATGGGATTTTTATTAATCAGTGCCTTTGAATATTTTGGACATGAATATTCACCAAGCAGATCCCTTGGAAACAGGAGACCAGCGAGGTAGTCTGGAGAGGATTGAATTCCAACACAACTGTTAACATCAGCTATAGCTGCCGTGCTCATTACTTTTCCAGTCCTGCATCCCATATTCCCACTTGGGCAAAGTCATACTCGCAGAACCCATTCAGTGGAGCAGCTGGGCAAAGCACTGGGATTGAAATGTGTCCAACCCCAGCCTAGGCTCAGAGCTACGTTACTGTTCAATAGAGCCACGGACACCCTGTACAACTCCCCATTGACCACTTCCTCCCTGCAACGCACAGCCTTAATATACGGCTCCAACAGAATGAAAAATAAATTCCAGTTGACTATCACTGACATATGTCATGAAATTTGTTGCTCTGCTGCAGCAGTACAGTGCAATACATAAAATATCCTATAGCTTGGAGTAATAAATATATATTAGAAAATTGAAAGCAAGTAGCAAATACAGAGAGTAAACATAGCGAGGTAATATTCATGGGTTCATTGTCTGTTTAGAAATCTGATGTTGGAGGGGAAGGTATTCCTAAAAAGTTGAATGTTTGTCTTCAGGCTCCTGTCCCTCGTGCATGATGGCAGTATTGAGAAGAGGGCATGTCCTGGGTGGTGGGGTTCCTTCATGATGGATGCCACCTGTTTGAAGCAGTGTGTTTTCAAGATGCCCTCAATGGTGGTGAGACTAACGCCCATAGAAACCAGCTGAGTTTACAACCCTCGGTATGTTTTTCTGGTGCTGTGCACTGGCCCCTCCATACGTCATGGTGATGCAGTCAGTCAGAATGCTCAACATTGTATATCTGTAGCAATCTAACTGTCAGCTCCATCCAGCTGCCTTTTCACCTCAATTCTTAAAGCCTTTTCCTGTTCTTTAACTCCACTCACCTGATTTTCTTTCGCAAACCATAAGGTCCCTTCGCAAGAATAGTCACTCAATCCTTTGTTCCAGCGGAAGTCTTCTCTGGATTAAATGACACAATGCTGAGTTACTCCATCCCAATCCACAGAGCCCAGGTATGAAAGGGAGCAATCCATGTTTACTGTTGAGAGAGATTTTCCCTGTTCACACAGATATCGATGAATGCAAGTCCTCACCTTGTCACAAACATGCAACTTGCATCAACACAGTGGGATCCTACCAGTGCAACTGCAGCACAGGGTTTCGGGAATTACCTGCGACCAGCAATCTCGTGGCAGGGAAAGTTTGTGAAGGTAAGGACTTTGTCTCAACATGAAAATGGTGAATAAATCCCAACTTATTGCAGATATCAGTCCTCAATTCTCCTGCAGAGGCCTATAACTAAAGAAGAATTTAATGGACTCAGTACTCTGCAAATTACACGGGGGAGTCATTGTGGGGAGGTGGGATAGCTATGATTACTTTTACTATTAATTTCTTTGATAAATCTGATGATTTGTTCAACTCAGAAGGGATAAGGGACTCAGAAGCAAATAGGAATAGCTCATTGTGATCAGCATGGATGAGATGGGCCAAAAGGTCTTTTTCTGTGTTTGACAAGTCTGTGACTCTATATTTTAGAGTTTGGGAAATGAATTCGTTGACCAGTCATGTTCCATTAGGAATAGAAGACAGAGTACTGCATTGTCCAGGGACAGGGGTGACTAGAAGTGGCAGCTGTAGCTGGGGTGTTGATTACTATTCTAGTCTTGGTTCCCAAACTCTTGCACAGTCTAATGTCACCCTCTCGGAGGTGGTTCAGTGACGGTCTGAGTAATCCCTGGGAACAGGGACATGATCCTGAGAGGGAGGGGAAGAGTCAGCGATGGACCATATGAAGATGAGTGTATCTTGAAAACAGTCATCTATACTGATAACATTTTGCAGTTCTGTATGATTGTAAGAAGCAGTATCAATGCAATCATAACTAAGGGTTGAGCAAGATAGTCTGGACAGGTTTGAAGCAAGGACTTGTATTCCACCAAAGATCGGCCCTAGCTTGCCTTATGTGAAACAGCAGAGCCATACCTTTGTCCCACAGAATGTCAGACATGTTTCACAGGGAGCAAACAATGTTTATGATTGTGACGGATTTTGACTGTTCACACAGATATCGATGAGTGTGAATCCTCTCCGTGTCACCAACTTGCAACTTGCAACAACACACTGGGTTCCTACCAGTGCAACTGTGTTGCAGGGTATCAGGGATCTACTGCGACTCTCAACCTCACTGTAGGGAAGGTTTGTGAAGGTAAGGGCTTCGTATCTTCATGAAAATGGAGAATATATCTCAAGGCAGGTTTGCTGTCATTGATTCTCCAAGATTATCCCGAAGATATTCTTGAAAGTAAAGAATAAACAGACAGTGTCCGCACTGTGTAAATCCCTCCGATAAATTGTATTTGTTGGATTTCGATGGGATTTTTATTAATCAGTGCCTTTGAATATTTTGGACATGAATTATTCATCAAGCAGATGCCTTGGAAACAGGAGACTAGCGAGGTAGCCTGGAGAGGATTGAATTCCAACACAACTGTTAACATCAGCTATAGCTGCCGTGCTCATTACTTTTCCAGTCCTGCATCCCATATTCCCACTTGGGCAAAGTCATACTCGCAGAACCCATTCAGTGGAGCAGCTGGGCAAAGCACTGGGATTGAAATGTGTCTAACCCCAGCCTAGGCTCAGAGCTACGTTACTGTTCAATAGAGCCACGGACACCCTGTACACCTCCCCATCGACCACTTCCTCCCGCAACACAAAGCCTTAATACACGGCTCCAACAGAATGAAAAATAAATTCCAGTTGACTATCACTGACATATGTCATGAAATTTGTTGCTCTGCTGCAGCAGTACAGTGCAATACATAAAATATCCTATAGGGTGGAGTAATAAATATATATTAGAAAATTAGAAGCAAGTAGCAAATAAGGAGAGTAAACATAGCGAGGTAATATTCATGGGTTCATTGCCTGTTCAGAAATCTGGTGGTGGAGGGGGAAGATATTCCTACAAAGTTGAATGTTTGTCTTCAGGCTCCTGTACCTCGTGCATGATGGCAGTATTGAGAAGAGGGCATGTCCTGGGTGGCGGGGTTCCTTCATGATGGATGCCACCTGTTTGAAGCAGTGTGTTTTCAAGATGCCCTAAATGGTGGTGAGGCTAACGCCCATAGAAACCGGCTGAGTTTACAACCCTCGGCATGTTTTTCTGGTGCTGTGCACTGGCCCCTCCAAACTTGATGGTGATGCAGTCAGTCAGAATGCTCTCCGTTGTATATCTGTATCAATTTAATGGTCAGCTCCATCCAGCTGCCTTTTCACCTCAATTCTGAAGGCCTTTTCCTGTTCCTTAACTCCATTCACCTGATTTTCTTTCTCAACCCATAAGGACCTTTCCCAAGAATAGCACCTCAATCCTTTGCTCCAGCAGAGGTCTTCTCCAGACACAAAGATTGGGGGTGTTGTGGATCATGTGGAGGGCTGTCAGAGGTTATAGCAGGACATTGGTAGGAAGCAAAACTGGGCTGAGAAATGGCAGATGGAGTTCAACCCAGATAAGTGTGAAGTGGTTCATTTTGGTAGGTCAAATAAGACGGCAGAATATTGTATTAATGGTAAGACTCTTGGCAGCATAGAGGATCAGAGGGATCTTGGGGTCCAAGTCCATCGGACGCTCAAAGCTGCTATGCAGGTTGACTCTGTGGTTAAGAAGGCATACGGTGTATTGGCCTTCACCAATTGTGGAATTGAATTTAGGAGCCGAGAGGTAATGTTGCAGCTATATAGGACTCTGGTCAGACCCCACTTGGAGTACTGTGCTCAGTTCTGGTCGCCTCACTACAGGAAAGATGTGGAAACCATAGAAAGGGTGCAGAGGATATTTACAAGGATGTTGCCTGGATTGGGGAGCATGCCTTATGAAAACAGGTTGAGTGAATCCTTGGAGCGACGAGGATGAGAGGTGACCTGATAGAAGTGTATAAGATGATGAGAGGCATTGATCGTGTGGGTAGTCAGAGGCTTTTTCCCAGGACTGAAATGGTTGCCACATGAGGGCACAGGTTTAAGGTGCTGGGGAGCAGGTACAGAGGAATCAGTTGTAGATGTCAGGGGTAAGAGTTTTTATGCAGCGAGTGGTGAGTGTGTGGAATGGGCTGCCAGCAATGGTGATGGAGGCAGATACGATAGGGTCTTTTAAGAGACTTTTGGATAGATACATGGAGCTGAGAAAAGTAGAGGGCTCTGGGTAACCCTAGTAATCTCTAAGGTAGGGACATGTTCGGCACAACTTTGTGGGCCAAAGAGCCTGTATTGTGTTGTGGGTTTTTAAAGCTTCTATGTTTTGCAGCAACAGTACAGTGCAAAACATAAAACATATGATAAACTATGGTAAGAAATATAGATTAAAAATTAAATAAGAAGGGAGAAAAGAGAGTGAAAATAGTGAGGTGGTATTCATGGGTTCATTGTCCGTTCAGAAATCTGATGTCACAGAGGAAGAAGCCGTAACCAAAACACTCAGCATTTCTCTTCAGGCTCTTGAATGTTAAAAAGGCCAGGTCTAGGGTGGTGGAGGTCCTTAATGATGGATGCCACCATTTTTTGGCGTCTCATTTTGAAGATGTCCTTGATAGTGGGAAGGCACCTACCCATAGTGGTGTAGGCTATATTTACAACTCTGCAAGTTTTTCTCGTGCTGTATGGTGACCCCTCAAAACCAGATGGAGATGCAAATGTTCTCCATGGCACATCTTTTGTCATGTCCCGGTCTGTGAATTCTGCTTTCCGGTTCATGGTCTGGTCCATCAATTCTTGTTCTGGGTTTTCCTGTTTTCTCCCTTGTTCTGTTGAGTGCCTCAATTGAGGTACCTGATTCTCATTTTGGGCTGGCTACATAAATAGCTCCTGGGTTTAGCTTCATTTGCTGGACTGTTCCCTTCCCTTCTCCTTCCTTCTGAAGCCCTGCCTGCAGCCTTCACCTGAAGCATCACCTGCAACCTTGTCTGCGTCCTCACCAGTAACACCGTCAAGTTCAACTGCTGGAGCAAGATGGGGGCTTTGCTGTGCCAAGATAGGGAACAGTCTGTCGTTGTTTGGAATTGTCTCTTTGTGTCCTTGCCTTCGCTAGGTAGGTCTGGATATTTGCCGTTACCTTGAGTTGGGAGCTGTCTCTGTGTTCTTGCCTTCGCTAGGTAGGTCCGGCTGTTTGCCGCTACCTTCTGTTGGGAACTGCCTCTGTGTCCTCACCTTTGCTAGGTAGGTCTGGCCGTTTGCCACTACCTTGTGTTTGGAACCGTCTCTTTTTGTCCTTGCCTCCGCTGGGTAGGTCCGGCTGTTTGCCACTACCCTTAGTGGAGAACTGTTTCTTCCTGTTCAGTGTCCTGTGTATAGAAAGAGCCCCGGCCCTTGGTCCTGTTCCCAAGGAGAGGGTCCTGGCTCAGTGTGCTGTGTTCAAGTCCCGACCCTACATCCTGCTCCCAAGGACGGATTCCGCCTCTGTGTTCCATGTTTCTGTGCTCAAGTCCAAGGCTCCAAGATTCCTGACTCCCAAGACCAAGTCATGGCTTTGTGTTCTTGTCCAGTCCATGAGTACCTTGCCCAGCCCTGTGCTGGAGATTCCTCATCCGGTGCTGGAGTTCCCAGGTCCTGTCCAGGAGTCCAACGTCCAGTCCTGTAGCCACGTCTTGTCCCAGCCTAAACCCGGATTCTGGATCCGAGTCAAGACCCAGGTTCCTAGTCCTAACCAAGACCCAGGTTCTTAGTCCTAACCAAGACCCAGGTTTCGGGTCCTTGTCCAGGCTGTAGGTCCGGAGTCCTGTGTACCTAGTCCAGGCTCCTTGTTCCTATTCCTTTTCCGGGTTCCGTGTTTCTTGTCCATGTCCTAGCCCAGGCCCTGCATCCTAGTCTTGTCCAGGGCTTGTGTCAATGTCAGTGTCCTTTCTTACCCACTCCCCTTGCTTTCTTGCCAAACTTAGTCCTGTTCCTAGAAGTTCAGAGTCTGTGTCTTGCATTTGGGTCTGCCTTCATGGCCAACTGTTTAACAGCTTTAGCATTCTAACGAGTCACATCACCAGAGAATGAATTCACTCAAACTATATGAGTTCATTCGTGGAGGGGAACTGGTTGGGCCTCTGTTCACTATCCAGAATGTTTGCTACTCACAGTGTGGCCTCTTCTTCACTGGAAAAGCCAAATGCAGAGGGTGGCCACCCTTCAGTGCAGCTGCTTTCATCAGCTGGGGTAGCCGTGAGCTCGCGGTTGCCTGTCAATAGAATTCTCCAAATGCTTTCTCTCTGATCCCTCTGTCCATGGAGACCATGTTCTAAAGAGGCACAAGGTAAGCTTGAGAACCAGCACCCCATCTCCCATTTGACATGTGGTAGTGTTTCGATACTGAATTCTACGAGTATGTGTTGTGCCAAAAGTTAGGGACTGTTCGCAGATCCAATAGAAAGAAGCCTTGTCCCATGCAATGCTGCACACAACACACTTTACTGCTAAGTTACAATAAGTGGTGCTTACCTTGGAAGCATACTGAACCCATTTGACTGCAGTGTCCAATCCCAATTGGTCCATAGCGTCAGTTGTAACCTAATCTGTGGTGAGCCCAAATCCAAGAAACCTCACCAGCGGTGTGTTCATTCTTTTATGCCGTGGTCAGTTCTCTCCACCCCTACTTCGATCCTTTGTCCAGGTTGACCCATCACGTGTCCGTTGCCTTGGGCACTACAGGCTCAGGTCTGCAGAGATAATACCCTGGTCAGCTCTCACCCAGGTGACCCTTCGCCCACACATCACACATTTCATCCCAACAATTGTTCCTTGTGCTCTCTGGCCGACATTTTAGGATTATTACGACATTATTAGGATTCTTACTACATTCGTCTTTGCTGTTTCTTTCAGAATTGGCTTGTTCTGTTGTAATTTATCTGTGTGCAGTTCCTCACACTTCCTGTTCTCTGACATAACTTGATCTGAGAAGCACTTTCTGCAGACTTGATTTGTATTTCACTCTGGAGGGTTTGCTCAAGAGCTGACTACTTGTATTGGTGCAGTTGTTCTGGTAAAAATGCTCTGAAGTGCTGAGGGTGGGAATTGCCAGACTGTGTAATGGGGAAAGAATTCCAAATTCTTTCCAGATCAGGGAGATGAACATTGCAGTTGATGGTGTTTTTCATCTGTTTGATGCCCTTTGCTGTGGTGAAAAACCTCACGGGTTTATAAGGTTCAATTACATCAGAAAAAGGCGCTCATTGCTTGAGTTCCAGATCCTTTCATGGGAAATTTGTGAGTTACCACATTGGTGCTTCTCATCACACAGGTTTGTCTAAGCAAGGTCACCATATTTCCAACCCCGAGATTCAGGTTTCAAGGTGCTTGATTATTCGTCAAGTGTACATAAGACTTTGGAAACAGGAAACCACGCAATACAACCTTTAGGACCACATCCAAAATGGTTGGCAGCTTTAGCTGCCGTGGTCATTACTACTCCAGTACGGCATCCCAAATTCAAGCCTTTACTCCCAGGACGGGCCTCGAGCGGACCAGACTTGGGACTGCAGACACCAGGTTTCTTCCTCCCCAGTGAACTCATGGAGATCTGCAGATCTGGCTCCAGCCAATGAGCCTTGACTTCTGGACTTCTGATTGGACTATCAGACCTCAATCATCAGCATCGATGCCAGGGCACACCGATCACCAAACACTGGGCCTTGAACATCCAACACCTAGCGCGAATCCAGGGGGTCATTCCAGGAGGATATTACAGATGACATTTTAAGATAACTTGTTCATTTTAGTGAGAGATGTCCCTATGACAAATCATTTCCTAAATTGCAGCTGCTGTGGAGGAATTTGAATTCCGATTGGACCCGGGCTGCTGGGCCCATGGAGTAGCCTCTGTAGTAGATGCAGCACTGTGACTCCTGATGCTAAATCCAGGGGAATCCATGCAGGAAATGGTTAATAATGTGTGATGTAGAGTATGGGGAACAACTATCTGAGTGAAGCTCCTGTGGGACTCCATACACCATTCACTTTCCAGTCAAGATCTGTCGTTGTAATTTTCATCATCTTCACTCAGAGGGTGGAGTGAGAGTGGAACGAGTTGCCAGTGGAAGTATTGGAAGCGGGTTCAATTTCAACATTTAACAGTAATTTGAGTAAATACATAGATGGGAGGGGTATGGAGGGCTATGTTCTGGGTGCAGGTCAATGGGGTTAGGCTGAATAACAGTTCAGCACAGATTCGATGGGCAGCAAGGCCTGTTTCTGTCCTGTAGTCCTCTATGACACTATGACTATATCTGTGTTGGTAATATGTGTACCTCTGTTCCTCTCTACAACAGATGTGGATGAATGCCAGGATAAAAGTGCGTGCGGAGTGAACACGACCTGTCGCAACTCCTATGGGTCTTTTTACTGCGTCTGCAAAGTGGGATATCACCAGAAACAGGGAGACACTCAGCTGGCCTGTACAGGTGAAAATAGAGTGATTACTGAGAGCTGAGAATCAAAACAGATGATAACGGAAACACTACACAAGTCAAGGAGAACCCATGCAAAGAAGAAGATTTTGTGTTTCAAAGTGTTAATGAAGAGTTTTAAACTTTGAAACATCAACTCCATTTATCCCTATGCAGTCTCTGACAAACCTGCTGAGTTGTATGTGTGTTGCTCTGGATTTCCAGCATCTACATAACATCTTGTGTCTCTACAAGTTTCTGAGTATCATTGACTGTCAAGGAGAAACTTTGGGGTGTGTAGAGGATTGTGAGGAGTGAGGATGGGGCTGGGTCAGCGTGGAGTGTGTAGGGACAGTGGAGGGTGAGGCTGGGTCAGATTCGAGTGTGTTGGAGACAGTGAGGAGTGGGGAGTGAATGTTTGGTGTGTTGGGGACAGTGGAGAGTGAGGCTGGGTCGGTGTGGGGTGTGTTGGGGACAGTGGAGAGTGAGGGTGGGTCAGTGTGGGGTTTGTTGGGGACAGTGGAGGGTGAGGCTGGGTCAGTGTTGGGTGTTGGGGACAGTGAAGAGTGAGGCTGGGTCAGTGTGGGGTGTGTTGGGGACAGTGGAGTTTGTGTCTCAGTCAGTGTTTGGTGTGTTGGGGACAGTGGAGAGTGGGGACAGTGGAGGCTGAGGCTGGGTCAGTGATGGGTGTGTTGGGGACAGTGGAGAGTGAGGCTGGGTCAGTGTTGGGCGTTGGGGACAGTGGGGAGTGAGGCTGGGTCAGTGTGGGGTGTGTTGGGGACAGTGGAGAGTGAGGCTGGGTCAGTGTGGGGTGTGTTGGGGACAGTGGAGAGTGAGGCTGGGTCAGTGTGGGGTGCGTTGGGGACAGTGGAGACTGAGGCTGGGTCAGTGTGGGGTGTGTTGGGGACAGTGGAGGGTGAGGCTGGGTCAGTGTGGGGTGCGTTGCGGACAGTGGAGACTGAGGCTGGGTCAGTGTGGGGTGTGTTGGGGACAGTGGAGAGTGAGGCTGGATCAGTGTGGGGTGTGTTGGGGACAGTGGAGAGTGAGGCTGGATCAGTGTGGGGTGTGTTGGGGACAGTGGAGAGTGAGGCTGGGTCAGTGTGGGGTGTGTTGGGGACTGTGGAGAGTGAGGCTGGGTCGGTGTGGGGTGTGTTGGGGACAGTGGAGAGTGAGGCTGGGTCAGTGTGGGGTGTGTTGGGGACAGTGGAGAGTGAGGCTGGGTCAGTGTTGGGTGTTGGGGACAGTGGGGAGTGAGGCTGGGTCGGTGTGGGGTGTGTTGGGGACTGTGGAGAGTGAGGCTGGGTCAGTGTGGGGTGTGTTGGGGACAGTGGAGAGTGAGGCTGGGTCAGTGTTGGGTGTTGGGGACAGTGGGGAGTGAGGCTGGGTCAGTGTGGGGTATGTTGGGGACAGTGGAGTTCGTGTCTGGGTCAGTGTTTGGTGTTTTGGGGACAGTGGAGAGTGAGGCTGAGTCAGTGTGGGGTGTGATGGGGACAGTGAGGAGTGAGTCTGGGTCAGTGTGGTGTGTGTAGGGACGGTGGAAATTGAGTCTGGGACTGGGTCAGTGTGGGATGTGTAGGGGACAGTTGAGAGTGAGTCTGAGTCAGTGTTGGGTGTGTTGGGGACAGTGGAGAGTGAGGCTGGGTCAGTGTTGGGTGTTGGGGACAGTGGAGAGTGAGTCTGGGTCAGTGTGGGTTGTGATGGGGACAGTGGAGAGTGAGGCTGGGTCAGTGTGGGGTGTGTTGGGGACAGTGGAGACTGAGGCTGGGTCAGTGTTGGGTGTGTTGGGGACAGTGGAGTTTGTGTCTGGGTCAGTGTGGGTTGTGTTGGGGACAGTGGAGACTGAGGCTGGGTCAGTGTGGGGTGTGTTGGGGACAGTGGAGAGTGAGGCTGGGTCAGTGTGGTGTGTGTTGGGGACAGTGGAGAGTGAGGCTGGGTCAGTGTGGGTTGTGTTGGGGACAGTGGAGAGTGAGGCTGGGTCAGTGTGGGGTGCGTTGGGGACAGTGGAGACTGAGGCTGGGTCAGTGTGGGGTGTGTTGGGGACAGTGGAGAGTGAGGCTGGATCAGTGTGGGGTGTGTTGGGGACAGTGGAGAGTGAGGCTGGATCAGTGTGGGGTATGTTGGGGACAGTGGAGAGTGAGGCTGGATCAGTGTGGGGTGTGTTGGGGACAGTGGAGAGTGAGGCTGGGTCAGTGTGGGGTGTGTTGGGGACTGTGGAGAGTGAGGCTGGGTCAGTGGGGAGTGAGGCTGGGTCAGTGTGGGGTGTGTTGGGGACAGTGGAGTTCGTGTCTGGGTCAGTGTTTGGTGTTTTGGGGACAGTGGAGAGTGAGGCTGAGTCAGTGTACGGTGTGATGGGGACAGTGAGGAGTGATTCTGGGTCAGTGTGGTGTGTGTAGGGGACAGTTGAGAGTGAGTCTGAGTCAGTGTTGGGTGTGTTGGGGACTGTGGAGAGTGAGGCTGGGTCGGTGTGGGGTGTGTTGGGGACAGTGGAGAGTGAGGCTGGGTCGGTGTTGGGTGTGTTGGGGACAGTGGAGAGTGAGGCTGGGTCAGTGGGGAGTGAGGCTGGGTCAGTGTGGGGTGTGTTGGGGACAGTGGAGTTCGTGTCTGGGTCAGTGTTTGGTGTTTTGGGGACAGTGGAGAGTGAGGCTGAGTCAGTGTACGGTGTGATGGGGACAGTGAGGAGTGATTCTGGGTCAGTGTGGTGTGTGTAGGGGACAGTTGAGAGTGAGTCTGAGTCAGTGTTGGGTGTGTTGGGGACAGTGGAGAGTGAATCTGGGTCAGTGTGGGTTGTGATGGGGACAGTGGAGAGTGAGGCTGGGTCAGTGTGGGGTGTGTTGGGGACAGTGGAGACTGAGGCTGGGTCAGTGTTGGGGACAGTGGAGTTTGTGTCTGGGTCAGTGTGGGTTGTGTTGGGGACAGTGGAGAGTGAGGCTGGGTCAGTGTTGGGTGTTGGGGACAGTGGGGAGTGAGGCTGGGTCAGTGTTGGGTGTTGGGGACAGTGGAGAGTGAGGCTGGGTCAGTGTGGGGTGTGTTGGGGACTGTGGAGAGTGAGGCTGGGTCGGTGTGGGGTGTGTTGGGGACAGTGGAGAGTAAGGCTGGGTCAGTGTTGGGTGTTGGGGACAGTGGGGAGTGAGGCTGGGTCAGTGTGGGGTGTGTTGGGGACTGTGGAGAGTGAGGCTGGGTCGGTGTGGGGTGTGTTGGGGACAGTGGAGAGTAAGGCTGGGTCAGTGTTGGGTGTTGGGGACAGTGGGGAGTGAGGCTGGGTCAGTGTGGGGTGTGTTGGGGACAGTGGAGAGTGAGTCTGGGTCAGTGTTTGGTGTGATGGGGACAGTGAGGAGTGAGTCTTGGTCAGTGTGGTGTGTGTAGGGACGGTGGAGAGTGAGTCTGGGACTGGGTCAGTGTGGGGTGTGTAGGGGACAGTTGAGAGTGAGTCTGAGTCAGTGTTGGGTGTGTTGGGGACAGTGGAGAGTGAATCTGGGTCAGTGTGGGTTGTGATGGGGACAGTGGAGAGTGAGGCTGGGTCAGTGTGGGGTGTGTTGGGGACAGTGGAGACTGAGGCTGGGTCAGTGTTGGGGACAGTGGAGACTGAGGCTGGGTCAGTGTTGGGTGTGTTGGGGACAGTGGAGTTTGTGTCTGGGTCAGTGTGGGTTGTGTTGGGGACAGTGGAGAGTGAGGCTGGGTCAGTGTTGGGTGTTGGGGACAGTGGGGAGTGAGGCTGGGTCAGTGTTGGGTGTTGGGGACAGTGGAGAGTGAGGCTGGGTCAGTGTGGGGTGTGTTGGGGACTGTGGAGAGTGAGGCTGGGTCGGTGTGGGGTGTGTTGGGGACAGTGGAGAGTAAGGCTGGGTCAGTGTTGGGTGTTGGGGACAGTGGGGAGTGAGGCTGGGTCAGTGTGGGGTGTGTTGGGGACAGTGGAGAGTGAGTTTGGGTCAGTGTTTGGTGTGATGGGGACAGTGAGGAGTGAGTCTTGGTCAGTGTGGTGTGTGTAGGGACGGTGGAGAGTGAGTCTGGGACTGGGTCAGTGTGGGGTGTGTAGGGGACAGTTGAGAGTGAGTCTGAGTCAGTGTTGGGTGTGTTGGGGACAGTGGAGAGTGAGGCTGGGTCAGTGTGGGGTGTGTTGGGGACAGTGGAGTTTGTGTCTCGGTCAGTGTTTGGTGTGTTGGGGACAGTGGAGAGTGAGGCTGGGTCAGTGTTGGGGACAGTGGAGGCTGAGGCTGGGTCAGTGTTGGGTGTGTTGGGGACAGTGGAGAGTGAGGCTGGGTCAGTGTTGGGTGTTGAAGACAGTGGGGAGTGAGGCTGGGTCAGTGTGGGGTGTTGAAGACAGTGGGGAGTGAGGCTGGGTCAGTGTTGGGTGTTGAAGACAGTGGGGAGTGAGGCTGGGTCAATGTGGGGTGTTGAAGACAGTGGGGAGTGAGGCTGGGTCAGTGTGGGGTGTGTTGGAGACAGTGGAGAGTGAGGCTGGGTCAGTGTTGGGTGTTGAAGACAGTGGGGAGTGAGGCTTGGTCAGTGTGGAGTGTGATGGGGACAGTGGGGAGTGAGGCTGGGTCAGTGTGGGGTGTTGGGGACAGTGGGGAGTGAGGCTGGGTCAGTGTGGGGTGTATTGGGGACAGTGGGGAGTGAGGCTGGGTCAGTGTGGGGTGTATTGGGGCTCGGTGGGGAGTGAGGCTGGGTCAGTGTGGTGTGTGTTGGGGACAGTGGGGAGTGAGTCTGGGTCACTGTGGGGGTTTGTTGGGGACAGTGGGGAGTGAGGTTTGGTCAGTGTGCGGTGTATTGAGGCTAGTGGGGAGTGAGGCTGGGTCAGTGTGGGGTGTATTGGGGCTAGTGGGGAGTGAGGCTGGGTCAGTGTTGGCTGTGTCGGGGACAGTGGAGGTTGAGGCTGGGACACTGTAGAGTGTATAGAGGACAGTGGGGGTGGAGACTGGGTCAGTGCAATGTGTGTAGGGACGGTGGGGAGTGAGTCTGGAGCTGGCCCAGTGTATGGTGTATAGTGAACAGCGGGGAGTGAGGCTGGGGCTGTGTTACTTTGGGGTGTGTAGGGGAGCGAGTCTGGAATACTGAATCTTTTTAGAGATCAAAGGATCTGCCATAAAACCAATCCCCGCCACTCCACTCAGAGAGATCCCTGGAAGAAGTTAGAGTACCTGCTATCTCCTGTTTCCAAGGTAACCTTGGCCACGGGTGACGCCGGGGAACAAACGGGTCCCCTCAGAGCTGTTCCATCTTCCTAAATTTTTTCTATCTTCTTTCGGGTGTTCCTGTTCGTGGGCGCTGTCGATGGGAATATGCAGGCTGAGTCCAAGCGGGCGGTGTTGATCCAGAATTATTTTTCCGATTCCCTTTCTGGGGCTTGCCGTTCCTGTTACCCCTTTTACCTGTCTGTTAATTGTTCTCTACAAAGGATATAAACACTTCAGACAAACAGAGACTCAAAGACATACAATTGTATCCTCCATATAATTTTCTTTCCTTTTTCCATTGGCCAATGGATCCAGATTCTCAAGGTCTCAGTTGCCTTCGTTTTAATACCGTTCTTTAATTGCCTTCGTTTTAATACCGTGCTTTTATCAGAGCTCTCAGGCCCCTTCTTCCAAAGCCTGTCTTGTTCTGAGTCTGAAGTCAGAGATGGTCACCGGCTGGTATGGGGCAACTCCACTCCCTCCCCCGGTCTGACTTCTATCTTTCAAGCAAGTCTCATGGGTGGGTACGCCGGTCCAATATTGATGATAAGAAAGCTTCTCCGATGGGTTCATTGGGATCCCGTGTCGTAGGGATCCCATCCTCATCGCCAGATTCTAGAAACATAGAAAACCTACAGCACAATATAGGTCCTTCGGCCCACGGAGTTGTGCCGAACATGTCCCTACCTTAGAAATTACTAGGCTTACCTATAGCCCTCTATTTTACTAAGCTCCATGTGCCTATCTAAAAGTCTCTGAAAAGACCCTATGGTATCCACCTCCACCACCATTGCCGGCAGCCCATTCCACGCACTCACCACTCTTTGAGTAAAAAAATCTAACCCTGACTTCTCCTCTGTACCTACTCCCCAGCACTGTAAACCTGTGTCCTCTTGTGGCAACCATTTCAGCCCTGGGATAAAGCCTCTGGATATCCACACGATCAATGCCTCTCATCATCTTATACACCTCTATCAGGTCACCTCTCATCCTCCGTCACTCTAAGGAGAAGAGGCTGAGTTCACTCAACCTATTCTCATAAAGCATGCTCCCCAATCCAGGCAACATCCTTGTAAATCTCCTCTTTTGCAGCCTTTCTATGGCTTCCTCATCCTTCTTGTGGTGAGGCAACCAGAACTGAGCACAGTACTCCAAGTGGAGTCTGACCAGGGTCCTATATAGCTGCAACATTACATTTCGGCTCCTAAATTCAATTCCACAATTGATGAAGGCCAATACACCGTACGTCTTCTTAACCACATTCTGTTAGAGAATTTAGTACTGATCAAACACAAAGTAGGCTTGAAGCTTGTTACCGCCTTAACTCGTGAATTTATGGGGAACCTTTCCACATGTCTCCATCAACATGAGGTTACAATTCAAATTTATACAGTAAATCTAATCACGAGGTCAGCCCATCTCCAAACACTGTTTCCGCAATTTATACAACATTAGTACCTATCCAATAGGTTACTCGTAAACACAAAATACTCTGCAGATGCTGGGGTCAAAGCAACACTCACAACACGCTGGAGGAACTCAGCAGGTCGGGCAGCATCTGTGGAAACGATCAATCAACGTTCTGGCCCGAAATGTTGACTGATTGTTTCCACGGATGCTGCCCAACCTGCTGAGTTCCTCCAGCGCGTTGTGAGTGTTCCAATAGGTTACTCATTGCTCAAAGTACCAAACAAGCAACTAATCACGTTGTCTCTCAGACGATTTGCACCCATACAATTGGTTCCTCATTAATGACATGATCTATTGTTTGTTAAGACAAAGAAGGTAGTCCCATTCTGTTTTTTTTCATACTCTCCCCACAATTCTGCTAACTCCCCGTCCTCAAGCCTATTCCTCCACAAGAGGGTCATGTAGACCTCCATTCCCCACCCACCCTAAACTCCACAACTCCGCCCGATTCCCGGCACCTTTGGTGTCCAAAGAACTACAATGAACCTTGAATTTACATAGTAGTATGAGAAACCATAGCTCACTGAATTCCAAAGGTCTGTAGCCTCTGATGAGGAATTCCTCATGACCCCAGAGCCCCAATTCTGAGACTGATCTCAGACACGGGCAGCTCACCCCAGATGCTCAGACCACTGGCTCCAGTCCTTAGGTCAGTCGCAGGAGGAACAGGTTAGGCTGGTCTCTGTGAGTGGTGGGAAGGTGATGAGTGAGCAGAGAATGGGATTGTAGAGATGGGGGAGTGTAGACAAGATTATTTAACGTATAAAGAAGATAATTAAATTCAGCACCTTGTCACTCGGTGCTGAATGGTCTCACCCCAGCCCATTGAAGCAACTTTACATCAAACATGGGTCCTGATGTCACACACAGAAAATGTTGGAGGAACTCGTCGGTCAGGTAGCATCCAAAAAGAGAAATAAACAGTCGTCATTTTGGGCTGAGACCCTTCATCAGGACTGGAGAGGAAGTGTGAAGAAGCCAGAATAAGAAGATGGGAAAGGGAAGGGGACAAGCTGACAGGTGATTGGTAAAGTCAGGTGAGGGAGAATGTAGGTGGGACGGGGAGGGGTATGAAGTAAGAAGCTGGGAGGTGAGAGGTGGAGAGAGTAAAACGGACCGAAGAAGAGGAAAGCTTATAGGAGAGGAGAGTGAACTGAGGGAGAAAGGGGAGGAGGAGGGACACCAGAGGGAGATGATAGGTTGCTGAGGAGAAGAGAAGGGATAACAGGAGAGCCAGAGTGGGGAACAGAAAAAAAGAGAAGGGGGAGGGTGAGAAATTACTGCAAGTTTGAGAATTCAGTGTTTATGCTGTCTGGTTGGAGGCTAACCAGACAGAATATGAGGTGTTGCTCCTCCAACCTGTGAGGGCTGATCACTTACACATTTAACTGGTTTCATGGCTGTGCAGATGTTTACAAATTGTCCCTCCCAAACCAATGATGAGGCCTATATCAACATTTCCACATTAGTGTGGCTTGTGCCAACATTACAAGTACAATGCCAGCCAGGGTATCAGTTCCTTTGGGTGCCAGTGGGCATAGGCTTGGGCGAGGCATTCAGTTTTTCTTGGGATCAGGAAGATGTGGCGTCAAGTCACAGTATGATGTGTCTGAGTCTGATGCTGCTCATTGTGGGAGTACATCAGCTTGGAGTTACAGAGGTCAGCGCTTCCCTGCCTGATCGGTGAACACCAGGAAGGCAGTGGTAGAGTTGCCACGTGGATGTACAGATCTCTAAAATGCCATTTTCACTCCAGTGGATCCACTTTCCTGTCCTGTCTCTGAGAAGCAGAACTCTACACTGTCGCAGTGCAACTTGAATTATTCAGCAAACGCCCAGCAGGTATGAGAAGTTCTTCTGATGTTCACTCACTCTGTTTCTCCAAGGAGCAAACTTAACTTCCATTATCCCCAGATGTGGATCTATTGGAATGTTTTCCTGCAGACGCAGTCCTCACCAGAGTCAGCAGTGTTTCTTGGGCTGTCAGTGATCATGTGGG
Source organism: Mobula hypostoma (assembly GCF_963921235.1). Taxonomy (NCBI): domain Eukaryota; kingdom Metazoa; phylum Chordata; class Chondrichthyes; order Myliobatiformes; family Myliobatidae; genus Mobula; species Mobula hypostoma. The sequence continues at coordinate 21,963,429 of NC_086125.1, forward strand.
TACCAAATAGAATTAGTTTTAATTTGGCATAATGTTCAGCACAGATATTGTGGGCTGAATGGCCTGCTCCTGTGCTGTACTGTGCTATGATCTGTGTATTATGGAAAACAGAGCTAGAGAGGAGCAGATGTGAAGGGAGGGAGTGTGGATTGGGTAGAGAGGGCATAGGAAGGTCCAGAACAAGAAGGCAGAGTTTGAAAGTTTGGGCCATGCCTTTCAGAAGTGAAATTTGAAAAGACTTGTACACAAAATGGTGGTGGAAACTAGTAATTAAACACCAAAATAAACTAATCCATTCTGCCTACACAACGTCCATATCCATGATTCCCTGAATGTTCCTGTCCTTATCTAAGAGTTCTTAAATGTCTCTATCATGATGTAAAGAGAATATAAAGGAATGAGTTTAACATTAGCATCAATGGGCGTTTGAGGGTCAGCATAGACTTAATGGGCTGAAGGGCTTGTTTCCCTGCTGTCTGAATTCATGACTGAATTTCAACTCGATCAGCTGATCATTGGTCCATGGCTCTGGATAGTTTGGCCAAGAACTGTACCACAGTTCTGCCAGACCCTATAAGGCATGTTGGAATGCTCTGAGACTGCGAAGGGCATTAGATAAAGGGTCAGTCTTATTTTAGGTCGTTCCTTCCCGCTTTTCCATGTTCAGAGGTGTCCTTTCATTGACCCTGTGACCTCCAGTAAGAGTTGCCCTTCTACACTATGTCGGAGTCACCTGTGAAAGGTTTCAGTTTCAGACTTTATTTTAGAGGCTTCATCCTCAGACATTTTTTTTTTCAGATTGCTTGTTACTCTTGATTATTGCTGTTTGTTTGGTTGTCCTAGTACTTTTAACTGTTGTCTTGTTCCTCTGCCCAGTTAAACTCTGCAGAAGACGTGCTGAAGTTAGCTGATTGCTACCATGATAAAATCTGTCAGAATTTCAGTGGGACAAAGGATACCAAGGTAAGGAATTAGAAGCCCAACAATTTTATCCTGTGGCAAAAATGGTGTGTTCCTGAGGTGGAGAGAGTAAAGAGGATATTTACAAGGATATAGTCAGGAGGATTTTGACTGAGGAATGACTGATAAAGTTGGCTTTCTTGGAGCAGAGAGCACTGAGGATATATAAAGTTCTGTTCACCTCTCCAGAAACACCAGTAACAATGGACAAGAAGTATTTGGAAGAAAGTTAGGAAGGAAGTTGAACAGACACTTTCCTCAGCCAGAGGATCTTGAATACATTGTCAGAAAGGGAGGCAAAGATACAGTATCTAAAAAGTACACTACTTGGGGGGGGGGGGATTTTTTCTGCCAGAACTGGCAAGGTGATTTGTTGTTTTCACATTACAATCTATAAGACGAGGTTGGGCAAACTTGGATCTTTTCTCTGGAGCATAGATAGAGTAAGCAGTCAGAATCTTCCTCCCAGGGTAGAAATGCCAAATACTGTAGGACATGCATTTAAGGTGAGAGTGGGGAAGTTTAAAACAGATGTGTGGGACAGGTGTTGGATGTCATGAACAGGCTGCCGGACATAATGGTGGGAATAGTGGTGTTGAAGACTCTATTCAATAAACGTATGAAGTTTCAGGGAATGGAGGGATATACTGTAGATAATGTGGATACAGAAGAGAAATGGTTTAATTTTGGCATCATGTTCAGCACAGATATTGTGGGCTGAATGGCCTGTTCCAGTGCTATGATCTGTGTATTAAGGGAAACAGAGCTAGAGAGGAGCAGTTAAAGTCATGCCTTTCAGGAGTGAAATTTCAAAAGATTTGCACACCCAGCTAGTGGTGGAAAATCAGAACACTCCTCAGTGACCCATCAATTTTGGGTCAAAGTTGGATTCCAGACCCGAGATGGATGGATTTTGTTAACTGAAGGTAGTAACGGGGTGGGAGAATTATCACCAGATGGAACTAGGTTACATGGGTTTTAAGGAATGGCGGAATGTTCTTACAACACCTTTCTCATCGATTCAAAGGAAATTCACAACACACCATTGCTCTTGCCCCCACAATGTCTGCACTAGGATGGTTACCAGAGGATGAGGGACAAAAAAGAGGTGGAGAAAGGGAAAGGGTTGGGAAAGTGGGAGCAGTGGAACAGAAGGCAATGGAGAAAGAGAGGTAGTCAAAGTTGGAAGTGAAGCGAGAGAAAAAGGGTGTTGGAGTAGAAGGGAGAGAAAAGAGGAATGTTGGTGGAGAACTATTCAACAATTAATACAGTAGAAATAAAAAACAGAAAGGCATACAAATCCTTTATTGGAGAATAGAACTTGTTAAAGGAAAACTAATAGAACTGCTAATCAAATTAAATTTATTATCAAGGTACATATACGTCACCATATACAACACTGAGGTTCATTTCCTTGTAGACATTCACTGGAAAATGAAGACATACAATACAATTTATTAAGAACTATAAATAACAAAGGGTGACAAATGACAAACGTGCAAAAGAAAATAAATCCTGGAAATAATGAAAAATGTAAATAACTAATACTGAGTCGTAGAGTCCTTGAAAAAGGGTTTGTTGGTTGTGGAATCAGTTCAGTGTTGAGAATCACAGAATAAAGTTTATCATCACTGACATGTCATGAAATCTGTTGTTTTGAGTAGTTGTACAGTCTAAGACAAATTATTATAATTTGACGGTCTTCATTTTTGATGGGCTCTATTGGGTTTCTTTGTTTTGTGGCTGCCTGTAAGGAAATTAATCTTAAGGTTGCATGTAGTATATATACTTTGATATTAAATGTACTTTGAACTTCAAAATTATTATAAATAAACCATGCAAAAGTGGAATAGTGAGGTTCACAGACCATTCAGAAATCTGATGGTAGTGAAAGACGCTGTTCCTGAAATGTTGAGCGTGCATCTTTCGGCTTCTCTACCTCCTTGATGGTAGTTATGAGAAGAGAGCATGTCCTGGTGGCGATGGTCCTGAATGATGGATGCTGCATTCCTGAGGCACTACCTTTTGAAGATATCCTCAGTGGTGGGGAGGGTTGTACCATGATAGGTCTGGCGGAGTGTACAACCCTTTTCAGTCTCTTTCAAACCTGTTTTTAGAACCTCCATTCCAGGCAGTACTGCAACCAGGCAGAATTCATTGCAGAAATCTGCTGGAAGGTTTGGTGACATACCAAATCTCTCAAACTCCTAATGAAGTCTAACCACCAACGTGCCTTCATGATCACATTAACCTTTTGGGCCTAGAACAGAATCTCGAACGTTGACACTCAGGAACATGAAGCTTCTCCCTTTTTCCACTGCTAGTCCCTACTAAAGTAGAACATGCTGGAAATCTCAGCCTGTTTGGCAGTATCGACGGAAAGAGAAACAAGTCAACATTTTGTGTTAGTCACCCTTCCACAGAACTGGGGCAAGAGCAAATGGAAATTGCTGGACTCTGCAGGTCAGCCAGCATCTGTGGAGAGGGAAACAGAATTAATGTTCTTACTCAATGACCCTTCAATGGAAAACCAGCATTTTCCATTTTTTGACATCCTGCATCTGTAGTATTTTGCTTCTCAATTTATTAAGTGTTTCTTTTCATCTCTAGGATATGACGACGTTTGTAAACAATGTTCTTAACAGTTCGCGGCTGGATAGCATGGACACCACTCAAAGGCTGAAGGTGGTATCGGCCACAGTGGACCTCTTGGAGAACATGGCAATGGCTATTGCTCTGAAACAAAACACTTCAAAACCACAGACCATAGAAACAAACTCTTTTGGTAAAGTATTGGACACTGAAAACATTGACCACTGGAGCAAAGGTCCTCATTGCTAGTTATCGAGTCTGTGAAACTGGTTTCAAGTTAAAGGAAGGAAATGTGGAGATTAGTTTCTAAATAATCATTTGGATTTGGAAATGATCAGCATGTTGACTCGATAGAAATCTTTGTTTAATATGTCTAAAGTTTAAATATCAACCAAGCGACAGGAAATAATGGAAGAAAGGAAAATGTTGGAAATAGTTGACTGGTCAGACAGCATCCGTGGAAAGAGAAACAGTTAATGTTCATGTTGAAGAAGTTAACTGTTTCACATTCTAATGTTTCTGCCTGACCTGCTGAATTTACCAACATTTTCTACTTTTATTTCCTATTTCATGAGGTTGCTTTGAAAGGCTGTGCTGAAACATGCTGTGTCACTGATAGTCAGTTCTCATGTGTTGCAACTGTTACGACATCTTCTCAGGAAATCTGATAATGAGATCACTGTCAGCCAGGTTTCCTGTTCCTCAGAACACTGCAGAAATGATTGATGGAAGAGGCTGTTTCTTGCTTGTATGGTGCTGACTTTGCCAGCAACTAAGTGTAGTCCCATTCTCTCTGTTCTCACCCTCACCGCTGTCTGTAGAGCACAATGTCTAGGTTCCTGTCCAGTGCAGAACTGAGGCATGGGACAATCTGTCATCTGCTCTGTTGGTGTGAATACAAGGCACTAAATCATAGAAAAGCAGAAGAATTATACCAAGAACATAAGAAATCGGAGCAGGAGTAGGTCATCTGGCCCATCGAGCCTGCTCCACCATGCAATAACATCATGGCTGATCTGGCCATGGACTCATTTCCACCTACCTACCTTTTCCCCATAACCCTTAATACCCTTACTATGCAAAAATCTATCCAACTTTGTCTGAAATATATTTACTGAGGTAGTCTCCACTGCTTCATTGGGCAGAGAATTCCACAGATTCACCACTCTCCAGGAATCAAAAGCAGTTCCTCCTCATCTCCATCCTAAAACTACTTCTGCGAATCTTGAGGCTATTTCCCCTAGTTCTTGTCTCACCTACCAGTGGAAACAACTTTCCTGCCTCTTTCCTAGCTATCTCTTTCATACTTTTAAATGTTTCTATAAGATCTCCTCTCATTCTTCTGAATTCCAGTGAGTACAGACCCAGGTGATTTAATCTCTCCTCATAGTCTAACCCCCTCATGTCTGAAATCAACCTGGTGAACCTACTCTGCACTGCCTCCAAAGCCAGTATATCCTTCCTCAAGTAAGGAGACAGAATTGCATGCAGTACTCCAGGTGCGACCTCACCAGTATCCTGTACAGTTGCAGCATAACCTCCCTGCTCTTAACTTCAATTCCTATTGCAATGAAGGTCAATATTCCATTTCCCTTCTTGATAGCCTGTTGCACCTGCAAACCAACGTTTCATGCACAAGCACTTCCTGGTCCCTCTGGACAGCAGCATGTGGCAATATTTTTACAATTTAAATAATAATCTGCTCTTCTCGTTTTCCCTCCAAAGTGGATAACCTCGCATTTACCAATGTTGTACTCCATCTGCAAGATCCTTGCCCAATCACTTAACCTATCTACATTGGCATGCAAAAGTTTGGGCACCCCGGTCAAAATTTCTGTTACTGTGAATAGTTAAGTGAGTAGAAGATGAATTAATTTCCAAAAGTCATAAAGTTAAAGATGAAACATTCCTTTCAAGATTTTAAGCAAGAATAGTGTATTATTTTTGTTTCGTACAATTTTAGACTGAAAAAAAGGAAAGGAGCACCATGCAAAAGTTTGGGCACCCCAAGAGATTTGAGCTCTCAGATAACTTTTACCAAGCTCTCAGACCTTAATTAGCTTGTTAGGGCTATGGCTTGTTCATAGTCATCGTTAGGAAAGGCCAGGTGATGCAAATTTCAAAGCTTTATAAATACCCTGACTCCTCAAACCTTGTTCCAACAATCAGCAGCCATGGGCTCCTCTAAGCAGCTGCCCAGCACTCTGAAAATGAAAATAAATGATGCCCAGAAAGCAGGGGAAGGCTATAAGAAGATAGCAAAGCGTTTTCAGGTAGCTATTTCCTCAGTTTGCAATGTAATTAAGAAATGGCAGTTAACAGGAACAGTGGAGGTCAAGTTGAGGTCTGGAAGACCAAGAAAACTTTCTGAGATAACAGCTCATAGGATTGCTAGAAAGGCAAATCAAAACCCCCCTTTGACTGCAAAAGACCTTCAGGAAAGTTCAGCAAACTTTGAAGTGGTGGTGCACTGTTCTACTGTGCAGCAACATCTGCACAAATATGACCTTCATGGAAGAGTCATCAGAAGAAAACCTTTCCTGCGTCCTCACCACAAAATTCAGCATCAGCAGTTTGCAAAGGAACATCTAAACAGGCTTGATGCATTTTAGAAACAAGTCCTGTGGAGTGATGAAGTTAAAATAGAACTTTTTGACCACAATGTGCAAAGGTATGTTTGGAGAAAAAAGGGTGCAGAATTTCATGTAAAGAACACCTCTCCAACTGTTAAGTATGGGGGTAGATCGATCATGCTTTGGGCTTGTGTTGCAGCCAGTGACATGGGGAACATTTCACTGGTAGAGGGAAGATTGAAATCAATTAAGTACCAGCAAATTCTGGAAGCAAACATCACACCATCTGTAAAAAAAGCTGAAGGTGAAAAGAGAATGGCTTCTACAACAGGATAATGATCCTAAACGTACCTCAAAATCCACAATGGACTACCTCAAGAGGCGCAAGTTGAAGGTTTTGCCATGGCTCTCACTGTCCGCCAACCTAAATATCATCAAAAATTTATGGATAGACCTCAAAAGAGCAGTGCATGCAAGACGGACCAAGAATCTCACAGAACTTGAGGCCTTTTGGAAGGAAGAATGGGCGAAAATCCCCCAAACTAGAATTGAAGGACTCTTAGCTGGCTATAGAAAGTGTTTTCAAGCTGTGGTACTTGCCAAAGGGGGTGTTACTAGGTACTGACTATGCAGGGTACCCAAACTTTTGCTTCGGGCCCTTTTCCTTTTTTGTTATTTTGAAACGTAAAAGATGGAAATAAAAAAGTGATCTTGCTTAAAATATTAAAGAAATGTGTCATCTTTAACTTTATGCCTTTTGGAAATCAGGTCATCTTTTACTCGCTTAGCTATTCACAGTAAAAGAAATTTTCACCAAGGGTGCCCAAACTTTTGCATGACCATATAACCATATAACAATTACAGCATGGAAACAGGCCATCTCGGCCCTTCTAGTCCGTGCCGAACTGTTACTCTCACTCAGTCCCACTGACCTGCACTCAGCCCATAACCCTCTATTCCCTTCCTGTCCATGTAGCTATCCAATTTAACTTTAAATGACAACATCGAACCTGCCTCAACCACTTCTGCTGGAAGCTCGTTCCACACAGCCACCACTCTCTGAGTAAAGAAGTTCCCTCTCATGTTACCCCTAAACTTTTACCCTTTAACTCTCAACTCATGTCCTCTTGTTTGAATCTCCCCCACTCTCAATGGAAAAGGCCTATCCACGTCAACTCTATCTATCCCCCTCATAATTTTAAATACCTCTATCAAGTCCCCCCTCAACCTTCTACCTTCCAAAGAATAAAGACCCAACTTGTTCAACCTTTCTCTGTAACTTAGGAGATGAAACCCAGGTAACATTCTCGTAAATCTTCTCTGTACTCACTCTATTTTGTTGACATCTTTCCTATAATTCGGTGACCAGAACTGTACACAATACTCCAAATTTGGCCTTACCAATGCCTTGTACAATTTCAACATTACATCCCAACTCATATACTCAATGCTCTGATTTATAAAGGCCAGCATACCAAAAGCTTTCTTCACCACCCTATCCACATGAGATTTCACCTTCAGGGAACTATGCACCATTATTCCTAGATCCCTCTGTTCTACTGTATTCTTCAATGCCCTATCATTTACCATGTATGTCCTATTTTGATTAGTCCTACCAAAATATAGCACCTCCCATTTATCAGCATTAAACTCCATCAGCCATCTTTCAGCCCACTCTTGTAACTGGCCCAAATCTCTCTGCAAGCTTTGAAAAGTTACTTCATTATCCACAACTCCACCTATCTTAGTATCATCTGCCTACTAATCCAATTTACCACCCCATCACCCAGATCATTAATATATATGACAAACAACATTGGACCCAGAACAGATCCCTGAGGCACACCACTAGACACCGGCCTCCAATGTGACAAAAGTTATCCACCACTACTCTCTGGCATCTCCCATCCAGCCACTGCTGAATCCATTTTACTACTTCAATATTAATACCTAACGATTGAACCTTCCTAACTAACCTTCCATGAGGAACCTTGTCAAAGGCCTTACTAAAGTCCATACAGACAACATCCACTGCTTTACCCTCATCAACTTTCCTTGTAACCTCTTCAAAAAATTCAATAAGATTTGTCAAACATGACCTTCCACGCACAAATCCATGTTGACTATTCCTAATCAGATCCTGTCTATCCAAATAATTATATATACCATCTCTAAGAATACTTTCCATCCTTTTACCCACCACTGACGTCAAACTCACAGGCCGATAATTGCTAGGTTTACTCTTGGAACCCTTTTTAAACAATGGAAGAACATGAGCAATACTCCAATCCTCCGGCACCATCCCCGTTTCTAATGATATTTGAAATATTTCTGTCAGAGCCCCTGCTATTTCCACTCAAGGAAACTTCCCTCAAGGTCCTAGGGAATATCCTGTCACGACCCGGAGACTTATCCACTTTTATATTCCTTAAAAGCGCCAGTACTTCCTCTTCTTTAATCATTTTAGTTTCCATAACTACCCTACTTGTTTCCCTTACCTTACACAATTCAATATCCTTCTCCTTAGTGAATACCGAAGAAAAGAAATTGTTCAAAATCTCCCCCATCTCTTTTGGCTCCGCACGTAGCCGTTCATTTTGATTCTCTGAGGGGCCAATTTTATCTCTCACAGTCCTTTTGCTATTAATATAACTATAGAAACCCTCTGGATTTATTTTCACCTTACTTGCCAAAGTAACCTCATATCTTCTTTTAGCTTTTCTAATTTCTTCAGATTCTTTTTACATTCTTTATATTCCTTCAGCACCTCATTTACTCCAAGCTGCCTATATTTATTGTAGCTCTCTCTCTTTTTCTGAACCAAGTTTCCAATATCCCTTGAAAACCATGGCTCTCTCAAACTTTTAACCTTTCCTTTCAACCCAACAGGAACATAAAGATTCTGTACCCTCAAAATTTCACCTCTAAATGACCTCCATTTTTCTATTACATCCTTCCCATAAAACAAATTGTCCCAATCCACTCCTTCTAAATCCTTTTGCATCTCCTCAAAGTTAGCCTTTCTGCAATCAAAAATCTCAACCCTGGGCCCAGTCGTATCCTTCTCCATAATTATATTGAAACTAATGGCATTGCGATCACTGGACCCAAAGTGCTCCCCAACACATACCTCTGTCACCTGACTTACCTCATTCCTTAACAGGAGACCCAACACTGCCCCTTCTCTAATTGGTACCTCTATGTACTGCTGCAAAAAACTATCTTGCACACATTTTACAAACTCAAAAGCATCCAGCCCTTTTACAGAATGGGTTTCCCAGTCTATGTGTGGAAAATTAAAATCTCCCACAATCACAACCTTGTGCTTACTACAAATATCTGCTATCTCCTGACAAATTTGCTCCTCCAATTCTTGATCCCCATTAGGTGGTCTATAATACACCCCTATAAGCGTTACACCTTTCCCATTCCTCAATCCCACCCAAATAGCCTCCCTAGACGAGTCCTCTAATTTACCCTGCCAAAGCACCGCTGTAAAATTTCTTTGACAAGCAATGCAACACCTCCCCCTCTTGCCCCTCCAATTCTATCACACCTGAAACAACGAAATCCAGGAATATTTAGTTGCCATTCACACCCCTCCTGCAACCATGTTTCACTAATAACTACAACATCATATTTCCAGGTATCAATCCATGCTCTAAGCTCATCCACCTCTCTTACAATGCTCTTAGCATTGAAATTGATGCATTTAAGAAACTCTCCACCTCTTACTCTCTGTTTATCCCTAATGGTGCAAACAACTTTGTTATCTTTTTCTTCCTTCTCCCCTCCATTTCGGTCTGAGTGCTCCCATTCTCTGTCCCTGACAGAGACACTGTATATCCCTCTGCAGACTCTCCATATCTTCTGCACAATTTGTTTTTCCACTCAATTTAGTGTCACCGGCAAATTTAGATATACTACACTTGGTCCCTTCTTCCAGATCGTTAATGTATATCAAGAACAGTTGTGGGCCCAGTACCGACCCCTGTGCACACCGCTCGCCACTGATTGCCAACTACAATAACATCCATGCATCCCAACTCTCTGCTTTGTATTAGTTTATCAATCGTCTATCCATGCTAATACATCACCCCAACTCTACGCATCCTTATCTTATGGATAAGTCTTTTATGTGACACCTTATTGAACGCCTTCTGGAAATCCAAGTAAATAACGTTCATCTGTTCCCCTCTATCCACTGTGCTTGATATATTCTCAAAGAACTCCAGTGAGTTTGTCAAATAGGACCTGCCTTTGCTGAATCTATGCTTTGTCTGTCTGATGGATCCATTTCTTTCCAGATGCCTCGCTATTTCTTCTTTATCGATAGCTTCAGGCATTTTCCCAACTACAGATGTTAAGCTAACTGGCCGATAATTATTTGCCTTTTGCCTACATCCTATTTTTAACAGTGGTGTGACACTTGCCATTTTCCATTCTGCCGGGACCTGCCCAGAGTCCAGAAAATTTTGGTAAACTATCACCAAAGCCTCTACTATAACTTCTGCCATTTCTTTCAGTACCCCGGGATGCATTCCATCAGGACCAGGGGACTTGTTCATCTTCAGGCCCACAAGTTTGTTCAGCACTACCTCCTAGTGACAGCTATTGTATTGGGGTCCTCACCTCCCATCGCATCCATATCATCTCTCTTTGGCAAGTTCGATGCGTCCTTCACCGTGAAGACCGACACAAAATAGTCATTCAAAGCCTTGGCCATTTGCTCATTTCCCAATATTAATTCCCCTTCTTGTTCTCCAAGGGACCTCCATTCACTTTAACTACCCTTTTCTGCTTTATATTCCAGACAAGATGTATCCCCAAACCCTCATTCACATTATATAAGGAGTTATTTAATTTCTTTGTGACCTCACTGTCTGCAAATCTCCCACTCCAATGTGTTCACTGCCACTGTAGTATCATAGGAGCATTGTTGTGCAGGTCATTTTGCCCATTGAAACCATGCTCCGTCTCGACAGGGACATTACAGTCTGGTCATCCTCTGTTTCTTGATTGCCCTGTACACTATCTCTCCAACACTCCCATGTATTTTCCCATTTGAAAACTTGGGATGAAATGCTTCCACTTCCTATCCAAGCAGTGAGTTCCTTGACCACTCTCTGTGTGGAAAGGGTTTCCCTCCTGGCACCCCTGTTTTAACAATAGTCACCTTTAAACCTCTGTTTGTTGGTTCTCCATCCTTCTTTAATGGAAGAACTTTCTCTTCATTAACTCTGCCCAAACCATTGACAATCTTGAAGATTTTTATCAAATTATCTCTCAACCTTCACTGCTAAAGAAGAACAATGCCACATTCTCTGGTCTGTCAATGGATCTGATGTTCCTCATTGACTGCATCTTCCTGCTCTATCTTCTCTGCACTCCCTCTAAGCATGGTAACCAAACACAAAGTAGCTCAATCATCTTTAAAGTTAATTCCACCACACTTCAAAAATAACATGTAGGAGGACGTTCTGAAGTTGGGAAAAAGACTGAAGTCATGAAACTTCAATGTTCCTGATATAGGAGCGGGAATCCTCACTAACTCTGGTAAGGAGTGAAGATCACTGTCTGTGCCAAGGTTGAGAAGTGCTGGTAAGATATTAGACCTGGTGAACTAACATATTTGAGCCAGAATTTATCATTTTACCTGCTTTTGATCAGGGCCACCAGACAGTGAAGACTATGCATGAGTATTTTCTCTCAGTTCTGTGGGAGCTGAGACTAATTGTTTTCTTACTACAGTAAGCTAACTCAGCCCAAGAAAGCCCAGTTGCAAATTGTATCCATCAGATGGGATTCTCAGAATGCCTGAACAAGACCTTGCAGAGAGGCATTGATTAAAGAGTTATCAGCAGAGGTAGAGAGAGAGAGAGAGAACATCCTTTTTGCCACTGAATGCTTCACCTTACTTTGCCTTTCCTCATAGTTCTTCAGGTCAAGGTGCCTGAAAGGAACACTGCAAGTGCAGACCAACTGGTGAAATTGGAAACTCAGAATAATTCCTTCGCGATTTACTGGAGAACCATTGCTGGAGAAAATAACACTGGTAAATTTTCTGTCTCTTTCCCATGCTTGTGTACACAGTATAAGAATGACTTTGACCAGTGATTTACAGACTCATTCACAGGGGATGTTCTACCTTGCCCAAGTTGTTGACTGAAGTATTACTCTGTGGGATCAGTCTGTGTTTCCCTACATCAAAATATGCTGCTGTGTTTGGTCTTATTGTGTAATCCTCAGTGAAGACAATTCTGCCTTGAGTAGAAATCAAATGTAGTTCAGAATGAGCAGTGCTTGGCCACTGTTTTTAATCCATGTGTAATCTGACATTAAGATCGAATTTATGGTATCAAACTCTGTATTAACCTGAGAGACCACTGAGGCAGGGCAGGTTCTGGGAGTGGTGACTCTGAGTCATATGCACAGCCCTATCATGACCCCAAAAGTTCAACGTAATGATCCAGTCATTCAAGCTCTAATCAAGCAGTTTCCACAGTTAGTGATCCTCACTTGCTTTTTAGGGCTCAAGTATGTTGAATTTAAAGTGGGAAACTGTGCGCTAGCCCATTTGGCTCATCTTGCTTGTAGAGGCTCTTTCAAAGAGCTCTCCGTGTGGTCCCATATCCCTGCTGACTTTGCAAAGCCCTTGGGCAGTGTATGGATTGTTTCTTGTTTTCTCTGATCACTAACTCTCCTCTTTCTATTCAAATTCTTCAGTATTATTAGTGCCTCTTTCCTAATCGCCTCAGAAACAACCTCAGTCCTGAATGCTGCCTGGTCCACTGATTTCCTTTGACATTTGGTGGGTGTGTGTGTGTGTGTGTGTGTGTGTGGGTTGATACCTCCTGCTCAGGACTGTCAAAGCTGCACCCTCTCTAACATGCTGGTAGAGAGAGTTTTATTTGGGTTTTTAGCGCTGGAAATAGTACATTCTGACACGTCTCATTAGCGGGACAGAAGCATGGTAGCATTGTGTATTCCAGGGACCAGCTGATTGAGCTTATGCCGGCTGGTTTAGCGAGCAGAGTGGCGGACACCCCTGCTGAAATCTGGAGGAAAACACACAGAGGATGCAGAGGGGGATCACAAAGTCGAGGAAAGAGGACCGGGTCGAGACAACAGAGATTTATGGAGAAGAGGAGTTCGGTGGGTAATAAAATGGACGAGTTCACGGCACTAGCCAGGCGTCAGAGAACATTTCAGGAGTGCAGTGTTATGTAATTCACTGGAACGGGGCTGCATGAGGACATACCCAATCAAAACTTCTCTATGGACGGCTTCCACACCGTTCGGGCTGACCGGAAGTGCACTGAGAGCGGTAAGCGTAAAGGAGTTGAGTGCTTACTGTTCTGGTTAACAAAAGATGGTGCAATCCGGGTCATATTACGATCGAGGAACGTATTTGTAGACCGGATATTGAACTTTTTGCTGTTGGACTTTGGCCATATTCCACCAAAATACAACACTGGGTGGCACGGGAGGTCGTTCCTGCCTGTGGCCATCGAACTTGCAGCTCCTCCCGTGGAGGGTCAGACACCCTCAGCCAATAGGCTGGCCTGGTCTTATTTTCCATCTGGCATAGTTTGCATTTTGTTGACTGATGGTTTGTGGTTTTTGTATTGCTATATTTATGCTCTATTCTTGGTTGGTGCGGCTGTAACGAAACCCAATTTCCCTCAGGATCAATAAAGTATATCTATCTATCTATCTGTTGTTATGCCTTCCTACCCTCCTTGGTGTTGGATGCAGTAATCTCATTTCAAAGACCTCCTTGGTTTTCATCCAGTCCAAGTTAAAGCTGAGGATCATATTAGTAACCTCTCAGCTTGCCTTGCCCCTTGTGGGACGGTTCCATGCTTGCTCACCAGCAATCCTCATTCACAATCATTGTAATATCTGCTCTGCTTTTTGGAGTAATTACTGTTAATTTGGGTTTCAGTACCTGCTGTTTCTGTACTCTGGCTCTGACACCGTACCTCTTTCTAAGTTCCTCACAATTTACTTTTTTTCCAAGTTTTGTATCATCATTATGGGTGGTTCTTTGTTATCAAGTGTCAACCTTGTGAGATCTGGTGCTGGACATGCTGAACAGTCAGACAGCTCCTCCCATCAGTTGGAATGATACAGAGTGGGGATGTTGCAAATAGTGAAAGATTTCCATCTCTATATCACCCTCACTTCCCCCCTGGGATGACCCAGAGCATTCTGCGATCTTGGAACTGTGGTTACCGTACAGATGCAGGACAATTTCACAGAGATGATTCCACAAAAGAAATGCGGTAATCACTAGAAATCTTGTTTGGCAAAGGTAGGTGGAGGCCAGAGCTCTGGCTTGACCCTTTGCACCTATTCACATCAGGATCCTGTGTGTTCACTTGAGACACCAGACTCTGTCAATGTCTGGTCTAAGAGATGCAGTCCTGGTGAAGGGTCTCAGCCCGACACGTCGACTGTTTATTCCCCTCCATGTATGCTGCCTGACGCGCTGAGTTCCTCCAGCATTTTATGTGTGTTGCTAAGAGAAGCAATTCTCAGTGTGGACTGGAGTGCTTGCATTAATGTCACTGGGCTGAGTGAGAAGAGGGACAGTGAAAGAGTGCTGTTTCTTGTTGACAGACATAACAGAAAAGCAGGGGTTTGGTCGGTGCAGCAGAATGAAGCTTTCCCTACACAATGACATTGTTCACTCACAGGGCAGACACAACACTGCCCATGTCTGATCAGTGTTCTGGCTGCGCCAGGGAAGTGTGCTGGCGGTTGGAGTTGGAGAGAATTTCAGAAACTGCTGGTGGGAAAAAGGAACAAGCGTAAAGGCAGTTGGCAGACAGCAGCCGACTCTCAAATGTGGGGGAGGGAGACGTGGGTCTGCACGGCGGGGAGGGAGACATGGACTGGTCGATCTACCACAAACGTTCAGCAGACAGTGAAAGAGAAAACAAGGGCAAAGTTTAGCAGTAGACAGATTTTTGTTGCAGGAACGGAGGGGAAACATGAGAGAATGTAAATCGTGAAGAATAGAAGCTTTAACTACAGAAAGGAAAAGGAGATCCAGGTAAACACAGCGCCTTTGAAAATGAAGCTGATAAAGTAAGTGTGAGATTACTGGTGAGGAGTTCAACTGGCGATCATTTGGCACTGGAAACTATTATGAACCTTCCATGAATGAGGATAATGCTGGAATGAATTAAATAACGTCACCATCATGAGAGAATTGGTATCAGGTAGACTGACAGAATTCAAGGTTGACGCAGGCTTCTTGATCCTGTGATCATGAAAAAGATGTGGCATCTGAGATATTGGATGTATTAGTTGTAATATCCATGGAAAAAAAGGGTGAGCCATGATTGAATAGTGGAGCAGACTTGATGGGCCAAATGGCCTAATTCTCCTCCTATTTCTTATGGTCTTATGGACCTTTATATGTAGTTTGCAGACTGACATATATTTGCTAAGTTCAGGATATCTGCTTATCTGATCATGGAGAGGGTCAGCAGAAAGTTCAATAGAATGATTATGGGAACGATAGGTTAACGTATGAGGGAGATACGAAGAATGAGGGTGGATCTCACTGAAACATATCGACTATCGAAAGGCCAGGGAGAATCTTGCACCAGAGAGCACAGCCTCAGAATACAAGGACATCCCAATGGAATAGAGGTGTACAGGTATTTCTTTAGTCAGAGGATGGTGAATCTATGGCTCTGGAGGCCAAGTGATTGGGTATATTTAAAATGGGCCTTGATAGGTTCATGATGGTGCTGATAAGTGGCAACTCTTCGCATGCAACTCAGATGGGAATCATGAGGGTGTGCCTTCAGGACCATACTGGACATTACCAAACCAAAAACCATGGATAAACCAGGAGATTTGTAGACTGCTGAGAGCTGGATATGTGGTATTCTAGACTGGTGATCTACGGAAGGCTACTTTAGGAGAGAAATAAACATGCCCAGTCTCCTTTTGGCAGCAATGGAGTAAGACGCTTGTTGGCGCTACTCTTTCCTTTCACAACTTACTTTCCACTGCTAGTTTTGTTCAAACTTTGAAGATTTTCGTGAAGGATTTACGAATTAATCACGATGGCTGGAACCCGAACTGGAACCGAATTAAGATGTGGCAAAATTGTTTCCAAACCTGAACAAACAAAGGAGTCAGAGGAAGTCTCTACTTCACAAAGAATATTTTCTTTGGTGCAAGATATTAATATCAAGATCGGGATGGTGGAGACCAAGATTGATAATCTGACGTATGCTAATGAAAAGCTTAAAAAACCGTCTCTGCTGTCCAGCAATCTTTGAAGAATCTGGAATCTCAATATCAGTCAATTAAAAAGGACGCTAATAGAATCGGAAGAGAACTGGAGATTGTGAGTCAAGTGATTAATGAACAAGGATTAAAGATATCTACTATGGAAAGGAAAATTGTTGAGGTTTCTTCAGAAATACTAAGAACTAAGGAGAAAACGACTGATCTGGAAAGCAGAAGTCGTAGGATGAATTTACATATACTGGGTTTGCCTGAAAACATGGAAACCAGTGAGCCAATAAAGATTTTCATGAATATGCTACACTCACTTTTTAGTGAGATCCTTGAAGTTCCTCTGATGATAGATAGAGCTCACCGAATCCTTCACCCGAAACCTTCTGTTGAGTTGAAACCTCGCCCGGTGATTGGATGTTTGCATTACTTTACTACTAAAGAAGCAATTCTTCGAGATGCTAGGAAGCAGGGGAAGCTAATTTATAATGGAGTAGTGATTCGCATAGTTGAAGATTTTGCCCCAGAGGTTTATGCAGAAAGAATTAAATACCGGGAAGTGATGGCTGAACTTTATAAGAACTGTCACCCCTCTTTGCGTTATCCAGCTCGTTTCAGGATTTCCACGTTTAACGCTCGCCCAAAACAATTTGATTCCCCAGAAAAGGCTTGGAAATTTATAAAGGAGTTTAAGCATGTCTTGCAAGCAACTTAAACACTTAACCCTCAACCCTCAGCTGGGAGTCATTTGTAGCTGGATCGCTGAAAGTTTAATCTGCGTCTTATGTCTGCCCAGATATCGTTTTGGCTGTTCTATTTTTTCCTTTAGGATTTGTAAGAGTTTAACACTAGTCGTAACATATTATTTGGTTGGAGCTATCTTTTTTGAACATATGATCTATTTTTATTAAATGAACTTAAGATGGCCACTGTTAACTGTGTTTTAACCTCTGTTAGACATAATGTGCAAGCAACTGAAACACTGACATCTTTGGGTGGGACTTGTTTATAGCTGGATCGTTGAAAGTTCAATCTGCATTTTATGACTGCCCAGACATCGTTTTGGCTGTTTTATTTTCTCCTTTAGGATTTGTAAGAGTTTAACACTAGTCGTGACATATTATTTGGTTGGATCTATCTTTTTTGAATATATGATCAATTTTTATTGAATGAACTTAAGGTGGCCGCTGTTAACTATGTTTTAACCTCTGTTAGACATAATATTAAAATATTTGAAATTTGCTTATTTCTTCATGTATGTATTGTGTCTTTAGTAAGTGGTGTTAGCGTATAACTTTTTAAAAAGGAGTCTGCCTATTGGAGGCAAGGGGTTAAGGGATTATAGCTTAGCATGCTGTCCGACTATTGGATGGTTTTTGGGCTTTGGGGGGAGAGGGGTGGCCTATTAGTTTAGTTTTTTTCGACTGGGCAGTCCTGAGAGGTTTTCCTGTCAATCTAATGACTTAGACGAGGGAATTAAATGCCGCATCTCCAAGTTTGCGGATGACATGAAGCTGGGCGGCAGTGTTAGCTGTGAAGAGGATGCTAACAGGATGCGGGGTGACTTAGATAGGTTAGGTAAGTGGGCAAATTCATGGCAGATGCAATTTAATGTGGATAAATGTGAGGTTATCCACTTTGGTGGCAGGAACAGGAAAACAGATTATTATCTGAATGGTGGCCAATTATGAAAAGGGGAGGTGCAACGAGACCTGGGTGTCATTATACACCAGTCATTGAAAGTGGGCATGCAGGTACAGCAGGCGGTGAAAAAGGCGAATGGTATGCTGGCATTCATAGCAAGAGGATTCGAGTACAGGAGCAGGGAGGTACTACTGCAGTTGTACAAGGCCTTGGTGAGACCACACCTAGAATATTGTGTGCAGTTTTGATCCCTTAATCTGAGGAAAGACATTCTTGCCATAGAGGGTGTACAAAGAAGGTTCACCAGATTGATTCCTGGGATGGCAGGACTTCATATGATGAAAGACTGGATCGACTAGGCTTATACTCTCTGGAATTTAGAAGATTGAGGGGGATCTGATAGAAACATATAAAATTCTAAAGGGATTGGACAGGCTAGATGCAGGAAGATTGTTCCCGATGTTGGGGAAGTCCAGAATGAGGGGTCACAGTTTGAGGATAAAGGGGAAGCCTTTTAGGACCGAAATGAGGAAAAACTTCTTCACACAGAGTGGTGAATCTGTGGAATTCTCTGCTACAGGAAACAGTTGAGGCTAGTTCACTGGCTATATTTAAGAGGGAGTTAGATAAGGCCCTTGTGGCTAAAGGGATCGGGGGTATGGAGAGCAGGTAGGTATAGGGTTCTGAGTTGGATGATCAGCCATGATCGTAATGAATGGCGGTGCAGGCTTGAAGGGCCGAAAGGCCAACTCCTGCACCTATTTTCTATGTTTCTATCATGTTATTTTTTTTCTCTCTGATCGATTCCATAATTTGTTCTTCCCTGTGGGTGTGGTTTCTGCAGACACACTAACTTATTTTACTAAACCTTAGATTAAAGCCTCATTATGGATGTTAATAAAATTAATACAATCTCTTGGAACTTGAATGGCTTGAACCAACCTATTAAGCGTAGAAAGATCTTTAAGAAATTAAAAACACTTCAAGCTGGTATTATTTTTGCGCAAGAGACCCATATCCGTAGGGAGGATGAAAACCGTTTTTTTAAATTTTGGAGGGGCTCTCAGTTTCATTCTTCACCAGTAACTACAATTAGAGGGGTGTCTATTTTAATTAATTTTAAAACCCCTGTTGTACATCTTAATACCGTCACTGATTCAATTGGAAGATACTTAATTGTCACTGGTTTGTTATGTTGTCAAAATATGGCTTTGGTGTGGGTGTATGCACCTAATGTAGATAGCCCTGAATTTTCAAAATGGATTTATTAAGAATAGATACTCATATTTTAATATTCAGAGATTATTAGTGGTCCAGTTTTTATTTCCTGGGTTAAGCTGATCTATCAAGCTCCTATGGCAGCAGTTATAACTAACAATCAAAAAATCTCCATATTTTAGGCTAAACAAAGGTGCCCAGCAGGGTTGTCCTCTTAGTCCCCTGTTATTCAATCTGGCTTTAGAACCTCTTGCTATTGTCCTTTGGGACTCCAACAATGTTCAGGGTATTAAGAGAAGAGATGAGGTGCATAAGACTTCATTGCACGCAGAATGACTTATTAGTTTATATTTCAGATCTTAAGAAATCTATTCCTTCCATGTTATATATATTTTCTGAATTTAGTAGTTTTTCTGGATATAAATTAAATTTGCACAAAAGTGAGTTATTTCCTATTAATAACTACTTAGATCAATACCATCAAATTCCTTTTAGCATTGCTAAAAATAACTTCACTTGTCTTGGTATTAAAATTACCAAAAATTTTAAGGACCTATATAAATATAACTTTCTTCTATTAATTGAATATATACAACAAATACTTTCTGAATGGTCTCCTATGACATTATCTTTAATTGGTCGAATTAATGCTATTAAAATGATAGTGCCATCAAAGTTCTTATATGTATTTCAAGCAATACCTTCCTTTGTTCCTCAACGGTTTTTTGATAGAATAGACTCTAACATGTTGTCTTATATTTGGAGCAATAAAAATCCAAGATTGAGTAAACCTCTATGGCAGAAATTAAAAAAGCATGGTGCCTTCCTTGAAGTTGACGCATAATGTGAAATCACATAATGTGAGTAATTATTTAAATGGAGAAAATAGGGATGCATTCCAGAGGGCTTCCTAAATATGTTTTATCTGTAATTTATTCACATTTTTATACCAATACGACACAAAAGCAGTACTACAAGTCAACATTTATATTATATTTAATCAATTTAAGGTAATATTCAATGTAATAAATCACAGGAAGTTAACATCCTCTGGTGTACAGTACTCACCAACAGTGGCAGGTGTGTTTGCTCCGGGAGATGAGTGGTTGTTGTGGTGTTGGGCAGCTTTACACGGATAAGGTGGATGGTTGTGGTCGTCAGGATAATATCAAGCACAGCAAGGAGTGAAGGAAGACTCACAGAACTCTTAGAACTGCCGGCAGCAGCAGATTACAGCGATTTGCATAAAATGGTGAGGGTTGTTTGGTTGGCAGCATTTTGTTTTAAATTTGCTTGTAGGGAAGAAGAGTTGACGGCAGGGAATGACTGAAATGCTGACTCCGTTCTCAACTTGGGTCCATGTCCATCGCCATTTGTGTCAAGTGTTCCAACTTCCACCATTCCCTCACCTTTGGTAAACTCCCGGGATTTTCAAAATCGTCTGTTGCTTGCAGTATCTGCGAGATAATTCGCTGTAAAAAAATGCGTACGCCTTGAATGTGGATTACAGCTTGGTCGAGTGGTTGAATCAGCGATGTTGTGTTAGACGGCGGGAAACGCACTGTTATGTTAGGATGAATGCTGTCCAACTGTTCAGGATGGACTGGCGCATTGTCAAGCAACAAAAGAACTTTAAAGGGAAGATTCTGTTCCCAATGGTAGCGTCCCAGAGCTGTGTTACCTTCAGCTGATGCCGCGCTGTTTATAATTAACAACTTTTTTTCAAGTGTTAAAGCGGTTCTCTGCCACTCGGCTGACGGCCCAAGACATGACATCGGACGCTTAGGAGGCATAGTTAATCATTTCAAGCGCAAAATCACGGCACTGTAGGTGAAACCAAGGAAAGTTTAAGATCACGCATCCACACCTTGCCAAAACCAATGCGAGAGCGGCGGGAGAGAGATTGTGAGGCGCGCGCACCTGACTTGTGTTGGCGGGAAAGCGGTGCTTCTCGTCCCAACGGTGAAACCGTGAAGCACACGTGCGTGACTTGTGTTGGCGGGAAAGCGGTGCTTCTCGTCCCAACGGTGAGACCGTGAAGCACACGTGCGTGACTTGTGTTGGCGGGAAAGCGGTGCTTCTCGCATAACTGAGTTTTGGATGCATTTAACGAGACGTTGGTAGAAATAGGTTCCTCGCATAACTGTGAATCCGCATAGTCTGAAGACATATATAACGAGGATAGGGTGTATTTCGTTTTGGATTCATTATTCAGACATACATGATTATCCTTTATGGGTAGATTTGGAGAAAAGCTCGGTGAAGGGGTATTCTTTGGCCTCTTTACTGGGAGCTTCTCTTCCTTTTTTGCTTTCTAAGATTGGTAGTCGAGACCTCAATCCCATTATTAAACATACATTAAGAATTTGGTTTCAGTTTTGTAGATTTTTTGAGTTTAATAACTTTGTTCTTTCTGGTAAAATCCATCTTAATTATTTTTTTAAACCATCAATTTCCGATCAGACCATTTTAATTTGGAAAACCAAAGGAATAATAACTTTTTTGGATTTGTTTATGGGGGATTGTTTAATGTCTTTCACTCGGTTAGTGGACAAATATGATTTATCTAATGCACACTCTTTTAGATATTTACAAATTAGGAATTTTTTACGTAGCTTACTTTCAAATTTTCCCTCTGTTTATCCACCCAATATGATAGATACTCTTTTTCAGGTTAAACCATTTCAAAAAGGACTGATAGCTATAATTTATAAATGTTTATTGAATTTGCGAAAGGTATCTAACGATAAAATTAAAGGTGTGTGGGAACTGGAATTTCGAGAGTCACTTTCAGATAATCAATGGGATAAAATTTTTCATTTGGTAAATACCTCATCTATTTCTGCCCGTCATTCCTTGATACAGTTCAAGGTAGTATATCGGGCACATATGGCAAAGGATAGATTAGCCCTATTTTTCCCAATATTAATCCTATTTGTGACAGATGTAATATTGAGGTGGCTACTTTAACTCATATGTTTTGGTCTTGTATCAAGATAAATAATTTTTGGAAAGATGTCTTTAAAACTTTATCAAAAGTTTTGAATTTGGACCTACAACTAAAAGTATTCACAGCAATTTTTGGGATCATTCCACCGGAAGCAGGATATGTTCCTGTTTCCGCTCAACAGATAATAGCTTTTACAACTTTATTGGCTAGGAGAGCCATTTTGCTTAAATGGAAGGTCTCTAATCCACCTACTGTTTTTTTTATTGGCTTTCCTCCATTATGCCTTGTCTAAGTTTAGAGAAAATAAGAAGTCGGACATTTGATACATCCTTTAAATTTGAAGGAACCTGGCAACCTTCCATTCAATATTTTCATATGGTTTGATTTATTGCTCTCCCAGTTACTTCCTCGAAACTTTGGATTTGTTCAGAAAATTTTTGTTTTTTCTTGCTTTACTCTCAGTATGGGCTGCCCAGTCCCCTTTTTTTCTCTTTTTTTAAACTATTTTTTGTTTTTGTTTATATGGAATAGTGTTTTTTTTGTATGTATAAAATTATAGAAGTTTCTTTATCTTTTTTCTCTTTGTATAAAATGATGAGGAGAATTAAGTATTTTAGTTTTTATTATATACTATTAGATTAATACTATATATAAGCTTGATAATGTTTATTTTACCTTTTATATGTATTGTTATCATCATAGATATCTGAGATAATCCTCCTCTTGTTTGTATATATGTACTTTTTAAAAAAATTAATAAATAGATTGATTAACAAAGAAAGAAATAAACATGCCAATTGAAGTTAGAGATGGAACCAAATGCACGTCAGCTCTGACAAGATTTACAAGCCATTACTTTCTCCAAAGAGAAACCTAACATCATGAATGGCTGTGATGCTTCACTCCCAGATGAGCTCAGTGCCATTTACGCGAACGTTGAAAGAGAGAATAAATCTATGCTTGTGTGAATCCCTGCAGCATCTGGTAACCCTGTAATCTCTGTCTCAGAGGACCACATCAGACAGCTTTCAAGAGGCGTCAGGTCCTGATGGTGTACCTGGTAAGGAAATGAAAACCTGTGCCAACCAACTGGTGGGATTGTTCAAGAACATCTTCAATCTCTCACTGCTGTAGTCAGAATTTCCTACCCGCTTCAAAAGGGCGACATCCATACCAGCACCCAGGAAGGGCAGGGTGAGCTGCCTCAATGACTACCACCCAGTTGTACTCACATCTGCTGTGATGAACTGCGTTGGGAGGTTGGTCCTGGCCAGAATCAACTCCTGCCTAAACAAGGACCTGGACCTGTTGTGAGGGTGTCATGGTTGCATTGCAGTTGGCATAGACAGCTCGGGCATCAAAGTTCAGAATTCAATTCCAGTGTCCTTTGGATGCAAGTTTGTACATTCCTTCCTGTGTGTGCATGGCTTTCTGCTGGGTGTTCCGATTTCCCCCCACCATTCAAAGTCAGTCCAGTTAGAAGTTTATTGTCCCGAGATTAGGCTACGGTTAAATCAGTGGGTTGCTGGGTGGCAAGGCTCAAAGGGTCAGAAGGGCCTGTTAAACGCTGCATCTCTATATAAAATAGAATAAACTTTGCCTATTGCTACAATAGGATGCAACTCACTGGCTCTCCATTCAGCCTTGGATCAGCTGGATAATAGCAACACTTACGTCAGGCTGCTGTTTATTGATTCCAGCTCAGCGTTCAACACAATCATACCCTCAATTCTGATCAACAAACTCCAAAACCTGGCCTTCTGTACCCCTCTCTGCAAGTGGATCCTTGACTTCGTCATCTGGAGACCACAATCAGTGCAGATCAGAAATAACCTCCTCCTTGCTGATTATCAAGACTGGTGTACCTCAAGGATGTGTGCTTACCCACTGCTCTACTCTCTCTACACCCATGACTGTGTGGCTAGGCACAGCTCAAATTCCATCCATAAATTTGCTGACAACACAACTATTGTTGACAGAATTTCAGGTGGTGATGAGGAGGTGTACAGGAGTGAGATAGATCAGCTGGTTGAGAGGTGTCACAACAACCCTACACTCAACATCAGTAAGACCAAGGAGCTGATTGTGGATTTCAGGAAGGGGAAGTCGAGGAACCACACATCCTCATCGAGGGGCCAGCACTTGAAAGGGTAAACAGTTTCAAGTTCCTGGGTGTCAACAGTTTTGAAGGTCTGTCCTGGACCCATACTGATTTAATTACAAAGAATGCACGACAGCGGCTATTTGTCATTCAGAGTTTGAGGAGAACTGGTATGTCACAAAAGACAAATTTTACAGTTGTACTGTAGAGCGCATTCTAACTGGCTGCAACACTATCTAGTATGGAGTGGCCGCTGTACAGGATCAGAAAAGGCTGGAGAAAGTTGTAAACTCAGCCAGCTCCATTAAGGGCTCCAGCCTCCCAAACATCAACGACACCTTCAAAAGACGATGCCTCAAAATGGCATTAAGGACCCCCATCTTCCATGACATGCTCTCTTCTCATTGCTGCCATCAATGAAGGAGAAACAGGTGCCTGAAGACACACTCTCAGCCTTTCAGGAACAGCTTCTTCCTCTCCGTCATCAGATTACTGAATGGACAATGAAACCATGAACCACTAAGTGCCTCACTCTGTTTTATTTTATGATTTCCTTTTGCACGACTTATTAAATTTTCTTTATATTATAATAAATACTATGATTTATTGTAATTTAAAGGATTATTATTATTATGCATTGCAATGTTGTAATGGCCTAAAATAACAAATTTCACAACATATGCCAGTGATATTAAGGTTTTGAAGGTTTTGAAGGTTTCAAAGGTTTCATAGGTACATTTAATATCAGACAAATGTATACAATATACATCCTGAAATTCTTTTTCTTCGCAAACATTCAGGAAAACAGAGCAATGCCCCAAAGAATGAATGACAGTTAAATGTTAGAACCCCAAAGCCCCCCCAGCTCCTCCCTCCCACATGTAAGCAGCAGCAAAACAACGACCTCTCCCTCTCCCACCAACAAAAAAGAATCGGTGCCCCCCAGCAAGCAATCGAGTGTGTAGCAAATAATCAATAAAGACACAGACTTGCAGTACCCCGAAGACTACTCCTTCACCCGGTAATTCGACATACCCCAGGCTTTCTCTCTCCCTAATAAAGGAAAAAGAGGTGTCTCTGTGTTAAACCTAATTCTGATTCTGGTTAGCCAGGCATCAACGTTTACGGGGAGAAGGAAGAAGAATGGGGTTGAGAGGGATAATAAACAGCCATTATGGAATGGTGGAGTAAACTCGATGGGCTGAATGGCCTAATTCTGCACCTTTGTCTTATGGTCTTATCTTCTTTCCCAGAAAGGCACCATTTTCTGTGGATCTCCAGATTTTGGACTATCCACAAGACACAGGTCAGGAATGTGATGAAATCCCAATGACCTGGAAGAGTATAGCTTAACCAACACAAATTAACTTAACACCATCCACGATAAAGCAGCCCACATGATGATCTCCTTGTCCATCCCCATCGAGAGCTGATTTTGATACTCAAAGACTTACAAAGCGCTACTGCAATGGGTGTGTTTTGTGTTGACCTGCCTTTATATCCAGTTGCTGGAGTGTTTCACTGATGTTTCTCCACATTCACCAAAGGCTGATCTATTATCTCCACAGAGTTTCAGGCCGTTTCCTTAATTGTATTCAAAGACTTGGAATCCCTGCTGAGCCAAGCGATTAAAGGCGGACGTCCATCTCAGAACAATGTCTCATTAAACTCCAAGGTGATAGCTGTCACCATCAGCAACAAAGCCGTCAGCTCTAATCTGAAGGAAAAGTTCAATTTGACTCTGCAACTCAACCAGGTTTGTAGATACAATCTGTGATGTTCCCCAATTGAAAATGAACTCCCTGCTAAAATGCAAAATGGGAGGTTGAACAGGTGCTAAGCCTGGGTTTAGGTATGACATTTCCATGGAAGCAACACACACAAAATGCTGGTGAACGCAGCAGGCCAGGCAGCATCTATAGGAAGAGGTACAGTTGACGTTTCGGGCTGAGACTCTTCGTCAGGACTAACTGAAGAAGAGATAGTAAGAGATTTGAAAGCGGGAGTGGGAGATCCTAAATGATTGGAGAAGATGGGGGGGTGGGAAGTGATGGAACTAAGAGCTGGAAAGTTGATTGGCAAAAGGGATATGAGAGGATCATGGGACGGGAGGCCTAGGGAGAAAGAAAGGGGGAGGGGAGCATCAGATGAAGTTGGAGAGCAGGCAAGGAGTCATTGTGAGAGGGACAGAGGGAGAAAAAGGGGAAAAATAAAAATGAAAAATAAATAAATAAATAAATAAATAAATAAATGAGGGCTAGGGTAAGAAGGGGAGGAGGGCATTAACAGAAATTAGAGAAGTCAACTCTGCTCTCAAATGCATCTCTCCCATTTCACGCACATCTGGTCTCACCCCATCCTCCCGCCACCCCTCTAGGGATAGGGTTCCCCTTGTCCTCACCTACCACCCCATCAGCCTCCAGGCCCAACATATAATGCTCCGTAATTTCCGCCACCTCCAACGGGATCCCACCACCAAGCACATCTTTCCCTCCCCACCTCTTTTTGCTTTCCACAGGGATCGCTCCCTATGTGACTCCCTTGTCCATTCGTGCCCCCCATCCCTTCCCACCGATCTCCCTCCTGGCAGTTATCCTCGTAAGCAGAAGAAGTGCTACACATGCCCTTACACTTCCTCCCTTACCACCATTCAGGGCCCCAGACAGTCCTTCCAGGTGAGGTGACACTTTACCTGTGAGTCGGCTGGGGTGATATACTGCGTCCACTGCTCCCGATGTGGCCTTCTATATATTGGCGAGACCCGATGCAGACTGGGAGATTGTTTTGCTGAACACCTACACTCTGTCCGCCAGAGAAAGCGGGATCTCCCAGTTGTAACATATTTCAATTCCACATCCCATTCCCATTCTGACATGTCTATCCACGGCCTCCTCTACTGTCAAGATGAAGCCACACTCAGGTGGGAGGAACAACACCTTATATTCCGTCGGGGTAGCCTCCAACCTGATGGCATGAACATCGACTTCTCTAACTCCGTTAATGCCCCTGCTCCCTTTCTTACCCTATCCCTTATTTATTTATTTATTTAAAAAAATTTTTTTCCCCTTTTTTTCTCTCTTTTTTCTCTCTGTCTCTCGCACTATAACTCCTTGCCTGCTCTCCATCTTCCTCTGGTGATCCCCTCCCCCTTTCTTTCTCCCTAGGCCTCCCGTCCCATGATCCTCTCCCTTCTCCAGCCTTGTATCCCTTTTGTCAATCAACTGTCCAGCTCTTGGCTCCATCCCTCCCCCTCCTGTCTTCTCCTATCATTTCGGATCTCCCCCTCCCCTTCCCACTTTCAAATCTCTTACTATGTCCTCTTTCAGTTAGTCCTGATGAAGGGTCTCGGCCCGAAACGTCGACTATGCTTCTTCCTTTAGATGCTGTTTGGCCTGCTGTGTTCCACCAGCATTTTGTCTGTGTTGCTTGAATTTCCAGCATCTGCAGATTTCCTCGTGTTTAGATTTCTATGGAAACTGGGTTTGGGCCATTGCAGGTCAGCTTATGATAGCCTTTCCAGTCCCCATTACTCAGGGACAGTACATTGGGGCCTGATAGAGGAAGTGGAGATCCCTCATCTGAGAAAGACGGGGAATTGTTTAGAGACTGGTGGAGAGACACAGAGGAGGAGGAGTCCCTTGCTGTCTTTCCTCAGGTCATTGAGTAACTGGTTACAAAGTACAACCACTGAAAGGAAAATACCCATTACTGCATTACTGTAATTACCCATTCAGCCATCTAGTAGCAGAGCGGTTGGCATAATGCTTTACAGTGCCAGCAATAAGACAGGGGTTCAATTCCTGCCAGTGTCTGTAAGGAGTTTGTACATTCTTTTCTTGTCCACATGGGTTTCATCAAACACTGTGTTGGTCTTTGTCACAAGTGATGCATTTCACTGTACATTTCAAAGGTTTTATGTTCATGAGGCAAAAATAAAGGTAATCTCTTCTAATTTTATTACCTGCACTTCAAATTTTGATGGGATATTCTGGGAGTTCCATTTTCCATTTATATTGTCTACCCCCCCCCCCCCCGGCAAGTTGATGTCATGGGACAATGTAGATGGAGCTTCGCTCTGTTTCTAACCAGTGTCTCCTGTCCTGGGGCTGTTTGATGGAACAGTGTCATGGGATTGGTTAGAATGATATTCCCTCTTTTGTGTTAAGTGCAATTCTGTGACTTGTTTCCCACCTACAGGAGATAATTCTGTTTGCTGTATCTGTGGGATTAGGGCGTACCTAACAATTTCTGCATTTGTACTACTTTGGGATTTGTAAATATTTAACTTGTTATTAGAATATTTTCAATAATGGTGAAAAGAATTTCTCCTTATCTGGAAACAGGAAAAGGAAGTCAGCCAAGAGCCAGTATGTGTCTATTGGAGTAATACCAAAAAGAAAAGTGTCTGGAAATCTGATGGTTGTGAACGGATCGATTCCAATCAGACCCATGTAACCTGCCAGTGTAACCACCTGACAAGCTTTGCTATTTTAATGGCTCCAGTTAAGAGTGTGGTAAGAAATCATTCAATAGAAAAATCTGTAGTCAGATAAAAAGGGGTGAATGAAGAGAGTCAGATTGAAAGAGACACAAACTCAGAAACAGACCCTTCAGCCCACATTCTCCATGCTGACCATTAACAATCATCTACATTAATATTTGTTCTGTAGCTTTCTATATATTGGTGATACAAATCCTCCTCTAAATGTCACTGAAATGTGGTGATGCACCTGCCTGTGCCACCCCCTCAAGGCAGTGTGTCCCAATGGGTGAAACAATCCTTCCACAAATCCCTTCAAAATCCATACCCCTTCCTCTCAACCTCTACTGTCTGCATTTCGACCCTTCTGCTATGGTGTAAATTTTCCCAGTATCTATTCATTCCATGCTCTGTCAACATCTTCTGCTCCAAGGAAAACAAAAGAATGATGCTATGAAAGTCAAAAGGGTCATTCAGAAGGCATATGGTGTGTTGGCCTTCCTTAGTCGGATGGGTTGAGGGGAGGTTGTGTTCAAGAACCAAAAAGAAATATTCTAACTCGAGATAACTCTGGGTTAGATTGCTGTCAGAGTACTGTGTTCAGTTCTGTTTGCCTCACTATAAGAATGATGTGGAAGATTTAGAGAGGCTTCAGGGGGGATTTACGATTGGAAAGCATGTCTTATGAGGATGGGTTGGGTGAGCTATGGCTTCGTGAATCACCTCTTCACCCTCTCCACTGATATTTTCATGACAACTTTCCATACTGTAGAGGGAGACAGGATAACCACCAAATGTTGGCAGGAGGCTTGTAAGACGGGGAGTCCCTCTGTCACCATTTCTCAGGAAATTATGTAGCCACAGTTACAGAGAACAAGTACAACAAATCACTCAGCTGCACTCTAGCTTCAGGAATACATTGACTTTACACACTGTTCCTCCACACACCAGGTCCTCACCATTCACTCTGTAAGACCTACCCTTATTACAGATACTCGAGGGACCACAGACACTGGACTGAGGAGCAATGAACAATCTGCTGGAGGAACTTAAGGGGTCGAGCACCGTCTGTAGGGGGAAAGGAATTGTCAAAATTTCAGGTCGGGACCCTGTATCAGGACTGAGGTGACATTCTGGTTCTGATTCAGGTTTTCAAACCAAAACACCGACAGTTCCTTTCCTCCCACAGACATGGCTCGACCCGCTGAGTTCCTCCAACAGATCAATTATTGCTCCGACCTTTATTAGACATGCCAAGGTTATGGTACGGTATTAGTTATGGGTCGAAGTGCTTGGCAGAGATGGTACTTGGTGCTCGGTGTCGGAGAGGTGGTTGGAGGCTCGGAGTTTTCGGACAGACTCAGAGTCGGACTGTGGTCGGATGCTTCCAGGATGCTGCATCGGCAAGTTGGCAGCACTGAAGGTTTACCATCTGCGTGGGATGATGGGACTTTCGAGAGACTTTGAGACTTTACCATGCCATGGCCTGTTCTTATCAAATTACGGTATTGCTTTGCATTGTTGTAACTATATGTTATAATTCTGCGGTTTTTGTTAGTTTTTAAGTCGGTTTGTCATGTCTTTTCGTGATATCACTCTGGAAAAGCATTGTATCATCTCTTAATGCATGCATTACTAAATGACAATAAGAGAGAACTGCGTTTCCTCATAATCTAATCTAATCTAATCTAATGCTGTCCCTGGACACTCTGTCACAGTAACTCTGTCCCTGGAGACTCTATCACAGTAACTCTGTCTAATGCTGTCTCTGGAGACTCTATCACAGTAACTCTGTCCCTGGAGACTCCATCACAGTAACTCTGTCTAATGCTGCCCCTGGAGACTCCATCACAGTAACTCTGTCCCTGGAGACTCTATCACAGTAACTCTGTCCCTGGAGACTCTATCACAGTTACTCTGTCCCTGGAGACTCTATCACAGTAACTCTGTCTAATGCTGTCTCTGGAGACTCTATCACAGTAACTCTGTCCCTGGAGACTCTATCACAGTTACTCTGTCCCTGGAGACTCTATCACAGTTACTCTGTCTAATGCTGTCTCTGGAGACTCTATCACAGTAACTCTGTCCCTGGAGACTCTATCACAGTAACACTGTCTAATGCTGTCCCTGGACACTCTATCACAGTAACTCTGTCCCTGGAGACTCTATCACAGCCTATTCCTGAACGTGGTTCCCCACTTTGTGCTTGCAGACTGACGACAGGCACTTGGAGGTGATCACCTACATCGGCCTCATCATCTCCCTTTTCTGCCTCGCTGCCTCCATCGCCGTATTTGTCAACTGCAAATCCATCCAGAATGCTAATACCAATCTTCACAAGCACCTGAGTATCACCCTCTTCCTGGCACAGTTCATCTTTCTGATTGGAATGCGGATTAAACAGCCGGTAAGAAAACCAAATTACCAAAACCAAACTCTAATTCTCATAGAGTTTCTGAATGTGCAGTTGGTCAAATTCTGCAGCAAAGCCAGACTTAACGTGGGTGTAGTGGGATCTCAGCCCCTGCTCTCCCACCACTCTCCTCTGGTGTCCTCTCCTTCCATTGGCTCATCGTGACCAGCGTGCCATCCCTTTAATCAGATCCTCATTGCAACGGTAGCCAAAACCTCCGAGCATTGGAGACCCACCCCTTTCCTACGGTCCTGTTACTACAGAACGTTGCCCTTTCCTTCCCTCTAACCTCCTGCCCAATGACCTCACGGGACACTCCGAACCTCCTCATTCACAGTCACCCTAGGGTGCAGTGGATTAGCCCTGTCGCTGAGTTTCCCGGTCACTGGAGAATGAGTGACATCAGCACACTTTGCAGATCGGAGCTGCAACAAAATATTTTGTAAAAAGTACCAAAGTTATTCTAAGTTTATGGACTCACAAGAGTTTGTAAACACTGGAAATCTGGAGCAAATCACAAAGGAGCTGGAGGAACAGAGGAGGTCAGGCAATGTGAAATGTCTAATGTCCGTGTCCCTTCATAGATACCTACTGACCCTTGGAGTTCCTCCATCTCCTTTGTGTATTATTCTAATTTTATCACGAAATTACTACTCATTAATAAATCTTTGGTGTTTATCACCACCGTGTTCTTTCTGTTTGCAAATTATCTCTTCCATTGTGTACATGTGTTTGTGTACTGATTTATGTCAGAATCTCTGTGTTAGTATCTCTGAGTTACACACACAAAAGGCTGGAGAAACTCAGTGGGTCAGGCAGCATCCATGGAGGGGAATAAACAGTTGAGGTTTCAGGCTGAGACCCTTCATCAGGATTGGAAAGGAAGGTGGCAGAATTCAGAATCAGAGGGAGAGGAGAGTGGAAGGATTACAAGCTGACAGGTGAGAGGTGAGATGAGGTGAGGGGGAAGGAGTGTGGGTGGTGGGGGGTGTTTAAATACAGCAGCTGGGAGGTGAGAGGTAAAGAAGTTAAAGGGCTGAAGAGAAAGGAATCTGATCGGACAGGAACGTATAGCAGGGGAGAAAGGGAAGGATGGGAACCAGGGGGAAGTGATGGGCAGGTGAGGAGAAGAGAAAAGGTAAGAGGGGTGCTGGAAAAAGTTGTTTCTCTCTGTGTTCCAGTTCCAATGTCAGTCTGTTTCTGACTGTTTTTTTCTCTGTGTTCATGTGAATGTCTTTAGCTGTGTTTTTCTCTCTCTGTTTCTTTCTACTTGTGTGTAACCGTCTGTGTGTCTCTGACCCGTTTCTGCATGTTCCTGCCTGCATCCCTGTCTCTGACTCCCCTCTGCCTTTGCCCCGAGCTGCCCACTATCCACTGTGTTGCCTCTTTCTTTAGGTTGTGTGCGCCCTGATTGCCGGGTGTCTGCATTACCTCTTCCTCGCTGTCTTCATCTGGATGTACCTGGACAGTTTGCAGCTCTTCATCATGTCCAGAAACCTGACAGTCACCAATTACACTCGCACACATATCATCGAACAAAGATACCTGTACGTTTCTGCTTATGCTGTTCCTGCTGTGATAGTCATTATCTCAGCGGCAATATACTCCAAAGGCTATGGATCAGAAACTGCGTGAGTATTAAATGATAAGGAAATGTGATAGAGTGACACAACTGACTGTGACGCAGAAAGAGGCCACTTGGTCTATCAGGTCCATGCTAGCTTCCTGCAGACTTAGCCCATCAGTCCCATTGGCCTCTCCTTATCTCCCTCTACCCCTGAACCTTATCCTCCCACACATGGCCATCAACTCCCCCTTGATGCTTTCTCCACCCACCCACAACAAGGGGTAATTTACTGTCAATAACACACCGTTGGGATGTGGGATCAAACCGGAGGTCTAAGGGAAATCCTGGCACGGTGATGGAGACAACATGCAAACTCCACTTGGACAACAACCAAGGTCAGGATTGACCCGGGTCCCTGGAGGCAGCGGCGCAATTGGCTGCACCACTGCCCTAACGCAGGACGTGGACTGAGTCCTGTACCAGCTCTGAGAGCAAAGCATAAAATTCACCCGATATCCTGCATCTGAAACCTTGATAATATTGTATTAAATATTCTCCAGGTGGTGATTGTGTGGAGAGGTGTGGGAAGCTGTGTTGAAACTTGTAAAAAGGAAAAGACTTGCAAGGGTTATTGTGGGTATTGTCTGAGTTGCTCCCGGGGACTGGAAAGGGTTTGAATTCACCCGCTGACAGATCCTGTCCCAACTGATCTCAGCTGCTGAACCACTGAGAAGTGTGAGATTGGCCAAGGGCCAGAGGAGAATCCTCAGAAGGCACAGGGGCAATGGAAGTCTACCAATCAACCATGACTGGAACCCATTTCCCTCGTCTTGGTCCACAGCTCTTTACACCCTGATCCATCACCCACTTCGGCAGCCTGTTGACCTGTGATCAAAGGGGAGAGTTTGCAATGACCTTATATCCTACTGATCTCTATCCAGGGACCTACAGAATTGAGTCTGGCTGAGATCCCAGCATCACAGAACATTGCAGAGCTAGTCGGCTAATTCCCTCATCTTCTTCTGGGATTGACCACAATGAGAGAGGCAGACAAGGCTTCTGTTGAAACACCAGCTGCCTGATGCTGTGAGACTTGGTTACTATCAACCCTAGTCTCTGCATGTGGAGCAGGGAGGGAAATGGGATGGTGCCCCTCCCTGTCCTTCTCAATTCTCTCCTGTGCTAGGTGGCTCTGACCTCCCAGTTTACTGACAGATGCCCAACTCTGTGGACAGAGATTGAGTTCCAGTGCAGAGCTGAGAAGGAGTCACATTGTCACTGGTGCTGTCATTGGAGGAGAAAGCGGAGCCAAGTCCTGTCTGTAGTTTTGGATGGACAGAACTTATCCCAACAAACTATATCAAAGGAGAGTGCAGGCCATCTCTCCCACATTCAGGCCAACATCCCTTAACCAATGGCATTGATTGGTCATCAGCGCACTGTTATTATTTGGAATCTTGCCATGCAGAGATTGGCTGCTGCTTTCCTGCACTGTAGATCCACTGATGTTCTCAATGTATTTCACAAACTGACTGCCACTCAGTCACAAAACTCTTCCATCCTCACAGCTGTTGGCTGAAGCACGAGTTGGGGTTTAACTGGAGTTTCCAGGGCCCGGTCTGTTTCGTGATTCTGGTAAGCTTCCTGTTTCTCTCTGCGCTGCAACCGTTCCAGACCGGGATTCTCCAAAAGCTTAGTGGGGAAGGATCACAGTCAGGGGTGGTGCCTCTGCTGAGGGGCCGTGTCCAGTGTCACAACCCCTCACGAATCACTCATGGACTGTGAGAAGCATCGGTGTCCTCTCAATGTTAATGTGTCTGACACTCAGTGTGGTCAGCACATTTGATAACTGAAGAAATATCAGAGAACCTGCCCCTCAGGTGTGTGTATCAATCACACCTCTGACCTAGAGGCTGGCCTTTGACCTCTGATCTGTTGCTTTCACTTCAAACCTTGTGTCACTGCCCCCATCAACCCGAACTGTGTGCTATCTTGAACCCCAAACACTGAGTAACACAAAGGATGCACCCAGCCTGCACATCCTGGGTAGTTTCCTCCATCATTCCCCCCAACCCCCCAGACCCTCTCTGAGTCGTGTGTGCACTGGGCCCAGTGATAACGGAATCTTTATGGTTGCTTTCATCCCTTTGAGACATTGGCACATTTACAGATTGGGTACCACTTTACACCAAGTGTTGGGACAGTTCGTAAAATGCTTCACACTTTGGAGTTAATGAAAGATTTTGATCTAAAAGTTTGTTGCTGTTGGTAAGTATGGTATTTCTTTCCACCATCTTCATCGTCCTGTTATTTATCACTGAGTTGTGAGCCTAGGTTTGGGTTTGGTTGTGTTTGTCTGCATAATTAAAAGGAGCAGCAAGGAGGAATAGGCAGGTTGAGGGGCACCGGGTCTTTGATTCAGGGCAGGATGGAGGAAAGAAGCAGAGAAACTGGGGGCCTGCTTCCCAATCTTCTGGCCTGGAATTCCCAGCTGACAGATCCCACTGACTCATCATAGTGGTGAGTGGTGAACGATTCCTAGTTAATTCTTCTCCTGGGTTTCCTAGGATCCGGATTATACGGAAAACCTCATCCTGTGGGTTACAACTGGAATAATGTTGGTTTGCCAAAATATTGAGTGGAGAGTCTGAGGGGGAGACATGGGGGATAAGCAGAAAAAAGAAAAAATTTGCTGATGTTAAAAATTGAAATAACACACAGATAATGCTGGAGGAACTCAGCTGACGGCAGCACCTGGGGAAAAAAGTACAATCGACGTTTCTGGTTGAGACTCTTCAGGGGCATTTAGTGTGTGTTGTTTGGCTTTCCAGCATCTGCACATTTTCTCTTGTTTGTGATTTAATTACCGTACAGCTAAGTCTCTTCCAGGGATATCTACCCTGAAGAAGCTTAAATCTTCCCAGAAACTGCTGAAGGGCCGAGGCCCGAAATATTAACTGTACTTTTTTGCATCGATGCTGCATTTTGTGGAGAGAAGCAGAGTTTTAGATAAAGAAAGAGAGATCATTGAGGAGTAAGTGTGAGTGTCAGTGAGTGAGAATGGAAAGTAGGAGGGGTGAATTGAGTGCGGGATTTGGGGGATCCGTTCTGCCTTGCTCATGAATATCAGTCTTTCTCTCACTCTCTCGTTTTCCTTCCATCATTCTCTCACACACTCTCTTTCTCTCACACACTCTTTCTTTCTTGCAATCTCTCTTTCTCTCTCTCCAGGTCAATACAGTCCTTTTATTTGTGACTCTCTACTTACTGAGACGCCATTTGAACTCGCGAAACAAGGAGGTGTCGAAGCTGAAGGAAACCAAGTAAGTGACTTGATGGATGTACATAAGATGATATGAGGCATGAAGTGGACAGCCAGCATCTTTCTCCCAGAGTAACAATGGCTAATATGAGATGGCATAGTTTTAAGGTGATTGGAGGAGAAGTATTGGGTGGGAGGGTGGTGATTCTCAGAGGTCAGTTGTTCACACAGAAAGTGGTGGGAGTGTGGAGCACACTACCAGGGGTGGTGGGAGAGGCAGGTACATTAGGGACATTTGAAAGACCATTAGATAGGCACATGGATAAAAGTAGAATGAAGCCCTATGTGGGAGGGAAGGGTTAGCTTAATCTTGGAGAAGGTTGAAAGTTTAGCACAACATCATGGACTGTAGGGTCTGTACTGTGCCGTGTTCTCTGTTCTATGTTCCACTATGTGTCCATCACCAGCCCAGCCTCTCAGGACCCTGACATGGGGCAGAGTCCTGGCATGGAAGCTGCTGTTGATCATGACCTGGCAAAACACAGAGACACTCCTACTGAGAGCCAACAGCACATGACCCATGTGGCTACGTCCTAAATGTCTCAGGCATCCTTGATGTTACAAA
The DNA here is from genome assembly GCF_963921235.1 of Mobula hypostoma. Taxonomy (NCBI): domain Eukaryota; kingdom Metazoa; phylum Chordata; class Chondrichthyes; order Myliobatiformes; family Myliobatidae; genus Mobula; species Mobula hypostoma. The sequence goes on from NC_086125.1 coordinate 22,000,080, forward strand.
GTAAATATATGCACTTTCATCCTCTTTAGATAATTAGAGGGAGGGGTCATCGTGATCTCCTTGCACATACCTCACCTTTCAGAATCAGAAGCAGGTTTGTTATCACTGAAAAACTTCATTATCACTGACATACTGATGGTCACTTTATTAGGCATATCTGTTAGATACACCAACATCTTCTGCTGCTGTAGCCCATCCACTTCAAGGTTTGATGTGTTGTGTGTTCTGAACACCACTGTTGTAATGCATGGTTACTTGAGTTACTGTTACCTTCCTTACAGCTTGAACCAGTTAGACCATTCTACTCTGACCTCTGTCATTAACAAGGTGTTTTAGCCCACAGAACTGCCATTCACTGGATTAAAAAATTGCACCATTCTCTGTAAATTCTACATACTGTTGAGCATAAAAATCCCAGGATAGCAGCAGATTCTGAGATACTCAAGCCACCCCATCTGGCACCAACTGCTATTCCACAATCAAAGTAACAGTTCATTTTCTTCCCCATTCTCATTAACAACTGAACCTCCTGAACATGTCCGCATGTTTTTATATATTGAATTGCTGCTACATGATTGGCTAATTAGGTATTTGCATTAATGAACAGGTTTACAGGTGTGTCTAATAAAGTGACCACTGAGTGTAGATCATGATATTTGTTGTTTTGCAATAGAAAATCAACTCTATCTTTTATATTAGTATATTGTTTTACAATTGATCCCTGATGAATAAGTGGGTTGAGAGTTAGCAGGTTCCCAGGAAGGGTCTCTGTCCATGGTGCTGATCTCTGCCAATGCAACTTTGGAAGTGGGGTGCTCGTCAGCCAGAGTTCAGGTCATATTGGCTGGCGATGCCTTTGGGAAATGCATCCATGCCGTGTGAGATCAGTGTCAGGACTGACACAGTTGCTGCCACTTACCCTCAAACCCAATGACCAGGAACGTGCACACAGACAATGTAAAGTTGATAGTATCACTAAAAGGTGGGACACATCATTAAGGTCTTGTCCATAAGGCACTTCAATAATCTGAGCATAACAAGCAGAGCCAACATTGTATCATGAAGGGAAACTCATGTTTTCTATCACCAATCTAATAATAAATAAGGTAGAGAAGGAGGAGCCATTGGGTTTTCAGAAGGATTTGGACTTTTCTTCCTGACAAAAGTACTCCTTCTGGAGACAGATATGCACAGACAGATGAGGTGATTCTTAGCAGCCCTGAAGGCTTCTTGCCACTCACCCTCAGGCTCCATTTTTGTTTATGGGGCCAGAGGGTGTGTGTGAGCATCAGAACCAAATCCATCAGCCACCCTAAACATAAGTGAAGCATATCTAGCCCTATTTCCCTAAACTCTATTAGCATGGAGCCCTATCAGTCAGTCGATTAAATCCTGTCTACTAACACTGAGGTTTGATCACAGGCCAAAGACAGTAATCTGTTGGCCTGTCATCAGTGTCCGACACACCAGGGATTCCAAACCCAACTCTTGGTCTCTGGGTTCTTTATGAAAGGAAGAGGTCAATTTACTCAACATTAACATGACCAGATGACGCTACATTGTTGTGTTGCTGTTTGTGCACAAATTGACTGGTGTGCACTGCAGAGAAGGTTTACCAGGCTGATTCCTAGGCTGAGTTGCTGTTCGGGAGACATTTAAGCAGAATGGATCTTCACTCATTATAGTTTAGAAGGGTGAGAAGGGCCCACTTTGCAAAATAGAAGATTATGAAGGGGATAGAGAAGATGTGAGAGGATGGTGTTCATTACTTAGAATAATGAACAGATTTCAGATAGGGGGTGACCCATTACAAAATGGAATCAGGAGAGACTTCTTTACTTGAAAGATAATGAATCTCTACTCCAGAGTGATGCAGATGTGCAGTTATTGAATATTTTAAAGACAGAAATTGACAAATGTTTGAGCTGTGGGAGAGTCATGGATTTGTGGAGAACAGGAGAGCATTGTGGAAGCCAGGATTAGACCAACCATGACCCTAACAAATCACAGGTCAGGTTCAAGAGGCCAATTCCTGCTCCCATTTTGTGTCTTATGTAACACCGCATCCCGAATTAGCAATATATTGCTTCTCCTCTGCCATGACAGGGTCTAACTCCTGGGACTCATTTTCCCACCATTTCGTGGGAGCACCTGCACTAGAAGGAAAGCAGCATTTCTAGGCAGTGGCACACCATCACCTTCTCAAGGGCAGTTTTGATGCAGTAAGCAATATCCTGTCCAGTGATGCCTGGTGCCCAGCAATGTATCCAATGAACACAAGAATATGCTGTTGGCTGCTGAGAAAACTCTGACGGTATGAAAGATCCCACATGAAAGGAATTTCATCATTCCTGTGTTTTTCATTCACCTAGTCTTTTTTATCTTCATCTCTACAGATCCCTAACAATTAAGGCTGCAGCACGGATGTTTGTTTTGGGATCCACATGGATCTTCGGAATATTTCAAGTTGATAAGAGCACTACAGTGTTCTCCGACTTATTCGTGATCATCAACAGTCTCCAGGGTCTGTTCGTTTTCCTTATTTACTGCGTTTTCAATCGCCGGGTAAGAATCTCTTCCCTACGGACACATACTGTGACTGGTTGGGCACTCGGGGTGTAAAGGAACAGAGGAACCCAGGAGTATGAGTTTGAAAGCAGGGTCAGAGGTGGACAGGGTGGTGAGAGAGGCATTTGTCACACTGGCCTTCATTAGTCAAGGGAATGACCATTGGAAATCGGACATTATTTTGTAGTTTCATAAGTTGTTCGTGGGGATGCACTTGGAATACTGTGTATAGTTTTGGTCACCCTGTTATAGGAAAGTTGTTTTTAAACTGGAAAGAGCACAGAAAATAATTGAGGATGTTTTCAGGATTAGAGGTCCTGAGTGATAGGAAGAGGTTGACCAGCTTCGGTTTCTATTCCTTGGAACTTTGGAGAATGAGAGTCAACCTTGTAGAAATGTTTAAACGAATGAGAAACATACATAAGATGGGTGATAAGTCTTTTCCACATGGTTGGAAGACCAGAACTAGGGGGCATAGATTTAGGATGAGAGGGGAAACATTTAAAAGGGACCTGAGAGGTAGAGGGTGATGAGTATATGGAATGAGCTGCCAGAAGAAGTGGTTGAGGCAGGTACAGTGGTATAATTTAAGAAATATTTGGTTATGTACATGGAGGGTTGGGGATTTGAGGGTCGTGGGTTGAAAGGAGCAGACTCAATGGGTCGAATGGACTAATTTTGCTTCAACGCCTCATGGTGTAACACAGGAATTTGGATCTAATGGGGTGGGCACCATGGCTGGCATGGGCTTGTTGGGTCCAAGCACCTCTATCCAAACTGTATTGCTCGATGACTCCAGAACTCTGTGAATTTCTCCTCCCGATCTTACTCTCCACATATGATCATCATAGTGATGAATGGTTAGAGAGACTTTTACTGAACTATGAATTTGAAGCAAGAGTCAGCCATATGATCCTTTAGGTTTTCATCACCATTTAATCTGATCAGGCTGATGTGATTGTGACCTCTAATCTTCATTTTCATCCCCCTTTATAAACGTTCACCTCCTTATCCAGAAGCTCTCCACCTCTCTGTAAATTTTTTCAAAGATCATGATTTCATTGCTCTTTGATAAAAGAAATTTGGTAGACTTGCTTCTGTCTGAGTGATCCACTGGAGGTGCCAATGGGATGCAGTTACAATATAAAATTTAATTCTTACTTGACTTTGGGACTCTGAAGGGTGATTGAAGGGTAGTTTTATTCTACTAGGTAGGAATTAACAAATTCTTCAAAGCATGCTACAAAATAATAGTTAGTGTGTAAAGTTTTCTCTCACCACTCAAAACCATGTTATGACATTTGCATAAGCATCACAAAAATAGATAACGATGACCATTGCAAAATAAATAACAGAAAATGAAAGACAGGTACAAAATTCATGATTACCGCAAAGAATCAAACAACTTAATTGTGCAAAAATAAAATTCATTTAAACTGGGTGTGACTAATGTATCATTCTCATTTCATTGAAGGTGGTTGATGAATTTCGGAAATGGTTGACCAGTAAACAGAAGAGCTTCACCACGGAGACCTCACAGACAGAGATGAACATGACTGAGGTGAGAAGCTTTCTCCAGAAGGACAGAAACATTCAGAAGGTCGGGCTGTGTCCACGGAGGCAGAAATAAACTGAATGACTTGAGTCGATGATCTTCCATCAGAACTCCTTCAATGAAAGATCTTCCACCCAAACATTGATGGTCTCTTTTGACATCCGCAGAGGGAGAAAGAGTGAATGTTTTCAGAACCTTAATTCCTCCAATCAGGCATGGACTGAGAAATGGGAAATAATTCACAGACAATCACCACCTCCATCAAGAGCCCATCAACCCACTTACCCCGAGATTCAATGATGTCATTGAGTCCCTTCCATCAACATCCTGGAGCTGCCACCATTAACTAACAGAACCAGACCAACCACATTTACTGTAGTATACATGCGGAATGAGCAGCCAGAGGAAGTGCTTGAGTTAGGTGCAAGAACAACTTTTAAATGGTAGTTGGATGTAAATAGATCGAAAAAGTTTAGAGAAATAGGGGCTCAAAGTAGGCAAATCGGATCAGCTAGGATGGGGCATCTTGGTTGGCATGGACTAATTGGTCCGGAGGCCTGTTGCCTTGCTGTATCAGAATCGGAATCGGGTCATAGGAACAAACTGAAAGATCACATAGTTGATATTTGAAATAATGAGTGATTTATTCAAAACAGGTGCATACCATGCTTTTGCTTGCATGGTGGTGAGGGGGAGAAGTGTTAGTGCTTTTGCTGGTGCAAGTGGGGGAAGGTGAGGGGGAGGGTCAGTGCTTGTGCATGGCAGAGGGGAGGGTGGGTCTTGGAGTTCTGATGTTTCTGTCAGACATTCTTTGGGTATTTTTTGTTTTGTGGATGTCTGCGAAGAGTGAGAGTTTCAGGCTGTACGCTGTATACATTCTCTGATATTAAATTAACCACCTTAACACCAGAAAACCAGGCAAAGCTGATCTAGCTGAACATGAATTTGATGCAGCTTTTACATTCTCAGTTGATGAGATTACCTGTATCACCATATTTTGACAATAGAATGGCATCTACAGGGAGAGTTAATTGAGTCTAGGTCAGATTGCAGAATAAAACGATTATCCATATGTATAGCAATAAATCCAATTTTCTATCACAACAATGAGTACATGCTATTGCATAATTAGTGAAGTTACTGAAACTTGGGTGTCATCGCTGCTGCATTTTATGTCTCTGCCTTTGTCCGTAGTTTCCTTTTACCACATTAACACAATCCACGTTACTATTTACTAATTATTAGCCCTCACATTCTTTCCCCTACAACACATGTTTATTCACTGACATATGTTGTGAAATTACTTGTTTTCTGGTCCTGGAACTGTGCAATACATAAACGTTACCCAGAGTTACAAAATAAATAGTGCAGAAGGCAACTGGATAGAGTTCATGGTCTGTTCAGAAATCTGATGATAGAAGGTTCCTATACCACGTCCCTGATGGTAGTAACAAGAGGAAGGCATGTTCTGGATGGTGAGGGTCTTTAAGGATGGATGCGCCTTCTTGAATCTCCTTGAACTCCTAATGAAGGAGATGGTATTTGAGCAGGGCCGAGCCACAGGAGTTTGGACAGAGTGGAGACATGAGCTCAGCACACATCCTTGATTGTCAGTGAGGAGGAGATGTTGTGACTGATCCGTAATGATTGGTCTCCCGACAAGGAACTCTATGACTGTGAATCACTTGGTGACAATAGTGGGCCTGACACACTGCTGGATTCTTACAACATTCTCTCATGATCTCAGATCGAGACCCACACACCACCCAGAACCACCAATTTAAGCCCCACATTGGTGGGGTTACTGCTCCTGGTCATAGTCAGTGTTCCCACTCAGCTAAAGCTCTGACCCATGGAAATGCTGGGTCTGTTTCTGCCTCCTCTTGCCTTTTGGTGCCCTCCAGGAGATCTAATGATTGAATATCAGGGTAGTTTGCTCCCGTTGCTGGGAGTGGTGTCTGCAGGGTCTCGGCAAGGTATCTTGGCCTTGCCCAACACAGATGATGAACACACTGTGGTTCTCATTCCCATTCAAGCCCTCCTGCTGACCATGAATCCCAAGGAGCTTTGACTTTCCTGGCAGAACCCCCAGGGCAGTGAATGGAAGAATTTTACCTCCATAAAGTTGGTCTTAAATTGACTTTGTCTAGAGCAAAACAAGTAAAGCAATCTCATTTTGTTTTATCTAGACTTGCAGAAGATTCCAAGCAGAGGCTGACAAGACCCAGTGACAACATTCTTCTCAGTGAAGCTACTTTTTAAATTCCCTTTTGCCCTCACTGTACATCTGGCTCTGAAGGTTGTGGGTTCAAGACCCACTGCCAAGCACCGTGAGTTGCATTGCAGGACTGGTGACAACTCCAGAATTATATGGCTTGTATGAGCTTGTAAAAAGGCACCATCTAACTTGACGTCTAAAAGTGTGTGAATATGAAAGTGAATCTGTGTAGGAATGTGTATGCGGTTTGTTGTTATTATGAGTGTGATTTTTAATAAATTTCAATATTTTTGAAAAATTTCCGAGTTTTGCACAGATATCCTGTTATTTGGTAACTCAGCACTAGAGAAGCATCACGCCTTCTCATCTTCTGCCTTTATAAATGGAAACTCGCTGCCAGTCTTGTGTGCTACATCCCTTTTAAAACCATCTGTACAAGAAATATATAAGATATTTAAAAAATTGGAATAAAAGTCTTTATTTACTAATTTATTCATCCCTGAAAATCACTACTGTTGATCAAAATTCATAAAATCAAAATATCTTAAATAAATAAACCTTATTGCACTAACAGTGCAATATATAACAATTAAAAGTGAACGAGATTTTGAACTGTAGAAGGAGGGTTGTACATGGATTATCACATGGTGAGGGGAATGGCCCCCAGTCGTACCAGAGAGATGGATGTGGCAACATGAGCTAGAGAGGTTACTTCAGGGGTCTGTCCTGAAGACCCATGAGATGTGTTTTTGGCGCAGCCCATTGGAGCAGCTGTCACCTTCACCACCCTCAGAGACAAGATCACTGTCTCGAAGCAAGGCCATCTTTCAGCCCAAATATTCCCCACAACCAGCACAGCTCCTGGGTGCTGGGGCTGGAGCATTCAATGTCCATTCTCCCCCACCATCCCACCAATGTCCGTTGTAGGAGGACCAGTAGAACTGGAATCTCAGGAAATGAGAGAAGGAATCTCACTCTCTGTTGGACAATAGAAACTGTTTTTGGCCAGGTCAAAGCCTCTTGGCCATAAGGACATTCCCTCCCTTCTGTGAGTTGAGGTTCACCAACAAAAAATTGTAGGAACAATCATTATTGTCCACTGGTTCCTTCCATAGTGAACCTCCAACTGAAGATGAAAGTGTCTTGTTGAGGACATTGCTGCTGACAAATTTCTATTGAAGTTGTTGCTACTTTGCTGAGGTACACACCCATTCTTGACCTCTCCTAAGCCCCTACTTCTCTCTACCTAACTCTCCTTTCAACCCCCATCCTTCTGACCTTCTCAGTCATATTAACTTCTCTTAACTCCATCTCTGGTGCTTCTCCATACAACCTCATCCTGCATAGACCCTTCCTCCACCCATGGCCACCCTCCATCCTCTCTGCTCTGGGTGGAGTGGGAAACAGTGGAGACCACAAAGTGAAAATCTACCTCCTTTGGGACCTGGATCTTGGTGAGTTTATTGTTGTTCTCTGGGCCTTCAGTTACAATAAATGCATAAATCAGCAGTACAAGAGAGGAATAGTGGGGTACAGTTCATGGATTCATAGACCATTCAGAAATTGGATGGTGGAGAAAAAGAAACATTTCTTCAAATGTAGGTGTGGGTCTTCATCTTCAAGAGGTGGAACTTTACGAAGGCAGGATCCATTATTAAGGACTCTCTCCATCTGGGACATGCCCTTTCCTCATTACTCCCATCAGGAAGGAGGTACAGGAGCCTGAAGCCCTACACAAATCATTTTAGGAATAGCTTCTTCTCCTCTGTCATCAGATTTATGAATGGTCCATGAATTCTACCTCAGTATTCGTCTCCTGCTCTATTTATTTATTTTTGTAACATATAGTTATTTTTATGTTTGCACTGTACTGCTGCCAAAAACAGTTCATTTCATGATATAATATATGTGTTGTAGTCCAGTCCGTGAAGTCTGTGTTCCGGTTCATGGTCCGGTCCATGGTTCCTTGTTCTGGGGTTTCTGGTTTTCTCTAGTTTCTGTTGTGGACACATGTTTCTCGTTTTGGGGCTGAAACATAAATACCTCTGCAAACCAGAGATCCCCTGCTGGACTGTCCTGTTCACCTCCCTGTCTTTTCCCCCCTCGCCTAACTTTCTGCCTGGATATCTTGCTTAACTCTCTGCCTGCTCACCTAGCCTGGACACCCCACCTGTATTGCCAAAGTCTTACTGCTGAAGCAAGACCGGAGCCTTGTTAGGTCAAGATAAGGAACTGTCTTTCGTTGTGTGGAATTGTCTCTGTGTCCACAACTTCGCTAGGTAGGTCCGGCCGTTTGCCACTTCCTAGTGTTGGATCTGTCTCTGTGTCCACGCCTTCGCTAGGTGGGTCGGGCCGTTTGCCGCCACCTTGTGTTGGGATCTGTCTCTTCATGTTCAGTGTTCTGTGTATGAGTCCCGGCCCTGCATCCTGTTCCCAAGGAGGGGTCCCGGCTCTGTGTTATGTGTGTGAGTCCCGGCCCTACGTCTTGTTCCCAAGGAGGGGTCCTGGCTCTGTCTTCTATGCTCCTGTCTCTTCTAGTCCAAGGCTCCGTGCTCCTGAAGGCCCTCGTCCAGTCGGTGTCTAGTCCAGTCCTATTCGAGTCCTGTTCATGTGCCTTTACCTGTCCTTGCATCTTGCCCTACCTAGGAGTTTCACACCCAAGCCATGTCCAGTCCTGTAGCATCGTCTTGTCCTTGCCTAGTTCTGGAATCTGAGCCCGAGCCAAGTCCCAGGTTCTGGGTCCTTGCCCAGTCTCTGGCTCGGAGTCCATACCCAAGCCTCGAAGTACCCTAGACCTAAGACCAAGACCCCAGCCTGCAGGCCTCAAGACCAAGACCCCAGCCTGTCTCCAAGCTCAGGCCTCAAGATCTAGACCCCAGCCTGCCTCCAAGCTTCAAGCCTCAAGACTAAGACCGCAGCCTGTCTCTAAGCTCAAGCCTCAAGACCCCAATCCTGTCTCCAAGCCTCAAGCCTCAAGACCCCAAGCCTATATCCAAGCTTCAAGCCTCTAGACTCCAAGCCTGTCTCCAAGCTCAAGCCTCAAGACCCCAGCCTCCAGTCCTGTAGTCATGTCATGTCCTTGTCCAGTATCTGGCTCGGAGCCCAACCCAGGCTCCCAGTGCATAGTTCCCTGTCCGGGTTCCCTGTCTTGTCCATGTCCTAGCCCAAGTCCGCATTCTTGTCCCTGCTCCTGGTCTGAATCCTGTCATGTCCCTACTCTAGTCAAGTCCTGTTCCTTGTACTTCAGTGTCTGTGTCTTGCATTTGGGTCCGTTCCCAGCACCCCATTGTGACAATATGTTTCTGAACTTGGTGAATTCATTGTTGATTCTCTGGTCCCCAAGCCTGTGTTTGGGGTTGGTCTCCGTGCCCCTCTAATTCTCACAGGTCCACCAGAAGTTGCCCTCCTCCTCTCTGAACTTGGACCTCGCGAAGTTGTGGGCTGCAGACTCCCCACCTGAGAGCTGCACTGATATGAAAGGGTTTTCTTTCCTTCCCCTCCTGAGGACCCGCTCTGCGTCAGTCTATTCGTTGTGATGCAGAAAGCAGTCACACTCCTGCAGCTCCCAATGTCTCCCCCCACACATAACAGCCCAGGCACTGCAGACATACACACTCCTGTTCTCCTGTTGTCCATTCCTGTCCCTACAGTCTCGTCCCATCTTTTCCTCCAGTTCAACAGCAGCCGGCAATTGCCAGTCACCTTGGATAAAGGTAAAAATATAGATCAGCTTTATTAATCACAGGTACATCGAAACATATAATGAAATGTGTTGTTTCTGTTAACGTCCAGCACAGCTCGAACATGTGCTGGGGGCAGCCCACCCGTGTTGCTACACATTTGGCAACAATGTGGCATGCCCACAGCTTACCAACCCTGACCCGAATGTCTTTTCAGAATGTGGGAGGAAATCAGAGCACCTGGAGGAAAACCACACGATCACAGGAAGAACTTATAAACTCCTTACAGATAGTGTCATGAATTGAACCCTGATCTCCTGATCACTCGTGCTGTGAAGTGTTATGCTAACTACGTTACTGTGCTGCCCTCGATTCAGCACCATGCCATCCTATTCCTCCAGGGATTGACCTCAACCTCAATCTCTGGGCGTATCCAGAAACTAAAGATCTCTCTGTGCAACGCTTCTTTCACAGGCCCTGCTGTTTGTCACTTACCACCCTCTGAAATGACCCAGCAAGTGACTCAGTTGCAACTTTACTGTAAGCAGAGGAAGAGTAAAATGGGGTGAACCACCCAGTATCAGCCTGGACTCTGGATCGAAACCCGGTCAAGTTGCTCCAAGTATTGGAACATTCTCTGGACAAATGTTCATAGGCTGGGAGAGTTGTCCCACATTGCCTGATGGGTTTGCACTAAGGATCCTCAGGAAAAACCGATTCACACAGAGGGTGTGACTGACTCCTTTCATTGACTCTCAGGTGGGGAGTCTGCTTTCCACACCTTTATGTGTGAGTTTAGGGAGGAGAAAGAGAACTTCTGCTGGGTTTGTAAGGATTACAACAACATAGAGATGACACCAAGGATGGGAAAGGGTCAGGAAATTTAACAGTTATTTCCTCCAGCAATAGTTCTGCAGTAAATCTCTGAGGAATTATTCTGGGCTTCGAATTTCCCCAATGGCTTCCCACTCACATTTTTCCCTCCAGGCACCTGGATCTGAAGAATTATGAGGAAAGGTAAGGGAATGTGAAGCTTCCAGTGGCAAAAAGAATATCCTCTCTCTCCCTGCCTCTGATCATATTTCTTTTATCAATGCTTCCCAGCAAAGTCTTGTCCAAGCTTCCTGAGAATTCCACCTGAGGGATATTATTTGAGACTGAGCTTTCTTGGGTTGAGTTCACTTAATGTAGACAGAGAACATAATCATCCTCAGCATCCACAGAAATGAGAGAAAAATACATCTGTCCTTCCCTGTCTGGTGGCTCTGATCAAGCTAATGGACCACATGTTGTCTCCCCAGGGAAATCACCATGCTTGTTTTATTGTTAAAGATCTCTTCAAGCAGCAAAAGCCTGATCAAGTTTGCATACCCCCGTAATGCACCTGTGAGGGACTATAGGGAGCTTGCTAAAATGCCTGATACTCTACACTCAGCTCGGCAGCGATGCATCATTCCTTCTCCATTCTTTACTTTAATAAACCCGGTCAGCAAGGACCCGAACTCAAGGTCGTCCGCAGCTGCCAAATAGATGATAGCGGACCTCTGTTTCTATCGCGCTCGCTTTGGGACAAACGCTAAGAAGTGCAGACGGCCTTTCAACTTCGAAAAGGCCAGTGCTTCAGGACATCAGAGGCCTGTGAGCACCGTGGGTTCCAGCTGCCAGGATTGTCTTCGGTTCATTACGGACACCCTTTTCAGGGTGACGATTCCTGTGTGACACTGGTGCTCAAGCGAGAGTGTGCTGCCGGCATCGTCTATTGCTTGGCAGGTAACGAACAAAACGTCGCTGGAGGCTGCCAATGGCAGCGGGATCCGGACACGACGGGTGACGCTCTGCTTCAGAGGGTGACATTACAAATGTGACCTCGTCCTGGCTGAATTGGCTAGACGTCAGCTCGGTGCAGATTTCCTGTGTGCCCAAGGACTGTTGGTCGATCTTAAGAACTGCCGGCTTGTGGATGCCAAGGACGTTGGGTCATTACCCTGCTCCCATAGTAAGTTCCCGCAACGTCTCTGTCAAGCGCATTCACCACCGCATACGAGTTTACTCGGCCGCTGGGTGTATTCCAAAACTCTACCCAGCACCCATTCTTCACTACCATCACAAAAGATGGGGTCAAGCGCTACATTTCTACAACTGGCCTGCCACTGCATGCATGCGCTCCTCGGCTAAACCCTATGTAGGGTAATGTACCGTGAAGGCTGAGTTTGCCAGCATGGAAATACTTGGCATTGTACGCTGGTCAAGTAGCCCCTGGGCTTCGCCCCTCCATTGTCACCGCGGTTCGGATATGGCCCAAGTGCAGAGTGAGCGACACTGAAGCGGGTCGATCGTTCACAAACTTTAATACGAACAGTGTTAAAGGGAAAATAAACAATAAACACTAGGACAAACAGGGACATTAACTAAAACTCTCAAAGGAAAACGAAGCCTACACTGCGGCTGAAAAGAACATTTAAACATTAAACAAATACCGCTAGTCTTCAGAGTCAGTTGATTTGAAAGTCCAATATCTCAGGGAAGGCCGGATACAAAACAGCAGCGAAGCGTTGCGATGCTCTGTCCAAGTCTCGACCAGCACTGCGACGACAAGAATGGAGTTAAATGCTATCACGATTAAATAATAATTCCCTGACACGTCCAAACTCACAAGCACAATTGCTGTATCTACTGCGCTGCCGAATCCGTGGTTGTGACAGAGCCTCCCTCTCCAGGCGCAGCCCCTGAGACGCTACAGTCCTGTGTCCGCTGGAAGTCCCGGATCAGCGACTTGACCAAGATGTTCTTCGCTGGGATCCAAGTACGTTCCTCTGGGCCATACCCTTCCCAGTCCACAAGGTACTGGACCTTACCACGTACCCGACGAGATGCCAGGAGACGCCGCACAGTATAGACAAGGGAACCATCTACTAGGCAGGAGAAGAGGGAGGTGGGGTGACTGAGGCCAGGTGAGAGGTAATAACCGGCTTGAGCTGGGAAAAACATGGACTACTGGGTGGATTTTCAGCGATGCTGGCAGACGCAATCCATAGGACAGCTTGTCGACAGCCTTTTCTACTCCAAACGGTCCGACGTAGCGCGGTCCAAATTTCCGGTTCTCGACTTTCAGGGGAAGATCCTTTGATGCCAATCAGACCTCGTCTGCTGGCTTGAATGGCCTTACCTGTCGACGGAGCCGATCAGCCTGCCGGGAATGCTGTTTCTGGACACGCAGCAGAGAAGCCTGGCTCGTCTCCAGGTGCGCTTGTAGCGCTGGATCAGGTGTTCAGCAGCAGGAACTTCTTCGTCGATCTCCTGATCAGGCAAGAGCGGGGACTGGAATCCCTTCCGGCATTCAAAGGGAGACATACCAGCGGAGAACGACTGGAGGCTATTGTGGGCAATGTCTGCCCAAACCAATTGGGAGCTCCAGGACGTGGGGTTGGAAGACAAGACAGCGAAGGGTTGTCTCCAAGTCCTGGTTCACGCTCAGACTGGCCACTAGATTGGGGGTGGAAGCCAGACTAGAGGTTGGCCGTGGGTCCTACAAGAGAGCAGAAACCCTTCCAAAAGCGGGAAGTGAACTGTGGTCCACGATCAGACACTGTCTTGTGGAAAGCCAGGGAGCCTGACCACATGTTGAACCATCAGTGTGGCAGTCTCAGGAGCCGGTGGGAGCTTGGGGAGGGCAATGAAGTGGGCAGCCTTGGAAAATCGATCCACAACGACCAAAATGGTGGTGTTTCCATTAGACGGGGCAGACCAGTGATAAAATCTGCTGAGAGGTGGGACCAGGGGCGGTGGGGCACAGACAGCGGACATAACAGACCCGCAGGACGCTGGCGTGATGTCTTGTTCCGAGCGCATGTGGAACAGGCAGATACAAAGTCATGGACATCCTTGGACAAAGCTGGCCACCAAAATTGTCTCTTTATAAACTTCAGAGTCCGTTGAATTCCTGGATGTCCAGCCAGACGGGAGGAGTGACCCCATTCCAACACTTCGGAACGCACCGCAGCCGGGACAAACAGCTGGTTGGGAAGTCCCCCATCCGGGCCTGGATCTGATTGTTGGGCGGCCCTCACCTCTGCCTCTATTCCCCAGATCACCGGAGCAGCGATACACGAGCGAGGGAGAATGGGCTCTGGATCGCCATTGTCCTCAGATCCGTCGAGCTGCCGGGAGAGAGTGTTCACTTTTGTATTCTTGCTGCCGGAACGACAAGTGATGACGAAATTGAACCGTTTGAAGAAGGGAGCCCACCGGGCTTGACGAGAGTTAAGTCTCTTAGCATCCTGGATAAAGGAGAGTTTCTTGTATCTGTCCAGACCAAGAATGGATGCTCTGCCCCCTCCAGCCAGTGTCGCCATTCCTCCACGGCCTCCTTGACAGCCGGAAGCTCCCGGTTCCCAACGTCGTAATTCCTGTCGGCCGGAGTCAAGCGACGGGAAAGAAAGGCACAAGGGTGCAGCCAGCCATCCGCAGACAAGCGCTGAGAGAGGACAGCTCCAATGCCTACATCGGAAGCATCCACCTCGACAATGAATGGCTGAGATGGGTCTGGGTGTTGCAGCAGCGGGGCAGTGGTGAAACGTCGCTTTAGCTCCGAAAATGCTTGGTCGGCATCGTCCGTCCATCGGAATCCTGCCGAGGTCTTCTTGGTGAGTGCATTAATTGGATCCGCGATAGAGTGAAATTCCGGATGAAGCGGCAATAAAAGTTCGCAAACCCCATGAATCGCCATACCTGTTTGACTGTAGACGGTTTGGGCCACTCTTCAACTGCCTGAACTTTACTAGGGTCCATTTGAGCACTGGGGGGGGGGGGGGGGTAAGTATATAGCCTAAAAACGACACCTGTTCTTTATGGAAATCACATTTTTCAGGCCTGGCGTACAGGTTATTTTCAAGAAGGCGTCTGAGTACACTCCAGACATGCCTGATGAGAGTGGGAATAGACAAGGATGTCATCTAAACACACAAACACAAACTGCTTCAACATGTCCCTGAGCACATCGTTAATCAAGACCTGGAATACAGCAGAGACGTTGACCAGACCAAAAGGCATCACCAGGTATTCAAAGTGGCCATTAGAGGTGCTGAAAGCCGTTTTCCACTCATCCCCTTCTCTTGTGCGAATCAGATTGTAAGCACTGCGCAGATCAATTTTGGAAAATATTGTTGCTCCCTGGAGATATTCACATGCACATGTCAGCAGGGGAAGAGGGTAGCAGTTCTTCACAGTGATGCTGTTCAGGGGCCAATAATCGATGCAGGGACGGAGCTTCCCATCTTTCTCGCTCACCAAAAAGAGGCCCGCTCCTGCCGGCTAGGTTGACGGACGGATAAACCCCATGCTGAATACCTCCTTAATGTATTCCTCCATGGCCATCGTTTCAGGACGAGAGAGGGAAAAGAGCCGGCCCCGGGGAGGACTAGTAGCAGGTAGGAGGTCCATGGCACAGTCGTATGGCCGGTGTGGGGGCAGGGTGGCGGCTTTTCTTTTACTGAAAACATCAAGGAGATCCGCATATTCAGCCCGAATCCCAGACAGGTCTACATCCTTAGCTGACACAGGAGGGGGATTCATGGGATGGAGTTTGAGCTGGATGCTGGTCCCCACTCTTGGAGTACCTTCAGAGACCAATCGATCTGTGGATTATGTCGAGATAACCAGGGCAGATCAAGAACCAGTAGCAGTTCAAGTGAATTAACCAGGTAGAAAGATACTTCTTCATGATAGTTGCCTTCGAGCACCAGTTGGAGGGTTTGGGTAGAAAGGTGGATTTGACCGGTTCCCAAAGGTGGACCGTTCAGCGCCTTGACGTTGATCTGCTCTTAATTCCCGAGTTGGAAGTCCCCATCTCTGAGCGACAGAGATGTCCATAAGAAGATTCCCGGCTGCACGGGAGTCAATAAACGCCTTAAGTTCATAGGTCTGAGACCTCCACAACAAGGGAACTGAGGGCGTTACAGAATGAGGGGAAGCTGACTGAACAGAGAACCGACCCGTCAGGATTCCCCTCCCTGCTGACGGGTATTCTCTTTTACTGGACGCTTGGAACATGCCACCCGGAAGTGTCCTGGATCTCCACAGTAAAGGCAGGAACCTGTCCTGCGGCGCTGCGCTCGGTCCTCCTGAGACAGGCGCATGCGCCCCACTTGCATAGGCTCGTTGGTGGGTTGGGTGCTGGGTGGTGAGGGAGGGGGAAGAGGGCGAGGAAGGACGGTGGTCTGGTGAGGGAGAGGACGAGGAAGGACGGTGATCTGGTGCGTGTTGGAAGTTTGAAACATTCTTCCCCTGCGCCACTCAGTTATCCGGTCGGCAACTCGATTGGTCAGACTAATCAGTTTATCCAGACTATCCTGCTCGTCCTGGACAGCGATCTCATGCGGAACCCCTGCATTCAGATCACGCTGGAAGGCAGTTATGAGGGATCTCATTCCATCCCGTCTCTAGGGTATGGAATTTGACTGCATAGGCTCTCACCGTTCCTCTGCCTTGGTGCAGGTCCAAGAGTCGGTGGGCAGCCTCCTGACCCCGTTCTGAAGGATCAAAAACCCTCCTTAACTCCGCCACGATATGTCGGAACGACTGGGTTGCGGGGTATCCTTGCTCCCGTAAAGCGTTGAACAGGCTGAGTGGAGGTCCGTCAAGAAGATTGACCATGTACGCCAATTTTCGCGCATCATCACCAAAACGACCAGGCTGGGCTTGAAATGTCAGCTCGCATTGAGTAATAAAATTCCTGCAACCATCGGGATCACCAGAATATCTGCCTGGTGATGGAATACTCAGTTCTCGAACGGCCGTGGGAGTCGGCTCTGGTCCGGGAGCGGGAGCATTAGTAGCAGAGATTGTCGGCGCAGCAGAAAAGGAGGACCTGGAGATGCTGGGAATGGGACTGAAGCGGCCTGAAGCTGCTGAATTGAGCTGGCGAGAACGTTAATGGCTGTCAGCTGATGCTGGCTGTTCACAGTAACTTAGTGGACGGCGGCCGTGAGTGCAGAAATCGCAAACACCCGAGTCCAATTGTCTGTGGTGAGCTATTGAATAGCTGCGGCTAGGGACGATACCTGTTCCTCCAAGTGAGACTGGGCTTGTTGGCACGAGGTTATCTGCCTCATTGCCTCAGTAACTTCACTGAGAACAGATTCCATTGCCTGTAGCTTGCCTCCTATCTGACCAATGAATCTCACGGCCAAGTTCAGCTGCTTTCTCTCTGCTCGGTCCATCTTTGAGTTGGAAACTTGCCGTCACTCCGGTTCGGATATGTCCCAAGTGGAGAGTGAGCGACACCGAAGCAGGTCGACAGTTCAGACTTTAATAGGAACAGTGTTAAAGGGAAAATAAACAACAAATACTTGGCCAAACAGGGCCGTTATAAAACTCTGAAAGGAAAACGAAGCCTGTGCTGCGGCTGGAAAGTACATCTTACTGTTCGTTCATCGTTGTCGTCGATGAAGACCTCGACACCATTGATGGTGTCGAGACCAGCGCGTGATTTGGATTCAAGTGACGGAGAGTTCTGTAGCGTCAGCCTCACTCTCTCTTTCCAATTCCCATCTGGATCCAGTGGCAAGACAAGAGTTGAGACGGCTGGAGATGGGACTAGGCGCAGTGGCTGACCAGGACGTCTTCTGTGTCTTGTCGTGCTCTACGTGTTCCACACGGCTTGTACAGACCGCCTTCTTGACCGTCGGACCTTCCATTGGTCTCGTCCACTCAATCCGCTGGAGTCTGTCTTCACATGCTGGGATAGACAACTCCCTATCTCACCGAGGGTTTGAGACCCGTCGGCTACCCTCACCTGGTTTAGCCAGCTTGTCGAAGCCGTTGCCCGGGGTGTGGCTGCTGTCGCATGCAAACAGCTACAACGAGCCACAGGTGAGAGCTGAGTGCCAGGTGGGGACCAAGGGTGGGCTAATCGCCCTGAAAAGGCGTTATAACCATATAACCATGTAATAATTACAACACGGAAACAGGCCATCTCGGCCCTTCTAGTCCGTGCCGACCTAGACATGTTCCCCCACCAGGGGTGCTTCCCATCCCTGACACCCCATACACCCCATCTAAACTTTCAATAAATACCGCCAGACTTCAGAGTCAGTTCATTTGAAAGTCCAGTATCTCAGGGAAGGCCGGATACAAAACAACAGCGAAGCGTTGCGATGCTCTGTCCAAGTCTCGACCAGCACTACAACGACAAGAATGGAGTTAAATACTATCACGATTAAATAACAATTACCTGACACGTGCAAATTCACAAGCCCAATTGCGGTATCTACTGCGCTGCCGAATCTGAAGTTATCACATCCACAGGGTCCCTAAATCTGACGGTGGTCGCCGCCTCAATAAGGATACCACCTCCCGATTGTTACCCGGTCCCGCACTTCCAGGACTTTTCGGCAAGTTTAGCCGGAAGGTTAATTTTTTCCAATGTCAATCCAGTTAGGAGCTACCTTCAGGTGCCTGAATGCTCGGAAGATATTCCCAAAACGGCTGTGATAACCCCGTTTGGGCTGAAAAATGCAGCACAGTATTTCCAATGGCTGATTCCAAAACCTTCTATTAAAAGACTTAGATTTTCTTTTTGTTTGCCTGAATGACAGACTTATCGCCAAGTGCATTGAAGTCCGAATACGTATCTCAACTCCGCACACTTTTTGATCGCAAAACCAACATGGGTTGATTAGTAATCCTGCTAAACGCCAGTTTGGTTGCCAACTATTCTTGGCCTTTGCGTCTCCGCAGAAAGTGCGAAAACCCTCCTATTAAAATTAGTTGCTATTTTGGATTTCCCACTGCCCCGCATTAGTAATAAACTACAGGAGTTTTTAGGCAAGGTGAATTTCTGTCACCACTTCATTCCATGAACTGCTGTAGTTATGCTTCCCCTGTGCATTGCGATTAAAGACAAAACCCCTAATCACATGCTTGACTGGTCAGCGGACATGGCCATGGCATGTGATGACACCAGACAAGCTCTTTCCAACGCGGCCCGACTGGCGCACCCGCTCCCCAAAGCACCTGTAGCCATTATTACTGACACTTCAGACTGTGCTGTGGGCGCTGTGCACGAATAGTTGGTCGGAGGCTTGCGGCAGCCACTCACCGTGAGTGAGGTCACCGTTTGATCGTAAGCTTCTCGGTCTCTAACTGGCTGTCCAACATTTTTGTTTTCTTCTAGAGGGGTCGCCAGTTCACAGTGTTTGTTTGACCACATACAGTGGTATGCAAAAGTTTAGGCACCCCGGTCAAAATTTCTGTTACTGTGAATAGTTAAGTGAGTAGAGTATGAACTGATCTCCAAAAGTCATACAGTTAAAGATGAAACATTCTTTTCAACATTTGAAGCAAGATTAGTGTATTATTTTTCAATCTTTTTATTGATTTTTTATAAAATTGTGTATACAAACAAGAGGAGAATATCTCTGGTATAAATGTCAGTAAAAGTACATACAGAAGGTAAAATAAACAATATCAGAATCACACATAGTGTTGATCTACAAACTATAAATTTGATATAGAATGTATAATACAGAGAAAAAATGTAATTCATTCTCCTCTTATCAATTTCTGAAGAAAGGAAGGACTATTAGAAATTTTTATACGATAAAAAAGAAAATGAACCCACTATTCTAAATAGAAAAAAAGGACTGGGCAGTCCATCCTGAGAGAAAAACTAAGAGAAGAGAGACTCTCTGGTCAAATCCGAGGTTCTGGTAAAATAGCTGGAAGAGAATCAGTACAAAAATCAGATCATTTGAAAATATTGAATAAAAGGTCGCCAGATTTCTTCAAATTTAAAGGATGCATCCAATGTCCGACTTCTTATTTTCTCTAGACTTGAACAGGGCATGATAGAGGGAAGCCAATAAAAGGCGGTAGGAGGGTTAGGGCCTTTCCATTTAAGTAAAATTGCTTTCCTAGCTAATAGGGTTAAAAAGGCTATCATCCGCTGAGCGGAAGCAGGAGTATATCCTGCTTCCGATGGAATAATCCCAAAAATAGCTGCAAATAAGTTTGGTTGTAAATCCAGATCCAGCACTTTTGATAAGGTTTTAAAAACATCTTTCCAAAAATTCTCCAACTTTATGCAAGACCAAAACATGTGAGTTAAAGTAGCCACCTGAGTATTATATCTATCACAAATAGGATTAATACTGGGAAAAATACGGGCTAATTTATCCTTTGACATATGTGCCTGATGCACTACCCTGAACTGTATCAAGGAATGACGGGCACAAATAGATGAAGTGTTTACCAGATGACAAATTTTACTCCATTGATTATCTGAAAGTACCTCTTGAAATTCGAATTCCCAGGCAGCTTTAACTTTATCATTAGATATTATTCGTAAATTCATTAACCATTTATAAATTGTAGCTATTAATCCTTTTTGGAGTGATTTAACCTGGAAGGGGGTATCTATTATATTAGATAGATAAGTGGAGAGATAATTTGGAAGCAATGTACATTAAAAAATTCCTAATTTGTAAATATCTAAAAAAAGTGTACATTGGATAAATCAAATTTATCCACTAGCTAAGTAAAAGACATTAAACAATTCCCTATAAACAAATCCGAAAAAGTTATTATTCCTTTGGTTTTCCAAATTTAAAAAAGTCTGACCTAAAATTGATGGTTTAAAAAAATAAGTACGATATATTTTGCTAGAAGGGACAAAATTATTTAATTCAAAAAATCTGCAAAACTGAAACCGAATTTTTAATGTATGTTTAATAATAGGATTAAGGTCTTGTCTACCAATCTTTCAGAGCAGAAAAGGAAGAGGAGCTCCCAGTAAAGAGGCCAAAGAATACACCTTCACTGAGTTTTTCTCCAAATCCACCCATAAAGGACAGTCATATATGTCTGAGTAATGAATCCAACAGGTAATATATCGAATATTAATTGCCCAGTAGTACAGTCTACGATTTGGCAAAGCCATACCACCATCCTTTTTCAGTTTCTGCAATAAAGGTTTACTCAATCTAGGATTTTTGTTGTTCCAAATATAGGATAAAATTTTAGAAACACACATCAAAGTTGCTGGTGAACGCAGCAGGCCAGGCAGCATCTCTAGGAAGAGGTGCAGTCGACGTTTCAGGCCGAGACCCTTTGTCAGGACTAACTGAAGGAAGAGTAAGTAAGAGATCTGAAAGTGGGAGTGGGAGGGGGAGATCCAAAATGACAGGAGGGGGAGGGATGGAGCCAAGAGCTGGACAGGTGATAGGCAAAAGGGATACGAAAGGATCATGGGACAGGAGGTCTGGGAAGAAAGACGGGAGGCGGGGGGGGGGTGGAAACCCAGAGGATGGGCAAGGGGTATATTCAGAGGGACAGAGGGAGAAAAAGGAGAGTGAGAGAAAGAATGTGTGTATAAAAATAAGTAACAGATGGGGTACGAGGGGGAGGTGGGGCATTAGCGGAAGTTAGAGAAGTCGATGTTCATGCCATCAGGTTGGAGGCTACCCAGACGGAATATAAGGTGTTGTTCCTCCAACCTGAAAGTGGCTTCATCTTTACAGTAGAGGAGGCCGTGGATAGACATGTCAGAATGGGAATGGGATGTGGAATTAAAATGTGTGGCCACTGGGAGATCCTGCTTTCTCTGGCAGACAGAGTGTAGGTGTTCAGCAAAGCGGTCTCCCAGTCTGCATCGGGTCTCGCCAATATATAGAAGGCCACATCGGGAGCACCGGACGCAGTATATCACCCCAGCGGACTCACAGGTGAAGTGTAGCCTCACCTGGAAGGACTGTTTGGGGCCCTGAATGGTGGTAAGGGAGGATGTGTAGGGGCATGTGTAGCACTTGTTCCGCTTACATGGATAAGTGCCAGGAGGGAGATCAGTGGGGAGGGATGGGGGGTACGAATGGACAAGGGAGTCGTGTAGGGAGTGATCCCTGCGGAAAGCAGAGGGGGGGGAGGGAAAGATGTGCTTAGCGGTGGGATCCCGTTGGAGGTGGCGGAAGTTACGGAGAATAATATGTTGGACCCGGAGGCTGGTGGGGTGGTAGGTGAGGACCAGGGGAACCCTATTCCTAGTGGGGTGGCGGGAGGATAGAGTGAGAGCAGATGTACGTGAAATGGGGGAGATGCGTTTAAGAGCAGAGTTGATAGTGGAGGAAGGGAAGCCCCTTTCTTTAAAAAAGGAGAACATCTCCCTCGTCCTAGAATGAAAAGCCTCATCCTGAGAGCAGATGCGGCGGAGATGGAGGAATTGTGAGAAGGGGATGGCGTTTTTGCAGGAGACAGGGTGAGAAGAGGAGTAGTCCAGATTGCTGTGAGAGTCAGTAGGCTTATAGTAGACATCAGTGGATAAGCTGTCTCCAGAGACAGAGACAGAAAGATCTAGAAAGAGGAGGGAGGTGTCAGAAATGGACCAGGTAAACTTGAGGGCAGGGTGAAAGTTGGAGGCAGAGTTAATAAAGTCAACGAGCTCTGCATGCGTGCAGGAAGCAGCGCCAATGCAGTCGTCGATGTAGCGAAGGAAAAGTGGGGGACAGATACCAGAATAGGCATGGAACATAGATTGTTCCACAAAACCAACAAAAAGGCAGGCATAGCTAGGACCCATACGGGTGCCCATAGCTACACCTTTAGTTTGGAGGAAATGGGAGGAGCAAAAGGAGAAATTATTAAGAGTAAGGACTAATTCCGCTCGACGGAGCAGAGTGGTGGTAGAGGGGAACTGCTTAGGTCTGGAATCCAAAAAGAAGCGTAGAGCTTTGAGACCTTCCTGATGGGGGATGGAAGTATTTCGGGACTGGACATCCATGGTGAAAATAAAGCAGTGGGGGCCAGGGAACTTAAAATCATCGAAAAGTTTAAGAGCGTGAGAAGTATCACGAACATGGGTAGGAAGGGATTGAACAAGGGGGGATAGAACTGTGTTGAGGTATGCAGAAACGAGTTCGGTGGGGCAGGAGCAAGCTGAGACAATAGGTCGGCCAGGACAGGCAGGTTTGTGGATCTTGGGTAGGAGATAGAAACAGGAAGTGCGAGGTGTGGGAACTATAAGGTTGGTAGCAGTGGATGGGAGATCCCCTGAGTGGATAAAGTCAGTGATGGTGTGGGAGACAATGGCCTGGTGCTCCTTAGTGGGGTCACGATCGAGGGGTAAATAAGAGTAGGTATCCGCGAGGTGTCGCTGTGCCTCGGCAAGGTAGAGGTCAGTACGCCAGGCTACAACAGCAGCCCCCTTATCGGCGGGTTTAATAATAAGGTTAGGATTAGTGCGGAGGGAGTGGAGAACAGAGCGTTCCGAAGGAGTGAGGTTGGAATGGGGACAAGGTTTAAAATTTTAGAGTCTATTCTATCGAAAATCCATTTAGGAACAAATGAAGGAACTGCTTGAAATATGTATAAGAATTTTGGTAGAAGTATCATTTTAATAGCATTAATTTAACCAATTAATGATAGCATCATAGGAGACCATTTAGAAAGTATTTGTTGGGTATAATCAATTAATGGGAGAAAATTATATTTATACAGTTCTTTAAAATTCTTAGTAACTTTAATATCAAGATAAGTAAATTGACTTTTAGCAATACTAAAAGGTAATTGCTCATACTGATCCAAATCATTATGAATGGGAAATAACTTTTGTATAAATTTAACTTATAGCTAGAAAAACTACTAAATTCGGAGAATATTGATAACATAGAAGGAATAGATTTCTTAGGATCTGAAATGTAGACAACAAGTCATCTGCATACAACGAATCCCTGTGCATTTTTCCCCTCTCTTAATACCCTGAATACTATTGGAATTCAAAAGAGCAATAGCAAGAGGTTCTCGAGCCAAGTTAAATAACAAAGGACTAAGAGGATAGCCCCACTGGGTACCTCTGTATAGTCTAAAATAGGGAGACTTTTGATTGTTAGTCATAACCATAGCCTTAGGAGCTTGATAGATCAATTTGATTCAGGAAATAAAACCCGGACCAAAATTAAATCTTTCTAAAATTTCAAATAAATAAAACCACTCCACCCTATCAAAGGGTTTCTCTGCGTCAAGGGAAACGACACATTTAGGTTCTTTGGATGGAGAGGAATAAATAATGTTCAATAGTCTCCGAATACACGAAGGGTCTCGGCCTGAAACATCGACTGTACCTCTTCCTATGGATGCTGCCTGGCCTGCTGCGTACACCGCATTTTTTGTGTGTGTTGCTTGCATTTCCAGCATCTACAGATTTCCTTGTGTTTGCGTTTTATATTCCTTCATGGTTGGATTAGCGAGGGTTATGAGAACTTGATCAGGCATTCGCTGTATGAAGAGTTCTTTAACAATAAAACAAGGACGGTGATTTCCCAGGAGAGACAACATGTGGTCCATTAGCTCCGGTGGCTTAGAATTGCCGAGGCCAGGCAAGAAGAGCAACTGTCATCGCACTCAGACTCTAATAGTCTGAAAAGTAAATGGTGAGTTTCAGGGTGCGCTTTAAATAATCACAGTGCTTGGAAAACCCATGGCAGTCAAAATAAGCTTGACCAGATTAAACAGGAAGCACAAGAGCTTAATGACTCTAGATAAGATGACAATTAACAAATGCAAGTGCAGGGCTTGTGACACCCAACCTATGTATAACCACACTCCTGACCATTGACAGAGAGCGAAACTACAGTACCTCCAGAAAAGAGGCAAGAGCACTACGTGTCATGGCTAACAAGTACTGGCAGCTATTAGACCTGGAGAGCTAACATACTTGAGCCAGAATCATCCTTTCACCTACTTCTGATCAGAGCCACCAGACAGGGAAGGACAGATATATTTTTTCTCTCAGTTCTGTGGGTGCTGAGGTTGATTATGTTCTCTGTCTACATTAAGCTAACTTAACCCAAGAAAGTTCAGTCTCAAATTATATCCATCAGATGCAATTCTCAGGAAGCTTGAACAAGACTTTGCTGGGAAGCATTGATGAAAGAATTATCATCAGAGGCAGGGAGAGAGAGGACATTCTTTTTGCTGCTGGAAGCTTCACATTCCCTTATCTTTCCTCATAATTCTTCAGATCCAGGTGCCTGGAGGGAAAAATGTGAGTGGAAGCCATTGGGGAAATTAGAAGCTCAGAATAATTCCTCAGAGATTTACTGCAGAACTATTGCTGGAGAAAATAACTGTTAAATTTCCTGACCCTTTCCCATCCTTGGTGTCATCTCTATGTTGTTGTAATCCTCACAAGCCCAGCAGAAGTCGTCCTACTCCTCTCTAAACTCACACGTGAGGGTGTGGACAGCAGACTTCCCACCTGAGAATCAATGAAAGGAGTCGGTTGCTGCCTCTGTGTGAATCGGTTTTTCCTGAGGATCGGCTCTGTATCCATCCATCAGGGAATGTGCACAGAGTTACCACATTCCCTCAGTCAGGGGGACGGCTCTCTCTGTCCCTGAGTATTTGTGCGGAGAATGTTGCAAGGTTGGTCAGGCTTGGAACAACTTGACCGGGTTCCGATCCAAAGTCCAGGCTGATGCTGGGTGGTTCACCCCATTTTACTCTTCCTCTATTTACAGTAAAGTTGCAACTGAGTCACTTGCTGGGTCATTTCAGAGGGTGGTAAGTGACAAACAGCAGGGCCTGTGAAAGAAATGATGCACGGAGGGATCTTTAGTTTCAGGATACACCCAGAGATTGAGGTCGAGGTCAATCCCTGGAGGAATAGGATGGCATGGTACTGAATCAAGTGCAGCACAGTAACGTAGTTAGCATAACACTTCACAGCACGAGTGATCAGGAGATCTGGGTTCAATTCATGACACTATCTGTAAGGAGTTTATAAGTTCTCCCTGTGATCGTGTGGTTTTCCTCCAGATGCTCCGATTTCCTCCCACATTCCAAAAAGACATTCGGGTCAGGGTTGGTAAGCTGTGAGCATGCCACATTGTTGCCAGATGTGTAGCAACACCGGTGGGCTGCCCCCAGCACATGTTCGAGCTGTGTTGGACGTTAACAGAAACAACACATATCAATGTATGTTTCGATGTACACAATTAATTAAGCTGATCTATATCTTTACCATTATCCAAGGTAACATGCAATTGCTGGCTGCCGTTGAACTGGAGGAAAGGATGGGACGAGACTGCAGGGACAGGAATGGACAATAGGAGAACAGGAGTGTGTATGTCTGCAGTGCCTGGGCTGTTACGTGTGGGGGGAGACATTGGGAGCTGCAGGAATGTGACCGCTCTCTGCATCACAACGAATAGACCGATGCAGAGTGGGTCCTCAGGAGAGGAAGGAAAGAAAACCCTTTCATATAGATGCAGCTCACTGGTGGGGAGTCTGTAATCCAGAAGATGTCTGAGTTTAGAGAGAAGGGCAACTTCTGGTGGACCTGTGAGAATTAGAGGGGCAGGGAGACCAACCCCAAACATAGGCTTGAGGACCAGAGAACCGACAATGAATTCACCAAGGTCAGAATTAGTATCAGGATTATTACGCCGACATATATTATATCATGAAATGAATTGTTTTGTGGCAGCAGTACAATGCAAAACATAAAAGTTACTATATGTTATAAAAAATAAATAAATAGAGCAAAAGATGAATGGTGAGGTAGAATTCATGGACCATTCATAAATCGGTTGGCGGAGGAGAAGAAGCTATTCCTGAAATGATGGGTGTAGACTTTCAGGCTCCTGTATCTCCTTCTGATGGTAGTAATGAGAAAAGGGCATGTCCCAGATGGAGAGAGTCCTTAATGATAGACGCTGCACCTCCTCTTAAAAATGAAGACCCGCATTTAACGTTTTAGGAAATGTTTCTTCTTCTCCACCATCCAACTTCTGAAAGGTCTTTGAATCCATGGACAGTACCTCACTATTCTCTTGTACTGCTTATTTATGGATTTATTGTAAGTGAAGGCCTAGAGAACAACAATAAACTCACCAAGATCCAGATCCCAAAGGAGGTAGATTTTCACTTTGTGATCTCCACCGTTTCCCACTTCATCCAGAACCGAGAGGATGCAGTGGGACCATGTGTGGAGGAATGGTCTATAAAGGATGAGGTTGGGGGGCAACACCAGAGGTGGAGTTAAGATAAGTTAATAGGACTGAGAAGGTCAGGAGGATTGGAGTTGAAAGGAGAGTTAGGGAGAAGTAGGGGCTTAGGAGAGGTCAGGAATGGGTGTGTAAAGGTCAGCAAAGTAGCAACAACTTCAGTAGAAATGGGCCAGTAGCAATGTCTTCAACAAGCCACCTTCACCTTTAGTAGGGCGTGTATAATGGAAGGAGCCGGTGGTCAATAATGACTGTTCCTATAATTCCTTGTAGGTGAACCTTAACTCACAGACCAGAGGGAGTATCATTCAGACCAGAAGCCACTGACTTGGTCAAAAACAGGGTCTATGGGCAAACAGAGAGAGACTCCTCTGATTTTCTGAGATTCCCGTTCTACTGGGCCTCCCTCCTGTAAGAAACGTTGGTGTGATGATGGGGAGAGAGGAGAGGGGATTTGTGCTGGGATCTGGGAATCATTCCAGGGTCATCCGATCGGAGACATTAATCCCTCCAGCACCAGCCCCTGGGAGCTTTGCTGGTTGTGGGGGATATGTGGGCTGATAGGTGCCTTGTTTGCAGACCATGATCTGGTGTCTGTGGCCAGTGAAGGCGACAGCTGTTCCAGTGGGCTGTGCCAAGAACACATCTCATGGGTCTTCAGGTCAGTCGAGGACAGGCCCCTGACGTAACATCTCTGACACGCGTTGCCACATCCATCTCTCTGGTACGACCGGGGGCCATTCCCCTCACCATGTGATAATCCATGTACAACCCTCTTTCTACAGTTCAAAATCTCATTCACTTTTAATTATTACACATTGCACTGTTAGTGCAATAAGGTTTATTTATTTAAGATACTTTTATTTTATGAATTCAAGAGTACAGTGATTTTCAAGCATGCACAAATTGGTAAATAAAGAGCCTTATTCCAATAAAAAAATATATTCATTTCTTGAACAGATGGTTTTAAACTGGATGTAGAAAGAAAGACTGACAGTGAATTTTCACTTATAAAGGCAGAAGAGGAGAAGGTGTGATGGTTAAGTGATGTTTTGCTACCCAATCACTGGCTAAAATCGGCACTTGAAGTGGTGTATGTGTGTGTGTGAACGTGTGCCTGCACGTGTGCATATGCCTTTCTGTGTGCGTCTGTGTACCTGATCTTTATGTCTAAGCTGTTCAGATGCAACATGTTAGGTGAAGGTCAAGTTCAAATCTCATATCTCACATTGAGTTCAGGAATGATCTCAACAATGTTGGCACCAAAGTCATATATCTCATAAGGAACAACAATCAGAATAACAGGATATCTGCATAAAACTTGGAAATTTAGCAAATCCTGAAACTTATTTATAATCACACTCATAATAACACCAAATCTCATACATATTCCTGTACAGACTCACTTTCAGATACAGACAGTTCTAGAATTCCAGTTAGATCGTGCCTATTTACAAGCTCAGTACAAGCCAAGTAGTTCTGCTGTGTCATAAGGTGGTGGCTGGGAACGGACCCAAGTGCAAGACACAAACACTAAAGGACTAGGGACAGGACTAGGATACAGGGCGATGGCAAGGACATGGACAGGAAAACCAGGAACCTGGAACAGGACTGGACAAAAGAGCTAGGAGTCTGGGCTTGGACTCCGAGCCAGAGACTGGACAAGGACCCAGTACCTGGGTCTTGCCTCTGGCTCGGACCCCAGAACTAGGCAAGGATGAGGCTTGGCTGGCAGGCAGGATGAGGCTGGAGTCTTAGAGACTTGAGGCGAGGCTTGGCAGGAGGCAGGAGACTTGAGGCGAAGCTTGGCAGGAGTCTTCAGGCTAGAGGCTAGAGACGAGGCTTGGCAGGAGACAAGAGGCTGGAGTCTTCAGGCGAGGCTAGAGGCGAGGCTAGGCAGGAGGCTGGAGCCTTCAGGCTTGAGGCTAGGCAGGAGGCTGGAGCCTTCAGGCTTGAGGCGAGTCAGGAGGCTGGAGTCTTCAGGCTTGAGGCTAGGCAGGCTCCTCCTGGGCAGGGCGCGGTTCACCTGGGCAGGGCGCAGATCACCTGGGCAGGGCGCGAATCACTACCTGACAGAGGCAAGGGACAGGAAGGGGCAGAACCAACCACAGGTAACGGCAAGACGGCCTGGCTTACCTGGGCGGAGGCAAGGGGCAGGAAGGGAGCAGGTACAGGGTGGCTCCAGGACAAGACTGCAGGCGAGACGAGGCGAGAGTTACCAGCAAGACAGGGCAAGGCTTCAGGCAATACAAGGCGAGACGAGAACTTCAGGTGAGGCGAGAGTTACCGGCAAGACAAGGCAGGACTTCAGTCGAGGAAACAGAAGGCAGGGGAAGGGATACAAGGAGTAAGGACAAGAACAAGCCAGCAGCCACGCCCTGGTCTCTGAAGGTATTTATGTTGCCCAGCCCCAATGAGCATCAGCTGCCTCAATTAGAGCTCAACAAGACAGAAACAGGGTAGACAGGAAAACCTGGAGCAAGGGTCAATGGACCGGACTGTGAATCGGAATACCGACTTCATGGACTGGACCATGACATGCTGGTGTGACCAATCCTCCAACAGAACTCTCCATGTTTGGGAGTGGGTCTTGAACCCACGATCTTCAGAGCCAGACGCACAGTAGCAGCGAAAGAGAATGAAAGAAAGAAACTCCGCTGAGAAGAATCTTGTCATTGGGTGTTGAATGCGTCTGTTTGTGTTACTTTATAAGTCTAGATAAAACAAAATGAGATTGCTATTATTTGTCTTGGTCCAGACAAAATCGAGTGAAGACAACTTTAAGGAGGTAAAATTCTTCTATTCACTGCCCTGGGGGTTCTGCCAGAAGAGTCAAAGCTCCTTGGGATTCATGGTCAGCAGGAGGGCTTGAATGGGAATGAGAATCACAGTGTGTTCTTCACCCGTGTTGACCCACAATAGTCTGTTGGAAAGCTGGTGCCCACTTGTGTGTGGTGGGCAGGGGATGGGGCAAGGCCAAAATACATTGCCGAGACACTGCAGGCACCACTCCCAGCAAGGGGAGCAAACTGACTTGTTATTCAATCATCAGATCTCATGCAACAGCAGAGGGCAGCAAAAAGCCAAGTAGAGGCAGAAACAATTTTACAATTTGCATGGATCAGAGTTTCACTGTGTGGATTCACTGCCCATTGTCAGGAGCAGTCACCCTACCCTTCCCCTCACCTTCCCCCACTTGCACCAGCAAAATCACTGACACTGCTCCCCCTCACCACCATGCAATGCACCTGTTTTGAATAAATCACTCGTTATTTCAAATATCAACTGTGTGATCTTTCAGTTTGTTCCTACAACCCGATTCTGATTCTGATACAGCAAGGCAACAGGCCTCCAGACCAACTAGTCCATGCCAACCAAGATGTCCCATCCTAGCTGATCCGATTTGCCTACTTTGAGCCCGTATTTGCTAAACTTTTCCAATCCATTTACATCCAACTGCTGTTTAAAAGTTGTTTTTGCACCTAATTCTAGCACTTCCTCTGGGTGCTCATTCCGCATGTATACTACAGTAAATGTGGCTGGTCTGGTTCAGTTAGTTAACGGTGGCAGCTCTAGGATGTTAATGGAAGGGACTCAATGACATTATTGAATCTCAGGGGTAAGTGGATTGATGTGCTCTTGATGGAGGTGGTGATTGTCTGTGAATTATTTCCCACTTCTCAGTCCATGCCTGATTGGAGGAATGAAGGCTCCAAAAACATTCACTGTTTCTTCCTCTACAGATGTCAAAAGAGACCATCAATGGTTTGGGTGGATGATCTTTCATTGGAGCAGTTTGGATGGAAGATCATCGTCCCAAGTCATTCAGTTTATTTCTGCCTCCGTAGACACAGCCCAACCTTCTGAATGTTTCTGTCCTTCTGGAGACAGCTTCTTACCTCAGTCGTGTTCATCTCTATCTGTGAGGACTCTGCGGTGACGCTCTTCTGTTTACTGGTCAACCATTTCCGAAATTCATCAATCACCTTCAAGGAAATGAGAATGATACATTAGTCATACACAGTTTAAACAAATTTTATTTTTGCACAATTAAATAGTTTGATTCTTTGCACTAATCATGAATTCTGAACCTGTCTTTCATTTTCTGTTATTTATTTTGCAATGGTCATCGCTATCTATTTTTGTGATGGTTATGAGTGGTGAGAGAAACCTTCACACATTAACAATTATTTTGGAATATGCTTTAAAGAATTTGTTAATTCCTACATAGTAGAATAAAACTACCTTTCAGTCATCCTTCAGAGTCCCAAAGCCAAGTAAGAATTAAATTTTATATTGTAACTGTGTCCCATTGGCACCTCCAGTGGATCACTCAGACAGAAGCAAGTCCACCAAATTTCTTTTATCAAAGACGAGTGAAATCATGAACTTTGAAAAACATTTACAGAGAGGTAGAGAGCTTCTGGATAAGGAGGTGAAAGTTTATCAAGGTGAGATGAAAATGAACTTTAGAGGTCACAATCATATCAGCCTGATCTTATTAAATGGTGATGAAAACTTAAAGGACCATGTGCT
This sequence comes from Mobula hypostoma, assembly GCF_963921235.1. Lineage (NCBI taxonomy): Eukaryota > Metazoa > Chordata > Chondrichthyes > Myliobatiformes > Myliobatidae > Mobula > Mobula hypostoma. The sequence goes on from NC_086125.1 coordinate 22,031,631, forward strand.
GACTCTTGCTTCAAATACATAGTTCAGGAAAAGGCGCTCTAACCATTCATCACTATGATGATTATATGCAGAGAGTCAGATGAAGTGGAGAAATTGATAGAGTTGTGGAGTCACAGAGCAATGCAGTTTGGATACTGGCCTTTCGACCCAACAAGCTCATGCCAACCACGGTGCCCATCCATTATAGACAATAGACAATAGGTGCAGGAGTAGGCCATTCGGCCCTTCGAGCCAGCACCGTCATTCACTGTGATCATGGCTGATCATCCACAATCAGTACCCTGTTCCTGCCTTCTCCCCATATCCCTTGACTCCACTATCTTTAAGAGCTCCATCTAACTCTTTCTGGAAAGAATCCAGAGAATTGGCCTCCACTGCCTTCTTAGGGAGAGCATTCCACAGATCCACAACCCTCTTTGTGAAGAATTTTTTCCTCAACTTCATTCTAAATGATCTACCCCTTAGTCTTAAACTGTGGCCTCTGGTTCTGGACTCCCCCAACATCGGGAACATGTTTCATGCCTCTAGCATGTCACATTCCTTAATAATCAGATGTTTCAATCAGATCCCCTCTCATCCTTCTAAATTCCAGTGTATACAAGCCCAGTGGCTCTAATCTTTTGACGTATGACATTCCCGCCATCCCTGGAATTAACCCAGTGAACCTATGCTGCACTCCCTCCATAGTAAGAATGTCCTTCCTCAAATTTGGAGACCAACACTGCACACAGTACTCCAGGTGGGGTCTCACCAGGGCCCTGTACAGCTGCAGAAGGATCTCTTTGCTCCTATACTCAACTCCTCAAGTTATGAAAGCCAACATGTCATTAGTTCCAAATTCCTGTGTTACACCATGAGACACTGAAGCAGAATTAGTCCATTCGACCCATTGAGTCTGCTCCTTTCAACCCACGACCCTCAAATCCCCAACCCTCCATGTACATAACCAAATACTTCTTAAATTATACCACTGTATCTGCCTCAATCACTTCTTCTGGCAGCTCATTCCATATACTCACCACCCTCTACCTCTCAGGTCCCTTTTAAATGTTTCCCCTCTCATCCTAAATCTATGCCCCTTAGTTCTAGTCTCCCCAACCCTCTGGAAAAGACATCACCCATCTTATTTATGTTTCACATACTTTTAAACATTTCTGCAAGGTTGACTCTCGTTCTCTTACGTCCCAAGGAACAGAGGTCTAAGCTGGTCAATCTCTCCGTATAACTCAGGGCCTCTAATCCTGGAAACATCTTCAAATATTGTCTCCACTCTTTACAATTTAACCATGACTTTCTGATAACAGGGTGGCGAAAAGTATATACAGTATTCCAAGTGCATCCCCACCAACAACGTATGAAATTACAAAATAATGTCCTATCTCCAATGCTCATTGCCCTGACCAATGAAGGCCCATGTGCCAAATGCCTCTCTCACCATCCTGTCCACCTCTGACACTGCTTTCAAACTCATACTCCTAGGTTCCCCTGTTCCTTTACACCCCGAGTGCCCAACCAGTCACAGTTTGTGTCTGTAGGGAAGAGATTCTTACCCGGTGATTGAGAATGCAGTAAATAAGGAAAACGAACAGACCCTGGAGACTGTTGATGATAACGAATAAGTTGGAGAACACTGTAGTGCTCTTATTAACTTGAAATATCCCAAAGATCCATGTGGATCCCAAAACAAACATCCGTGCTGCAGCCTTAATGGTTAGGGATCTGTAGAGATGAAGATAGAAGAGACCAGGTGAATGAAAAACACAGGAATGATGAAATTCCTTTCAAGCGGGATCTTTCATACCCTCAGGGTTTTCTCAGCAGCCAACAGCATATTCTTGTGTTTATTGGATACATTGCTGGGCACCAGGCATCACTGGACAGGATATTGCTTATTGCATCAAAACTGCCCTTGAGAAGGCGATGGTGTGCCACTGCCTAGAAATGCTGCTTTCCTTCTGGTGCAGGTGCTCCCATGAAATGGTGGGAAAATGAGTCCCAGGATTTAGACCCAGTCATGGCAGAGGAGCAGTGAAATATTGCCAATTCAGGATGCTGTGTTACATAAGACACGAAGCAGGTGCAGGAGTTGTCGCTTTGAACCTTTGCTTGTCATTTGTTAAGATCGTGGTTGGTCTAATCCTGGTTTTCACAATACTCACCTACTCTCTGCAAACCCATTGACTCTCCCATAGCTCAAACATTTGTCAATTTCTTTCTTTAAAATACTCAAAAACTCCATATCTGCATCACTCTGGAGTAGAGATTCACAATCTTTCAAGGTAAGAAGCCCCTCATGAATTGATTTTCAAATGTTTCACCCCCATCCGGAAACTGTTCTTTGCTCTAAGTGCCCATGTCATCTGCTCAACATTTTCTCTATCCCCTTCATAATCAGTTTTTTAAAGTAGGCTCTTCTCACCCTCCTAAACTATATTGAGTGAAGTTCCATTCTGCTTAAATGTCTCTGGAACATCAACCTATCCAGCCTGGGGATCAGCCTGGTAAACCTTCACCACAGAGCACACCAGTCAATTTGTCCACATAACCGAGAATCGATCCTGAGGGTGAGTGGGTAGAAGCCTTCAGGGCTGCTGAGAATCACCTCATCTGTTTATGCAATCTATCCCCAGAAGGAGTACAAATGCCTTCTGAAAACCCAATGCCTCCTCCATCTCTACCTTATTTATTATTAGATTGACGATAGGAAACATGAGTTTCCCTTTGTGATACAATGTTGGCTCTGCTTGGTCATGCTCAGATTATTAAAGTGCCTCCTGAATGAGACCTTAATGATGTGTCTCATCTTTTGGTGATACCATCAACCTTACATTGTCTGTGTTCCCGTTCCTGGTCATTGGATTTGAGGGTAAGTGGCAGCAACCGTGTCAGTCCCGACACTGTGCTCACATGGCATGTACACAAGTACATTTCCACCAACAATCTCCAGCCAATGACCCGATTAGCACCCCACGGCCAGTGCCATCATCGGCAGAGATCAGCACCATGGACAGAGACCCTTCCTGGGAACCTGCTAATTCTTATCCCACTCACTCACCAGGGATCAGTTGTAAAACAATATACTAATATAAAAGATAGAGTTGATTTGTTGTTACAAAACAACAAATATCATGATATACACTCAGTGGTCACTTCATTACACACATCTGTAACCCTGCTCATTAATGCAAATATATAATTAGCCGATCATGTGGCAGCAATTTGATGCATAAAATCATGCAGGCATGGTCTAGAGTTTCAGTTGTTAATCAGAATGGGGAAGAAATGTGATGTAAGTAACTTTGACTGTGGAATAACAGTTGGTGCCAGGTGGGGTGGCTTGCGCATCTCAGTAACTGCTCATATCCTGGGATTTCCATGCACAACAGTATCTAGAGTTTACAGAGAATAGTGCAAATTTTGTTTTAAAAAAAATCCAGTGAGTGGCAGTTCTGTGGGCAAAAACACCTTGTTAATGATAGAGGTCCGAGGGGAATGACCAGCCTGGTTGAAGATGAAAGGAACGTAACTGTAACTCAAATAACCATGCATTACAACAGTGGTGTTCAGAAAAGATTCGTCAAACACACAACACGTCAAACCTTGAAGCAGATGGGCTACAGCAGCAGATGTTGGTGTATCTAACAGATATGCCTAATAAAGTGACCATCAATATGTCAGGGATAATAAAGTTTTTCAGTGAAAACAAACCTGTTTCTGATTCTGAAAGGTGAGGTATGAGCAAGGAGATCATGGTGTCCCCTCCCTATAATAATCCAAAGAGGATGCAAGGGCATATATTTACTTTGTAACATCAAAGATATCTGAGACATTTGGGACTTAGCCACATGGGACGGACAGACGGACACAGACACACAAACACACACGCACACAGACACATAAACACACAGACACACACACACACACACAATTCTGCAGATGCTGGAAATTCAAGCAACACACATCAAAGTTGCTGGTGAACGCAGCAGGTCAGGCAGCATCTCTAGGAAGAGGTACAGTCGACGTTTCAGGCCAAAACCCTTCATCAGGACTAACTGAAGAAAGAGATTTGAAAGTGGGAGGGGGAGGGGGAGATCCAAAATAATAGGATAAGACAGGAGGGGGAGGGATGGAGCCAACAGCTGGACAGGTGATTGGCAAAGGGGATATGAGAGGATCATGGGCCAGGAGGCCTAGGGAGAAGGAAAAGGGGGAGGGGGGAAACCAGAGGATGGGCAAGGGGTATAGTCAGGGGGACAGAGGGAGAAGTGCTGTTGGCTCTTAGTAGGAGTGTCTCTGTGTTTTGCCAGATCATGAACAACAGCAGCTTCCATGCCAGGACTCTGCCCCATGTCAGGGTCCAAAGAGGCTGGGCTGGTGATGGACACATTGTCACAAAGGGGGGCATTGGGAGCAAGGGTGGACCCAAATGCAAGACACATCTTCTGAGGTTAACTCAATTGAGTTTATTGTTCGATACCAGGAGACCAAAGCAGAAGCAGGAATAACGAACTGGACAAGGACTCAGGCCTTGGACTAGGCTGGGACTTTAGGTCTGGGCTAGGACTCGGAATCATGGACCGCCAGGGCTGGGACTGGACGTGGTACCTGGATGCACCCGGGGCCGGGACAGGACGTGGTACCTGGATGCCCCTGGGGCCGGGACAGGACGTGGTACCTGGATGCCCCCGGGGCCGGGACAGGACGTGGTACCTGGATGCCCCCGGGAGTGACGAGCTCTAGACTCGGCCCGGGAACAGTAGACAGCGGGTCTTGATTCCCTCCGGCGGGTTAACTGACGGACCTGCCTCGGCGAGGACACTTTGCAGGCTTGCTTTGGTGAGGTAACTTGACAGGGTCGCTCTGGTGAGGAGAGGCGAATTACTGGCACTCGCTTCGGACGGAGACTAGGCTTGCTCCGGCCAGATGATATTGGCTCGCAGTACCTTTGGCGACTTCGCAAACGCTCTCACACCGAACAGCTGAAAGCCGGAGACTATAAACTGCCGGTTCAGCCGAGAGTAAATTGCCTCTAATTACCAAGCCCGAGGGACAAGGGAAAACAGGGAACCGAAGGGAAACAGCGAGTCAACGGTCCGGATCGTAACACAAAGTAAGTAAATTTAAAGGGACCCCGAACCGGACCATGACACACATCGTGAAACATAGAACAGAGAACACGGCACAGTACAGACCCTACAGCCCATGATGTTGTGCTAAACTTTTAACCTACTCCAAGATTAAGCTAGCCTCCCACATAGGGCTTCATTCTACCTTTATCCATGTGCCCATCTAAGCGTCTTTCAAATGCCCCTAATGTACCCCCTCTACCACCACCCCTGGTAATATGTTCCACACTCCCACCATTCTCTGTGTGGACAACTTACCTCTGAGCTCCCCCCCCCCCAGTACTTTTCCTCCAATCACATTAAACTATGCCATCTCATATTAGCTATTGTTACTCTGGGAGAAAGATGCTGGCTGTCCACTTCATGCCTCATATCATCTTATATACATCCATCAAGTCACTTACTTGGTTTCCTTCAGCTTCGACACCTCCTTGTTGCGCGAGTTGAAGTGGCGTCTCAGTAAGTAGAGAGTCGCAAATAAAAGGACTGTATTGACCTGGAGAGAGAGAAAGAGAGAGTGCGAGAGAGGGAGTGATTGCAAGAAAATGTGTGTGAGAGAGAGAGTGTGTGAGAGAATGATGGAGGGAAAAAGCCAGAAAGAGTGAGAGAAAGACTGACTTTCATGAGCAAGGCAGAAAGGATCTCCCAAATCCCGTACTCAATTCACCCCTCCTACTTTCCATTCTCACTCACTGACACTCACACTTACTTCTCAATGATTATTGGCTTTACCCGTGACACTCTTTCTTTCTTTATCTAAAATTCTGCTTGTCCCCACAGAATTCTGGAGGAACTCAGCAGGCCAGCAGTATCTATGGAAAAGTGTTTCGGGCTGAGACCCTTCAGCAGTTCTGGAGAGATTTAAATTCCTTCAGGGTAGCCATACCTGGAAGGGACTCAGCAGTGTAGTAATCAAATTCTGGAAATCTAAGCAACACACAGAGAATGGTGCCAAAGGGTCTTGGCCTGAAGTGTCGACTGTACTCTTTTCCATAGATGCTGCCTGACTGCTGAGCTCCTCCAGCATTTTGTGTGTGTTGCTTGGACTTCTAGCATCTGCAGATTTTCTCTTGTTTCTGCTTATCCCCCATGTCTTCCCCTCAGACTCTCCACTCAAACATTTTGGAAAACCAACATTCTTCCAGGGGGTGGGATTTTCCACAGAATCCTGATGCATTGGGATGACTAGGAAGCCCAGGAGAAGAATTAAATGGGAATTGTTCACCCTCAACCACTATGATGAGTCAGTGGGATCTATGAGCTGGGAATTCCAGGCCAGAAGATTGGGAAGCAGGCCCCCAGTTTCTCTGCTTCTTTCCTCCATCCTGCCCTGAATCAAAGACCTGGTGTCCGTCAACCTGCTTATTCCTCCTTGCTGCTCCTTTTAGTTATGCAGACAAACACAACCAAAACCTAGGCCCACCCTACTTAGTGATAAATAATAGGACAATGGAGATGGTGGAACGAGATACCATACTTTAACAACAGGAACTTGCTTTTAGATCAAAATCTTTCACCATCTCCAAAGTGATTGAAGCATTTTACGAACTGTCCCAACACTTAGGGTAAAGTTCTACCTAATCCGCAAATGTGCCAATGTCTCAAAGGGATGAAAGCAACCATGAAGGTTCCATTGTCACTGGGCCCAGTGCACACACGACTCAGAGGGGACCTGGGGGGGGTGGTGAAATGGAGGAAACTACCCAGGATGTGTAGCCTGGGTGCATCCTTTGTGTTGGTCAGTGGCTGGTGTTCAGGATAACACAGGGTTGGGGTTGATAGGGTACAATGGCTCAGGGTTAGGAAAGAAAGCTCAGGGTTAGGAGAAAGGGTTGTGAATTTAGTGGGCTCCATCTTGGGCGCTAGCCTACAAAGTACCCAGCACATTTTCAAGGAGAGATGTCTCAAAAAGGCAGTGTCTATTATTAAGGACCTCCAGCACCCAGGGTGTGCCCTTCTCTTACTGTTACCATCAGGTAGGAGGGACAGAAGCCTGAAGGCTCACACTCAGCGATTCAGGAACAGCGTCTTCCCCTCTGGCATCTGATTCCTAAATGGACATTGAACCCTTGAAAACTACCTCACTTTTTTAATATATATTATTTCTGTTGTTGCATGATTTTTAATTTATTCAATATATGTATACTGTAATTGATTTAATTATTTATTATTATATTATAATTTTTTCTTCTACTTCTATTATGTATTGCATTAAACTGCTGCTGCTGGTGATAATAAACCTGATTCTGATGCTGAAAGCAACAGATCAAAGGCCAGCCCCTAGGTCAGAGGTGTGATTGACACAAACACCTGAGGGCCAGGTTCACTGATATTTCTTCAGTTATCAAATGTGCCGACCACACTGAGTGTCAGACACATTAACATTGAGAAGACACCGATGCTTCTCACAGTCCATGAGTGATTCGTGAGGGGCTGTTACACTGGACACAGCCCCTCAGCAGAGGCACCACCCCTGACTGTGATCCTTCCCCACTGAGCTTTTGGAGTGTCTGCACCAAGCTTCAGTGCATCCCCCAAACTCGTCCTTCTCAACACTGGGCACTGAGACACTCCAGTGCACAGTGATATCTGGTGTCTGTGAACCCTGGGCATAGAGACAGCACCATGTGGACACACACAGGGGACTGAAAGTGAAGCACACAACAAGAGAGAACCCCGGTCTGGAACGGTTGCAGTGCAGAGAGAAACAGGAAGCTTACCAGAATCATGAAACAGACTGGGCCCTGGAAACTCCAGTTAAACCCCAACTTGTGCTTCAGCCAACAGCTGTGAGGATGGAAGAGATTCGTCACTGGGTGGCAGTCAGTTTGTGAAATACATTGAGAGCGTCAGCGGATCTACAGTGCAGGAAAGCGGCAGCTAACCTCTGCATGGCAAAATCCCAAACAATAACAGTGCGCTGATGACCAATCAATGCCATTGGTTAAGGGATGTTGGCCTGAATGTGGGGGAAATGGCCTGCACTCTCCTTTGATATAGTTTGTTGGGATAAGTTCTGTCCGTCCAAAACTACAGACAGGACTTGGCTCCGCTTTCTCCTCCAATGACAGCAGCAGTGACAATGTGACTCCTTCTCAGCTCTGCACTGGAACTCAATCTCTGTCCACAGAGTTGGGCATCTGTCAGTAAACTGGGAGGGCAGAGCCACCTAGCACAGGAGAGAATTGAGAAGGACAGGGAGGGGCACCATCCCATTTCCCTCCCTGCTCCACATGCAGAGACTAGGGTTGATAGTGGCCAAGTCCAACAGCATCAGGCAACTGGTGTTTCAACAGAAGCCTTGTTTGCCTCTCTCATTGTGGTCAATCCCAGAAGAAGTTGAGGGAATGATTAGCCATTAGCTGACCAGTTCTGCAATGTTCTGTGATGCTGGGATCTCAGCCAGACTCACTTCTGCAGGTCCCTAAATGGAGATCAGTGGGATCTTTTCTTTCTTTTTCAATCTTTTTATCAGTATCGTAATGTTAAAGATTAACATAATATAGTAATCATACAAAGTTATTGGATTACGTTATTGTAATTATCATATATAAATATAAACCCAGTTAATACATGGATATTAAACCTCCCAATCTTACAGGATACAAATATTATATATAGACAAATTAACATGAAAAAGGAAAAAAGAAAAAAAAATATACCCCCCAAAAAAACTAATCTAACAAGGTAGACCAACTAAACTACAGAAAAAAAAAAGACATGGGCTGTTATGAACCATAAAAAAGAACCATTAGTGTCGTTGACTCTGCTCCCCTCAACATATACTAAAAATGAATAGAGTAGGTTTGGAAAAGGTCAAGTTACATTATATGAAAGTATTGAATAAATGGCCTCCAAGTCTTTTCAAATTTGATAGAGGGATCATAAATAACACTTTAATTTTTTTCTATTATTAACCTCCTCAATTGAAAATCAATTAATGAAAACCAGAAGTGAGTTTTATATACATAGTGATAAGTCGGGTAAACTACTAGCTAATCAATTGAAAACTGATTCGGTTAAACATCAAATTATTAAGATTTGTAAGCATCTTGACAGTTTAGCAGTCAATCATGACGAGATAAATAAATCCTTTCAAGAGTTTTACACCTCTTTATACCATTCTGAATTTCCTCATGTCCTAACGTTATGCATGTCTTTTTAAGGAAATTGAATTTTCTGAAATTATCACCAGAAGAATGTTTAACATTAGAAACTCCTATCACGGATGAAGAAATAAAAGGTATTATTTCCTCTATGAATTCTGGCAAAGCACCTGGTCCAGATGGTTTTACAGTGGAATTCTTTAAGTTTTTTTCTGCTATTCTTTTGCCTTGGTTGTCTAGAGTTTTTAAAGAAGCAATCAGATTAGGTAAATTACCACAATCATTTTATGAAGCTTCTATTTCTTTAATTCTTAAAAAGAATTAAGACCCTACTGATTGTGCATCATATAGACCGATATCTCTGTTGAATGTCGATTCAAAGATTTTTTCTGAAATATTAGCAACTGGTTAGAGAAGGTATTACCTCAAATTATCTCTGTGGACCAGACTGGATTTATTAAAAAACATTATTCATCTTTTAATATTAGGAGATTGATGAATATTATTTATACTCCATCACTTACTACTCCAGAATGTGTTATTTCAGTAGATGCTGAGAAAGCTTTTGACAGAGTTGAATGGTCATATTTATTTACTGTGCTTGAGAAATTTAATTTTAGCCCAATATTTATATCTTGGATTAAATTGATATATTATACCCCTGTAGCTTCAGTTTTTACCAAGAATCAATGATCTCCCTTTTTTCGTTTATTTTGGGGTACTAGGCAGGAATGTCCTCCTAGTCCATTATTATTTGATATTGCCCTTGAACCTTTAGCAATTGCTATTCGAGATTCACCTAACATTCTTGCTATTACCCGTATAATGATACATAAGGTATCATTATATGCAGACGATTTGCTATTATATATCTCTAACCCTGAGAAATCCATTCCTGCTGTTTTATTCTTGTTGGCTCAGTTTAGTAATTTTTCTGGTTATAAATTAAACCTTAATAAGAGTGAACTATTTCCCCTAAATATGCAGGTTCCAATTCATGGATGTTTACCATTTAAATTGGTTACTGATTTCTTTACATACTTAGGGGTTAAAATTACAAAAAAGCATTAGGATTTATTTAAGGCTAATTTTATACCTTTAATTGATCAGATTAAACTTTTGTTTACTAAACGGTCACCAATGTCTCTATCATTGACAGGTCAGATTAATGCTATCAAGATGATTATTTTACCTAAATTTTAATATTTATTTCAAGCGGTGCCAGTTTTTATTCCAAAATCCTTTTTTGACAAGGTTGATTCTAAAATCTCTTCATATATATGGCAGAATAAAAATCCTAGGATAGGTAAAAGATACTTACAGAAATTTAAAAAGGGGGTTGTCTGGCATTGCTGAATTTTAGATTTTATTATTGGGCAATTAATATTCGATATTTAAAATTTTGGTCATGGGACTTGGACATAACTTCAAATCCACATTGGGTAAATCTTTAATGTAAATCTTTACAAGGGTTTTCATTGGGTTCTATTTTAGGGACCTCGCTTCCCTTTTCTCTTGCTAAATTGCATAAACAAATGGTTAACCCAATAGTAAAATATACTTTACAAATATGGTTTCAATTTTGAAAATTTTTTGGGTTGAATCAATTTATTCTAGCGCGTCCTATTATATCTAATTTGTTTTTTTCAACCCTCTATCATGGATCAAGCCTATTTGGCTTGGAAAACTAAAGGTGTATTAAAATTTTGTGATCTATTTTTGGATAATTGTTTCATGTCTTTTGAACAATTATCTAACAAATACAATTTGCCTAGATCCCATTTCTTTAGATATTTACAGATTAGAAATTTTTAAAATACTGTTCTTCCTACCTTCCCAAATTTATATTCATCGGATATTTTGGAAAAAGTTTTAGGTTTAATTTCTTTTCAGAAAAGTGTAATAGCAAACATTTATAGTGTAATTATGAAAATACGTCCAGATGTATCTAATAAGGTTAAGATTGATTGGGAAAGAGAACTTAAGGTTACTTTACCTGTTGAAAAATGGGAAACCATTCTTCACTTAGTTAATTCATCCTCTATATGTGCTAAACATGCGTTGATACAGTTTAAAGTAGCGCATAGGGTTCATATGTCGAAGGATAAATTAGCTTGTTATTAATCTCATATAAATCCTGTATGTGATAGTTGTCACTCCGAGATATCTTCTGTAACTCATATGTTTTGGTCATGTCCTCTTTTAAAAAATACTGGAAAGATATCTTTGATATTATTTCAACTGCTTTGAGTATTGATATACAACTCCACCCTATTACTGCAATTTTTGGTTTACCAATGATAGAACCAATTCTTTTAACATCTTCAGCTTGTTGGATGATTGCATTTCTTACACTAATGGTCAGAAGATCCATTTTGCTGAATTGGAAAGAGGTCAATCCCCCCACCACATTTCATTGGTTCTCTCAAACTATGTTGTGTTTAAATTTAGAAAAAATTTAGAGATCAGTGGGATCTCAGGTCACTGTAAACTCTCCCCTTTGATCACAGGTCAACAGGCTGCCGAAGTGGGTGGACACTTGTTGGATCAGGGTGTAAAGACTGTGGACCTAAATTAGGGAAATGGGTTCCAGTCAGGGTTGATTGGTAGATGCTTTGAGATGCCAAATGGTCTCCTCTTGTTGCCTCTATTATTCCTAAGATTCTCCTCCTGCCTCTAGCCAGTCTTAGACCTCTCAATGGTACAGCAGCTGAGATCAGTTGGAACAAGATCTGTCAGGGTGTGAAGTCAAATTCTTTCCAGTCTCGGGGAATATCTCAGACAAGATCTACAAAAACCTTCGGAAGTCTTTTCCTTTTTACAAATTTCAACACAGCTTCCTACACCTCTCCATGCAATCTCCACCTGGAGAATTAAGTTGTTTGTCCATCGTTGATGTCGATGAGGACCTCGACACCATTGATGGTGTCGAGACTAGCGCGTGATTTGGATTTAAGTGAGGGAGAGTTGCGCAGCGTCAGCCTCACTCTCTCTTCCTAATTTCCATCTCGGTCCAGTGGCAAGACAGAGTCTAGATGGCTGGAGATGGGACTAGGCGCAGTGGATGACCAGGACATCTTCTTTTTTTTGTCCTGCTCTACACGTTCCACGACACTTGCAGAGACCGCCTTCTTGACCGTTGGACCTTCCATTGGTCTCGTCCGCTCAATCCACCGGAGTCTGTCTTCACATGCTGGGATAGACAACTCCCTATCTCACCGAGGGTTTGAGACCCGTCGGCTACCCTCACCTGGAGAACATTTAATACAATCTTATCAAGGTTTCAGATGCAGGATATCGGGTGAATTTTATGCTTTGCTCTCAGAGCTGGTACAGGACTCAGATCACGTCCTGCGTTAGGGCAGTGGTGCAGCCAATTGCGCCGCTGCCTCCAGGGACCTGGGTCAATCCTGACCTTGGTCGTTGTCCAAGTGGAGTTTGCATGTTGTCTCCATCACCGTGTCAGGATTTCCCTTAGAACTCCGGTTTGATCCCACATCCCAACGGTGTGTTATTGACAGTAAATTACCCCTTGTTGTGGGTGGGTGGGGAAGCATCAAAGGGGTGTTGATGGCCATGTGTGGGAGGATAAGATTCAGGGGTAGAGGGAGATAGGGAGAGGGCAATGGGACTGATGGGCTAAGTCCGCAGGAAGCTAGCATGGACCTGATGGACCAAATGGCCTCTTTCTGCGTCACAGTCAGTTGTATCACTCTATCACATTTCCTTATCATTTAATACTCACGCGGTTTCTGTTCCATAGCCTCTGGGGTATATTGCTGCTGAGATAATGACTATCACAGCAGGAACACCATAAGCAGAAACGTACAAGTATCTTCGTTTGATGATATGTGTGCGAGTGTAATTGGTGACTGTCAGGTTTCTGGACATGATGAAAAGCTGCAGACTGTCCAGGAACATCCAGACGAAGACGGCAAGGAAGAGGTAATGCAGACACCCGGCAATCAGGGCGCACACGACCTAAAGAAAGAGGCAACACAGTAGATAGTGGGCAGCTCGGGGCAAAAGCAGAGGGCAGTCAGAGACAGGGACGCAGGCAGGAACATGCAGAGACGGGTCAGAGACACACAGACGGTTACACACAAGTGGAAAGGAACAGAGAGAGAGATAACCACAGCTAAAGACATTCACACGGGCACAGAGAAAAACACATGGCATCAGAAATGGACTGACAACCTTTTCCAGCTCCCTCTTACCTCTTCTCTTCTCCTCACCTGCCCATCACTTCCCTCTGGTTCCCCCTTCCCTTTCTCCCCTGATCCACATTCACGTCCGATCAGATTCCTTTCTCTTCAGCCCTTTAACTTCTTTACCTCTCACCTCCCAGCTGCTGTATTTAAACACCCCCCTCCCACACTCCTTCCCCCTCACCTCATTTCACCTCTCACCTGTCAGCTTGTAATCCTTCCACTCCCCTCTCCTTCTGATTGACTTCTGCCACCTTCCTGTCCAATCCTGATGAAGGGTCTCAGCCTGAAATCTCAACTGTTTATTCCCCTCCATGGATGCTGCCTGACCCACTGAGTTTATCCAGCGTTTTGTGTGTGTAACTCAGAGATACAAACACAGAGACTCTGACATAAATCAGTACACAAACACCTGTACACAATGGAAGAGATAATCTGCAAAAAAGAACACGGTGGTGATATACACCTAAGATTTATTAATGAGTAGTAATTTAGTGATAAAATTAGAATAATACACAAAGGAGATGGAGGAACTCCAAGGGTCAGTAGGTATCTGTGAAGGGACACGGACATTAGACGTTTCACATTGCCTGACCTCCTCCGTTCCTCCAGCTCCTTTGTGATTTGCTCCAGATTTCCAGCGTTTGCAAACTCTTGTGAGTCCATAAACTTGGAACAACTTTGGTACTTTTTACAAAATATCTTGTTGCAGCTCCAGATCTGCAAAGTGTGCTGATGTCACTCATTCTCCAGTGACCGGGAAACTCAGTGACAGGGTTAACCCACTGCACCCCAGGGTGAATGTGAATGAGGAGGTTTGGAGTGTCCCGTGAGGTCATTGGGCAGGAGGGCAGAAGGAGGGAAAGGGCAACGTTCTGTAGTGACAAGACCATGGGGTAGGGGTGAGTCTCCAATGCTCGGAGGCTTTGGCTACCATTGCAATGAGCATCTGATTAAAGGGTTGGCATGCTGGTCATGATGTGCCAATGGGAGGAGAGGACACCAGAGGAGAGTGGTGGGAGAGCAAGGGCTGAGATACCACTCCACCCACGTTAAGTCTGGCTTTGCTGCAGAATTTGACCAACTGCACATTCAGAAGCTCTATGAGAATTAGAGGAGGTAATTTGGTTTTCTTACCGGCTGTTTAATCCACATCCCGATTAGAAAGATGAATTGTGCCAGGAAGAGGGTGATACTCAGGTGCTTGTGAAGATTGGTGTTAGCATTCTGGATAGATTTGCAGTTGACAAATACGGCGATAGAGGCGGCAAGGCAGAGCAGGGAGATGATGAGGCCGATGCAGGTGATCACTTTCAAGTGCCCGTCGTCACTCTGCAAGCACAAAGTGGGGAACCACATTCAGGAAACGGCTGTGATAGAGTCTCCAGGGACAGAACATAGAACATAGAATAGTACAGCACAGTACAGGCCCTTCAGCCCACATTGTCGTGTCGACCTTCAAACCCTGCCGCCCATATAACCCCCCACCTTAAATTCCTCCGAATAGCTGTCTAGTAGTCTCTTAAATTTCACTAGTGTATCTGCCTCCACCACTGACTCAGGTAGTGTATTCCACGCACCAACCACTCTGAGTAAAAAACCTTCCTCTAATATCCCCCTTGAACTTCCCACCCCTTACCTTAAAGCCATGTCCCCTTGTATTGTGCAGTGGTGCCCTGGGGAAGAGGCGCTGGCTATCCACTCTATCTATTCCTCTTAATATCTTGTATACAGTACCTCTATCATGTCTCCTCTCATCCTCCTTCTCTCCAAAGAGTAAACCCCTAGCTCCCTTAATCTCTGATCATAATCCTTGAGCATCCTGGTAAATCTTCTCTGTACCCTTTCCAATGCTTCCACATCCTTCCTATAGTGAGGTGACCAGAACTGGACACAAGTGTGGCCTAACCAGAGTTTTATAGAGCTGCATCATTACCTCGCTAACACCCCATAAGCTTTCTTAACTACCCTATCTACCTGTGAGGCAACTTACAGGGATCTGTGGACATATACCCCCAGATCCCTCTGCTCCTCCACACTACCAAGTATCCTGCCATTTACTTTGTACTCTGCCTTGGACTTTGTCTTTCTAAAGTGTATCACCTCACACTTCTCCGGGTTGAACTCCATCTGCCACTTCTCAGCCCACTTCTGCAACCTATCAATGTCTCTCTGCAATCTTCGACAATCCTCTACACTATCTACAACACCACCAACCTTTGTGTCGTCTGCAAACTTCCCAACCCACCCTTCTACCCCAACATCTAAGTCGTTAATACAAATCATGAAAAGTAGAGGTCCCAGAACCGATCCTTGTGGGACACCACTAGTCACAACCCTCCAATCCGAATGTACTCCCTCTACCATGACCCTCTGCCTTCTGTAGGCAAGCCAATTCTGAATCCACCTGGCCAAACTTCCCTGGATCCCATGTCTTCTGACTTTCTGAATAAGCCTACCGTGTGGAACCTTGTCAAATGCCTTACTAAAATCCATGTAGATCACATCCACTGCACTACCCTCATCTATATGCCTGGTCACCTCCTCAAAGAACTCTATCAGGCTTCTTAGACATGATCTGCCCTTCACAAAGCCATGCTGACTGTCCCTGATCAGACCATGATTCTCTAAATGCCCATAGATCCTTTGTCTAAGAATCTTTTCCAACAGCTTTCCCACCACAGACGTAAGGCTCACTGGTCTATAATTACCCGGACTATCCCTACTACCTTTTTTCAATAAGGGGACAACATTTGCCTCCCTCCAATCCTCTGTTACCATTCCCGTAGACAACGAGGACATAAAGATCCTAGCCAGAGGCTCAGCCATCTCTTCCCTCGCCTCGTGGTGCAGCCTGGGGAATATTCCGTCAGGCCCCGGGGTCTTATCCGTCCTAATGTATTTTAATAACTCCAACACCTACTCTGCCTTGATATCAACATGCTCCAGAACATCAACCTCAGTCATATTGTCCTCACCATCATTAAGTTCCCTCTCATTGGTGAATACTGAAGAGAAGTATTCATTGAGGACCTCGCTCACTTCCACAGCCTTCAGAGTTACTGTGATAGAGTCTCCAGGGACAGCATTAGACAGAGTTTAAAAATGCAAACATGAGGAATTCTGCAGATGCTGGAAATTCAAGCAACACACATCAAAGCTGCTGGTGAACTCAGCAGGCCAAGCAGCATCTCTAGGAAGAGGTACAGTCGACGTTTCAGGCCGAGACCCTTCGTCAGGACTAACTGAAGAAAGAGCTAGTAAGAGATTTAAAAGTGGGAGGGAGAGGGGGAGATCCAAAATGATAGGAGAAGACAGGAGGGGGAGGGATGGAGCCAAGAGCTGGACAGTTGATTGGCAAAAGGGATATGAGAGGATCATGGGACAGGAGGCCCAGGGAGAACGAAAAGCGGGGGGGGGGGGGAAAGCCCAGAGGATGGGCAAGGGGTATAGTGAGAGAGAGAGAGAGAGAGAGAGAGAGAATGTGTGTATATAAATAACTGATGGGGTACGAGGGGAAGGTGGGGCCTTAGCGGAAGTTAGAGAAGTCGATGTTCATGCCATCAGGTTGGAGGCTACCCAGACGGAATATAAGGTGTTGTTCCTCCAACCTGAGTGTGGCTTCATCTTTACAATAGAGGAGGCCCTGGATAAACATGTCAGAATGGGAATGGGATGTGGAATTAAAATGTGTGGCCACTGGGAGATCCTGCTTTCTCTGGCAGACAGAGCGTAGGTGTTCAGCAAAACGATCTCCCAGTCTGCATCGGGTCTCGCCAATATATAGAAGGCCACATCGGGAGCACCGGACGCAGTATATCACCCCAGCCGACTCACAGGTGAAGTGTCGCCTCACCTGGAAGGTCTGTCTGGGGCCCTGAATGGTGGTAAGGGAGGAAGTGTAAGGGCATGTGTAGCACTTGTTCCGTTTACAAGGATAAGTGCCAGCAGGGAGATCAGTGGGGAGGGATGGGGGGGGAACGAATGGACAAGGGAGTCTCGTAGGGAGCGATCCTTGCGGAAAGCAGAGAGAGTGGGAGGGAAAGATGTGCTTAGTGGTGGGATCCTGTTGGAGGTGGTGGAAGTTACGGAGAATAATATGTTGGAGGCTGGTGGGGTGGTAGGTGAGGACCAGGGGAACCCTATTCCTAGTGGGGTGGCAGGAGGATGGAGTGAGGGCAGATGTGTGTGAAATGGGGGAGATGTGTTTAAGAGCAAAGTTGATGGTGGAGGAAGGGAAGCCCCTTTCTTTAAAAAAGGAGGACATCTCCCTCGTCCTGGAATGAAAAGCCTCATCCTGAGAGCAGATGCGGCAGGGACAGAGGAACTGCGAGAAGGGGATGGCATTTTTGCATTCCCCACCCCCACCTTTTCCTTCTCCCTGGGCCTCCTGTCCCATGATCCTCTCATACTCCTTTTGCCAATCACCTGTCCAGCTCTTGGCTCCATCCCTCCCCCTCCTGTCTTCTCCTATCATTTTGGATCTCCCCCTCCCCCTCTTAAATCTCTTACTAGCTCTTTCTTCAGTTAGTCCTGATGAAGGGTCTCGGCCTGAAACTTCGACTGTACCTCTTCCTAGAGATGCTGCCTGGCCTGCTGCGTTCACCAGCAACTTTGATGTGTGTCATTAGACAGAGTTACTGTGATAGAGTCTCCAGGGACAGCATTAGACATGGTGATCACTGGTGGTACAAAGCAATTGTGCTCACCGCTACACTACCATGTCTTTCACATCTAATACCGTACTGTATCCTTGGCACAACTAATTCAGGTAGGATTGATACAGTGCCACCCATAACTAATACCGTACCATAACCTTGGCACGACTAATAAAGGTTGGAGCAATAATTGATCTGCTGGAGGAACTCAGTCCTGATACAGGGTTCGGACCTGAAATTTTGACAATTCCTTCCCCCCCTGCAGATGCTGCTCGACCCATTAAGTTCCTCCTGCAGATTGTTTGTTGCTCCTCAGTCCAGTGTCTGTGGTTCCTCGAGTATCTGTAATAAGGGTAGGAATTACAGAATGAATGGTGAGGACCTGGTGTGTGGGGGAACAGTGTGTAAAGTCAATGTATTCCTGAAGGTGGAAATAAAGGTCACTGAGGCAGTAAAGAAGGCATCGGTTACTTCCTGCATTAGTCGGGGAATAAAATATATAAGTACAGTACAGGCATGAAATGGTAAAACCTTAAGCAACCTTGTCTAGACCACAGCTAGAGTACTGCTGAGTGATTTGCTGGACCTGTTCTCTGTAACTGTGGCTACGTCATTTCCTGAGAAATGGTGACAGAGGGACTCCCCCTCTTACAAGCCTCCTGCCAACATTTGGCAGTTTCCTGTCTCCCTCTGCACTTTGGGAAGTTGTCATGAAAAATATCAGTGGAGAGGGTGAAAAGGAGATTCACAAAGCTCTAGCTTACCCAATCCTTCCTCATAAGACATGCTTTCCAATCGTAAATCCCCTCTGAAGCCTCTCTAAATCTTCCACATCATTCTTATAGTGAGGCAAACAGAACTGAACACAGTACTCCGAGAGCGATCTAACCCACAGTTATATCGAGTTGGAATATTTCTTTGTGGTTCTTGAACTCACCCTCCCCCGGGCCCATCTGACTAATGAAGGCCAACACCGTATGCTTTCTGAACCACCTTTTGATTTGCATGGTATCTGTTTTGATTTTCTTGGAGCAGAAGATGTTGACAGAGCATGGAATGAATGGATACTGGGAAAATTTACACCATAGCAGAAGTGTCGAAATGCAGACGGCTGAGGTTGAGAGGAAGGGGTATGGATTTTGAAGGGATTTGTGGAAGGATTGTTTCACCCATTGGGACACACTGCCTTGAGGGGGTGGCACAGGCAGGTGCATCACCACATTTCAGTGACATTTAGAGGAGGATTTGTATCACCAATATATAGAAAGCTACAGAACAAATTTTAATGTAGATGATTGTTAATGGTCAGCATGGAGAATGTGGGCTGAAGGGTCTGTTTCTGTGTTTGTGTCTCTTTCAATCTGACTCTCTTCATTCACCCCTTTTTATCTGACTACAGATTTTTCTATTGAATGATTTCTTACCTCAATCTTAACTGGAGCCATTAAAATAGCAAAGCTTGTCAGGTGGTTACACTGGCAGATTACATGGGTCTGATTGGAATTGATCAGTTCACAACCATCAGATTTCCAGACACTGTTCTTTTTGGTATTACTCCAATAGACACATTCTGGCTCTTCACCGACTTCCTGTTTCCAGATAAGGACAAATTATTTTAACCATTATTGAAAACATTCTAATAACAAGTTAAATATTCACAGCCACAGGACAGGAGACACTAGTTGGAAACAGAGCGAAGCTCCATCTACATTGTCTCATCAAGGTTGTGAAGTGCAGGGCAACAAAGTTAGAAAAGATTACCTTTATTTGCCTCATGAAGAGAAAACCTTTGAAACATACAGTGAAATGTATCATTTGTATCAAAGACCAACACAGTGTTTGATAAGACCCATGTGGTCACGAAGAGAAAGTACAAACTCCTCACAGACACTGGCGGGTCTTATTGCTGGCACGGTAAAGCGTTATGTCAACCTCTCTGCTACTGTGCAAACTTGATGGCTGAATAGGTAATTACAGTAATGCAGCAATGGGTATTTTCCTTTCAGTGAAATGGTGTTTGTACTTTGTAACCAGTTACTCAATGACCTGAGAAATGACAGCAAGGGGCTTCTCCTCCTCTGTGTCTCACTACCAGTCTCTGAACAATCCCCCGTCTCTCTCAGATGAGGGATCTCCACTTCCTCTATCAGGCCCCACTGAGTAATGGGGACTGGAAAGGCCACCATAAACTGACCTGAAATGGCCCAAACCCAGTTTCCATGGAAATGTTATACTTAAACCCAGGTTCAGTGCCTGTTCAATCTCCCAGTTTGCATTTTAGCAGGAAGCTCATTTTCAATTGGGGAACATCACAGATTGTACCTACAAACCTGGTTGAGTTTCAGAGTCAAATTGAACTTTTCCTTCAGATTAGATCTGACGGCTTTGTTGCTGATGGTGGCGGCTATCACCTTTGAGTTTAATGAGACATTGTTCTGAGATGGACGTCCGCCTTTAATCTCTTGGTTCAGCAGGGATTCCAAGTCTTTGAATACAATTAAGGAAACGGCCTGAAACTCTGTGGAGATAATAGATCAGCCTTTGGTGAATGTGGAGAAACATCACTGAAACACTCCAGCAACTGGATATAAAGGCAGATCAACACAAAACACACCCATTGCAGTAGCGCTTTGTAAGTCTTTGAGTATCAAAATCAGCTCTCAATGGGGATGGACAAGGAGATCATCATGTGGGCTGCCTTATCGTGGATGGTAAGTTAATTTGTGTTGGTTAAGCTATACTTTTCCAGGTAATTGGGAGTCCATCACATTCCTGACCTGTGTCTTGTGGATGGTTCAAAATCTAGAGGTCCAGAGAAAATGGTGCCTTTCTGGGAAAGAAGATAAGACCATAAGACAAAGGATCAGAATTAGGCCATTCAGCCCATTGGGTTTGCTCCACCATTCTATTATGGCTGATTTATTACCCCTCTCAACCCCATTCTCCTTCCTTCTCCCCTTAAACGTTGATACCTTGCTAACCAGAATCAGAATCAGATTTATCATCATTGGCTTATGTTGTGAAATTTGTTTCTTAGGGCATTAGTACATTGCAATGCATAATAATAACAATATTAATAATAAACCTTTAAATTACAATAAATAGTATACATAAAGAAAATTAAATTAAATAAGTAGTGCAAAAAGATAGCATAAAATAAAACGGTAGTGTTCGTGGTTTTATTGTCCATTGAGAAATCTGATGGCGGAGAGGGTCCTGAGAGGCTGAGACTGTGTCTTCAGGTACGTGATTCTGCGTCGTTGATGGTAGCAATGGGAAGACAGCATGTCCTGGGTGCTGGGGGTCCTTAAAGACAGATGCTACCTGTTTGAAGCATCGCCTTTTGAATGTGTCCCTGATGGAGCTGGTTAAGTTTTCAACATTCTGCAGCTTTTTCTAATCCTGCACAGTGGCCGCTCCATACCGGAGGGTGATGCAACCAGTTAGAACGCTCTCCACAGAACATCTGTAGAAACTTGCTTGTGTCCTTGGTGACGTACCAATTCTCCTCAAACTCTGAATTACACATAGTCATTGTCGTGCCTTCTTTGTAATTGCATCAAAATGGGTCCAGGACAGACCTTCAAAGATGTTGATACCCAGGAACTTGAAACTGTTTACCCTTTCCACTGATGACTCCTTGATGAGGGTGAGTGTTTCCTCAACTTCCCTTTCCTGAAATTCACAATCAGTTCCTTGGTCCTACTGAAGTTCAGTGTAGGGTTTTTGTTGTGACACCACTCAACTAACTGATCTATCTCACTCCTGTACACCTCCTCATCTTCGTCTAAAGTTCTGTCAACAATAGTTGTGATGTCAGCAAATTTATAGATGGAATTTGAGCTGTGCCTAGCCGAACAGTCATGGGTGTAGAGAGAGTAGAGCAGTAGGTAAGCATGCATCCTTGAGGTGCACCAGTCTTGATTATCAGCAAGGAGGAGGTTATTTCCGATCTGCAATGACTGTGGTCTCCTGATGAGGAAGTCAAGGATCCATTTGCAGAGAGAGGTACAGAAGCCCAGGTTCTGGAGTTTGTTGATTAGAATTGAGGGTATGATTGTGTTGAACGCTGAGCTGGAATCAATAAGCAGCAGCCTGATGTAAGTGTTGCTATTATCCAGGTGATCCAAGGCCGAGTGGAGAGCCCGTGAGATTGCATACTATTGTAGCGATAGGCAAAGTTTATTCTATTTTATTTAGAGAAACAGCATTTAACAGGCCCTTCTGGCCCTTTGTGCCTTGCCACCCAGCAACCTACTGATTTAACTGTAGCCTAATCTCAGGACAATAAACTACTAACCGGACTGACTTTGAATGGTGGGAGGAAATCGGAACACCCAGCAGAAAGCCATGCACACACAGGAAGGAATGTACAAACTTGCTTCCAAAGGACACTGGAATTGAACTCTGAACTCTGATGCCCGAGCTGTCTATGTCAACTGCTATGCAACCATGGCACCCTCACAACAGGTCCAGGTCCTTGTTTAGGCAGGAGTTGATTCTGGCCACGACCAACCTCCCAACGCACTTCATCACAGCAGATGTGAGTACAACTGGGTGGTAGTCATTGAGGCAGCTCACCCTGCCCTTCCTGGGTGCTGGTATGGATGTCGCCCTTTTGAAGCGGGTAGGAAATTCTGACTATGGCAGTGAGAGATTGAAGATGTTCTTGAACTCTCCCACCAGTTGGTTGGCACAGGTTTTCATTTCCCTATCAGGCACACCATCAGGACCCGACGCCTCTTGAAAGCTGTTCTGATGTGGTCCTCTGAGACAGAGAACACAGGGTCACCAGATGCTGCAGGGATCCACACAAGCATAGATTTATTCTCTCTTTCAAAGTCATTCACGACGTTAGGTTTTTCTTCGGAGAAAGTAATGGCTTGTAAATCTTGTCAGAACTGACGTGCATTTGATTCCATCTCTAACTTCAATTAGCATGTTTTTTCTCTTTTAAAATAGCCTTCTGTAGGTCAAACATGGACTTCTTGTGTAGTTCTGGATCACTGGTCTAGAATACCACATATCCAGCTCTCAGCAGTCTACAAATCTCCTGGTTTATCCATGGGTTTTGGTTTGGTAATGTCCAGTATGTTCCTGAAGGCACACCCTCATGATTCCCATCTGAGTCGCATGCAAAGCGTTGCCACTTATCAGCACCATCATGAACCTATCAAGCCCCATTTTAAATATACCCAATCACTTGGCCTCCAGAGCCTCTGACTGAAGAAATACCTGCACTCCTCTATTCCAAAGGGATGTCCTTGTATGCTGAGGCTGTGCTCTCTGGTGCAAGACTCTCCCTGGCCTTTCAACATTCGATATGTTTCAGTGAGATCCGCCCTCATTCTTATCATCTCCCTCATACGTTAACCCTTTCATTCCCACAATCATTCTATTGAACTTCCTACTGACCCTCTTCACAATCAGATGAGCAGATATCCGGAACCTAGCAAATATCTGCCAGTCTGCAAACTATATACTGAGGTCTCTCAGATTAATACAGAGTTTGATATCATAAATTGGATCTTAATGTTGATTACACATGGATTAAAAACAGTGGCCAAGCACTGCTCATTCTGAACTATGTTTGGTTTCTACTCAAGGCAGAATTATCTTCACTGAGGATTACACAATAAGATCAAACACAGCAGCATATGTAGGGGAACACAGACAGATCCCACAGAGTAATAGTTCAGTCAACAGCTTGGGCAAGGTAGAACATCCCCTGTGAATGAGTCTGTAAATCACTGGTCAAAGTCATTCTTATACCATGTACACAAGCATGGGAAAGAGACAGAAAATTTACCAGTGTTATTTTCTCCAGCAATGGTTCTCCGGTAAATTTCGAAGGAATTATTCTGAGTTTCCAATTTCACCAGTTGGTCTGCACTCACATTGTTCCTTTCAGGCACCATGACCTTAAGAACTATGAGGAAAGGCAAAGTAAGGTGAAGCATTCAATGGCAAAAAGGATGTTCTCTCTCACTCTCTCTCTCTCTCTACCTCTGCTGATAACTCTTTAATTAATGCCTCTCTGGCCTCTCTGAAAGGTCTTGTTCAGGCATTCTGAGAATCCCATCTGATGGATACAAGTTGCAACTGGGCTTTCTTGGGCTGAGTTAGCTTATTGTAGTAAGAAAGCAATTAGTCTCATTTCCTAGAGAACTGAGAGAAAATACTCTTCACTGTCTGGTGGCACTGATCAAAAGCAGGTAAAATGATAAATTCTGGCTCAAATATGTTAGTTCATCAGGTCTAATATCTTACCAGCACTTCTTATCTATGGCACAAACAGTGATCTTGACTCCTTGCCAGAGGTAAGCCATAGAAACCATAGAAAAACTAAAGCACAGAAACAGGCCTTTTGGCCCTTCTTGGCTGTGCCGAATTATTTTCTGCCTAGTCCCACTGACCTACACATGGACCATATCCCTCCATACACCTCCCATCCATGTATCTGTCCAATTTATTCTTAAATGTTAAAAAAGAACCCACATTTACCACTTCATCTGGCAGCTCATTCCATACTCCCACCACTTTGTGTGAAGAAGCTCCCCCCCAATGTTCCCTTTAAACTTTTCCCCCCTCACCCTTAACCCAGCTCCTCTGGTTTTTTTCTCCCCTTGCCTCAGTGGAAAAAGCCTGCTTGCATTCACTCTATCTATACCCATCATAATTTTATATACCTCTATCAAATCTCCCCTCATTCTTCTACGCTCCAGGAAATAAAGTCCTAACTTATTCAACCTTTCTCTGTAACTGAGTTTCTCAAGTCCCGGCAACATCCTTGTAAACCTTCTCTGCACTCTTTCAACCTTATTAATATTCTTCCTGTAATTTGGTGACCAAAACTGACACAATACTGTAGATTCAGCCTCACCAATGCCTTATACAACCTCATCATAATGTTCCAGTTCTTATACTCAATACTTTGATTAATAAAGGCCAATTTACCAAAAGCTCTCTTTATGACCCTATCTACCTGTGACGCCACTTTTAGGGAATTTTGTATCTGTATTCCCAGATCCCTCTGTTCTACTGCACTCTCAGTGCCTTACCATTTACCCTGTATGTTCTACCTTGGTTTGTCCTTCCAACGTGCAATACCTCACACTTGTCTGTATTAAACTCCACCTGCCATTTTTCAGCCCATTTTTCCAGCTGGTCCAAGTCCCTCTGCAGGCTCTAAAAACCTTCCTCACTGTCCACTACACCTCCAATCTTTGTACATCAGCAAATTTGCTGATCCAATTTACCACATTATCATCCAGATCATTGATATAGATGACAAATAGCAATGGACCCAACACTGATCCCTGTGGCACACCACTAGTCACAGGCCTCCACTCTGAGAAGCAATCCTCTACTACCATTCTTTGGCTTCTTCCATTGAGCCAATGTCTAATCCAATTTACCATCTCTCCATGTATACCTAGTGACTGAACTAAACTCCCATGCGGGACCTTGTCAAAGGCCTTACTGAAGTCCATGTAGACAACATCCACTGCCTTCCCTTCATCTACTTTCCTGGTAACCTCCTCGAAAAACTCCAATAGATTGGTCAAACATGACCTACCACGCACAAAGCCATGTTGACTCTCCCTAATAAGTCCCTGTCTATCCAAATGTTTGTAGATTCTGTCTCTTAGTACTCCCTCCAATAACTTACCCACTACCGACGTCGAACCTACCGGCCTATAATTTCCTGGATTACTTTTCGATCCTTTTTTAAACAATGGAACAACATGAGCTACTCTCCAATCCTCCGGCACTTCACCCGTAGACAGCGACATTTTAAATATTTCTGCCAGGGCCCCTGCAATTTCAACACTAGTCTCCTTCAAGGTCCGAGGGAATTCCCTGTCAGGTCCTGGGGATTTATCCACTTTAACTTGCCTCAACATAGCAAGCACCTCCTTTTCAATATGTACAGTTTCCATGATCTCACTACCTGTTTCCCTTAATTCCATAGACTTCATGCCAGTTTCCTTAGTAAATACAGACGCAAAAAACCAATTTAAGATCTCCCCCATTTCTTTTGTTCCGCACACAGTCGACCACGCTGATCTTCATGAGGACCAGTTTTATCCCTTACAATCCTTTTACTCTTAATATACCTGTAAAACCTCTTTGGATTATCCTTCACTTTGACTGCCAAGGCAACCTCATGTCTTCTTTTACCCCTCCTGATTTCTTTCTTAAGTATTTTCTTGCACTTTTTATACTCCTCAAGCACCTTATTTACTCCCTGTTTCCTATACATGTCATACAACTCTCTCTTCTTCTTTATCAGAGTTGCAATATCCCTTGAGAACCAAGGTTCCTTATTCCTATTCACTTTGCCTTTAATCCTGACAGGAACATACAAACTCTGCACTCTCAAAATTTCCCCTTTGAAGGCTTCCCACCTACCAATCACATCTTTGCCAGAGAACAACCTGTCCCAATCCACGCTTTTTAGATCCTTTCTCATTTCTTCAAATTTGGCCTTCTTCCAGTTCAGAACCTCAACCCTAGGACCAGATCTATCCTTGTCCATGATCAAGTTGAAACTAATGGTGTTATGATCACTGGAACCAAAGTGCTCCCCTAGTGAGGATTGCCGCTCCTATATCAGGAACACTGAAGTTTCATGACTTCAGTCTTTTTCCCAACTTCAGAACGTCCTCCTAGATGTTATTTTTGAACTGTGATGGAATTAACATAAAAGATGATTGAGCTACTTTGTGTTTGGTTACCATGCTTAGAGGGAGTGTAGAGAAGATAGAGCAGGAAGATGCAGTCAATGAGGAACATCAGATCCATTGCCAGACCAGAGAATGTGGCCTTGTTCTTCTTTAGCAGTGAAGGTTGAGAGATAATTTGATAAAAATCTTCAAGATTGTCAATAGTTTGGGCAGAGTTAATGAAGAGAATGGTTTCCATTGAAGAAGGGTGGAGAACCAATAACCAGAGGTTTAAAGGTGACTATTGTTGAACCAGGGGTGCCAGGAGAGAAGCCCTTTCCACACAGTGAGTGGTCGCAGAACTCACTGTACAGATGGGAAGTGGAGCTATTTCATCACGAGCTTTCAAATGGGTAAACGCATGGAATGTTGGAGAGAAAATAATTACAGGGCTATCGAGAAATGGGATGATCAGACAGCAATGTTCCTGTTGAGACCTAGCATGGGTTCACTGGGTAAAATGGTCTTCTGCACAACGTTTCTATGATACTACACTGTTGGTGAATACTTTGGAGTAGTTTGTTTGCAGACAGTGAGGTCACAAAGAAATTAAATAACTGATTATATAATGTGAATGAGGGTTTGTGGATAATCTTGTCTGGGACTTCTGGTATAATTCTCCTGGTCTTCTATGATATAATGTCCTGTATTCCCACCAACAGAACAAATGACAGAATGTCCCATGCAAAATCAGGCAACTCTGACTGTGTGGTACCCCCTCAGCCTAGACATTGTGCTCAACAGACAACAGTGAGGGTGAGGGTAAATTGTGTAAAACATGAGAGCGGACACTCACAATCAGTGATGTGGCATGTTTAGATCAGATTAGATTAGATTCAACTTTATTGACATTGTGCTGAGTATAGATACAAAGCATCTAACCAGATATGCAAAGAATAATGTTATTTACAAAATAACTGCGAACAAAAAGTAAGTGCTACAGCACACAAATATAAAAGTACTGAGACAGTACAATAGGGGTGCAATACTGCTTAGCGCTGTGATGTGAGGTTCAGTAAGGTCACAGCCTCAGGGAAGAAGCTCTTCTTGTGCCTGCTGGTGCAGGAATGGAGGCTCCTGTAGCGCCTACTGGATGGGAGGAGAGTAAAAAGTCCATGGTTAGGGTGAGATGCATCCTTGATAATGCTTTTCGCCCTGCCCAGGAAGCGTTTCAGCACAGCCTTCCAAAGCAACCTCATGAAATCAGAAATAAAAGCAGAAAATGTTGGTAAATTCAGCAGGTCAGGCATAAACATTAGAATAAAAAATGGTTAATCGCTTCGGCGTGAAACATTAACTATTTATCTTTCCAGAAATGTAGCCTGAACTACTGACTACTTCCAGCATTTAACTTTCTTCCACATTGTAGCTTGATTGATTTTTAAGCTTTAGAAATATTAAATGAAGATTTCTATCAAGAGCCCACATATTAATCATTTTCAAAACCAGATGATTACTGAGAAAGTACTCTCCACATTTCCTTCCCTTAACTTGAAACCAGTTTCACAGACTCGATAACTAGCAATGAGGACCTTTGCTCCAGTGGTCATTGTTTCTAGAATCCAATACTTTACCAAAAGAGTTTGTTTCTATGGTCTCTGCCTTTGAACTGGATAGTTTCAGAGCAATCGCCATTGCCATGTTCTCCAAGAGGTCCACTGTGGCCGTTGCCACCTCCAGCCTTTGAGTGGTGTCCATGCTCTTCAGCCGGGAACTATTAAGAACACTGTTTACAAATGTTGTTATATCCTACAGATGAAAAGGAACACCTCATGAATTGAGAAGGAAAATACTACAGATGTTGGATGTCTGGGAAAAAATGGAAAATGATGGTTTTCCAATGAAGGGTCATTGAGCAAAAACATTAGTTTTGTTTCCCTCTCCACAGATGCTGCCTGACCTGCAGAGTCCAGCAATCGAGGCTCGAAGAACAGGACTGGAAGATACTGAAAAGGGTTGTAAACTCCACCAGACCTATCATGGTACAACCCTCCCGATCATTGAGGACATCTTCAAAAGGTAGTGCTTCAAGAATGTAGCATCCATCATTCAGGACCATCGCCACCAGGACATGCTCTCTTCTCATAACTACCATCAAGGAGGCAGAGAAGCCTAAAGTAGCACCATCAACATTTCAGGAACAGCTTCTTCCCCACACCATCAGATTTCTGAATGGTCTGCGACCCTCACTATTCCACTTTTGCACTATTTATGTTGTAACTTTAAGTTCAAAGTTCAAAGTACATTTAATATCGAAGTATATATACTATATACAACCTTAAGATTAATTTCCTTACAGGCAGCCACAAAACAAATAAACCCAATAGAGCCCATTAAAAATGAAGACTGTCAAATTATTATAATAATTTGTTATGTCTTGTACTGTACGCAAAACAACAGATTTCACAGCATGTCAGTGATGATAGACTTGATTCTGTGATTCTCAACACTGAACTGACTCCACAACCAATAGACTCTCTTTCAAGGACTCTACGACTCAGTATTATTCATTTACATTTTTCATCATTTGCAAGATTTGTTTTCTTTTGCACATTGGTCATATGTCACCCTTTGTTATTTATAGTTTTTGATAAATTCTATTGTATTTCTTTATTTCTCAGTGAATGCCTGCAAGGAAATGAATCACAGTGGTGTATATGGCGACATATCTGTACTTTGATAATAAATTTACTTTGAACATTGGCAGTTCTTTTAGTTTTCCATGACTGTTAATTTTCCTGGGGCTATTGAAAGCCTACATTTAAGAAGTTCTCTTCTTTATGAAAGGATTTGTATCCCTTCCTGTTTTTATTCCTACTGCACTAATTGTTGAATCTTTCTCTACCTTTTTTCTCCCCTTCTACTCCACTCCCTTTTTCTCTCCCTTTGCTTTCCATCTTTGACTTCCTTTCTTTCTCCATTGCCTTCTGTTCCTCTGCTCCCACTTTCTCAACCCTTACTCTTTCTCTAGCTCTTCATGACTCCCTTTGCCTTTTCCGTTATCCTCGGGTAACCATCCCAGTGCAGACACTGTGTGGGCAAGATCAATGAACGTTGTCCCATAAAGCTGTCATTTCCAATCCTGTGCTGCTCTGGATGTTGGTGCATCTTCTGCAGCAACACACACTACAAGCTGGAGGAACTCGGTGGCTGTCAGGCAGCATCTATGGAGGGAAATGGAGAGTCAACATAACGGGTCAAGCCCTTTCATCGGAGCTGGGCTTCTGCGATTCTGGGATGCAAATGCATTTTCTGGTGTCACCTCATTCTACCCAGATTCAATGTCTACTTAGGACACCTGTATCTCCAGTACATCTGCTCAACTGCCCATATTACAGAGTGGCAGAAATACAAGGCACATCAGGCTGGCAGATGAAGAGACCCCCAGCACATTTAGAAAGTACGATGCCAACACTGAGATGGGATTGGGTTGAATCGCACAGATACAATGGGCAGAATGGCTTCCAGTTGTGTTGTGAATATCCTATGATTCCGAGAGAAAGGTGCTGTAAGGACATACCGCCATTCTGTAACACCCATGTGACCTAACTCCATCTGGTGACAATTCCCCCATCCCATTACAACCTTCAGTAAACAAAATCCATCCATCTCAGGTTTAGAATCAATCTTTGACCCAGCATTGATGGGCCACTGAGGAGTGTTCTGAGTTTCCACCACCATCTGAGTGTACAAGTCTTTTCAAATTTCACTGTTGAAAGACATGGCTCTAACTTTCAGACTCTGCCCACTAGTTCTGGATCTTCCTCTGCTCTCCCTACCCCGTCCACACCCCACACTCCCTCCCTTCACATCTGCTCCTCTCTAGCTCTGTTTTCCATAATACACAGATCATAGCACAGTACAGCACAGGAACAGGCCATTCAGCCCACAATATCTGTGCTGAACATAATGCCAAATTAAAACGAAGTCTCTTTGGTATCCACATGATCTATATCCCTCCATTCCCTGAAACTTCAAGTGTTTATTGAATAGTGTCTTAAACACCACTATTATCACCATTACATCTGGCAGCCTGTTCCTGACATCCAACACTCTGTGTAAAAACCTGTCCCACACATCTGTTTTAAACTTCCCCACTCTCACCTTAAACGAATGCCCTACAGTATTTGGCATTTCTACCCTGGGAGGAAGTTTCTGACTGTTTACTCTGTCTCTGCCTCTGTTACCCTCTGCTTCTGATGCTCCAGAGAAAATGACCCAAGTTTGCCCAACGTCTTCTTATAGATTGTAATGTGAAAACAACAAATCACCTTGCCAGTTCTGGCAGAAAAAATCCCCCCCCCCCCCAGTACTGTACTTTTTAGATACTGTATCTTTGCCTCTCTTTCTGACAATGTATTCAAGATCCTCTGGTTGAGGAAAGTATCTGATCAACTTCCTTCCCAACTTTCTTCCAAATACTTCTTGTTCATTGTTACTGATATTTCTGGAGAGGTGAACAGACCTTTATATATCCTCAGTGCTCTCTGCTCCAAGAAAGACAACTTTATCAGTCATTCCTCAGTCAAAATCCTCCTGACTATATCCTTGTAAATATCCTCTTTACTCTCCACCTCAGGAACACACCATTTTTACCACAGGATAAAATTGTTGGGCTTCTAATTCCTTACCCTGGTATCCTTCGTCCCACTGAAATTCTGACAGAT
Source organism: Mobula hypostoma (assembly GCF_963921235.1). Lineage (NCBI taxonomy): Eukaryota > Metazoa > Chordata > Chondrichthyes > Myliobatiformes > Myliobatidae > Mobula > Mobula hypostoma. The sequence continues at coordinate 22,063,125 of NC_086125.1, forward strand.
TTTATCACGGTAGCAATCAGCTAACTTCAGCACGTCTTCTGCAGAGTTTAACTGGGCAGAGGAACAAGACAACAGTTAAATGTACTAGGACAACCAAACAAACAGCAATAATCAAGAGTAACTAGCAATCTGAAAAAAATAATGTCTGAAGATGAAGCCTTTAAAATAAAGTCTGAAAATGAAGCCTTTCACAGGCGACTCTGACATATTGTCGAATGGCAACTCTTATTGGAGGTCATGGTGTCAATGAAAGGACACCTCTGAGTATTGATAAGCAGCAAGCAATGGCAGTCTCAGAGCATTCCAACATGCCTTATAGGGTCTGGCAGAACTGTGGTACAGTTCTTGGCCAAACAATCCAGAGCCATGGACCAATGATCAGCTGATCAAATTGAAATTCAGTCATGAATTCAGACAGCATGGAAACAGGCCCTTCAGCCCATTGAGCCTATGCTGACCCTCAAACTCCCATTGATGCTAATGTTAAACTCATTCCTTTATATTCTCTTTACATCAAGATAGAGACATTTAAGAACTCTTAGGTAAGGACAGCAACGTGCAGAGAATAATGGATATGGATGTTGTGTAGGCAGAATGGATTAGTTTATTTTGGTGTTTAATTACTAGTTTCCACCACCATTTTGTGTACAAATCTTTTCAAATTTCACTTCTGAAAGGCATGGCCCTAACTTTCAAACTCTGCCTTCTTGTTCTGGACCTTCCTATGCCCTCTATACTCAGTCCACACTCCCTCCCTTCACATCTGCTCCTCTCTAGCTCTGTTTTCCATAATACACAGATCATAGCACAGTACAGCACAGGAACAGGCCATTCAGCCCACAATATCCGTGCTGAACATGATACCAAACTAATTCTCTTCGGTACCCACATGATCACTGACAGCCCAAGAAACACTGCTGACTCTGGTGAGGACTGCGTCTGCAGGAAAACATTCCAATAGATCCACATCTGGGGATAATGGAAGTTAAGTTTGCTCCTTGGAGAAATGGAGTGGGTGAACATCAGAAGAACTTCTCATACCTGCTGGGCATTTGCTGAATAATCCAAGTTGCACTGTGACAGCGTAGAGTTCTGCTTCTCAGAGACAGGACAGGAAAGTGCATCCACTGGAATGAAAATGGCATTTTAGAGATCTGTGTGTCCACCTGCAACTCTACCGTTTGCCTTCCTGGTGTTCACCGATCAGCCAGGGAAGCACTGACCTCTGTAACTCCAAGCTGATGTACTCCAACAATGAGCAGCATCAGACTCAGACACACCGTACTGTGACTTGACACCACATCTTCCTGACCCCAAGGAAAACTGTGAATGCCTCACCCAAGCCTATGCCCACTGGCACCCAAAGGAACCGATACCATGGTTGGCATTGCACTTGTAATGTTAGCACAAGCCACACTAATGTGAAACGTTGGTATGGGCCTCATTGCTGGTTTGGGAGGGACAATTTGTAAACATCTCCACAGCCATGAAACTAGTTAAATGTGTAAGTGATCAGCCCTCTCAGGTTGGAGGAGCAACACTTCATATTCTGTCTGGTTAGCCTCCAACCTGACAGCATAAAGATTGAATTCTCAAACTTCCAGTAATTTCTCACCCTCGCCCTTCTCTCTTTTTTCTGTTCCCCACTCTGGCTCTCCTCTTATCCCTTCTCTTCTCCTCAGCAACCTATCATCTCCCTCTGGCGTCCCTCCTCTTCCCCTTTCTCCCTCAGTTCACTCTCCTCCTATAAGCTTTCCTCTACTTTGTCCCGTTTTACTTTCTCCAGCTCTCACCTCCCAGCTTCTTACTTCATATCCCTCCCCGTCCCACCTACATTCTCCCTCACCTGACTTTACCAATCACCTGTCAGCTTGTCCCCTTCCCTTTCCCATCTTCTTATTCTGGCTTCTTCACACTTCCTCTCCAGTCCTGATGAAGGGTCTCAGCCCAAAATGACGACTGTTTATTTCTCTTATTAGATGCTACCTGACCGATGAGTTCCTCCAACATTTTCTGTGTGTAACATCAGGACCCATGTTTGATGTAAAGCTGTTTCAATGGGCTGGGGTGAGACCATTCAGCACCAAGTGACAAGGTGCTGAATTTAATTATCTTCTTTGTACATTAAATAATCTTTTCCACACTCCCTCATCTCTACAATCCCATTCTCTGCTCACTCATCACCTTCCCACCACTCACAGAGGCCAGGTCCTCCTGCGACTGACCTGAGGACTGGAGCCAGTGGTATGAACATCTGGGGTGAGCTGCCCATGTTTGAGATCAATCTCTGGATTGGGGCTCTGGGGTCATGAGGAATTCCTCATCAGATGCTACAGACCTTTGGAATTCAGTGAGCCGTGGTTTCTCAAAACACTACGGGGTGTATGGGGTGTCAGGGAGGGGTAGCATCTTTGGTGGAGGAACATTTTGCGCCCTTTTCAAGGTGGTTAGTCCACCTTTGGTCCCCACCTGGCACTCGACTCTCACTTGTGTCTCCCCGTAGCTGTTTGCATGCGACATGGCCACACCCCGGGCAATGGCTTCAACAAGCCGGCTGAACCAGGTGAGGGTCGCCAATGGGTCTCAAACCCTCGGTGAGATGGGGAGTTGTCTATCCCAGCATGTGAAGACCGACTCTGGCAGATTGAGTGGACGAGACCAATGGAAGGTCCAACGGTCAAGGCGGCAGTCTCTGCAAGCGCCGTGTAACGTGTAGAGCATGACAAGACACAGAAGATCTCCTGGTCATCCACTGCACCTAGTCCCATCTCCATCTGTCTCAACTCGTCTTTCCGCTGGATCTAGATGGGAATTGGGAAGAGAGAGTGAGGCTGATGCTGCACAACTCTCCGTCACTTAAATCCAAATCAAGCACTAGTCTTGACACCATTATAAAGCTGGCTGGTGGTGTAGTGGCATCAGCGCTGGACTTCGGGGTGAAAGAAGGATCAGGCTTGAGCTGAGCTGGATGAGTGGCGGTGTTCAGACAATATAAAGAAACAGAGACTGGTAGAGAGTTTAAAGGGCCTTGCTGCTGATTATAGTGAGGTTTTGAAAGGCAGAAAATCCTTTCACCACATCAATTAGCTCTATGCAAGCTCTGAGAAACACTTTTGGCACCACTGAAAGTTCAGCGGAACCCCTGGTGAGATTCAGATACACATTCCAAGAGGAAGGAGAGAAGCTCTCTGCTTCCCTCCTACAGCTGGATAAACTGTCGCATTGCTTGTGCTGCAAAGAACGCATTCAACTTTCTGAGATAAACCTGCTTGAGGGTGGAGCAACTTATGAAGGGCCCACTGTCACAAGTTATGGTTGCTCTACGTATTCCAATGACCCACAAGATGTGTGATCCACCATCTTTTGCTGAGTCACTAAGAAAATAGGATTGAGGAGTGAAATGTTTCCAAAGCCAAGTAATGTCTTCAGTTGTAGGCCCTGTTGCTAGAGTAACCATTGAAGCCACAGAAGCAGAACTTTTGAGAAATGACGTGAGAAACACTCAAGCTGATATGTCTCAATAGATGTCTGTTAATGTTGCAGATAAACATGACGTGTTCACTGGAAAGCCGAACCCACCTGTGAAAATCACGAAGCAGAGCAATGCTGCTGCATAGGGTGAAGGATAGGACTGGTATTCTCTGTTACAAATGTCGAGAAGATGGAGATTTCAAATGAGATTGTGAGAGACAGGAAATCTTCAAATAGTAAACCAGCGGATAAGCAAACAGAAAATGATGGGAAACAACAGAGGGACCCAGTAAAGGAACAGTCTGACGTCCTGGAGCAAAAACGTTCCAATCAGTGTATCAACAGCAATACTAAGGTGCAAAACGTTATTCCTGAAGGTTTAGTGGGGCCAAGTTCTGATGTCTCCAGACACTCTGAAGGTATTTATGCTAGAGTCATACTTGACACAGGTTCTCAAGTTACTTTACTCTACAGATCCTTTTCAACAGGGATTTGACACATTTACTGTTGGCTCCTATCAGTGCCCTTGAGGTTTGGGGGCTTAGTGCAGATGCTTACCCTTATGATGGTTATTTGTCGTTGACACTGGTGTATTCAGGAGCAGATATTTCAGTAGCTGAGACTATTGATACACTTGTGTTAGTTTGCCCGGATTCAGTTGTCAAAGGTAAAGTTGCCATTCTTGTGGGAACAAACACTTCCACTGTGAAGGCAGATGGGAGCATGTAAAGAGAGAAAGGGAGAGAACTTTCTGAGAACTTTGTCTATTCTCCCTGCATTCAGAGCTGCCTTTGAGAATGTGCAAGTTTCTCCTGTGAAGGATGATGAGAATAAAAGAGGAAATGTATAGTATACTCAGTCACTTTACCTTCTGCCGGAGGAGGTAGAGTGACTGGAACACCCAGATTCTCAGGAGAGCCCAGTACCCCAGCCATTTTTGTGGATGTGCCTGACAATCAGGAAGAAAATCCACTTCTGCCTGCAGGAGTGCTGGTGAGACCTAACTGTAGAAATCTTTGGGTGTCTATTCTAACAGAAGAACAGGGATTGTCAGGAACACCTCAGGAGGAGATGTCAGGAGTTTCTAGTTTCCCAGTAAAGAAAAAGGAAGAGGAATAGTCTCCTCTATTAGGGAAGTTGACATTGAAGTCAGTCAACTTTGATGACTCACCAATACCAGAGGAATGGAAAAAGAGACTAACTTATAAGATATTGGAACACTAAGACATCTTTTCTACTGACAATTTTGCTGTTGGTTGTTCCACGAGTACTCACCACACTATCATAGTGACAGACATACCTTTCCATTCATCACCAGCGGAGATTGAATTCACAGTGATAGCTAACTCATTACGAGCCTACAGTGAGGCAGTTTCAGTTACAAGGTCTATCTCTACCTCTTCCCCTTCCCTCTCTGGATCACAGTGGTATTCCCATGGATTTCCCAGGCCCTCACTGAACCTGCTCCCACATGGTCTCCACATTGGATTGTGTGGAGTTTGCGATCTTGGGTCAGAATAGTAACCACCATGCCAGCTACAGATGGCAAATCTGGACAAACTTGTTCCTGGAGAAACTCAACAGGTCATGAAATCCATGTCCATTACAATAACCCTTCTGTGGGACTTGCACAGAATACCTTTCTTTACTTCGAGTTCTCTGAAGGACAACGTTGAAGGGATGTCAATGACAACCACTACTTTGAATTGATTTTCAATATTGTGGTTATATTAAATCCATACATTCACAGATCTTCCCTGCAGTGAGGTTGGCAGTTGCAGAAAATGCCAGAAACCCTATGATGAAGTTATACTGGTGGGAACCCACTGTGTTGTTACAAGTTACATATTAGTCACAGGGTGACTATTCACAATTGTCGACATCTGTGAGAAAGGACAAAATCTTTCACAATGATAAACACTGTTTGCTCCTGATTACAGGTGCACTCTGTGGGTCTGGATGGAGCAAAACATAGGCATGTTGTTTAAACACAGACCAGACCTTCCTTGGAACAAACAATTCAGTGATTTTCTTGAGAAAGGCCTTCAGAGTCGAGGCAGAAAGACAGATATGTGGAGTTAAGGCACTGACCACTCTAGATTGAATTGAATCAGGGAATCAATAGCTTCCAGCTGCTGGAGGCCGAGATAGTTACTAGCCTGCTCTCCTGCTCATTGGATCTGGAAGCTGCCTATCAACACCTGCAGATCCCAGTGGAGGAATCAAGAGTAGCCCCACCTTCTCTGGTGATGTGACTAGTTAGAATGCTAAAGATGTGCCACGGAGAACATTCTGACTTGTTGCATCTCCATCTGGTTTTGAGAGGCCACCACACATGATGAGAAAAACCTGCAGAGTTGTAAATATTGCCTACACCACTATGGGTAGTCGCCTTCCCACTATCAAGGAATTCTTCAAAATGCAAAGCCAAAAAAAGGTGCACCCGTTATTAAGGACCCCCACCACCAAAGACCTGCCCTTTTCACAATAATACCATCAGGTAGGACATTCAAGAGCTTGAAGAGAAACGCTGAGTGTTTTGGTTACAGCTTCTTCCTCTGTGACATCAGATTTCTGAATGGACAGTGAACCCATGAATACCACCTCACTATTTTCACTCTCTTTTCTCCCTACTTATTTAAAAAAGGAGGTGGAGTGAAGTTAAGATGGCGCTAAATGTCGACTCCCTTGCTTTTATCTTCGGAAACAGCTCTATTTCTGTCTTTAGTATCTTTATTTTCTCCTTTCAGTGTTCTTTTGGAGACCCTGCCCTGCAGTTACACACTGACTTCGGTTCTTTGCGGGAATGGGACCTGTTCTCAGGGTTTCAGAATGCCAAGGGTTTGGCCTGAGAGTCTGGCTCGAATTTGGAAGCTTAAGATCTCGGGGCTCTGGAGACGGGTGGATCGAGGGTCGGTTTCACGGCAGGAGACCCGTGTGTCGTCGGGGGAGTCGGGATATCTGCTGTGGGCCTGAAGACCCAGGATCTGTGCAACCTTCAGGCATAGAGCTCAAAAAAAGCGATGTAATGGACCTTTAACATCGTAAACCAGCGGGCTGTTGTTATATCTCCCCGCCCGCTGGGGAAAAAATGGAGATGCCTCCTTCTCCCTTATTAGGGAGAGAGAGAACATGTGGTATGTTGAATGCCAGATGAAATGTGAAATCTGTGGGGTAACTGCAAGTCTGTATCTTTGCTATTGCTTTGCTCACGATGAGTGCTTGTTGGTGGTAACGATGCTTGCTTTTTTTTCTGTTGGGGGAGGGGGTATTGTTGCTCCCTGTGCTTACGCACATGAGGGAGAGAAGCTGGGGGACTATGGGGTTCCTGTCGTTCATTCTTTGGGGCACTTCTGTTTTTGTGGATGTTTGCGAAGAAAAAGCATTTCAGTATGTATATTATATACATTTCTCTGACATTAAATTGGACCTTTGAATTTTTAAATATATATTTCTTATCATAATTATTGTATATTTTCTGTATTGCACTGTACTGCTACTGCAAATCAAGACATTTCACGACAGATGTCAGTGACAATAAACAGGAATCTGATTCTGATGGAGTCATGTATTAAGTTATGGTAGGGAACAGGAACCGTGGTGTACAAAGGCTGTAATAAATCTGGTCAAGAAGAAAAGAAAAGCTTACAAAAGGTTCAGAGAGCTTGGTAATGTTAGAGATCTAGAAGATTATAAAGCTTACTGGAAGGAGCTTAAAAAGGAAATTAGGAGAGCCAGAAGGGGCCATGAGAAGGCCTTGGTGGGCAGGATTAAGGAAAACCCCAAGGCATGCTCCAAGTATGTGAAGAGCAAGAGGATAATACGTGAAAGAATAGGACCTATCAAGTGTGACAGTGGGAAAGTGTGTATGGAACTGGAGGAAATAGCAGATGTACTTAATGATTATTTTACTTCAGTATTCACTATGGAAAAGGATCTTGGTGATTGTAGTGATAACTTGCAGTGGACTGAAAAGCTTGAGCAAGTAGATATTAAGAAAGGGGATGTGCTGGAGCTTTTCGAAAGCATAAATGTGGATAAGCCGCCGGGACTGGATGAGATGTACCCCAGGCTACTGTGGGAGGTGAGGGAGGAGATTGCTGAGCCTCTGGCAATGATCTTTGAATCATCAATGGGGACAAGAGAGGTTCCAAAGGATTGGAGGGTTGCAGATGTTGTTCCTTTATTCAAGAAAGGGAGTAAAGATAGCCCAGGAAATTATAGACCAGTGAGTCTTACTTCAGTGGTTGGTAAGTTGATGGAGAAGATCCTGGGAGGCAGGATTTATGAACATTTGGAGAGGTATAATATGATTAAGACTAGTCAGCATGGCTTTGTCAAGGGCAGGCCATGCCTTACGAGCCTGATTGAATTTTTTGAGGATGTGACTAAACACATTGATGAAGGAAGAGCAGTAGATGTAGTGTATAGGGATTTCAGCAAGCCATTTGTTAAGGTACCCCATAAAAGGCTTACTGAGAAAGTAAGGAGGCATGGGATTCTAGGGGACATTGCTTTGTGGATCCAGAACTGGTTTGCCCACAGAAGGCAAAGAGTGGTTGTAGATGGGTCATACTCTGCATGGAGGTCTGTGACCAGTGGTGCGCCTCAGAGATCTGTTCTGGGACCCTTACTCTTCATGATCTTTATAAATGACCTGGATGGAGGTTACAGTGGGACATTGACAGGATGCAAAACTGGGCTGAGAAGTGGCAGATGGAGTTCAACCCAGATAAGTGTGAAGTGGTTCATTTTGGTAGGACAAATATGATGGCAGAATAAAGTATTTATGGTAAGAATCTTGGCAGTGCGGAGGATCAGAGGGATCTTGAGGTCTGAGTCCATCAGACGCTCAAAGCAGCTGCGGAGGTTCACTCTGTGGTTAAGAAGGCATATGGTGTATTGGCCTTCATTAATCATGGAATTGAACTTAGGAGCCGAGAGGTAATGTTGCAGCTATATAGGACCATGGTCAGACCACATTTGGAGTACTGTGCTCAGTTCTGGTCACCTCACTACAGGAAGGATGTGGAAGCCATAGAAAGGGTGCACAGGAGATTTACAAGGATGTTGCCTGGTTAGGGAGCATGCCTTATGAAAACAGGTTGAGTGAACTCGGCCTTTTCTCCTTGGAGCGGAGGATGAGAGGTGACCTGATAGAGGTGTATCAGATTATGAGAGGCCTTGATCGTGTGGATAATCAGAGGCTTTTTTCCAGGGCTGAAATGGCTAGCATGAGAGGGCACAGCTTTAAAGTGCTTGGAAGTAGGTACAGAGGAGATGTCAGGGGTAAGTTTTTTTATGCAGAGAGTGGCGACTGCGCGGAATGGGCTGCCGGCAAAGGTGGTGGAGGCGGATATGATAGGGTCTTTTAACAGACTTTTGGAGGGGTACATGCAGCTTAGAAAAATAGAGGGTTATGGGTAAGCCTAGTAATTTCTAAGGTAGGGACATGTTCAGCACAACTTGCCTCCTCCAGTCACACCTGTCCCTGGACAATGCAGTACTCTAAAGGAACATGACTGGTCAATGAATTCATTTCACAAACTCTGAAATATAAAATCATGGAGTAATAAAGCACAGAAAAAGACCCCTTGGCCCATCTCATCCATGCCAACCACAATCAACTATTCCCATTTGCTTGTCAGTCCTTTTTCCCTTCCCATTTGAACTAATGATGAGATTTATCAAAGAAAACAACAGAAAAACCAATGATAACTTCTCCACCTCCCCACAATGACTCTCCTATGCAACTTATACAGGACAGAGCCCATTAAATTCATCTTTAGTTGTAGGACTCTGTAGGAGAATTGTGGATGACTGATATCCTCAGTCAGTTGGGATTTATTCACCATTTTCATGTTGAGACAAAGTTCTTACCTTCACAAACTTTCCCTGCTGTGAGTTTGGTGGTCGCAGGTAATGCCTGAAACCCTGTTTTGCAGTTGCACTGGTAGGATCCCATTACGTTGATGCAAGTTGCATGTTTGTGACAAGGTGAAGACTTGCATTCATCGATATCTGTGTGAACAGGGAAAATCTCTCTCAATAGTAAACATGGATTGCTCCCTTTTATACCTGGACTCTGTGGGTCGGGATGGAGTAACTCAGCTCTGTGTTGTTTAATCCAGAGAAGACCTCTGCTGGAACAGAGGATTGAGTGAGTATTCTTGGGAAGGGGACTTATGGTTTGAGAATGGAGTTAAGGAGCAGATGGAATTGACTCAAGGAACCAAATGGCCTGTCACCTGTTAGAAGTGGAGATGGTTACTACCCTGCTCTCCATTCCATGAGCTTATCAATAACGGTGTGGAAGGTCGGCAGCAACCCTGCCTTCTGTACTGGAGCTGCTTTTCATTGGATGGGAGCAGGGAGGAAAGAGGACTCTCAGTGCTCCATTCATCTTTAATATGACTGTGGCAAGACCAGGTTTAGTCACATTTAAACTTCAGTTAATTGCCCACTCCCTCCCTGAATTTGCATTGGAAGTACAGCACTGGAAATACTCAGCAGGTCAGGCAGCATCCGTGGATGAGAATCAGAATGCTGGGAGATTCCAGGACCATCCCTGGTTTCAGATTTCCAGCATGATCGACTCTGCAGCCCATTGAGTCTCCTTCTCCATTCCATAATGGCTGATCCCATACATATGCTTTCTCCCCATATCATTTGATGCTCTGACTGATCAGAAAATGATAAACTTCCGCCTTAAATTTACCCACGGACCTGCCCTCCACGCAGTCTGTGGCATGGCATTCTATGGGGGTGGGGGGGGGGGTTCTACATGGCATTCACTAAGGGGGCTGCTGTTGTAGAAAACATTCTGGTATGTCTCTCCACAGCCTCCTCTACTGTAAAGATGAAGCCACACTCAGGTTGGAGGACACCACCTTATATTCCGTCTGGGTAGCTTCCAACCTGATGGCATGAACATTGGCTTCTCAAACTTCTGCTAATGCCCCACCTCCCCCTCGTACCCCATCCGTTATTTATTTATTTTCACACATTCTTTCTCTCTCTCTCCTTTTTCTCCCTCTGTCCCTCTCACTATACCCCTTTCCCATCCTCTGGGTTTTTCCCCCCCTCCCCCTTTTCTTTCTCCCTGGGCCTCCTGTCCCATGATCTTCTCATATCCCTTTTGCCAATCAACTGTCCAGCTTTTGGCTCCATCCCTCCCCCTCCTGTCTTCTCCTATCATTTTGGATCTCCCCCTCCCCCTCCCACTTTCAAATCTCTTACTAGCTCTTCTTTCAGTTAGTCCTGACGAAGGGTCTCGGCTCGAAACGTCGACTGTACCTCTTCCTATAGATGCTGCCTGGCCTTCTGCGTTCACCAGCAACTTTGATGTGTGCTACAGATTCACTACTCTGTCTAAAAAAACCTCATCCTTAACTCTGTTCTAACAAGTAGGGAGTGATTCCTGTGGAAAGCTGAAAGTGAAGGGAAGGGAAAGATGTGCTTGGTGGTGTGATCTCGTTGGAGATGGCGAAGTTATGGAGAATTATATGCTGGATGCGGAGGCTGGTGGGGCGGTATGTGAAGACGAGGAACTCTATCCCTGGTGTGCCGGTGGGAAGATGGAGTGAGGGCAGATGTGCGCAAAATGGCAGAGATGAGGGTAAGAGCAGCGTAGATGGTGGAGGAAAGGAAGCCCCTTTCTTTGAAGAATGACGACATCGCAGTTGGACGAGAATGAAAAGCCTCATCCTGAGAGCAGATGTGGCAGAGATGGAGGAACTGAGAGATGGAGATGGTATTTTTAATAGTGAAAGGCTGGGAAGAGGTACTGTACAGATAGCTGTGAGAGTCAATTGGTTTATAAAAAATATCTGTAGATAGACTGTCTCCAGAGATGAAGACAGATCCAGAAAGGGGTGTTGGAAATAGACCAAATGAATTTGAGGGCAGGGTGGAAGTTGGAGGCAAGTCAACAAGCTCAGAATGGGTGCAGGAAGTAGCAGCAATGTAGTCGTCAATATAGAGTAGGAAGAATTGGGGAGTGATACCAGTGTAGGCTTGAAACATGAACTGTTCCACGTAGCCAACGAAAAGGCAGGCATAGCGGGGACACATGTGACTGCCCATGGCTATCCCTTTGAAGGAAGTGGGATTAGCTGAAGGAAAATTTACTGAGGGAGATGACCAGTTCTGTAAGATGGAGGAGAGTGGCTGTGGAGGGGAATTGGTTGGGTCTATTGTCCACAAAGAAGTAGAGAGCTTTAAGGCTCTTCTGATGAGGGATGGAGATGTATTGGGATTGGACACCCGTAGTGAAAATGAGATGATTGGGGCCAAGGAACTTAAAGTCATTGAAAAGATCAAGAGTGCATGAGTGTCACGGACATAGGTTGGAAGGGACTGAACCGGGGGACAAAAAAACAAAGCTGAGGTATGCAGCCCCAAGCTCAGTGGGACAGGAACAGACAGAAAAAAATGGGTCTACCTGGACAGTCAGGTTTATGGACTTTGGGTGGAAATGGAGAGGGGGGAGTGCGGGGTAAGGGAACTCTGGTTGGTGACAATGGGTCGGAGATCTTCAGAGTCTTGCTTTTTAAATCTTTTTATTATTATTATATTATTATTCAAAAATAACACGAGTACATCAAATTAAACAACACTTACAATGTCTCAAGGGAAAAAAACATTTTAAAGATTGAAAAATTTTGGTGATAATGAAAAAAACCTATTAAGCAGAAAAAGTGGGGGGAAACCCCATTAGGTGTACAACCCGAAGCCATGCGACATACAAAAAGCTTCTAAAGATAAACATCAAACCGCCAGCAAAAAAAAATACCAAAAATTTACAATTACATCATGGAGGAAATCTATGAATTAACTCAAATGATAATAACGAGCAAATGAACCCCACCTTTTCTCAAAATCAAATAAAGGTTCAACGGTTTGACTAATTTTCTCCAAACTAAGACATAGCATCACTTGAGAGAACCATTGTGACAAAGTGGGAGCTGATGTATCCTTCCACTTCAACAAAATGGCCCTCTGATCAATGTAACAAGTGCAATAACATGTTGGTCAAACACAGAGATACCATGGATATTTTGAGGAGTTATTCCAAAAAGCACAGTTAATTTGTTAAGTTGTAAATAAATTTTAAGTGCTTCAGAAGTTGTTGAAAAAACTGACTTCCAGAACTGTTCCAGGATAGAACAAGACCAAAACATGTGTCAGTGTAGCTGTCTCAGTTTTACATCTATCACAATAACTATCGACATTAAGAAATATTTTAGACAGTCTCTCCTTCATCAAATGGTAATGATATACAATTTTAAATTGAATCAGTGAATGATTAGCACAGATCGAAGAAGTGTTAACCAGCTTCAGAATCTGTGTCCAATTCTCCGTTATAAAAGTCAAATTGAGTTCCTTTTCCCAATCTTGCTTAATCTTAAATAAAGGACGTTTATCCCATTGTAATAATAAATTATAAATTCTTCCAATAGAACCCTTCGTTGAAGGGTTCATATTCATAATATTATCTAACAGGTCAGCCTCCAATATATAAGGAAAATTACTTAAGTATTTTTGTAAGAAATATCTAACTTGAAGGTATTGTAAAAAGCGTGAGTATGAAAGAGAATATTTATCAACTAATTGTTCAAGACATCAATCTATCTTCTTTAAATAAATCCAAAAAAGAATTAATACCTTTATTTTTCCAAAGTTAAAAAAAATTGGATCACTCAAAGAAGGTTTAAAAAAGTAATTTCGTTAAATTAAACTACAAAGTTTAAATTTTTTAAGATTAAAAAATTGCGGAACTGGAGCCAAATTTGTAAAGAATGCTTAATCACAGCATATAGGTTTAAATTAGTAACTTTAGCTAATTGTCCAGGTAAAGCAACTCCCAATAATGAGGTTAAATAAAACTGTTTCATAGCTTTCAATTCCGGGTCTACCCAAATTGGCCGATCGTTCTTATCAACCCAATATAACCAAAAGGACTTGTATCACACATTAACAGCCCAGTAATACATTCTTAAATTAGGCAAAGCAAGACCTCCATCCTTTTTCAACTTTTATAAGCGACATTTACTAATTCTTGGTCTGTTTATTGTTCCAAATAAAAGATAAAATAATAGAATCAATCTGATCAAAAAGCTTCTTAGTGAAAAAAAACAGGGATATTCTGAAATAAATATAAAAATTTTGGTAAAATCATCATTTTAACTATATGGATACGACCGACAAGTGAAAATGTAAGTGGACTCCATCTACTAAATAAATACTTCATAGAGTCTACCAAGGGAACAAAATTGGCTTTATAAAGATCCTCATTTTTTAGTGATTATAACACCTAAATATCTAAAAGAATCCGTGACTTTGAAAGGAGTATTATCATATATAGAAAAAATTCATTTAAAAGAAACAATTCACTTTTACTAAAATTTATTTTATAACCCGAAAAATCTCCAAATTCATTGAATAATTTTAGCAAGGCAGAAATAGATTCTTCGGGATTTGATATATAAACCAATAAATTGTCAGCGTAAAGAGAAATCTTATGAATAGCCTCATTCACAAAGATCCCATGAATATTTTTAGCTTCACGAAGAGCAATAGCAAGGGGTTCTAATATTAAATTAATTAAGAAAGGACTTAATGGACAACCTTGTCTTATCCCCTGTGAAAGCTGAAAAAAAGGAGACCTACAGTTGTTAGTTACAACAGTAGCAATAGGAGTTTTATATATCATTCTAATCCAATTACTAAAATTAACACCAAAGCCAAATTTCTCTAAAACATTAAATAAATATTTCCATTCGACGCGATCGAATGCTTTTTCAGCATCCAAAGAGACGACACATTATGGAGTTTTAAAAGAGGACAAATATATAGTGTTAAATAGTCTCCAAACATTTGAAAAATAATAATGACCTTTTATAAAGCCTGTTTGATCTTTAAAAATAATTTTACCCAAAATATTCTCCAACCGATTGGCCATCATCTTTGACAGAACCTTAGCATCGACATTCAATAATGAAATAGGTCTATATGAGGCACAGTCAGTAGGCTCTTTATCCTTTTTAAGAATTAAAGAAATAGAAGCCTCATAGAAAGTAGAGGGCAAATCGCCTTTCACAAAAGAATCCTTAAACATTTCCAACATATACGGGGAAAGCAAATTTCCAAATTTTTTATAAAATTCTACAGGATAACCATCAGGTCCAGGTGCCTTACCAGATTGCATTGAAAAAATAGCTTTATGAATTTCGGCTTCAGTAATTTGGGCATCAAGAATTTTTTGATCCTCAACAAAAATTTTAGGAAAAGCAATCTTTCGTAAGAAAGCATTCATTTCAGAAGAATCTACTGGACATTGAGATTTATAAAGTTCAGTATGAAAATCTTGAAAAATCATATTAATTTCTTCATATTCCCAAGCCGGGGTACCATCTTTCCCACAAATTTTCAAAATTTGCCTTTTGCCTCTAGCCATTTTTAATTGAGATGCGATCTGTTTGTTATGTTTTATCTCCAAACATATAAAAATGGCTCTTTAACTTAAGCAAATAGCCTTCAATGTGATGAATTAGTAATAGGTTATATTGTGATTGAAATTCCACCCTTTGCTTGAATAGATCAATATTAGGGAAAATTGCATAAATATTATCCAAGTCTTTAATTTGTTTTGAAATCTTATCTATTTCTGCTTTAGTCTGTTTTTTAAGCTTAGCTGAATAAGAAATGATCTGACCACGTAAAAATGCTTTAAATGTATCCCATATAATTAATTTGGACGTACCCCCATATCATTAAAAAAATTCTTTTATCTGGGTTTCAACGAAACTGACAAAGACCACACCTGTCTGCAAATGGAGTAGCAGCAATCTTGTGCTGCTCTTAGTTTGTTTCTCTCCCCCTAGTTTAAACTTCAAATTTAAAATTTTTATTTGCTGATTCTTGAGACAGAACAATATGTCTATGTCTACGAGGAGTGGGAAGAACTTGTCTGAACCTAGTGACAAAGGTAATGGGAAAGGAAAGATGCAAAAGGAAAGATCTGATGAAATGCCACCATGGAGTAGTTTTGAAAATCTAGTTGGGTTAAATATGCTATTAACTTTTTATTCTGCTTTATTATAGCGTCTTATAACCAATTTAATATTTAGGGATTTAATGTTAAACTTAAAAATGGCGCTGATTTTTCTTTTTAAGAGATAACATTATTTTGGTTCTTTCTTGTTTAATAGATGCTGGAATGTAAATACTTTCCTTTGTTGAGACTTTATTGTTTTTCTTACAAGGTCACTCAGTTTTTTTTTACTAACTCGGGGGAGGGAAAGAAAATCCTTTTTTCCGTACAGACAGAGCAGTCCCTGGCTTCGTATTCTATCATAGCTTGCTTGCCTTTTCTTTTCAGGCTTTCGGGGAGGTGGGTGAGGCTAGAGTTAGGAGTTTTTTTCCTATTGGGTGGTTCTGGAGCATGCGTGTTTTCTAGGTGGTTGTATTCTTCACCCTGCCATTTTTGATCATCCCGTATTGGTATGTGCTCTGTGCATGTGTAAAGTAGAATAAAATTATAGTATGGTACTTAAATAGATTAATGTAATAAATTGGAATGTACATGGTTGGAATCATCCTTTCAAACGAAAAAAGACTTTTAAAATTATTAACCGGTTCCAACCTGATATAAATTTTACTCAACAGACATATCAGGGCGGGAGATCAAAATAGATTTTTTGAATGGTGGAGAGGTTTGCAGTTCCACTCTACTTCTCAGAGTAAAACTAAAGGTGTGTCCATCTTTATTAAATCCAATATATTTATTCAACAGGATATTGAGTCAGATTCTAATAGTAGATTTTTAATTGTTAAAGGAGTGATCTGTAACAGAAAAGTTGTTTTGGTCAATCTGTAGGGTCCTAACTCAGATAATCCTTTTTTTAAAAAAGGTATTTGCTTCACTGCCTGATTTAAATGAATATATGTTGATAATGGGCGGGGATTTTAACTGCTGTTTAAATCCTATGATTGACAAGAGCTCAACCAATCAGCGACTTCCAAATTGCTCCGCGTCACTTATTACCTCCTTTTTGATCGATTTTGGATTGATCGAATTATGGAGGTATCTGCACCCCGATAACAGAGAATATTCTCTCTTTTCACGTTTATAAAAAATATTCGAGGGTTGATTATATTGCCTAGTGTTAAGAATTGTGAATATGATGCTATTGCTATATCTGATCATGCACCTGAGTTTGTCTTTTGAATTTGATGATGTCATTCTTATCCACCCACTATGGCGCATATCTCAGACATTATAGAAACATAGAAAATAGGTGCAGGAGTAAGCCATTTGGACCTTCGAGCCTGCACCGCCATTTATTATGATCATGGCTGATCATCCAACTCAGAACCCCGCCCCAGCCTTCCCTCCATACCCCCTGACCCCCGTAGCCACAAGGGCCATATCCAACTCCCTCTTAAATATAGCGAATGAACTGGCCTCAACTGTTTCCTGTGGCAGAGAATTCCACAGATTCACCACTCTCTGTGTGAAGAAGTTTTTCCTAATCTCGGTCCTAAAAGGCTTCCCCTCTATCCTCAAACTGTGGCCCCTTGTTCTGGACTTCCCCAACATCGGGAACAATCTTCCTGCATCTAGCCTGTCCAATCCCTTTAGGATCTTACATGTTTCAATCAGATCCCCCTTCAATCTTCTAAATTCCAACGAGTACAAGCCCAGTTCATCCAGTCTTTCTTCATGTGAAAGTCCTGCCATCCCAGGAATCAATCTGGTGAACCTTCTTTGTACTCCCTCTATGGCAAGGATGTCTTTCCTCAGATTAGGGGACCAAAACTGCACACAATACTCCAGGTGTGGTCTCACCAAGGCCTTGTACAACTGCAGTAGTACCTCCCTGCTCCTGTACTCGAATCCTCTCGCTATAAATGCCAGCATACCATTAGCCTTTTTCACCTCCTGCTGTACCTGCATGCCCACTTTCAATGACTGGTGTATAATGACACCCAGGTCTCGTTGCACCTCCCCTTTTCCAAATCGGCCACCATTCAGATAATAATCTGTTTTCCTATTTTTGCCACCAAAGTGGATAACTTCACATTTATCCACATTAAATTGCATCTGCCATGAATTTGCCCACTCACCCAAACTATCCAAGTCACCCTGCATCCTCTTAGCATCCTCCTCACAGCTAACACTGCCACCCAGCTTCGTGTCATCCGCAAACTTGGAGATGCTGCATTTAATTCCCTCATCCAAGTCATTAATATATATTGTAAACAACTGGGGTCCCAGCACTGAGCCTTACGGTACCGCACTAGTCACCGCCTGCCATTCTGTAAAGGTCCCGTTTATCCCCACTCCTTGCTTCCTGTCTGCTAACCAATTCTCCACCCACACCAATACCTTACCCCCAATACCGTGTGCTTTAAGTTTGCACACTAATCTCCTGTGTGGGACCTTGTCAAAAGCCTTTTGAAAATCCAAATATACCACATCCACTGGTTCTCCCCTAACCACTCTACTAGTTTACATCCTCAAAAAATTCTATGAGATTCGTCAGACATGATTTTCCTTTCACAAATCCATGCTGACTTTGTCCGATCATTTCACTGCTTTCCAAATGTGCTGTTATCACATCCTTGATAACTGACTCCAGCAGTTTCCCCACCACCGACGTTAGGCTAACCGGTCTATAATTCCCCGGTTTCTCTCTCCCTCCTTTTTTAAAAAGTGGAGTTACATTAGCCACCCTCCAATCCTCAGGAACTAGTCCAGAATCTAACGAGTTTTGAAAAATTATCACTAATGCATCCACTATTTCTTGGGCTACTTCCTTAAGCACTCTAGGATGCAGACCATCTGGCCCTAGGGATTTATCTGCCTTCAATCCCTTCAATTTACCTAACACCACTTCCCTACTAACATGTATTTCGCTCAGTTCCTCCATCTCACTGGACCCTCTGTCCCCTACTATTTCTGGAAGATTATTTATGTCCTCCTTAGTGAAGACAGAACCAAAGTCATTATTCAATTGGTCTGCCATGTCCTTGCTCCCCATAATCAATTCACCTGTTTCTGTCTGCAGGGGACCTACATTTGTCTTTACCAGTCTTTTCCTTTTTACATATCTATAAAAGCTTTTACAGTCTGTTTTTATGTTCCCTGCCAGTTTTCTCTCAAAATCTTTTTTCCCCTTCCTAATTAAGCCCTTTGTCTTCCTCTGCTGAACTCTGAATTTCTCCCAGTCCTCAGGTGAGCCACTTTCTCTGGCTAATTTGTATGCTTCTTCTTTGGAATTGATACTATCCCTAATTTCTCTTGTCAGCCACGGGTGTACTACCTTCCTTGATTTATTCTTTTGCCAAACTGGGATGAACAATTGTTGTAGTTCATCCATGCAACCTTTAAATGCTTGCCATTGCATATCCACTGTCAATCCTTTAAGTGTCATTTGCCAGTCTATCTTAGCTAATTCACGTCTCATACCTTCAAAGTTACCCCTCTTTAAGTTCAGAACCTTTGTTTCTGAATTAACTATGTCACGCTCCATCTTAATGAAGAATTCCACCATATTATGGTCACTCTTACCCAAGGGGCCTCTCACGACAAGATCGTTAATTAAACCTTCCTCATTGCTCAAAACCCAGTCCAGAATAGCCTGCTCTCTAGTTGGTTCCTCGACATGTTGGTTCAAAAAACCATCCCGCATACACTCCAAGAAATCCTCTTCCTCAGCACCTTTACCAATTTGGTTCACCCAATCTACATGTAGATGGAAGTCACCCATTATAACTGCTGTTCCTTTATTACACACATTTCTAATTTCCTGTTTGATACCATCTCCGACCTCACTACTACTGTTAGGTGGCCTGTACACAACTCCCACCAGCGTCTTCTGCCCCTTAGTGTTACGCAGCTCTACCCATATTGATTCCACATCTTCCCGGCTTATGTCCTTCCTTTCTATTGCGTTAATCTCTTCTTTAACCAGCAGCGCCACCCCACCTCCCCTTCCTTCATGTCTATCCCTCCTGAATATTGAATATCCCTGAACGTTGAGCTCCCATCCCTGGTCACCCTGGAGCCATGTCTCTGTGATCCCAACTATATCATAATCATTAATAACAATCTGCACTTTCAATTCATCCACCTTATTACGAATGCTTCTTGCATTGACACACAAAGCCTTCAGGCGCTCTTTTACAACTTTCTTAGCCCTTATACAATTATGCTGAAAAGTGGCCCTTTTTAATGCTTGCCCTGGATTTGTCGGCCTGCCACTTTTACTTTTCTCCTTAGTACTTTTTGCTTCTACCCTCACTTTACACCCCTCTGTCTCTCTGCACTGGTTCCCATCCCCCTGTTGTGAACTAACCTCCTCACGCCTAGCCTCTTTAATTTGATTCCCAACCCCCAACCATTCTAGTTTAAAGTCACCTCAGTAGCCCAAAACTCTGACTTCACTTCCCAGACTTCACTTCCAGATTCTGTTGGAGCCCAATTTACTCCCAGCAGCGCCTTATTTGGTTTCCATGGGATACAGAGAACCACTTCTCGTGGCAATGCCTGCTCTCTCCTTCCAGCTGGAGACATTTAGTGGTCAATTACAGGCAGTGAGTTGGGACAGTGAGGTGATAAAGCATTGATCAATATGAAATGTAAATGTAAAATGATTTGCCAGTAACTTTTGTAAAGCTGTTAACCAGCTTAACGTTGTCTGATCCAAACTATCTCACACTTAACTGTCTAACAAGAGGTGGAGATCAGTGAGGGTACATGAACACAATTTACTCGAATGCTTGTTGTATTCAGGAATGAAATAAGATGTTCATATTTAGTTGAAAGACCTGTAGTTTTCCTTTACAAGTAACTTTGCTTGAAAATTGGTCTGTTATCTACGTGCCGATGAATAATATTTACTGACACCGTTTTGCAAGTGTGAAGATATCTAGATTCAGCAGCTCTAGATCTCTTTGTTTTGCACAGAGTTGAAGGAGGCAATTCAGCCCATCGAGTCTCCTCTGGCTTGCAAAGCAATCCCAACTATTGCCCAATCACACATACTCTGCAGTCAAGAAAAATTACAACGGCCAATTATTCTCCAAGTTGCACAACTTTGGGATGTGAAAGGGAACAAGAGCATCCGGAGGAAACAAACACATCATCAGGAAAACTGCAAACTCCAATTCTTACATTCTTGGCTCAACTCTTCAAAATTGAAACAAAAGAGATGCTGGAAATATTGAACAACACACACAAGATGCTGGAGGAAGTTAGCAAGTCAGGCAGCATCTATGGAAGGGAGTAAACAGTCAACATTTTGGGCCAAGTCAGTCCTGATAAAGAGTCTTGGCTCGAAACATTGACTATTTATTTTCCTCCACAGATGCTGTCTGAGTTTCTGAGTTCCTCTTTAAAGTTTAGAATTATTTTATGCTAAGATAAATGTTGTGCGAAGATTTTAACTTATTATAAGAACAATCTACCTCCTCCCTCCCACATGACCATCCATTTTCCTTTCATCCATGTGCTTATCTCAGTGTCTCTTAAATACATCTACTGCACCTGCTGGTTTAAAATGACGCTGGTGAACCTCAGTGATGTCTGTCTGATGGTTAATGAAACAAGGTGGGGCGGGGGGGAAGGTCGACTCAGACCATGAGAGGCCTGCGTCGGGCATTTTCATGCCTTACAAGGTGCAGATTGGAAGTCTGTGTGGGGCACCACTCCTAGCACAGACTAGAGCAATGTGTGATTAAGTGCCTTGCTTAAGGGCACAAACATGCTGCCACAGCTGAGGCTCGCACTAGCGACCTTGAGATATCTAGAGGAACGCCTTCACCACTTGGCCACATGCCCACCGAAACAAGGATAGCAATAAAATATTTTGTTAACTACACTTTTTCTGGCAATCAACAATCAGAACTGAGGCAAGGCGAGGTGGCATACCTGTCTCTGAGCGAGTGGAAGAGTGTGAAAGGATGGGCAGTAATGCCTCCATGGCATAAAAAAAGGTCTGGAACCCCTACTCTACAGTATCCTATAAAGTACCTCCAGAGCAGTGACAACATGGTTTAAATACGGAGTAATTCTCCCTCTGTGCCATCCCATCAAACATATCCTGAGCAGGGATATCATGGGTTAAATACATGGTAAATCTCCCTCTGCAATGTACCATCTCATAACCTCACACCCGCTATATGCCACATTATGAGCTCCTCCACAATTGCAGCATTTTGGTTGCACTCCTGTTCCGCACTTTCCATATTCATGATCACCCCCACATCTAGCGCATCTCCTCTGCCTTTTACAGTTTTTAGTTATGTGTCCAAACCTTGGACAATTATAGCACCTCAATGACTTTGGTACATCCACCCTTACTGGGTACCACATGAACCCAGGAACACCTTCCTTGGTACTCTTTCTTCTTCAAATTCAATCAATACTGATTCACTTTCCTTTTTCGCTCCCTCCTTTGTTGTTTTCAGTCTTTGAACATTCATTACTTTCTCTCCTTTGATATTCCTCTTTAACTCCTCCATATTTATACTCATTAGTACCCCCGTGATCACTCCTTTACAACCAGTATTTTGTGCTCCCACCCTCCCTGTGTATTCCACCTTGCATTTTCCCATCTCTTTTAGCTTGAGTGCTTTCTCAAGTTGTTCTTCATTTGCACATCTTACCAATAAGTTGCCATCATTAAGGACTTTTGCAAATCCCCTATCTTATTTGCCAGAGTTGTTAGCCCAAACAGGTTAATTTTCTTTACATGTCCCTGAGCCTTCTCATTAAACCTAATTATGACAACACCTCCTCTCTGAGCTTGTTCATCTTCCTCACTTTCAGAGCTTTCTCCACTGTCATTTCTTATTCTTTTATTCCCTTTGTCTTGGTTTTCATTCATCCGTCCCCTCACTATCTCCTCATTCCCTTTATTTCTCCCTTCACAATAATCCATCTCTCCCCAGCTGCCTACCTCTGATCCCAAATCCCTATCCCACACCTTCTCCACTTTCTTTCCCTCAACCCCCCCCCCCATATTGTCCGCCATTACCGGACCCACATAAACCCCTCCCAGCAATTCCCATTCCTTCCCCACTCTCTTTCCCTCAACAAGTTCCAAACCACATTCACGCATCAAGGCCCAGCAGTTCAGCCAACCAGCCCTCAGCCATCTTTCAGCCTCCTGCAGCCCCAAACCTGAGCACCTCCACCACAGGCACTCACAAGGACAGCCCAGCAATTGCAGCTTCTTCTTCTTTTTTGTTTAATGGCGGTTGGCAACCAGTTTTCAGTGCATTACCACCACCTGCTAGACTTGTGGTGTTCTAACCAAATATGTCCTGGAGTTCTCTACTTTAGACAATCTAGTTCAGCCTGCAGTTCTTTATTAGCTTCACTCTGTAGTTGCAATTCCTCGTGAATGCTTAATGTGCTCATTAGATAATGCCGCAAACTGCTATTCTTCCCTAGTTATGTCATGTTTTCGTGTAGTTGCATTACCTCAATTACATTGATTTCATCTACATCACTTGTAAGACTAAAGTCATCTTGTTAAAGAATAGTAATTATCGCACATTATACTTTTAAAATTGCTGTTTTTCCAAGTCTATCTGCTTTTTCAGGTTTTCCTTTTCTTGGATCGTAGTCTGCAGTTGTTTACTGAGACCTCGGAGTTCTTCTTCATTTGCTTCCATGTTTTCATTTTATAACCTGAATGTAGATAATTCACTTTGCAACAAATTCCTTTTCCTTTTGTATCCTTGTAATAATTTCCTCCATTTTCCAATCTCTTTCCAACTCACCGTTGTTCTTGTCGGGTACTTCTATTTGTAGTTGGAGTTCTGCACATTTACCCTGGGCTTCAACCATAAAATCTGAGGATTTTCCTTAAGTTCTGAAACATTTCTTAAATTCTTGACCATTTGCGATAAATATACTCCCATTAAGATTCCATCTCCCCCGCCTGAACTGTTGGATCCTCCATTCAGCGTTTCTTTGACTTTTTCCCACCTAATTCCTTTAATACCAAGATACTTTTCTGCACACTTAACGATAATTTTAATTTTCTCAGTTCTTTTGCTTGTTTGCACTGAACAATTAATTGCATCCACCATAAAAAGCACAAACTCCTTTTTACTCATTAATAGTGTATCCTTATTTTTCATATTACAGCTCTCACAATTCACCAGTTTATTATTCCCTGTATTTGTTTGCTTGACAGCCTTTTTTTCATCAACTTCTTTCACCGCCTCTGCATAACTGATTCCTTGAGTTACTTTTACATATTGTATCTCAGCCACCTTCTTCCTATAAATGCACCCTCGATAAGCTGTGCTGTGTTCCTCGCCACAATTGCAGCATTTCAGTCTAGCGCCCGCTTCACATTTCCCATATTTATGTATTCCAGCACATCTCCCACATCTTTGTTTTCCTCTGCAGACCACTGCAATGTGCCTGAATTTCTGACATTTATAGCATCTTAAAGGCAGTGGTATATATATTCTAACCACGTAACACATATACCCTAAGTAAACATTAGTAGGCAATCTCTCTTCATCAAAGTTAATCATTACCGATAAACTATCACACTTTTTCCCATTTCTTGTAACTTCCAAACATTTGGTCTCAAAAATTTTTGCTCCTTTTATGTTCCGTTTAATCTCATCCATAGTAACTTTTGTTGATATCCCCAAAATAACTCGTCTAGTCCACTTTCTATTGTTGGGTATTGAGCATTGTACTTCTTTGCCATCTACTTTACATAATCTTATCACTTTGCCTTGCTGAGAACTAATCCAACAAATCACTAATAGCAATCCATTTCATAAAATCTTTGCTCCTTCAATCTTACCTAGAATTTTGTTGAGCATCTTCATCAAATGAATCGGGTTCCACTCACCAAATTACACTCCATCTTCACTTAGTTTTGTAATTGCTTTAATTTCATCTTCTTTCCATTGTTTTGCTGTCCTGCTTTGATCATCCACTGATTCCTCATACCTGTGCTTTCTTTTCTTCCTCTTTCCATTCCATTCCTCTTTCCCACCAACCTCCATCTCTAGTTCACTTCCACTGTCACCAGAAACTTCCTTCAACAGCTTGGCTCTTTCCTTGATGTTCTCTCTCTCCACCACTTTCTCAACTCAACCACAGTTCCAGCTCCACCAACCACCTAACCTCAACTGCAGCTGTCTGTCTGTTTCTTGTTTTACGGCGGTTGGCATCCAGCTTAATGGTGCATTACCGCCACCCTCTGCTCCAGAATGTGCGCTAGACATACATTCTAAATCCCTTCACCCAATCGTGCGCACGCGCACACACATATATATACACACATATACATACAAACCTACACTTCACCCTCCCATCTTTGACCATCCTAGTATCCTATTCCTGTTTATTCGTCATATTCTATAAAAAACCCCTGTACCCCTTAAAAACGCTAAAAATACTCGGACTTGTGCTCTCTCACCCTTGCCCAGCAACCCTTTTAATGTGAATTCCTGCATCCCCAACTCCCTTAATTTATTTCTCATCATCTCTCTCTGTATCCCATACTTCCTGCAACTCAGAACTACATGTTCTACTGACTCCTCTTCCTGACATTCCTCACACAATCCTGTCTGGTGTTTCCCGATCATTTTCAATGTTTTTTTTTAATGCACAGTGCCCCAGCCTTAACCTAGTCCACACAGTTTCCTCTCTTCTGTTTCCATTACCTACCCTAGTAACTGCAACACTCTTTTGTATTTGAAATAAATGCCTCCCTTTCCCCTCCCTGTCCCATCTTTCTTGCCACATTCGGTTGACTTTTTCCCAGATTACACACTTAACCTCTGCTTTACTGATACTAATGTGCATTTCCACATTTTATTTCTTTAACGCCCTCTTTGCCAACTCATCCACCCTCTCATTCCCCTTCACCCCTACATGTGCTGGAACCCATAGAAATTTTACCTGACCTCCCTGATTTGCAATTCTTGTAACTAACTGAAGGACTTCATAAAGTACATCTTGCCAACTGTTTGTGTGAAAAGACCTTAAACTTGCTAGAACTAAGGATGAATCTGAACATATCAATGCTTTGGCTTGTCTGGCTTTCTGCACCCATTGCAACACAACCAACACTGCCAGCATCTCCACTGTAAACACCCCTAACTTATTAGATGTTCTTCTGCTGATTCCAATTTCTTTTGCTGATTCTAATTTCTTTTGCTGGTATTACCACCCCAAACCCTGTCACTCCTGTTTCAGGTTCCTTCGCACCATCCGTATAAATGTGAGTATAATCACTATACTTTTCCATCACATGACAGTTAAATGCATTTACCAAATCTGTTTTATATCTTTCTTTCCTTTTTACTTCTAACAAATGCCAGTCTATGTCAGGCCATACAAGCTTCTATGGAGCTACAACCGGATAAACTACTGAAGGACTTATCCTCAGATCAAACACTCCACATTCTTTCGCAATATCATTCCCTACCTGACTAAAGGCATCCCTCTGAAACCTCCCATTTTCCCAGCACTCCTGCAACTCAACTGCAGCTGAACCAAGGAGCTATTTATGTAGCCAGCCCAAAATGTGAATCAGTTGCCTCAATTAGAGCACCCAAAAGAAAAAGGGAAAACCAGAAAACCTGGAATAAGGAACAGTGGACCGGACCATGAACCAGAATCCGGACTTCATGGACCAAACCATGACAGATGATGTGTGGTGTTTGTCTTATGCCAAAAATAATATTTAATCTGATGGCCAAAAAGCTCAATTTTGGTTTCATCAGACCATTCTTCCAGCTGACTTCAGAGATTCCCATGTGCCTTCTGGCAAAGCCTAGCCTAGATTTCAACAGTGACTTTCTCTTTGCCACTCTCCCATAAAGCTGCGACTGGTGAAGTACCCAGTCAACAGTTGTTGTATGCTCAATCTCTCCCATATCAGCCACTGAATCTTGCAACTCCTCCAGAATTGTCATAGATCTCTTGGTGGCCTCCCTCACTAGTCCACTTCTTGCACAGTCACTCAGTTTTTGAGGACAGCCTGCTCTTGGCAGATTTACACCTGTGCCACATTTGTTCCATTTCTTGATAATTGACTTAACTGTACTCCAAGGGATATTCAGTGACTTGGAAATTTTCTTGTGTCCATCTCCTGACTTGTACTTTTCGATAACTGATTTGCGGAGTTGTTTGGAGTGTTCTTTTGTCTTCACGGTATAGTTTTTTGCCAGGATACTGACTCACCTTCCAGATACAGGTGTATTTTTACGACAATCAATTGAAACACCTCGACTGCACATAGTAGAAACACAGAAACACAGAAAACCCTTCGGCCCACAATACAACCCCTTTGGCCCACAAAGCTGTGCTGAACATGCCCTTACCTTAGAAATTACCTTGGGTCACCCATAGCCCTCTTTTTCTGAGCTCCATGTATCTGTTCAAGACTCTCTCAAAAGACCCTATCGTATCTGCCTCCAGCACCGTCGCCGGCAGCCCATTTCACGCACTCACCAGTCTCTGTGTAAAAAAAACTTACCCCTAACATCTCCTCTGTACCTACTTCCAAGCACCTTAAAACCCTGCCCTCTCATGCGAGCCATTTCAGTCCTGGGGAAAAGCCTCTGATTATCCACAAGACCAATGTCTGTCATCATCTTATACACCTCTATCAGGTCACCTCGCATCCTCCATCACTCCAAGGAGAAAAGGCCGTGTTTATTCAACCTATTCTCATAAGGCATGCTCCCCAATCCAGGGAACATCCTTCTAAATCTCCTCTGCACCCTTTCTATGGTTTCCACATCCTTCCTATAGTGAGTCAACCAGAACTGAGCACAGTACTCCAAGCAGGGTCTGACCAGGGTCCTATATGCACCGTAGAAAGCATTCTTCTAGGGTGCATCACAACCTGGTATGGAAATTGTCCTGTCCAAGACTGGAAGAAGCTGCAGAAGATCGTAAACACGGTGCAGCATATCACACAAACCAATCTTCCGTCCATGGACTCACTTTACACCGCACACTGTCAGAGCAGTGCTGCCAGGATAATCAAGGACACGACCCACCCAGCCAACACACTTTTGTCCCTCTTCCCTCCGGGAGAAGGCTCAGGAGCTTGAAGACTTGTACGGCCAGATTTGCGAACAGCTTCTTTCCAACTGTGATGAGACTGCTGAACGGATCCTGACCTGGACCTGGGCCGTACCCTCCAAATATCCGGACCTGCCTCTCGGTTTTTTTTGCACTACTTTACTTTCCATTTTTCTATTTTCTATTTATGATTTATAATTTAAATTTTTAATATTTACTATCGATTTGTAATCCAGGGAGCGGGAAGCACAGAATCAAATATCGCTGTGATTATTGTACGTTCTAGTATCAATTGTTTGGCGACAATAAAGTATAAAGTATAAAAAAGTATATACCTGCAACATTACCTCTCGGCTCCTAAACTCAATCCCACGATTGATGAAGGCCAATGCACCATATGCTTTCTTAACCACACAGTCAACCTGCGTAGCAACTTTGAGTGTCCTATGGACTTAGACCCCAAGGTCCCTCTGATCCTCTGCACTGCCAAGAGTCTTACCATTAATACTATATTCTGCCATACTTGACCTACCAAAATGAACCACCTCACACTTATCTGAGTTGAACTCCATCTGCCATTTCTCAGCCCAGTTTTGCATCCTATCAATATCCCGCTGTAACCTCCGACAGCCCTCCACACGATCTACAACACCTCCAACTCTTGCGTCATCAGCAAGTTTACTAACCTATCCCTCCACTGCTTCATCCAGGTCATTTATAAAAATCACAAAGAGTAAGGGTCCCAGAACAGGTCCCTGAGGCACACCACTGGTGACCGACCTCCATGCAGACTATGACCCATCTACAACCACTCTTCGCCTTCTGTTGGCAAGCCAATTCCGGATCCACAAAGCAATGTTCCCTTGGATCTCATGCCTCCTTACTTTCTCAATAAGCCTTCTGAGCGGTGCCTTGTCAAATGCCTTGCTGAAATCCATATACACTACGACACATCTGGATAGTAGTAACAGGATTGGTCCGAGTCAGCATGGATTTACAAAGGGGAAATCGTGCTTGATTAATCTTCTGGAATTTTTTGAGGATGTAACTATGAAAACAGACAAGGGAGAGACAGTGGATGTAGTGTACCTGGACTTTCAGAAAGCCTTTGATAAAATCCCACATAGGAGGTTAGTGGGCAAAATTAGGGCACATGGTATTGGGAGCAGAGTACTGACATAGACTGAAAATTGGCTGGCTGACAGAAAACAAACAGTAACGATTAATGGGTCCCTTTCGGAATGGCAGGCGGTGACCAGTGGGGTACTGCAGGGTTCAGTGCTGGGACCGCAGCTGTTTACAATATATATTAATGATTTAGATGAGGGAATTAAAAGTAACATTAGCAAATTTGCCGATGACACAAAGCTGGGTGGCAGTGTGAAATGTGAGGAGAATGTTATGAGAATGCAGGGTGACCTGGATAGGCTGGGTGAGTGGGCAGATGCATGGCAGATGCAGTTTAATGTGGATAAATGTGAGGTTATCCACTTTGGTGGTAAGAACGGGAAGGCAGATTATTATCTAAATGGAGTCAAGTTCGGAAAAGGGGAAGCACAACGAGATCTCGGTGTTCTTGTACATCAGTCACTGAAAGCAAGCATGCAAGTACAGCAGGCAGTGAAGAAAGCTAATGGCATGCTGGCCTTCATAACAAGGGGAATTGAGTATAAGAGCAAAGAGGTCCTTCTGCAGCTATACAGGGCCCTGGTGAGACCACACCTGGAGTACTGTGTGCAGTTTTGGTCTCCAAATTTGAGGAAGGATATTCTTGCTATTGAGGAAGTGCAGTGTAGGTTCACAAGGTTAAATCTCGGGATGGCGGGACTGTCATATGTCGAAAGATTGGAGCGACTGTGCTTGTATACTCTGGAATTTAGAAGGCTGGGAGGGGATCTTATTGAAACATATAAGATTATTAAAGGATTGGACATGCTGGAGGCAGGAAGCACGTTCCCGCTGATGGGTGAGTCCAGAACCAGAGGCCACAGTTTAAGAATTAGGGGCAGGCCATTTAGAACGGAGTTGAGGAAAAACTTCTTCACCCAGAGAGTGGTGGATATATGGAATGCTCTACCCCAGAAGGCTGTGGAGGCCAAGTCTCTGGATGCTTTCAAAAAAGAGATGGATAGAGCTCTTAAAGCTAGCGGAATCAAAGGTTATGGGAATAAGGCAGGAACTGGATACTGATAGTGGATGATCAGCCATGATCACAGTGAATGGTGGTGCTGGTTCAAAGGGATGAATGGCCTACTACTGCACCTATTGTCTATTATCTACTGCTGTAGCTTCATCAATGTGTTTAGTCACATCCTCAGAAAATTCAACCAAGCTCGTAAGGCATGACCTGCCTTTGACAAAGCCATGTTAACTATTCCTAATCTATTATGCCTCTCCAAATGTTCATAAATCCTGCCTACCAACCACTGAAGTAAGACCCACTAGTCTAAAATTTCTTAGGCTATGTTGAATAAAAGAACAACAGCTGTAACCCTCCAATCCTCTGGAACCTCTCCCGTCCCCATTGATGATGCAAAATCATTGCCAGTGGTTCAGCAATCTCCTCCCTTGCCTCCCACAGTAGCCTGGGGTTCATCTTATCCAGTCACCACAACTTATCCAACTTGATGCTTTCCAAAAGCTCCAGCACATTCTCTTTCTTAATGCCTACATGCTCAAGCTTTTCAATGTGCTGTAAGTCATCCCTACAATCGCCAAGCTCCTTCTCTGCAGTGAATACTGAAGCAAAGTATTCATTAAATACCTTTGCTATTTCCTTCGGTTCCATACACATTTTTCCACTGTCATGCTTGATTCGTCCTATTCTCTCATGTCTCATCCTCTTGCTCTTCACATACCTGTAGAATGCTTTGGGGTTTTCCTTAATCCTGTTCGCCAAGGCCTTATCATGGCCCCTTCTGGCTCTCCAAATTTCTTTCTTAAGCTCTTTCTTGCTAGCCTTATAATCTTCTAGATCTCTATCATTACCCAGTTTTTTGAACCTTTCTGTCATGGTCCGGATCAGGTTCCCTTTAAATTTACTTTGTGTTACAATCCGGACCGTTGACTCCCTGATTCCCTTTAATTCCCTGTTTTTCCGTGTCCCTCGGGATTGGTGATTAAAGGCAATTTACTCTCGACTGAACTGGCAGTTTATAAGGCTTGGGCTTTCAGCCGTTTGGTGTGAGAACGTTATGGAGCGTTAACAAAGCCACCGAAGCTAGTGCGAGCCAATGTCATCTGGCCGGAGCCAACTAAGTTTCTTGCCAGAGCAAGCCAAGTCTCCACCCGAAGCAAGTGCCAACAATCTGCCTTCCCTTGCCAAGCAGGTCCGTCAAAGTTAACCCGCTGGGGTGAGTCCAGATCTTGCTGCTGCTTGGAGCGTACTTGTGCCCAGTTATAGTACTGTCCATCGTTGTGTGGTCTCTGTATCCATGTCCTGTGTCTAAAAGGGGTCCCGGCCCTGTACCCTGGAAGGGTCCTAACCCTGTGTCAAGAAGGGTCCCGACTCCGTCCTGTGTCTAAGGAGGATTCCTGGCTCAGTGTTTTATGTCCTGTGTCTGAGTCTGTCCAATGAATAAGAAGAGTCCCAGCTCCATATCCTGTGTCAAAGGAGGATTCCCGGCTCAGTGTTCTATGTCCTGTGTTTGAGTTCTAAGTCCAAGCTCTAAAGTTCAAGTATCAGGTCCTGGCTCCAAGGTTTCAAGTATCAAGTCCAAGCTCTGAGGATTCAAGTATTAAGTCCTGGCTCTGAGGTTTCAAGTATCAAGTCCTGGCTCTGAGGTTTCAAGTATCAAGTCCTTGCTCTGGGGTTTTCAAGTATCAAGTCCTGGCTTGGGGTTTTCAAGTATCAAGTCCTGGCTTGGGGTTTTCAAGTATCAAGTCCAAGCTCTGAGGTTTTCAAGTATCAAGTCCTGGCTCTGGGGATTTCAAGTATCAAGTCCTGACTCTGGAGGTTTCAAGTATCAAGTCCTTGCTCTGGGGTTTTCAAGTATCAAGTCCTGGCTTGGGGTTTTCAAGTATCAAGTCCAAGCTCTGAGGTTTTCAAGTATCAAGTCCTGGCTCAGGGATTTCAAGTATCAAGTCCTGGCTCGGGGTTTTCAAGTATTAAGTCCAAGCTCTGGGGATTTCAAGTATCAAGTCCTGGCTCTGGGGATTTCAAGTATCAAGTCCTGGCTCTGAGGTTTCAAGTATCAAGTCCTTGCTCTGGGGTTTTCAAGTATCAAGTCCTGGCTTGGGGTTTTCAAGTATCAAGTCCAAGCTCTGAGGTTTTCAAGTATCAAGTCCTGGCTCAGGGATTTCAAGTATCAAGTCCTGGCTCGGGGTTTTCAAGTATTAAGTCCAAGCTCTGGGGATTTCAAGTATCAAGTCCTGGCTCTGGGGATTTCAAGTATCAAGTCCTGGCTCTGAGGTTTCAAGTATCAAGTCCTTGCTCTGGGGTTTTCAAGTATCAAGTCCTGGCTTGGGGTTTTCAAGTATCAAGTCCAAGCTCTGAGGTTTTCAAGTATCAAGTCCTGGCTCAGGGATTTCAAGTATCAAGTCCTGGCTCGGGGTTTTCAAGTATTAAGTCCAAGCTCTGGGGATTTCAAGTATCAAGTCCTGGCTCTGGGGATTTCAAGTATCAAGTCCTGGCTCTGAGGTTTCAAGTATCAAGTCCTTGCTCTGGGGTTTTCAAGTATCAAGTCCTGGCTTGGGGTTTTCAAGTATCAAGTCCAAGCTCTGAGGTTTTCAAGTATCAAGTCCTGGCTCAGGGATTTCAAGTATCAAGTCCTGGCTCGGGGTTTTCAAGTATTAAGTCCAAGCTCTGGGGATTTCAAGTATCAAGTCCTGGCTCTGGGGATTTCAAGTATCAAGTCCTGGCTCTGGAGGTTTCAAGTATCGAGTCCTGGCTCTGGAGGTTTCAAGTATTAAGTCCTGGCTCCGAGATCCATGCCCCGAGTCCCAGCCTAGTCCAGGGCCTGAGTCCTTGTCCTTTATGCTTATTTCCGCTTCCACTTTGCTCTCCTTGTAATGAGTAATAAACTCAATTTAGTTAACCCTACAAAACGTGTCTTGCATTTCGGTCCACCCTTGCTCTGCACTTGTGACACTTTCGAACCTTTCCTTTTCTTCTTGACTAGACTACCAACAGCCTTTGTACACCACAGTTCCTGTACCCTACCATCCTTTCCCTGTCTCATTGGAATGTACCTGTGCAAAATGCCACGCAAATATCCCCTGAAGTTTTGCCACATTTCTGCCGTACATATTCCTGAGAACATCTGTTCCCAATTTATGCTTCCAAGTTCACATCTGTTTCCAATCTATGCTTCCAAGTTCACACATATTCCCAATTTATGCTTCCAAGTTCACATATATTCCCAATTTATGCTTCCAAGTCCTCACCCTCAACAATTTCTCCTTTGCCTCCTCCCACTTCCTTCAAACCAAAGGTGTAGTCATGGGCACTTGCATGGGTCCCAGCTATGCCTGTCTTTACATTGATTATGTGGAACAGTCCATATTCCAAGCCTACACTGGCATCACTTCCCAACTCCTCTTATGCTACATTGGTAACTGCACTGGTACTGCTTCTTGCACTCATGCTGAGCTCGATGATTTCATCAACCTTGTTTGCAGCTTCCACCCTGCTCTCAAATTTACTCGGTCCATTTCTGACATCTTTCTCCCCTCTCTAGGTGTCTTTGTCTTCAACTCTGGAGGCAGTCTATCTACTCACTGACTCTCACAGGTATATAGCTCCTATCTACTAATCCCTCCTATCTACACCCTGTCCATATCCTCCATCATCCTTACATCCATGTACCTATTGAAACATCACTTAAAAGTCTCTACCACCATACCAGGAGTCCCTGATACACCTCAGGTCCTACAATTTTGCTCTGAGGTCTTCAATTTTATTTTCCAGAGACTGTATAGAGTCTAAGGCATTTTAATCATACCTGTAAACCAGCTTTCTATCCCTGTTTTCATTTTCTTAAAGCGGAACTGCACTCACAACCCAGGTGTTCCAGGTGGGGTCCATCAACTTAAGGTTCAATAGATTTTTATAACATCTTACAATAATGTTGTTTACTGTAACTTTGTGGATTTCAGCTGTAATAGCTCTAAATGGGAATGTGTGATGATTTCCATCACAGCTGCACATAAAGCATCACCACTTATCTGCACCATCTTCCCAGAAATTAGGGTAATATGCCAAAGGGCAGCACCAAGATCAGATTGAGCATGTATGCCTGGAGTTGCGAGACATTTGCATTACCTGCATCTGCAATCTCATCGTACCAACCTTTTGTTTTATTTTTCTTTACTTTAAATATCTTTTGCTTATCCACCTTGAACAGAACAATTTCAATCACATATACCAGCATCACAACAATGGTACCAAGCTCAGCACATGGAGATCATGCACTGTAAAAGCTCAGTAACATACTTGTACGCACTGTATAACCAGCTGTGAAGTTAGTTAGTCCTGATGGGATGGATCCTCTCTTGTAAAGGCAGTAGATGATTCCACTGTATTAAAACAGCTCCTGTATTAAGGAGCTATTAATGGCTCTTCCACTCAAGGGTTTACGTGCTTTGAGAGATCATTATCACCTGTATTGTGGGCATGTGGGACAGAAAGACAAACATCACCATGAGCGGCTCCAGCAAGATCTTGTCATTGAGACAAAGCTTCTTCATGGGTAAAAGGCTGCATCCATTTCTCTCAGATGCCCTGGTTGTTGTTCTGAGCCACATTGCTTCATTCAGGTTTCACTATGTGAAGCTGGGGTCCATGATGCAGGGTTGGAATGGAACAGAAAGGAAGATTGTTTAACCTGAATAATTAATTGATAAGATTACGGAATATTAATTGGGTAACAAAGATAGTACGGATGTTAAGAAACAGAAGAACAGGGAAAATTTCATAAAGATTAAAGAATTATTGCATGAGAGCATAAAAAGTTGAGAAACAGATCAAGAGTAGGTCAATGGGCCCTTCATACCTGCTCTATTGTACTGTGAGAACTCTCCTTCGTATCTGAAAATTGCCTATTGCTTCATTTAGAGTGCACCCATTTGCCCAGAAATCTCTTCCTGAATGTAACATCACATTGAGTCCGATGCATTGAGCAATGGAATTAATTTTGCAGGCAGAGTATTGGAAGAAACTGTTTTGCCTGGGAAGAAAAATAAGGAGCTCCATTATGAATAAACCTGTAAATGCCATTACAGCCAGACCAAGCTCACAGCTGCAGCCTCGGTTCATCACATAGCAGGGCAAATTGCCATGAAGCTCACAGACACAAAGCCTGGAGCAGGGGGAGTGGTTACACAGCCTCAGTTCCATGGAGAGTGAAGCAAATGTTTCGAAGCAGTAAACAAAACTGGCCTAGCCCTTGCCTCCAGTACTGAAACCCTGTCTTTTCGGTCCATCTGGGCTGTGTTTAAATCTTCTAACACTGGGTCATCCTCTGCACAGGACACGGGCCCTGCCTTACCAATACAGTTTGCTCTGTGCCTGGATCCTGCCACCATGTTCTTTCTCATACCCGAACTTTCCAAATCAGCCCAGAACTTAGATCGATCCAACCTCGCTCGCAGTTTAGGTGGATGGGCTCTGAAGCTTCTCCAAAATTTCTCTGCTCCACTCGCTCCAATTCCGTTTCCGACTCTGACTCCATCTAGAACATGCCTTAACCCTGCTAAGAACACTTCTCCTCAAACTTGCGATGCTCCAAATTTGGGTTGCACCCACATCCCTCAACCTGCCAGTCAGCCTCACCTTTGTTCACTTCTTCATTGTTTGCAGTGATAGTTTACCACAATTTAACCACAGAAAAATGCTAATAGTAAGTACTTAGTTGCATTTCTTGCTTTATGAACCACCAGAAAACTGTTGCCTCTCAGAAGTGTCATCTTAAACCAGAAGAAACAGGCCCTTTGGCCTATCTAGTCCATGATGATCCATTTAAACTGCCTACTCCCATTGACATGCACTGGGACCATAACCCTCTATACCCCTACTACCCATGTACCTATCCAGCTTTCTCTTATATGCTGAAATCAAGCTCATATGTTCCACTTGCACTGGCAGCTTATTCCACACTCTCAGGACCGTCTGAGTGAATAAATTTCTCCTGGGTCGATGGGACTAGACAGAATAGTTGGAACACATACTAAATGGGCTGAATAGCCTGTTTCTGTTCTGCAGTCGCTGTAACTCTGACATGTCAGATATTACATGCTATTGTATCATTTTCAATTGTTTTCCTCTTTCAGTCAGTCTCAACTTTATGATCCTGCTGGTTTAAAATAGGACGACTGAAGGTGGTGAACAGTTTATTGATGATTAATAGAACAAGAAATATGTCTCAATACTTACTAATAACACTTTTACTGTGGTAAATTGTGGCAAGTTATCACCACAATGAAGAGGCGAGCGAAAGTAAGGTTGTCTCAAGGGTTGAGCCATGTGGGTGAGATGCAAAGTCAGTGATTCTTGAAAGATCATCACTAATGCCTCCATTAGGCTCCAAAGGTAGTCATAGCCGAAGGGTGGTAGTGGGGATGAGCTCCCACAGCTAAACAAATGCTCGTCATGGCGTGCATCTCAAACAGCCTCTGACAACCAAATCCAATTCCTGGCCTTCACGTGTTCTTAGGCCCGGTGGAGCTGTTCTCACTGACAGGAGAAGGGGCAAAGGCGGTCCATTGGTGCCTTAAAGATGCTCTGGGCAGATGGGGCTTGTTAACCATGGATGGTAGCTCATTTAGGAGAGGGAAAACTCTGATTTCAAAGCTCCGCTGCCTTGCAGCTATACCTGCTCATGGAAAAGGCTTTGGGAGTAAACCCTGAGGAAAAATCCAGAGTCGGAGTCCCGAGGGTGGCTGACTGCTGTACCCAGCACTGGCACGGCAACTCCTGCAATGCTGCTGGCACCAAACTCTATCGACTTTCGTCGTTCTTTTGGACCTGTCAACAGCATGGAGAGGGGGATCCCACTGCATGGGCAACAGATGGATCTACATAACAACTCTGCCCTGGCTTGCGCCCTGGAGAGGCCACTCACAGTGACTACCAGAGGAGCAGCACCCATGGTCGACCACGACCGACGGAGGCCACACAGAATGCCTCCATGATCTCTTCAGCCACCTCTTTCTGAACCCGGCTGTGTACACATTGTGGTCCAGGTGACATATCTTTCTTTAGAACTTTCAGTTTCCCAAGAACCTCTCTCTAGTTATGGTAACTTCACATACTTGATAACCCCTGACACCAAGAACTTCCACCATACAGTTTGTGTCTTTTCACAGTGAAGAATGATGCAAAATGCTTATTCAGTTCGTCCGCCATTTCATTGTCCTCCAATATTACCCCTCCGGCATAGTTTTCCAATGGTTCAATATCCACTCTCACCTCCCTGTTACACTTTATATATCTGAAGAAACTTTTGGTATCGTCTTTAATATTATTGGCTAACTTACTTTCATATTCCATCTTTACCTTCTTAAAGGCATTTTTATTTGTTTTCTGTTGGTTGTTAAAAGACCAGAAGAACATAAGATATAGGAGTAGGAGTAGGCCATTTGGCCCATTGAGTCTGCTCCGCCTTTCAATCACAGGCTGATCCAATTCTTCCAGTCATCCCCACTGCCCTGCCTTCTCCCCATACCCTTTGATGCCCTGGCTCATCAAGAACCTATCTACCTCTGTCTTAAATGAACCCAA
This sequence comes from Mobula hypostoma, assembly GCF_963921235.1. NCBI lineage: Eukaryota > Metazoa > Chordata > Chondrichthyes > Myliobatiformes > Myliobatidae > Mobula > Mobula hypostoma. Next base: position 22,100,402 of record NC_086125.1, read on the forward strand.
TGACTTGGCCTCCACAGCTGCTCATGGCAACAAATTCCACAGATTTACCACCCTCTGACTAAAGTAATTTCTCCGCATCTCTGTTCTAAATGGACGTCCTTCAATCCTGAAGTTGTGCCCTCTTGTCCTGGACTCCCCTACCATGGGAAATAACTTTGCCATATCTAATCTGTTCAGGCCTTTTAGTGTGGTCTCAGGAGTGCCTTATAGAGCCTCACCATTACGTCCCTACTCTTACATTCTATACCTCTAGAAATGAATGCCAGCATTGCATTCACCTTCTTCACCACTGACTCAACCATTAGGGTATCCTGCACAAGGACTCCCAAGTCCCTTTGCATCTCTGCATTTTGAATTCTCTCCCCATCTGGTCTTTTTGTTTATTTCTTCCACCAAAGTCCATGACCATACACTCTCCAACACTGTATTTCATTTGCCACTTCTGTGCCCATTATCTTTGTATCATTGGCAAATTTAGCCACAAATCCATTAATCCCATAGTCCAAATCATTGACATATATGATAAAAAGCAGCGGTCCCAACACCGACCCCTATTGAACTCCAGTGGTAACTGGCAGTCATCCCGAATAGGGTCCCTTTATTCCCACTCTGTTTTCTGCTGATCAGTCAATGCTCCACCCATGAGAGTAACTGCCCTGTAATTTCATGGGCTCTTATCTTGCTAAGCAGCCTCACGTGTGGCATCTTGTTAAAGGCCTTCTGAAAATCCAAGTACAGTACATCTACATCATCTCCTTTGTCTACCCTGCTTGTAACTTCCTCAAAAAAATTGCAGTAGGTTAGTCGGGCAGGATTTTCCTTTCAGGAAACCATGCTGGCTTTGGCCAATCTTGTGCTGTGCCTCCAGGTACTCCATAATCTCATCCCTAACAATCGATTCCAAAAACTTCCCAACCACTGATATCAGGCTAACAGGTCTATAGTTTCCTTTCTGCTGCCTTCCACCCTTCTTAAGTAGCGGGGTAACATTTGCAATTTTCCAGTCAACCGGTACAATGTCAGAATATATCAATTCTTGAGAGATCATTGTTATTGCCTCCACAATCATTCCAGCTACTTCCTTCAGAACCTGAGGGTGCATTCCATCAGGTCCAGTAAGGTTGTTCTCCCTCAGACCATAAAGTTTCCTGAGCACCTTCTCAGTCATAATTTTCACATAGCTTCCACATACTTCACTTCCTTGACACTCTTGAATGTTCGATATACTACAAAATACGCATTCAGTTCCTCGGCCATCTCTGTATCTGTCATTATAATATCTTCAGCATCATTTTTTATTGGTCCTATATCTACTCTCAACTCTCTTTTACACTTTATACACTTAGAAATACTTTTAGTATATTCTTTTAGTGGCCTTTTTCCTTTCATAATTCATCTTTTCCTTCTTAATGACCTTCTTAAGTTCCTTCTGCAAGGTTTTAAAAAAACTTCCCAATCCTCCATCTTCCCACTTTGGCTTCCTTGTACGCCCTCACATTTGCCCTGGCTTTAGCTCTGACTTCACTTGTCAGCCACAGTAGTGTTCTTCTTCCATTTGAAAATTTCTTCTTATTTGGAATATATCCATCTTGCACTTCCCGCATTTTTTGCGAAACTCCAGCCATTGCTGCTCTGCTATCCTTCCTGCTAGTGTCCCGTTCCAGTCAACCTTGGCCAGTTCCACTCTCATGCCATTGTAATTTCCTTTATTCCACTGAAATACCGACACATTGGAATTTAATTTCTCCTTCTCAAATTCTAAAGTGAACTTGATCATATTGTGATCACTGTTGTCTTAGGGTCTCTTAACCTTATGCTCTCTAATCACCTCCAGATCATTGCACAGCACCCAATCCAGCACAGCTGATTGCCTAGTGGGCTCAACAACAAGCTGTTCTAAAAACCCATCCCTTAGACTTTCTACAAATTCTCTCTCTTGAGGTCCAGTACTGACCTTGTTTTCCCAATCCATTTTCATGTTAAAATCCCCAACAATTATCATGACATTGCCCTTCTGACACTCTTTTTCTATCTTCTGCTGTGATTAGTAATCCACATCCCGGCTGCTGTTTGGAGACCTGTACACAACTGCCATGAGGGTCCTTTTACCCTTGCAATTTGTTAAATTGACCCACAGAGACTCTACACTTTCGAATCCTGTGATCTCTTTCCAATGAATTAATATTATTTCTTATGCACAGAGCCACACAAGACCCTCTGCCTGCTAACCTATACTTCTGATGCACCATATGTTCAACAATCCTTTAGCCAAGTTTCAGAAATAGCCACAACGTCATATTTGCCAATCTGTTGCCTAATTTCAAGTCTGTCCATTTTATTCCTTATGCTGCGTGCATTCAAATACAACACTTTCGATCCAGTATTTGTGGCTTTCTGTTTCATGCTTCTATTGCCCTGCAACTCATCCCACTGGCTGTGATTATGCCTCACCTCCTGTCAGTCCTTTCTATCATCTCTGTTGCACACTATCTTTGATTTATTTCTGTTTTCCCCTTCCTCAGCTCACTCTGGTTCACATCCCCCTGCCAAATTAGTTTAAACCCTCCCTAACAGCTCTATTAAACCTGCCTGCTAGGATATTGAACTCCTTTGCGTTCAGGTGTAACCGTCCTTTACGCTTCCCAATCTTCTAACTTCCCAATAATTTTTACTCTATTATCTTTCACTTTTATGTTGGCTTTGACTTCTCTTGTTAGCCACAGTTGTGTCACCTTTCCTTCAGAATATTCCTTCTTCTTTGGGATGTATATATCCTGTGCCTTCTGAATTACTTCCAGAAATTCCAGCCATTGCTGCTTTGCCATCATCCTGCTGGTGTTCTTTTCCAATCAATTGTGGCCAACTCCTCTCTCATGCCTCTGTAATTCCCTTTACACCACTGAAATATTGATATGGCTGTCTTTAGATTTTCCTTCTCAAATTGCAGGGTGAATTCAATCACATTATGATCACTTTCCCCTTAAGGTTCTTTTACCTTAGGGTCTCTAATCAATTCTGGTTTGTTGCACAACACTCAATCAAGAATAGCTGATCCTCCAGAGGGCTCAACCACGAGTTGCTGTAAAAATCCATCTCATTGACACTCTAGAAATTCCCCCTCCTTTACTTCAGCACCAACTTGTTTTTCCCAATCTACCTGCATATTGAATCCCCCCATGACTATTGTAGCCTTGCCCCTTGGGAATGAATTTTCTATCTCTTGCTGTAATTTGTAGACCACATTTTTACCATGACGTCGACTGGAATATCTTCCATGATGAGGAAGTCTCCGAGTTCACTGATGGAGTCACGTGCTTCATTCAGAAGTGTATCGACGATGTTGTCCCCCAGAAGTCGGTCAGGGTCTTCCCGAACCAGAAACCCTGGATCAACAGTTCCGTGCGAGTAGCACTTATAGCGCGATATCGAGTTTACATCGCTGGCAACCAGCTAGAGCTCAGGAGAAGCAGCTACGATCTGCGCAAAGCTATGAAAGCTGCAAAACAACAATGTAGGGTCAAAATTGAGTCAAGATTCACAACGAATAGAACATGCGACTTCTGGCGAGGGCTGCATCCCATCGCAGAATTCAAAGCCAAATGTTGTGGTGCCACCAACATCGTGGCCTCTCTCCCAGATGAGCTCAATCACTTTTATGTTCGGTTCGATGTCGCTAACTCTGAGCCCCGGAGGAAAGCCACCAGTACAACCTGCAACCTGGTCATCTCTGAGGCTGAGGTACGCAGATGTTCCCAACGAGTGGACAGTTGCTAGGCTGCAGGACCGGATGGCATCCAGGGAGAGTACTCAGGATGTACGCAGCACAACTGGCAGGTGTATTTACTGACATTTTTAATCTCTCCCTCTCCCAGTATAGAGTGCCCTCCTGCTTCAAATTATCCACCATTGTTCCTGTACCAAAAAAAGACCAAGGTAACATGCCTGAATGACTGGCATCCTGTCACACTCACCTCAATAATAAGCAAATACTTTGAGAGGCTGGTCAAGGATTACATCTGCAGCTTGCTACCACCCATACTGGACCCCCTACAATTCACCTACTGACACAACCGATCGACAGATGACGTAATAGCCAGTGCTCTACATACCATCCTTACACATCTGGAGAAGAAGGATGCTTATGTGAGAATGCTGTTCTTGGACTACAGTTTAGCATTCAACACCATAGTTCCATCCAGGCTTGCTAAGAAGCGCAGCGACCTCGGCCTTGACCCTGCCCTGTGCAGCTGGATCCTGGACTTCCTGTCAGATCGCCAGCAGGTGGTAAGAGAGGGTTCCTTCACCTCCACCCCTTTGACTCTCAATACAGGAGCCTCTCAGGGCTGTGTACTGAGTCCCGTCCTTTAATCCCTGTATACCCATGACGATGTCGCCACTCACAGCTCTAATCTGCTAACTAAATTTGCCAACAACACTAAATTGATTGGTCTTATTTCAAACAATAATGAGGCGGCCTACAGGGAAAAAGTCATCTCTGTGACACAGTGGTGTCGAGAAAATAAACTGTCCCTCAATGTTGCAAAAACAAGAGAGCTGGTTGTGGAATTGGTTGTGGAAGAGGGTAAACAGATTTATGTTCCTCAGCATCCACATCACCGAGGACCTCATGTGGTCTCTACACAACAGCTGTGTGGCGAAAAAGGCACAACAGCACCTCTTTCATGTCAGATGGTTGAGGAAGTTTGGTATGGGCCCCCAAATCCTAAGAACTTTCTACAGGGGCACAATTGAGAGCACCGTGACTGGCTGTATCACTGCCTGATATGGGAACTGTACCTCCCTTAATTGCAGGGCTCTGCAGACTGTGGTGCGGACAGCCCAGCGCATCTGTAGTTCTGAACTTCCCATGATTCAGGACATTTATAAGGACAGGTGTGTAAAAAGGGCTGATATAATCATTGGGAACCCAAGTCACCCCAACCACAATCTATTCCAGATGCTACCATCCAGGAAACAGTACCGTAGCATCAAAGCCCTGATCAACAGGTTCCAAGACAGCTTCTTACACCAGGTCATCAGACTGATTAATTCATGCTGATTTGAGTGTACTCTTATATTATATTGACTATTCTATTTATTATAAATTAATACAATTGCACATTGCACAGTTAGACGGAGATGTAACGTAAAGATTTTTACTCCTCATTTATGTGAAGGATGTAAGAAATAAAGTCAATTCAATTCAATTTGAGGATGTGTATGCAACTCCCATCAGGGTCTTTCAACCCTTGCAGTTCCTTAGCTCTATCCAGAATGATTCAACACCTTGTGACCCTGTTTGTGTACTGCTTTGGATTTCAAGCATCTGCAGACTGTCTGTGTCTGCCTTTGAAATTTAAGATAATAGATCTTTGCATTCACAGCTAAAATCCCAATGTTAAGGAAAGAAGTTCTCTTTGAAGTTTTTCTTTACCAGCTTTTGAGCTGAATTTGTCAAGAAGAAGAGAGAATATCTGGTGTCATGGTCTTATGGTGTCATAATTAAACAAATACACACCATAATTTTTTTCAGTTTCTGACAGGAAAAATCTGAAATAGTATTTGGAGTACTGCTGGGAAATTATTTCTTCATATCTACTGAATGCCCTGTTCAGGCAAAAGATTTCTATCCTGAAGACTTAAGACTTCCAATTATTTTGCAACAAGAAAGCCACATCGGTTGTGCTTTCACAAATGTTCATGCCCTCCCTGCTGATTGTGGAAGGTTCTGAGCAGACCCCTTTTGTGCTGTAAACAGCAGCAAAGCACAAATGTGCAGACAGCTGGGGCAACAAGTAAAAGGCTTTTGTGACACTTGAAAGAAAGTAAAGATTTTATCAAGGCAAAGTCTGCACTAGTGTGTACATATATAAATTTTCATTTAAACTTTTAGTTCATAACCAAAAATGCTCTACTTTGCTGGATCCAAAAAAGGAAGGTTTCCTATATTGAACTAGAAGTAAAATCTATAAATAAATCTCGAGGTCTAAGTACAAATGCCTAAATAAATAAGCAATAGATAAATGTCCAAACACACATTCCAATACTTCAGCCAGTCCATATACCAAGGAAGAATCAAGTACTAATTAATCAACTGTATAACAAGCATCATAGCAAACAATAAACAATTCAGAACGCCACTCATATCAGACGCACCAAACTAAATCAACCCTCGCATCTATTGGCTAATGCTTCATCTGCCAGCCATGCATTCCCACTGGTGTGTCTGGTGTGTGTCTAAGCTCCAGCGTTTGTGGTATTAATATCAAGGCCATGCCACACAATGCTACTTCATCCCATTTGAACCATAATCTGTCAGGTTACATGCATTGTTTGTATCTTGTAAAGGATTCAGTTCCATGAGAATTGCCTTGGCTTCCTAACGAGAAGACAACAATCTGTGCAGATTGGAAATAACATCTCCACCTCATTGACAACCAACACACATGCAGCTCAGGGATGTGTGCTTAGCCCTCTGCTCTACTCTCTCTCCACTCGTGACTGTGTGGCTAGGCACAGCTCAAATGCCATCTATAAATTTGATGATGATACAACTATTGTCGGCAGGATCTCAGATGGTGACGAAAAGGCATACAGAAGTGAGATAGATCAGCTAGTTAGTGTTGTTGCAGCAACAACCTTGTACACAACATTAGTAAGACCAAAGAACTGATTGAAGACTTCAGACAGAGTAAGACGAAGGAACACACACCAGTCCTCAAAGAGGGTCAGAAGTGGAGAAACTGATCTCTTTCCAGTTCCTGGCTGTCAATATCTCCAAGAACCTATCCTGGTCTCATAGAATATGGCGAGAAGGTACGATGAGTTTGAGTGGGATCCGGGATCAGCCATGATGTAATGGCGAAGCAGACTAGATGGGCTGAATGGCCTTATTCTGCTTCTATGTCTTATGGTCTTATATCCACGCAGTTATAAAGAAGGCAAGACAGTGATTATATTTCAGAAGGATTTTGAAGAGGTTTGGTATGTCACCAAAAACTCTTGCAAATTTCTACAGATGTTCCATGGAGAGCATTCTAACTGGCTGCATCACCATCTGTGATGGGCATGAGGAGCTACTACACAGGATCAAAGTAAGCTGCAGCAAGTTCTAAAATTAGTCAGCTCCATCACAGACACTAACCCACATAATATCCAGGACTTCTTCAAGTAGAGATGCCTTAGAAAGACAGTGTCCATCATTGTAGACCCCCACCACCCAGGACATGCCTCTTCTCATTGTTACCATCAGGGAGGAGGTACAGAAGCCTGAAGACACACACTCAGTGATTCAGGAACAGCTTCTTTCTCTCTGCCATTCGATTTCTGAATGAACATTGAGCACATGAACACTACCTCACCACTTTTTTATTTCCAATTTTTTGCACTACTTATTTAATTTAACAATATTATATATTTTGAACAGCTTTTCTATACTATTATCATGTATTGCTTTGTACTGCTGCCGCTAAGTTAACAAATTTCATGACATATGCTGGTGATATTAAACCTGATTCTGATTCTGATTTTGAAAAATCTGCCATCATTTCTCATCTGATTGAATTACTTGATTCAACAGATAGAAATCACCTCTTAGCTTTTGTTCCTAGAGACAGAAAAGTCCACAACAGGATTAGAGCAGATGGATAGAGGCAATCTTATTAACCTCCCATGAATAGAGAGTTCAAGGTCTGGAGGGAATATGAAGAAAAACTGAATCAATTGGAGATTTGATTTAAATCGCCAGGGAAAGCAGGGGAATGAGACTTGTATATGGCCCATTGGCACAGACATTGCAGCAACATTGAAATAGTTGCAGGAGGCTTGATTTTTGAGTATTCCCACTTTATACCTGAAAAGAACAACAAGACATCTTCTGACCGATCCATGCTAAGGTCAAAGGAAAACTTCGGAATGTGTCAAAAAGTAAAGCACTAAATATCAAAAAAATGAGTGTTATTACTCACCTGTGCAGTTTTCCCGCTTTGTGAAGTTACTTCCATTGTTTGAGTTGATATATCCTTCCTTACATTTACAATAGAAGCTTCCCGCTGTGTTGTAACAAACAGCATTTGCACCACATAAAGCTTTTACAATGTCTTTCCCTCCAGAGCACTCATCGTCATCTGAATTGAAGAGAAAATGATTCAAGGTTTAACAAAAGCTCAAAAATGTATGAATTAGGAGTAAAAGTCAGCCAGCTGTCATACTCCTTCACTGATTATGCCTGATCCTATCCCTTCTCATGCAACAACTTCCCAGATATATTTAGGACCACAGGGTCTAATGAAAGGAGGGAACTGAACAAACTCAGTACTTGTGGAAAATAGTATTCAAAATATTGAAAGGATTAAATACTTCTAAATTCCCAGGGTCCAATAGATTGCATTACAAGTACTTTAGGAAGTGACATTAAAGTTGTTCAAGGTATTGGTGATCACTTTCCTGCTTTGTTTAGTTCTGGAACAGTTTCAGTTAACAATAGCAAATGTAACCCTAGCATTTACAAAGGTGGCCAAGATGAAACAGGAAATCATAGACCATTTAGGCTGACATCAATGACAGGGCACTTGAAGAATGACTAAACTGGACAAACTCAATGGGGATCTGTAAAAAATGAGGATGCATAAGGGAGAACCAGTGGATGTGGTGTATTTAAACTTCCAGAAAGCTGTTGCTAATGGGCATTCGCAGTTGATGCAAAGAATCGCAATAGAATCAATGAACTGTTACACACGAAGATACAGAAAACAAAATAAATCATAATGAATAAATAAATAATATTGAGAACATTAGTTTGTATTGTTCTGGAGCTTTTTATTTCCAACTGGCAATGAGGCATAAACTATCTCAACTTCTGCACTCCTCTCTCTTACTTGAACCTCATGGCCTTTGAGCGTACTGCCCTCCACTCTCTCTGTTCCAATCCCAATCTGCCCATCAACCTTACTGAATGAAGGGGGTACTGTATTGTAGGCCGTATCTTGGGTAATGATGAGTTTGAGTACAGAGAGGAAATTAAGAACCTGGTGGCATGGTGCGAAGACAATAACCTATCCCTCAACGTCAGCAAGACAAAGGAACTGGTTGTTGACTTCAGGAGGAGTAGTGGACCCCACGACCCAATTTACATCGGTGGTGCGCAAGTGGAACAGGTCAAGAGCTTTAAATTCCTCGGGGTCAATATCATAAATGACCTGACTTGGTCCAACCAAGCAGAGTTCACTGCAAAGAAGGCCCACCAGTGCCTTTACTTCCTGAGAAAACTAAAAAAATTTGGACTGTTCCCTAAAATTCTCACTAATTTTTATAGATGCACCGTAGAAAGCATTCTTCTAGGGTGCATCACAACCTGGTATGGAAGTTGTCCTGTCCAAGACAGAAAGCAGCTGCAGAAGATTGTGAACAGGGTGCAGCACATCACACAAACCAAACTTCTGTCCGTGGACTCACCTTACACCGCACCCTGTCGGAGCAGTGTTGCCAGGATAATCAAGGACACGACCCACCCAGCCAACACACTTTTCGTCCTTCTTCCCTCCAGGAGAAGGTTCAGGAGCTTGAAGACTCGTATGGTCAGATTTGGGAATAGGTTCTTTCCAACTGTGATAAGACTGCTGAACGGATCCTGACCCAGAACTCGGCCGTACCCTCCAAATATCCAGACCTGCCTCTCGGTTTTTTTGCACTACCTTACTTCCTATTTTTCTATTTTCTATTTATGATTTATAATTTAAATTTTTAATATTTACTAATTTTAACTATTTTTATTATTTAATATTTGTAATCCAGGGAGTGTGAAGGGCAGAATCAAATATCGCTGTGATGATTATACGTTCTAGTACCAATTGTTAGGCGACAATAAAGTATAAAGTACTGTTGTAGTCTTGAAAATGAAAAGGAGTGGACAAGCAACAGAAATGTGATTATATAAAATTTAAGGGAGAGGGGATGAAGAGGAGAGGGGAAGACGAACGGCAATAGAAGGGAAGGAGTGAGGAGTAAGAAGGGAAGGAGAGTAGTTGGGAGGGGAGGAAAAAGAGTGGACCAGAGACAGAAAGAGAAATATTCCAGAATTGACACTTACCCAGAAGAAGCAGACAGCTGCTCATGTTGCCGAGACCCAATCTCTGCAAACCTCACCCTTTCTAGTGTCAGATGTCACTACTCTGTATAATCTCACCATCACACTGACTACACAATGGAGTAGGAAATGAAACTCTCTTTCTGAAAACGTCGAAAGGCAAGAGACCTGATGAAAGTCTCAGCCCAAAACATCAACTCCTTATTCCCCTCCATAAATGTTGAGTTTCTCCTGCATTTTGTGTGTGTTTGACTGAATTTTCAGCATCTGCACAATCTCTTGTGTGAAGTTGGGCATCGTGGGGTTGTGGCCCAACCATCAATTGAATAGGGGACAAAAATACCTGATCAGGATCAGTACACCAAGTCATCAGTCTGGCACCTGGCAGCATGGTAGATACAACACTCTCTATCCCAGTGAATAGATCAGTGTGAGCAGGGTGGACTTGTTAATTAGCAGCCACAGGAATGTATCTGTCACTCAGGGGTGGCGGTTCACAATAACAGGACAAGTGAGAACAAATAAACACAAGAGTTTGTGCAAATGCTGAATATCTTGAGCAAAACACAAAAAACACACTGGAGGAACTTAACAAATTAATTGAATAGTTATATTAAACAAGTAGAGCAAAATTAAAAATAAAAACAGTAGTGAGATTATGTTCATGGTTCAATGGCCATTCTGAAAGTGATGTCAGAGGGGAGGAATTGTTTCTGAATTGTTGAGTGTTTGCCTTTAGGCTTCTGTACCTCCTTCCTGATGGTAGCAATGAGAACGAGGCATGACCTGGGGGTCATTATGATGGATGCCACCTTTTTGAGGCATCACTCCTGGGAGATGTCATGGATACTATGGAGGCCATTGCTCAAGTTGGAGAGTTTACAACTTTCTGCAGTTATTTTGATCCTGTGCAACATCTCCTCCACCCTCATACTGGATGGTGATGAACCCAGTTAAAACACTCTCCACAGTACATCTGTAGAAATTTGCGAATGCCTTTAGTGACATACCTAATCACCTCAAACTCCTAATGAGTATAGCCGCTATCCTGCCTTCGTTGTAGCTGCATTGGCATGTTGGGTCCAGGACAGATCCTCAGAGACACTGACACCCAGAAACTTTAAATTATTCACTCTTTCCATTTCTGATCCCTCCGTGAGGACTTGTGTGTGTTCCCTCACCTTACCCTTTCTCTAGTCCACAATCAGCTCTTTGGTCTTACTGATGTCTAGTGCAGAGATGTTGCTGTGGCACCACTCAAATTGCTGATAAATCTTACTCCTGTATGCCTTCTTGTCACCATCTGAAATTCTGCCAACAATAGTTGTATCGTCAGTAAATTTATGGATGACATTCGAGGTATGCCTAGCCATACAGTAATGAGTGTACAGAGAGTAGAAAAACGGGCTACGTATCATCCCTGTGGTGCGCCCGTGTTGATTGTCAGCGAATTGGAGATGTTATTTCCAATTTGCACAGATTGTGGATTGAAGTTGAGGATCCAACTGCAGAGGGAGGTACAGCGCCCTGGTTCTGTTGATTTTTGATCAGAAGAATGGGAACTTTTGTGTTAAACACTGAGCTGTAGTCAGTAAACAACATCCCGACATAGGTATTCGTATTGTCCAGTAGGTCCAAGGCTGCATGAGGAGTCAACGAGATCGCATCGACCGTAGAACTATTGTGGCGATAGGGAAATTGCACTAGGTCCAGGTAGTTGTTGGGATCGGAGTTCATTGTAACAATGAGTAACCTCTCAAAGCACTTCATCACTATATGTGTGAGTGCTACTGGACAATAGTCGATAATGCAGATCACCCTGCTTTTCTTGGGCAGTGGTATAATTGTTGCCCTTTAAAGCAGGTGGGAACTTCTGACTGTAACAATGAGAGATTGAAAAATGCTCCCAATCGGCCCAAGATCCTTCATCAGGTCTGGAAATGAAGGGGGAGGAAGCCAGAATAATAAGGTGGGGGAGGGGAAAGAGTACAGGTGATAGGTGAGACCAGGTGAAGGGGAAGGTGAGTGTGTCGGGGAGGGGGATGAAGTCACAAGCTGGGAGGTGATCATTGGAAGAAGTGAAGGACTGGTAAAGGTAAAACCATGGAAGAAAGGGAAGGAGGACAGGAACAAGACGAAGGTGATGAGCAGGTTAGGAGAAGGGATAAGAGGGAAACCAGAATGGAAAAATGGAGAAGGAGGAAGGGGATGGAAGAGGAGAGAGAAAGGTAACTTCCGATAACCCCTCTTCCCCTTTCATTCTTTTTCCATTCCCCTGTTTACCCCTTCTCTTCTCCTACCTGTCTCTAGTCCCCTCTGTCCATCCCTTTCTTCCATGGTCCACTGTTCTCCCCAATCAGATTCCTTATTCTTCTTCAGCACTTTATCTCTTCCATCTATTCCACCACCCATTTTCCTACTTCATCCCTCCTACTCACCTTCCCCTTCACCTGGTCTCACCTACCACCTGCCAGCATGTTTCTCTTCCCCTCTCCTCCCACACCTTCTTGGTAATGCCCCTTTTCTTTCCAGTCCAGAAGAGGGTCTGACCTCAAAATATCGACTGTCTATTCACCTCCATAGATGATAGCTGACCTGCTGAGTTTCAGTATCGAGTTCCAGCTGCTGGAACCATTCAGACTGTGGGAGGAGCTTCCAAATGGAAGTCCTGAATGAGTTTTATTTGCTTCACTGACATTTGGACTTCTGCAGTTATAGTGACCATAACATTGAGGTATGACGACAAAACAATTAAAATCCTTCAACAAATGAAGGTTATGATCACCACCCAATCCAAGCAACATACAGTAAGCGATTAATTTCGTCTCTGCTACTTTAAACACATGGTGAGAAGGATGTTGAAGAGATAAGCAAGAAGTTTACAGAAACTGGGCTCAAGGCTTGGGCTGCTGTTTAGATCAGCTCTGGGCAGTGAGAACACGGGATATGGTGTGAATGGGGAGTGAGAGCATTAGAGTACTGTGTAAACCACTTTAACAGCATCCACATCTCCCGCTGACTGCTCCTACCCTTCAAAGAGCTGCTACTGGGAGGGCTTGCTGGAAGTGACTACATCCAGGGCAGGAGGTGCCACTCTCACAGTGTTAGCTGCTAAAAGTTTGTTATCACTCAGGAAACTACACGTACGCACCAACATCCATGTATGGAGGGGAGGTGGTGGAGAAAATCTGCAGCCTGCATTTTGCCTCTGGGGACAACAAGGAGTGATGTTGTGTTGGATCCATCTTGTTTATATTTTTTGTCCAATCACCTACACCCAGTGGCCACTTTATGAGTTATCTCCTGTACACAATAAAGTGGCCATGAAATGTATGTTCTTGGTCTTCTGCTGCTGTAGCACACCCCTGTCACATTCAATATGTTCTGCATTCAGAGATGTTCTTCTGTACAGCAATGTTGCAATGCATAGTTAGTTGAATTACTGTTGCCTTCCTGTCATCTTGAACCAGTCTGGCCCTTCTCCTCCGACATCTCTCATTAACAAGGCGATGTTCACCCACAGAACTGTTGCTCACTGAATGGTTTTAGTTTTTCACACCATTCTTTGTAAAAAGCAAGGATGTAATGTTGAGGCTTTATAAAGCCCTGGAGAAGCCTCATTTGGAATATTGCGAGCAGTTTTGGGCCCCTTATTTAAGGAAAGATGTGCAGAGGATGTTCAGAAGAATAATTCTTGGTATGAAAGGCTTATCGTACAAGGAGCAATTGATGGCTCTGGGCCTGTTGGAACTTTGATGAATGAGGGGAATCTCATTGAAATCTATCAAATGTTGAAAAACCTATATAGCGTGGATGTAGAGAGAATGTTTCCCATGGTGGGAGGAGTCTAGGACCTCGCATGGCCTCGAAATAGAGTGATGTTGCTTTAGAATAGAGATGAGGAGACATTTCTTTAGCCAGAGGGTGGTGAACCTGTGAATTCAGTGAGTCCTGTGGAGACAGGACTACATAGAAGCCAAGGGAAGAGCATATGATGTAGCAAAAGTGAATGGAAAATTGGACGATTGGGAAGTCTTTAAAATCCAACAAAAGGCAACTAAAAAAACTATAAGAAGGGAAAAGATGGTCCCAGTGGACTGGAAAATTGCAAATGTCACTCCACTCTTTAAGCTGGGGGAAGGCAAAAGAAAGGAAATTGTAGACTAGTTAGCCTAACCTCAGTGGTTGGAAAACTGTTGGAGTCTATTATTAAGGATGAGGTTTTGAGATATTGTACTTGGAGACTAATGATAAAATTAGTCATAGGCCGCATGGTTTCTGTGAAGGGAAATCTAATCTGACAAATCTGTTAGAGTTCTTCGAGGAAGTAACAAACAGGGTGGACAAAGGAAAGGCAATGGATGTCGTTTATTTGGATTTTCAGAAGGCGTTTGATAAGGCAGCTTAACAAGATGAAATCCAATGGCATTACAGGAAAGGTACTGGCATGGATAGTGGAATCGCTGACAGGAAGGAGGCAGTCAGTGGGAATAAAGGGGACCTTTTCTGATTGGCTGCCAGTGATGAGCAGTGTTTCTCAGCTGTCAGTATTGGGACCATTACTTTTCACCTTGTTTATCAATGATTTAGATAATGAAATTGATGGCTTTGTGGCAAGGTTTGTGGATAATACAAAAATAAGTAGAGGGGTAGGTAGTGTTGAGGAAGCAATGTGATTGCAGCAGGACTTAGACAAATTAGAAGAATGGGCAAAAAAGTAGCAGATCCAACCCAGTGTTGGGAAATGTATGATAATGTATTTTGATAAAAGGAACAATAGACTTTTATCTAAATGAGGAGACAGTTTAAACATCAGAGATGCAGAGAGATTAAGGAGTCCTCATGCAAGACTCCCAGAAGGTTAATTCACAGGTTGAGTCTGTGGTAAAGAAGGCAAATGCAATGTCAGCATTTATTGGGGATGAGTTGTCATTGGAGAGAGTCCAGAGGAGGTTCATAAGGATGATTCTGGGAATCATGGGGTTAACATGTGAGGTGCGTTTGGCAGCTTTGCGCTTGTACTCACTGGAATTTAGAAGAATGTGTGGGTGCGGGATCTCATTGAAACTTACCGAATGTTGAAAGGACTAGATAGGGTGGATGTGGAAAGGATGTTTTCTGTTGTGGAGGTATCCAGAACTAGAGGGTACAGCCTCAACATTTAGGGGCAAATGGAATAAAGATAAGGAGAAATTTCTTTTAGTCAGAAAGTTGTAAATCTGTGGAATGCTCTGCCACAGACTGCGGTGGAAGCCAAGTCCATGTGTATATTTAAGGCCGAAGCTAGTCGTTTCCTGGTTGGTCAGGACATCAAAGGATATGGCCAGAAGGCAGGTGTATGGGTCTGAGTGGGATCTGGAATCAGCCATGATGGAATGGCAGAGCAGACTCAATATCTGAATGGCCTAATTCTGCTCCTATGTCTTATGGCCTTATGGTCTTCTGGACAGAAGAGCTGGATTATGGCGATAAGTAGAGATATAAATTGTTAACATTGCAGTGTGAGAGAATGAGGGATGATGTCACAGATGTGTAGAACATCATTTGCGGTACAGATAGAATCAATGCATACAGCCTTTTCCCCAGGATTAGGAAATCAGAAACAAAAGGTCATGGGTTTAGGGTGAGAGGAGAGACATTTAATAGGGACTTTGCAGGGAAAAGAATTCACCAGAGCTGTCAGAGGAAGAGTTAAGGCAGGTACAGTATACAGTATAGAAAGAGGAGCAATCACCAATTTGTGTTTTGGACAAAGTCAGCTGATATCCTAAGGCATCTGTTACATGCACAAACTGACATACGTGAAATAAATTAAAGATAACAAATAACAGATAAACTTAAAGGAGGCAATTATTGAAGGGCACAAACTCAAACATAAACAAAAAGAATGTTTGATATTTAGGTTCCATTGCTGTTGGTATATCCCTATCTGGACTATGCAAAGATTTCTAACAATTATCTAACTACAGGCCATTCAAAGACAGGCAACAAAGGAAATAAAATGGATGATCTTGAAATTCAACTGCAGATTGCTAAGTATGATGTTGTGACCATCTCTGAAATTTGGCTAGAGGATTCCAACCTGATATAATTTTTGCCCAAGAGACACATATCAGGGCGGGAGATCAAAATAGGTTTTTGGATGGTGGAGGGGTTTGCAATTTCACTCCACTTCTCAGAGTAAAACGAAGGGAGTGTCCATCTTTATTAAATCCAATTTATTTACTCAAAAGGATATTGAGTCAGATTTTAATGGTAGATTTTTAATTGTTAAAGGAGTAATCTGTAACAGAAAAGTTGTTTTGGTCAATTTGTATTGTCCTAACTTAGATGATCCTTTTGTTAAAAAAGTATTTGCTTTACTGTCTGATTTAAATGAATACATGTTGATAATGGGCGGGGATTTTAACTGTTGCTTAAATCCTATGATTGACAAGAGCTCAACAAATCAGCGACTTCCAAATCGCTCCACGTCACTTATTAACTCCATTTTGATCGATTTTGGATTGATTGAATTATGGAGATATTTACACCCTGATAACAGAAAATATTCTTTTTTTCACGTTTATAAAAAAATTCGAGGATTGATATTATAATCGATCCTTGCTTCTTGCCTACTGTTAAGAATTGTAAATATGACGCAATTGCTATATCTGATTATGTGCCTCTGAGGTTGCCTTTCGAGTTTGATGATGTCATTCTTGCCCGCCCACCATGGCGCATGTCTCAGACATTATTGCAGAACTCTAACTTTGTTAGCTTCATTGAAACCCAGATAAGAGATATTTTTTTCTTTTTAATGATATTGGGGGTACGTCCAAATTAATCATATGGGATAAATTTAAAGCATTTTTACGTGGTCAGATCATTTCTTATTCAGCTAAGCTTAAAAAACAGACTAAAGTAGAATTAGATAAGATTTCAAAACAAATTAAATACTTAGATAATATTTATGCAATCTCCCCTAATATTAATTTATTCAAACAAAGGGTGGAACTTCAATCACAATATAATCTATTATTAACTCATCTTATTGAAGGCTACTTGCTTAAGCTGAAGAACCAATTTTATATGTTTGGAGATAAAAATAACAAACTACTTGCTTCTCAATTAAAAACGGCTAGAGCCAAAAGGCAAATTTTGAAAATCCACAGGAAAGATGGTACCCTGGCTTGGGAATATGAAGAAATTAATAAGATTTTTCAAGATTTTTATTCTGAACTTTATAAATCTCAATGCCCAGTAGATTCTTCTAAACTGAATGCTTTCTTATGAAAGATTGCTTTTCCTCAAATTTCTGTTGAGGATCAAAAAACTCTTGATGCCCAAATTACTGAAGCTGAAGTTCATAAAGCTATTTTTTCCATGCAATCTGGTAAGGCCCCTGGACCTGATGGTTATCCTGTAGAATTTTATAAAAAAAATTGGGAAAATGCTCTCTCCGTACATGTTGGAAATGTTTAAGGATTCTTTTGTGAAAGATGATTTACTGTCCACTTTTTATGAGGCTCCTATTTCTTTAATTCTTAAAAAGGATAAAGATCCTACTGATTGTGCCTCATATACAGCTATTTCGTTATTGAATGTCGATGCCACGATTCTGTCAAAGATAATGGCCAATGGGTTGGAGAATATTTTGGGTAAAATTATTTTTAAGGATCAAACAGGCTTTATAAAAGGTCGTTATTCTTTTTCAAATGTTCAGAGATTATTTAACATTATATATTTGTTCTCTTTTAAAACTCCACAATGCGTCGTCTCTTTGGATACTGAAAAAGCGTTCGATCAAGTCGAATGGAAATATTTATTTCATGTTTTAGAGAAATTTGGCTTTGGTGTTAATTTTAATAATTGGATTAGAATGATATATAAAACTCCTATTGCTACTGTTATTACTAATAACTGTAGATCCCCTTTTTTTCAGTTTTCATGGGGGACAAGACAAGGTTGTCCATTAAGTCCTTTGTTATTTAACTTAATACTAGAACCCCTTGCTATTGCTCTTCGTGAAGCTAAAGATATTTATGAGATTTTTGTGAATGAGACCATTCATAAGATTTCCCTTTACGCTGACGATTTACTGGTTGATATATCCAATCCTGAGGAATCTATTCTGGCCTTGCTAAAATTATTTAATGAACTTGGAGATTTTTCAGGATATAAAATAAATTTTAGTAAAAGTGAACTGTTTCCTTTAAATGAATCTGTTTCTATATATGATAATACTCCTTTCAAAGTCACGGATTCCTTTAGATATTTAGGTGTTATAATCACTAAAGAATTTAAGGATCTTTATAAAGCTAATTTTGTTCCCTTGGTAGATTGTATGAAGTATTTATTTAGTAGATGGAACCCACTTACATTTTCACTTGTTGGTCGCATCCATATAGTCAAAGTGATGATTTTACCAAAACTTTTATATTTATTTCAGAATATCCCTGTTTTTCTGACTAAGAATTTTTTTGATTGGATTGATTCTATTATTTTATCATTTATTTGGAATAATAAAAGACGAAGAATTAGTAAATGTCACTTACAAAAATTGAAAAAGGTTGGAGGTGTTGCTTTGCCTCATTTAAAAATGTATTAGTGGACTGTTAATGTGCGATATATGTCCTTTTGGTTACACTGGGTTTATAAGAACGATCGGCTATTTTGGGTAGACTTGGAACTGAAAGCTGTGAAACAGTTTTATTTAACCTTGTTATTGGGAGCTGCTTTACCTATACAATTAGCTAAAGTTGCTAATTTAAATTTATATCCTGTGATTAAGCATTCTTTACAAACTTGGCACCTGTTCCGTAATTTTTTTAATCTTAAAAAATTTAAACTTTTTAGTTTAATTCATCGAATTACTTTTCTCAGCCTTCTTTGAATGATCCAATTTTTTTTACTTTGGGGGAAAAAGGTATTAGTTCCTTGTTTGGATTTATTTGAAGAAGATAGACTGATGTCTTTTGAACAATTAGTTGAGAAATATTCTCTTTCATACTCACACTTTTTACAATACCTCCAAGATAGACAGTTCTTACAAAAATATTTAAGTAATTTTCCTTACATATTAGATGCCGACCTGTTGGATACTATTATGAGTATGAACCCTTTGATGAAGGGCTCCATTGGAAGAACTTATATTTAATATTACAATGGGATAAGCATCCTTTATTTAAGATTAGAGAAGATTGGGAAAAGGAACTTAATTTGACTTTTATGATCGAGGACTGGACGCGGATTCTGAAGTTGGTTAACTCTTCTTTGATCCATGCTAGTCATTCACTGATTCAATTTAAAATTGTACATCGTTACAATTTGACGAAGGAGAGCTTGTCTAAAATGTTTCCTAATGTTGATAGTTATTGCGATAGATGTAAAACTGAGACAGCTACACTGACACACATGTTTTGGTCCTGTTCTATACTGGAACAGTTCTGGAAGTCCGTTTTTTCGACAGTTTCTAAAGCACTTAAAATTAATTTATAACCTAACAAATTAACTGTAGTTTTTGGAATAATTCCTCAAAATATCCATGGTATCTCTTTGTCTGACCAATATATTATTGTATTTGTTACATTGATAGCTAGGAGTGACATTTTGTTGAAATGGAAGGATACAGCCGCTCCCATTTTGTCACAATGGTCTCTCAAGTGATGCTATGTCTTAGTTTGGAGAAAATTAGAAGTTGAACCTTAGAACCTATGTTTCATTTTGAGAAAAGATGGGGTTCATTTGCTCATTACTATCATTTCAGTTAATTGATAGATTTCCTCCACGATCTAATTGTAAATTTTTGGTACATTTTTTTTCTTGCTGGCGGGTTTGATGTTTATCTTTAGAAGTTTTTTGTGTGACGCATGACTCCGGGGTTGAACACCTAAAGTTTTTTTTTCACTCACTTTTTCTTGCTTAGTAGGGGTTTTTCTCTTTTCTTTGTCACCAAAATTTTTCAATCTTGAAAACAATTTTTTTTCTTGAGACATTGTAAGCGTTGTCTACTTCGATGTACTCTTGTTAATTTTGGATAATAATAACAAAAAGATTTGAAAAGAAAGAAACTTGGCAAAGGAATGGCTGCTATTAGGAGCTGAACGTTCAAGGATATACAGTCTATTGGAAAGATAGGTTAGTAGGCAGAGGGGGTGGTGTGGCTCTATGTATAAGAAATAATATTAACTCATTGCAAAGAGATGACATAGGATTCAAAACTATAGTGTCTCTGTGGGTTGAATTAAGAAATGGCAAGGCTAAAGGTCCCTAATGGCAGTTGTATACAGGCCTCCAAACAGCAGCCAGGATATGGATTACAAATTACAACAGGAGGCAGAAAAGGAGTATCAGAAGGGCAATGTTCTAGTAACTATTGGGGATTTTAACATGAAAGTGGATTGGGAAAACAAGGCCAGTACTGGATCTCAAGAGAGAGAAATTGTCGAATGTCTAAGGGATGGCTTTTTAGAACAGCTTGTTGTTGAGCCCACTGGGGGATTGGCTGTGCTGGATTGGGTGTTATGCAATGATCTGGAGGTGATAAGAGAGCTTAAGGTTAAGGAACCCTTGGGGAACGGTTATCACAATATGATCGAGTTCACTTTAAAATTTGAAAAGGAGAAACTAAATTCCAGTGTGTTAGTATTTCAGTGGAATGAAGGAAATTACAATGGCATGAGAGAGGAACTGGCCAAAGTTGACTGGAAGGGACACTAGCATGAAGGACAGCAAAGCAGCAATGGATGGCTGGAGTTTTTGTGAGAAATGAGGGAAGTGCATGACAGATATATTCCAAATAATAAGAAATTTTCTAATGGAAGAAGGACACTACCATGGCTGATAAGTGAAGTCAGAGCCAAAGTGAGAGCAAATGAGAGGGCATACAAGCAATTCATAACTAGTGGGAAGATAGAGGATTAGGAAACTTTTAAAAATTTGCAGAAGGAAACTAAGAAGGTCGTTAGGAAGGAAAAGATGAATTATGAAAGAAGCTGGTGACTAATATCAAAGAAGATACTAAAAGCTTTTTTAAGCATTTCAAGGGTAAAAGAGTTGAGGGTAGATATAGGATCAATAGAAAATGATGCTGGAGATATTGTAATGAGAGACACAGAGATGGCAGAGGAACTGAAGACATCTGCAGTACACCGGACATTCAAGAGTGTCAGGGAAGTGAAGTATTTGCAGTGAAAATTATGACTGAGAAGGTGCTTAGGAAGTTTAATGGTCTGAGGGTAGATAAATCTCCTGTACCTGATGGAATGCACCCTCGGGTTCTGAAGGAAGTAGGTGGAGAAATTGCGGAGACATGAACAATGATCTTGGAAAATTGCGAATGTTACTCCGCTATTTAAGAAGGGTGGGAGGCAGCAGAAAGGAAACTATAGACCTGTTAGCCTGACACCAATGGTTGGGAAGTTGTTGGAATCGATTGTTAGGTATGAGATTATGGAATACCTGGAAGTGCATGACAAGGTAAGCCAAAGTCAGCATAGTTTCCTGAAAGAAAATCCTGCCTGACAAACCTACTGCAATTTTTCGAGGAGTGTTTTAGACTTTAGTTCAGAGATCGAGACTGGGGAGGTCAGTGTGATAAAAGGCATTGGGAAAGGGACTAAAGCAATACCTTTGCACCAGATACACCTAAAAAGCGACTTGGTCTCCGGACCGGTCACAATCGGGGTGAGGCGCAAACTACTGATGGAAGATGTGGAGGACTTACTAGGTAATGACCTCGCCAGCGGAGAGGTGTACCCGGCAGTAAGATTGACAAGCAAACCTGCCAGGATTGAAGACCCACCCATAGACTCACAGGTTTATCCCGTTTGCGCAGTGACTCGGCGCATGTCCAGAAAGGCTGCCGAAGCGAATGTAGATTTAGCTGAGATGTAAAAACCAGCCTTGTACCAGGAGGGGTTAGAAAGTGAGAAGAAGGAGCGTAGTGAAATGGAAGGAAGTGAGGGAGTTGAGGTAGACTTATCATTAGCAAGGAAGGAATTTATACAGTCACAGGAACGAGACGAGGAGCTAATGGTTTTGACGGAGACAGCTTTCTCTGAAGCAGAATTTAAAAGGGCTATTATGTGAAGGAGGGAGTACTAATGACGAAATGGAGACCAAGTACCGTGCCCGCAGATGAGGAATGGGGGTTGGTGCACCAGGTGGTAGTGCCGAAAATTTATAGGGGCAAGATATTTAACCTGGCCCTCAAGATACCCCTTGGTGGACATTTTGGGGTGAGGAAGACAGTCGATAGAATTATGAAAGAGTTTTACTTGCTGAGCATGAGGGAGGATATTATTGAGTATTGGAGATGGGAGCTGACACACTTACAGTCTGTTGATGTGTTAACAGCTTGCCACGATAAGCGAGCAGACCTAGTCGGTGTTATCATGAAAGTTAATGAGGCTAGGGTGCTACCTGATAAGGGGAAAACCTATTTTGAAAAGATAAGTATGGTGCTGACCAGATGGGAGAACTCTATTGTTTTGGCCAGCTTTGCTGATAAGGTCTCTTCCTTAACCTCCAAACAGAGCGAGCCACTGAGAAAGATAATTAACTGGCATGCAGACATATGTTCGGATGTCCTGGGACGATGCAAAGAGACTGTATATGGTGTTGTTGTCACATCAGGTCAGCATAGTAAGCAACACCCCTATAGGATGATTAATTCAGTGACAAAAGGGCTAAAGAATGCAGAAGCGTATATTGACAATTTAGTGGTCTGGAGTGACACGTGGGAGGGGCACATTGTGGCAGTAGAGGAGCTGTTTAAAAAGCTGGCTGAAGCCAGCCTGACAGTGAACCTCGCAAAAAGTGAATTCGGCCATGCGAAGGTCACTTATATGGGACCTGTGGTAGGACAGGGGCAGCTGGTTCCGATGCAGGCTGAGGTGCGGGCTATCTCTGAAGTCCCCACCCCAACAGACAAGAGAGCACTGAGAAGGTTCTTGGGGATGGTGGGGTACTATCGGAAGTTTTGCGGATATTACCCTCCCTCTTACTAAGCTTTTGCCAAAGAATGTGAAGTTTGTGTGGGACGACCTGTGTTATATTTGTCCGGCACGGAAACCACTGATAATTTACACTGATCACAACTCATTAGTGTTTTTGGCCACTATGAAGGATAAAAACAAAAGGTTACTAAGTTGGAGCCTGGTCTTACAGGAATCTGATATTAAAATAAAACATATAAAATGAACGGACAATGTGATTGCTGACTGTCTGTCAAGGTGTTGAAAACTTAAAGTTCTCTGTATTAGCCGAATAGCTGATGACCCTGTATATTAGTGTGTATCTAATAATATATTCATGCCCATAATTTTTACCCCGGTAAAAATCCTTTGAAGGGTAGGGGTGTGACGACAAACCAAGTTATCAGACGATTGATGCTAATGAGAGAGAGATAAGGGAGACAATGGAAAAACGTTCAAAATGTTAATGAGAGAGGAGAGAGAGATAACAGAAAAGAAACGCAATTCAGAATACTGACAGACCGGTTGCTTTGAACCTGAACTGTTTGAAGTTTGATGGACAGGCAATAACCCAGCAGGGGGATAAAAAGAACAGGTTCTCTAAGGCACGACACACCACGAGATCACGAGATAATGAGACCCTTGAAAGGAGCGGGTGCCCCCACAAGTGGTGGGAGTTTGGAGGTCCGGTTCGTGGGAACCGACCATAGGTTCACAGGGTATAAAGGTACGATCGGTGGGAACCTGGTGCGTGTGTCCGCCCTTGCCTGGGTGCCGGGTTCACTGCGGAAGAACGGTCGTATCTGGAACGGAGGGGTCACAGTCGGTGACCACAGCGGGATAGAAGACATAAAAGGTTCTGCCCGAAACCAACTGCGAAGAACAGCAAAGGTCTGCCTGAATCAAATTTGCATCTCTCTCTCTCTCTCCCCCTCTCCAACGGCACAACAGCGATTACTGCAAACTGTACTAAGCTGAACTGAACTCTGCGTCACTTAAGACTGATCATTTTACCCCTAGACAGCGATAGAGCTTGGTTGATTCCTATTACCCTAGTTCTGTGTACATGTGTTTTATCATTGCTAACCTGTTGCATTTATATCCTTACGATTAGAGTACTGTGTTACTTATTACTTTAATAAAACTTTATTAGTTCCCAGTAATCCATACTCCAATGAGTGGTCCATTTCTGCTGGTTTGGCAACCTAGTTACGGGGTATGTAACAGGACTGTGGGATTAATGGATTTATGGCTACATTTGCCGATGATACAAAGATAGTTGGAGAAACAGGTAGTGTTGAGGAAACAGACAGCCTGCAGTAAAACCTAGATAGTTTAAGGGAATGGGCAAAGAAGTGGTAAATGAAATACAATGTTGGAAAGTATATGCTCATGCACTTTGGTGGAAGTAATAAATGGGCAGACTATTATTTAGATGGGGAGAAAATTCAAAATGCAGAGAAACAAAGGGACTTGGGAGTCCTTGTGCAGGATACCCCAAAAGGATACATTCCAGTTAGATTATGAGAACACTCAGTCCTCTTTTATTGTCATTTAGAAATACATACATGCATTAAGAAATGATACAATGTTTCTCCGGAGAGATATCACAGAAAACAAGACAGACCAAAGACTAACACTGACAAAACCACATAATTATAACATATAGTTACAGCAGTGCAAAGCGATACCATTATTTGATAAAGAAAAGTCCATAGGCACAGTAAAAAAAATAGTCTCAAAGTCCAGAGTCGATCGACTCCCGAGTCCCCGATAGCAGGCGGCAAAAGGGAGAAACTCCCTGCCATAAACCTCCAGGCACCGTCAACTTGCCGATACCATGGAAGCAGCCGACTACAGCCGACCCTGAGTCTATCCGTCTGAAAACTCCGAGCTTCCGAGCAGCCTCTCCGATACAGCCTCCCAAGCGCCATCCTCTGCCGAGCGCCTTCAACCTCTCCCCGACTGCTGAAACACGCAAAGCCGAGGATTTTGAGGCCTTCAGCTCCAGAGATTCTGGTTACCACACAGTAGCAGCGGTAGCAAAGTAGACATTTCAGAAGTTTTCCAGATGTTTCGCTATGCTCTTACGTCTGTCTCCATCAAATCAGGATTGTGCACAGTCCCCTACTTGACAAATAACACATATTCATCACCGAAGTGGCCGCACGCTCTGTCGTCCCGCCGCCATCTTCTCCCCCTCCCGGGAGGAATGTCGGTAGTGAAGAAAAAGGTATAGAATATAAGAGCGGGGGGTGTGATGTTGAAGCTCCATCAGGCACTCATAAGACCACATGGTGTATTGTGCGCAGTTTTCGGCTCCTTATTTTAGAAAAGATATACTACATTGGAGAGGGTTCAGAGAAGATTTACAAGAATGATTCCAGGAATGAAGCGGATACTGTATGAGGAATGTCCGGCAGCTCTTGGGCTGTATTCCCTGGAGTTCAGGAGAATGAGGGGGGATATCATAGAAACATTTCAAATGTTAAAAGGCCTTCACACAAATATTTGGTGAATAGTGACTCAGTTGGAAGAACTATCCCACACATTAACCAAGCAATACTTCGACATTATGGATGTATTAGAGCCTTCCTTGTAATCCAGGGCAATTCCTGCCCCACCCAATGACAAACTCCCAAGAGGGTGTGGTATAGTTCTATAAAAGTAATTGAATTGGAATTGCTCAAATAATTATTTCAAATTTCAGAAGCCTCTCGTCATCAGGTGAAACATGTGCAAAGAATGTTCCTCCTGTGTACCACATCCTGCTTTCCCTTATTGACAAAACTGTCCCATTTTAACCGTGAATATCCAGTCCCTATACACTTCCATCCCCCATCAGGAGGGCCTTAAAACTCTTCACATCTTTCTAGACAACAGAACCGACCAGTTCCCCTCAACCACCGCTCTGCTCTGTTTGGCAGAATTGGTCCTACATAGAAACATAGAAAACCTATAGTACATTACAGGCCCTTCAGCCCACAATGCTATGCTGAACATTCACGCACTTCGAAATATACCTAAAACACTTTGACATCGTGTGCCTAGTCAGAGGCTTTTTCCAAGAACTGAAATGGCTAGCATGAGAGGGCACAACTTTTAAGTGCTTGGAAATAGGTACCGAGAAGATGTCAGGGGTAAGCTTTTTATGCAGAGAGTGGTGGGTGCGTGGAATGGGCTGCCAGTGACGGCGGTGGAGGCAGATACGATAGGGTCTTTTAAGAGACTCCTGGATAGGTACATGGAGCTGAGAAAATTAGAGGGCTATGGGTAACCCAAGGTAATTTCTAAAGTAAGGACATGATTGGCACAGCTTTGTGGGCTGAAGAGCCTGTATGGTGCTGCAGGTTTCCTATGTTTCTATCTCCCCTGTACCTACTTCCAAGCACCTTAAAACTGTGCCCTCTCATGTTAGCCATTTCAGCCCTGGGAAAAAGCCTCTGATTATCCACACAATCAACGCCTCTCATCATTTTGTACACCTCTATCAGGTCACCTCTCATCCTTTGCCGCTCCAAGGAGAAAAGACTGAGTTCACTCAAGCTTTTCTCATGAGGCATGCTCTCCAATCCAGGCAACATTCTTGTAAATCTCCTCTGCACCCTTTCTATAGCTTCCACATCCTTCCTGTAGTGAGGTGACCAGAACTAAGCACAGTACTACAACTGGGGCCTGACTAGTATCCTATGTTGCTGTAACATTACCTCTCGGCTCTTAAACTCAATCCCACAGTTGATGAAGGCCAATGCACCGTAAGCCTTCTTAACCACACAGACAACCTGCGCAGCAGCTTTGAGTGTCCTATGGACTCGGACCCCAAGATCCCACTGATCCTCCACACTGCCAAGAGTCTTACCATTAATACTATATTCTGCCATCATATTTGACCTACCAAAATGAACCACCTCACACTTATCTGGGTTGAACTCCATCTGCCACTTCTCAGCCCAGATTTGTGTCTTATCAATGTTCCGCTGTAACCTCTGACAGCCCTCCACACTATCCACAACACCTCTAACCTTTGTGTCATCAGCATACTTACTAACCCATCCCTCCACTTCCTCAGCCAGGTCATTTATAAAAATCACGGAGAGAAGGGTTCTCAGAACAGATCCCTGAAGCACACCACTGGTTAACGACCTCCATGAAGAATATGACCCGTTTACAACCACTCTTTGCCTTCTGTGAGCAAGCCAATTCTGGATCCTCAAAGCAAGGTACCCTTGCTCCCATGCCTCCTTACTTTCTCAATGAGCCTTGCATGGGGTACCCTATCAAATGCCTTGCTGAAATCCATATACACTACACCTGCAGCTCTGCCTTCATCAGTGTGTTTAGTCACATCCTCAAAAATTTCAATCAGGCTCGTAAAGCATGATCTGCCTTTGACAAACCCATGCTGACTATTCCTAATCATATTATGCCTCTCCAAATCTTCATAAATCTTGCCTTTCAGAATCTTTTCCATCAACTTACCAACCACTGAAGTAAGACCCACTGGTCTATAATTTCCTGGGCTATCTCTACTCCCTTTCTTGAAAAAAAGAACAACATGTGCAACCCTCCAATCCTCTGGAACCTCTCCCGTCCCCATTCAGGATGCAAAATCATTGCCAGAGGCTCAGCAATCTCCACCCTTGCCTCCCACAGTAGCCTGGGATCTTGTCCAGTCCCGGCAGCTTATTCAACTTGATGCTTTCCAAAAGCTCTAGCACATCCTCTTTTTAATATGTATATGGTCAAGCTTTTCAATCTGCTGTAAGTCATCTCTACAATCGCCAAGATCCTTTTCTGCAGTGAATACTGAAGCAAAGTATTCATTAAATACCTCTGCTATCGCCTCCAGTCCCATACACACTTTTCCACTGTCATACTTGATTGGTCCTATTCTCTCATGTCTTATCCTCTTGCTCTTCACATACTTGTAGAATGCTTTGGGGTTTTCCTTAATCCTGCTCGCCAAGGCCTTATCATGGCCCCTTCTGGCTCTCCTAAGTCCTTTCTTAAGATCCTTCCTGCTAGCCTTATAATCTTATAGATCTCTATCATTACCTAGTTACTTGAACCTTTCAAACCTTTTCTTGACTAGATTTTCAACAGCCTTTATACACCATGGTTCCTGTACCCTACCATGCTTTCCGTCTCATTGGAATGTACCTATGCAGAACGCCAAGCAAATATCCCCTGAAGTTTTGCCACATTTCTGCCGTGCATATTCCTGAGAACATCTGTTCCCAATTTATACTTCCAAGTTCACATCTGTTTCCAATCTATGCTTCCAAGTTCACATATGTTCCCAATTTATGCTTCAAAGTCCTCACCCTCAACAATTTCTCCTTCGCCTCCTCCCACTTCCTTCAAACCAAAGGTGTAGTCATGGGCACTCGCATGGGTCCCAGCTATGCCTGTCTTTTCATTGGTTATGTGGAACCGTCCATATTCCAAGCCTACACTGCCATCACTTCTCAACTCTTCTTATGCTACATTGGTAACTGCATTGGTACTGCTTCTTGCACCCATGCTGAGCACATTGATTTCATCAACTTTGTTTGCAGCTTCCACCTTGCTCTCAAATTTACTTGGTCCATTTCCGGCATCTTTCTCCAGATGTCTTTGTCTTCAACTCTGGAGGCAGTCTATCTACCCACTGACTCTCACAGGTATATAGCTCCTATCTACTAATCCATCTTATCTACAGTTTAGGTGGATGAGCTCTGAAGCTTCTCCAAAATTTCTCCGCTCCACTCACTCCAATTCTGTTTCCGACTCTGACTCCGTCTAGGACATGTCCCGACTATGCTAAGACCACTTCTCCTCAAACTTGCGATGCTCCGAATTTGCATTGCACCCACATTCTAACCTGCAAGTCAATCTCACCTTTGCTCACTTCTTCATTGTTTGCAGTGATAGTTTACCACAATTTAACCACAGAAAAATGCTAATAATCAAGTACTTAGTTGTATTTCTTGCTTTATGAAAACTGCTGCCTCTCAAAAGTATCATCTGAAACCAGAAGAAGCAGGCCCTTTGGCCTACCTAGTCCATGATGATCCATTTAAACTGCCTACTCCCATTGACATGCACTGGGACCATAACCCTCTATACCCCTACTACCCATGTACCTATCCAGCTTTCTCTTATACGTTGAAATCAAGCTCATATGTACCACTTGCACTGGCAGCTTATTCCACACTCTCAGGACCTTCTGAGTGAATAAATTTCTCCTGGGTTGATGGGACTGGACAGAAAAGTTAGAGCACATATTAGATGGGCCGAATAGCCTGTTTCTGTTCTGTAGTCGCTATGACTCTGACATGTCAGATATTAAATGCTATTATATCATTTTCAATTGTTTTCCTCTTTTAGTCAGTCTCAACTTTATGATCCTTCTGGTTTAAAAAGAGGAGGAGGAGGAGATGGCGGCACGATGCAGCGTGTGTGGCCTCTCTGGTGATGATATCTGTTATCTGTCAAGTAGGATGCCGTGTACAATTCTGGTTTGATGAAGGCAGACGTGAGAGCACGGAAGAACATCCGGTGAAACTTCTGAAATGCCTGTTTCGCTGCCGCCACTATTGTGTGATCCGAAATCTCCGGAGGAGAAGGCCCTGAATTCTCGGCTTTGCTTGTTGCTCAGCGGCCAGGTTGGGGTCGAAGCACTCGGCAGAGATGGTGCTCGGTGCTCAGTCTCGGAGGGCTGGTTGGAAGCTTTCGGACGGACTCAGAGCCTGACTGTGGTCAGGTGTTTCCAGGATGCTGCATCGGCAAGTTTATGGCGCTGGAAGCTCATGGCAGGGAGAGTTTCTTCCTTCTACCGTCTGTGTGAGATGATGGGCTATTCGGACTTTGAGACTTTTTTTTACCGTGCCCATGGTCTGTTCTTTATCAAATTACAGTATTGCTTTGCACTGTTGTAACTATTATGTTATAATTATGTGTTTTGTCAGTTTTAGTCTTGGTCTGTCTTGTGTTTCTGTGATATCACAGTGGAGGAACATTGTATCATTTTTTAATGCATGCATTTCTACATGACAATAAACGAGGACTGAGTGTCCTCATAATATAAAAAATAGGACTACTGAAGTTGGTCAACAGTTTATTGATGGATAAGAGAGCAAGAAAAATGTCTAAATACTTACTAATAACACTTTTACTGTGGTAAATTGTGGCAAGTTATCACCACAATGAAGAGGCGAGCGAAAGTAAGGTTGTCTCAAGGGTTGAGCCATGTGGGTGAGATGCAAAGTCAGTGATTCTTGAAAGATCATCACTAATGCCTCCATTAGGCTCCAAAGGTAGTCATAACCGAAGGGTGGTAGTGGGGATGAGCTCCCACTGCTAAACAAATGCTCTTCATGATGTGCATCTCAAACAGCCTCTGATAACCAAATCCAACTCCTGGCCTTCACGTGTGGCATAGTTCTTATGCCCGGTGGAGCTGTTCTCACTGACAGGAGAAGGGGCAAAGGCAGGCCACTGGTGCCTTAAAACCAGTTGCCCTGGGCAGATGGGGCTTGTTAACCATGGGTGGTAGCTCATCTAGGAGAGGGAAAACTCTGATTTCAAACCTCCGCTACCTTGCATCTATACCCACTCATGGGAAAGGCTTTGGGAGTAAACCCTGAGGAAAAATCCAGAGTCGGAGTCCC
The DNA here is from genome assembly GCF_963921235.1 of Mobula hypostoma. NCBI lineage: Eukaryota > Metazoa > Chordata > Chondrichthyes > Myliobatiformes > Myliobatidae > Mobula > Mobula hypostoma. The sequence continues at coordinate 22,131,097 of NC_086125.1, forward strand.
GAGGGTGGCTGACTGCTGTACCCAGCACTGGCACGGCAACTCCTGCAATGCTGCTGGCACCAAACTCTATCCACTTTCGTCATTCTTTTGGACCTGTCATCAGCATGGAGAGATAGGTCCCACTGCATGGGCAACAGATGGATCTCCATAACAATTCTGCCCTGGCTTGAGCCCCAGAGAGGCCACTCACAGTGACTACCAGAGGAGCAGTACCCATGGTCGACCACGACCGACGGAGGCCACACAGAATGCCTCCATGATCTCTTCAGCCACCTCTTTCTGAACCCGGCTGTGTACACATTGTGGTCCAGGTGACGTATCTACCTTTAGAACTTCCAATTTCCCAAGAACCTCTCTCTAGTTATGGTAACTTCACATACTTGATAACCTCTGACACCAAGAACTTCCACCATACAGTTTGTGTCTTTTCTCAGTGAAGAATGATGCAAAACCCTTATTCAGTTCGTCCGCCATTTCAGGCCGAGACCCTTCATCAGGACATCCTTCAGTTAGTCCTGACGAAGGGTCTCGGCCTGAAATGTCGACTGCACCTCTTCCTAGAGATGCTGCCTGGCCTGCTGCGTTCACCAGCAACTTTTATGTGTGTTGCTTGAATTTCTAGCATCTGCAGAATTCCTGTTGTTTCCCTTTATTCCCACTCTGTTTTCTGCCGACCAATCCATGAGAGCAACTCCCCTGTAATTCCATGGGCTCTTATCTTGCTAAGCAGCCTCATGCGTGGCACCTTGTTAAAGGCCTTCTGAAAATCCAAGTACAGTACATCTACTGCATCTCCTTTGTCTACCCTGCTTGTAATTTCCTCAAAAAATTGCAGTAGGTTAGTCAGGCAGGATTTTCCTTTCAGGAAACCATCCAGGACATTTATCTACCCTCAGACCATTAAGTTTCCTGAGCACCTTCTCAGTCATAATTTTCACATAGTTTTCACATATTTCACTTCCCTGACATTTTTGAATGTTTGATATACTGCAGATGTCTTCCGCTGTGAAGACTGTTACAAAATATGCATTCAATTCCTCTGCCATCTCTGTATCTGTCATTATAATATCTTCAGCATCATTTTTTATTTGTCCTATATATACCCTCAACTCTCTTTTACACTTTATACACTTAGAAATACTTTTAGTATATTCGTTTAGTTGCCAGCTTCCTTTCATAATTCATCTTTTCCTTCCTAATGACCTTCTTAAATTCCTACTGCAAGGTTTTAAAAACTTCCCGATCCTCTATCTTCCCACTTTGGCTTCCTTGTACGCCCTCACATTTGCTCTTACTTTGGCGCTGACTTTACTTGTCAGCCACAGTAGTGTCCTTCTTCCATTCGAAAATTTCTTCTTATTTGGAATATACCTATCTTGCAGTTCCCGCATTTTTTGCGAAACTCTAGCCATTGCTGCTCTGCTATCCTTCCTGCTAGTGTCCCGTTCCAGTCAACCTTGGCCAGTTCCTCTCATGCCATTGTAATTTCCTTTATTCCACTGAAATACCAACACATTGGAATTTAGTTTCTCCTTCTCAATTTTTAAAGTGAACTCGATCATATTGTGATCACTGTTGCCTAAGGGTTCTTTAATCTTAAACTCTCTAATCACCTCTGGATCATTGCACAGCACCCAATCCAGCACAGCTGATTGCCTAGTGGGCTCAACAACAAGTTGTTCTAAAAAGCCATCCCTTAGACTTTCTACAAATTCTCTCCCTTGAGGTCCAGTACTGACCTCGTTTTCCCAATCCACTTTCATGTTAAAATCCCCAATGATTATCATGACATTGCCCTTCTGACACACTTTTTCTATCTCCGGCTGTAATTTCTGAAAATCCAAGTACAGCACATCCCGGCTGCTGTTTGGAGGCCTGAATACAACTGCCATTAGGGTCCTTTTACCCTTGCCATTTCTTAAGTCAACCCATAGAGACTCTACACTTACGAATCCTGTCATCTCTTTCCAATGAGTTAATATTATTTCTTATGCACAAAGCCACACCACACCTCTGCCTACTAACCTATCTTTCTGATGCACCGTATATCATTGGATGTTCAACAATCCTTTTGCCAAGTTTCAGAGACAGCCACAACGTCATAATTGCCAATCTGTTGCTGAATTTCAAGTCTGTCCATTTTATTCCTCATGCTGCGTGCATTCAAATACAACACTTTCAGTCCAGTATTTGTTGCTTTCTGTTTCATGCTTCTATTGCCCTGTAACTCATTCCACTGGCTGTGATTATGCCTCACCTCCTGTCAGTCCTTTCTATCATTTCCGTTGCATGCTATCTTAGATTTATTTCTGATTTCCCCTTCCTCAACTCACTGGCTCACATCCCCCTGCCAAATTAGTTTAAACCCTCCCTAATAGCTCTATTAAACCTGCCTGCTAGGATATTGGACCCCTTTGTGCTTAGGTGTAACCCGTCCTTTACGCTTCCCAATCTTCTAACTTCCCACTAATTTTTGCTCTATCATATGCCCTCTCTTTTGCTTTTATGTTGGCTTTGGCTTCTCTTGTTAGTCACAGTTGTGTCACCTTTCCTTCAGAATATTTCTTCTTCTTTGGGATGTATATATCCTGTGCCTTCTGAATTCCTTCCAGAAATTCCAGCCATTGCTGCTTTGCCATCATCCTGCTAGTGTTCTTTTCCAATCAATTGTGGCCAACTCCTCTCTCATGCCTCTGTAATTCCCTTTACACTACTGTAATATTGATATGTCTGTCTTTAGATTTTCCTTCTCAAATTGCAGGGTGAATTTGATCACTTTATGATCACTTTCCCCTTAAAGTTCTTTTACCTTAAGGTCTCTAATCAAATCTGGTTTGTTGCACAACACTCAATCAAGAATAGCTGATCCTCTAGAGGGTTCAACCATGAGTTGCTGAAAAAAATCCATCTCGTTGACCCTCTAGAAATTCCCCCTCCTTTATTTCAGCACCAACTTGTTTTTCCCAATCTACCTGCATATTGAACCACCCCACGACTATTGTAGCCTTGCCCCTTGGGCATGAATTTTCTATCTCTTCCTGTAATTTGTAAACCACATTTTTACCATGACGTCGACTGGAATATCTTCCATGATGAGGATGTCTCCAAGTTCACTGATGGAGTCACGTGCTTCATCCAGAAGTGTATCGATGATGTTGTCCCCCAAAAGTCGGTCAGGGTCTTCCCGAACCAGAAACCCTGGATCAACAGTCAGAGCGAGTAGCACTTATAGCGCGATATCGAGTTTACATCGCTGGCAATCAGCTAGAGCTCAGGAGAAGCAGCTATGATCTACGCAAAGCTATGAAAGCTGCAAAACAACAATATAGGGTCAAGATTGAGTCAAGATTCACAACGAATAGAACATGCGACTTCTGGCGAGGGCTGCATCCCATCGCAGACTTCAAAGCCAAATGTTGTGGTGCCACCAACATCGTGGCCTCTCTCCCAGATGAGCTCAATCACTTTTATGTTCGGTTCGATGTCGCTAACTCTGAGCCCCGGAGGAAAGCCACCAGTACAACCTGCAACCTGGTCATCTCTGAGGCTGAGGTACACAGATGTTCCCAACGAGTGGACAGTTGCTAGGCTGCAGGACCGGATGGCATCCAGGGAGAGTACTCAGGATGTACGCAGCACAACTGGCAGGTGTATTTACTGACATTTTTAATCTCTCCCTCTCCCAGTATAGAGTGCCCTCCTGCTTCAAATTATCCACTATTGTCCCTGTACCAAAAAAAGACCAAGGTAACATGCCTGAATGACTGGCATCCTGTCACACTCACCTCAATAATAAGCAAATAGTTTGAGAGGCTGGTCAAGGATTACATCTGCAGCTTGCTACCACCCATACTGGACCCCCTACAATTCACCTACTGACACAACCGATCGACAGATGACGTAATAGCCAGTGCTCTACATACCATCCTTACACATCTGGAGAAGAAGGATGCTTATGTGAGAATGCTGTTCTTGGACTACAGTTCAGCATTCAACACCATAGTTCCATCCAGGCTTGCTAAGAAGTGCAGCGACCTTGGCCTTGACCCTGCCCTGTGCAGCTGGATCCTGGACTTCCTGTCAGATCGCCAGCAGGTGGTAAGAGTGGGCTCCTTCACCTCCACCCCTTTGACTCTCAATACAGGAGCCTCTCAGGGCTGAGTACTGAGTCCCCTCCTTTACTCCCTGTACACCCATGACTATGTTGCCACTCACAGCTCTAATCTGCTAATTAAATTTGCCAACACTAAATTGATTGGTCTTATCTCAAACAATAATGAGGTGGCCTGCAGGCAAAAAGGCATCTCTCTGACACAGTGCTGTGGAGAAAACAAGCTGTCCCTCAATGTTGCAAAAACAACGGAACTGTTGTGGAACTGGGGCTGAGAGGGTAAACAGATTTATGTTCCTCAGTATCCATATCACCGAGGACCTCATGTGGTCTCTACACAACAGCTGTGAGGCGAAAAAGGCACAACAGCACCTCTTTCACGTCAGACGGTTGAGGAAGTTTGGTATGGGCCCCCAAATCCTAAGAACTTTCTACAGGGGCACAATTGAGAGCACCGTGACTGGCTGTATCACTGCCTGATATGGGAACTGTACCTCCCTTAATTGCAGGGCTCTGCAGGGTGTGGTGCGGACAGCCCAGCGCATCTGTAGTTCTGAACTTCCCATGATTCAGGACATTTATAAGGACAGGTGTGTGAAAAGGGCTGATATGATCATTGGGAACCCAAGTCACCCCAACCACAATCTATTCCAGATGCTACCATCCAGGAAACAGTACCGTAGCATCAAAGCCCTGATCAACAGGCTCCAAGACAGCTTCTTACACCAGGTCATCAGACTGATTAATTCATGCTGATTTGAGTGTACTCTTATATTATATTGACTGTTCTATTTATTATAAATTAATACGATTGCACATTGCACATTTAGACGGAGATGTAACGTAAAGATTTTTACTCCTCATTTATGTGAAGGATGTAAGAAATAAAGTCAATTCAATTCAATTTGAGGATGTGTGTGCAACTCCCATCAGGGTCTTTCAACCCTTGCAGTTCCTTAGCTCTATCCAGAATGATTCAACACCTTCTGACCCTGTTTGTGTACTGCTTTGGATTTCAAGCATCTGAAGACTGTCTGTGTCTGCCTTTGAAATTTAAGATAATAGATCTTTGCATTCACAGCTAAAATCCCAATGTTAAGGAAAGAAGTTCTCTTTGAAGTTTTCTTTCCCAGCTTTTGAGCTGAATTTGTCAAGAAGAAGAGAGAGTATCTGGTGTCATGGTCTTATGGTGTCATAATTAAACAAATACACACCATAATTTTTTTCAGTTTCTGACAGGAAAAAACTGAAATAGTATTTGGAGTACTGCTGGGAAATTATTTCTTCATATGTACTGAATGCCCTGTTCAGGCAAAAGATTTCTATCCTGAAGACTTAAGACTTCCAATTATTTTGCAACAAGAAAGCCACATTGGTTGTGCTTTCACAAATGTTGATGCCCTCCCTGCTGATTGTGGAATGTTCTGAGCAGACCCCTTTTGTGCTGTAAACAGCAGCAAAGCACAAATGTGCAGAGAGCTGGGGCAAGAAGTAAAAGGCTTTTGTGACACTTGAAAGAAAGTAAAGATTTTATCAAGGCAAAGTCGGCACTAATGTGTACATATATAAATTTTGATTTAAACTTTCAGTTCACAACCAAAAATGCTCTACTTTGCTGGATCCAAAAAAGGAAGGTTTCTTATATTGAACTAGAAGTAAAATCTGTAAATAAATCTCAGGGTCTAAGTACAAACGTCAAATGCCCAAATAAATAAGCAATAAATAAATGTCCAAACACACATTCCAATACTTCAGCCAGTCCAGATACCAAGGAAGAATCAAGTACTAATTAATCAACTGTGTAACAAGCATCATAGCAAACAATAAACAATTCAGAACACCACTCATATCAGACGCACCAAACTAAATCAATCCTCGCATCTGTTGGCTAATGCTTCATCTGCCAGCCATGCATTCCCACTGGTGTGTGTCTAAGCTCCAGCGTTTGTGGTATTAATATCAAGGCCATGCCACACAATGCTACTTCATCCCATTTGAACCATAATCTGTCAGGTTACATGCATTGTTTGTATCTTGTAAAGGATTCAGTTCCATGAGAATTGCCTTGGCTTCCTAACTAGAAGACAACAATCTGAGCAGATTGGAAATAATGTCTCCACCTCATTGACAACCAACACTCATGCAGCTCAGGGATGTGTGCTTAGCCCTCTGCTCTACTCTCTCTCCACTCGTGACTGTGTGGCTAGGCACAGCTCAAATGCCATCTATAAATTTGATGATGATACAACTATTGTTGGTAGGATCCCAGATGGTGACGAAAAGGCATAGCAAAGTGAGGTAGATCAGCTAGTTGAGTGTTGTTGCAGTAACAACCTTGTACACATCAGGAAGACCAAAGAACTGATTGAAGACTTCAGACAGAGTAAGATGAAGGAACACACACCAGTCCTCAAAGAGGGTCAGAAGTGGAGAATCTGATCTCTTTCCAGTTCCTGGCTGTCAATATCTCCAAGAACCTAGTCTGGTCTCATAGAATATGGCGAGAAGGTACGATGAGTTTGAGCGGGATCAGCCATGATGTAATGGTGAAGCAGACTAGATGGGCTGAATGGCCTTATTCTGCTTCTATGTCTTATGGTCTTATATCCACGCAGTTATAAAGAAGGCAAGACAGTGATTATATTTCAGAAGGATTTTGAAGAGGTTTGGTATGTCACCAAAAACTCTTGCAAATTTCTACAGTTGTACCATGGAGAGCATTCTAACTGGCTGCATCACCATCTGTGATGGGCATGAGGAGCTACTACACAGGATCAAAGTAAGCTGCAGCAAGTTCTAAAATTAGTCAGCTCCATCACAGACACTAACCCACATAATATCCAGGACTTCTTCAAGTAGAGATGCCTTAGAAAGACAGTGTCCATCATTGTAGACCCCCACCACCCAGGACATGCCTCTTCTCATTGTTACCATCAGGGAGGAGGTACAGACACACACTCAGTGATTCAGGAACAGCTTCTTTCTCTCTGCCATTCGATTTCTGAATGAACATTGAGCACATGAACACTACCTCACCACTTTTTTATTTCCAATTTTTTGTACTACTTATTTAATTTAACTATATTATATATTTTGAACAGCTGTTCTATACTATTATCATGTATTGCTTTGTACTGCTCCCACTAAGTTAACAAATTTCATGACATATGCTGGTGATATTAAACCTGATTCTGATTCTGATTTTGAAAAATCTGCCATCAGTTCTCATGTGATTGAATTACTTGATTCAACAGATAGAAATCACCTCTTAGTTTTTGTTCCTAGAGACAGAAAAGTCCACAACAGGATTAGAGCAGATGAATAAAGGCAATCTTATTAACCTCCCATGAGTAGAGAGTTCAAGGTCTGGAGGGAATATGAAGAAAAACTGAATCAATTGGAGATTTGATTTAAATCGCCAGGGAAAATGGGGGAACAAGACTTGTATATGGGCCATTGGCACAGACATTCAGACATTGCAGCAACATTGAAATAGTTGCAGGAGGCTTGATTTTTGAGTACTCCCACTTTATACCTGAAAAGAACAACAAGACGTCTTCTGACCGATCCATGCTAAGGTCAAGGGAAAACTTCGGAATGTGTCAAAAAGTAAAGCACTAAATATCAAAAATATGAGTGTTATTACTCACCTGTGCAGTTTTCCTGCTCTGTGAAGTTACTTTTTTGGTTAAAGTTCATATATCCTTCTTTACATTTACAATAGAAGCTTCCCTCTGTGTTGTAACAAACAGAATTCGCACCACATAAAGCTTCTACAAAACCGTCACTGTTCCCTCCAGAGCGCTCATTTTCATCCGAATTGAAGAGAAAATGATTCAAGGTTTCATAAAAGCTCAAAAATGTTTGAATTAGGAGCAAATGTCAGCCAGCTGTCATACTCCTTCACTGATCATGCCTGATCCTATCCCTTCTCATGCAACAACTTCCCAGATATATTTAGGACCACAGGGTCTAATGAAAGGAGGGAACTGAACAAACTCAGTACTTGTGGAAAATGGTATTAAAAATATTGAAAGGATTAAATACTTCTAAATTCCAAGGGCCCAGTAGACTGCATTGCAAGTACTTTAGGAAGTGACACTAAAGTTGTTCAATGTATTGGTGATCACTTTCCAGCTTTGTTTAGTTCTGGAACAGTTCCAGTTAACAAGAGCAAATGTAACCCTAGCATTTACAAACGTTGCCAAGATAAAGCAGGAACTCATAGACCATTTAGGCTGACATCAATGACAGGGCACTTGAAGAATGACTAAACTGGACAAACTCAATGGGGATCTGTAAAAAATGAGAATGCATAAGGGAGAACCAGTAGATGTGGTCTATTTAAACTTCCAGAAAGCTGTTGCTAATATCCCACAAAAATTAAGTCAACATGGGATGATGGCAAGGTGCTGACCTAGTTAAAAAAATATTTGGCCCACAAGAAACAGAAATAAACATGGTTTCTTCTGAGTGGCAGTCACTGGGTTAAGTACCACAGGAATCATTGTTGGAACCGTAGTTGCTTACCATAAATTAATGATTTGGATGAAGGAATTAATAGTACTTTCTCTTGTTTTACAGATAACACAAAGCTGGGTGGGAATATCAGCCTAGAGGATACAGAAGACTCAAGGTTCATTAACAGGAAGAGGGAGTGCCTAGATACTAGGCTGATGCAGAACAATATGAATAATTTGAGGTTATCCACTTTGGAGCCAATATATCAGGAAGGCAGATTATCTGAATGGTGGAAAAGAACATTTACAACAGGACCTGGATGTCTTCATGCAGATGCAGCAGGTGATAGGTCAAAAAATGGTCTGTTCACATTTGTTACAGAGAATTCGAGTATTAAAAGTTGAGATGTGTAGAACCGTAATGAGCCTGCACCTGGAGTATCGTGTACAGATCTGGTCTCCTTATCTGAGGAAGGATGTTCTAACTATGAAAATAATTCACCAAAGGTCCACTGGACAGATTCCTAACATGACAGGGCTGATGCCTGGTGAGTTGTATCAATTAGTGACATACTCACCAGAGTTTAGAAGAATGGGAATACTAACAGGACTGGGAGATAAGGCACAGTTTGAATGTTCCTGATGGCTAAGCAGTCTAGGAACAGGAGTCATCGTATAATAATGTATTTATTTAAGACAGGGAGGAAGAGAGATTTCTGCTCTGAGAGAATGCTGAATCTGGGAAATGCCCTGCTGCAGAAACAAGTTGAAGCCTAAACATGAAATATATTCCAGAAGTTAGATTTTTTTAGGGCTGTGGGGATCAAGAGGAGAGGAAGCAGGAACGAGGCACTGAAAGTGAATGATAGGTCATGATCATATTGATTGGCAGATCTGACTTACATTCCTGCTTCAGTGTTTCTGTGATATCTGTCCCAAAATCACTGTGTAGATGTATGTGTTTGGACACCACAGCCTCCCATTCATTTCAGAATCAGGAGATTCTTTAGTTGTGAATGGCCCAGGAAAATAAGTTGTTTATTTCTTTTTCTGGGCTTTGGCTGACAGGTGCAGGGAGAATGAACAGTAAAGAGATTCTTTGAGTGAAAATGTTGTATTCTGACTCACCAACACAGCTATTAGTATTACTCTGTTGAATGTATCCATTCGGACACTGATTGGGTACAACTTGAACCCTTACGTGACTGAAGGAAATCACTAAAAGAAACCAGAAAAAACTTGGTAAGAGTCCATTTCATACTTCATTCCACTCCTACAGAACTACAAGGAAGGAAAGGAAACATAGTTAATGCTTTACCAATTGACTAAATTTAGAGAAAAGCTCTGTGACTCTGCAAAGATGTGATCAATAAAATTACTTAGAGCTGTTCGATGCCTGATTCCTTGGGAATTAATCGTAATGAGTTCATCAGGTGCATGGCATGCCAGCATCTTCATGAAGGTTTTCCAGCATGTTGCTGGAACTCAAGGGACTGAATGATGGAAAGAGATTGAGCAGGATGGGATTTTATTCTTTGGGGAGTAAGAGAATGAAGGGTCTTATTGCCAAGGTGCAGAAAATCATGAAAGTTATAGATAGGATTAATGTATATAAGTTATTTTTCACAGAACTGGGGAATCAAGTTCAGGTGACATAGGACTGGGGTGTGAGGGGAGATATTTAAGAACTTAAGGGGCAACTTCCTCACAGAGTCCATGTGTGAAATGAGCTGCCAGAGGAAGTGGTTGAGGCAGGTACTTTAACAACAGTTAAGAGGTGCTTGGGCAGGTGTATGGACAAGAAAGGTTTACAATGATATGGGCTAACCACAGGCCAATTGGTGGCATGTTGACATAAACCAGCTAGGCTGAATAAGATCACAACCATAGTATTCCCCTGAACATCACATTTGACCTTGAATGGGAAGTATAGCCACAGTCATTCAGCAATGGTTTAACCTCCTGGAAATTCTACTAACTGCATCAATGACAAAACCCAATTTCAAATGACTGAACCAATTCACCAACAGCTTTTCAAGAATATTTAGCTATCGTTATATATTCCAGCATTGCTGGCAATACCTGAAGCCTGAAATATTTACACTGTAAAATTGATTCGATGTCTGTGGCCATAAGGTTTCTTTGCCTCAGTGAGCAAAGGAGAGGTTTGGAATAACATGCAGTTTCAAGGGTAGAAAAGTATTCGAGGCTACTGAAATAGCCTGAAACAATGATAAATACATTAAAATAGAGCCAACTTTTGTTTCTTTAATCTACCACTGGATAACTCAAAGTGCCTGTTGAGTTTGTAAGGTCGATGTTGTACACAAAAAACTTATCCAAACAGCAGAATAGTGTGCATAGAACATAGAACAGTATAGCACAGGTCCTTAGGCCCAGGGTTCGGCCAAACCAATTAAAGTAGTGATTAGAGTAGTAAAGTAGCCAACCAAACTAATCCCTTCTGTTTGCACAATGTCCATATCATTCCATTTCCTTCACATTCATGTGTCAATCTAAATTTATCTTAAAAGACTTTAACATATCTGCCTCTACCACTACCCCATGCAGTGCATTGCCAACATGCTCCACTCTCTGTGTAAAAAACTAGCCCTTACACCTCCTTTGAAATTATTCCCTTTCACCTTTAATGAATACCCTCTGGTCTTAGACATTTCAACCCTGAGAAAAAGATACCATCTGTCAACTCTATCTACGTCTCCTGTAATCTTATAGACTTCTATGTGATCTCCCCACAGCCTCTGCACCCTCTCTAAAGCCTTGACATCCTTCCTATAATGGGGTGACCAGAACTCTATGCAATACTCCAGATGTGGCCTAACTGGAGTTTTATGAAGAGCTTTATATACACTGAGGAATGGACAGTCAACGTTTCTGTTTGTGACCCTTCATCTGAGTCCAAATCGAAAGCTTTCAAACTAAAATGTTGATTGCCCATTTTCTCCACAAATGCTGCATGACTTACTAAATTCCTCCAGTGTTTTCTATGTTGCTCCATATTCCTGCATCTGTAGCTCCTGTGTCCCATGTAGAGTGATTGGTAAATCACTGAAAGAATAATCTTGAGTATGGACAAAAAAAAATCGCATCTTTGTAGGTGGAGTTGAAAAAACATGAGTTCTGGAAAAGGTGGTCATGAGGCTACTTAACCATAATGGTAAAGACTTAGCCATTTCACTGACATTCTTCAGAAAAGGAAATCTGTCCCTCTTACCTGGGTTGGCCCTTTCTGACCCCAAATCCTCTGTTATATGGACAACTCTTAGATGCCTCCCAAATTCAGGGGCAAATCATGATGAAAAATAGATATTGACTATCCAGTGACATCCAATTGATTTGTAAGTAGTAGAAAAATAGACATTCAAGATGAGGTAGTAAAATAGATTAGACATTGGCTTTGTGCGAGAAGCCAGAGAGTGCTAGTACATACAGTAATTGCCTCTCTGACTGGAGGCCAGTGGCTAGTGGAGTGCTGCAAGGACTGGTGCTGGCTCCATTGTTTGTTTATCATCAATGATCTGGATGATAAGGTGGTTAACTGGATCAGCAAATTTGTGGACAACACCAAGACTGAGGGTGCAGTGGACAGTGAGGAAGATTATCAGAACTTGTAGTGAGATCTGGATCAGCTGGCAAAATAGGCTGAAAAATGGCAAGTCGAATTTACTCCAGACAAGTGTGAAGTGTTGCAATTCAGCTATGTAGAACAGTTTATGTTTAAAGCCTTCCCCGGTCATACCCCCTAACACTTCCTCCTCTATACTGACAATTGCACTGGCGCTGTTTTGTGCACCTAGGCTGTGCTCGCCAATTTCATCAATTTGCTCTAACTTCCATCCTGCCCTTCAATTCACTTGGGCCATCTCTGACACCTCCCTCCCCTTTCTTGATCTCTCTGTCTCCATCTCTGGAATCAAAATATCAACTGACATCTTTTATAAATTTATTGACTCCCATGGTTATCTTGACTATAATTTTTCTCACACTGTCTCCTGTAAAAATACTATTCTCGTCTCAGTTTCTTCGCTTCGGCCTCATTTGTTCCCAGGATGTGGCTTTCCATTCCAGGACATCTGAGATCCCCTCCTTCATTAAAAATTGGGGTTTCACTCCCTTTGCTATTGATGCTGCCCTCACTTGCACCTTGTCCATTTTCCACACATCTGTGTTCATTACATCTTTCTGGTGTTGTAAAGGTGACAGAGACTACCCTTGTCCTTACCTACTGCTCCATCAGCCTCCACATCCAACACATTATCTTTTGCAACTTCTAGCATCTTCAAAGGGACCCCATCACTAAATATATCTTTACCTTCCACACTTCACTTTCCACAGGGATTGTTCCCTCTGCGATTCTCTTGCCCATTCGTTCCTTCCCACTAATCTCTTTCCAGGACCTTATCCATGCAAGAGGTCTAAGTGCTACCCCTGCCCATACACCTCTTCCCTCACCTCCATTCAGGACCCCAAATAGCCCACCCAGGTGAGGTAACAGTTCTTCCATGAATCTACTGGGGTCGTCTATGGTGTCCAGTGCTTCCAATACGGCTTCTTTTATGTTGGTGAGACCCTTCTCGATCGATTCTCAAGATCAATAACTTTGAATTTAAGGAGTTGGAGTTGTTTAGTAGTCGAAGCTAGATTCTTCTCTAAGACCTCAACTTTTGTATCCGTCTTCTGAGATTTAGTATCCAGTTCAGAAATTTTAGCATCGTGTTTTTGAACATCAGAGCTCAAGGAATTCAAAGAATCCATGATTGATTTTAAATCTTCATTGAGGCTTTGGCGATGTTGTTCAAATTGAGCAGTTAAACTTTCAGATAATTTTATCCGATGCTACTCAAACATTTCCTCCATAACTTCGTAAGTTAATTCCGTTTGTTTGGAATCACCTTTCTTCTTTGCTCCTTTTCCATCAGCGTCTTTCCCAACTTTGGTTCCAGATCTCGTACTCATTTCTTTAAGCTCGAGAGTTACAGTTTACAAAAGGAAATCAATGAATCAGTAAATCAAAAGGATAAAGTAAATCTTCTGGTGTACTTAAAGTTGATTAGATCAAGGAGATCATAGGTTAAAAAAAAGATAACGGGAATGGAGCGAAGCCAAAGAGACGACCTCACTCCATGAGCGCTCCCTGCAGAATCCCCTATGTTGGTGAGACCCTTTGTAAATCGGAGGACCTCTTTGTCCAGTACCTCTGCACTATACCCCAGAAGCAGGACTTGCCAGTGTCCTAACATTTTAATTCTGATTCCCCTTCCCTTTCCAATATGTGAATCCATGCGTCCTCTTGTGCCAAGATGAGGCCACCCTCAGGGTGGATGAGCACACCTTATATTCTGCCTGGGTACCCTCCAACTTGATGGTACGAATATCGATTTCTCCTACCGATGAACAAAAATTCTCCCCCCCACCTTCTATTCCCCACTCTGACTGTTTACTTCTTCTCACCTGTCTAATACTTCTCCCTGGATTCCCTCCCACTTCCCTTTCTCCTATTGTTCACTTACCACCCCTATCTCTTCTCCAGCCTTTGGCCTTTCCCACCAGCTGGCTTCACCTATCACATTCTTACAATCCTCTTTCCCCTCTCCCCACCTAATTCAAGCACCTCACCCCTTCCCTCTCAGTTCTGCAGAGGGGTCTTGGCCCAAAATGTCAAACTTTTCCATAAATGCTGTCTAAGCTACCGAGTTCCTTACAAACAAGAGAAAATCTGCAGATGCTGGTAATCCAAACAACACACACAAAATGCTGGAGGAACTCAAAAGGCCAGGCAGCATCTATGAAAAAGAGTATAGCTGACCTCCTCCCACCATGTTACTTGTATTACAAACCCATGGACCCTCACAGCTACCTGGAGTACACCTTCTCCCATCCCTTCTCTGAATTCCTCTGTCTCTGCAGCATCCACCCTCAGGATGAAGCTTTTCATTCCAGAACGAAAGAGATGTCCTCCTTCTTCAAAGAAAAGGGCTTCCCTTTCTCCACCATCAATTCTGCCCTCAACTGCACCTCTTCCATTTCACGCAGGCCTGCACTCACCCCATCCTCCTGCCAACTGCACCTCTTCCATTTCACACACGCCTCCTCTCACCCCATCCTCCTGCCAATCTACCAAAAGGTGTCCTTTTGTCCTCACTGACTACCCCACCAGCCTCCATGTCTATCACGTAATCCTCCGCAATTTCCGCCATCTCTAATGGGATCACAGTACCAAGCCCATCTTTCCCTCCACCCCACTTTCTAGTTTCCATAGGGTTCACTCCTTACAAGACTCCCTTGTCCATTTGTTCCTCCCCACTGATCTCCCTCCTGTCACTTATCCTTGCAAGTGGAACAAGTGCTACACCTGCCCCTACACTTTCTCACTCACTAATATTCAGGGCCCTAAACAGTCCTTCCAGGTGAGACGACACTTCACTTGTGAGTATTTTGGGGTCATTTACTGTGTTTGGTGCTCACGGTGTGGCCTCCTGTATGTCACGACCCAACTTACATCGGTGGTGCGCAAGTGGAACAGATCAAAAGCTTTAAGTTCCTCGGGGTCAATATCACAAATGACCTGACTTGGTCCAACCAAGCAGAGTCCACTGCCAAGAAGGCCCACCAGCGCCTTTACTTCCTGAGAAAGCTAAAGAAATTTGGCCTGTCCCCTAAAACCCTCACTAATTTTTATAGACGCACCGTAGAAAGCATTCTTCTAGGGTGCATCACAACCTCGTATGGAAGTTGTCCTGTTCAAGACCAGAAGAAGCTGCAGAAGATCGTGAACACAGCGCAGCACATCACACAAACCAATCTTCCGTCCGTGGACTCACTTTACACCGCACGCTGTAGGAGCAGTGCTGCCAGGGTAATCAAGGACACGACCCACCCTGCCAACACACTTTTCGTCCCTCTTCCCTCTGGGAGAAGGCTCAGGAGATTGAAGACTCGTACGGCCAGATTTGGGAACAGCTTCTTTCCAACTGTGATAAGACTGCTGAACAGATCCTGACTCGGATCTGGGCCGTACCCTCCAAATATCTGGACCTGCCTCTTGGTTATTTTACACTACCTTACTTTCCATTTTCTATTTTCTATTTATGATTTATAATTTAAATTTTCAATATTTACTATCGATTTGTACTCCAGGGAGTGGGAAACGCAGAATCAAATATCGCTGTGATGATTGTATGTTCTAGTATCAATTGTTTGGCGATAATAAAGTATAAAGTATAAAGTAAGTATCATTGAGACCTGATGTAGATTGGGAGACGTTCCGTCCACCAGACAAATCAGGATCTCAGAGCGGCTGCCCATTGTAATTCCACTCTCCATTCCCATTCTGCTCTGTCTATCCATGGCCTCCTCCTTTGTCATGATGAGGCCCACTTAGGTTGGAGGAACAACACTTTATATTCTGTACCCTCCAAAATGATGGCCTGAACATCGATTTCTCGAACTTTCGGTAATGCCTCCCCTCTCCTCTTTCACTATTCCCCATTCCTTTTTCCTCTCTTACCTTATCTCCTTGCCTGCCCATCTCCTCCCTCTGGTGCTCCTCTCCTCTTTTCTTTCTTCCATGGCCTTCTGTCCTCTTTTATCAGACACCCCTTTCTCCAGCCCTGTATCTCTTTCAACAATCAACTTCCCAGCACTTTACTTCATCCCTTCTCCTTCAGTTTGTGTTTCTCTCTCCCCTTCCCCCACTTTTTAGAATCTACTCCTCAGCTTTTTTTCTTCAGTCCTGCTGAAGGGTTTTGGCCTGAAGTGTCAACTGTACTCTCTTTCATAAAAGTTGCCTGATCTGCTGAGTTCCTCCAGCATATTGTGTGTGTGGCTGAGTTCCTCCAACATTTTATGTGTGTTGCTTTTTCCACTGAGGTTCAGTGGGACTACAACTAGAGGTCATGGGTTAAGGGTGAAAGGTGAAATGGTTAAGGGGAACATGAGCGGAAACGTCTTCATTCGGAGGGTGGTAGGAGAGTGGAACGAGCTGCTGGAGCAAGTGGTACATATGAGCACAAGTTCAACATTTAAGT
Organism: Mobula hypostoma; assembly: GCF_963921235.1. NCBI lineage: Eukaryota > Metazoa > Chordata > Chondrichthyes > Myliobatiformes > Myliobatidae > Mobula > Mobula hypostoma. The sequence continues at coordinate 22,147,716 of NC_086125.1, forward strand.
GAAGTTTGGATGGTATGGGGATGTGAGGAGTATGGAGGGTTAAGTATTGTTAACAGTTTTTGGTCCCATATCTCAGAAAGGATGCGTTGTCATTGGAGGGAGTCCAGATGAGGTTTACGAAGATGATTCCAGGAATGAAAAGGTTAACATATGAGGAGTGTTTGGCAGCTTTAGGACTGTACTCACTGGAATTTCGAAGAATTAGGGGGGAACCTCATTGAAACTGACTGGATGTTGAAAGGACTAGATTGGGTGGATATGGAGAAGATGTTTCCTATGGTGTGGTATTGAGAACTAGAGGGTATAGCCTCAAAATTGAGGGGTAACCCTTCAGAAGTGAGGTAAGAAGAATTTTTTTTAGCCAGTGAGTAGTAAATCTGTGGAATGCTCTGCCACAGACTGTGGTGGAGGCCCAGCCTGTGCGTATATTTAAGGTAGAAGTTGATCATTTCCTGATTGCTTAGGGCATCAAAGGATATGACAAAAAGGCAGTTATTTGGGGTTGAGTGGGATCTGGGATCAGCCATGATGGAATGGCTAAATGGCCTAATTCTGCTCCTATATCTTATGGTCTGGGTGCAGATCAATTGTGTGTAGGCAGTTCAAATAGTTCGGCACAGACTATTTGGTCGGAAGGGCTTGTTTCTGTAACGTAACTTTCCCCGACTATGAGTCTAAAGGCTGCACAATTCATCAATGCCTGCTGATTCTCTTTAGAGAGGGAAAGAGCAAAGAGCAAAGAGCACAGAACAGGAACAGGCCATTTAGAAACATAGAAAATCTACAGCACAGTACAGGCCCTGCAGCCCACAAAGTTGTGCTGAACATGTCCTTTCTTGCGAAATTACTTAGGGTTACCCATAGCCCTGTATTTTTCTGAGCTGCGTATGCCTGTCCAGGAGTCTCTTAAAAGACACTATCATATCTGCCTCCACCACCATTGCCGGCAGCCCATTGCACACACTCACTACTCTCTGCGTAAAAAACTTACCCCCAACATCTCCACTGTGCCTTCTTCCAAGCACCTTAAAACTGCCCCTCTCGTGCTAGCCATTTCGGCCCTGGGAAAAAGCCTCTGACTATCCACACGATCAATGCCTCTCATCATCTTATACACCTCTATCAGGTCACCTCTCATCCTCTGTCACACCAAGGAGAAAAGGCCGAGTTCACTCAACTGATTCTCATAAGGCGTGCTCCCCAATCCAGGCAACATCTTTGTAAATCTCCTCTGCACCCTTTCTTGGTTTCCACAATTTGGCTCACAATGTTGCTCAAAAGCAAATCAAAGCACCCAAATACTAATCCTTCCTACCTACTCCAAGACCATATCCCTCTTCCTTACACCTATGTGCCTACCTAAATGTCTCTTAAAAACCTTCAATATATTTGCCTCTACCACTATACCAGGCAGTGCATTATGGACATCCAGCTCCCTGATTAAAAAATTTACCCCTCATATCCACATTGAACCTACCCCTTCTCACCTTCAATGCATGCCCTCTGGTATTAGACATTTCAACCCTGGAAAACAGATACTCTGTGTCCACTCTATCTATCCCTCTCAGACACTTGTTAACCTCTTTCTGTCATGGTCCCGTGTGGCAATTCCCCACCTTCCTATTACCTCAGTAATTAAGCCTCAATCCCCTCATCTAATTTCCAATCATTCCCAGTTCCACTAATTGCACACACCTGCCTTCTATCAGTAAATGCAGGATAAAAACCCTGTAATCACAACAAGGAGCTGCCAGTTTGTTGGTTGACTCTTGTATGAGTAACCTGGTTTCATGGTTCTTTAGGACTATCAGTTCTAAGTTCTGCATTGTTTTCCTGGATTCTCTACGTGAACCTTTGTCTCTATGTAATGACTCACCTGGATACCTATTCCATGCTCGTGCCTGTGCTAATGCCTCTCGATCCTGCCTCTGTGCCTGTGTCCAGCACTTGGGTTCCCCTACAGCTATGGCCTTGCAACTCTTTCAGATCTCCCCTCAGCCTTCTAAATTCCAGTGAGTACAGACCCAGAGCTATCACACATTCCTCATATGATAACTTTTTATTCCCGGAATCATCTTTGTGAACTGCCTCTGGATGCTCTCTAATGTCAGCACATCTTACCTTTGATGAGGAACTCAAAACTGTTCACAATACTCAAGGTGAAGCCTCACCAGTGCCTTATAAAGCATCAGCATTACATCCCTGCTCAGGTATTCAAGACTTTTTGTAATACATGCTAACATTGCATTTGCCTACTTCACCACCAATTCATCTTGCAAGTTAATCTTTAGGGTGTTCTGCAAAGGGACTTCCAAGTCTCTTTGCATCTCAGATTTTTGGACTTTCTCCCAGTTTAGAAAATAGCATGCACATTTATTTCTACTACCAAAGTGTATGACATTGTATTTCATTTGCCACTTTCTTGCCCATTCTCCTAATCTGTCTAAATCCTTCTGCTGCCTACCTGTTTCCTCAACACTACTTGCCGCTCCACCTTAGGGGACCCAACACTTCTTCGTCCTTGACCTCTAAACATACTAATGCATTTATACATGCAGCACTGACCTCCAGGTCCTCCATATCCTTTTCCTTGGTAAATACGGAAGCAAACTACTCAATAAGTGCCTCGCTCACATTCCCTGCATCCAATCAAAAGAGCTTTTGGAGATAATCCTAATTAAAGTAATGAAACCGGTGGTTACCTCTGTTTAATGTACAATAATCCATGAGTAATAAACAGTGAGGTTGGTAGAGTTTGATAAGCTCCCTTAGACCATGGGACCACAAGACATAGGAGCAGAATTAGGCCATTTAGACATTCAGTCTGCTCAGCCATTCCATCATGGATAATCCTGGATCCCATTCAACCCCATACACCTCTATTCTTGCCATATCCTTTAATGCCCTGACCGATCAGGAAATGATCGACTTCATCTTAAATATTTCCATGGTCTTGGTCTCCACCACAGGGCATTCCACAGATTTACTACTCTCTGGCTAATAAAATTCCTCCTTACAGAGACAACACAAAGAATACTCAAGGTGAGTTACGTAAAAACAGATCTACTTTCCAGTGAAAGAGAGAAAATAGGACTTAGAACAGTACAGCACAGTACAGGCCGAATCTTTTAAGTCTCTCCAAGTCACGTAGCTCTCCATAATTTTTATTTATGTACTTATCTGAGAATTTCTTTGACATCCCTAATATATCTGCCTCCACCACTACCATAGGCAGTTACACGCTTTCTAAACCAAACTCTAACCTCTGACAAAACCCCAGATTCTTTCCTCCAATGATCTTAAATGTATGTCCTCCTGTGTTCATTATTGCTACCCACGGAAAAATTCTCTGGCTGTCCACTCTATCTATGCTTCTAATCATCTTATATATCTCTATTGAATCTCATCTCATTCTCCATCACTCCAAATCCTAGCTCATTGAACTATTGCCCATAAGACATGTTCTCTAACATAGGCAACATCCTGGTATATCTCCTCAGCGTCTTTCCTAAAGCTTCCATATTCTTTTTATAATGATTGACCAGCAGTGAACACAATATTCCAAGTCTGTTTTAACCAGAGTTTTATATTGCTGCAACATGAATTCCATAACGCATTAAGACCATGAGACAGAGCAGCCGAATTAGGTTATTTGACCCATTGAATCTACTCTGCCATTCACTCATGGCCAATCCTTTTTCTCCTCCTCAGCCCCACTCCCTGGCCTTTGATGTCATGTCCAATCAAGAACCTATCAAGCTCTATCCTAAATACATGCAACAACCTGACCACCACAGCTGCCTGTGGTAATAAATTTAACAATTTCACCACCATCTGTCTAAAGAAATTTCTCCACATTTTTGTTTTAAATGGAGGCACCTCTGCATTGAGGCTGTGCCCTCTTGTCCTGTACTCCACCACCGTGGGAAACATCCTTTCCACATCTACTCTGTTTAGGCCTTTCAACATTTAAAGATGTTTCAAGAGCTGCGAGACCAACAGCTGCCAGATGTTTCTCATGCATAAACCCTTTCATTCCTGGAATTATTCTTGTGAATTTTCTCTGAACCCTCTCCAATGTCAGAATATCCTTCCTAAAATAAGGAGCCCAAAACTGCACACAATACTCTAAGTGTGGTCTCACGAGTGCCTTACAGAGCCTCAACATCGCATCCTTGCTGTTATATTCAATACCCCTAGAAATGAATGCCAACATTGCATTTGCCGCCTTCACCACCGATTCACCTGGAGGTTAACCTTCAGGGTATCCTGCACAAGCATTCCAAGTCCCTTTGCATCTCCCCATCTAAATAATAGTCAACCCATCTAAATAATAGTCTGCCTGTGTATTTCTTTCACCACTTTCCAACATAGTATTTCATTTGCCACTTCTTTGCCCATACACCTAAACTATCTAAGGCTCTCTGCAAGCTCTCTGTTTCCTCAACACTACCCGCTCCTCCACCTATCTTTGTATCATCAGCAAATTTAGCCACCAGTGAGTCTTACTTCAGTGGTTGGTAAGCTGACAGAGAAGATCATGAGAGGCAGGATTTATGAACATTTGGAGGGGTATAATATGATTAGGAATAGTCAGAATGGCTTTGTCAAAGGCAAGTCGTGCCTTACGAGCCTGATAGAATTTTTTGAGGATGTGATAGTCGTATGGGCCCTATGGACCACTTTAAATTGTAGGAGAAAGTGGCAAGCAGATAACGATGAAGTGTTAACCAATTTAAAAATTTGATTCCAAGTTTCCTCCGAAATTGAGGTCTGTAAATCTTGTTCCCAAAGATATTTAATTTTATTTAAAGGAACACTTCTTATTCCCAGCAGCATATTATAAATATTAGATATAGATCCATTATAAAAAGGTTTCAAATTAAAGATTACATCTTGTAGATTCTTACCGGGACTTTTAGGAAATGTACTTATTTGGGATCGTAAAAAATCTCTTATTTGTAGGTATCGAGAAAAATGAGTTTTGGGTAAACTATATTTAGTTGACAGTTGTTCAAATGCCCAAAAACTTCCCTCTACAAACAAGTACTGAAAGCATTTAATACCTAATCTATCCCATTTTTTAAAAGCCACATCACTCAGAGGATTTTAAAAAATAATTAGAAAAAATGGGACTCGTAAGAGGAAATTTCAATAATCCAAAGTATTTTTGGAATTGTATCCAAATTCTCACAGTGTGCTTAACTACCAGATTATCAGTTAACTTACTCAGAGACATAGGGAGTGAGGATCCAAGAAGGGAAATAATAGAGAATTTATTAACAGAGTTAGCTTTTAAAAAAATGCACGTTGGGCAATCCTCAGGATTTATGTAATATAACCAGGATGTAAGATTTCTTATATTAACTGCCCAATAATAAAATCTAAAGTTTGGTTAGGCTAATCTTCCATTCTTTTTATCTTTCTGAAGATGAATTTTGTTTAATCTGGAATGCTTATTCTTCCAGATATAAGAAGATATAATAGAGTCAAAGAAATCAAAAAAGGATTTAGGAATAAAAACTGGCAATGCCTGAAAAAGATAGATAAATTTAGGTAATATATTCATTTTGATAGAGTTGATTCGACCAATCAGCGATAACGAAAGAGGCGACCAATTTGATAGTATCCTTTTTATGTGATTCAATAGGGTAAGAAAATTTTCTTTAAATAGACACTTACAGTTTTTAGTGATTGTTACACCTAAGTAGGTAAATTGGTTTCTTACAATTTTAAAAGGAAGTTTAGAATTTGTTGGTATCAAATTGTTCAAAGGAAAAAGTTCACTTTTATATAGGTTTAATTTATAACCTGAGAACTGGCTAAAACAGGAGAGTAAAGAAAGCACATGAGGTAATGAAGTCTCAACATTAGAAATAAATAGCAGCAGATCATCAGCAGACAGCAAGACTTTATGAATAGTGTCTCTCCTTAAAATACCAGTGATATCATTAGATTCTCAAAAGGCAATGGCTAAGGGTTCTAAGGTCAGATCAAATAGCAGAGAGCTCAATGGACAGCCTTGTCTAGTGCCACGTTGAAGCTTGAATGGTTTGGAATTATGAGAGTTAGTGATAACCCTAGCGGAAGGAGCTGAATAAACTAATTTAATCCATTGAATGAAAACCGGTCCAAAATTGAACTTTTCTAAAGTTTTAAATAAATAATTCTATTAAACCCTGTCGAAAGCTTTCTCAGCATCTAGGGATACCACACATTCCGATATCATATTAGAGGGAGAATAAATAACATTTAGTAACTGACTAATATTAACGTGAGAATATCGATTTTTGACAAATCCAGTTTGATTATCAGAAAGGACAGATGGTAAAATATTTTCAATCCTATGGGCCAAAACTTTTGATAGGATCTTAGTATCAACATTAAGTAAAGAGATCTTTGTATCATCAGCAAATTTAGCCACCAGTGAGTCTTACTTCAGTGGTTGGTAAGCTGACAGAGTAAAGAGTTCTTTTTAAGAATAAGAGAACTGGAAGCCTCATAATAAGATTGAAGGTGTCTGCCTGACTTAAAAGAATCCAAAAAAGCTGAACATAAATGAGGTATAAGCAGTAAGGAAAAGGACTTGTAAAATTCTCCAGAAAATCCGTATGGACCCGGAGCTTTCCTCAAATGTAAGGAGCGCACAACCTCGACAATTTCCTCAAAAGAAATAGGTTGTTCCAACAACTTTCTGTTGTCGGCAGAAATTGTTGGAATGTTTGGTTGATCTAAAAAAAATTTCATTACAGTGTTATCCTTGGAAGGTTCAGAACTATAAAGTTAAGAGTAAAATTCTCTGGAAGTATCATTTATTTCTAAGTAATCAGTTGTCCTATTACCATTAGCTTTGCGTATTTCTTTAATCTGTTGTTTAGCTATAAAGGTTTTAATTTCATCAGCCAATAATTTACCTGTTTTATCTCCATGAATATAAAATTTACTTTTATCTTTTAGGAGTTGGGTTTCAATTGGATAAGTTAAAAGGAGATCATGTTTAAGTTTTAATTTCAACACATCTTTTATGTAAGGCAGGTTCTGGAGCCTAGGCATACTCTTGGTCTAACTGTTTCAACTCCTTCCTTAAATCATTTCTCTCTTTATTAGCTTTTTTTCTTAATATTTGCAGTATAAGAAATAATTTGTCCTCTAATATACGCCTTAAAGGTATCCAATCTGATAAGACGAGAAGTCTCCTCTAACGTATTCTCTTCAAAAAAAAAGTAATTTGTCTCTCCATAAACTTTAAAAAATCTTTATCAGATAACAAAGTTAGATTAAATCACCAAAATCTATTTGTTTGAAGAAGACCAGGGAGAGTTAAAGATAGAAACATAGGAACGTGATCTGAAACAGCAATCTCTTTATGTTCAGAGGATCGAACTAATGGAATCATTTGGCTATCAATAAAAAATAATCAATCCTGGAATATATATGATGGATATGAGAGAAAAACGAATATTCCTTGTCTACTGGAAGAAAAAAACGCCAAGCATCAATAATACATTTCATTAAAAAAGATTTAATAAACACAGCTGATTTATTTGGTATCATTGGTTTAGGAGATGAACGAGCTAAAACTGGATCTAAGCAACAATTAAAGTCTCCACCCATCATCAGTGAGTACAGACTTAAATATGGACAAAAAGAGAAAAAAATGCTCAAAGAAACTTGGGTCATCTATATTCTGAACATATACATTGGCAAATACCATTAATTTGTTATTTAGTTTCCCTGATACTATAACAAAACACCTATTTGTATCAGAAATTACATTATGTTGAACAAAGGGAACTTTATTATCCGTAAAGATCGAAACTCCACTAGCTTTGGACTGAAATGAGGAATGGACATGAGATCCTCTCATTCGATGAAAAAGGCATGAATTGTCACACTTAGGTATATGGGTTTCTTGAAGAGAAACAATTGGTACCTTAAGTTTTTTAATATAGGCAAAAATCTTATTTCTTTTCACGGGATGATTTAGCCCTTTCATATTGAAACTAAATAAATTAATACTTTGATCCATGTTAAAACTATTTCTAGGAAAGGTTAAAGTAGCAATCAGAAAAATATAAATTAAACCCAAATAATAAACCTTGAGATATGTTAGCTAAGTAACAGAGTTGACTAAATTCCCAAATCAGCTGCAAGAAAAAAGAACTTCCCATCCCCTTCCCTCCTCCCAAAGAGAGAAACTTGGTCAAAGAACAACCCCTATCTACTTTCCCTGAACAAATTCCCTCAGAAAGCCTGCTGGAACCGCACCAAAGAATTCAAGGTTATTTACTGTTCCAACCAAGACTAAATAATATACAGTGGAAAACAAGATTAGACAGGTTTATCAAACAGAAATAGCAATTATTCATACTGAGAAATATTAAACAGTCATTTTTTGAATATAGAGTATTTCTGTTTTTGCAAGATTTTTAATCAATTCAATATATGTATACAGTCATTTTTTTAAGTCCAAAAATTCTTGCGCCTGCTCCTTCGTATAAAACCATTTAAATGATCCATTTTCCAATGTAATTCTAAATCGAGCCGGAGAATGAAGGGAGGGTTTAAAATTTTGGCTATATAGCTCCACCATAACTTTTTTAAACTTAACACGTTCTGCCATAACTTCTGATGAAAAGTCTTCAACAATATGAATCTTTTGATCTTGGTAGTCAATCATACCTTTTCCACGGGCAGCACGAATCAGGTGATCCTTTATTTGAAATTCATGGAACCATATAATGACTGATCTTGGTTTTGATTTTGAAGTCAATCCTTAGATACTGGACCTGTAGGCACGATCAATCAAAGGCAGAGACTTTATAATATTAGGGAAAATTCTATCAAAAGGTTTGCAAAGAATTCTTTAGGATTATCTCCTTCCATTTGTTCTTTAAGTTTGTAAGTTGTTCCTCCTACTTCTGTTTTCCAAATCAATAATCTTCTGTCTCATTATTTCGTTGGACTTGGATTGTTTTTCATACAGCTTTTGCATATCATCCATTCTCTCGTCCAGTAAAGTAATAACATCTTCATGTACCTTTATCTTCTTATCATGCTCAGTTAGAATTGCTTGAATAACTTCTGGTTTCATAGCTATTTGTTTAATTTCAGCGATGATTTCTTTTCTGAACAGATGAAACTCCTCAGTAAGCTTTTGAATTGAGCCTGTAATGGCTTCCAAAGCTGCTTTGGTAGTCATAGGAAAATAATATCCCGTCTAAAAGTAGTATTTCAAAAGGTTGGAGAGAAAAGTAAGTAAATTAGAAGCACCAGGAAAGAGCTGTTACACCGTCAGTGGCCAGCAGGAAAATCCCCTCTCTGTTTTCTACCGATCAGCCAATGCTTCATCCATGCTAGTAACCCCCTGTAATTCTATAGGATCTTGCTAATCAGCCTCATGGGCGGCACCTTGTCAAAAGACTTCTGAAAATCCAAGTACAGCATATCTACTGCATCTCCTTTGTCTACCCTACTTTCCTCAAAAAAATTGCAGTAGATTAGTCAGGCAGGATTTTCCTTTCGCGAAACCATGCTGGCTTTGGCCAATCTTGTCATGTGCCTCCAGGTACTCCATAATCTCATCCCTAACAATCAATTTCAACAACTTCCCAACCACTGATGTCAGGCTAACAAGTCTATAGTTTCATTTCTGCTGCCTCCCACCCTTCTTAAATAACAGAGTAACATCTGCAATTTTCCAGTCATCTGGTACAATGCCAGAACCTATCAATTCTTGAAAGATCATTGCTAGTACTTCCGCAATCTCTCCAGCTACTTCCTTTCGAACTTGAGGGTGCATTCCCTCAGGTCCAGGGATTTAGCCACCCTCAGACCATTAAGCTTCCTGAGCACCTTCTCAATCATAATTTTCACCTAGTTTTCACATACTTCATTGCCCTAACACTCTTGAATGTCCGGTATACTGCAGATATCTTCCACTGTGAAGACTGATGCAAAATACACATACAGTTCCTCTGCCATCTCTGCATCTCTCATTACAATATTCTCAGCCTCATTTTCTAATGGTACTATATCTACCCTCTTTTACCCTTTATATACTTAAAAAAGCTTTTACTGTCCTCTTTGATATTAGTTGCCAGCTACCTTTCATAATTCATCCTTTCCTTCCTAATGACCTTCTTAGTTTCCTTCTGCAAGTTTTTATAACCTTCCCAATCTTCCATCTTCCCACTGGCTTTGGCTTTCCTGTATGCCCTCTCTTTTGCTTTTATTTTGGCTCTGACTTCACTTGTCAGCCACTGTTGTGTCCTTCTTCCATTCAAAAATTTCTTTTTATTTGGAATATATCTATCTTGCACTTCCCTCATTTTTTGCAGAAACTCCAGCCATTGCTGCTCTACTGTCCTTCCTGCTAGTGTCTCTTTCCAGTCAACCATTGCAGTTCCCTTCTCATGCCATTGTAATTTCCTTTATTCCACTGAAATACTGACACATTGGAATTTATTTTCTCCTTCTCAGACTTCAAAGTGAACTCGGTCATATCGTGATCACTGTTCCCTAAGGGTTCCTTAACTTTAAGCCTCTTATCACCTGTAGGTCATTGCTCAACATCCAATCCAGTATAGCCGATCCTCTAGTGGGCTCAACAACAAGCTTTCTAAAAGGTATCCCTTCGACATTCTGCAAATTCTCTCTCTTGAGGTCCAGTACTGGCCTGGTTTTCTCAATCCACTTTCATGTTAAAATCCCCAACAATTATCATGACATTGCCCTTCTGACATGCCTTTTCTATCTCCAGCTGTAATTTGTAATCCACATCCTAGCTGCTGTTTGGAAGTCTGTATATAACTGCCACAAGGGTCCTTTTACATTGCCATTTCTTAACCCAACCCATAGAGATGCTATATCTTCCAATCCTATGTCATCCCTTTCTAATTTGCCGTGCTCACCACCGATTCTACCTACAAGTTAAATTTCAGGGTGTTCTGCAAAAGTCCTTTTGTATCTCAGAATTTTGTCTTTCTCCCCATTTAGAAAATAGTCTGTACATTTATTTCTACTACCAAAGTTCATGACCATGCATTTTCTAAAACTGTATTTCATTTGCTTCTCCCTTGCCCATTTCCCTAATCTGGCTAAGTCCTTCTTCAGCATTGCTGTTTCCTCAACACTACCTTCTACTCCACCAATCTTCATATCATCTGCAAACTTGGCAACAAACCCACCTACTCAATCATCTAAATCATTGATATACAGCATAAATAGAAGTGGTCCCAACAGCATTACCTGCGGAACACCACTAGTCACTGGCAGCCAACCAGAAAGGGATCATTCTGTTGTCATTGGAGAGTGTCCAGAGGATGTTCACGAGGATGATTTGGGAATGAAGGGCTTAATATATGAGGAGTATTTGACAGCTTTCTACGTAGCTCCCTATATTTGCTCTTCAGAAACTCACCTTTTTTTCGAGCTATCTCGTTGCTTCCAATATACTATGCCTTCTCGCTGCTCTCTCTCCCCCATAAGAATACTATCAATCTAGGATGTCAATGGCCATCAATCTAAGATGTTAATGATCTAATACGTCACCTGGGAGGCACCATTCCATTTGAGAGTCTCTTTTATGTCCACAGAATCTCCTGTCTGTTCAGCTAACTATTGAATTCCCAATCACCACCACTATCCTCTTCTCCTCTTTCCCTTCTGAACCACAGAGCCAGAATTAATGCCGGAGATCTGCTCACTACAGCTTACCCATAGGTTATTTCCCTGCCAAGAGAATTCAAAGTGGTGACAGAGGGGAATGGCCAAAGGGGGACTAGGCACTGTCTGTATATTATTTTCTTGAGAAAGTTGCAGTATGAGTGGTAGCCTCATTGTAAATGGAAATTTCCTTGGGAGTTCGATAAGCTGGAAGGAGGGCAAATATTTTGCTTGGCTTTGGAGTCTTTGAACTTTAGGTCAACAATATCAGAATAAGAGGTGACCTAAGTGAGCTGAAAAATAATTTCTTCACACAGATGACAATGGACTTGGAATGATTAATTCAGGCACATGAAAATTAATATAGAACATGGCACATCAACAATATGAAGATGATCTGCCATGAACTTGATGAAGAACAGAATAAAACAAGAGAAACACAGTGGTAGATCCTAGAACCAGAAGGAAAATTCAACAATGTGTTGAGTAGGATCAGTGTGGAGAAAGGAACTGTCAACATCTTGAATCAGGAGATGCATCAGGTCTGAGAGGAGAAATGGCCAGTACAAAAATGAGAGGGAGAAGGGAGGACGTAGGCCAGTGGATTTTGGTGGACCAAGGAGGGGTGAGGACCCATACACTATGGGTGAAGTGTATGTGTGGTAGTTGGATTAAATTTGAAGAAAGAAGTGAATAAAAATGGTCTATGGGTGTTGGAGCTATGAACGAACATAGAGGAATGGAATCAAAAGGTTCAAAAGTTCATTTATTATCAAAGTATGTGTGCAGTACACAACTTTGAGAAACATCTTTTCCAAATAGCCATGAAACAAAGAAAACTATGGAAGCCATTTGAAGAAAAACATCAACCCCCGCAAAGAAATATAAATTGCACAATAGCAACAAGAACATCACCCACCCCCATGTCGAAAATAAATCATGCAAATTACAAGAACATCAATCCTCAAACCCCAACCCTCCCTCACACAAAAAAAACAAATCATGTCAAACGGCAACAAGTCAGTATGTATAAAAACACAGAAGTTAATGAAAAACATATAACCGAAAGAGTCCATTTTGAACTACAGTTCACAGACCAACCATAAATTACAAAATTTTGGTAACATCCTTCAACAGCTTCAAGGGAGAGAGGGAGACACCACTGGAACATAGAGGCTTTCCTTTGGGAGCAGTGAGCAAGAGGTCTATCACACACAGACACTTATCCAGCATTAACGAGCGAGAGATGGTTGGTCGACTCTGAATTCTTGCTTGCCACTGCATTCACCTCCATGTTCTTGAAGCTTTAATCAGCCGGTAACGGGGTCGATCATAGGTTCTCTCCCCAACTCTAAGCTTTTTCACTTTGAGACTGCTTGCCTCCTCGAATTTTCTCGGAGACATCAGAGATCTCTCCATCGAACTACAAACCGTAAATTGCAGGCTCTATAATTACCAGAAACACATCTAAAATAAAAGATGTAAAAGAAGTGAAATAGATAATTTTGTGGACTAAGTGGAAGATGTCACCAGAGGAAGCATTATGTGCTGGCACCATCTTGACAGGGTAGAGGAGAACCCATGAGGTGAGAATTACAAATATGTTCTTTCAAAGTCTGACTACCTGTTTTTGTTGGCCTCAGCAATGCCCACCAGGAGGTAGTACAGTCCATGAACTGAGGTTTAGATGGTGAAGCTATTCAATGTGTTGGTGCTTTCACAGCTTCTTTCCTGAGAATTTTACAGTATGTTAAGTGCCTCAGCACTGAGTTATTGTGTTACAAATACAGTTATACATAAATTTGAGATCGATACCTTTCCAAAATACCAGAGTCTGCACCGTCAACTACACATTTATACTAATATTATAGTATAGCCTTTTCTTGAATCCTTCCTATAGGCCACCAACTTCCCTCAGTTTCTACCATTCACCCACACACTAGGACTAATTTACAGTGGCCTGTTAATTTACCAACCAGCACATAATTGGGATGTAGGATTAAACTTGAGCCTTCAATCAAGGTTTCACCAGGGTCACTTGGCTCCAGATCTTATCACAACTTTGTTCTAAACATGAACATTGAAGCTGAATTCCAGTAATATAAAACTTTAAAATTTCCCATGGTACACCTTATGCAGGTTAACTTGATATTATTCCTCTAGTGAACTAGATCAATAAGATATGATTAACATTATTGAGATATGAGTAACTTCCCAACTTCACATTGGGGATGAGCAGGAATGAGATTAAGAATAGAAGAATGGTGGATTTTACCTTTCCTTAACACTACAGGCTTACTAATTTCTGAACACATATCTAATGTGCTTTACTCCATCCATCAAGGCTTGCTCCACACAGATGTGATTGTCTTAAAATGGCCTCTGAGCAGCCTATTAGCGAAACCAATGACTACCTATCTTATCACTGTGATCCACATTCTCAGCAGTAACTGAACATCTAGATAAGGGTAGCACTTAAGCACAAATTTCTGTAACAAGCCAGGAGGCTATTCTACGTCAACATGGTCACCAACATTTGACTTGCTTTGGCTCTTATGAACAAACCTAAGGTCATGGTGGGTGTGCAAATATTTGGTACAAATGATAAGAAATTGTTTTGTGAAATGACTTGTATGGAAAACCGGCACTTCATTATGGGAAGATTTAATGAAATTGTTCAAAACCACAAAATGTTTTGGGAGAATGGATAGAGGGAGGCACCTTCCTGTGGTTGGTAGGTATGGAAGTATAATAACTGGGACAGATAAGGAGAATTCAGTTTGGAATGAATTGCTTAGAAGGACAGCAGAAACAGATTAAATGGCAAGCTTTCAATAGAAACAAAACATTATCTCAAAAGCATCAGGGTTGTGAAGCACAAGCAGGAGAGTGGAAAGCTGGACAGAGAGACACAGTTGGGGATAGGACCAGACACTAGGTGGGAATAGGGGCAGGAGGAGAACTCTCTGAAGGACGAGAGAGACTAAGGGAGCCATGATGGAATGGCTGAACAATGATCTAACTAGCAACAGTATATTGGATGGATTTGTGTATTTGTGTATTTTATGAGTCAAAGCACACTGAAGGTCGGTGACACGTAGGTTGACACAATAGAGTTTCACATAACCTGAACCAAAAAGCAGAGGTGGGAAGTTGTAAATAGGGAACTAGAAATGTGAGATCTGGGGCCCAGGGATGATTTAGGGTGGGAGGGAATGAGAGTCGAAGGAGTCAGTGAGAATGAGGAGAGCTGGGGTTGTGTTGCTGCCGACGGGAGGGTTAAGGGAAGTAGGAGATGCCTGCCAGAGAATGCTGACATCTGGATCTAGTACCTGCAGAATTTCTTCTGTATCTTGTATCCAGTGTTTTCATAAGTGGGCTGCTGACATTCAGTTTGTCTAAGAAATGTCCCAAATGGTTACAAAAAATAGGGTCAGAGATCAAATCCTCTTAGTTCAGTACAGTATCTTGGCCAGCTAGCAACTGCTTGCAAAAGGCTCTCTGTGGTGGTGGTATGCAAACGGAACTGCAAGCACAAAGTGAAATGTGTTCTGCTGCTGAGATAATTGCCCAGGAGATCAGACTTTGCAATCTCTTGTACTCTGACTAATGAAGGTTCAAAGAGAGTGTGGGGAGCACTTGCAAGGAGGAAGGAATAACTTGGTTCTATGGAGTATATTCTCATCGCAGTGAAATCACACAGTCAAATTTCTGGATCCAAAAACAAACTCACATCAGTCACATCAGTTTGTGTTGGTAAAAGGACAATCAATCAACTTTTTGCTACTTTCGTTTCTGCCATACTTCCCCTCTCCTGAACCCTGCGACCCTGTCAAATGGTGCTGTCAGAAAGTACAGCCTGGCCAATTCCAGTTTCTACCTCAGTCAAGTGACCATTTGTCCCAGTGGAAACGACTGCAGTGCATATCAAACATGGAGTCTGGAGTCATGGAGTCATAGAACACTACAGCAGAGGAACAGGCCCTTCAGCCCATCTAGTCTGTACTGAACTATTAATCTGCCTAGTCCCATTGACATGCACCCTGATCATCGCCCTCCATACACCTTTCATCCATGTACCTATCAATATTTCTCTTAAATGTTAAAATTGAACCCCCAAACAGAACTTTGCTGACAGCTTGTTCCATACTCTCACCATGCTCTGAGTGAAGAAAAACCCCTTTATGTTCCCCTTAAACATTTCACATTCATCCTTAACCCATGGTGACCAGAGACCAAGGTGTGGATGGTAAGAACCCAAGTGCTGGAGTATCCGAGACTAGAATTAAGACACAGTATAGAGACTGAGGTGAGGACAGAATTCTAAACTCGATGCTTAATGAGAATCCAAAGTAGAACCGATGGTTGAGCACTGAATCTCAGTTCAGATGCTTTCTAAATGTTAAAATCCTGGTGCCAAAACATGGTCACTAATCATCAGAATGGGCCTGAATCTTTTAAAGGGGACACACCAGTTATCCATATTCTGGATAGTCAGAGTGTCTAAACTCCGGAGCTGGCGCAGTCGGGTGCGTATCGTAGCACCCATGACCTCTGGTTGTAGTCTCACCCAACCTCAATGCATGCCTAGTTGCATTTACCTCATAATTAACCTCAATCAAATCTTCCCTCAATCTATCATATTCTAGGGAATAAAGATTCAAAGATTCAAAGTACATTTATTATCAAAATACAGTATACAACCCTGAGATTCATCTTCTCCACAAACAGCCATGAAACAAAGTGTCCGTATGTTATGTTGAAATTCTATACGACATTATTATACTATTATGGAGCTCGCTCAAGGAATAAACATCAAACCTCCCCCATGCACAAAAGAAACACACAAATAGCACAATTAGCAACCAGAAAGTCAAGTGAGGCTTCGTGGCCTCAAGACCACACGCTTTGCTCAAAAATACTCCCAGAGACAGTGAAGTGTCAGATTGCTCAAATAGCCCAAAAACACACCACCTAAGTGTTGATCTCAGGCTCCAAAAGTAGCAGAACCAACCACATTTGATAGAAAAAGAAGATGTAAAGGAAGTGAAAGAAGTAGCTTTGTGAATTGTCTGAAGGATGCTACTCTTGATCACGTTGTCCACTGGCGCTATCTTCTTTAGGATCAAACCTTTCCCTACAACTCAGGTCCTTGAGACCCAGCAGCATCTCTGTAAATTACCTGTGCATCTTTCAATCCTATTTACACATTTCCTGTAGGTAGGTGAGTAAAACTGCACACAATATTTCAAATTAGGTCTTGCCTATGATTTATAGAATTTCAACATAACATACTAACAGAGTGAAGACTTAAGGGCTTCGGCTCAATGGGCTTAGGCGGAAACGGGCGAGGCGAGGAAGGTTTGGCATTCATTTTCTGTTGTTATTTGAGGAGAGGGGCAGTATGAGTGTGAGGGCAGTTTGCTGTTCTCAGTGTCGGATGTGGGAGGCCCTGGAGTCTCCAAGCCTCCTGGACGTCTACATCTGCGCCAAGTGCATCGAGATGCAGCTCCGAAGGGACCGCGTTACGGAACTGGAGCTGCAGCT
The DNA here is from genome assembly GCF_963921235.1 of Mobula hypostoma. Classification (NCBI taxonomy): domain Eukaryota; kingdom Metazoa; phylum Chordata; class Chondrichthyes; order Myliobatiformes; family Myliobatidae; genus Mobula; species Mobula hypostoma. The sequence goes on from NC_086125.1 coordinate 22,164,930, forward strand.
CGATGACCTTCGTCTGGTCAGGGAGAGTGAGGAGTTGATAGAGAGGAGTTGCAGGCAGGTGGTCACGCCGGGGCCACGGGAGGCAGACAAGTGGGTCACGGTTAGGAGGGGGAAGGGTAAAAGTCAGGTGATGGGGAGTACCCCGGTGGCTGTGCCCCTTAACAACAGGTACTCCTGTTTGAGTACTGTTGGGGGGGGACAGCTTACCCGGGGGAAGCGACAGTGGCCGTGCCTCCGGCACAGAGTCTGGCCCTGTAGCTCAGAAGGGTAGGGCAAAGATGAGGAGGGCAGTTGTGATAGGGGACTTGATAGTAAGGGGGTCAGATAGGCGATTCTGTGGACGCAGTCCAGAGACCCGGATGGTAGTTTGCCTCCCTGGTGCCAGGATCCGGGATATTTCTGATCGTGTCCAAGATATCCTGAAGTGGGAGGGTGAGGAGCCAGAGGTCGTGGTACATATAGGTACCAATGACATAGGTAGGAAAAGGGATGAGGTCCTGAAAGGAGAATATAGGGAGCTAGGAAGGGAGTTGAGAAAAAGGACCGCAAAGGTAGTAATCTCGGGATTACTGCCTGTGCCACGCGACAGTGAGAGTAGGAATGCGATGAGATGGAGGATAAATGCGTGGCTGAGGGATTGGAGCGGGGGGCAGGGATTCAAGTTTTTGGATCATTGGGACCTCTTTTGGCACAGGTGTGACCTGTACAAAAACGACAGATTACACTTGAATCCTAGAGGAATCAATATCCTGGCAGGGAGATTGGCGAGGGCTACTGAGATGACTTTAAACTAGAATGGTTGTGGGGTGGGAATCAAATTAAAGAGGCTAGGCGTGAGGAGGTTAGTTCACAACAGGGGGATGGGAACCAGTGCAGAGAGACAGAGGGGTGTAAAGTGAGGGTAGAAGCAAAAAGTAGTAAGGAGAAAAGTGAAAGTGGCAGGCCGACAAATCCAGGGCAAGCATTAAAAAGGGCCACTTTTCAACATAATTGTATAAGGGCTAAGAGAGTTGTAAAAGAGCGGCTGAGGGCTTTGTGTGTCAATGCAAGGAGCATTTGTAATAAGGTGGATGAATTGAAAGTGCAGATTGTTATTAATGATTATGATATAGTTGGGATCACAGAGACATGGCTCCAGGGTGACCAAGGATGGGAGCTCAACGTTCAGGGATATTCAATATTCAGGAGGGATAGACATGAAGGAAGGGGAGGTGGGGTGACGTTGCTGGTTAAAGAAGAGATTAACGCAATAGAAAGGAAGGACATAAGCCGGGAAGATGTGGAATCGATATGGGTAGAGCTGCGTAACACTAAGGGGCAGAAGACGCTGGTGGGAGTTGTGTACAGGCCACCTAACAGTAGTAGTGAGGTCGGAGATGGTATTAAACAGGAAATTAGAAATGTGTGCGATAAAGGAACAGCAGTTATAATGGGTGACTTCAATCTACATGTAGATTGGGTGAACCAAATTGGTAAAGGTGCTGAGGAAGAGGATTCTTGGAATGTATGCGGGATGGTTTTTTGAACCAACATGTCGAGGAACCAACTAGAGAGCAGGCTATTCTGGACTGGGTTTTGAGCAATGAGGAAGGGTTAATTAGCAATCTTGTCGTGAGAGGCCCCTTGGGTAAGAGTGACCATAATATGGTGGAATTCTTCATTAAGATGGAGAGTGATATAGTTAATTCAGAAACAAAGGTTCTGAACTTAAAGAGGGGTAACTTTGAAGGTATGAGACGTGAATTAGCTAAGAGAGACTGGCAAATGACATTTAAAGGATTGACGGTGGATATGCAATGGCAAGCATTTAAAGGTTGCATGGATGAACTACAACAATTGTTCCTCCCAGTTTGGCAAAAGAATAAATCAAGGAAGGTAGTGCACCCGTGGCTGACAAGAGAAATTAGGGATAGTATCAATTCCAAAGAAGAAGCATACAAATTAGCCAGAGAAAGTGGCTCACCTGAGGACTGGGAGAAATTCAGAGTTCAGCAGAGGAGGACAAAGGGCTTAATTAGGAAGGGGAAAAAAGATTATGAGAGAAAACTGGCAGGGAACATAAAAACTGACTGTAAAAGCTTTTATAGATATGTAAAAAGGAAAAGACTGGTAAAGACAAATGTAGGTCCCCTACAGACAGAAACAGGTGAATTGATTATGGGGAGCAAGGACATGGCAGACCAATTGAATAATTACTTTGGTTCTGTCTTCACTAAGGAGGACATAAATAATCTTCCAGAAATAGTAGGGGACAGAGGGTCCAGTGAGATGGAGGAACTGAGCGAAATACATGTTAGTAGGGAAGTGGTGTTAGGTAAATTGAAGGGATTGAAGGCAGATAAATCCCCAGGGCCAGATGGTCTGCATCCTAGAGTGCTTAAGGAAGTAGCCCAAGAAATAGTGGATGCATTAGTGATAATTTTTCAAAACTCGTTAGATTCTGGGCTAGTTCCTGAGGATTGGAGGGTGGCTAATGTAACTCCACTTTTTAAAAAAGGAGGGAGAGAGAAACCGGGGAATTATAGACCGGTTAGCCTAACGTCGGTGGTGGGGAAACTGCTGGTGTCAGTTATCAAGGATGTGATAACAGCACATTTGGAAAGCGGTGAAATCATCGGACAAAGTCAGCATGGATTTGTGAAAGGAAAATCATGTCTGACGAATCTCATAGAATTTTTTGAGGATTTAACTAGTAGAGTGGATAGGGGAGAACCAGTGGATGTGGTGTATTTGGATTTTCAAAAGGCTTTTGACAAGGTCCCACACAGGAGATTAGTGTGCAAACTTAAAGCACACGGTATTGGGGGTAAGGTATTGGTGTGGGTGGAGAATTGGTTAGCAGACAGGAAGCAAAGAGTGGGAATAAACGGGACCTTTTCAGAATGGCAGGCGGTGACTAGTGGGGTACCGCAAGGCTCAGTGCTGGGACCCCAGTTGTTTACAATATATATTAATGACTTGGATGAGGGAATTAAATGCAGCATCTCTACGTTTGCGGATGACACGAAGCTGGGTGGCAGTGTTAGCTGTGAGGAGGATGCTAAGAGGATACAGAGTGACTTGGATAGGTTGGGTGAGTGGGCAAATTCATGGCAGATGCAATTTAATGTGGATAAATGTGAAGTTATCCACTTTGGTGGCAAAAATAGGAAAACAGATTATTATCTGAATGGTGGCCGATTAGGAAAAGGGGAGGTGCAACGAGACCTGTGTGTCATTATACACCAGTCATTGAAAGTGGGCATGCAGGTACAGCAGGCGGTGAAGAAGGCGAATGGTATGCTGGCATTTATAGCGAGAGGATTCGAGTACAGGAGCAGGGAGGTACTACTGCAGTTGTACAAGGCCTTGGTGAGACCACACCTGGAGTATTGTGTGCAGTTTTGGTCCCCTAATCTGAGGAAAGACATCCTTGCCATAGAGGGAGTACAAAGAAGGTTCACCAGATTGATTCCTGGGATGGCGGGACTTTCATATGAAGAAAGACTGGATGAACTGGGCTTGTACTCGTTGGAATTTAGAAGATTGAGGGGGGATCTGATTGAAATGTATAAAATCCTAAAAGGATTGGACAGGCTAGATGCAGGAAGATTGTTCCCGATATTGGGGAAGTCCAGAACAAGGGGTCACAGTTTGAGGATAAAGGGGAAGCCTTTTAGGACCGAGATTAGGAAAAACTTCTTCACACAGAGAGTGGTGAATTTGTGGAATTCTCTGCCACAGGAAACAGTTGAGGCCAGTTCATTGGCTATATTTAAGAGGGAGTTAGATATGGCCCTTGTGGCTACGGGGATCAGGGGGTATGGAGGGAAGGCTGGGGCGGGGTTCTGAGTTGGATGATCAGCCATGATCATAATAAATGGGGGTGCAGGCTCAAAGGGCCGAATGGCCTACTCCTGCACCTATTTTCTATGTTCTATATGTTCCTAACACTTGTACTTACTACATTAATTTATGAAGGCCAATCAGTCAAAAGATTTCTTTATGACCCTAACTACCTGTGACAGCACTCTTAAGGAATTATGGAACTATATTCCCAGATCCCTCTGTTCTACCACAATCCTCAGTGCCCTACCCCTCACCATGTAAGACCTATGCTGGCTGGGCTGCCCAACATTCACTATCACACATTTGTCTGCATTAAATTCTATCTACCATTTCTCAGCCAATTTTTCCAGCTGGTTCAGATCCTGCCATAAGCTTTGTTGCTTGCTGTAAACTACAGCCCAATCTTGGTGTCATCTGCAAACTTGCTGATCCAGTTTGCCATATTATCATCCAAACCATTGATACAGATGACAAGCTACAATGGACCTAGCACCAATCCTTGAAGCACCCCACTAGTTTCAGGCTTTCAGTCAGAGAGTCAACCACCCACAACTACTCGCTGGCTTCTTGAACGAAGCCAATGTCCAATCCAATTTCATACTTCATCTTGAATGCCAAGTGAGTGAAATACTTGACCTTGTCAAAGGCCTTGCCAAAGTCCATGTAGACAACATCCACTGCCTTGCCTTCTTCAACTCTATAAGATTGGTTAGCCATGACTTACCACACACAAAGCCATATTGACTATCCTTAATCAGTCCCTATCTATCCAAATACTCATATATCTAGAATATCTTCCAATAACTTTGCTACTAATGATGCCCGGCTCACCAGCCTATAATTTCCTGGTTTACTTTAAGGGCCTTTTTTAAACAGTGGAACAACATTATCAATCCTCCAATCTTCCGGTACCCTACCTGTCACTAAAGATGTTTTAGATATCTCTACTAGGGCCCCTGCAATTTCCTTTTACTGTTAATAATCTGTAGAAACTCTCAAGGTTCTCCTTCCCTCTGTCTGCTTGAGCAGCCTCTTCTACCTCTTCTAAATTCCTTCTGAACTGTTATCCTGTATTTCTTACAGTCCCCAAGTACCTAATTTGTTCTTGTCTGCCTATATCTATTATACACCGTCTTTTTCTTAAACGTGGTCTCAATATCTCTTAAAAACCAAGGTTCCATAAACCTGTTACCGCTGCCTTTTATTCTGACGGGAACATACAAACTCGGTACTCTGAATATTGGACTTTTGAAAGCCTCCCACTTACTAAGCATCCCTTTGCCATTAAACAATCTATCCAGACCACACTTGGACAGTCCTTGGGTGGGAAAGACTTGGAGAAGAATAGACCAAATGCAGGCAAATACAATTAGTGTAGATAAGCTGTAGGGTCGATATTGTTCGGAAGGCTGAACCATTTTTACCAAATCTCCTCTTAATTGCATTTAGCCTATTCTCCTCCAAGTCTTTCCTATCCAAGGACTGTCCCAGCATCACTTAAAGATTGTAATTGCATCTGCTTCTACCATATTGTTTCAGATAACCAGCATCTTCTGTGTAAAATACTTACCTCTTAAATATTCTTTAAACTCCTCTCCCTCACCTTAAATCTGTTTCCTTTTGTTCAAGACTCCATAGCCCTGTAAATAAGATTATATCTATCCTCTCAATCACTTATAACTTTATAAATCTCTATAAGGTCATCCCTCAGCCTTCAACGAGAGTAAAGCCAGCCTGTACACTCTCTCCTTGTAACTCTAGCCCACTAAGCCAGACAATATCCTACTGAATCTCTCCTGTATTCTCCCTATTGCTACCACAATCCTTCTGTAATGTGGCATCCAGAAATATGCATAATGGTCCAATGAAATATAATCGATGTTTTGTACAACTGCAACATGGCATCCAAACTTGTGCACTCAATGCCTCAGCCTATGAACACGTATACCAGTATACAAATACTTACAAGGGGTCCTGGGGTAAAAGTACCAAGGAGAAATTGAATTAAGAGAACATACAGATTTCCTGGTGGTCTGGAATCAGTCGTGTTTAAGATGTGTTTCCTGCAGTCACACAAGGAATCATCCCAGAGTCTCAGCAAAAGTGGTCTGATGTGCTGAGCAGCCAGATGTGATCCATTACATCAATTAACTAGCAAAACATGTAGGGTTCACTCACATTTTCTCTATCCTCTGGGTATAGAAGGTGCTGTTGTTACTGACAGAACAGAGAAATCCCTTTGACTGGGCATCATGCAAATTCAATCTACTCCCATCTGTCTGCATGTAATCATTATCCCTCTGGTTCACATGTGTGGCTGAATGTATTGGTTTTCACCATCTCTCCTGGCAGCACTTTCAATGTACTCACTACTGTTTGTTAATAAAAACTTGCCCCACAATCACTTTAAAATTTTTTCCTATCATCATAAAGTTATGCCCTTTAGTATTTGTCATCAACACCCAGGAAAAAGATTTTGTTCTATGTATGCCACTCATGACATTATAAACTTCTGTCAAGTCTCCCTTCAGCATGCGATGCTCAAGAGGAGACAACCCAGTGATAATGAACAAATAATTTCTAAACATTTACACCAACACATTGCCCAGACAATATACATGTCGTGTGAATTCAATTTATTCCAATTCCAATGACAAAATAGGATCAAATAGTTTTTTAAACTTACAATTTAGTCTAAAATGTTCTTGTACTCATAAATGAGACTTTACAGTTGAAATTGACCACTTTGTGAATATTTTACAATAAGATACAATCAAAATGAGAGGGCAAGCTGCTTAATGTGGCCTGTGTACAGCAGCTGCCTGAGAGCTGTGGGCTTCTCGGAGACTGCTCAGATCGGTATTCATTGTCTCCCAGTCACTTCCACCACTGTACATATGAAATGATTGCTATTTTTAGCCCACAGAAGTGTTCAGACAGCTGATGGAAACATTCACATGTTAAATAAAAACTGTGGAAAATGCAGTATGCAGAAATGCCGTGATCTTGGTATGAGGTGCTAGAGAAAAAATATAACCACAATAATAAAAAGAATAAAAGGGAGCATGACGGAATGAAGAGAGAAAAGGAAGTCTGAAAGAAGCAAAGAGTAAGGGCATAAACATTCACACCAAAGATTGCAGAGCCATGTCAAAGTCTAATTATCTAATATATTTTAAGAGAAAAGGAAGGAATGATTTCTTAAACAGATAAGGCAAGGGGAATTGTATACTTATGAGATTGACAGCGAGAGAAAGGTCAAACAAGAAAATTAATCATTCATATAGAAAAAAGTACTAACTTTACATGTCTAAAAATGGTAAAACACTGTGTTACAGAGTAATCTTTCTGAAATCAATTTCACATAACATACCAAGCATAAGGTAGCTGTATCCCAATTGCATGGTGTTCTCAAAAGTGTTGAACTGTAACTGTTCAGTGGTAATCTCACTCAGGCACTGTTCTCTCACTTTTCATACCACTGATATCATTTGGTAGAATTTCAACAGATGAAGTCACAGACACACCCAAATGGGGGAGGAGAGAAACCCAGCTTCTGCCTGCCTCCCATGCTCCACAACCTATTGATCCACTGACTTTAAATCTACGTATGAATTCAAATCTGGAGCATACCCTTGAGATCCTGCAACATCTCATTGTACTCATATACTCCGAATTCTGGAAATCCTTTGTTGGCAATACCTATTTTCCAAATCTGCTTATGGCATGAAGATGATTGATTAGATATGTGATTGATGTGCATTAAAATGAATAAAAAGTTTCATAGAGCATAATACTGGAACAGGCCCTGCAGCCCACAAAGTTGTGCCAAAACAGCTAAAAAGCAAATGAAAAAACACAAACACTAATCCCATCTACCTACACAATGTTCATTTCCCTCCATCTTCTACACATTCATGTGCCTATCTAAATGTCCCATGTATTTACCTCTACCACCATATCAGGCAGCACATTCCAGGCATCCCCTTTGAACTTACCCACTCTCACCTTCAATGCATGTCCACTGGTATTAGACGTTTCTAACCAGGGGAACAGATACTCCCTCACTACTCTATCTATGCGTCTCATACTCTTATAAAACTCCAGCAGATCTCCCCTCAGACATCACTATTCCAGAGAAAGCAACCCAAGTTGATTCAACTTTTCATGATAGCACGTACCCTCTAAACCAGGCAGCATACTGATAAATCTCTTCTCCACCCTCTCCAAAGCCTCAGCATTCTTCCTATTGTGAGGGGACCAGAACTGTATTCAATACTACAAAGGTGGCCAAAGCAGAGTTTTACAAAGTTGCAACAATACCTCCTGACTTTTGAACTCAATGCTTGCATTCCAAAAGCCTTGCGAACAGGAAAGATTCTTGCCCCTGGATAAAGCAGTGGGGGATTGGCAGGAGGCAAAGGTTGGGAACAAAGGAAGCCTTTTATGGTTGACTGTTGTTGACAAGTGGTATTCTACAGGGGTCTGTGTCAGGACTGATTTCTTTTTACATTATATGTCACTGATTATGTTGATGGAATTAATGGCCTTGTTGGAAAGTTTGCAGATGATATGATGATAGGTGGAAGGGCATGTGGTTTTGAAGAAGTAGTGAGGCTACTAAAGGACTGGGACAGATTGGGAGAATGGGCAAAGAAATGCACATGGAATACAGTAAGGGGAAGTGTATAGTCATGCACTTTGGTAGAAGAAATGAAAGGGTTGACAATTTTCAAGTGCAAAGGACTTGGGAATCTTTGTGCAGGATTCCTTAAAGGTTAACTTGCATGTTGAGTCTGTGGCGGGGAAGGCAAACACAATGTTAGCATTCATTTCAAGAAAACTAGAAAATAAAAGCACAGATGTAATTTTGAGACTTTATAAAGCACTGATCAGGCCTCACTTGTGAGAACTTTTGGGTCCTGCCCCTTAGCTTAGAAAAGATGCGCTGAAACTGCAGAGGGTTCAAAAGAGGGTCACAAAAAATGCCTTGTCATGAAGAGTGTTTGATGGCTCTGGACCTGTATTCACTGGAATTCAAAAGAATGAGGGATGACCTAATTGGAACTTATCAATTGGTGAAAGGCCTTGATAGAGTGGATGTGGAAAGGATGTTTCCTATGGTGGGAGAGTCTAAGACCAGAGGACACAGCCTCAGAATAGAGGGGCATCCTTTTAGAATGGAGATGAGGAGGAATTTCTTTAACCAAAGAGTGGTGGATGCCAAGCCTTTGTGCATATAGATTCTTGATTGGTCCGGGCATGAAGGATACCGTGAGAAGGCAGTAGATTGGGGCTTGAAGAAAATTGGATCAGCTATGGTGAAATAGCACAGCAGACTCAATGGGTCAAAAAGCCTAGTTCTGATCTTATACCTTATCCTCTTAAAATGTTTTCGACCTGTGTGGCCACCCTCAAGGAGCTATGAACTTGAATCCCAAGTAACAGTAACAGTGTTATGGATCTGCTCAGTAACAGTGTTATGGATCTTGTCCTTAACAATATACTGTCTCCTTGCATTTCTTCAGCCAGGGTACAGATCTCACTGACCCAACCATCTACGTTTTCATCCAGGTCATTCATATACATCACAAACAGCTGAGATCCCAGCATAGATTCCTGCAGGGCACTACTAAGTACAGACCTCCAACTTGCATAAGACTCTTCAAAGCCTACCCTCTATCTTTTATGTGCAAACCAGTTCTGAATCCAAATAGGCAATTTGTCACGGACCCCATGCATCTTAACCTTCTGGATTAGCCTCTCTTGAAGGACTTTCTCAAATGTCTTACTAAAATCCATGTAGACAGCATCCACTGTTGACCATCATTTATCTGCCTCATCACCTTGTCTAAAAGCACAATCAATTTGGTAAGACACAACCAGCTCCATGATAAGGTTCCCCATGTGAGGCTCATTCAGAAAATAATGAGGCATGGGATCCAAGAGGACCTTGCATTGTGGATCCAGAATTGACTTGCCCACAGAAGACAAAGGGTGGTTGTGGATGGATCATATTCTGCTCAGAGGATGGAGTTCTGCAGGGATCTGTTCTGGGAACCTTCCTCTTTATGATTTTTATAAATGACCTATATGAAGAAGTAGAAGGGAAGGTTAGTAAGTTTGGTGATGATACAAAACTTGGGGCTGTTGTGGTTAGTCTGGAGGGTTGGCAGGGGCTATAGCAGGACATCGACAGGATGCAGAACTGGGCTGATAAGTGGCAGATGGAGTTCATCCCAGATAAGTGTGGTGGTTCTTTTCGATATGTCAAATTTGGAGGCAGAATATAATATTAATGGTTAAGACTCTAGGCAGTGTGGAGGATCAGAGACATCTTGGGGTCCATGTCCATAGGACATTCAAAGCTGCTGTGCAGGTAGACAGTGTTGTTAAGAAGGTGTACGATGAGTTGGCACTCATCAACCGTGGGATCGAGTTCAAGAACTGTGAGGTATAAGACCTTAGTTAGACCCCACAGAGTACTGTGGTCAGTTCTGGTCACCTCACTACAGGAAGGATGTGGATACTATAGAGACAATGCAGAAGAGATTTACAAGGAGGTTGCTTGGGTTGGAGATCATGCCTTATGAGAATAGGTTGAGTGAACTTGGCCTTTTCTCCTTGGAGTGACGGAGGATAAGAGCTGATCTGATAGAGGTATATAAGATGATGAGAGGCATTGATCATGTGAATAGCCAGAGGCTTTTCCCAGGGCTGAAATGGCTAATATGAGGGGGCATAGTTTTAAAGTACTTGGAAGTAGGTACCAGGGGGATTTCAGAGCGAAGTTTTCCACACAGATAGTAGTGGGTGTGTGGAATGCACTGCCAGGGAAGTTGGTAGAGGCAGATAAAATAGGGTCTTTTAACATAAGAACATAAGAAATAGGAGCAGGAGTAGGCCAATCGGCCCATCGAGCCTGCCCCGCCATTCAATAAGATCATGGTTGATCTGTCCGTAAACTCAGCTCCATCTACTGCCTTTTCCCCATAACCCTTAAATCCCTTACTATGTAAAAACCAATCTAACTATTTCTTAAATATATTTAGTGAGGAAGCCTCAACTGCTTCCCTGGGCAGAGAATTCCATAGATTCACCATTCTCTGGGAAAAACAGTTTCCCCTCATCTCCATCCTAAATATTCTCCCCTGAACCTTGAGGCAATGTCCCCTAGTTCTAGTCTCACCTGCCAATGGAAACAACTTTCCTTCTTCTATCTTATCTATCCCTTTCAAAATTTTGGATGTTTCTATAAGATCCCTCCCCATTCTTTGAACTCCAGAGAGTATAGTCATTGGTGACTCAATCTCTCCTCATAGGCTGACCCCTTCATCCCTGGAATCAACCTGGTGTCATAAGGGGGGACACTGGCAGTGGACCCAAATTGAAGATACATACACTGAAGTACTAAGAACAGGACTAGGTGTGTCAAGCAAGCAAGAAAGTGGGGAAGAAATGATGCTGGACAAGTCATAGGCCCAGGACGAGGCAAGGATACAGGGCCCGGGCTAGGACTAGACGAGGAAAGTGAGACCTGGACGAGGAACTAGGAACTTGGAATCTGGACAAGGACTCCGAGCCAGAAACTGGACAGGGACCCGGAACATGACTTGGGCTCGGACCCCGGATCTAGGTCAGGACAAGACGTGGCTACAGGACGAGGAGTGGCAACAGGACTGGATGTGAGACTCCTGGACAGGACGAGGGAACCCCGGCATAAGGCTGGGTGAGGTACTCCTGGGCTGGGCGAGGCCCATGGACAGGACGAGAACACGAAGTCTTGACTTGGTCGAGGGAGACAGGAACACAGAGCCTTGGTTGAGGGAGACAGGAACATAGAGCCTTGGTTGAGGGAGACAGGAATGCAGACTTGGGCTTAGGGACGTGACATGGAACTCGGGACCCAGACATGGACTTGATACTTGGAACTCAGAACTTGGTCTAGAGCATGGGAACATGGAGCTTTGGACTTGAGAGACAGGAACATGGAACACAGAACCGGGACCCTTCCTTGGGACCAGGGCGTAGGGCCAGGACCCCTCCTTGGGAACAGGACATAGGGCCAAGACTCATACACAGAACACAGAGCCGGGACCCCTCCTTGGGAACAGGACATAGGGCTGGGACTCATACACAGAATGCTGAACATGATGAGAGGGATCCCAACACAAGGTAGCGGCAAACGGCTGGACCTACCTAGCGAAGGTGTGGACACAGAGACAGTTCCCAACTCAAGGTAGCAGCAAACGGCCGGACCTATCTAGCGAAGGTGAGGACACAAAGAGACAATTCCAAACAATGAAAGACAGTTCCTTATCTGGATACAGCAAGGCTCCGGTATTAGAACTTGACAGCGATACAGGCGAGGTTGCAGGCAAGTCTTCAGGCAGAGGTTGCAGGCGAGGCTTCAGAAGGAAGGGGAAGGGGAGGCTTCAGAAGGAAGGGGAAGGGGAGGGAACAGTCCAGCAACTGAAGCTGAACCCGGAGCTGTTTATATAGCTAGACCAACATGAGAATCATGTGCCTCAATTAAGGCACACAACAGGACAAAGGAAAACCTGTAATAAGGATCGATGGACTGGACCATGAACCGGAATGCAGACTTCACAGACTGGACCATGACACCTGGTGAACCTCCTCTGCACTGCCTCCAAAGCCAGTGTATATTTCCTCAAGTATGGAGACCAGAACTGCACACAGTACTCCAGGTGTAGCCTCACCCGTACCCTGTATAGTTGCAGCATGACCTCCCTGCTCTTGAATTCAATCCCTCTCGCAATGAAGGCCAATATTCCATTTGTCTTCTTAATAACCTGTTGTACATGCAAGCCAACTTTTTTGCGATCATGAACAAGCACTCCCAAGTCCCTCTGCACAACGGCATGCTGCAATATTTCACCATTTAAATAGTAATTTGCTCCTCTATTATTCCTTCCAAAGTGGATGATCTCAAATTTACCAAGGTTGTATTCCATCTGCCAGACCTTGGCCCACTCACTTAACCTATCTATATCCCTCTGCAGACTCTCCACATCATCTGTACAATTTGCTTTTCCACTCAGTTTAGTGTCATCAGCAAATTTTGCTACGCTACACTCAGTCCCTTCTTCCAAATCATCAATGTAAACGGTAAGCAGCTGCGGGCCCAGAACCAACCCCTATGGCACCCCACTCACCACCGACTGTCAACCAGAGAAATACCCATTTTTACCAACTCTCTGCCTTCTATTGGTTAACCAATCCACTATCCATGCCAATACACTTCCTCTGACTCCATGCATCTGTATCTTATTATCTGTCTCTTGTGCGGCACCCTATCAAACGCCTTCTGGAAATCCAAGTATATGACATCCAACTGTTCCCCTCTGTCCATTGCACTCATTATGTCCTCAAAGAACCCCAGTAACTTTGTCGAACAGACTCTTAGATAGAGGCTCTTCAATAGATATATGGAGCTTAGAAAAATAGAGGGCTATGCGGTAGGGAAAATCAACATTGTGGGCCAAAGGGCCTGTAATGTGCTATAGATTTTTTTATGTTCTATGCCACACACAATACCATGCTGACTCTTCCTAATTAGACCAAATATTTCCAAACACTCATGTACCCTATCCCCCAGAATTTTCTCCAACAATTTTCCTACAACTGACATGAGATTCACCAGTCTGCAGTTCCCAAGATGGTCCCTTGTTCCGTTCTTAATTAGTGGGATAACATTAGCCACTCACCAGTCCTCCAGGATCTCACAAACATGTCCTAGAGAGGACATGCAGATACTGGTCAAGGTCCCAGTAATCTTGTCTCTTGCCTCCCTCAATAACCGGGAGTAAATCCCATCAGGCCCTGGGGACTTAACCACCTTAATACTCATTAGGAGGACCAATCCGTCCTCCTCCTTGACTACTAAATGCCCTAACATATTTAGACAATCAGCACTGATCTCCTGGTCCACCATGACCTTTTCCTTGGTAATTACTGAAGCTAAGTACTCATTAAGTACCTCACTCACATTCTCAGCATCCAGGTAAGTTCTCCCCCCTTTATTCTTGAGTGGTCCTCCCCTCTCCCTAGTTATCCTCTAGTGCTTGTTATATGTATAGAATGCCATGAGATGCACCTTATTCCTACTTGCCAAGGACTTTTCATGGCCCCTCTTGGCTTTCCTAATTCTCTCTTTAGTTCTTTTCTGGCTTCCTTATATTTTCCATGTACTCCATTTGATCCTAACGTCCAAAGCTTTACATACTTGCTCTTTTTCTTCTTGACTACATTCATCACATCTCTGGACATTTTTCCATCCCTGTCCTTCCTTCTAACAGGAACATATCTCTCCTGTACTCAGTGCAATTGATCTTTAAACACCCTTCACATGTCTAGAAAAAAGTGGTCCCAATTAACTCTATTTAGTTGCTGCCAACCACTTTGTAATTTGCTCTACTCCAGCTCACAGGGACCATACCTATCCTTAATTGTAGCTATTGTTTCAAGGATCTACCCCTTACTAATAATGAATAGAGAGGCACAGAGGGAATCTGTAATTACCAACAAGTAATACCTGTGAATTTACACAACCGAGTACCTGTGTGCACAAAATGCTAAGTTTTCCTGGCCATCAGTGGATTTTAATTAACCAGGACATGACCTGAAGTTCAACAGAAAACAGCATGGGAACCTAGAGAAGATTTACACAGTTATCTTTGGAGATAACTGCTCTCTGTAGTCAAGTTCACTCTGTCACTCTGTCCTAGATGATACGAAACATCATCAGAAATCTCAGTACGGATTATCATTAGGATTGCTTTTGGCAACATTTTGGAAGGGATATGTTACAGGAACACAGTGGACTTGCCCAATGCAGGTGATAGAACAAGGATTATATTAATTGCACTGTTAATTGAATCTTCGACTTCCTAACTGGAAGACCACAATCTCTGCGGATTGGTGATAACATACATATCCTCCTTGCTGACAATCAGGGGTTTGTGCTCAGCCCAATTCTCTACTCTCTATATACACATGACTGTGTGGCTACACATAGCTCAAATACCATCTATACATTTGCTGACAATACAACCATTGTTGGTAGAATGTCAAGTGGTGAAGAGAGGGCATACAGGAGTGAGATATGCCAACTAGTGGAGTGGTGCCACAACAACCTGACACTCAACATCAGTAAGACGAAGGAGCCTATTGTGGACTTCAGGAAGGGTGAGACGAAGGAACACATACTAATCCTTATAGAGGGATCAGAAGTGGAGAGAGTGAGCAGCTTCAAGTACCTGGGTGTCAAGGTCTCTGAGGATCTAACCTGGTCCCAACATAGCGATGTAGTCATAAAGATGTTGTACTAGCCTACAAAGTACCCAGGACATCTTGAGGGAGCAGTGTCTCAGAAAGGCAGCGTCCATTATTAAGGACCTCTTGCACCTAGGGCATGCCCTTTTCTCACTGTTACCATCAAGTAGGAGGTACAGAAGCCTGAAGGCACACACTCAGCGATTCAGGAACAGCTTCTTCCCCTCCACCATCCGATTCCTAAATGAACATTGAATCTTTGGACACTACCTCACTTTTAAAAAAAATATACAGCATTTCTGTTTTTGTACGTTTTTTAATCTATTCAATATATGTAATTGATTTACTTGTTTATGTATTACTATCATTATTTTTATTTTATTATTTATTATTTTTTCTCTGCCAGATTATGTATTGCATTGAACTGCTGCTGCTAAGTTATTATATTCTTTTCATTTTTTATTACAAACAAAAAAACGAAAACAATACAGCATATCCACAAAAACCATGCCCTTAGCAAAATCAAATTAAATATTGAGCAGCAAAAGGGAGAAAAATATAAAGGCAAAAGTAAACATACACAGCAGAGGTGCACCACACCAAAATCCTCAGTCTTCACCCTGTAAGAAAGTCCAATACAAATTTCACATCACATGCCAGTGATAATAAACCTGATTCTGCTTCTGATTCTAATAGTATTTTAGATTGGAACAGTCTGAGGCTTAGATCGTAACCTTTGATCACATCACAGGTGAGAGACATGAAGAGGTTCAGTAATGGTTAGCAATCAGTCAATTTTATCGGCCCTAGAGAGCAAAGTTTACTCCAAATCCTGGATCCCTGACTTTGCACATCTGTGACTCCTTTCCCCTTAAAGTTCAAGTTCAATTTTAATTTATAGTCATTCACCTGTACACATGTACACTGCCAAACAAAACGACATTCAACCAGACAAAGGTGCACACAGTATACAATCACACACATTACACATGAAATAATATTCCACAAATAAGTGAGCAAATAATAAGATGCACGTACGATACAAGATAAAAAGTAAACAGTATAACGCTCCTGGTGTTTCACATGATGAGACCTGGGACCTCCTTGAGGCCTGAGCCCTGGTGGTGGCAGGGAGTTCAGTAGTCTTGTGCCCTGGAAGTAGAAGCTGTTTCTCATAAAAATTCTTGTCCTAATGCTATGACACTTTCTGCCTCATGGTAGAGGTCAAAGAAATGGATTGACTGGTGGGAAGGGTCAATGATATTGCTAAGGGTCCTGAATACACAGTGCTTCTGATAAACATCTCTAATGGGTGGAAAGAAAACTCTGATGATCCTCTCAGAAATCATTGCAATCCTTTGTAGGGACTTGCAGTCAGATGTCTTGCAATTCCTGCACTAGATGGCAATGCAGCTGATCTGGACAAACTCAATGGTGCTCCTTTAAAAAGATGGTTACTATGGGGAGGAGGCCCGACTTGCCTCTATCTGCTCAGGAAGTGAAGATATTGCTGTGCTTTCTTGACCAAAGGAGTGTTATTGAGAGACCAGGTTAGATTGTCCGTTATGTGTTCCCAACTCTCTCCACAGAAGAACAGTGTGTACGTAGTGTGGAGTCGTCAGCCTACAGCTTCCTAAAGTTCACAAGCATTTCTTTGGTCTTGTCTACATTGAGACTTAAGTTGTGTTTGCACCATTCTACGAGCCATTCTTCTTCCTCTGTGTATGCCATTCCATCATGGTTGTTGATGAGGCCATCCACTGTTCTGTCATCAACAAACTTGATAACTTGAACTGGATTTAGCAATGCAGTCAAGAGTGAGCACTGTGAACAATAGCAGGCCTGGGGACTGCTGGTGCTCAGTGTGATGGATTTAGAGATGTTCCTGCCAAAATAGACTGATGTGACTTTTTTGTTAAGAAGTCCGGGATCCAGTTAGTAGAGGTGTTGAGACTCAGTGAGGTCAGTTTACCCACCAGCTTCTGGGATGATCATATTAAACACTGAGCTGAAGTCAATAAACAGCATCATGGCATATGGGGCACCACTTTCCATGTGAAAAAGGACGGAATGCCGTACAAAGGCTATGGCATCATGAGTGGACTGATCTGAGTGACAAGCGAACTGGAAAGGGTTCAGTGGGATAACCAGCTGCACCTCATTGTTGTTGAGGTCAATGCCATGGGACACTTGTCATTGAGGTAGGTTTAGTTTGCTGATGGTCTCCGGAGTTCAACCAAGCTGCTTGGGGTAATGCTGCAATGTGAAACTTATTAGTGGAGAGACATGTTTCAAATGGTGCCTCAAAATGGCACGTGTGCAATTTCAAAATGCTCTGCCTGAACGTCAGGAAAAAAACCCTATTTCCCTAACACTGATAGGAGGGAAGATAGAAGTAGGAATCCAGGTAGTACAGTCAGCCTCCAATTCCCTCCTTCATCATGCTGCCCACTACACATGGATTTATCATAAGGGTTTGTGCCCCTGAATCCAGCACCCAATGAAAGATGGTGAATTGGTTTAAACAATGTACATCTGGTGATTTTAGACAACATAGAATTTTATGCAAAAGGGAAGCAGTTTAAATTATTTTACCTGAGATTGGTACCTGTAGCACTTAAGTGGAAGATGCACAGTTTCTGTCTGAAAGTGGGCAAAGAGGAGTAAAGTCTGCCCTGGGAGTCGATGAAAGGGAAAGACTGCACTACAGACTGTTCCAGCCTGCAACTGCACGGTTAAGAACAGAGCAAGAGTTGGCAGGTGAGGAGATGGGTCCAGATGAGGAGGGATAATAAGCTGATGCGGGAGAGGATAGTGTAAATAGAACCAAAAGCTGGTAAGTAGTGGGTAGATGTGACAAAGAGCTGAGGATGGAATCTGATGGGGTGTAACCAAGGGAGGGAGCTGGGGAGTGCAGTTTGGAACTGTGGAAGGAATTGTGGGGGTGATGGGTAGATGCAGAGGTTAGAGGAGGGGCCAGGTAGATTAGGAGGATGGGAAAAAGAGGGAAGCAGTTTACTGGAAGTTGGAGAATTCAATGAACATTATATTCTTCAACTTCCAGACTCCTCGTCTTTGCCTCAAAGCTAGTCCCATCCAACTTTTAGTTCATCACTTGATGTGATCAAAGCTATTTATGCTGTTTCCAGCCTCTGACATCAGTCAAATCATCAGGCGCCTCCGTATGTGAGACAATGACCTTGTTACCACGATGATGACATCTCTTGAAAATAACACAGAAGTTCTGAACAGTTGCACAATGTGCGAAAATCTACTGTGATAGTATCATCGACTGTGATATTTCACTTTGTCATTACATTATTGGCAAATGCAGAGCAGCAAATTTCCCCTTTTATGTCTTTCCATTTAGTCTTAATTTGTTATCTCCAATACCATCCTTGATGTAATAGTCAGGTCAGATCTTATTTCTGTTTGTACTAGTATCACACGAATTCATATTGGGCAGACATTCCTGCTATTTAAATAAATAATATCTGGCAGCCTGTCACAATTATTTCCAACAAACCAGAGGTAAGCATCTGACATATACCATTATTAACTAGCTGCCTGTCTCAGTGAGAGCTCGAGGCTAATGTGTTCCTGCAAGAGTGAAGGGCAGGATTAAAAAACCTGGGGATATTAGGGCTCTGGTCAGAAAAAAAGTACTGTATAATATCAGGTATAGGCAGCTGGGATCAACTGAATCTCTGAAGGAGTATAAGGGATGGGGAAGTACACTTAAGAAAGAGAGGGAAAGAGAATAGGCAGTCAGTATGTGATATCCCTGTGACTGTTGCCCTCAATAACAAGTATATAATTTTAGATATTCCTGGGTAGAAGGAATCAACTACCAGGGAAAGCCACACTTGTCAGATTTTGGGCACTGAGCCTGGTTCAGAAGAGGAAGAGGCAGAAGAGGAGTACAGTTGTGATCGGGGATTCATTGATTATGGGTTCTGAGAATGTGAATGAGACTCTCAGATGGTATGTGCCTTCCAGGTTCCAGCATCAGAACCTTCTCAGATCAAATCAGTAGCATTCTTAAGGGGGAGGGTGAGCAGCCAAAGGCTGTGGAATCTGCCTATAAATCTGTTCCTCTGTGAAGATGGTGCAGGCAAGACACTGCAACACTTTCCAGGCAGCACACAAAACTACTAAGCATTCTATTAAATATAGTCTTTTTGGACTACATTCACTGTAATCCACAGCCTTTAATTTCCTTTCGAACTGTCTGTACAACCTGGTGTTTTGTGATATCATTAAATATTTGATAAACTGGACTTTCAAGAATGCAGGCCCTGAGAGTGGGAACAAACTGATGTTTGTCCGATTTAAGCAGGAAACCAGATTAAAAAGATTGAGTCATTGAGGCCAAGGGCAGAGGAAGAAATTGTTTTCAGCTCACTCTTCCGGTTGACTTTACTAGCCTCTGTGCAGTGAGCAAGCATCACAAACTGGGGTCTTCCTTGGTTGAAGTGGATGACAATGACTTCTCTTATGCCTTGTCAGGCCTTCTGCTCTCCATGGAGTGTTGCAGAATCGCCTTCCTGGACGTTGGATCTCACTGTAGATCTCATCCACCGTCCATCAGATCTGACCTCATATGCTAAGATGAGCATGTCTGTCTGGGTACAAAGATAAATGACAGCACATCCAAGGTGGTGCTCTCAATATTGAAAAAAGAAAATGCTGCTTGGGGCTTTTTGTAGATCTACAGTATTTTTCTCAACAACCTTTCCTTTCCCTAACAGTCACCCACCTATAGCCTCGGAATGACTACCTCCTTGTAACTTCTGCCAGTCAATCCTCAGCCTCCTGAGTGATTTGGAGTGCATCCAGCTCCAGCACCAGTTCCCTAACATAGTCTGTAAGGAGCTGCAGCCATATGCACTTCTTGCAGGTAGTCATAGCCTCCCACACACAAAGCCATGTTGACTATCCTTAATTTGTGTATAAGATGATGAGAGGCATTGATCTTGTGGCTAGTCAGAGGTTTTTCCCCAGGGCTGAAGTGGCTAGCACCAGATGGCACAGTTTTAAGCTGCTTGGAAGTAGGTACAGAGGAGATATCAAAGGTAAGATTTTTTATGCAGAGAATGGTGAATGCTTTGAATGGGCTGCTGGTGACAGTGATGAAGGCAGATACGATAGGGTCGTTTAAGAGAATCCTGGACAGGTATGTGGAGCTCAGAAAAATAGAGGGCTATGGGTAACCCTAGGTAATTTCTCAGGTAAGGACTTGTTCGGCACAGCTTTGTGGGCTGAAAGGCCTGTATTGTGCTGTAGGTTTTCTATGTTTCTATCAGTCTATCCAAATACTTATATATGCAGTCCTTTAGAATACCTTCCCATAATATTTGCACTGTTGAAATCAGGCTCACCAGCCTATAATTTCCTAGGTTATTCTTAGAGCTTTCATGAACAAAATAACTATTCTCCAGTCCACCCATGGCTAAGGACATTGTAACTCCCTCTGCCAGGGTTCCTGCAATTTGTGCACTAGCCTCCCACAGGGTCCAAGGGGACATCTTGTCAGACTCTAGCTTGATGGCTGAAGCCTGGAGACATGGATGACTGGAGGCCTGTCCTGAAGTTGACAAACTGTTCATGTGTGGGTGGGAGAGTGTAAAGGGACGGTGGTTGTTTTGTTGCTTGCTGTGTTCCATTTTATTGTGTTCCATGTTGTTCTGCCTAGCAAAGTAGGGTTGCAATTTTGACACCAAAATGTGTGGTGACCCTTGTGAGTGCCCACAGCATATCCTTAGGTATATTGGTTGTTTCAATGTACATATGATAAATATATCTGAATATGAATCTGAAGTACATTTTCCTCTATAATCAGTATATGATCCATGATGAGAGGCATTGATCTTGTGGATAGTCAGAGGCTTTTTCCCAGATCAGTATATAAATCCTGTTATGCCCCAGTTCTAAAATTCAGTGTCTGTCTCGCAAGTACACACTGATGCACAAACACCATTTAAGAATATACAACCTTGCTGATTTTCAACGAGACCTATTTTGACCCTTGTTATCCTCTTTCTCTTCACATATCTGTAGAATCTCTTGGGATTCTCCTTCACTTGTCTGCCAACAGAACTGAAACAGGAAGGTGAGCAACTAGAAGTCGTGGTACATATTACTACCAACGACAGAAGAGGTCCTGAGAAAAGAATATAGGTAGGTAGGAAGGAAGCTGAGAAACAGGGCCTCAAGAGTAATCCATGTTCATCCATCGTCGTCGTCGATGAAGACCTCGACACCGTTGATGGTGTCGAGACTAGCACATGATTTAGATTTAAGTGAAGGAGAGTTGTGCAGCGTCAGCCTCACTCTCTCTTTCCAATTCCCATCTGGATCCAGTGGCAAGACAGATTCGAGACGGCTGGAGATGGGATGAGGCGCAATGGATGACCGGGACGTCTTCCGTCTCTTGTTGTGCTCTACACGTTCCACAACGCTTGCAGAGACCGCCTTCTTGACTAATGGACCTTCCATTGGTCACGTCCGCTCAATCTGCCGGAGTCTATCTTCACATGCTGGGATAGACATCTCCCTATCTCACCGAGGGTTTGAGACCCGTCGGCTACCCTCACCTCGTTTAACAGGCTTGTCGAAGCCGTTGCCCGGGGTGTGGCCGCTGTCACATGCAAACAGCTACGAGAAGCCACAGGTGAGAGCTGAGTGCCAGGTGGTGACCAAAGGTGGACAACCCACCCTGAGAAGGACGTGACATGTTCCCCCACCAGAGGTGCTACCCCTCCCTGACACCCCATACACCCCAAGAGTAGTAATCTCAGGATTGCTGCCTGTGTCACATGAGAGTGAGGATAGGAATAGAATGAGGTGGCAGATGAATACGTGGCTGAAGGGTTGGAGCAAGGGGCAGGGATTCAGATTTCTGGAGACTTGGGACCTCTTCTGAGGCAGGTGGGATCTGTACAAAGGGAAGTGCTGCACTTGAATCTGAGGGGGACCAATACTCTTGCGGGCAGATTTACTAGAGCTGTTGGGAATAGTTTAACATAATATGGCAGGGGTTGTATTCTTTATACATACTGTGGGTTACTAAGATAAGAACAAACCATATTCTGGAAAAATTAAAATTAGAACTTTTATTTACAACAAGCAAACCAAACCATGTTTTCACCATACAAGTTTCTCGATCATTCTGTCATTTCTGCGCACGCTCCGAACTCTGTCCAATCACGTTCTGACATGTCATATCATGTGATATCACATCTTCCTTTCCTTAAAAGGAAAAACAATTAGCAACATTGATCAGAACAAATACATAACTTAACATGTCTCTATCAGTCTCTCTGGTGTTTACGAACACGAGTAGTCCTTCTAAGTGGTTCACACAGTTCTTGTGTTTCAGTGTTATTTCCTTGTTTTGTCTGGTCTGCATCAGTTAACTGAAATTCTGAAGTTGGCTCTTTCTTAAGGTCTTTGTGATTTCTTCTTAACACTGCTCCTTCTTCTGTTTGGACCATGTATGATCTGGGTTGTACTTCTTCAAGTACTGTAGCTTTCTGTGCCCATGTGTTCATTTTGTCTTGTATCCTCACTTCATCTCCTTGGTGCAGTTCAGGTAATGGATAAGAACATCTGACAAAGTATGTTTTCTGCTTTGCTTTGTGTTCATCTTTCCATCTTTTCACTTGTTCACCTCCCTCTATTCTCAGAAGGCTCTCATCCATTGGCAGATTGGATCTCAAACAGCATCCCATCAAGAGCTGAGCAGGTGAAAATCTATATTCAAGTGGAGTACTACGATAGGCTAACAAAGCTTTATAAAAATCACCTCCACTATCTTTTGCTTTGTGCATCAGTTTCTTGATAATTCCTGCTGACTTCTCAACTAATCCATTAGACTGAGGGAAAAATGGACTAGATATTGTATGAACAAAGCCCCATTCATGAGCAAAATTTCTCATACATTCACCATGGAATTCTGGACCACTGTCTGTGAAAACTTCATCAGGTACACCATGTCTGGAAAAAACTGATATCATGCATGTAATTACATTCTCTGCCGTTGTTCTGGTCAAACCACACACCTCAGGGTACAATGAGTAGTAATCTGTTATTAATAGATAATGTTTGTTGCCTACCTTCTGATAAGGACTCTGAGGACTATGATGTGGATGCAGTGGCTCCTTAGGGTTGCTAGGTCAGTATTTGACAAAGCATATTTGACAAGAAAACACCAATTCTGCAATTCCTTGATTCATCCTGGGCCAAAACATCACTTCCCACGCCCTTCTTACATTTTTCAATACCTAGGTGGCTTTCATGAATTTTCCCAAGCAGTTCTTTTCGGAGACTTTTAGGAACCACAATTCTGCTATCTTTGTACAACATCCCATCCACAACAGAAAGTTCTGATCTGTGGTTCCAATATTCTTGTACTTCTGAAGTACAGTCATGCCTATTATCTGGCCATCCATCCATCATCACTTGTATAACCTGACTGAGAATTCTGTCCTTCTCTGTCTCAAGACGCAGCAGTTTCAACTTTTTGGGAGCAACAGGAGATTCTATGATCATATCAACAAATGCCTGAACATCACGTGTGTCTCTGTGACTGTCTTTTGTTGTTGGATCCACAGCTCTGGAAAGTGTGTCAGCTGTGTACATGAATTTTCCAGGTGGGTATGACACATTCAATGCATATCTTTGCAATTTGATCATCATTCGCTGAATCCGCAAAGGGCAATCACTTAAAGGTTGCTGAAACAATGCAATCAGGGTCTGATATAGCTGCAACATTACCTTTTGGCTCCTAAACTCAATCCCATGATTAATGAAGGCCAATACACCATATGCCTTCTTAACCACAGAGTCAACCTGCGCAGCTGCTTTGAGCATCCTATGGACTCGGACCCCAAGATCCCTCTGATCCTCCACACTGCCAAGAGTCTTACCATTAATACTATATTCTGCCATCATATTTGACCTACTAAAATGAACCACTTCACAGTTATCTGTGTTGAACTCCATCTGCCATGTCTCAGCCCAGTTTTGCATCCTATTAATGTCCCACTGTAACCTCTGACAGCCCTCCACACTATCCACAACACCTCCAACCTTTGTGTCATCAGCAAATTTACTGATCCATCCCTCCACTTCCTCATCCAGGTCATTTATAAAAATCACGAAGAGTAAGGGTCCCAGAACAGATCCCTGAGGCACACTACTGGTCACCGACTTCCATGCAGAATATGACCCGTCTACAACCACTCTTTGCCTTCTGTGGGCAAGCCAGCTCTGGATCCACAAAGCAATGTTCCCTTGCGTCCCATGCCTCCTTGTTTTCTCAATAAGCTTTTAATGGGGTACCTCATCAAATGCCTCACTGAAATCCATATACACTACATCTACTGTTCTTCCTTCATCAATGTGTTTAGTCACATCCTCAAAAAATTCAATCAGCCTCGTAAAGCACGACCTGCCCTTGACAAAGCCATGCTGACTATCCCAAATCATATTATACCTCTCTAAATGTTCCTGCCTCTCAGGATCTTCTCCATCAACTTACCAACCACAGAAGTAAGACTCACTCGTCTATAATTTCCTGGGCTATCTCTACTCCCTAAAGGAACAACATCCGCAACCCCCCAATCCACCGGAACCTCTCCCGTCCCCATTGAAGATGCAAAGGTCATCGCCAGAGGCTCAGCAATCTCCTCCCTCTCCTTCCACAGTAGCCTGGGGTACATCTCATCCAGTCCTGGCAACTTATCCAACTTGATGCTTTCCAAAAGCTCCAGCAAATCCCCTTTCTTAATATCTACATGCTCAAGCTTTTCAGTCTGCTGCAAGTCTGCACTACAATCACCAAGATCCTTTTCCATAGTGAATACTGAGATAAAGTATTCATTAAGTACCTCTGCTATTTCCTCCAGTTTCATACACGCTTTACCACTGTCACACTTGATAAGTCCTATTCTTTCACGTCTTATCCTCTTGCTCTTCACATACTTGTAGAATGCCTTGGGGTTTTCCTTAATCCTGCCCACCAAGGCCTTCTCATAGCCTCTTCTGGCTCTTCTAATTTCCTTTTTAAGCTCCTTGCTGTTAGCCTTATAATCTTCTAGATCTCTAACATTACCCAGCTCTCTGAACCTTTTGTAAGCTTTTCTTTTCTTCTTGACCAGATTTATTACAGCCTTTGTACACCACGGTTCCTGTACCCTACCATAACTTCCCTGTCTCATTGGAACATACCTATGCAGAACTCCACACAAATATCCTCTGAACTTTTTGCCACATTTCTTCTGTACTTTTCCCTGAGAACATCTGTTCCCAATTTAAGCTTCCAATTTCCTGCCTGATAGCCTCATAATTCCCCTCACTCCAATTAAACGCATTCCTAACTTGCCTGTTCGTATCTCTCTCCAATGCTATTGTAAAGGAGATAGAATTATGATCACTATCTCCAAAATGCTCTCCCACTGAGAGACCTGACATCTGACCAGGTTCATTTCCCAATACCAAATCAAGTACAGTCTCTCCTCTTGTAGGCTTATGTACATACTGTGTCAAGAAAGCTTCTTGAACACACCTAACAAACTCCACCACATCTAAACCCCTTGCTCTAGGGAGATGCCAATTGATATTTGGGAAATTAAAATCTCTCATCACGACAACTCTGTTATTATTACACCTTTCCAGGATTTGTTTCCCCAACTGCCCCTCTATATCCCTGTTACTTTTCGGCAGCCTATAAAAACACCCAGTAGAGTTATTGACCCCTTCCCGTACCTAACCTCCACCCACAGAGACTCAGTAGACAATCCCCCCATGACGTGCACCTTTTCTGCAGCCGTGCCTCTATCTCTGATCAACAGTGCCACGCCCCCACCTTTTTTGCCTCCCTCCATGTCCTTTCTGAAACATTTAAAACCCGGCACTTGAAGTAACCATTTCTGTCCCTGAGCCATCCAAATCTCTGTAATGTCCACTACATCATAGTTCAAGTACTGATCCACGCTCTAAGCTCATCTGCTTTGTTCACAATACTCCTTGCGTTAAAATAGACACATCTCAAACCGTCTGACTGAGCGAGTCCCTTCTTTATCACCTGCCTATCCTCCCTCACACACTGTCTCCTTGCTTACTCTGGTGAGCCAGCCGCCTTTTCCCCAGTCCCTTCAGTTCGGTTCGCACTCCCCAGCAATTCTTTTTAAACTCTCCCCAGTAGCCTTAGCAAACCTCCCTGCCAGGATACTTGTCCCCCTGGGATTCAAGTGCAACCTGTCCTTTTTGTACAGGTCACAATGATCCAGAAATCTGAATCCCTACCCCTGCTTCAATCCCTCAGCCACACATTTATCCTCCACTTCATCCTATTCCTATACTCACTGTTGTGTGGCATAGGCAGTAATCCCGAGATTACTACCTTTGCGGTCCTGCTTCTCAACTTCCTTCCTAACTCCCTGTAGTCTGTTTTCAGGAGCTCTTCCCCTTTACCTACCTACGTCATTGGTACTAATATGTAGGATGACCTCTGGCTGTTCTCCCTCCCACTGCAGGATATCTTGGATGCGATCTGAAACATTCTGGGACCCTGGCACCTGGGAGGCAAACTACCATCTGAGTTTCTTTCCTGCATCCACAGAATCGCCTGTCTGACCCCCTAATGATAGAGTTTCCAATCACTACTGCCTTCCTCTTCCTTTCCCTACACTTCTGAGCCACAGGGCCAGAGACACGGCCACCGTTGCTTCCCCCAGGTAGGCTCTTCTCCCCAACAGTACTCAAACAGGAGTACTTATTGTCAAGGGGTACAGCCTCAGGGGTACTCTCTAGTACCTGACTCTTCCCCTTCCCTCTCCTGACTGTGATCCACTTGTCTATCTCCCACGGCCGCAGTGTGACCACCTGCCTATAACTCCTTTCTATCACCTCCTCGCTCTCCCTGACCAAATGAAGGTCAACGAGCTGCAACTCCAGTTCCCTAACGCGGTCCCTTAGGAGCTGCAGCTTGACACACCGGGTGCAGATATGGCCATCCAGGAGGATGGGAGACTTCAGGACCTCCCACATCTGACACCGAGCACAGAAAACCGGCCTCACACTCATACTACTTCTTTTCCGCAATTAACACAGGTAGACCTACCTTGCCTCATTACCACCTAAGTCCGTTAAGCCAAAGCCCAATCACTCTGCCACCTCTCACTCTGCTGCCCACTGGATATGGTGGTCTTCTTTTTAAACTTTTCCCACTCTACTTGCTTTTACCCAAGAGGTAAAAATGCCTTCTCTCCGGGAATCCTTAGCCATTCAGTCGCAGCCTTCTCGCTCCGAATCAAAAATTGCTGAAGATTCCTTGCCTTTTTAAACTTTAAACTTTTCCTCTCTACTGGCTGACGTCATGCACCTGCACAGTCTTGCCTCTCTCTACACCGAGCAGTAAAAATGCTTTCTCTCCAGAAATCCTTAGCCATTCACTCTCAGCCTTCTTGCTCCGAACTGTAGTCGCTTTATTATTTTTTCTAATATCTTTGCGCTTCTTCAGTGTCTATGTTGTAGTTTTTTTGAAAAGTTCATAAGCCTGCAATGTCACGATTTCCAAAGCTTTGGAGAGTGCCAAAGCCTTTTCCAAGTCGATGTCTTGTGCTCTGTTAGTCTTTCTCTCAGACCATTATCCAGAGTGTCACAAACAATTCTGTCCTTAATGAGAGAGTCTGTCAGCTCTGCAAACCCGCATCTTCTACTGTAGTGTCTCAACTCCATAACAAATTGACTAGCTCTCTGCTGACATTTGAAAAATTTGTACCATTCATATGTCACATCGCGCTTCGGTATACAAAATGCGTCAAACTTGTCCATTATCGCTTTTAGATTCAAATTATCTCCAATTCCAAAAGTAAAATTGTTATACACCTCAATTGTGTTGTCACCTATTACGTGGAGTAGAATTGCAGCTTTAGTTTTTTTCTGATTTTTTGTTCGTTTCGATCGCCGATAAATTTCAAAACGCTGTTCAAATCTTTTCCAGTTTTCAGCTACATTTCCAGTCAGCTGAAGCATTGATGGGGGTTGCAAAACTTCCAGTTGTAAAACTTTTAGCAAACACCAAAACAGCTTGCGCTCTTTTTTTTTGATTAGCTTTGCTTCTCCCCTGTTAGCGAAATGTATTATTCTTCCAGACCGACTTCTGACACCATGTTGTGTTCTTTATACGTATTGTGGGTAACTAAGAACAAACCATATTCTGGAAGAATTATAACTAGAACTTTTATTTACAACAAGCAAACCAAACCACGTTTTCACCATACAAGTTTCTCGATCATTCTGTCATTTCTGTGCATGCTCCGAACTCTGTCCAATCACGTTCTGACACATCATATCACGTGTGGATGGGATCCAGTATGATAGAGGTCAGGAAGAACCAGCAGGTTTACAAATAGATGATGGATATAACATGAATGTAAGGAAAGACAAGCAAATCATTGGGTAAAAATGCAGACAGAGTAAAGAGTTAAATTGTACCACAGTGGCAAAATACAAAAGGGCGAAGAATGCAGGGCTGAAGGTGTTGTATTGAAATATGCATGGCATTCGGAATAAGTTGGATGAACATGTGGTGCAATTAGAGATTGGTTGGTTGGACATTGTGAGCATCACTGAGTCATGAATGAAAGAAGGCCATGGTTGGGAGCTCAAAGATCAAAGGATATACTTTGTATTGAAAAGACAGGCAGGAAGGCATAGGCTGTGGTGAAGTGATGGAATTACATCTTTAGAAAGATATGACACAGGGTCAGAGAATATCGTATCTTTGTGGGTGGAGTTAAAAACTGCAAGTGTTAAAATGAGGAAGGTGCAGGACGTATTCCAAAAATGAAGAAATACTCAAGTGGTAAAATAGTACAACCATGGCTGACAAGGGAAGTCAAAGCTATTGTAAAAGCAAAAGAAAGGGCATACAACAAAGCAAAAATTAGTGGGAAGATACAGGATTAGGAAGTTTTTAAAAACCTACAGAGATCAACTAAAAAATCATTAGAAGGGAAAAGATACATTCTGAAAGCAAGCGAGCAAATAATATCAAAATGGATAGTAAAAGTTTTTTCAAGTATGTTAAAAATAAAAGATAAATGAGAGTGGGCATAGGACCACTAGAAAATGAGGCAGGAGAAATAATAATGGGGGACAAGGAGATGGCTGATGAACTAAATGAGTATTTTGCATCAGTCTTCACTGTAGAAGACACTAGCAGTATGCCGGATGTTGTAGTGTGTGAAGGAAGAGAAGTGGGTGCAGTTATAGTTACAAGAGAGAAGGTCCTCAAAAAACTGAAAGACCTAAAAGTACATAGTCGCCCAACCAGGTGAACTGCACCCTAGGATTCTTAAAGAGGCAGTGTTAGAGATTGTGGTGGCACTGGAACTGATCTTTCAAAAATCATTGAACTCTGGCACGGTGCCACAGGACTGGTAAATTGCAAATGTCACTCCACTCTTTAAGAAAGGAGGAAGGCAGCAGAAAGGAAATTATAGACTATTTAGCCTGACCTCAGTGGTTGGGAAGATGTTACAGTCAATTGTTAAGGATGACGTGTTGGAGTACTTGGTGACACAGGACAAGATAGTACAAAATCAATATGGTTTCCTTCAGGGAAAATCCTGCCTGACGAACCTGTTGGAATTCTTTGAGGAAATTACAAGTAGGATAGATAAAGGGGATGCAATGGATGTTGTATATTTGGACTTTGACAAGGGGCCACACATGAGGCTGCTTACCAAATTAAGAGCCTATGGTATTACAGGAAAGTTGCAAACATGGTTAGAGCATCAGCTGATTGGTAGAAGGCAGCGAGTGGGAACAAAAGAATCCTTTTCTGGTTGGCTGCCAGTGACTAGCGGTGCTCTGTAGGGGTCAGTGTTGGGACCACTTCTTTTTATGCTGTATATAAATGATTTCGATGATGGAAAAATGGCTTTGTTGCCAAGTTTGAAGATGGTATGAAGATTGGAGGAGGAGCAGGTAGTGTTGAGGAAATGGGTAGGATGCAGAAGAACTTATAGACAGATTAGGAGAATGGGCAAGGAAGTGGCAAATAAAATACGAAGTTGGAATATGTATGGTCATGCACTTTGGTAGTAGAGATAAATGTGTGGACTATTTTCTAAAAGGGAAAAAAATCCAAGACTCTGAGATGCAAAGGGACTTTGGAGTCCTTGGCAGAATAACCTAAAAGTTAACTTGCAGAATGGGTCAATGGTAAGGAAGGCAAATGCCATGTTAGCATTCATTTCAAGAGGTCTAGGATACAAGAGCAAGGATGTGTTCTAAGATGAGGAGCCCAAAATTGTTCACAATACTCAAGGCGAGGCTTTAGAAGGCACTGGTAAGACCTCACCATGAGTATTGTGAACAGTTTGGGCCCTTCATCTGAGAAAAAATGTGCTGGCATTGGAGAGGAGGTTCACAAGGATGATTTCAGGAATGAAAGGGTTATCATACGAGGAACGTTTGATAGCTCTGGGTCTGTACACACTGGAATTCAGAAGGATGGGGGGGGGGAATCTCACTGAAACCTTTTGAATGTTGAAAGGCCTAGACAGAGTAGATGTGGAAAGGATGTTTCCAATGGTCGGGGAGTCTAGGACAGGAGGGCACAGCCTCAGGATAGAGGGGTGCTTTTTCAAAACAGAGATGCGTAAAAGTTTCTTTGGCCAAACACTGGTGAATTTGTGAGATTTATTGTCACGTGCAGTTGTGGAGGCCAGATCGTTAGCTGTATTTAAGGCAGAGATTGATAGGTTCTTGACTGGACATGCCATCAAATTTTACGGGGAGAAGACCAGGAACTGGGGTTGAGGAGGAGGAGGGAATAAAGGATCATCCATGATTGAATGGCGGAGCAGGCTTGATGGGCCTGATGGCCTAATTCTGCTCCTATGTCTTATGGTCTTAAAAAAGCAATTATTGGGATCATATATAGGCCTACAAATAGTAACCAAGATGTGGGGTTGAGATTGCAAAGAGAGCAGGAAAAGGCATGTGATAAGTGTAGTGACACAATTGTAACAGGAAATTTCGATATGTAAGCGGGATTGGGAATATCAGATTGGTGTCAGATTGCAAACGAGGGAATTTGTTGAGTGCCTGTGAGATGGCTTTTCAGAGCAGCTTGTGCTTGAGCCTACCTGGGGAAAGGCTATATTAGATTGGGTGTGCTGTAATAACCTAGATCTTATTAGACAGCATAATATAAAGGAACTCTTTAGAGGCAGTGATCATAATATGATTGAAATCATACTGCAATTTGAGAGGGAGAAGCATAAGTCACATGCATCAGTATTGCAATGGAATAAAGCGTATTAAAGAGGCACAAGAGAGGGTCTTACCCAGGTGGATTGGAGGAGGATACTGGTGAGGATGACAGCAGAGCAGAGGTGGCTGAAGTTTCTGGGAATAGTTCACAAGTTGGAGGACAGATTTGTCCCACAGATGAAGAAGTTTGCAAATGGCAGGGGTAGGCAACTGTGGCTGACAAGGCGAGTTAAAAACTGCATAAGAGCCAAGGAAACTGCATACAAGGTAGAAAAAGTGAATGAGAAGTTGGATGATTGGGAAGTTTTTAAAATCCAACAAAATGCAACTAAAAAATCTATAAGAAGGGAAAAGACGAAATAGGAGGACAGACTAGCCAATAACATAAAGCTGGATACCAAGAGTTTTTTCAGTTATATAAAGAGTAAAAGAAAGTTGAGAGTTGATATTGGACTACTGAAAAATGTTGCTGGTGAGGTAGTAACAGGGGACAAAGAAATGGCAGATGAACTAAATGGGTACATTGCATCTGTCTCTACTGTGGAAGACACTAGCAGTGTGCCAGGGGTCCGTAAGTGTCAGGGAGCAGGATTGAGTGCCATCGCTATTGCAAAGGAAAAAGTTCGAGGCAAACTCAAAGGTCTTCAGGTGGATAAGTCACCTGGGCCAGATGGACTACATCCCAGAGTCCTGAGCGAGGTTGCTAAAGAGGTAATTAATGCATTGGTCATGATCTATCAAGAATCAGTTGATTCTGGCATGGTTTCAGAGGACTGGAAGTTTGCAAATATCACTCCACTCTTTAAGAAAGGAGGAAGGCAAAAGGAAGGAAATTATAGGTCGGTTAGCCTAACCTCAGTCGTTGGGAAAGTGTTGGATTCTATTATTAAGGATGAGGTTTCAAGGTACTTGGCAAATCTGTTAGAGTTCTTTGAGGAAGTAACAAGCAGGGTGGACAAAAGAGAGGCAGTGGATGTGATTTGCTTGGATTTTCAGAATGTGTATGTAAGGTGCCACACACAAGGCTGCTTAACAAGATAAAATCCTACGGAGTTACAGGAAAGATGTTGGCATGGATAGAGGAATGGCTGACAAGCAGGAGGCAGCAAGTGGAAATAAAAGACACCTTTTCTGGTTGGCTACCGGTGACTAGTGGTGCTCCTCAGGGGTCAGTATTGGGACCGCCACTTTTCACATTGTGTTACGTACCCCGTAACTGGGTTGCCAAACCAGCAGAAATGGATCACTCAGTTGGAGTCTGGAGTACTAGAACTAAGAAAGTTTTATTAAAGAAACAAGCAACACATTAATCGAAAGGATAATAAATGCAACAATTCAACAATGATAACCACACATGTACACAGAATTAAGATAACAGCATTAATCAAGCTCTATCGTTGTCTAGGGGTAAATGACCAATTTCAAAATTACTCAAAGTTCAGTCCAGTTAGTAGTTCAGTTCGCAGTAATCATTGCCATGGCGGTGGACAACGTGGGGGAAGAGAGACATAGAACAGGAACAACTGATCATTCAGAACGGCTTCACTCACAGACCAGCAAGATGGCTCACAGACCAGCGAGATGGCTCACAAACAGCTTTTGGGCAGGTCCTTGGTGATGTCACCTGAGGTCACCGACTGTGACCCCTCCTCCAGATGCGGTCGATCCTCTGCAGTGAACCCGGCACCCAGGCAAGGGCGGACACACACCGGGTTCCCGCTGATCGTACCTTTCCACCCTTGTCGTTGTCTGGTACTTCTCACCCACTCGTGAGAAGCGCACCGCTTCCAGGGTCTCGTTACCTCGGGTGGCGTGTGTGTCTGTCTTAGCGAACCTGTCCCTTTTTATCCCCCTGCTGGGGTATCGCCTGTCCATCACTTCAAACAGTTCAGGGTTCAAAGGGGGGAGCCGCTCCAGACAGCTCTCTCTCCCACATCCCTTCATTACACATCTCCAGACGCTGCTCCATTGTTCCTTATCTCTCCTTCCCCTGAGGGCAGGTGGCAGACCAACTGCTGATGCCACTGATGCTAGCCCAGGCCAGCAAACATCTTAATTTTATGTGTATTCTCGTAACACTTCCCCCCTTTAAGGATTTTTACCGGGAGGTAAAAATTACAAACATGACTACATTATCTGATACATACACAATATACATCTTTAACAGTTATTTAGCTAATACAGAGAATTTGAAGCTGTCAACACCTTGACAGACAGTCATCACATTTTCTGTTCCTTTTACACGTGTTATTAATAATCCCTTAGACCAGGCTCCAACTCAGCAAACTTCATAGTGGCCAAAAACACTGATGAATTGCGACCAATGTAACCTCTCATTTGGTTTTGTCCCGGACCACAACAACAAGGGTCGTCCCATTCCGGCTCAGTTTTCTCTCGCAAGGGCTTAGTAGGAGGGGGACGGGTATTGACCGCAGAGTTATTGCAAAACTTCCTGCAGTACCCCACCATCTCCAAAAGCCTTCTGAGGGCCCTCTTGTCTGTCGGGGTTGGGAGGTCAGCGATAGCCTGCACTGTAGCTTGCATCGCTGCCAGCTGCCCCTGTGTCACCACAATTTCCAGGTAAGTGACCCTCGTGTGGCCGAATTCATTTTTTTCAAGGTTCACTATCAAGCTGGCTTCAGACAGCCGTATTAAATTGCCAATACACACCTCTGTGGTCATCAGCCCTTTAGTCACTGAATTACTCGAAAAATATGGGTGTTGTTTACTTGGCTGCCCTATTGTAACCACAATCACCCAACGTCCCAGTTCTTTGCATTTCCTCGGGACAATCAAACACATGGGTGCGAGTCGTTTAATTACTCCTTCGGGGATTAAGGGAGAGACCTTATCAGTAGACCTGGCCAAAACAATAGCCTTCTCCCATCTGACCGATCCCATCCTAATCTTTTCAAAATGGTTCTTTTCTCTTATCAGGGGGCCCCTAGCTTCATTGATTTCCACGCTAACACCGACTAGGTTTGTTAGCATATCAAAAGCCGGTGACCGTCTCAGTTCGCGTCGGTCATGATCAATAACATTTTTCCCCCTGGGCAGCCGGTAACTCTCTTTCATGATTCCACCAACTGTTTCCTCCAGCACCGCAAAATGTCCACCGGGGGGTACCTCGTGGGCCATGTTAAAAACCTCATCCCCATAACTCTTTTGCACCACCCCCCACTCCTCATCTTCGGATGCTGTACTTGATTTCCCTTTCTTCCTTAGCACCTCCTCATCCGCACAATAGCTTGTCAAGGCTGTGTCAGAGAGAGCGGTCTCGGCAAAAACCATCAGCCCCTCGTCTCGCTCCTGCGTCTGCACAAATTCTTTCCCGGCTACTGCTACGTCCGTCCCAGCTCCCTCACTACCTCTTATCTCACTACACCCTGTCTCATACAAGGTTGGCAGAAATGTTTCAGCCAAATTCACCATCGCGGGCGGGGCCTCCATGCTGGCAGGCTGACCCGTCAATCTCATGACTGGGAACACGATTCCTCCGGCGATGTCATTACCGAGCAAGACTTCCACGTCTTTCATTGGTAATTCGGACCTCACCCCGATCGTGACTAGTCCAGAGACCAGGTTGCTCTGTAAATGTATCTGGTGCAAAGGGACTGACTCTGTCCCTTCCCCAACACCTTTGACCTCTACCTCCCCAGTCTGGGTCTCTGAGCTAAACTCTAATACACTCTTCAGTATTAGTGACTGACACGCTCCCGTGTCTCTCCAGATCCGCACTGGAACTGGTTTTAACCTCTCCTTCACTGACACCAGTCCGGCCGAGATAAACTTCTCGCGCCCTTCCTGAACTTTAACAGACCTCCTCCCCCTTGGGGGTGGGTTTGCCGGCTCAATACAGCCAGTCGGAACCCCCGTCTTTCCTTTCCTTGGGCCAAAGCACCTGGACGCAAAGTGTCCGACTTTCCCACAATTATAACAGACGACCCCAGGAGACTTCCTACCAGGCTGCTCCCGGTCTACCTTATCCTTTTCACTAGTCCCCGGCTTACTTTCTGACTTTTCCGGCGGACTCTCCCCGCCGTCCTGACTACCCTTCTGGTAGCCTTTACTCGGGGCAAACTTCATTTTATGCGTCAACGCATACTCATCCGCTAACTTAGCAGTTGCGGCTAACGTGGCTGCCTCTTTCTCATCGAGGTAGGGTCTCATACCCTCAGGGACACAACCTTTAAACTGCTCAATCAGAATCAGCTGCAGCAGTCTGTCATAATCCCCCTCTACCCCCTTCGAGGCGCACCAACGCTCACAGTATGTTTGCATTCGCGAGCAAAATCCAAATACGTGCGGTCCCACTGCTTCCTCGCATTCCGGAACCTCTGCCGGTATGCCTCCGGGACCAACTCATAAATCCTGAGGATGGCCTCCTTCACCACCTCATACTTCTGGGCATCTTCCGCGGATAAAGCGGAGTAAGCTTGTTGGGCTTTCCCTTTCAGTACACTCTGAAGTAAAACAACCCACTTATCCCTTGGCCAGTCCTGACTTATGGCCACTTTTTCGAAATGGAGAAAGTACCGATCCACATCGGTATCGTCAAAAGGGGGAACCAGCCTTACCTCCTGGGTCGCCCGGAACCCTCCACCTTGGTTCGGCACGAGCCCCTGCTCGGCCCTTATCTTTAACTTCTCCAGCTCAAATTCCCTTTCCCTCTGTTTCTCCTCTCTCTCCAACTGTCTGTCCCTCTCTCTCTCTTCTCTCTCCAACTGTCTTTCTCTCTCTTGCCTTTCTACCTCTTTCTCTCTCTCCCGCCTTTCTAACTCTCTCTCTTTCTCCCGCCTTTCTAACTCTCTCTCTTTCTCCTGTCTTTCTAACTCTCTCTCTTTCTCCTGCCTTTCTAACTCTCTCTCCTGCCTTTCTAACTGCTTCTCTTCGTGTTCTAACTGCCGTACCCGGAACTCGTGGTCGAGTCTCAGTTTTTCAAGCTGTACCTGTACCGCGTCTCCAGCAGGTTTTTCAATAGACACCACCCCCAGCTCACCTTGGGGAAACACACCTTTAGATACATAGTGCTCTACAATAGCTCTGTGTATCTCCTCTCTCCTCATTGTCGACTTCACCTTAGCAAGAT
Source organism: Mobula hypostoma (assembly GCF_963921235.1). Lineage (NCBI taxonomy): Eukaryota > Metazoa > Chordata > Chondrichthyes > Myliobatiformes > Myliobatidae > Mobula > Mobula hypostoma. The sequence goes on from NC_086125.1 coordinate 22,201,438, forward strand.
TCACCCGTTTGGCCACAGCTATCAATTCCGATTTCCTGGCATCCTCTAATGCCTCCAAGGTCGGCGCCTTTATAAATTCCTCAACCTCCATTTCTGCTGTTTGTCTTTTCTTTCTTTCGGGAATTTTAACCCAATCAATTTACTCCGTCCCAAATTTAGCGTTCAAAATCGCGGACGAGAACCCCACTTATGTTACGTACCCCGTAACTGGGTTGCCAAACCAGCAGAAATGGATCACTCATTTGGAGTCTGGAGTACTAGAACTAAGAAAGTTTTATTAAAGAAACAAGCAACACATTAATCGAAAGGATAATAAATGCAACAATTCAACAATGATAACCACACATGTACACAGAATTAAGATAACAGCATCAATCAAGCTCTATCGTTGTCTAGGGGTAAATGACCAATTTCAAAATTACTCAAAGTTCAGTCCAGTTAGTAGTTCAGTTCGCAGTAATCATTGCCATGGCGGTGGACAACGTGGGGGAAGAGAGACATAGAACAGGAACAACTGATCATTCAGAACGGCTTCACTCACAGACCAGCAAGATGGCTCACAGACCAGCGAGATGGCTCACAAACAGCTTTTGGGCAGGTCCTTGGTGATGTCACCTGAGGTCACCGACTGTGACCCCTCCTCCAGATGCGGTCGATCCTCTGCAGTGAACCCGGCACCCAGGCAAGGGCGGACACACACCGGGTTCCCGCTGATCGTACCTTTCCACCCTTGTCGTTGTCTGATACTTCTCACCCACTCGTGAGAAGCGCACCGCTTCCAGGGTCTCGTTACCTCGGGTGGCGTGTGTGTCTGTCTTAGCGAACCTGTCCCTTTTTATCCCCCTGCTGGGGTATCGCCTGTCCATCACTTCAAACAGTTCAGGGTTCAAAGGGGGGAGCCGCTCCAGACAGCTCTCTCTCCCACATCCCTTCATTACACATCTCCAGACGCTGCTCCATTGTTCCTTATCTCTCCTTCCCCTGAGGGCAGGTGGCAGACCAACTGCTGATGCCACTGATGCTAGCCCAGGCCAGCAAACATCTTAATTTTATGTGTATTCTCGTAACAATTGTTTGTCACTGATTTAGATAATGGAATTGATAGCATTGTGACAACATTTCTGGATGATAGGAAGATTGCAGCAGGACTTAGAAAACTTGGAAGAATGGGCAAGAAAGTGACAAATGTAATACTGTGTTGTGAAATGTATGATAATGCATTTTGTTAAAAGGAATATTAGTGCAGAATATTATCCAAATGGGGAAAAGGTTCAAACGACAGAGGTGCAGAGGGACTTAGGAGTCCTCTTGCAAGACTCCCATAAAGTTAATTTACAGGTTGAGTCTGTGGTAAAGAAGGCAAGTTCAATGCTGATATTTATTTCAAGAGGAATAGAATATAAAAGCAAGGAGATAATGCTGAGCCTTTATAAGACACGAGTCAGGCTGCACTTAGAGTATTGTCAACAGGATATATTGTCATTGGAGAGAGTCCAGAGGAATTTCAAGAGGATGATTCTGGGAATGAAGGGGTTAACATATGAGGAGCATTTGGCAGCTTTGAGCTTGTACTCACTGGAATTTAGAAGAACGTGGGGGGATCTCATTGAAATCTACCCAATGTTGAAAGGGTGGATGTGTAGAGAGTGTTTCCTCCTGTGGGGGTATCCAGAACTTGTGGGCACAGCCTCCAAATTGAGGAGCGACCCTTTAAAACAGATGTAAGAAGGAATTCTTTAAGCCAATGAGTAGTAAATCTGTGGAATGCTCTTCCACAGACTGCTGTGGAGGCCAAGTCCGTGTATGTATTTAAGGCAGAAGTTGGTCATTTCCTGACCGGCTAGGGCATCAAAGGACCTGGTGAGGAGGCAGGTGCATGGTGTTAAGTGGGACATGGGATCAGCCATGATGAAATGGCTGAGCAGACTTGATGAGTAGAATGGCCTAATTCTGCTCCTATGTTTTAGGGTTTTATGGTCTCATGCCTTCTTTTAGCCCTACTGATTTACCACTTAAGTGTTTTCTTGCATTTCTTAATCTCCTCAAGAATCTCTCTCATTTGTTCCTTCCTACATATATGCACATCCATCTTCTTAACCAGGGTTTCATATTCTCTCAAAAAACATGTCGAAACCTATTTGGCTTGCCTTTTATTCTGACAGGAACATACAAAACTGTACTCTCAAAATCTCACTTTTGAAGGCTCCCTACTTACCAACCTTTCTTATCCACACTTGCCTGATCCTTTCTGATGTCATCACAATTGGCCATTCTCCAATTTAGAATCTCAGCCCAATGACCAACCCTATGCTTTTCCTTGATTATCTTCAAACTAATGGAATTGATCACCAGCTTGAAAATCAGGTGTATCAGTATTACAGTGGAATAAAGGGAATTACAGAGGCACGAAAGGGAAACTGGCCGAAGTTAATTGAGAGGGGAAAATAGCAGAGATGATGTCAGAACAGAATAGCTGAAGTCTCTGGGCACAATAAGGAAGGCACAGGATAGATACATCCCAAAGATGAATAAATATTCTAAAGGAAGGATGATGTAACTGCTCTTGATTGGACAGGGATTCAAGTGCTATGGAAAGAAGGTAGTGAAAGGAGCTGAGAGGGATAATAAATCAGTCATGATAGAAAGGCAGAGTAGACTTGATGGGCCAAATGATCTAATTCTGCTTCTATGTCTTGTGGTTTTATGTTGCCCTACACCCACATCACCATCTGCCTGTCTTGTTCCCTAATGGGAGATCTAGTATCACACTCTCTCCTTGGGATCTCTTGGGATGAAAGAAACTTTTCTGAATACCAAAAGACCACAAAACTATTTGACATAGAGGCAGATTTAAGCTATTCAGCTCATCCTGACTAACCAAGAACCTATCAACCTCTGTTTTAAATGCACTCAATGGCTTGGCTTCCACAGCCATCCATGACAATGAATTCCACATATTCACTACCCACTGGCTAAAGTAATTCCTCCTTTTCTCTGTTCTAAATAGATGTCCCTCTACCTTGAGACTGTGTCCTTTGGTCCTATTCTCACTGAATATAAGAAACATCCTTTCCACATCCACTCTGTCTAGGCCTATCCAAATTCTAAACACTAGTGAGTACAGGACTAGTGCAATCATACGTTTCTCATATGTTAGCTCCTAACCATGATCAGCCATGACTCAGGGATGCACAATGTCATACCTGCCGATCTCCAACTGCACTACAAAATCACCTACCTTATTCTATATACAGCATGCATTTATATATAACACCTGCAATCCTTTATTTATCACCCTTTTTGATTTGACCCCATGTTATACTACAAATCATTCTACTTACCGCAATTTTGCCATATTATCTGCCTGTCCTTCCTTGAAATCTCACTATAAACACTAGAGCTACGAGCACACAAACTGCCCCATCTTCAGCCCTATTACTCCGGTTCCTACCTCCCTGCCAAATTAGTTTAAATCCTCCCCAGCAGCTCTAGCAAACCCACAAGGATATGAGTCCCCATTGAGTTCAGATGTAATCCCTCCTTTTGTACAGGTCGTAACTTTCCCTGGAAAGATCACAATGATTCACAAATCTGAAAACCTGCACCTTGAACCAGATCCTAAGTCATTCATTCATCTGTACTGTCATCCTATTCCAGCTTGGCTAGCACATGGCACTGGAGTTAATCATGGATTAATAACTTGGATATCCTGCTTGTCAGCCTCTTCCCTAACTCCCTGTAATCCCTTCTCACCTTTTTTGCCTTTAAGTCTGAAAATCTAAATAATTCTTCTGCTAATCTCAATCATTCCCAGGACATGCTTAGCAACAGTCTATCAGCTTATGAAACTTTGACATCTCAGGTCAAAAGGATCTCTTTATGAAACAAATATCTCTGGACACTAAACAATAATTGGACAAATTTTAAATGCTTTATTATATTTCCTCCGGGATCTTATGGGAGCTTGCAGATGAAAATCCTCATTTTTAATGTTTCAGATATGGTGAGATGATCTACTTATTTCATTTACTTTATGTTATCGAGTGATACAGCACTTAGTAGGCCCTTCTGTCCCTTTCAGCCATCCACCCCTGACAACCTACACTAACCTCATCGCAGGATAATTTACAATGACCAATTAACATACCACTATGTCTTTGGACTGTGGGAGGAAACCAAAGCACCCAGAGAAAACCCAATCATTCTATGGGAAGGACGTATAGAGACTCCTTACAGAATGGTACTAAAATTGAACTTTGGAACACGCCGAACTGTAATAGTGTTGAACTATAGCATTAACGGCAAGACTCTTGGTAGTGTGGAGGATCAGAGGGATCTTGGGGTCCGAGTCCATAGGACACTCAAAGCTGCTACACAGGTTGACTCCGTGGTTAAGAAGGCATACAGTGGATTGGCCTTCATCAATCGTGGGATTGAGTTTAGGAGCCGCGAAGTAATGTTGCAGCTAAATAGGACCCTGGTCAAATCCCACTTGCAGTACTATGCTCAATTCTGATCGCCTCACTACAGGAAGGATGTGGAAACCATAGAAAGGGTGCAGGGGAGATTTACAAGGATGTTGCCTGGATTGGGGAGCATGCCTTATGAGAATCAGTTGAGTGAACTCAGCCTTTTCTCCTTGGAGGAATGGAGGCTGAGAGGAGTCCTGATAGAGGTGCATAAGATAATAAGAGGCATTGATCGTGTGGATAATCAGAGGCTTTATCACAGGGCTGAAATGGGTAACGTGAGGCGGCATAGTTTTAAGGTGCTTGGAAGTAGGTACAGAGGAGATGTCAGGGGTAAGTTTTTTTACGCAGAGAGTGGTGAGTGCATGGAATGGGCTGCCGGTGATGGTGGTGGAGGTGGATATGACGGGGTCTTTTAAGAGTCTCCTGGATAGGTACATGGAGCTCAGAAAAATAGAGGGCTATGGCTAACCCTAGGTAATTTCTAAGGTAAGGCCATGTTCAGCATAGCTTTGTGGGCCGAAGGGCCTGTATTGTGCTGTAGGTTTTCTATTTTCTAAATGATTAATTTCAATTGTTAATTACATTGCCAGAAATAGGCCTTATTGCAGTCCAATATTATGAGCCAATCTCAAACAAGAGAAAATCTACAGATGTTGGAAATCAAAGGAACACACACAAAATGCTGCAGGAACTCAGCTGGCCAGGCAGCATTTAATGGAAAAGAGAAAACATTCGATGTGTCGGCCCAAGACCAATCATAAGCGTTGGAGAAAAAAGATGAGTAAGAAGGTATAGGGAGAGGAGGAAGGAACACAAGGTGGTAGGTGATGGGTGAAAAAGGGAGGGGGAAGGGGTGAAGTAAAGAGCTGGGAAGTCGATTGGTGAAAGAGATAAAGGGTTGGTGAAGGGGGAATCTGACAGGAGAGGACAGAAGGCCATGGAAGAAAAGTAATGCCCCCCCTTCACCATTCCCCATTTTCATTTCCCTCTTTCACCTTATCTCCTTACCCACTCATAACTTCTCTCTGGTGCTCTTTCCCCTTCCCTTTCCTCCACGGCCTTCAGTCTTCTCCTTTCAGATTCCCCCTTCTCCAGCCCTTTATCTCTTTCACCAATTGACTTCCCAGCTCTTTACTTCACACTTCCACCTCCTCCATTTTCACCTCTCACTTACTACCTTGTATTTCTTCCTCCCCTCTCCCCTCCTTGTTACTCTGACTTCTCCAGTCTTGATGAAGGGTCTCAGCCTGAAATGTCAACTGTTTGCTCTTTTCCATAGATGCTGCCTGGCCTGCTGAGTTCCTACAACATTTTGTGTCATATTGTTTATAAGCTAATCTTTTCATTCAAGCTATATGTACATTTCAACTTGCATTTAGATTTTTAGACTTGTTAGATCTAGACTTTCTTTTACCTGCTGCTCAGGTTATTGCACTTACCAATGTTTTCTCTTTAAGGTGATTTTACTTGTTCATTGCATATCTGCTCTGAACTCCAGTTCTGTCATGGTCCGGTCCGTGAAGTCTGTATTCCGGTTCACGGTCCGGTCCATCAACCATTGTCCAGGTTTTCCTGTCTACCCTGTTTGTTCTTGTTGAGCTCTAATTGAGCCAGCTGATGCTCATTGGGGCTGGTTGCATAAATACCTTCAGAGACCAGGGCATGGCTGCTGGATTGTTCTTGTCCTTACTCCTTGTATCCCTTCCTCTGCCTTCTGTTTCCTCGCCTGAAGCCCTGCCTTGTTTTGCCGGTAAATATTGCCTCGCCTGAAGTTCTCGCCTCGCCTTGCTTTGCCAGAAGCCTTGCCTTGTCTTGCTGGTAACTCTAGCCTTACCTGAAGTTCTTGTCTTGCCCTGCATTGCCTGAAACCTTGTCTTGTCTTGCTGGTAACTCTTGCCTTGTCTTGCCTGCAGTCTTGTCCTGGAGCCACCATGTACCTAGCTCCCTTCCTGTCCCTTGCTGCTGCCCAGGTAAGCCAGGCTGTCTTGCCGTTACCTGCTGTTGGTTCTGTCTCTTCCTGTCCCTTGCCTCTGTCGGGTAAGCCAGGCCATCTTGCCGTTACCTGCGGTTGGTTCTGTCCCTTCCTGTCCCTTGCCTCTGTTGGGTAAGCCAGGCTGTCTTGCTGTTCCCTGCGGTTGGTTCTGTCCCTTCCTGTCCTATGCCTCTGTCGGGTAGTGATCCGCGCCCTGCCCAGGTGAACTGCGCCCGGCCCAGCAGGAGCCCGCCTAGCCTCGAGCCCGAAGGCTCCAGCCTCCCGCCTAGCCTCGAGCCCGAAGGCTCCAGCCTCCCGCCTAGCCTCGAGCCCGAAGGCTCCAGCCTCCCGCCTAGCCTCGAGCCCGAAGGCTCCAGCCTCCCGCCTAGCCTCGAGCCCGAAGGCTCCAGCCTCCTGCCAAGCCTCGCCCCTAGCCTCAAGCCTGAAGACTCCAGCCTCCTGCCTCCTGCCAAGCCTCGTCCTTGCCTAGTTCTGGGGTCCGAGCTAGAGGCAAGACCCAGGGTCTGGGTCCTTGTCCAGTCTCTGGCTCGGAGTCCAAGCCCGGGCTTCTAGCTCTCTTGTCCAGTCCTGTTCTGGGTTCCCGGTTTTCGTGTCCATATCCTTGCCCTCACCGTGTATCCTAGTCCTGTCCCTAGTACTTCAGTGTCTGTGTCTTGCACTTGGGTCCATTCCCAGCCATCGCCTTATGACAAGTTCTCTGCCAACTCAGATGAAAAGTTTCCAAAAGCACTCACAAACCTGCCCAACGTTGATGAGGCCAACCATTCAGCGAACTTAATGATAAGGTTTGTGCTGGATCTGGCAGTGCAGTCATGAGTCAGCAGTGGGCTGAACATATAGCCCTAGCGGGCAACAGTGCTCAATGTGATGGAGCTTGAGATGTTGCTGCTAACTTGGATTGACTGGGGTGTTTCTATCAAGAAGTTCAAGATCCAGTTACAGAATAGCTCCTTGTATTAAAACAAATGCCTCCCACGTGCCTTATTAATGTCCAATTGCAGTTGCTTGGTTTATCCTTGATATTTGTTTCTATCTCCTCACCAGTTGCACAACCATTTGATGTCCTCTACTCCAGCCAAGTAATTTTAAACCTTGCCCAACAACATGAAGAATCCTTTTTACAAGGGACCTTTTGCAGTTCAGGTGCAATCCATCATCATGGGTCAGGACTCACTTGCCCCAGAAGCAGTCCTAGTGATCCAAAAGCATGACTTCTGCACCATCCCATTAGCAACACATTGATCCATCTTCCCATTTCCATACTCAGTAGAACATGGAAAAGGATGTATTCCAGAGATTATAGTTCTGGAGGTCCTTTTTTTTAACTTTCTTCCCAACTCCCGAAGTTGACATTGTAGGTCCTCATCTCTCTTTCTACTAATGTCATTAGTGCCAATATGAACAATGACCTCCACTTTCACAATGCCCAGCTGCTGTCTGAGACATCCCCAGTGGCTATTATCAAAACAGATATTTGTTATCAAATGGAGTAGTTTTAAGGTAAGAGATTCTGAGATCTGGGAAGATCGTCTTCACCCAAAGGATTTGTGAATTTTGGAATGCAGTGCCTGACAGAGTGATGTGAGTAAGAAACTCTTACAATGTTCAATTATCTGATAAGCATATGAATAACCAAGGCTAGAAACCTAGTGTGTATATTTGTGCACACTTGAAACTCTCTTTTTCTGACAACAGTGTTGAGTTCTGGGACAGATCAGCCGTGGCTTTTTTTGGTGGTAGCCTAGGTTTCACAGGCCTGAGTGGTCAGGTGACCTACTTCAGCACCGATTGTGTCATGTTCTAGAGTAACAAGGTGGAGCTATGAAAGGAGGTCATTCCAGAGCAGCCAGTCCAGGTGGACAGCTGGAGGATCCTTGTTGAATGATTTAAATTCAGGATAATGGGTGCAGCAGAGTGGTTTAAGGCTGGAGGAAGCACACTCCCTCTTCTGTCCCAGCACCGTCTCTCACCTCAGCTTTGTTCAATGATATCTGTGTGGATTTACACAATACATTGTCTAACATGGAGGTCCCATAGTTGTCATAACTTCAGTTATTAGTTAGGAACACAATTAAGTAGTGTGGTCTGACAATTGAAATATTAATGTGCAGCAGATGTCAGAGAACATCTAGAGGCCATACCCAATTGAAGAACAATGGAAAGCATGTAATGCTTTTGTAGACAGCAAGGAACATATACTCATAGGCCACTTTATTAGGTATCTCCTGTAACTGTAACCCATCCACTTCAAGTTTAGACGTGTTGTGTGTTCAGAGATGCTCTTCTCCATACCACTGTTGTAACAAGTGGTTATTGGAGTTCGTGTTGCCTTCTTGTCAACTCAGAGCATTTGTCCAGTCTCCTCAAAAACCTCTGGGGATTGTTGTGTGTGAAAATGCCAGAAGCTCAGCATTTTATGAAAAACTAAAACCATCCCTTCTGGCAGGAACAATTATTCCACTGTCAAAGTCAGTTAGATCTCATTTCTTCCCCATTCTGATGTTTGGTCTGGACAACAACTGAACTTCTTGACATTAGGCCATAACACCATAAGAAATAGGAGCAGAATTAAGTCATTTATTCCATCCAGTCTGCTCTACCATTCTAACAAAGCTAATCCCAGATCTCACTCAACCTCATACACCTGCTTTCTTGCCATATCCTTTGATGCCCTGACAGAGCAGGAAATAAACAAATTCCACCTTAAATAAACACACGGACTTGGCCTTCACTGCACTCTGTGGCAGAGCATTCCAGAAATCGTCTGCCTGCTTTTATGTATTGAATTGCTGCTACATGACCGGCTGATTAGGGATTTGCTTTAATGAGCAGGTGTACAGGTGTACCTAATAAAATGGCCATGGTGTATAATAAATAAAACAGATCTGAACACACCAACCAAATCCATTCTGTAGTTATGTTCCGCAGTAGTCCCTTTCATCTCGCTTCGACTTACCCCATCATATTAACCTGTTCCAGTTTCCCTCATATATTTAAAAAATTTCACTTTGAACAGATATGAAGTTGATCAATAAATACCCCACATCATCACAGTGCTCATGATGGACTAACAGCTGTGTATACAGGAACGTAATGAATGATTGAGATCCATATCAGGTTGTTCTGTGAACTACTGGAAGAGATGGCTAGGGTCATGACAGATAATTTAACTTTTCATTAGCCAGAGAAATAACAAAAAATTGGAGGATAGCTTAGATTGGAATGTCTGTGGCTATAAGACATATACAGCACCTACAGGTTGGTGAGTGTTGGATAAATTGGTATTTCTAAGTTAGAAGGATGTAACCAGTAGAATGGAACATGGATTAGTGCTTGGCCTTTGGTTATTCATTATATTAATAGCTTTATGAAAGCAGCTGAGTACTGGGTACTTGGAATGAGCTGTCAGAAATTGTGCTTGAGACAAGCAAGTTAGCAACCTTTAAAAGCTATGAAAATTGTAGAAGGCAAATTGCAGAAGGTCAAATACAGGCACATGGGGCAAGCTAACTGGGTAACATAGTTGGCATGGACAAGATAGTCTGAAGGGTATGTTTCCAAGCTGTAAGAACCTATAACTCTTTGACTATGTACCCAAGTTTATTGATGATAAACTTGGATATGAGTAAACAATAGGTATGAGGTTACGTAGAAACATAGAAAATAGGTGCAGGAGTAGGCCATTCGGCCCTTCGAGCCTGTACCGCCATTTATTATGATCATGGCTGATCATCCAACTCAGAATCCCGCCCCAGCCTTCCCTCCATACCCCTGACCCCCGTAGCCACAAGGGCCATATCTAACTCCCTCTTAAATATAGCCAATGAACTGGCCTCAACTGTTTCCTGTGGCAGAGAATTCCACAGATTCACCACTCTCTGTGTGAAGAAGTTTTTCCTAATCTCGGTCCTAAAAGGCTTCCCCTCTATCCTCAAACTGTAGCCCCTTGTTCTGGACTTCCCCAACATCGGGAACAATCTTCCTGCATCTAGCCTGTCCAATCCCTTTAGGATTTTATACGTTTCAATCAGATCCCCCCTCAATCTTCTAAATTCCAACGAGTACAAGCCCAGTTCATCCAGTCTTTCTTCATATGAAAGTCCTGCCATCCCAGGAATCAATCTGGTGAACCTTCTTTGTACTCCCTCTATGGCAAGGATGTCTTTCCTCAGATTAGGGGACCAAAACTGCACACAATACTCCAGGTGTGGTCTCACCAAGGCCTTGTACAACTGCAGTAGTAGCTCCCTGCTCCTGTACGCGAATCCTCTCGCTATAAATGCCAGCATACCATTAGCCTTTTTCACCGCCTGCTGTACCTGCATGCCCACTTTCAATGACTGGTGTATAATGACACCCAGGTCTCGTTGCACCTCCCCTTTTCCTAATCGGCCACCATTCAGATAATAATCTGTTTTCCTATTTTTGCCACCAAAGTGGATAACTTCACATTTATCCACATTAAATTGCATCTGCCATGAATTTGCCCACTCACCCAACCTATCCAAGTCACCCTGCATCCTCTTAGCATCCTCCTCACAACTAACACTGCCACCCAGCTTCGTGTCATCTGCAAACTTGGAGATGCTGCATTTAATTCCCTCATCCAAGTCATTAATATATATTGTAAACAACTGGGGTCCCAGCACTGAGCCTTGCGGTACCCCACTAGTCACCGCCTGCCATTCTGAAAAGGTCCCATTTATTCCCACTCTTTGCTTCCTGTCTGCTAACCAATTCTCCACCCACACCAATACCTTACCCCCAATACCGTGTGCTTTAAGTTTGCACACTAATCTCCTGTGTGGGACCTTGTCAAAAGCCTTTTGAAAATCCAAATATACCACATCCACTGGTTCTCCCCTATCCACTCTACTAGTTTACATCCTCAAAAAATTCTATGAGATTCGTCAGACATGATTTTCCTTTCACAAATCCATGCTGACTTTGTCCGATGATTTCACCGCTTTCCAAATGTGCTGTTATCACATCCTTGATAACTGCCTCCAGCAGTTTCCCCACCACCGACGTTAGGCTAACCGGTCTATAATTCTGTGGTTTCTCTCTCCCTCCTTTTTTAAAAAGTGGAGTTACATTAGCCACCCTCCAATCCTCAGGAACTAGCCCAGAATCTAACGAGTTTTGAAAAATTATCACTAATGCATCCACTATTCCTTGGGCTACTTCCTTAAGCACTCTAGGATGCAGACCATCTGGCCCTGGGGATTTATCTGCCTTCAATCCCTTCAATTTACCTAACACCACTTCCCTACTAACATGTATTTCGCTCAGTTCCTCCATCTCACTGGACCCTCTGTCCCCTACTATTTCTGGAAGATTATTTATGTCCTCCTTAGTGAAGACAGAACCAAAGTAATTATTCAATTGGTCTGCCATGTCCTTGCTCCCCATAATCAATTCACCTGTTTCTGTCTGCAGGGGACCTACATTTGTCTTTACCAGTCTTTTCCTTTTTACATATCTATAAAAGCTTTTACAGTCAGTTTTTATGTTCCCTGCCAGTTTTCTCTCATAATCTTTTTTCCCCTTCCTAATTAAGCCCTTTGTCCTCCTCTGCTGAACTCTGAATTTCTCCCAGTCCTCAGGTGAGCCACTTTCTCTGGCTAATTTGTATGCTTCTTCTTTGGAATTGATACTATCCCTAATTTCTCTTGTCAGCCACGGGTGCACTACCTTCCTTGATTTATTCTTTTGCCAAACTGGGATGAACAATTGTTGTAGTTCATCCATGCAACCTTTAAATGCTTGCCATTGCATATCCACCGTCAATCCTTTAAGTGTCATTTGCCAGTCTATCTTAGCTAATTCACGTCTCATACCTTCAAAGTTACCCCTCTTTAAGTTCAGAACCTTTGTTTCTGAATTAACTATGTCACTCTCCATCTTAATGAAGAATTCCACCATATTATGGTCACTTTTACCCAAGGGGCCTCTCACGACAAGATCGCTAATTAACCCTTCCTCATTGCTCAAAACCCAGTCCAGAATAGCCTGCTCTCTAGTTGGTTCCTCGACATGTTGGTTCAAAAAACCATCCCGCATACATTCCAAGAAATCCTCTTCCTCAGCACCTTTACCAATTTGGTTCACCCAATCTACATGTAGATTGAAGTCACCCATTATAACTGCTGTTCCTTTATCGCACACATTTCTAATTTCCTGTTTAATACCATCTCCGACCTCACTACTACTGTTAGGTGGCCTGTACACAACTCCCACCAGTGTCTTCTGCCCCTTAGTGTTACGCAGCTCTACCCATATCGATTCCACATCTTCCCGGCTTATGTCCTTCCTTTCTATTGCGTTAATCTCTTCTTTAACCAGCAATGCCACCCCACCTCCCCTTCCTTCATGTCTATCCCTCCTGAATATTGAATATCCCTGAACGTTGAGCTCTCATCCCTGGTCACCCTGGAGCCATGTCTCTGTGATCCCAACTATATCATAATCATTAATAACAATCTGCACTTTCAATTCATCCACCTTATTACAAATGCTCCTTGCATTGACACACAAAGCCTTCAGCCGCTCTTTTACAACTCTCTTAGCCCTTATACAATTATGTTGAAAAGTGGCCCTTTTTAATGCTTGCCCTGGATTTGTCGGCCTGCCACTTTTACTTTTCTCCTTAGTACTTTTTGCTTCTACCCTCACTTTACACCCCTCTGTCTCTCTGCACTGGTTCCCATCCCCCTGTTGTGAACTAACCTCCTCACGCCTAGCCTCTTTAATTTGATTCCCACCCCCCAACCATTCTAGTTTAAAGTCACCTCAGTAGCCCCTGCTAATCTCCCTGCGAGGATATTGGTCCCCCTCGGATTCAAGTGTAACCCGTCCTTTTTGTACAGGTCATGCCTGCGCCAAAAGAGGTCCCAATGATCCAAAAGCTTGAATCCCTGCCCCCTGCTCCAATCCCTCAGCCACGCATTTATCCTCCACCTCATCGCATTCCTACTCTCACTGTCGCGTGGCACAGGCAGGAATCCCGAGATTACTACCTTTGCGGTCCTTTTTCTCAACTCCCTTCCTAGTTATGTAAAAGCAATCAAAGTTATCTATATAGAGAGTTACATTGCATACAAGTGGAGTACGAAGGGACCTGGGTGTTCTTCTGCCTGGTGCACTGACACCTCAGTACACTAATGCAGTAGAGTGAGGAAAGTGAATGGGACATTGTCAATGAGTCTGACATCACTGGAAGGGAAATTATTGGAGAATATTCTTAGGGATAGGATCGCCACTCCACTCTTTAAGAAGGGAGGAAGGCAAAAGAAAGGAAATTATAGGCCAGTTAGCCTAACCTTGGTGGTTGGGACAGTGTTGGAGTCTATTATTAAGGATGAGATTTTGGGATACTTGGAGACTAATGATAAAATATGTCAAAGTCAGCATGGTTTCTGTGAAGGGAAATCTTGCCTGACAAATCTGTTAGAGGAAGGAACAGCAGGGTGAACAAAGGAGAGGCAGTGGATGTAATTTACTTGGATTTTCAGAAGATATTTTTCAAAAAATGCCACACATGAGGCTACTTAACATGATTACAATCCTATGGCATTACAGAAAAGATACTGGCATGGATAGTGTAGTGTTCTCATGCAGTGTGTTGAAACTCTGACTAAACACCAAGTTAAGTCGGAGCCAATGAAGACAGAGTGGTAGTAACGTGCACTCTTCCACATTAACATCGTATGGTGAAAACTGTTGATGAAAAAATACAAACATATAGAGCGTCGGTTTCATTCTGGAGACCAGGCGCTCTCTCTGCTTTTAGCGAGAGTCTCCAGCCGCCCCGAGTAGCGCGCGAGGGGTCGCGTCAAACCGCCGTCGGGCTCGAGCCCAACCCGCGTTTGAAATTGAAAAGCCGGCACGCGCCCCGCCCCAACCGCCGCTCCCTTCACAGAAACCGTGTTAATATTTTTACTTCAAATACATTCTTATGAACTTACGGCGTTAATTCTATAATGTTTCTCCGTGGGTAGAAACGGAGCTCCTCACGATCATGCCGCACGCATGGCACCCGCGTTCACACCTTCCTGAACCAAGACGCGGCGAAACCGTTGGTGCCGTCATCGCACGCCGCGCTATACCTCAGGCAATGAATTTACCTTTGTTAGACTGTAACATAGTTACCAACCTTTAACTTTAATTAGAAAATAGTTACAAACAAATCCTTCAAAGCGCAGACCCAACAAAGTCAAATAAATTCCTTAAGGGCAACACGGATAGACTGTGCTCAGTTTTGGTCACCTCACTACAGGAAGGACATGGAAATCATAGAAAGAGTGCAAAGGAGATTTACAAGGATGTTACCTAGATTGGGGAGCATGCCTTATGGAATAAGTTGAGTGAACTTGGCCTTTTCTCCTTGGAGCGACGGAGGATGAGAGGTGACCTGATAGAGGTGTATAAGATGATGAGAGGCATTGATCATGTGGCTAGTCAGAGGCTTTTTCCCAGGGCTGAAATGGCTAGCACAAGAGGGCACAGTTTTAAGGTGCTTGGGAGTAGGTACAGAGGAGATGTCAGGGGTAAGTTTTTTATGCAGAGAGTGGTGAGTGGGTGGAATGGGCTGCCGCGATGGAGGTGGAGGTGGATACGATAGGGTCTTTTAAGCGACTCCTGGATAGGTACATGGAGCTTAGAAAAATAGAGGGCCATGGGTAACCCTAGGTAATTTCTAAGGTAAAGACATGTTTGGCACAACTTTTTGGGCCAAAGGGTTTGTGTTGTGCTGTAGGTTTTGTATGTTGCTATGTTTCTATGAATGGCTGGCAGGCAGTGAGTGGGAATAAAGGGGAGCCTTTTCTGGTTGGCTTGCCAATGACGAGTGGTATTCCTCAGGGATCAGTATTGGGACTGCTACTTTTCACAATGTTTGTCAATGATTTGGATAATGGAATTGATGGCTTTGTGGCAAAGGTTGTGGATGATACGGATATAAGTGGAAGGCTAGGTAGTGCTGAGGAAGCAATGTGATTGCAGCAGGACTTTGACAAATTGGAAGAATCAGCAAAAAGTGGCAGATGAAATACAATGTTGGGAAATGTATGATAATGCATTTTGGTAAAAGGAACAATAATACTATGGACTATTATCTAAATGGTGAGAATGTTCAAACATCAGAAGTGCAGAGGGACGTAGGAGCACTTGTGCAAGATTGACAGGTTGAGTCTGTGGTAAGGAAGGCAAATGAAATATTGGTGTTTATTTCAAGTGGAATAGAACATAAAAACAAGGAGATAATGCTGAGCCTTTATAAGACACTAGTTAGGCCGCACTTGGAGCATTGTCAATAGTTTTGGGATTCGTATCTCAGAAAGGATATGTTGATATTGAAGAGAGTCCAGAGGAGGTTCACAAGGATGATTCCTGGAATAAAGAGGTTAACATATGAGGAGTTTTTGGCAGCTTTGGGGCTTTACTCACTGGAATTTAGAAAAATGTGGGGGGGATCTCATTGAAACCTACCGAATGTTGAAAGGATTAAATAGGGTGGATGTGGAGAAGATGTTTCTTATGGTGGGGGTCTGCAGAACTAGAGGGAAAAGCCTCAAAATTGAGGCATGACATTTTAAAACAGAGGTAAGGAGGAATGTTTTTACCCAGAGAGTAGTGAATCTGTGGAATGCTCTTCCACAGACTGCGGTGTAGGCTAAGTCCGTGGGTATATTTAAGGCAGAAGCTGATCATTTCCTGATCAGTCAGGTATCAAAGGATATGGTGAGAAGGCAGATGTATGGGGTTGAGTGGGATTTTGAATCAGCCATGATGGAATGGTGGAGCAGAGTCGATGCGCTATATGGCGTAATTCTGCTCCTATGTCTTCTCGTCTTATGAGCTACTCATATCTGGAAAAGCACAGAAATATTAGAGACAGTTAACTTGCCTTTGTACAGGAAAGTTTATGTCTTATAAACTTGATAGAGTATGGTGAGCAGGTCACAGAGAAGATTGGTAAGAGAGGGACGGGGCTGTTGTATACATTAACTTTTGTAAATCATTTAGCAAGGTGCCTCAGGGTAGGGTGATCCAAAAGATAAAGACACATCAGATCCAGCTGTTGCAGCTGTCTAAAATTTTGGATAGGTCTCGACCGAAGTATTTCTGGACATCCCATTACACGAAAGATCTGGAGGTTTTGAAGACCACGCAGAAGAGGTTCCCCAGGATAGCGCCTGTATTGAAGAGTATTCAGTATATGCAGAGGCTTGACAAACGTGAATTATTTTCTCTAGAGTAATGCATTTTGAGTGGCAAACATACTGAGAGGCATGGACATGGTAGGTCATTCCCCAGGAGGAAAGTATTGAACAATAGATAAGGCACCTGAATGCCTGTGAGAAAGTTCAACGGAAATTTACGTGCGGAGTTGTTTTTACAGCATCTTATAAAAACACAGTCTTATGTCAGACATATGCTGCCAAGTAGAATAAGATTTATTATCATTGACTTAAAAGATGTGAAATTTGTTTGGTGGCGTTTGACAGAAATGGTTAAGAGACATTTAGGCTGACACAAACAAATAGATAATGGAAAGATGTAAGCCAAATGCATCTGTGTGATTTAAACTGGCATAATGGAGATTTTGGTCAAAGGCTTTTTCTGGACTATATTGGTCCATTTTCTACATGCATTTAGTTAATAAATGGACTGGAGTTTGGAAAAAGAGTACTTTAGCAAATGCTCAGGTTTTAAGTGAACACATACCTTGAACAGTGTATACAGTTTTGACCTCTTATTTTTAGAAAGGATTTTTGTAGTATTGTAGGCAGTTCATTCATAGAGTTAGAATATTGCCCATAAGACCATAAGGTATAGGAGCAAAATTAGGCCATTTGGCCCATGAATCTGCTCCACCTTTTCATCATGTCTGATCCAATCTTCCTCTCAGCCTCAATCTCCTGCCTTCTTCCCGTATCCTTCATGCCCTGGCCAATCAAGAATCTATTAACCACTGCCTTAAATATACATAAAGACTTGGCCTCCACAGATGCCTGTGCCAAAGGCTTCCACAAATTTACCACTCTCTGGCTAAAGAAATTCCTCCTCATCTCTATTCTAAAAGAACACCCCTCTATTCTGAGGCTGTGTCCTCTGGTTTTAGACTCTTTTACCATAGGAAACATCCTCTCCACATTCACTCTGTCAGGGCCTCTCACCATTCAATAAGTTTCAATTAGGTCACCCCTCATTCTTCTGAATTCTAGTGAATACAAGCCCACATCCATCAAATACTCTTCATATGACAAGCCATTCAATCCTGGAATAATTTTTGTGAACTTCCTTTGAACCCTCTCCAGTTTTAGCACATAGTTTCTAAGATAAGGGGCCCAAGCCTGCTCACAAGACTCCAAGTGAGGCTTCTCCAGGGCTTTATTAAGACACATTACATCCATGCTTTTATTCTATTCTTCTTGAAATTAAATTATATTCCAGTCCTCTTGAAATGAATGCTAACATTGCATTTGCCTTCCTTATGACAGACTCAATCTTCGAATTAATTTTAGGGAATCCTGACAAGGTCTCCCAAATCCTTTTGTACCTCAGTTATTTGTATTTTTTTGTCCATTTATAAAATAGTGAACCTTTTCATTTCTTCTACCAAAGTGCATGACCATACACTTCCCAGCATTGTATTCCATCTTCCCATTCCTGATTTTCCTATTGATATTTTACTGGTCTTTGAAAATAAGGAAAATGATGCATAGTCCTAGTGTAATGTATAATATTGTACAGAGGCATGAAAGACAGATGTTGAGATATTCTACTAGTGGATGAATCTCCAATGAGTGGATATACCTGCAAAATAAGGGAGCAGTCATTTAAAATTGAGCTGGAATTCTCAACCTGGTAGGTTGTGGAGCAATAATAGATCATCAGAATAATTTAAAAAGGAGAGAATAAGTTATGAAAGACTGAGGACTTGAGAGCTATATGGAGCTGACATAGAAGAGTTTAAACCTCCAGAAGAATAGTCATGATTGTAATTAATTTTTTATAGCAGCATTCTCACAGAGGACACTGGGTAATGTATCATGGAACTGTGATAGATATAGTCCACTGGTTAATTCCCTCCACTTTGTCATTGTGCCAGTGCTGGGCATTGGGTTATGTATTCAGGAAGACTGTATAATGGACCAAGAAAGATGGATCACAAAGATAATTCTACCACCACTCCTTCACCTGCACTGGATCTCAGAAAGAAAGATTTATTTGTTTTTAAAAGGATTTGTTATCAAGTGTGGCACTAATGTAGTGCAGATCTTAATAGTCCAAAAGGTACCAGATTCAGCCCTTGACCTGTACTAATTAACTCCCATTGTTAAAACACTATGCCGACTCAGATGCGTAAATTCCTGGGCCTGGTCAATTTCCACTGCATGAGATATGAGGTCCTTCCCCTGCTGAACCCCCTTCTCCAAATTTTCCCTTGTACTACTGTGAACCCAGCCACCTTTTGTTTTGAGAATGCCCACCTGAGCAACTAGATTCACCACCCCATGATTGTGCAACAATAAGTCACTAATTGACAGAAGTCCAGCCTGACATGACTGACGTCCCTCTCGCTAATCCATACTTAGCCTTCTACGTAGATGGGAGTCCCTTTATAGACAACCAAGGCCAGTGCCGTGCAGGCTATGCTGTTTTCACCAGCGTAGAAACCGTGGAGTCCAGTTGCTTTCTTTCTCCTGACTAGGCACAGCAAGCTGAACTCTTTGCACTCATTGGAGCTTGCATCCAAGCCACTGAGAAATTGGTCAATACTTTTACAGAATCTAGTTATGCCTTTGGAGTCGCTCATGACTTTGGCCAGCTTTGGAAAGCTAGAGGTTCTGTTACCTCCTCTGGTATGCCCATCATTAATAAAATTTACATCAACAACCTTCTGTCTTCCTTCTCAATTGGCCATTATTAAATGCTCTGCACACACTTAAGGTACGACTGAGACTGACCGTGGTAACAACAGAGATCATTCAGCTGTGATGATAGCCCCAGGTGTAACAGGGAATAATCCATGAAATATCCTCAGATAGGTGTGGAGTTCAAATCATTGGGTCTATTTAAAGAGCAAGTTGATAAATGATAGATTAACAAGTACATCAAAAGTCACAGGGGGAGCCAGGAGAATGGGTTTGAGGGGGATAATAAATCAGCCATGATGGAATGGTGGAACTGACTTGATGAGCCGATGTTTTATGGTCGTATAGCTTAAATACTGCAGATTGTGAAACTGGAGATCCCAAATGACAGAGAGGAGAAGCTCAGAGGACCACAGCATTTGTGGAATGAGGAGCTGGAAAAGTGAGAAAATGAGGCAGGAAAGTGTGTCCCAGATAGGGCGGGGAGACAGAGTTAGTAAAGGAAACACAATGCATCTAGTTAGTCCTGACGAAGGGTCTCGGCCTGAAACGTCGACTGCGCTTCTTCCTATAGATGCTGCCTGGCCTGCTGTGTTCACCAGCAACTTTGATGTATGTTGCATCTAGTTAATGGATGAATGACCACAGTTAGAGAGAAAGTAAAATAAAATGTAGGATGCAGAGTAGAGCATGCTGGGGATCTGAAACCAGGGATGGTTCTGGAATCTCCCAGCATTCTCTTTCTCACCCACAGATGCTGCCTGACCTGCTGAGTATTTCCAATGCTGTACTTCCAATGCAGATTCAGGGAGGGAGTGGGCAATGAACTGAAATTTAAATGTGACTAAACCTGGTCTTGCCACAGTCATGTTAAAGATGAATGGAGCACTAAGAGTCCTCTTTCCTCTCCGCTTCCGTCCAATGAAAAGCAGCTTCAGTACAGAAGGCAGGGTAGCTGCCGACCTTCAATACTGTTATCAACATGTAATGGAGAGCAGGGTGAGTAACCTTTCACGATTCTAACACATGACCAACCATTTGGACCCTTGAGTCAATTCCATCTGCTCCTTAACTCCATTCACCTGATTTTCTTTTGCAAACAATAAGGCCTCTTCCCAAGAATAGACACTCAATCCTTTGTTCCAGTGGAGGTCTTCTCTGGACAACACAGTGCTGAGTTACTCCATCCTGACCCAAAGAGCCCAGGTATAAAAGGGAGCAATCCATGTTTATTGTTCAGAGATTTTCCCGGTTCACACAGATATTGATGAATGCAAGTCCTCACCTTGTCACAAACATGCAACTTGCATCAACGTAATAGGATCCTACCAGTGTAACTGCTACACAGGGTTTCAGGCATTACCTGTGACAGGGAACCTCATGGCAGGGAAAGTTTGTGAAGGTTAGGACTTTGTCTCAACATGAAAATGGTGAATATATCCCAACTTATTGTAGATATCAGTCCTCCACAATTCTTCTGCAGAGGCCTATAACTAAAGAATTTAATGGACTCAGTACTCTGCAAATTACACAGGGGAGTTGCTGTGGGGAGGTGGGATAGTTATCAATAGTTTCTCTAATTAATTTCTTTGATAAATCCGATGATTTGTTCAAATGAGAAGGGAAAAGGGACTCACAAGCAAATGGGAATAGCTCATTGTGGTCAGCATGGATGAGATGGGCCAAAATATCTTTTTCTGTGTTTGACAAGTCTGTGACTCTATACTTTAGAGTTTGGAAAATGAATTTGTTGACCAGTCATGTTCCATTAGGAACAGGAGACAGTGTACTGCATTGTCCAGGGACGGCTGTGACTAGAAGTGGCAGTTGCAGCTGGCGTGGTGATTACTATTCTAGTCTTGGTTCTCAAACTCTCGCACAGTCTTATGTCAACCTCTCGGAGGTGGTTCACTGAAGGTCTGAGTAATCCATGGCGACAGGGATGTGATACTGAGAGGGAGAGGAAGAGTCAGCGATGGACCATATGAAGATGAGAGCATCTTGGAAAGAGTCATCTATATTGATAACATTTCGCAGTTCTGTATGATTGTAGGAAGCAGTATCAATGCAATCATAACTAAGGGTTGAGCAAGATAGTCTGGACAGGATTGAAACAAGGACTCACATCCCACCAAAGATTGGCCCTAGCTTGCCTTATGTGAAACAGCAGAGCCATACCTTTGTCCCACAGAATGTGAGACATATTTAACGGGGAGCAAACAATGTTTATGATTGTGAACAACAGGAATTCTGCAGATGCTGGAAATTCAAACAACACACATCAAAGTTGCTGGTGAACGCAGCAGGCCAAGCAGCATCTGTAGGAAGAGGTGCAGTCGACGTTTCAGGCCGAGACCAGGGTCTCGGCCTGAAACGTCGACTGCACCTCTTCCTACAGATGCTGCTTGGCCTGCTGCTTTATGATTGTGAAGGATTTTGTCTGTTCACACAGATATAGACGAGTGTGAATCCTCTCCGTGTCACCAACTTGCAACTTGCAACAACACACTGGGTTCCTACCAGTGCAACTGTGTTGCAGGGTATCAGGGATCTACTACGACTCTCAACCTCACTGCAGGGAAGGTTTGTGAAGGTAAGGGCTTCGTATCTTCATGAAAATGGAGAATTTATCTCAAGGCAGGTTTGTTGTCATCGATTCTCCAAGATTATCCTGAAGATATTCTTGGAAGTAAAGAATAAACAGACAGGGTCTGCATTGTGTAAATCCCTCCAATAAATTGTGTGTGTTGGATTTCAATGGGATTTTTATTAATCAGTGCCTTTGAATATTTTGGACATAAATTTATTCATCAAGCAGATCCCTTGGAAACAGGAGACCAGCGAGGTGGTCTGAAGAGGATTGAATTCCATCACAACTGTTAACATCAGCTATAGCTGCCATGGTCATTAATATTCCAGTCCTGCATCCCAAATTCCCACTTGGGCAAAGTCATACTCGTAGAACCCATTCAGTGGAGCGGCTGGGCAAAGCACTGGGATTGAAATGTGTTCAACCTCAGCCTAGGCTCAGAGCCACATTACTGTTCAATAGAACCACAGACACCCTGTACAACTCCCCATCGACCACTTTCCCCCTGCAACTCAAAGCCTTAATACACGGCTCCAACAGAATGAAAAATCAAGTTCCTGTTGACTGTCACTGACATATGTCATGAAATTTGTTGCTCTGCTGCAGCAGTACAGTGCAATACATAAAATGTCCTATAGGGTGGAGTAATAAATATATATTAGAAAATTAAAAACAAGTAGCAAATAAAGAGAGCAAATATAACGAGGTAATATTCATGGGTTCATTGCCTGTTCAGAAATCTGATGGAGGAGGAGAAGATATTCCTAAAAAGTTGAATGCTTGTCTTCAAGCTCTGTACCTCATGCATGATGGCAGTATTGAGAAGAGGGCATGTCCTGGGTGGCAGGGTTCCTTCATGATGGATGCCACCTTTTTGAAGCAGTGTATTTTCAAGATGCCCTAAATGGTGGTGAGGCTAACGCCCATAGAAACCGGCTGAGTTTACAACCCTCAGTATGTTTTTCTGGTGCTGTGCACTGGCCCCTCCATACTTGATGATGATGCAGTCAGTCAGAATGCTCTCCGTTGTAACATTCCAACTGTTAGCTCTGTCTACCTGTCTTTCTCCCTCAATTCTTAAGACCTTTTCCTGTTCCTTAACTCCATTCACCTGATTTTCTTTCTCAACCCATAGGGACCCTTCCCAAGAATAGCCACTCAATCCTTTGCTCCAGCAGAGGTCTTCTCCAGACACAAAGGTTGGAGGTGTTGTGGATAGTGTGGAGGGCTGTCAGAGGTTATAGCAGGACATTGGTAGGAAGCAAAACTGGGCTGAGAAGTGGCAGATGGAGTTCAACCCAGATAAGTGTGAAGTGGTTCATTTTGGTAGGTCAAAGATGACGGCAGAATATTGTAAGACTCTTGATGTAAGACTCTTAATGGTAAGACTCTTGGCAGCATAGAAGATCAGAGGGATCTTGGGGTCTGAGTCCACAGAACGCTCAAAGCTGCTATGCAGGTTGACTCTGTGGTTAAGAAGGCATACGGTGTATTAGCCTTCACCAATTGTGGAATTGAATTTAGGAGCCGAGAGGTAACGTTGCAGCTATATAGGACTCTGGTCAGACCCCACTGGAGTACTGTGCTCAGTTCTGGTCGCCTCACTACAGGAAAGATGTGGAAACCGTAGATAGGGTGCAGAGGATATTTACAAGGATGTTGCCTGGATTGGGGAGCATGCCTTATGAAAACAGGTTGAGTGAATCCTTGGAGCGACAGAGGATGAGAGGTGACCTGATGAGAGGCATTGATCGAGTGGATAGTCAGAGGCTTTTTCCCAGGACTGAAATGGTTACCACAAGAGGACACAGATTTAAGGTGCTGGGGAGTAGGTACAGAGGAATCAGTTGTAGATGTCAGGGATCAGGGGTAAGTGTTTTTACGCAGTGAGTGGTGAGTGTGTGGAATGGGCTGCCAGCAATGGTGATGGAGGCAGATACGATAGGGTCTTTTAAGAGACTTTTGGATAGATACATGGAGCTTAGAAAAGTAGAGGGCTCTGGGTAACCCTAGTAATTTCTAAGGTAGGGACATGTTCGGCACAACTTTGTGGGCCAAACAGCCTGTATTGTGTTGTAGATTTTTTAAGTTTCTATGTTTTGCAGCAACAGTACAGTGTAAAACATAAAATATATGATAAACTATGGTAAGAAATATAGATTAAAAATTAAATAAGTAGGGAGAAAAGAGAGTGAAATTAGTGAGGTGGTATTCTTGGGTTCATTGTCCATTCAGAAATCTGATGTCACAGAGGAAGAAGCTGTAACCAAAACACTCAGCATTTCTCTTCAGGCTCTTGAATGTCCTACCTGATGGTATTATTGTAAAAAGGCCAGGTCTTGGGTGGTGGGGGTCCTTAAGGATGGATGCCACCATTTTTGGCGTCTCATTTTGAAGATGTCCTTGATAGTGGGAAGGCACCTACCCATACTGGTGTAGGCTATCTTTACAACTCTGCAAGATTTTCTCATGCTGTGTGGTGACCCCTCAAAACCAGATGGAGATGCAACAAGTCAGAATGTTCTCCATGGCACATCTTTTGTCATGTCCCGGTCTGTGAATTCCGCATTCCGGTTCACGGTCTGGTCCAACAATCCTTGTTCTGGGTTTTCCTGTTTTCTCCCTTGTTCTGTAGAGTGCCTCAATTGAGGCACCTGATTCTCATTTTGGGCTGGCTACATAAATAGCTCCTGGGTTCAGCTTTGTTTGCTGGACTGTTCCCTTCCCTTCTCCTTCCTTCTGAAGCCCTGCCTGCAGCCTTCGCCTGAAGCATCAACTGCAACCTTGCCTGCATCCTCGCCTGTAACGCCATCAAGTTCAACTGCTGAAGCAAGATGGGGGCTTTGCTGTGTCAAGATAAGGAACAGTCTGTCATTGTTTGGAATTGTCTTTTTGTGTTCTTGCCTTCGCTAGGTAGGTCTGGCTGTTTGCCGCTACCTTGTGTTGGGAACTGCCTCTGTGTCCTCGCCTTTGCTAGGTAGGTCTGGCCGTTTGCCACTACCTTGTGTTGGGAACCGTCTCTTTGTGTCCTCGCCTCCGCTAGGTAGGTCCGGCTGTTTGCCACTACCCTGAGTGGAGAACTGTCTCTTCCTGTTCAGTGTCCTGTGTATAGAAAGAGCCCCGACCCTTGGTCCTGTTCCCAAGGAGAGGGTCCTGGCTCTGTGTGCTGTGTTCAAGTCCCGGCCCTACGTCCTGCTCCGAAGGAGGGATTCCGCCTCTGTGTTCCATGTTTCTGTGCTCAAGTCCAAGGCTTCAAGATTCCTGTCTCCTAACACCAAAGCATGGCTTCGTGTTCTCGTCCTGTCCATGAGTACTTCGCCCAGCCCTGTGCTGGAGATTCCTCATCTGGTACTGGAGTTCCCAGGTCCTGTCCAGGAGTCCAACGTCCAGTCCTGTAGCCATGCCTTGTCCCAGCCTAAACCTGGATTCCGGTTCCGAGTCAAGACCCAGGTTCCTAGTTCTAACCAAGAGCCAGGTTCCTAGTCCTAACCAAGACTCAAGTTTCGGGTGCTTGTCCAGGCTCTAGGTCTTGAGTCCTGTGTCCCTAGTCCAGGCTCCTTGTCCCTATTCCTTTTCCGGGTTCCGTGTTTCTTGTCCATGTCCTAGCCCAGGCCCTGCATCCTAGTCTTGTCCAGGGCCTGTGTCAATGTCCAGTGTCCTTTCTTACCTACTCCCCTTGCTTTCTTGCCAAACCTAGCCCTGTTCCTAGAACTTCAGTGTCTGTGTCTTGCATTTGGGTCCACCTTCATCGCCCACCGTATAACATCTTCAGCATCCTAACTAGTCACATCACCAGAGAATGAATTCACTCAAACCGTATGAGTTCATTGGTGGAGGGGAACTGGTTGGGCCTCTGTTCACTATCCAGATTATTTGCTATTCACAATGTGGCCTCTTCTTCACTGGAAAAGCCAAATGCAGAGGGTGGCCACCCTTCAGTGCAGCTGCTTTCATCAGCTGGGGTAGCCGTGAGCTCGCGGTTGCCTGTCAATAGAATTCTCCAAATGCTCTCTCTCTGATCCCTCTGTCCATGGAGACCATGTTCTAAAGAGGCACAAGGTAAGCTTGAGAACCAGCACCCCATCTCCTATTTGACATGTGGTAGTGTTTTGATACTGAATTCTATGAATATGTGTTGTGCCAAAAGTTAGGGACTGTTCGCAGATCCAATAGAAAGAAGCCTTGTCCCATGCAATGCTGCACACAACACACTTTACTGCTAAGTTACAACAAGTGGTACTTATCTTGGAAGCATACCTGAACCCATTTGACTGCAGTGTCCAATCCCAATTGGTCCACAGCGTCAGTTGCAATCTAACCTGTGGTGAGCCCAAATCCAAGAAACCTCACCAGCGGTGTGTTCATTCTTTTATGCCGTGGTCAGTTCTCTCCACCCCTACTTGGGTCGATCCTTTGTCCAGGTTGACCCATCACATGTCTGTTGCCTTGGGCACTACAGGCTCAGGTCTGCAGAGATAATACCCTGGTCAGCTCTCACCCAGGTGACCCTTCGCCCACACATTACACATTTCATCCCAACAATTGTTCCTTGTGCTCTCTGGCCGACATTTTAGGATTATTACGACATTATTAGGATTCTTACTACATTTGTCTTTGCTGTTTCTTTCAGAATTGGCTTGTTCTGTTGTAATTTATCTGTGTGCATTTCCTCACATTTCCTGTTCTCTGACATAACTTGATCTGCTCAGCAGTTTTTGCAGACTTGATTTGCATTTCACTCTGAAAAGTTTGCTCAAGAGCTGACTACTTGTATTGGTGCGGTTGTTCTGGTAAAAATGCTCTGAAGTGCTGAGGGTGGGAATTGCCAGACTGTGTAATGGGGAAAGAATTCCAAATTCTTTCCAGATCAGGGAGATGAACATTGCAGTTGATGGTGTTTTTCATCTGTTTGATGCTCTTTGCTGTGGTGATAGACTTCACAGGTTTATAAGGTTCAATTACACCAGAAAAAGGCGTTCATTGCTTGAGTTCCAGATCCTTTCATGGGAAATTTGTGAGTTACCACATTGGTGCTTCTCATCACACAGGCTTGTCTAAGCAAGGTCATCATATTTCCATCCTCGAGATTCAGGTTTCAAGATTCTTGATTATTTGTCAAGTGTACATAAGACTTTGGAAACAGAAGACCACGCAACACAACCTTTAGGACCACATCCAATTCCAGGGCACACCGATCACCAAACACTGGGCCTTGAACATCGAACACCTATCGCGAATCCAGGGGCTCATTCCAGGAGGATATTACAGATGACATTTTAAGACAACTTGTTCATTTTAGTGAGAGATGTTCCTATGACAAATCATTTCCTAAATTGCAGCTACTGTGGAGGAATTTGAATTCCGATTGGATCCGGGCTGCTGGGCCCATGGAGTAGCATCTGAAGTAGATGCAGCACTGTGACTCCTGATGTTAAATCCAGGGGAATCCATGCAGGAAATGGTTAATAATGTATGATGTAGAGTATGGGGAACAACGATCTGAATGAAGCTCCTGCGTGTTTTCATACACCATTCACTTTCCAGTCAAGATCTGTCGTTGTAACTTTCATCATCTTCACTCAGAGGGTGGAGTGAGAGTGGAACGAGTTGCCAGTGGAAGTATTGGAAGCGGGTTCAATTTCAACATTTAACAGAAATTTGAATAAGTACATAGATAGGAGGGGTATGGAGGGTTGTGTTCTCGTTGCTGGTCGATGGGGCTAGGCAGAATAACAGTTCAGCACAGACTAGATGGGCAGCAAGGCCTGTTTCTGTCCTGCAGTCCCCTATGATTACATTTGTGTTGGTAATATGTGTACCTCTGTTCCTCTCTACAACAGATGTGGATGAATGCCAGGATAAAAATGCGTGCGGAGTGAACACGACCTGTCGCAACTCCTTTGGGTCTTTTTACTGCACCTGCAAAGTGGGATATCACCAGAAACAGGGAGACACTCAGCTGGCCTGTACAGGTGAAAATAGAATGATTATTGAGAGCTGAGAATCAAAACAGATGATAATGCAAACACTGCACAAGTCAGGGAGAACCCATGCAAAGAAAAAGAATTTGTGTTTCAAAGTGTTAATGAAGAGTTTGAAACTTTGAAACATCAACTCCATTTATCGCTACGCAGTCTCTGACAAACCTGCTAAGTTGTATATGTGTTGCTCTGGATTTCCAGCATCTACAGAATACCTTGTGTCTCTACAAGTTTCTGAGTATCATTGACTGTAAAGGAGACACTTTGGGGTGTGTAGAGGATTCTGAGGAGTGAGGCTGGAGCTGGGTCAGTGTGGAGTGTGTAGGGACAGTGGAGGATGAGGCTGGGTCAGATTCGAGTGTGTTAGGGACAGTGAGGAGTGGGGCTGGGGCTGGTCAGTGTGGGTTGTGTTGGGGACATTGGAGAGTGAGGCTGGGTCAGTGTGGTGTGTGTTGGGGACAGTGGAGAGTGAGACTGGGTCAGTATGGGGTGTGTAAGGGACAGTGGGGAGTGAGGCTGGGTCAGTGTGGGGGGTGTTGGGGACAGTGGAGAGTGAGGCTGTTGGTCAGTGTGGGGTGTTGGGGACAGTGGGGAGTGAGGCTGGGTCAGATTCGAGTGTGTTGGGGACAGTGAGGAGTGGGGCTGGGGCTGGGTCAGTGTGGGGTGCGTTGGGGACAGTGGAGAGTGAGGCTGGGTCAGTGTGGTGTGTGTTGGGGACAGTGGAGAGTGAGACTGGGTCAGTGTGGGGTGTGTAAGGGACAGTGGGGAGTGAGGCTGGGTCAGTGTGGGGGGTGTTGGGGCCAGTGGAGAGTGAGGCTGTTGGTCAGTGTGGGGTGTTGGGGACAGTGGGGAGTGAGGCTGGGTCAGATTCGAGTGTGTTGGGGACAGTGAGGAGTGGGGCTGGGGCTGGGTCAGTGTGGGGTGCGTTGGGGACAGTGGAGAGTGAGGCTGGGTCAGTGTGGGGTGTGATGGGGACAGTGGGGAGTGAGGCTGGGTCAGTGTGGTGTGTGTTGGGGACAGTGGAGAGGGAGGCTGTTGGTCAGTGTGGGGTGTTGCAGACAGTGGGGAGTGAGGCTGGGTCAGTGTTTGTTGTGTTGGGGACAGTGGAGAGTGAGGCTGGGTCAGTGTGGGGTGTATTGGGGCTAGTGGGGTGTGAGGCTGGGTCAGTGTTGGCTGTGTCGGGGACAGTGGAGGTTGAGGCTGGGACACTGTAGCGTGTATAGAGGACAGTGGGGGTGGAGACAGGGTCTGTGCAATGTGTGTAGGGACGGTGGGGAGTGAGTCTGGAGCTGGCCCAGTGTATGATGTATAGTGAACAGTGGGGAGTGAGGCTGGGGCTGTGTTAGTTTGGGGTGTGTAGGGGAGTGAGTCTGGAATACTGAATCTTTTTAGAGATCAAAGGATCTGCCATAAAACCAATCCCCGCCACTCCACTCAGAGAGATCCCTGGAAGAAGTTAGAGTACCTGCTATCTCCCGTTTCCAAGATAACCTTGGCCACGGGTGACCCCGGGGAACAAACGGGTCCCCTCAGAGCTGTTCCATCTTTCTAAATTTTTTCTATCTTCTTTCGGGTGTTCCTGTTCGTGGGTGCTGTCGTTAGGGGATCAGCAGGCCGAGTCCAAGCGGGCGGTGTTGATCTAGAATTATTTTTCCGATTCCCTTTCTGGGGCTTGCCGTTCCTATTACCCCTTTTACCTGTCTGTTAATTGTTCTCTGCAAAGGCTGTAAACACTTCAGACAAACAGAGACTCAAAGACATACAATTGTATCCACCATATAATTGTCTTTCCTTTTTCCATTGGCCAATGGATCCAGATTCTAATCTCAAGGTCTCCGTTGCCTTAGTTTAATACCGTCCTTTAATTGCCTTCATTTTAATACCGTGCTTTCATTGCCTTCGTTTTAATACCATGCTTTTATCAGAGCTCTCAGGCTCCTTCTTCCAAAGCTTGTCTTGTTCTGAGTCTGAAGTCAAAGATGGTCACCGGCCGGTATGGGGCAACTCCACTCCCTACCCCGGTCTGACTTCTATCCTTCAAGCAAGTCTCATGGATGGGTACGCCGGTCCGATGTTGATAAGAAAGCTTCTCCGATATGGGTTCATTGGGATCCCGTGTCATAGGGATCCCATCCTCGTCGCCAGATTCTAGAAACATAGAAAATCTACAGCACAATACAGGCCCTTCGGACCACGGAGTTGTGCCGAACATGTCCCTACCTTAGAAATTACTTGGCTTACCTATAGCTCTCTGTTTTACTAAGCTCCATGTGCCTATCTAAAAGTCTCTTAAAAGACCCTATGGTATCCAGCTCCACCACTGTTGCCAACAGCCCATTCCACGCACTCACCACTCTTTGAGCAAAAAAACCTACCCCTGACATCTCCTCTGTACCTACTCCCCAGCACTGTAAACCTGTGTCCTCTTGTGGCAACCATTTCAGCCCTGGGATAAAGCCTCTGGATATCCACACGATCAATGCCTCTCATCATCTTATACGCCTCTTTCAGGTCACCTCTCATCCTCCGTTGCTCCAAGGAGAAAAGGCCGAGTTCACTCAACCTATTCTCATAAGGCATACTCCTCAATCCAGGCAACATCCTTGTAAATCTCCTCTGCACCCTTTCTATGGCTTCCACATCCTTCCTGTAGTGAGGCAACCAGAAATGAGCACAGTACTCCAAGTGGGGTCTGACCAGGGTCCTATATAGCTGCAACATTACATCTCAGCTCCTAAATTCAGTTCCACGATTGATGAAGGCCGATACACCGTACGCCTTCTTAACCACATTCTGTTAGAGAATTTAGTACTGATCAAACACAAAGTAGGCTCGAAGCTTGTTACCACCTTAATTCGTGAATTTATGGGGAACCTTTCCACATGTCTCCATCAACATGAGGTTACAATTCAAATGTATACAGTAAATCTAATCACATGAGGTCAGCCCGTCTCCAAACATTGTTTCTGCAATTTATACAACATTAGTACCTATCCAATAGGTTACTCGTAAACACAAAATACTCTGCAGATGCTGGGGTCAAAGCAACACTCACAACACGTTGGAGAAACTCAGCAGGTCGGACAGCATCTGTGGAAATGATCAATTAACGTTCCGGCCCGAAATGTTGACTGATTGTTTCCACGGATGCTGCCCGACCTGCTGAGTTCCTCCAGCGTGTTGTGAGTGTTCCAATAGGTTACTCATTGCTCAGAGTACCAAACAAGCTGCTAATCATGTTGTCTCTCAGAGGATTAGCACCCATGCAATCGGTTCCTCATTGACGACATGATCTATTGTTTGTTAAGACAAAGAAGGTAGTCCCATTCTGTTTTTTTTTCATACTCTCCCCACAATTCTGCTAACTCCCCGTCCTCAAGCCCATTCCTCCACAAGAGGGTCATGTAGACCTCCATTCCCCACCCACCCTAAACTCCACAACTCCCCTCAATTCCCGGCACCTTTGATGTCCAAAGAACTACAATGAACCTTGAATTTACATAGTAGTCTGAGAAACCATGGCTTACTGAATTCCAAAGGTCTGCAGCCCTCTGATGAGGAATTCCTCATGACCCCAGAGCCCCAGTCCAGAGACTGATCTCAGACACGGGCAGCTCACCCCAGATGTTCATACCACTGGCTCCAGTCCTTAGGTCAGTCGCAGGAGGAACAAGTTAGACTGGTCTCTGTGAGTGGTGGGAAGGCGATGAGTGAGCAGAGAATGGGATTGTAGAGATAGGGGAGTGTAGACAAGATTTTTTAACGTATAAAGAAGATAATTAAATTCAACACCTTGTCACTTGGTGCTGAATGGTCTCACCCCAGCCCATTGAAACAACTTTACATCAAACATGGGTCCTGATGTCTCACACAGAAAATGTTGGAGGAACTCGTCGGTCAGGTAGCATCCAAAAAGAGAAATAAACAGTTGTCATTTTGGGCTGAGACCCTTCATCAGGACTGGAGAGGAAGTGTGAAGAAGCGAGAATAAGAAGATGGGAAAGGGAGGGGGACAAGCTGACAGGTGATTGGTAAAGTCAGGTGAGGGAGAATGTAGGTGGGACGGGGAGGGGTACGAAGTAAGAAGCTGGGAAGTGAGAGGTGGAGAAAGTAAAACGGGCCGAAGAAGAGGAAAGCTTATAGGAGAGGAGAGTGAACTGAGGGAGAAAGGGGAGGAGGAGGGACACCAGAGGGAGATGATAGGTTGCTGAGGAGAAGAGAAGGGATAACAGGAGAGCCAGAGTGGGGAACAGAAAAAAAGAGAAGGGGGAGGGTGAGAAATTACTGGAAGTTTGAGAATTCAGTGTTTATGCTGTCAGGTTGGAGGCTAACCAGACAGAATATGAGATGTTGCTCCTCTAACCTGAGAGGGCTGATCACTTACACATTTAACTGGTTTCATGGCTGTGGAGATGTTTACAAATTGTCCCTCCCAAACCAACGATGAGGCCTATATCAACATTTCCACATTAGTGTGGCTTGTGCAAACATGACAAGTACAATGCCAACCATGGTGTCAGTTCCTTTGGGTGCCAGTGGGCATAGGCTTAAGCGAGGGATTCGCAGTTTTTTTCTTGGGGTCAAGAAGATGTGGCGTCAAGTCACAGTATGATGTGTCTGGGTCTGATGCTGCTCATTGTGGGAGTACATCAGCTTGGAGTTACAGAGGTCAGCGCTTCCCTCTCTGATCGGTGAACACCAGGAAGGCAGTGGTAGAGTTGCCACGTGGATGTACAGATCTCTAAAATGCCATTTACATTCCAGTGGATCCACTTTACTGTCCTGTCTCTGAGAAGCAGAACTCTACACTGTTGCAGTGCAACTTGAATTATTCAGCAAACGCCCAGCAGGTATGAGAAGTTCTTCTGATGTTCACTCACTCTGTTTCTCCAAGGAGCAAACTTAACTTCCATTATCCCCAGATGTGGATCTATTGGAATGTTTTCCTGCAGACGCAGTCCTCACCAGAGTCAGCAGTGTTTCTTGGGCTGTCAGTGATCATGTGGGTACCAAAGAGAATTAGTTTTAATTTGGCATAATGTTCAGCACAGATATTGTGGGCTGAATGGCCTGTTCCTGAGCTGTACTGTGCTATGATCTGTGTATTATGGAAAACAGAGCTAGAGAGGAGCAGATGTGAAGGGAGGGAGTGTGGACTGGGTAGAGAGGGCATAGGAAGGTCCAGAACTAGTGGGCAGAGTCTGAAAGTTTGGGCCACGCCTTTCAGGAGTGAAATTTGAAAAGACTTGTACACAAAATGGTGGTGGAAACTAGTAATTAAACACCAAAATAAACTAATCCATTCAACCTACACAACGTCCATATCCATGATTCCCTGAATGTTCCTGTCCTTATCTAAGAGTTCTTAAATGTCTCTATCATGATGTAAAGAGAATATAAAGGAATGAGTTTAACATTAGCATCAATGGGAGTTTAGGGGTCAACATAGACTCAATGGGCTGAGGGACCTGTTTCCATGCTGTCTGAATTCATGACTGAATTTTAACTTGATCAGCTGATCGTTGGTCCATGCCTCTGGATTGTTTGGCCAAGAACTGTACCACAGTTCTGCCAGACCCTATACAGCATGTTGGAATGCTCTGAGACTGCATAGGGCATTGGATAAAGGGTCAGTCTTATTTTAGGCCATTCCTTCCTGCTTTTCCATGATCAGGAGTGTCCTTTCATTGACCCCATGACCTCTAGTAAGAGTTGCCATTCTACACTATGTTGGAGTCACCTGTGAAAGGTTTCATTTTCAGACTTTATCTTAGAGGCTTCATCTTCAGACATTATTTTTTTCAGATTGCTTGTTACTCTTGATTATTGCTGTTTGTTTGGTTGTCCTAGTACTTTTAACTGTTGTCTTGTTCCTCTGCCCAGTTAAACTCTGCAGAAGACGTGCTGAAGTTAGCTGATTGCTACCATGATAAAATCTGTCAGAATTTCAGTGGGACAAAGGATACCAAGGTAAGGAATTAGAAGCCTAACAATTTTATCCTGTGGTAAAAATGGTGTGTTCCTGAGGTGGAGAGAGTAAAGAGGATATTTACAAGGATATAGTCAGGAGGATTTTGACTGAGGAATGACTGATAAAGTTGGCTTTCTTGGAGCAGAGAGCACTGAGGATATATAAAGGTCTGTTCACCTCTCCAGAAACATCAGTAACAATGGACAAGAAGTATTTGGAAGAAAGTAGGAAGGAAGTTGAACAGACACTTTCCTCAGCCAGAGGATCTTGAATACATTGTCAGAAAGAGAGGCAAAGATACTGTATCTAAAAAGTACACTACCTGAGGGGGGCTTTTTTCTGCCGGAACTGACAAGGTGATTTGTTGTTTTCACATTACAATCTATAAGACACGGTTGGGCAAACTTGGGTCTTTTCTCTGGAGCATAGATAGAGTAAGCAGTCAGAATCTTCCTCCCAGGGTAGAAATGCCAATACTGTAGGACATGCATTTAAGGTGAGAGTGGGGAAGTTTAAAACAGATGTGTGGGACAGGTGTTGGATGTCAGGAACAGGCTGCTGGACGTAATGGTGGGAATAGTGGTGTTGAAGACTCTATTCAATAAACGCATGAAGTTTCAGGGAATGGAGGGATATACTGTAGATAATGTGGATACAGAAGAGAAATGGTTTAATTTTGGCATCATGTTCAGCACAGATATTGTGGGCTGAATGGCCTGTTCCTGTGCTATGATCTGTGTATTAAGGGAAACAGAGCTGAGAGGAGCAGATGTGAAGGGAGGAAGTGTGGGGTGTAGACAGAGTAGGGAGAGCAGAGGAAGGTCCAGAACAAGAGGGCAGAGTCTGAAAGTTAAAGCCATGCCTTTCAGGAGTGAAATTTCAAAAGATTTGCACACCCAGCTAGTGGTGGAAAATCAGAACACTCCTCAGTGACCCATCAATTTTGGGTCAAAGTTGGATTCCAGACCCGAGATGGATGGATTTTGTTAACTGAAGGTAGTAACGGGGTGGGAGAATTATCACCAGATGGAGCTAGGTTACATGGGTTCTAAGGAATGGCGGAATGTTCTTACAACACCTTTCTCATCGATTCATAGGAAATTCACAAAACAACATTGCTCTTGCCCCCACAATGTCTGCACTGGGATGGTTACCAGAGGATGAGGGACAAAAAAGAGGTGGAGAAAGGGAAAGGATTGAGCAAGTGGGAGCAGTGGAACAGAAGGCAATGGAGAAAGAGAGGTAGTCAAAGTTGGAAGTGAAGGGAGAGAAAAAGGGTGTTGGAGTAGAAGGGAGAGGAAAAAGGAACGCAGGTGGAGAACGATTCAACAATTAATACAGTAGAAATAAAAATCAGAAAGGCATACAAATCCTTTATTGAAGAATAGAACTTGTTAAAGGAAAACTAATAGAACTGCTAATCAAAGTCAATTTATTATCAAGGTTCATATACGTCACCATATGCAACACTGAGGTTCATTTCCTTGCAGATATTCACTGGAAAATGAAGACATACAATACAATTTACTAAGAACTATAAATAACAAAGGGTGACAAATGACAAACGTGCAAAAGAAAATAAATCCTGGAAATAATGAAAAATGTAAATAGGTAATAGTGAGTCGTAGAGTCCTTGAAAAAGGGTTTGTTGGTTGTGGAATCAGTTCAGTGTTGAGAATCACAGAATAAAGTTTATCATCACTGACATGTCATGAAATCTGTTGTTTTGAGTAGTTGTACAGTCTAAGATAAATTATTCTGATTTGACGATCTTCACTTTTGATGGGCTCTATTGGGTTTTTTGTTTTGTGGCTGCCTGTAAGGAAATTAATCTTAAGGTTGCATGTAGTATATATACTTTGATATTAAATGTACTTTGAACTTTAAAATTACAACAAATAAATAGTGTAAAAGTGGAATAGTGAGGTTCACAGACCATTCAGAAATCTGATGGTGTGGGGAAGAAGCTGTTCCTGAAATGTTGAGCGTGCATTTGTAGGCTTCTCTACCTCCTTGATGGTAGTTATGAGAAGAGAGCATGTCCTGGTGGCGATGGTCCTGAATGATGGATGCTGCATTCCTGAGGCACTGCCTTTTGAAGATATCCTCAGTGGTGGGGAGGGTTGTACCATGATAGGTCTGGCGGAGTGTACAACCCTTTTCAGTCTCTTTCAAACCTGTTTTTAGAGCCTCCATTCCAGGCAGTACTGCAACCAGGCAGAATTCATTGCAGAAATCTGCTGGAAGGTTTGGTGACATACCAAATCTCTCAAACTCCTAATGAAGTCTAACCACCAATGTGCCTTCATGATCACATTAACGTTTTGGGCCTAGAATAGAATCTCGAACGTTGACACCCAGGAACATGAAGCTTCTCCCTCTTTCCACTGCTAGTCCCTACTAAAGTAGAACATGCTGGAAATCTCAGCCTGTTTGGCAGTACCGATGGAAAGAGAAACCAGTCAACATTTTGTGTTAGTCACCCTTCCACAGAACTGGGGCAAGAGCAAATGGAAATTGCTGGACTCTGCAGGTCAGCCAGCATCTGTGGAGAGGGAAACAGAATTAATGTTCTTACTCAGTGACCCTTCAATGGAAAACTAGCATTTTCCATTTTTTGACATCCAGCATCTGTAGTATTTTGCTTCTCAATTTATTAAGTGTTTCTTTTCATCTCTAGGATTTGATGACGTTTGTAAACAATGTTCTTAATAGTTCGCGGCTGGATAGCATGGACACCACTCAAAGGCTGGAGGTGGCAACGGCCACAGTGGACCTCTTGGACAACATGGCAATGGTGATTGCTCTTAAACTACCCAGTTCAAAGGCAGAGACCATAGAAACAAATTCTTTTGGTAAAGTATTGGACACTGAAAACATTGACCACTGGAGCAAAGGTCCTCATTGCTAGTTATCGAGTCTGTGAAACTGGTTTCAAGTTAAAGGAGGGAAATGTGGAGATTAGTTTCTAAATAATCATCTGGATTTGGAAATGATCAGCATGTTGACTCTTGATAGAAATCTTTGTTTAATATGTCTAAAGTTTAAATATCAACCAAGCGACACGAAATATGGGAGAAAGGAAAATGCTGGAAGTAGTTGACTGGTCAGACAGCGTCCATGGAAAGAGAAACAGTTCATGTTCATGTTGAAGAAGTTAACTGTTTCACATTCTAATGTTTCTGCCTGACCTGCTGAATTTACCAACATTTTCTACTTTTATTTCTGATTTCATGAGGTTGCTTTGAAAGGCTGTGCTGAAGCATGCTGTGTGACTGATAGTCAGTTCTCATGTGTTGCAACTGTTATGACATCTTCTCAGGAAATTTGATAATGATCACTGTCAGCCAGGTTTCCTGTTCCCCAGAACACTGCAGAAATGATTGATGGAAGAGGCTGTTTCTTGCTTGTATGGTGCTGACTTTGCCAGCAACTAAGTGTAGTCCCATTCTTTCTGTTCTCACCCTCACTGCTGTCTGTAGAGCACAATGTCTGGGTTCCTGTCCAGTGCAGAACTGAGGCATGGGACAATCTGTCATCTGCTCTGTTGGTGTGAATACAAGGCACTAAATCATAGAAAAGCAGAAGAATTATACCAAGAACATAAGAAATCGGAGCAAGAGTAGGTCACCTGGCCCATCGAGCCTGCTCCACCATTCAGTTACTTCATGGCTGATCTGGCCATGGACTCATTTCCACCTACCTACCTTTTCCCCATAACCCTTAATACCCTTACTATGCAAAAATCTATCCAACTTTGTCTGAAATATATTTACTGAGGTAGTCTCCACTGCTTCATTGGGCAGAGAATTCCACAGATTCACCGCTCTTCAGGAATCAAAAGCAGTTCCTCCTCATCTCCATCCTAAAACTACTTCTGCGAATCTTGAGGCTATTTCCCCTAGTTTTTGTCTCACCTACCAGTGGAAACAACTTTCCTGCCTCTATCCTAGCTATCTCTTTCATACTTTTAAATGTTTCTATAAGATCTCCACTCATTCTTCCGAATTCCAGTGAGTACTGACCCAGGTGATTTAATCTCTCCTCATAGTCTAAACCCCTCATGTCTGAAATCAACCTGGTGAACCTCCTCTCCACTGCCTCCAAAGCCAGTATATCCTTCCTCAAGTAAGGAGACAGAATTGCATGCAGTACTCCAGGTGCGACCTCACTAGTATCCTGTACAGTTGCAGCATAACCTCCCTGCTCTTAACTTCAATTCCTATTGCAATGAAGGTCAATATTCCATTTCCCTTCTTGATAGCCTGTTGCACCTGCAAACCAACATTTCATGCACAAGCACTTCCAGGTCCCTCTGGACAGCAGCATATGGCAATATTTTTACAATTTAAATAATAAGCTGCTCTTCTAGTTTTCCCTCCAAAGTGGATAACCTCGCATTTACCAATGTTGTACTCCATCTGCAAGATCCTTGCCCAATCACTTAACCTATCTACATTGGTATGCAAAAGTTTGGGCACCCTGGTCAAAATTTCTGTTACTGTGAATAGTTAAGTGAGTAGAAGATGAACTGATCTCCAAAAGTCATAAAGTTAAAGATGAAACATTCCTTTCATATTTTAACTATCTCCTTTGATCGGAGGCTGTGAATTTGTCGGTCTTAATTTTTTTTTGCCCTATTTGGGCAGAAAAGTTTATTTTTGATTACTTAATATGGTTGCTAAACTTTCTTTTTAACTGCGTCATTTCTTTCTTTTTCCCAGGGGATTCTGGGTGGTTACTTCCTCATCGTCATTTTACGTATTTCCTTTGTGGCCTTAAATTTTGTAGTTTTTTAAAAATCTATTTTGTAGGTTTTTATAACTAGTTTATGTTAATAATCTCATTTTTTTTGTTGTTTTGTTTACTCATGGGTCTGGGGTTTATTGCGGTTTTTTATATTTTCTGGCTTTTATTCTGTTATGTGTTTATTTTAATTGAGTTATCTTTTTTTTATTCTTTTACTGTTTTATAATCAGCTGATCTTTTTTATATTTACACTTTCTTTAGGGAGCGTATACCGGAAGTCATGGGGGTAGTTTTAGTGCTTGCTTCTTTTGGGCTGGTCTGCGTTAGATTTAGCCTTGAGTCATGGGGTGGGGGGTGGTGGGAGGGGCTTCATGTTTTAGTTTCTTTCTTCTTGGGCTATATACATTATTGAAGTATTGGCTGCGTTCTTCTTCCCGGTATCTCTTGCATGTTCTGTTCCCTTTCCGGGTTCGTGGGTCGAGCCTATCGTCAATCCTCCTTGTTGCGGGTTGACTTTAGGGTTTATGGAGTTTATTATTAATTTTGTCTCCTGGAATACTAATGGTCTTAATCATCCTATGAAAAGGAAAAAAGTTTTTAAAGTGTTCCGGAGACTTAAAGCACAAATTTTATTTTTACAAGAGACCCATGTGCGGAGGGGGGACAGATTACGTTTTTTTAAATTCTGGAAGGGAGAACAGTTTCATTCGAACTCCAATGCTAAGATTCGAGGTGCCTCTATTTTTATAGACTCCTCAGTTACTTTTATACAACATGATATTATTTCTGATCCGAATGGTAGATTTCTATTAGTTAGTGGTTTACTATTTAATAAAAAAGTAGTTTTGGTTAATGTTTATGCTCCTAATATGGACTGTCCGGAATTTTATAAATCATTATTTAATCAGTTTCTGAATTTGAATGAGTTTTCATTGATCTGGGGCGGAGATCTTAATACCTGTTTGTCTCCAGCTTTGGACCGTTCGGCCCCTCTACGGACCTTACCTAATAAATCCGCAACTTTGATTAATTCATTCCTTTCTGATTCTGGGTTGACGGACATTTGGCGTTTTTTGCATCCTCAGGAAAAAGATTTTTCTTTTTTTTCACATGTTCACCATTCCTATTCAAGAATTGATTATTTCTTTACTGATTCTCATCTTATTTCCTCAGTGATTAAATGTGATTATGATTCTATAACCATTTCGGTTCATGCTCCACTTAAGCTTTCTATTAAAATTCTGGCCAATATACAAAATAATAGACAATGGCGTTTTAATTCGCTGTTGCTTCAGGACTCGGACTTCGTTAACTTTATGAATGAACAGATTGATCTTTTTTTACAATTAACTATACAGAGGATATTTCTGTCAACATTCTTTGGGACACTTTTAAAGCTTATATTCGTGGTCAGATTATTTCGTATTCTGTTGCTTTGAGGAAGAAGCTGAAGCAGGAGGAGTTGGTAATTGTGGACAAGATTAAGGAAATTGATAAGAAATATGTTATAGCTCCTTCTGAGGAGTTATATAAACAAAGAACCGAACTTCAAATGGAACACAGTTTATTACTCTCGTCCTCGATTGTAAACCAATTAAAGAAAACAAGAAGTGAATTTTATGTACACAGTGACAAAATTGGCAAACTGTTGGCTAATCAACTGAAGTCTAATTATGCTAAATCTCAAATTAATCAGATTTATAATCAAAATGATCGACTGATACTTGATCATGTGGGGATTAATCAAACCTTCTGTGATTTTTACTCTTCCTTGTATCAATCAGAGTCTCCTCGAGATTCTAAATATATGAATGATTTTTTAGATAATTTAGACTTCCCTGAGATTTCACAGGATATGTCTTCTATGTTAGATACTCCTATTACCACGGATGAGATTAAGAATGTTATTTTCTCTATGAGTTTGGGGAAAGCTCCTGGCCCTGATGGGTTTACCGTAGAATTTTATAAATGTTTTGCTCCCTCATTAATCCCTTGGTTCTGTAGGGTTTTTGAGGCTTCATTAAAACTTGGTAAACTTCCTGAATCTTTCAATAGAGCATCAATTTCTCTAATATTAAAGAAGGATAAAGATCCTGCTCAATGTGCATCTTATAGACCAACATCTTTATTAAATGTTGATTCTAAAGTTTTTTCTAAGTTATTGGCAAATAGATTAGAAAAAGTACTTCCTTCTATTATTTCGGAAGACCAAACGGGTTTTATTAAAGGTCATTACTCTTTTTATAATATTCGCACACTGTTAAATATTGTTTATACTCCCTCACAAAATGTTCCTGAGTGTGTTATCTCTTTAGATGCTAAGAAAGCTTTTGATAGAGTAGAATGGCCTTATTTATTTAAGGTGCTTGAAATGTTTAATTTTAGCTCGAAATTTATATCCTGAATTAAACTGTTATATCATTCTCCTGTGGCCTCGGTCCGTACTAACTCTTTAAGTTCACCTTTTTTCCCTCTTTTTCGAGGTACTCAACAAGGTTGTCGTCTTAGTCCCTTATTATTTGATATTGCATTCGAACCTCTTGCAATTGCCATTCGAGAATCTCCAAATATTACTGGGATAACTCGGGGCTTAAAGTCCCATAAAATATCACTCTATGCTGATGATTTACTTTTATATATTTCTAATCCCCAAAAATCCATCCCGGCTGTTTTAGAGCTATTAGCACAATTTGGTCTTTTTTCAGGTTATAAATTAAATCTTAGTAAGAGTGAACTCTTTCCGATTAATAAACAACTTCCCTTATATTATAAATTTCCATTTAAATTGATTAATAATTATTTTTCATATCTTGGGATTAAAATTACTTGTAAATACAAAGATTTATTTAAGACTAACTTTTTACCATTAATAGACCATATTATTCAACTTTCATCTAAATGGTTTCCTTTATATTTAACTTTCATTGGTCGTATTAATGCAGTTAAGATGTTTTTTTTGCCAAAATTTTTATATATATTTCAGGCATTACCAATCTTTGTTCCAAAATCTTTTTTTGACAAAGTCGACTCTAAAATTTCTTCATTTATTTGGCAGAATAAAAACCCGAGACTGGGTAAAATACATTTACAGAAAGCTAAGAGAGATGGAGGCTTAGCATTACCTAACTTTAGATTTTATTATTGGGCAATTAATATTCGACATATGAAATTCTGGTTACTTGACCAGGATATACTATCTATTCCTAAATGGGTAGCATTGGAATTATAATCTGTTCAGGGTTTTACACTTGGCTCTATTTTAGGTTCCTCTCTTCCTTTTGATTTGAAACGCCTTAAACAGGTGTCTAACCCGATAGTTAAATATACCTTTCGTATTTGGTTTCAATTCAGAAAATTTTTTGATCTTAATCAATTTGGGTTAGCGATTCCTATTTTAGGTAACATATTTTTTCCTCCCTCTTTTACGGATCGTGCTTTTCAAATTTGGAAGACTAAGGGTATTTCACGGTTTTTGGATTTATTTTTAGATGGTTCCCTTATGTCTTTTGAACAATTATCTAATAAATATAACTTATCAAGAATACATTTTTTTAGATATCTACAAGTTAGAAATTTCCTAAGTACTATACTTTCTTCCTTTCCAATGCTTCCTCCTACATACATTTTAGATACTATAATTAACCTTAATCCATGTCAGAAAGGTGCATCGGCTATGATTTATAATATTATTATGAGACTTAGGAAAGCTCCATTTGATAAGATTAGGGTAGATTGGGAACAGGAATTGGGGTTTATCATTTCCGTGGATGACTGGGGGCAGATTTTACAATTAGTCAATACTTCCTCTATCTGTGCTAAACATTCCCTAATTCAATTTAAAGTTGTTCATAGAGCACATATGTCCAAAGATAAATTAGCGTGCTTTTATTCTCATATTAATCCTTTTTGTGATAGATGTCCGGGGCAGATAGCCTCTTTAACTCATATGTTTTGGTCTTGCCCTACTCTGGAAACTTTTTGGAGAGACATTTTTAATATTATCTCCAAGGTATTGAATATAGATATCTCTCCTCACCCTATTACTGCTATCTTTGGACTACCTAAAAATTCCAATAATCTTTCCCCTTCAGCCCGTAGAATGATTGCATTTCTTACTTTAATGGCGAAAAGATGTATCTTACAAAATTGGAAAGAGCTTAATGCTCCAACTACCTTTTTTTGGTTTTCTCAGACGTTATTATGCTTGAATTTGGAGAAAATTAGAAGCAATCTTTATGATTCCTCATTTAAATTTGAACAGATTTGGAGATCTTTTATTCAATATTTTCATTTAATGTAATAAATACCCTTCTTGTTTTTTTTTTACTGTTTTTAATGGAGGTCGGGATTGAGGACGTGATTTTAAGTTTATTAACTCTGTTTGGTTTCAAGTTAGCCCATTGCTTTGCTTTGCTTTTGGTTAGTTGCACGGTGGGTTTTTTTTTGGGTTTTTTTTTTCCTTTTCTCTATTGATATATATATAAAAATTAGTATACTATTATGTTACCTTGGTATGTTATGTTTAAATTACATTGTTTGTCGTATTTTTTTGTATTAATATCTTCTGTAATTTTATTATATTCTAACAGTGTATTAGTGTCTATATGGCTTACCTTTTTGTA
This sequence comes from Mobula hypostoma, assembly GCF_963921235.1. NCBI lineage: Eukaryota > Metazoa > Chordata > Chondrichthyes > Myliobatiformes > Myliobatidae > Mobula > Mobula hypostoma. Next base: position 22,244,697 of record NC_086125.1, read on the forward strand.
TACTTATTCAATAAAAAGATTTAAAGAGAAAGAAACATTCCTTTCAAGATTTTAAGCGAGAATAGTGTATTATTTTTGTTTTGTAGAATTTTAGACTGAAAAAAAGGAAAGAAGCACCATGCAAAAGTTTGGGCACCCCAAGAGATTTGAGCTCTCAGATAACTTTTACCAAGCTCTCAGACCTTAATTAGCTTGTTAGGGCTATGGCTTGTTCACAGTCATCGTTAGGAAAGGCCAGGTGATGCAAATTTCAAAGCTTTATAAATACCCTGACTCCTCAAACCTTGTCCCAACAATCAGCAGCCATGGGCTCCTCTAAGCAGCTGCCTAGCACTCTGAAAATGAAAATTAATGATGCCCACAAAGCAGGGGAAGGCTATAAGAAGATAGCAAAGCGTTTTCAGGTAGCTATTTCCACAGTTTGCAATGTAATTAAGAAATGGCATTTAACAGGAACAGTGGAGGTCAAGTTGAGGTCTGGAAGACCAATAAAACCTTCTGAGATAACTGCTTGTAGGATTGCTAAAAAGGCAAATCAAAACCCCTGTTTGACTGCAAAAGACCTTCAGGAAAGTTCAGCAAACTTTGGAGTGGTGGTGCACTGTTCTACTGTGCAGCGATATCTGCACAAATATGACCTTCATGGAAGAGTCATCAGAAGAAAACCTTTCCTGCGTCCTCACCACAAAATTCAGCATCAGCAGTTTGCAAAGGAACATCTAAACAGGCTTGATGCATTTTGGAAACAAGTCCTGTGGAGTGATGAAGTTAAAATAGAACTTTTTGACCACAATGTGCAAAGGTATGTTTGGAGAAAAAAGGGTGCAGAATTTCATATAAAGAACACCTCTCCAACTGCTAAGTATGGGGGTAGATCGATCATGCTTTGGGCTTGTGTTGCAGCCAGTGACATGGGGAACATTTCACTGGTAGAGGGAAGATTGAAATCAATTAAGTACCAGCATATTCTGGAAGCAAACATCACACCATCTGTAAAAAAAGCTGAAGGTGAAAAGAGAATGGCTACAACAGGATAATGATCCTAAACGTACCTCAAAATCCACAATGGACTACCTCAAGAGGCGCAAGTTGAAGGTTTTGCCATGGCTCTCACTGTCCGCCAACCTAAATATCATCAAAAATTTATGGATAGACCTCAAAAGAGCAGTGCATGCAAGACAGACCAAGAATCTCACAGAACTTGAGGCCTTTTGCAAGGAAGAATGGGCGAAAATCCCCCAAACAAGACTTGAAGGACTCTTAGCTGGCTATAGAAAGCATTTACAAGCTGTGATACTTGCCAAAGGGGGTGTTACTAGGTACTGACTATGCAGGGTACCCAGACTTTTGCTTTGGGCCCTTTTCCTTTTTCGTTATTTTGAAACGTAAAAGATGGAAATAAAAAAGTAATCTTGCTTAAAATATTAAAGAAATGTGTCATCTTTAACTTTATGCCTTTTGGAAATCAGGTCATCTTTTACTCGCTTAGCTATTCACAGTAAAAGAAATTTTGACCAAGGGTGCCCAAACTTTTGCACGACCATATAACCATATAGCAACTACAGCACGGAAACAGGCCATCTCGGCCCTTCTAGTCCATGCCGAACTGTTACTCTCACTCAGTCCCACTGACCTGCACTCAGCCAATAACCCTCCAGTCCTTCCCTGTCCATATAGCTATCCAATTTAACTTTAAATGACAACATGGGTGACTTCAATCTACATGTAGACTGGGTGAACCAAATTGGTAAAGGTGCTGAGGAAGAGGATTTCTTGGAATGTATGCGGGATGGTTTTTTGAACCAACATGTCGAGGAACCGACTAGAGAGCAGGCTATTCTGGACTGGGTTTTGAGCAATGAGGAAGGGTTAATTAGCGATCTTGTCGTGAGAGGCCCCTTGGGTAAGAGTGACCATAATATGGTGGAATTCTTCATTAACATGGAGAGTGACGTAGTTAATTCAGAAACAAAGGTTCTGAACTTAAAGAGGGGTAACTTTGAAGGTATGAGACATGAATTAGCTAAGATAGACTGGCAAATGACACTTCAAGGATTGACGGTGGATATGCAATGGCAGGCATTTAAAGGTTGCATGGATGAACTACAACAATTGTTCATCCCAGTTTGGCAAAAGAATAAATCAAGGAAGGTAGTGCACCCGTGGCTGACAAGAGAAATTAGGGATAGTATCAATTCCAAAGAAGTAGCATACAAATTAGCCAGAGAAAGTGGCTCACCTGAGGACTGGGAGAAATTCAGAGTTCAGCAGAGGAGGACAAAGGGCTTAATTAGGAAGGGGAAAAAAGATTATGAGAGAAAACTGGCAGAGAACATAAAAACGGACTGTAAAAGCTTTTATAGATATGTAAAAAGGAAAAGACTGATAAAGACAAATGTAGGTCCCCTGCAAACAGAAACAGGTGAATTGATTATGGGGAGCAAGGACATGGCAGACCAATTGAATAATTACTTTGGTTCTGTCTTCACTAAGGAGGACATAAATAATCTTCCAGAAATAGTAAGGGACAGAGGGTCCAGTGAGATGGAGGAACTGAGCGAAATACATGTTAGTAGGGAAGTGGTGTTAGGTAAATTGAAGGGATTGAAGGCAGATAAATCCCCAGGGCCAGATGGTCTGCATCCCAGAGTGCTTAAGGAAGTGGCCCAAGAAATAGTGGATGCATTAGTGATAATTTTTCAAAACTCGTTAGATTCTGGACTAGTTCCTGAGGATTGGAGGGTGGCTAATGTAACCCCACTTTTTAAAAAAGGAGGGAGAGAGAAACCGGGGAATTATAGGCCGGTTAGCCTAACGTCGGTGGTGGGGAAACTGCTGGAGTCAGTTATCAAGGATGTGATAACAGCACATTTGGAAAGCGGTGAAATGATCGGACAAAGTCAGCATGGATTTGTGAAAGGAAAATCATGTCTGACGAATCTCATAGAATTTTTTGAGGATGTAACTAGTAGAGTGGATAGGGGAGAACCAGTGGATGTGGTATATTTGGATTTTCAAAAGGCTTTTGACAAGGTCCCACATAGGAGATTAGTGTGCAAACTTAAAGCACACGGTATTGGGGGTAAGGTATTGGTGTGGGTGGAGAATTGGTTAGCAGACAGGAAGCAAAGAGTGGGAATAAACGGGACCTTTTCAGAATGGCAGGCGGTGACTAGTGGGGTACCGCAAGGCTCAGTGCTGGGACCCCAGTTGTTTACAATATATATTAATGACTTGGATGAGGGAATTAAATGCAGCATCTCCAAGTTTGCGGATGACACGAAGCTGGGTGGCAGTGTTAGCAGTGAGGAGGATGCTAAGAGGATGCAGGGTGACTTGGATAGGTTGGGTGAGTGGGCAAACTCATGGCAGATGCAATTTAATGTGGATAAATGTGAAGTTATCCACTTTGGTGGCAAAAATAGGAAAACAGATTATTATCTGAATGGTGGCCGATTAGGAAAAGGGGAGGTGCAACGAGACCTGGGTGTCATTATACACCAGTCATTGAAAGTGGGCATGCAGGTACAGCAGGCGGTGAAAAAGGCGAACGGTATGCTGGCATTTATAGCGAGAGGATTCGAGTACAGGAGCAGGGAGGTACTACTGCAGTTGTACAAGGCCTTGGTGAGACCACACCTGGAGTATTGTGTGCAGTTTTGGTCCCCTAATCTGAGGAAAGACATCTTTGCCATAGAGGGAGTACAAAGAAGGTTCACCAGATTGATTCCTGGGATGGCAGGTCTTTCATATGAAGAAAGACTGGATGAACTGGGCTTGTACTCGTTGGAATTTAGAAGATTGAGGGGGGATCTGATTGAAACGTATAAGATCCTAAAGGGATTGGACAGGCTAGATGCAGGAAGATTGTTCCCGATGTTGGGGAGGTCTAGAACGAGGGGTCACAGTTTGAGGATAGAGGGGAAGCCTTTTAGGACCGAGGTTAGGAAAAACTTCTTCACACAGAGAGTGGTGAATCTGTGGAATTCTCTGCCACAGCAAACTGTTGAGGCCAGTTCATTAGCTATGTTTAAAAGGAAGTTAGATATGGCCCTTGTGGCTACAGGGGTCAGGGGGTATGGAGGGAAGGCTGGGTTCTGAGTTGGATGATCAGCCATGATCATAATAAATGGCGGTGCAGGCTCGAAGGGCCGAATGGCCTACTCCTGCACCTATTTTCTATGTTTCTATGTTTCTATGTAACATCGAACCTGCCTCAACCACTTCCGCTGGAAGCTCGTTCCACACAGCCACCACTCTCTGAGTAAAGAAGTTCCCCCTCATGTTACCCCTAAACTTTTACCCTTTAACTCTCAACTCATGTCCTCTTGTTTGAATCTCCCCCACTCTCAATGGAAAAAGCCTATCCACGTCAACTCTATCTATCCCCCTCATAATTTTAAATACCTCTATCAAGTCCCCCCTCAACCTTCTACCTTCCAAAGAATAAAGACCCAACTTGTTCAACCTTTCTCTGTAACTTAGGAGATGAAACTCAGGTAACATTCCAGTAAATCTTCTCTGTACTCACTCTATTTTGTTGACATCTTTCCTATGATTCGGTGACCAGAACTGTACACAATACTCCAAATTTGGCCTTACCAATACCTTGTACAATTTCAACATTACATCCCAACTCATATACTCAATGCCCTGATTTATAAAGGCCAGGATACCAAAAGCTTTCTTCACCACCCTATCCACATGAGATTTCACCTTCAGGGAACTATGCACCATTATTCCTAGATCCCTCTGTTCTACTGTATTCTTCAATGCCCTACCATTTACCATGTATGTCCTATTTTGATTAGTCCTACCAAAATATAGCACCTCACATTTATCAGCATTAAACTCCATCTGCCATCTTTCAGCCCACTCTTCTAACTGGCCCAAATCTCTCTTCAAGCTTTGAAAACTTACTTCACTGTCCACAAATCCACCTATCTTAGTATCATCTGCATACTTACTAATCCAATTTACCACCCCATCATCCAGATCATTAATATATATGACAAACAACATTGGACCCAGAACAGATCCCTGAGGCACACCACTAGACAGCGGCCTCCAATGTGACAAAATTTATCCACCACTACTCTCTGGCATCTCCCATCCAGCCACTGCTGAATCCATTTTACTACTTCAATATTAATACCTAACGATTGAACCTTCCTAACTAACCTTCCGTGAGGAACCTTGTCAAAGGCCTTACTAAAGTCCATACAGACAACATCCACTGCTTTACCCTCGTCAACTTTCCTTGTAACCTCTTCAAAAAATTCAATAAGATTTATCAAACATGACCTTCCACACACAAATCCATGTTGACTATCCCTAATCAGATCCTGTCTATCCAAATAATTATATATACCATCTCTAAGAATACTTTCCATCCTTTTACCCACCACTGACGTCAAACTCACAGGCCGATAATTGCTAGGTTTACTCTTAGAACATGAGCAATACGCCAATCCTCCGGCACCATCCCCGTTTCTAATGACATTTGAAATATTTCTGTCAGAGCCCCTGCTATTTCCACTCAAGGAAACTTCCTTCAAGGTCCTAGGGAATATCCTGTCACGACCCGGAGACTTATCCACTTTTATATTCCTTAAAAGCGCCAGTACTTCCTCTTGTTTAATCATTTTAGAGTTTCCATAACTACCCTACTTGTTTCCCTTACCTTACACAATTCAATATCCTTCTCCTTCGTGAATACCGAAGAAAAGAAATTGTTCAAAATCTCCATCTCTTTTGGCTCTGCACATAGCCGTTCATTTTGATTCTCTGAGGGACCAATTTTATCTCTCACAATCCTTTTGCTATTAATATAACTGTAGAAACACTCTGAATTTATTTTCACCTTACTTGCCAAAGTAACCTCATATCTTCTTTTAGCTTTTCTAATTTCTTTCTTCAGATTCTTTTTACATTCTTTATATTCCTTCAGCACCTCATTTACTCCAAGCTGCCTATATTTATTGTAGATCTCTCTCTTTTTCTGAACCAAATTTCCAATATCCCTTGAAAACCATGGCTCTCTCAAACTTTTAACCTTTCCTTTCAACCCAACAGGAACATAAAGATTTTGTACCCTCAAAATTTCACCTCTAAATGACCTCCATTTCTCTATTACATCCTTCCCATAAAACAAATTGTCCCAATCCACTCGTTCTAAATCCTTTCGCATCTCCTCAAAGTTAGCCTTTCTCCAATCAAAAATCTCAACCCTGGGCCCAGTCCTATCCTTCTCCATAATTACATTGAAACTAATGGCATTGCGATCACTGGACCCAAAGTGCTCCCCAACACATACCTCTGTCACCTGACTTACCTCATTCCCTAACAGAAGATCCAACACTGCCCCTTCTCTACTTGGTACCTCTATGTACTGCTGCAAAAAACTATCTTGCACACATTTTACAAACTCCAAACCATCCAGCCCTTTTACAGAATGGGTTTCCCAGTCTATGTGTGGAAAATTAAAATCTCCCACAATCACAACCTTGTGCTTACTACAAATATCTGCTATCTCCTGACAAATTTGCTCCTCCAATTCTTGATCCCCATTAGGTGGTCTATAATACACCCCTATAAGTGTTACACCTTTCCCATTCCTCAATTCCACCCAAATAGCCTCCCTAGACGAGTCCTCTAATTTATCCTGCCAAAGCACCGCTGTAATGGTTTCTTTGACAAGCAATGCAACACCTCCCCCTCTTGCCCCTCCAATTCTATCACACCTGAAGCAACGAAATCCAGGAATATTTAGTTGCCATTCACACCCCTCCTGCAACCATGTTTCACTAATAACTACAACATCATATTTCCAGGTATCAATCCATGCTCTAAGCTCATCCACCTTTCTTACAATGCTATTATCATTGAAATTGATGCATTTAAGAAACTCTCCACCTCTTACTCTCTGTTTATCCCTAATGATGCAAACAACTTTGTTATCTTTTTCTTCCTTCTCCCCTACATCTTCGGTCTGAGTGCTCCCATTCTCTGTCCCTGACAGAGACACTGTATATCCCCCTGCAGACTCTCCATATCTTCTGCACAATTTGTTTTTCCACTCAATTTAGTGGTATCGGCAAATTTAGATATACTACACTTGGTCCCCTCTTCCAGATCGTTAGTGTATATCAAGAACAGTTGTGGGCCCAGTACCGACCCCTGTGCACACCGCTCGCCACTGATTGCCAACTAGAATAACATTCATGCATCCCAACTCTCTGGTTTATATTAGTTTATCAATCGTCTATCCAAGCTAATACATCACCCCAACTCTACGCATCCTTATCCTATGGATAAGTCTTTTATGTGGCACCTTATTGAACGCCTTCTGGAAATCCAAGTAAATAACATTCATCTGTTCCCCTCTATCCACTGTGCTCATTATATTCTCAAAGAACTCCAGTGAGTTTGTCAAATAGGACCTGCCTTTGCTGAATCTATGCTTTGTCTGTCTGATGGATCCATTTCTTTCCAGATGCCTCGCTATTGCTTCTTCATCGATAGCTTCAGGCGTTTTCCCAACTACAGATGTTAAACTAACTGGCCGATAATTATTTGCCTTTTGCCTACATCCTATTTTTAACAGTGGTGTGACATTCGCCATTTTCCATTCTGCCGGGACCTGCCCAGAGTCCAGAAAATTTTGGTAAATTATCACCAAAGCCTCTACTATAATTTCTGCCATTTCTTTCAGTACCCTGGGATGCATTCCATCAGGACCAGGGGACTTGTTCATCTTCAGGCCCACAAGTTTGTTCAGCACTACCTCCTAGTGACAGCTATTGTATCGGGGTCCTCACCTCCCATCGCATCCATATTATCTCTCTTTGGCATGTTAGATGTGTCCTTCACCATGAAGACCGACACAAAATAGTCATTCAAAGCCTTGGCCATTTGCTCATTTCCCAATATTAATTCCCCTTCTTGTTCTCCAAGGGACCTCCATTCACTTTAACCAGCCTTTTCTGCTTTATATTCCAGACAAGATGTATCCCCAAACCCTCATTCACATTATATAAGGAGTTATTTAATTTCTTTGTGACCTCACTGTCTGCAAATGTCCCACTCCAATGTGTTCACCGCCACTGTAGTATCATAGGAGCATTGTTGTGCAGGTCATTTTGCCCATTGAAACCATGCTCGGTCTCAACAGGGACATTACAGTCTGGTCATCCTCTGTTTCTTGATTGCCCTGTACACTATCTCTCCAACACTCCCATGTATTTTCCCATTTGAAAACTTGGGATGAAATGCTTCCAGTTCCTATCCAAGCAGTGAGTTCCTTGACCACTCTCTGTGTAGAAAGGGTTTCCCGCCTGGCACCCTTGTTTTAACAATAGTCACCTTTAAACCTCTGTTTGTTGGTTCTCCACCCTTCTTTAATGGAAGAACTTTCTCTTCATTAACTCTGCCCAAACCATTGACAATCTTGAAGATTTTTATCAAATTATCTCTCAACGTTCACTGCTAAAGAAGAACAATGCCACATTCTCTGGTCTGTCAATGGATCTGATGTTCCTCATTGACTGCATCTTCCTGCTCTATCTTCTCTGCACTCCCTCTAAGCATGGTAACCAAATACAAAGTAGCTCAATCATCTTTTATGTTAATTCCACCACACTTCAAAAATAACATGTAGGAGGACGTTCTGAAGTTGAGAAAAAGACTGAGGTCATGAAACTTCGGTGTTCCTGATATAGGAGCGGCAATCCTCACTATCTCTGGTAAGGAGTGAAGATCACTGTCTGTGCCAAGGTTGAGAAGTGCTGGTAAGATATTAGACCTGGTGAACTAACATATTTGAGCCAGAATTTATCATTTTACCTGCTTTTGATCGATGCCACCAGACAGTGAAGACTATGCATGAGTATTTTCTCTCAGTTCTGTGGGAGTTGAGACTAATTGTTTTCTTACTACAGTAAGCTAACTCAGCCCAAGAAAGCCCAGTTGCAAATTGTATCCATCAGATGGGATTCTCAGAATGCCTGAACAAGACCTTGCAGAGAGGCATTGATTAAAGAGTTATCAGCAGAGGTAGAGGTAGAGGTAGAGGTAGAGAGAGAACACATCCTTTTTGCCACTGAATGCTTCACCTTACTTTGCCTTTCCTCATAGTTCTTCAGGTGAAGGTGCCTGAAAGGAACACTGCGAGTGAAGACCAACTGGTGAAATTGGAAACTCAGAATAATTCCTTCGAGATTTACTGGAGAACCATTGCTGGAGAGAATAACACTGGTAAATTTTCTGTCTCTTTCCCATGCTTGTGTACATGGTATAAGAATGAGTTTTACAGACTCATTCACAGGGGATGTTCTACCTTGCCCAAGTTGTTGACTGAACTATTACTCTGTGGGATCAGTCTGTGTTCCCCTACATCAAAATATGCTGCTGTGTTTGGTCTTATTGTGTAATCCTCAGTGAAGACAATTCTGCCTTGAGTAGAAATCAAATGTAGTTTAGAATGAGCAGTGCTTGGCCACTGTTTTTAATCCATGTGTAATCTGACATCAAGATCGAATTTATGGTATCAAACTCTGTATTAAGCTGAGAGACCACTGAGGCAGGGCAGGTTCTGGGAGTGGTGACTCTGAGTCATATGCACAGCCCTATCATGACCCCAAAAGTTCAACGTAATGATCCGGTCATTCAAGCTCTAATCAAGCAGTTTCCACAGTTAGTGATCCTCACTTGCTTTTTAGGGCTCAAGTATGTTGAATTTAAAGTGGGAAACTGTGCGCTAGCCCATTTGGCTCATCTTGCTTGTAGAGGCTCTTTCAAAGAGCTCTCCGTGTGGTCCCATATCCCTGCTGACTTTGCAAAGCTCTCGGGCAGTGTATGGATTGTTTCTTGTTTTCTCTGATCAGTAACTCCCCTCTTTCTATTCAAATCTTTCAGTATTATTAGTGCCTCTTTCCTAATCGCCTCAGAAACAACCTCAGTCCTGAATCCCCTTCCACCTTCTGCCCCCTTCCTTACCAGTCCTGATGAAGTACCTCAACCCGAAATGTCAATTTATTCCCTTCCGTAGATGCTGCCTGGTCCACTGATTTCCTTTGACATTTGGTGTGTGTGTGTGTGTTGATACCTCCTGCTCAGGACTGTCGAAGCTGCGCCCTCTCTAACATGCTGGTAGAGAGAGCTTTATTTGGGTCTTTAGCACTGGAAATAGTTACATTCTGACACGTCTCATGAGCGGGACAGAAGCATGGTAGCATTGTGTATTCCAGGGACCAGCTGATTGAGCTTATGCCGGCTGGTTTAGCGAGCAGAGCGGTGGACACCCCTGCTGAAATCTGGAGGAAAACACACAGAGGATGCAGAGGGGGATCACAAAGTCGAGGAAAGAGGACCGGGTCGAGACAACAGAGATTTATGGAGAAGAGGGGTTCGGTGGGTAATAAAATGGACGAGTTCACGGTGCTAGCCAGGCGTCAGAGAGCATTTCGGGAGTGCAGTGTTATGTGTTTCACTGGAACAGGGCTGCATGAGGACATACCCAATCAAAACTTCTCTATGGACGGCTTCCAGACTGTTCGGGCTGACCGGAAGTGCACTGAGAGCAGTAAGTGTAAAGGAGTTGAGTGCTTACTGTTCTGGTTAACAAAAGATGGTGCAATCCGGGTCATATTACGATCGAGGAACGTATTTGTAGACCAGATATTGAACTTTTTGCTGTTGGACTTTGGCCATATTCCACCAAAATACAACACGGGGCGGCACGGGAGGTCGTTCCTGCCTGTGGCCATTGAACTTGCAGCTCATCCCGTGGAGGGTCAGACACCCTGAGCCAATAGGCTGGCCTGGTCTTATTTTCCATCTGGCATAGTTTGCATTTTGTTGATTGATGGTTTGTGGTTTTTGTATTGCTATATTTATGCTCTATTCTTGGTTGGTGCGGCTGTAACGAAACCCAATTTCCCTCAGGATCAATAAAGTATATCTATCTATCTATCTGTTGTTATGCCTTCCTACCCTCCTTGGTGTTGGATGCAGTAATCTCATTTCAAAGACCTCCTTGGTTTTCATCCAGTCCAAGTTAAAGCTGAGGATCATATTAGTAACCTCTCAGCTTGCCTTGCCCCTTGTGGGACGGTTCCATGCTTGCTCACCAGCAATCCTCATTCACAATCATTGTAATATCTGCTCTGCTTTTTGGAGTAATTACTGTTAATTTGGGTTTCAGTACCTGCTGTTTCTGTACTCTGGCTCTGACACCGTACCTCTTTCTAAGTTCCTCACAATTTACTTTTTTTCCAAGTTTTGTATCATCATTATGGGTGGTTCTTTGTTATCAAGTGTCAACCTTGTGAGATCTGGTGCTGGACATGCTGAACAGTCAGACAGCTCCTCCCATCAGTTGGAATGATACAGAGTGGGGATGTTGCAAATAGTGAAAGATTTCCATCTCTATATCACCCTCACTTCCCCCCTGGGATGACCCAGAGCATTCTGCGATCTTGGAACTGTGGTTACCGTACAGATGCAGGACAATTTCACAGAGATGATTCCACAAAAGAAATGCGGTAATCACTAGAAATCTTGTTTGGCAAAGGTAGGTGGAGGCCAGAGCTCTGGCTTGACCCTTTGCACCTATTCACATCAGGATCCTGTGTGTTCACTTGAGACACCAGACTCTGTCAATGTCTGGTCTAAGAGATGCAGTCCTGGTGAAGGGTCTCAGCCCGACACGTCGACTGTTTATTCCCCTCCATGTATGCTGCCTGACGCGCTGAGTTCCTCCGGCATTTTATGTGTGTTGCTAAGAGATGCAATTCTCAGTGTGGACTGGAGTGCTTGCATTAATGTCACTGGGCTGAGTGAGACGAGGGACAGTGAAAGAGTGCTGTTTCTTGTTGACAGACATAACAGAAAAGCAGGGGTTTGGTCGGTGCAGCAGAATGAAGCTTTCCCTACACAATGACATTGTTCACTCACAGGGCAGACACAACACTGCCCATGTCTGATCAGTGTTCTGGCTGCGCCAGGGAAGTGTGCTGGCGGTTGGAGTTGGAGAGAATTTCAGAAACTGCTGGTGGGAGAAAGAACAAGTGTAAAGGCAGTTGGCAGACAGCAGCCGACTCTCAAATGTGGGGGAGGGAGACGTGGGTCTGCACGGCGGGGAGGGAGACATGGACTGGTCGATCTACCACAAACGTTCAGCAGACAGTGAAAGAGAAAACAAGGGCAAAGTTTAGCAGTAGACAGATTTTTGTTGCAGCAACGGAGGGGAAACATGAGAGAATGTAAATCGTGAAGAATAGAAGCTTTAACAACAGAAAGGAAAAGGAGATCCAGGTAAACACAGCGCCTTTGAAAATGAGGCTGATAAAGTAAGTGTGAGATTACTGGTGAGGAGTTCAACTGGCGATCATTTGGCACTGGAAACTATTATGAACCTTCCATGAATGAGGATAATGCTGGAATGAATTAAATAACGTCACCATCATGAGAGAATTGGTATCAGGTAGACTGACAGAATTCAAGGTTGACGCAGGCTTCTTGATCCTGTGATCATGAAAAAGATGTGGCATCTGAGATATTGGATGTATTAGTTGTAATATCCATGGAAAAAAGAGTGAGCCATGATTGAATAGTGGAGCAGACTTGATGGGCCAAATGGCCTAATTCTGCTCCTATTTCTTATGGTCTTATGGACCTCAATATGTAGTTTGCAGACTGACATATATTTGCTAAGTTCAGAATATCTGCTTATCTGATCATGGAGAGGGTCAGCAGGAAGTTCAATAGAATGATGGTGGGAACGATAGGTTAACGTATGAGGGAGATATGAAGAATGAGGGTGGATCTCACTGAAACATATCGACTATTGAAAGGCCAGGGAGAATCTTGCACCAGAGAGCACAGCCTCAGAATACAAGGACATCCCAATGGAATAGAGGTGTACAGGTATTTCTTTAGTCAGAGGATGGTGAATCTATGGCTGTGGAGGCCAAGTGATTGGGTATATTTAAAATAGGCCTTGATAGGTTCATGATGGTGCTGATAAGTGGCAACTCTTCGCATGCAACTCAGATGGGAATCATATGGGTGTGCCTTCAGGAACATACTGGACATTACCAAACCAAAAACCATGGATAAACCAGGAGATTTGTAGACTGCTGAGAGCTGGATATGTGGTATTCTAGACTGGTGATCTACAGAAGGCTACTTTAAGAGAGAAATAAACATGCCCAGTCTCCTTTTAGCAGCAATGGAGTAAGACGCTTGTTGGCGCTACTCCTTCCTTTCACAACTTACTTTCCATTGCTAGTTTTGTTCAAACTTTGAAGATTTTCGTGAAGGATTTACGAATTAATCACGATGGCTGGAAGCCGAACTGGAACTGAATTAAGATGTGGCAAAATTGTTTCCGAACCTGAACAAACAAAGGAGTTAGAGGAAGTCTCTACTTCACAAAGAATATTTTCTTTGGTGCAAGATATTAATATCAAGATCGGGATGGTGGAGATCAAGATTGATAATCTGACGTATGCTAATGAAAAGCTTAAAAAACCATCTCTGCTGTCCAGGAATTTTTGAACAATCTGGAATCTCAGTATCAGTGAATTAAAAAGGACGCTAATAGAATCAGAAGAGAACTGGAGATTGTGAGTCAAGTGATTAATGAACAAGAATTTAAGATATCTACTCTGGAAAGGAAAATTGTTGAGGTTTCTTCAGAAATACTAAGAACTAAGAAGAAAACGACTGATCTGGAAAGCAGAAGTCGTAGGATGAATTTACATATACTGGGTTTGCCTGAAAACATGGAAACCAGTGAGCCACTAAAGATTTTCATGAATATGCTACACTCACTTTTTAGTGAGATCCTTGAAGTTCCTCCGATGATAGATAGAGCTCACCGAATCCTTCACCCGAAACCTTCTGTTGAGTTGAAACCTCACCCGGTGATTGTATGTTTGCATTACTTTACTACTAAAGAAGCAATTCTTCGAGATGCTAGGAAGCAGGGGAAGCTAATTTATAATGGAGTAGAGATTTGCATAGTTGAAGATTTTGCCCCAGAGGTTTATGCAGAAAGAATTAAGTACCGGGAAGTGATGGCTGAACTTTATAGGAACTGTCACCCCTCTTTGTGTTATCCAGCTCGTTTCAGGATTTCCACGTTTAACGCTCGCCCAAAACAATTTGATTCCCCAGAAGAGGCTTGGAAATTTATAAAGGAGTTTAAGCCTGTCTTGCAAGCAACGTAAGCAACTTAAACATTTAAACCTCGGCTAGGAGTCATTTGTAGCTGGATCGCTGAAAGTTTAATCTGCGTTTTATGTCTGCCCAGATATCGTTTTGGCTGTTTTATTTTTTCCTTTAGGATTTGTAAGAGTTTAACACTAGTCGTAACATATTATTTGGTTGGATCTATCTTTTTTGAATACATGATCAATTTTTATTAAATGAACTTAAGGTGGCCGCTGTTAACTGTGTTTTAACCTCTGTTAGACATAATATTAAAATATTTGAAATTTGCTTATTTCTTCATGTTTGTATTGTGTCAGTGGTGTTAGCGTATAACTTTTTAAAAAGGAGTCTGCCTATTGGAGGCAAGGGGTTAAGGGATTATAGCTTAGCATGCTGTCCGACTATTGGATGGTTTTTGGGCTTTGGGGGGAGAGGAGTGGCCTATTAGTTTAGATTTTTTCGACTGGGCAGTCCTGAGAGGTTTTCCTGTCAATCTAAAGACTTAGACGAGGGAATTAAATGCAGCATCTCCAAGTTTGCGGATGACACGAAGCTGGGCGGCAGTGTTAGCTGTGAGGAGGATGCTAACAGGATGCGGGATGACTTGGATAGGTTAGGTAAGTGGGCAAATTCATGGCAGATGCAATTTAATGTGGATAAATGTGAGGTTATCCACTTTGGTGGCAAGAACAGGAAAACAGGTTATTATCTGAATGGTGAAAAGGGGAGGTGCAATGAGACCTGGGTGTCATTGTACACCAGTCATTGAAAGTTGGCATGCAGGTACAGCAGGCGGTGAAAAAGGCGATTGGTATGCTGGCATTCATAGCAAGAGGATTCGAGTACAGGAGCAGGGAGGTTCTATTGCAGTTGTACGAGGCCTTGGTGAGACCACACCTAGAGTATTGTGTGCAGTTTTGGTCCCCTAATCTGAGGAAAGACATTCTTGCCATAGAGGGTGTACAAAGAAGGTTCACCAGATTGATTCCTGGGATGGCAGGACTTTCATATGATGAAAGACTGGATCGACTAGGCTTATACTCTCTGGAATTTAGAAGATTGAGGGGGGATCTGATAGAAACATATAAAATTTGAAAGGGATTGGACAGGCAGATGCAGGAAGATTGTTCCCGATGTTGGGGAAGTCCAGAATGAGGCGTCACAGTTTGAGGATAAAGGGGAAGCCTTTTAGGACCGAAATGAGGAAAAACTTCTTCACACAGAGAGTGGTGAATCTGTGGAATTCTCTGCCACAGGAAACAGTTGAGGCTAGTTCACTGGCTATATTTAAGAGGGAGTTAGATAAGGCCCTCGTGGCTAAAGGGATCAGGGGGTATGGAGGGAAGGCAGGTATAGGGTTCTGAGTTGGATGATCAACCATGATCGTAATGAATGGCGGTGCAGGCTCGGAGGGCCGAAAGGCCTACTCCTGCACCTATTTTCTATGTTTCTATCATGTTATTTTTTTTCTCTCTGATCGATTCCATAATTTGTTCTTCCCTGCGGGTGTGGTTTCTGCAGACACGCTAACTTATTTTATTAAACCTTAAATTAAAGCCTTATTATGGATGTTAATAAAATTAATATAATCTCTTGGAACTTGAATGGCTTGAACCAATCTATTAAGCGTAGAAAGATCTTTAAGAAATTAAAAACACTTCAAGCTGATATTATTTTTGTGCAAGAGACCCATATCCGTAGGGAGGATGAAAACCGTTTTTTTAAATTTTGGAGGGGCTCTCAGTTTCACTCTTCACCAGTAACTAAAATTAGAGGGGTGTCTATTTTTATTAATTTTAAAACCGCTGTTGTACATCTTAATACTGTCACTGATTCAATTGGAAGATACTTAATTGTTACTGGTTTGTTATGTGGTCAAAAGATGGCTTTGGTGTGTGTGTATGCACCTAATGGAGATAGCCCTGAATTTTCAAACTGGATTTATTAAGAATAGATACTCATATTTTAATATTCAGAGATTATTGAATATTATTCATTCCTCTGCATCTAAAGAAATTGAATGTGTTGTCTCCCTTGATGCAGAGAAAGCCTTTGATAGGGTAGAGTGGTCCCATTTATTCGAAGTTTTAGAAAGATTTAAATTTGGTCCAGTTTTCATTTCCTGGGTTAAGCTGATCTATCAAGCTCCTATGGCAGCAGTTATAACTAACAATCAAAAATCTCCATATTTCAGGCTAAACAAAGGTGCCCAGCAGGGTTGTCCTCTTAGTCCCCTGTTATTCAATCTGCTTTAGAACCTCTTGCTATTGTCCTTTGGGACTCCAACAATGTTCAAGGTATTAAGAGAAGAGATGAGGTGCATAAGACTTCATTGCACGCAGAATAACTTATTAGTTTATATTTCAGATCTTAAGAAATCTATTCCTTCTATGTTATATATATTTTCTGAATTTAGTAGTTTTTCTGGATATAAATTAAATTTGCACAAAAGTGAGTTATTTCCTATTAATAACTACTTAGATCAATACCGTCAAATTCCTTTTAGCATTGCTAAAAATAACTTCACTTATCTTGGCATTAAAATTACCAAAAATTTTAAGGACCTATATAAATATAACTTTCTTCTATTAATTGAATACATGCGACAAATACTTTCTGAATGGTCTCCGATGACATTATCTTTAATTGGTCGAATTAATGCTATTAAAATGATAGTGCTATCGAAGTTCTTATATGTACTTCAAGCAATACCTTCCTTTGTTCCTCAACGATTTTTTGATAGAATAGACTCTAAAATTTTATCTTATATTTGGAGCAATAAAAATCCAAGATTGAGTAAACCTCTATTGCAGAAATCAAAAAAGCATGGTGCGTTCCTTGAAGTTGACGCATAATGTGAAAAATTATTTAAATGGAGAAAATAGGGATGCATTCCAGAGCGCTTCCTAAATATGTTTTATCTGTAATTTATTCACATTTTTATACCAATACGACACAAAAGCAGTACTACAAGTCAACATTTATATTATATTTAATCAATTTAAGGTAATATTCAATGTAATAAATCACAGGAAGTTAACATCCTCTGGTGTACAGTACTCACCAACAGTGGCAGGTGTGTTTGCTCCGGGAGATGAGTGGTTGTTGTGGTGTTGGGCAGCTTTACACGGATAAGGTGGATGGTTGTGGTCGTCAGGATAATATCAAGCACAGCAAGGAGTGAAGGAAGACTCACAGAACTCTTAGAACTGCCGGCAGCAGCAGATTACAGCGATTTGCATAAAATGGTGAGGGTTGTTTGGTTGGCAGCATTTTGTTTTAAATTTGCTTGTAGGGAAGAAGTGTTGACGGCAGGGAAGGACTGAAATGCTGACTCCATTCTAAACTGTGTCCATGTCCATCGCCATTTGTGTCAAGTGTTCCAACTTCCATCATTCCCTCACCTTTGGTAAACTCCCGGGATTTTCAAAATCGTCTGTTGCTTGCAGTATCTGCGAGATAATTCGCCGTAAAAAAATGCGTACGCCTTGAATGTGGATTACAGCTTGGTCGAGTGGTTGAATCAGCGATGTTGTGTTAGACGGCGGGAAACGCACTGTTATGTTAGGATGAATGCTGTCCAACTGTTCAGGATGGACTGGTGCATTGTCAAGCAAGAAAAGAACTTTAAAGGGAAGATTCTGTTCCCAATGGTAGCGTCCCAGAGCTGTGTTACCTTCAGCTGATGCCGCCCTGTTTATAATTAACAACTTTTTTTCAAGTGTTAAAGCGGTTCTCTGCCACTTGGCTGACGGCCCAAGACATGACATCGGACGCTTAGGAGGCATAGTTAATTATTTCAAGCGCAAAATTACGGCACTGTAGGTGAAACCAAGGAAAGTTTAAGATGGCGATCCACACCTTGCCAAAACCAATGCGAGAGCGGCGGGAGAGAGATTGTGAGGCGCGCGCACCTGACTTGTGTTGGCGGGAAAGCGGTGCTTCTCGTCCCAACGGTGAGACCGTGAAGCACACGTGCGTGACTTGTGTTGGCGGGAAAGCGGTGCTTCTCGTCTCAACGGTGAGACTGTCAGGTGTGCGCACGTGACTTGTATTGGCGGGAAGGCAGTGCTCCTCGCATAACTGAGTTTTGGATGCGTATAAGGCGATGTTGGTAGAAATAGGTTCCTCGCATAACTGTGAATCCGCATAGTCTGAAGACGTATATAACGAGCATAGGGTGTATTTCGTTTTGGATTCATTATTCAGACATACATGATTGTCCTTTATGGGTAGATTTGGAGAAAAACTCGGTGAAGGGGTATTCTTTGGCCTCTTTACTGGGAGCTTCTCTTCCTTTTTTGCTTTGTAAGATTGGTAATCGAGACCTCAAACCCATTATTAAACATACATTAAGAATTTGGTTTCAGTTTCGTAGATTTTTGTGTTTAATAACTTTGTTCTTTCTGGTAAAATCCATCTTAATTATTTTTTTAAACCATCAATTTCCGATCAGACCATTTTAATTTGGAAAACCAAAGGAATAATAACTTTTTTGGATTTATTTATGGGGGATTGTTTAATGTCTTTCACTTGGTTAGTGGACAAATATGATTTATCTAATGCACACTTTTTTTAGATATTTACCAATTAGGAATTTTTTACGAGTTTACTTTCAAGTTTTCCCTCTGTTTATCCACCCAATATGATAGATACACTTTTTCAGGTTAAACCATATCAAAAAGGACTGATAGCTATAATTTACAAATGGTTATTGAATTTGTGAAAGGTATCTAACGCTAAAATTGAAGGTGTGTGGGAATTGGAATTTCGAGAGCCACTTTCAGATAATCAATGGGATAAAATTTTTCATTTGATAAATACCTCATCTATTTCTGCCCGTCATTCCTTGATACAGTTCAAGGTAGTATATCGGGCACATATGGCAAAGGATAGATTAGCCCTATTTTTCCCAATATTAATCCTATTTGTGACAGATGTAATATTGAGGTGGCTACTTTAACTCATATGTTTTGGTCTTGTATCAAGATAGATAATTTTTGGAAAGATGTCTTTAAAACTTTATCAAAAGTTTTGAATTTGGACCTACAACGGAAAGTATTCACAGCAATTTTTGGGATCATTCCACCGGAAGCAGGATATGTTCCTGTTTCTGCTCCACGGATAAAAGCTTTTACAACTTTATTGGCTAGGAGAGCCATTTTGCTTAAATGGAAGGTCTCTAATCCACCTACTGTCTTTTATTGGCTTTCCTCCATTATGTCTTGTCTAAGATTAGAGAAAATAAGAAGTCAGATATTTGATACATCCTTTAAATTTGAAGAAACCTGGCAACCTTTTATTCAATATTTTCATACAGTTTTATTTATTGCTCTCCCAGTTACTTTCTCGAAACTTTGGATTTGTTTAGAAAATTTTTCTTTTTTCTTGCTTTACTCTCAGTATGGGCTGCCCAGTCCCCTTTTATTTTTTTTAACTATTTTTTGTTTTTGTTTATATAGAATAGTGAGTTTTATTTCTATATATAAAATTATAGAAGTTTCTTTATCTTTTTTCTCTTTGTATGAAATGATAAGAGGAGAATTGAGTATTTTAGTTTTTATTATATACTATTACAAACGTTTGTAGATTAATACTATGTATGAGCTTGATAATGTTTATTTTACCTTTTATATGTATTGTTATCATTATAGATATCTGAGATAATCCTCCTCTTGTTTGTACATATGTACTTTAAAAAAAGATTGATTAAGAAAGAAAGAAATAAACATGCCAATTGAAGTTAGAGATGGAATCAAACGCACAACAGCTCTGACAAGATTTGCAAGCCATTACTTCCTCCAAAGAGAAACCTGACATCATGAATGGCTGTGATGCTTCATTCCCAGATGAGTTCAGTGTCATTTATGCAAACATTGAAAGAGAGAATAAATCTATGCTTGTGTGAATCCCTGTAGCATCTGGTGACCCTGTAATCTCTGTCTCAGAGGACCACATCACAACAGCTTTCAAGAGGCATCAGGTCCTGATGGTGTGCCTGGTAGGGAAATGAAAACCTGTGCCAACCAACTGGTGGGATTGTTCAAGAACATCTTCAATCTCTCACTGCTGTAGTCAGAATTTCCTACCCGCTTCAAAAGGGCGACATCCATACCAGCACCCAGGAAGGGCAGGGTGAGCTGCCTCAATGACTACCACCCAGTTGTACTCACATCTGCTGTGATGAAGTGCGTTGGGAGGTTGGTCGTGGCCAGAATCAACTCCTGCCTAAACAAGGACCTGGACCTGTTGTGAGGGTGCCATGGTTGCATAGCAGTTGGCATAGACAGCTCGGGCATCAGAGTTCAGAATTCAATTCCAGTGTCCTTTGGAAGCAAGTTTGTACATTCCTTCCTGTGTGTGCATGGCTTTCTGCTGGGTGTTCCGATTTCCTCCCACCATTCAAAGTCAGTCCGGTTAGTAGTGTATTGTCCCATGATTAGGCTACGGTTAAATCAGTGGGTTGCTGGGTGGCAAGGCTCAAAGGGCCAGAAGGGCCTGTTAAATGCTGTATCTCTAAATAAAATAGAACAAACTTTGCCTGTCGCCACAATAGGATGCAATCTCACTGGCTCTGCACTCGGCCTTGGATCACCTGGATGATAGCAACACTTACGTCAGGCTGCTGTTTATTGATTCCAGCTCAGCGTTCAAAACAATCATACCCTCAATTCTAATCAACAGACTCCAAAACCTGGGCTTCTGTACCCCTCTCTGCAAGTGGATCCTTGACTCCTTCATCAGGAGACCACAGTCAGTGCAGATCAGAAATAACCTCCTCCTTGCTGATTATCAAGACTGGTGTACCTCAAGGATGTGTGCTTACCCACTGCTCTACTCTCTCTACACCCATGACTGTGTGGCTAGGCACAGCTCAAATTCCATCCATAAATTTGCTGACAACACAACTATTGTTGACAGAATTTCAGGTGGTGATGAGGAGGTGTACAGGAGTGAGATAGATCAGCTGGTTGAGAGGTGTCACAACAACCCTACACTCAACATCAGTAAGACCAAGGAGCTGATTGTGGATTTCAGGAAGGGGAAGTCGAGGAACCACACATCCTCATCGAGGGGCCTGCACTTGAAAGGGTAAACAGTTTCAAGTACCTGGGTATCAACAGTTTTGAAGGTCTGTCCTGGACCCATACTGATTTAATTACAAAGAATGCACGACAGTGGCTATTTGTCATTCAGAGTTTGAGGAGAACTGGTATGTCAGAAAAGACAAATTTTACAGATGTACTGTAGAGCACATTCTAACTGGCTGCAACACTATCTAGTATGGAGTGGCCGCTGTACAGGATCAGAAAAGGCTGGAGAAAGTTGTAAACTTAGCTAGCCCAATCATGGGCTCCAGCCTCCCAAACATAAACGACACCTTCAAAAGACAATGGCTCAAAATGGCATTAAGGACCCCCATCTTCCATGACATGCTCTCTTCTTATTGCTGCCATCAATGAAGGAGAAACAGGTGCCTGAAGACACACTCTCAGCCTTTCAGGAACAGCTTCTTCCTCTCCGCCATCAGATTACTGAATGGACAATGAAACCATGAACCACTAAGTGCCTCACTCTGTTTTATTTTATGATTTCCTTTTGCACTACTTATTTAATTTTCTTTATATATGATTTATTGTAATTTAAAGGATTATTATTATTATTATGTATTGCAATGTTGCAATAGCCCAAAATAACAAATTTCACACATATGCCAGTGATAATAAGGTTTAGAAGGTTTCAAAGGTTTCATAGGTACACTTAATATCAGACAAATGTATACAATATACATCCTGAAATTCTTTTTCTTCGCAAACATTCAGGAAAACAGAGCAGTGCCCCAAAGAATGAATAACGGTTAAATGTTTGAACCCAAAGCGCCCCCCCCAGCTCCTCCCTCCCACATGTAAGCAGCAGCAAAACAATGATCTCTCCCTCTCCCACCAGCAAAAAAGAATCGGTGCCCCCCAGCAAACAGTCGAGTGTGTAGCAAATAATCAATAAAGACACAGACTTGCAGTACCCCGACGACTACTCCTTCACCCAGTAATTCGACATACCCCAGGCTTGCACTCTCCCTCATAAAGGAAAAAGAGGTGTCTCTGTATTAAACATAATTCTGATTCTGGTTAGCCAGGCATCAACGTTTACGCGGAGAAGGAAGGAGAATGGGGTTGAGAGGAATAATAAATCAGTCATTATGGAATGGTGGAGCAAACCGGATGGGCTGAATGGCTGAATTCTGCACCTTTGTCTTATGGTCTTATCTTCTTTCCCAGAAAGGCACCATTTTCTGTGGATCTCCAGATTTTGGACTATCCACAAGACAAAGGTCAGGAATGTGATAAAATCCCACTGACCTGGAAAAGTATAGCTTAACCAACACAAATTAACTTAACACCATCCACGATAAGGCAGCCCACATGATGATCTCCTTGTCCATCCCCATCGAGAGCTGATTTTGATACTCAAAGACTTACAAAGCGCTACTGCAATGGGTGTGTTTTGTGTTGACCTGCCTTTATATCCAGTTGCTGGAGTGTTTCACTGATGTTTCTCCACATTCACCAAAGGCTGATCTATTATCTCCACAGAGTTTCAGGCCGTTTCCTTAATTGTATTCAAAGACTTGGAATCCCTGCTGAATCAAGAGATTAAGGGTGGCCGTCCATCTCAGAACAATGTCTCATTAAACTCAAAGGTGATAGCTGTCACCATCAGCAACAAAGCTGTCAGCTCTAATCGGAAGGAAAAGTTCAATTTGACTCTGCAACTCAACCAGGTTTGTGGATGCAATCTGTGATGTTCCCCAATTGAAAATGATCTTCCTGCTAAAATGCAAAATGGGAGGTTGAACAGGTGCTAAGCCTGGGTTTAGGTATGACATTTCCATGGAAGCAACACACACAAAATGCTGGTGAACGCAGCAGGCCAGGCAGCATCTATAAGAAGAGGTACAGTTGATGTTTTGGGCCGAGACCCTTCGTCAGGACGAACTGAAAAAGAGATAGTAAGAAATTTGAAAGTGGGAGTGGGAGATCCTAAATGATAGGAGAAGACAGGGCTAAGAGCTGGAAAGTTGATTAGCAAAAGGGATATGAGAGGATCATTGGACGGGAGGCCTAGGGAGAAAGAAAGGAGGAAGGGAGCACCAGAGGAAGTTGGAGAGCAGGCAAGGAGTCATTGTGAGAGGGACAGAGGGAGAAAAAAGAAAGGGAGAAAAAAGAAAGAGAGAAAAAAAAGCGAAAACATAATAAATAAACAAACAAATAAATAAATAAGGGATAGGGTAAGAAGGGGAGGAGGGCATTGATGGAAGTTAGAGAAGTCAACTCTGCTCTCAAATGCATCTCTCCCATTTCACGCACCTCTGGTCTCACCCGATCCTCCTGCCACCCCACTAGGGATAGGGTTCCCCTTGTCCTCACCTACCATCCCACCAGCCCCTGGATCCAAAATATAATTCTCCGTAACTTCCGCCACCTCCAACGGGATCCCACCACCAAGTACATCTTTCCCTCCCCTCCTCTCCCTGCTTTGCACAGGAATCGGTCCCTCCGCGACTCCCTTGTCCATTCATTCCCCCCATCCCTTCCCATTGATCTCCCACCTGGCACTTATCCTTGTAAGCGGAACAAGTGCTACACATGCCCTTACACTTTCTCCCTCACCACCATTCAGGGCCCCAGACAGTCCTTCCAGGTGAGGTGACACTTTACCTGTGAGTCAGCTGGTGCGATCTACTGTATCCGGTGCTCCCGATGTGGCCTTTTATATATTGGCGTGACCCAACGCAGACTGGGAGACCGTTTCGCTGAACACTTACGCTCTGTCTACCAGAGAAAGCAGAATCTCCCAGAGGCCACATATTTTAATTCCACATCCCATTCCCATTCTGATATGTCTATCCATGGCCTCCTCTATTGTAAAGATGAAGCCACACTCAGGTTGGAGGAACAACACCTTATATTCCGTCTGGATAGCCTCCAACCTGATGGCATGAACATTGACTTCTCTACCTTCCGTTAATACCCCTGCTCCCTTTCTTACTCTATCCCTTGTCTATTTATTTATTTGATGGTTGTTTGTTTGTTTATTTGTTTATTTATTAATTATTTTTTATTTTTTCCTTTTTTTCTCATTTTTCTCTCTCTGTCGCTCTCACTATAACTCCTTGCCTGCTCTCCATCTTCCTCTGATGCTCCCCTCCCCCTTTCTTTCTCCCTAGGCCTCCCGTCCCATGATCCTCTCCCTTCTCCAGCCTTGTATCCCTTTTGCCAATCAACATTCCAGCTCTTAGCTCCATCCCTCCCCCTCTTTTCTTCTCCTATCATTTCAGATATCCCCCTCCCCTTCCCACTTTCAAATCTTTTACTATGTCCTCTTTCAGTTAGTCCTGATGAAGGGTCTCCCCCTGAAACGTCAACTGTGCTTCTTCATATAGATGCTGTCTGGCCTGCTGCATTCCACCAGCATTTTGTCTGTGTTGCTTGAATTTCCAGCATCTGCAGATTTCCTCGTGTTTAGATTTCTGTGGAGACTGGGTTTGGGCCATTGCAGGTCAGTTTATGATGGCCTTTCCAGTCCCCATTGCTCAGGGACAGTACAGTGGGGCCTGATAGAGGAAGTGGAGATCCCTCATCTGAGAGAGACGAAGAACTGTTTAGAGACTGGTGGTGAGACACAAAGGAGGAGGAGTCCCTTGCTGTCATTTCTCAGGTCATCGAGTAACTGGTTTCAAAGTACAACCACCATTTCACTGAAAGGAAAATACCCATTACTGCATTACTGTAATTACCCATTCAGCCATCGAGTTTTCACAGTAGCAGAGTGGTTCACATAATGCTTTACAGTGCCAGCAATAAGACAGGGGTTCAATTCCCGCCACTGTCTGTAAGGTGTTTGTACTTTCTCTTCGTGACCACATGGGTTTCATCAAAGACTATGTTGGTCATTGGCACAAATGATACATTTCACTGTAGATTTCAAAAGTTTTATGTTCATGAGGCAAAAAAGGTAATCTTTCCTAATTTTATTGCCCTGCACTTCACAAGTTTGATGGGACAATGTAGATGGAGGTTCACTCTGTTTCTAACCAATGTCCCCCGTCCTGTGGCTGTGAATATTTAACTTGTTATTAGAATGTTTTCAATTATTGTTAAAAGAATTTGTCCTTATCTGGAATCAGGAAAAGGAAGTCAGTGAAGAGCCAGAATGTGTCTATTTGAGTAATACCAAAGAGAACAGTGTCTGGTTATCTGATGGTTGTGAACAGATCGATTCCAATCAGACCCATGTAACTTGCCAATGTAACCATCTGACCAGCTTTGCTATTTTAATGACTCCAGTTAAGATTGAGGTAAGAAATCATTCAATAGAAAAATCTGTAGTCAGATAAAAAGGGGTGAATGAAGAGAGTCAGATTGAAAGAGACACAAACACAGAAACAGACCCTTCAGCCCACATTCTCTTTTTTTGGTAATTTATTTTTTATTGAATTTCATCATCAAACAAACATTTCCATAAGATGTATTTCAGATACTGTACATATATATCATGTAATCATATTTGTCACGAATCTCTACATAATATTTATTTGAGGTACAATATATACCTATAGAAAAGGAGAGGAAAGAAAGAACAATCGAAAGAAGAAAACTATATACAGAGCAGGGAGTGATTTTTTTTTACAATATATTCATTGACTTGTGAGAATAAAATCAGGCCTATGAGGTGTTATATAGTTAAACCATTTTTTCCAGTATAGAAACATAGAAACATAGAAAATAGGTGCAGGAGTAGGCCATTTGGCCCTTCGAGCCTGCACCGCCATTTATTATGATCATGGCTGATCATCCAACTCAGAACCCCGCCCCAGCCTTCCCTCCATACCCCCTGACCCCCGTAGCCACAAGGGCCATATCTAACTCCCTCTTAAATATAGCCAATGAACTGACCTCAACTGCTTCCTGTGACAGAGAATTCCACAGATTCACCACTCTCTGTGTGAAGAAGTTTTTCCTAATCTCGGTCCTAAAAGGCTTCCCCTCTATCCTCAAACTGTGGCCCCTCGTTCTGGACTTCCCCAACATAGGGAACAATCTTCCTGCATCTAGCCTGTCCAATCCCTTTAAGATCTTATACGTTTCAATCAGATCCCCCCTCAATCTTCTAAATTCCAACGAGTACAAGCCCAGTTCATCCAGTCTTTCTTCATATGAAAGTCCTGCCATCCCAGGAATCAATCTGGTGAACCTTCTTTGTACTCCCTCTATGGCAAGGATGTCTTTCCTCAGATTAGGGGACCAAAACTGCACACAATATTCCAGGTGTGGTCTCACCAAGGCCTTGTACAACTGCAGTAGTACCTCCCTGCTCCTGTACTCGAATCCTCTCGCTATAAATGCCAGCATACCATTCGCCTTTTTCACGGCCTGCTGTACCTGCATGCCCACTTTCAATGACTGGTGTATAATGACACCCAGGTCTCGTTATACCTCCCCTTTTCCTAATCGGCCACCATTCAGATAATAATCTGTTTTCCTATTTTTGCCACCAAAGTGGATAACTTCACATTTATCCACATTAAATTGCATCTGCCATGAATTTGCCCACTCACCCAACCTATCCAAGTCACCCTGCATCCTCTTAGCATCCTCCTCACAGCTAACACTGCCACCCAGCTTCGTGTCATCTGCAAACTTGGAGATGCTGCATTTAATTCCCTCATCCAAGTCATTAATATATATTGTAAACAACTGGGGTCCCAGCACTGAGCCTTGCGGTACCCCACTAGTCACCGCCTGCCATTCTGAAAAGGTCCCGTTTATTCCCACTCTTTGCTTCCTGTCTGCTAACCAATTCTCCACCCACACCAATACCTTACCCCCAATACCGTGTGCTTTAAGTTTGCACACTAATCTCCTGTGTGGGACTTTGTCAAAAGCCTTTTGAAAATCCAAATACACCACATCCACTGGTTCTCCCCTATCCACTCTACTAGTTAAATCCTCAAAAAATTCTATGAGATTCGTCAGACATGATTTTCCTTTCACAAATCCATGCTGACTTTGTCCGATGATTTCACCGCTTTCCAAATGTGCTGTTATCACATCCTTGATAACTGACACCAGCAGTTTCCCCACCACCGACGTTAGGCTAACCGGTCTATAATTCCCCGGTTTCTCTCTCCCTCCTTTTTTAAAAAGTGGAGTTACATTAGCCACCCTCCAATCCTCAGAACTAGCCCAGAATCTAACGAGTTTTGAAAAATTATCACTAATGCATCCACTATTTCTTGGGCTACTTCCTTAAGCACTCTAGGATGCAGACCATCTGGCCCTAGGGATTTATCTGCTTTCAATCCCTTCAATTTACCTAACACCACTTCCCTACTAACATGTATTTCGCTCAGTTCCTCCATCTCACTGGACCCTCTGTCCCCTACTATTTCTGGAAGATTATTTATGTCCTCCTTAGTGAAGACAGAACCAAAGTAATTATTCAATTGGTCTGCCATGTCCTTGCTCCCCATAATCAATTCACCTGTTTCTGTCTGCAGGGGACCTACATTTGTCTTTACCAGTCATTTCCTTTTTACATATCTATAAAAGCTTTTACAGTCCGTTTTTATGTTCCCTGCCAGTTTTCTCTCATAATTTTTTTTCCCCTTCCTAATTAAGCCCTTTGTCCTCCTCTGCTGAACTCTGAATTTCTCCCAGTCCTCAAGTATATTCATTAAATATTTATCTATTTTCATCCATTCTTGAGATATATACCCAAAATATATGGTCTTACTCTCTAAGAGTATTTTACTTTTAAAGAATGTCTTGCTTGGTATTAAGTATCCCACTCCAATAGTCTTTGATAACAGGGCATTTCCAGAAAATATGATAATGGTTTGCATTTGGATTTCCACAGTTTCTCCAGCAAACAGGGTGGTTACTATCATAATGGGATTTCTGAGAGGGTGTAATAAAATATCTTGTCAAGTTTTGCCACCCGAACTCCCTCCATTTCTATGAACTGGTACGCTTCCATTGATACCTCCATATTATTGTCCAGTCTTCCTCAGATATTATTATCTCTCCTTTCTTCTCCCATTTTGTTTTAATGTATGAAGTCGAACATGTTTTAAGACTTGACAAACCCTTATACATGTTTGAAATTACTTTACTACCGTTGTCTGAATTATATGCTTTTCTAAGTAGCTCTATCAGACATGTACATTTCTTGGTTACATTTTTAACCGTCCTATTAACATACTGTCACATCTGTAAATACCGGTAAGAGTCTTGTTTTTCTAATAAGTGTTTCTCTTTGAGCATTTCAAAACTGAAATTTATATGTTCCTTCTTTCATTATTTTGCAAGTAGCTGTTATTCCTTTAGCTGTCTAGTCCTTAAATCTAGCATCCAGTTTATTCGGCGTAAAATCCAATTCATATGCACACCATTTAAGAATTGCAATGTCTCTCTCTAGTTTATATTCTTTTATAATAGTTTTCCATATTTTAAGAGTCCATTTCACTATTATTTATGTAATTTTGTAGGTTATTATCAGCCAAAATTGTCTGTATGGGGTGCAAAGTATCCTCTTCTCAATGTTTTTCCATTGTGCCATATGATAGGATGCACCAGCATATCACGGCTCTCAACTGTGCTGCAAAATAGTAATCTCTAAGAGAAGGTAGGCCCCATCCCCCCTTTTCCTTGGCTAATTGCAAAGTTTTGAGACGAACCCTAGGCCTTTTACCTTGCCATATATATCTAGATAGCATCTTGTTCCATTCACTGAATTGATTTTGGTTAATCTCTATTGGTAGGGTCTGATAGAGATATAGTAGTCTGGGCAGTATTTTCATTTTAATAGATTCAATCCTTGAACTGAAACCAAGAAAAGGAATTAGGTTCCATCTTGTTATATCTTCCTTAATTTTTTTTATATATAGGCTGATAATTGCATTCTGATAATTTTGCCAAATCTTTTGGCACGATGATGCCCATATATTTGACGGACTCTGTTTGCCATGCCCAAGGATATCTACTTTCAATTTTCTTGGTGGGCTATAGTTATATGAAAGTAGTTGGGTTTTATCGATGTTGATCTTGTATCCTGATAATTGGCGATTTTGTTCAAAGGATTGCATCAATTTAGGTAAAGAGTATGTTGGTTGCCCTAGATAGATCAAAATGTCATCAGCATAACAGGTCAATTTATGCTCTGTCCCTTTAATAGTATTTCCCCTGATATCTTCATTTTGTCTGATGTATTGAGCTAATGGTTCCAGATATAATGTGAAGAGTAGCAGTTACCATGCACACCCCTGTCTCGAGCCCCTTTCTAGGGTAAAACTATCAGATAAATATCCATCGATTTTAATCCTGGCAGTAGGATTATTGTATAGTACCTGTATAGTTTCAATAATTGTGTCACGTAGACCAAATCTATGTAAAACTCTGTAAGGAAAATTGCTATTAACCAAATCAAATGCCTTTTCAGTGTCCACGCTTATCACTATTGCTTCAATTTCATTTTTTTATATGATCCATAATGTGAAGTGTCCTTTGTATATTGTCTTGTTTTTGGCATTGTTGTATAAAACCTGTCTGATCATTATGTATCAGTGTGGGTAGAAACTCTTCTAATCGTTTGGCTATGATGGAGGTAAATATTCTATAATCCACATTAAGAACAGATATTGGTCTAAGTGACCCACATTTCATTTTATCCTTGCCTTCTTTCGGTATAGCTGAGATTATCTCCTCCTTCCAGCTGGGTGGCAGTTTCGCCTTTCTTAGGGCCCAGTTCAGTGTGGGCAGTAAAACAGGAATTAACTCACCTCTAAGCTCTTTATATCACTCTGCCGTATATCCATCTGATCCTGGTGACTTGGTTAATTTAAGCCTACTAATTACAGTTTTTAATTCAGCTTCAGTTATGTCAGGAGTCATTGTTCTGTTTTGTTCTTTGCTTAAAGTGGGTAAAGTTACTAAAGAATTCAGGAAGGTGTCAATTTGGGTTATGCTTCCCCCTGGAACTTTGGAATATAGAGTTTTGTAAAACATCTCAAAAGCTTCTTGAATTTCACTTAGCTTATTTTTTTATCACTTTTGTTCTTGGATCCATAATTCTATGAATTGTATTTTCTGCTATCTTTTTTTTCAGTTTCCATGCCAGTATTTTCATAGATTTAGATCCACTTTCATAGTGTCTCTGTTTCAGAAACATTAAATTTTTCCTGATTTCTTGTGTAGCCAAACCATTAATTCCATTCCTATTTTTAAAAATTTCCTCTAATATATTCTGTGCCAAACTCAATTTGTGTTTTTTGTAGTTCCTTCAGCTTATTTTGTAATCCCTCTAGTATTTTATTCCTTATTTTTTTCTTATATGGAGATATCGCTATAATTTTCCCTCTTAAGACAGCCTTCAGAGTATCCCATAGAATGGGAGGTGAAATCTCTCCATTATCATTGAATTCTAAGTAAAGACCAATTTCTTTTTTAATTTGTTCCTTAAAATAGGGATCATTGAGTAGACTTGAATTTAGTTTCCAAATAGTATTCTTTGGTTGTAGGTCAAAATCAACAGATAAATATATAGGTGCATGGTCACTTACATCTATTGTCCCAATTCCACAGGTGATTATTTTGTCTCTATCTTTTCCAAATGTTATGAAGTAGTCTATTCTTGTATATATGGAATGGGGGGGGGGGGGCGCAGAATAATGAGTGTAATCCCTTCTGTTGAGGAAAAGGTCCCTCCATATATCAATTAGACCAACATCCTCAAAAAGAGTGTTAACTTTCTTATGTAAGGACTTTGTTTCATAGGTTTTTCTATTGGAAGAGTCTAACTTTGGTTGTAATTGTACACTTAAGTCTCCCCCACATATCAAGAGACCACCTGTTTCAGTTACCATAATATTAGTAATTTTCTGGAAGAAAGTAATATGACTTCCTGGGGATGCATATATATTCAATAAAGTAACTGGATTTCTATTAATACTCCCCCTTACCAGAATATATTTGCCCTCCTCATCTCCCATTTCGAATACTTTTTCAAAATTTAGCTTGCTTGAGATGAGAATAGCAACTCCTCTTCTATGTCCTGATTTTATATGAGGAGAAAAACAAATTAGTGAAACCCATTCTCTTTAATTTTCCATACTCATTATCACTTAAGTGAGTTTCCTGAAATATTTTACATGGGCTTGTTCTTTTTTCATTTTTGATAGAATTTTACTGCGCTTGACTGGATTCAACAGCCCATTGACATGAAAAGAAATGAATTTAACTTTGTCCTTAGCCACATGTATTTATCTGTTAGTATATCATTGAAATTTGCAAAATATAACTTAATTGATCTACTTACTGAACAAATAAGAGCTAAGAAACGTGAATAATAAAAACAAGTTAATGAAGGTGTGATTCCAAGGCTGGTGTCTCTAGATGACCCTGGGTTGAGCTGGAGGAAACGCCTAGCCATGGTGATTAGCCCCTCCTACCTGTGAGTTGAGGGGCCCCACTGCAGTACCTATAAAAGTAAGTAAAAAATCTTATGTCCATTACACAGAAATGATTTCCCTGTGTATTCCTCCCATGTACATATTCTCATTTAGGTGGGGCAAAAGGAATGAATGAATGAATTTTTTAAAAATCGAGTAATATAAAATCCACATTATAATACGTATTTTTCAAGATACGTATATCACTGTTTTTGCTTCCATTTAGTTTATCAGCACTTTCAAAGTTAGCCAAATCTTATGGCTCTCCTGGAGGAGGCGAGGGCTGTCCTCAGAGAACTTACAGTCTCTTCCTAATATTCCTAATATCCTTCTCTCGTCCTGCTCCCGTCCCCTGCTTTCTCGGTTCTCTTACTATTTCGGGATAACTGCTCAGCCAGACATTCGCTTGATTTGACCACGCTAATGGGCAGTCTTCTGTTCTTCATGTCTGTAGTCACCTCTTCCACCGTCTGATATAGTCGTATCCCTTCTTGGTAAAATACCCTCAGTTTAGCAGGGTACGGGGTTTGGAATTTAATCTTTTCTTGCTTTAATATTCGTTTTGCTTCGGAATACTCCTTCCATTTCTGTAGGACCGCCATGGGGTAATCATGATCGAAGTATATTAACTTTCTGCTCCAAAAAACCCTCTTCTTACCCCAGGCCCTTCATAGAATCTCCGCCATGCTCTTGAATCGAAGGAATCTAAGTACTATTGAGCGCAGTTTACTTTCTCTGTTTCCGAGAGGCCTCGGGATGAGCGCACGATGCATCCTCTGAATTTCAATCTCCATAGTTGGGGGAATCTCTGGCGCATCCCGCAGCGGCTTGTCTAAAAAGTCTATCATCGACAATCCCTCCGCGCCTTCGGGAACATTATAAATCCTGATATTTTTCTATTGCGATCTTCGGTCCTGGTCAAGCTATTTACTTTCTTGTTGATTTAATAAGTTTATTGTCTGACTTAGTATCTGTTCCACATTTTGCAGGCAATCTTCCATCTTCTCAATTCGAGTCTCTGCCACCACTATTTTCTGATTGACATTGGCGAGCTCTGACTTGATATCATTGAGTTGCTGTTTTATATCTTTCTGGACTTCCCTTATCTCTTCCAGAATCCTTATCATATTTCAAACACAAAATAACCTGCAGATGCTGGGATCAAAGCAACACTCACAACACGCTGGAGGAACTCAGCCGGTCGGACAGCATCCGAGGAAACGATGAGTCGACGTTTCGGTCTTGACGAAGGGTTCCGGCCCGAAACGTCGTCTCATCGTTTCCATGGATGCTGCTCGACCTGCTGAGTTCCTCCAGCGTGTTGTGAGTGTTCCCTATCATATTTGCCGCTTCGCCCGCACGAGGCCCCGCGTCAGCTTCGCCACCACGTGCATGTGTAGGAGAGCCGTGTGTTGCACCCCTCTCTTCCATAGGCTCCACAGTGATGATTTTTAAAATCTCCATTCTTTTTACCCATTCTTGCCCCCCTTTTCAATTCAGATATTTTCGAAAGATCTTATATTTGCTGGATTAATGGGACAAAATATGCGTTTATCCAGAGGAGCTATTGATTTAAGCTGCCATTCTGAATGATGACGTCACCGGAACCCTTCAGCCCACATTCTCCATGCTGACCATTAAAGGTCATCTACATTAAAATTTGTTCTGTAGCTTTCTATATATTGGTGATACAAATCCTTCTCTGGATGTCACTGAAATGTGGTGATGCACCTGCCTGTGCCACCCCCTCAAGGCAGTGTGTCCCAATGGGTGAAACAATCCTTCCACAAATCCCTTCAAAATCCATACCCCTTGCACTCAACCTCTACTGTCTGCATTTCGACACTTCTGCTATGGTGTAAATTTTCCCAGTATCTATTCATTCCATGCTCTATCAATATCTTCTGCTCCAAGGAAAACAAAAGAATGATGTTATGAAAGTCAAAAGGGTCGTTCAGAAGGCATATGGTGTGTTGGCCTTCCTTAGTTGGATGGGTTGGGGGGAGGTTGTGTTCAAGAACCAAAAAGAAATATTCTAACTGGAGATAACTCTGGGTTATATTGCTCTCAGAGTACTGTGTTCAGTTCTCTTTGCACTGTAGGAATGATGTGGAAGATTTAGAGAGGCTTCAGAGGGGATTTACGATTGGAAAGCATGTCTTATGAGGATGGGTTGGGTGAGCTAAGGCTTTGTGAATCACCTTTCAACCCTCTCGACTGATATTTTTCATGACACTTTCCCATAGTGCAGAGGGAGACAGGAAACCGCCAAATGTTGGCAGGAGGCTTGTAACAGAAGGAGTCCCTCTGTCACCATTTCTCAGAAAATTATGTAGCCTCAGTTACAGAGAACAAGTCAGCAGCTCACTCAGCAGCACTCTAGCTGTGGTCCAGAAAATGTTGCTTAGACTTTTACCACTTCCTGCCTGTTATGTATTTATATTTTATTCCCTGACTAATGCAGGAAGTAACCGATGCCTTCTTTACTGCCTTAGCAACCTCTATTTCCACTTTAAGGAACACATTGACTTTACACACTGTTCCTCCACACACCAGGTCCTCACCATTCACTCTGTAAGACCGACCCCTCATGACAGATATTCGAGTAACCACAGACGCTGGACTGAGGAGCAGCAAACAATCTGCTGGAGGAACTTAAGGGGTCGAGCATCTCTGTAGGGGGAAAGGAATTGTCAAAATTTCAGGTCCGAACCCTGTATCAGGACTCAGGTGACATTCTGGTTCTGATTCAGGATTTCAAACCAAAATACTGACAGTTCTTTTCCTCCCAGAGACACAGCTCGACCTACTGAGTTCCTCCAGAAGATCAATTATTGCTCTAACCTTTATTAGTCGTGCCAAGGTTATGGTACGGTATTAGTTATGGGTCGAAGCGCTGGCAGAGATGATATTTGGTGCTCGGTGTCGGAGAGGTGGTCAGAGACACAAACACAGAAAAAGACCCTTCAGCCCACATTCTCCATGCTGACCATTAAGGGTCATCTACATTAAAATTTGTTCTGTAGCTTTCTATATATTGGTGATACAAATCCTTCTCCAGCTGTCGCTGAAATGTGGTGATGCACCTGCCTGTGCCACCCCCTCAAGGCAGTGTGTCCCAATGGGTGAAACAATCCTTCCACAAATCCCTTCAAAATCCATACCCCTTGCACTCAACCTCTACTGTCTGCATTTTGACACTTCTGCTATCGTCTAAATTTTCCCAGTATCTATTCATTCCATGGTCTATCAACATCTTCTGCTCCAAGGAAAACAAAAGAATGATGCTATGAAAGTCAAAAGGGTCGTTCAGAAGGCATATGGTGTGTTGGCCTTCCTTAGTCGGATGGGTTGCGGGGAGGTTGTGTTCAAGAACCAAAAAGAAATATTCTAACTCGAGATAACTCTGGGTTAGATTGCTGTCAGAGTACTGTGTTCAGTTCTGTTTGCACTGTAGGAATGATGTGGAAGATTTAGAGAGGCTTCAGAGGGGATTTACGATTGGAAAGCATGTCTTATGAGGATGGGTTGGGTGAGCTAAGGCTTTGTGAATCACCTTTTCACCCTCTCCACTGATACTTTTCATGACACTTTCGCATAGTGCAGAGGGAGACAGGAAACCGCCAAATGTTGGCAGGAGGCTTGTAACAGAAGGAGTCCCTCTGTCACCATTTCTCAGAAATTTATGTCGCCTCAGTTACAGAGAACAAGTCAGCAGCTCACTCAGTAGCACTCTAGCTGTGCTCTAGACAATGTTGCTTAGACTTTTACCATTTCCTGCCTGTACTGTATTTATATTTTATTCCCTGACTAATGCAGGAAGTAAATGATGCCTTCTTTACTACCTTAGCAACCTCTATTTCCACCTTCAGGAACACAATGACTTTACACACTGTTCCTCCACACACCAGGTCCTCACCATTCACTCTGTAAGACCTACCCTTATTACAGATACTCGAGTAACCACAGAAGCTGGACTGAGGAGCAACAAACAATCTGCTGGAGGAAATTAAGGGGTCGAGCAGCTCTGCCGGGGGAAAGGAATTGTCAAAATTTCAGGTCCGAACTCTGTATCAGGACTGAGGTGACATTCTGGTACTGATTCAGGATTTCAAACCAAAATACTGACAGTTCTTTTCCTCCCAGAGACACGGCTCGACCTACTGAGTTCCTCCAGAAGATTAATTATTTCTCCAACCTTTATTTGTCGTGCCAAGGTTATGGTACAGTATTAGTTATGGGTCGAAGCGCTGGCAGAGATGATATTTGGTGCTTGGTGTCGGAGAGGTGGTCAGAGACACAAACACAGAAAAAGACCCTTCAGCCCACATTTTCCATGCTGACCATTAAGGGTCATCTACATTAAAATTTGTTCTGTAGCTTTCTATATATTGGTGATACAAATCCTCCTCTGGATGTCACTGAAATGTGGTGATGCACCTGCATCTGCCACCCCCTCAAGGCAGTGTGTCCCAATGGGTGAAACAATCCTTCCACAAATCCCTTCAAAATCCATACCCCTTGCACTCAACCTCTACTGTCTGCATTTTGACACTTCTGCTATCGTCTAAATTTTCCCAGTATCTATTCATTCCATGGTCTATCAACATTTTCTGCTCCAAGGAAAACAAAAGAATGATGCTATGAAAGTCAAAAGGGTCATTCAGAAGGCATATGGTGTGTTGGCCTTCCTTAGTTGGATGGGTTGCGGGGAGGTTGTGTTCAAGAACCAAAAAGAAATATTCTAACTCGAGATAACTCTGGGTTAGATTGCTGTCAGAGTACTGTGTTCAGTTCTGTTTGCACTGTAGGAATGATGTGGAAGATTTAGAGAGGCTTCAGAGGGGATTTACGATTGGAAAGCATGTGTTATGAGGATGGGTTGGGTGAGCTAAGGCTTTGTGAATCACCTTTTCACCCTCTCCACTGATACTTTTCATGACACTTTCGCATAGTGCAGAGGGAGACAGGAAACCGCCAAATGTTGGCAGGAGGCTTGTAACAGAAGGAGTCCCTCTGTCACCATTTCTCAGAAATTTATGTCGCCTCAGTTACAGAGAACAAGTCAGCAGCTCACTCAGTAGCACTCTAGCTGTGCTCTAGACAATGTTGCTTAGACTTTTACCATTTCCTGCCTGTACTGTATT
This sequence comes from Mobula hypostoma, assembly GCF_963921235.1. Classification (NCBI taxonomy): domain Eukaryota; kingdom Metazoa; phylum Chordata; class Chondrichthyes; order Myliobatiformes; family Myliobatidae; genus Mobula; species Mobula hypostoma. The sequence goes on from NC_086125.1 coordinate 22,281,570, forward strand.
TATATTTTATTCCCTGACTAATGCAGGAAGTAAACGATGCCTTCTTTACTGCCTTAGCAACCTCTATTTCCACCTTCAGGAACACATTGACTTTACACACTGTTCCTCCACACACCAGGTCCTCACCATTCACTCTGTAAGACCGACCCTCATGACAGATATTCGAGTAACCACAGACGCTGGACTGAGGAGCAGCAAACAATCTGCTGGAGGAACTTAAGGGGTCGAGCATCTCTGTAGGGGGAAAGGAATTGTCAAAATTTCAGGTCCGAACCCTGTATCAGGACTCAGGTGACATTCTGGTTCTGATTCAGGATTTCAAACCAAAATACTGACAGTTCTTTTCCTCCCAGAGACACAGCTCGACCTACTGAGTTCCTCCAGAAGATCAATTATTGCTCTAACCTTTATTAGTCGTGCCAAGGTTATGGTACGGTATTAGTTATGGGTCGAAGCGCTGGCAGAGATGATACTTGGTGCTCGGTGTCGGAGAGGTGGTCAGAGACACAAACACAGAAAAAGACCCTTCAGCCCACATTCTCCATGCTGACCATTAAGGGTCATCTACATTAAAATTTGTTCTGTAGCTTTCTATATATTGGTGATACAAATCCTCCTCTGGATGTCACTGAAATGTGGTGATGCACCTGCCTGTGCCACCCCCTCAAGGCAGTGTGTCCCAATGGGTGAAACAATCCTTCCACTGATCCCTTGAAAATCCATACCTCTTCCTCTCAACCTCTACTGTCTGCATTTTGACACTTTTGCTATGGTGTAAATTTTCCCAGTATCTATTCATTCCATGCTCTATCAACTGTGTCTCTGGGAGGAAAAGAACTGTCAGTATTTTTCTGCTCCAAGGAAAACAAAAGAATGATGCTATGAAAGTCAAAAGGGTCATTCAGAAGGCATATGGTGTTTTGGCCTTCCTTAGTTGGATGGGTTGCGGGGAAGTTGTGTTCAAGAACCAAAAAGAAATATTCTAACTCGAGATAACTCTGGGTTAGATTGCTCTCAGAGTACTGTGTTCAGTTCTGTTTGCACCGTAGGAATGATGTGGAAGTTTTAGAGAGGCTTCAGAGGGGATTTACGATTGGAAAGCATATCTTATGAGGATGGGTTGGGTGAGCTAAGGCTTTGTGAATCACCTTTTCACCTTCTCCACTGATACTTTTCATGACACTTTCCCATAGTGCAGATGGAGACAGGAAACCGCCAAATGTTGGCAGGAGGCTTGTAACAGAAGGAGTCCCTCTGTCACCATTTCTCAGAAAATTATGTTGCCTCAGTTGCAGAGAACAAGTCAGCAGCTCACTCAGCAGCACTCTAGCTGTGGTCTAGACAATGTTGCTTAGACTTTTACCATTTCCTGCCTATACTGTATTTATATTTTATTCCCTGACTAATGCAGCAAGTTACCGATGCCTTCTTTACTGCCTTAGCAACCTCTATTTCCACCTTCAGGAACACATTGACTTTACACACTGTTCCTCCGCACACCAGGTCCTCACCATTCACTCTGTAAGACCGACCCTTATTACAGATACTCGAGTAACCACAGATGCTGGAGTGAGGAGCAGCAAACAATCTGCTGGAGGAACTTAAGGGGTCGAGCAGCTCTGTAGGGGGAAAGGAATTGTCAAAATTTCAGGTCCGAACCCTGTATCAAGACTGAGGTGACATTCTGGTTTTGATTCAGGATTTCAAACCAAAATACTGACAGTTCTTTTCCTCCCAGAGACACGGCTCGACCTACTGAGTTCCTCTGGAAGATCAATTATTGCTCCAACCTTTATTTGTCGTGCCAAGGTTATGGTACGGTATTAGTTATGGGTCGAAGTGCTTGGCAGAGATGGTACTTGGTGCTCGGTGTCGGAGAGGTGGTCAGAGACACAAGCACAGAAAAAGACCCTTCAGCCCACATTTTCCATGCTGACCATTAAGGGTCATCTACATTAAAATTTGTTCTGTAGCTTTCTATATATTGGTGATACAAATCCTCCTCTGGATGTCACTGAAATGTGGTGATGCACCTGCATCTGCCACCCCCTCAAGGCAGTGTGTCCCAATGGGTGAAACAATCCTTCCACAAATCCCTTCAAAATCCATACCCCTTCCTCTCAACCTCTACTGTCTGCATTTTGACACTTCTGCTATGGTCTAAATTTTCCCAGTATCTATTCATTCCATGGTCTATCAACATCTTCTGCTCCAAGGAAAACAAAAGAATGATGCTATGAAAGTCAAAAGGGTCGTTCAGAAGGCATATGGTGTGTTGGCCTTCCTTAGTCGGATGGGTTGCGGGGAGGTTGTGTTCAAGAACCAAAAAGAAATATTCTACCTCGAGATAACTCTGGGTTAGATTGCTCTCAGAGTACTGTGTTCAGTTCTCTTTGCACTGTAGGAATGATGTGGAAGATTTAGAGAGGCTTCAGAGGGGATTTACGATTGGAAAGCATGTCTTATGTGGATGGGTTGGGTGAGCTTAGGCTTTGTGAATCACCTTTTCACCCTCTGCACTGATATTTTTCATGACACTTTCCCATAGTGCAGAGGGTGACAGGAAACCGCCAAATGTTGGCAGGAGGCTTGTAACAGAAGGAGTCCCTCTGTCACCATTTCTCAGAAAATTATGTCGCCTCAGTTGCAGAGAACAAGTCAGCAGCTCACTCAGCAGCACTCTAGCTGTGGTCTAGACAATGTTGCTTAGACTTTTACCATTTCCTGCCTGTACTGTATTTATATTTTATTCCCTGACTAATGCAGGAAGTAACCGATGCCTTCTTTACTGCCTTAGCAACCTCTATTTCCACCTTCAGGAACACATTGACTTTACACACTGTTCCTCCACACACCAGGTCCTCACCATTCACTCTGTAAGACCTACCCTTATTACAGATACTCGAGTAACCACAGACGCTGCTTGACCTGCTGTGTTCCTCCAGCAGAACAACTATTGCTCCGACCTTTATTCGTCGTGCTAAGGTTATGGTACGGTATTAGTCATGGGTGGCACTGTAACGTTCCTACCTTTATTAGTTGTGCGAAGGATACAGTACGGTATTAGATGTGGATGGCATGGTAGCATAGTGGTGAGCACAATCGCTTTGTACCACCAGTGATCACCAATTGTGGTTTGATTCCCACCACTGCCTGTAAGGAGTTTGTACTTTCTCCCCATGACTGCATGAGTTGCCTCCAGGTGCCCCGATTACCTCCCACATTCCGATGACGTACGGTTTGGTTTCGGGTTAGGGAGTTGTGGACATGCTATATTAGTGCCAGACGTGTGGCAGCATTTGTTGGATGCTCCCAGCACGATCCTCGATCTGGGTTGGTTATCGACATAAAATGATGCATTTCACAATATGTTTTGATGTTTCGATTTACATGTGACAATTAAGTCCAATCTTGCTTTAAGTTTACAAAGTAAGGGGTCATAATCAGAGATCCCAGGTTGTCAGGATCTAGTAATCTATAGTGAAGGAACTACTGATAAGTGGTGGAGGGGTGTATTGATGGGTTGGATAAAGAGGCGAGGGCGGACCCATGTGTGGTACAGAATCACCGACACAGGACTGGAAGGGCTGGACATCCCATGAGTGTGAACTTGCATTAACTCTGTCTAATGCTGTCCCTGGAGACTCTATCACAGTAACTCTGTCCCTGGAGACTCTATCACAGTAACACTGTCTAATGCTGTCCCTGGACACTCTATCACAGTAACTCTGTCCCTGGAGACTCTATCACAGCCGTTTCCTGAACGTGGTTCCCCACTTTGTGCTTGCAGACTGATGACAGGCACTTGGAGGTGATCACCTACATCGGCCTCATCATCTCCCTTTTCTGCCTCGCTGCCTCCATCGCCGTATTTGTCAACTGCAAATCCATCCAGAATGCTCACACCAATCTCCACAAGCACCTGAGTATCACCCTCTTCCTGGCACAGTTCATCTTTCCGATCGGAATGCGGATTAAACAGCTGGTAAGAAAACCAAATTACCACCTCTAATTCTCATAGGGTTTCTGAATGTGCAGTTGGTCAAATTCTGCAGCAAAGGCAGACTTAACGTGGGTGTAGTGGTATCTCAGCCCCTGCTCTCCCACCACTCTCCTCTGGTGTCCTCTCCTCCCGTTGGCTCATCATGACCATCGTGCCATCCCTTTAATCAGATCCTCATTGCAATGGTAGCCAAAACCTCCGAGCATTGGAGACTCACCCCTTCCCCACGGTCTTGTCACCACAGAACATTGACCTTTCCCTCCCTCTGCCCTCCTGTCCAATGACCTCACGGGACACTCCAAACCTCCTCATTCACATTCACCCTGGGGTGCAGTGGATTATCCCTGTCACTGAGTTTCCCGGTCACTGGAGAATGAGTGACATCAGCACACTTTGCAGATCTGGTGCTGCAACAAGATATTTTGTAAAAAGTACCAAAGTTGTTCTCAGCTTATGGACTCACAAGAGTTTGCAAACACTGGAGATCTGGAGCAAATCACAAAGGAGCTGGAGGAACAGAGGAGGTCAGCCAATGTGAAACGTCTAATGTCCATGTCCCTTCATAGATACCTACTGATCCTTGGAGTTCCCCCATCTCCTTCGTATATTATTCTAATTTTATCACTAAATTAATAAATATCTGGTGTGTATCACCACCGTGTTCTTTCTGTTTGCAGATTATCTCTTCCGTTGTGTACAGGTGTTTGTGTACTGATTTATGTCAGAGTCTCTGTGTTTGTATCTCTGAGTTACACACACAAAATGATGGAGAAACTCAGTGGGTCAGGCAGCATCCATAGAGGGGAATAAACAGTTGAGATTTCAGGCTGAGACCCTTCATCAGAATTGGACAGGAAGGTGGCAGAAGTCAGAATCAGAGGGAGAGGAGAGTGGAAGGATTACAAGCTGACAGGTGAGAGGTGAAATGAGGTGAGGGGGAAGGAGTGTGGGTCGGGGGGTGTTTAAATACAGCAGCTGGGAGGTGAGAGGTAAAGAAGTTAAAGGGCTGAAGAGAAAGAAATCTGATCGGACGTGAATGTGGATCGGGGAGAAAGGGAAGGGGGAACCAGAGGGAAGTGATGGGCAGGTGAGGAGAAGAGAAGAGGTAAGAGGGAGCTGGAAAAGGTTGTCAGTCCATTTCTGATGCCATGTGTTTTTCTCTGTGCCCATGTGAATGTCTTTAGCTGTGGTTATCTCTCTCTATTCCTTTCCACTTTTGTGTAACCGTCTGTGTGTCTCTGACCCGTCTCTGCATGTTCCTGCCTGCGTCCCTGTCTCTGACTGCCCTCTGCTTTTGCCCCGAGCTGCCCACTATCTACTGTGTTGCCTCTTTCTTTAGGTTGTGTGCGCCCTGATTGCTGGGTGTCTGCATTACCTCTTCCTTGCCGTCTTCGTCTGGATGTTCCTGGACAGTCTGCAGCTTTTCATCATGTCCAGAAACCTGACAGTCACCAATTACACTCGCACACATATCATCAAACGAAGATACCTGTATGTTTCTGCTTATGCTGTTCCTGCTGTGATAGTCATTATCACAGCGGCAATATACCCCAGAGGCTATGGAACAGAAACCGCGTGAGTATTAAATGATAAGGAAATGTGATAGAGTGATACAACTGACTGTGACACAGAAAGAGGCCATTTGGTCCATCAGGTCCATGCTAGCTTCCTGCGGATTTAGCCCATCAGTTCCATTGCCCTCTCCTTATCTCCCTCTACCCCTGAATCTTATCCTCCCACACATGGCCATCAACTCCCCTTTGATGCTTCCCCACCCACCCACAACAAGGGGTAATTTACTGTCAATAACACACCGTTGGGATGTGGGATCAAACCGGAGCTCTAAGGGAAATCCTGGCACGGTGATGGAGACAACATGCAAACTCCACTTGGACAACAACCAAGGTCAGGATTGACCCGGGTCCCTGGAGGCAGCGGCGCAATTGGCTGCACCACTGCCCTAACGCAGGACGTGGACTGAGTCCTGTACCAGCTCTGAGAGCAAAGCATAAAATTCACCCGATATCCTGCATCTGAAACCTTGATAATATTGTATTAAATATTCTCCAGGTGAGGGTAGCTGACGGGTCTCAAATCCTCGGTGAGATAGGGAGTTGTCTATCCCAGCATGTGAAGACAGACTCCGGTGGATTGAGCGGACGAGACCAATGGAAGGTCCAACGGTCAAGAAGGCGGTCTCTGCAAGCGTCATGGAACGTGTAGAGCAGGACAAAACACAGAAGATGTCCTGGTCATCCACTGCGCCTAGTCCCATCTCCAGCCGTCTAGACTCTGTCTTGCCACTGGACCGAGATGGAAATTAGGAAGAGAGAGTGAGGCTGACGCTGCGCAACTCTCCCTCACTTAAATCCAAATCACGCGCTAGTCTCGACACCATCAATGGTGTCGAGGTCCTCATCGACGTCAACAATGGACAAACAACTTAATTCTCCAGGTGGAGACTGCATGGAGAGGTGTAGGAAGCTGTGTTGAAACTTGTAAAAAGGAAAAGACTTCCAAAGGTTTTTGTAGATCTTGTCTGAGATATTCCCCGAGACTGGAAAGAATTTGACTTCACACCCTGACAGATCTTGTTCCAACTGATCTCAGCTGCTGTACCATTGAGAGGTCTAAGACTGGCTAGAGGCAGCAGGAGAATCTTAGGAATAATAGAGGCAACAGGAGGAGACCATTTGGCATCTCAAAGCATCTACCAATCAACCCTGACTGGAACCCATTTCCCTAATCTAGGTCCACAGTCTTTACACCCTGATCCAACAAGTGCCCACCCACTTCGGCAGCCTGTTGACCTGTGATCAAAGGGGAGAGTTTACAGTGACCTGAGATCCCACTGATCTCTAAATTTTTTCTAAATTTAAACACAACATAGTTTGAGAGAACCAATGAAATGTGGTGGGGGGATTGACCTCTTTCCAATTCAGCAAAATGGATCTTCTGGCCATTAGTGTAAGAAGTGCAATCATCCAACAAGCTGAAGATGTTAAAAGATTTGGTTCTATCATTGGTAAACCAAAAATTGCAGTAATAGGGTGGAGTTGTATATCAATACTCAAAACAGTTGAAATAATATCAAAGATATCTTTCCAGTATTTTTTAAAAGAGGACATGACCAAAACACATGAGTTACAGAAGATATCTCGGAGTGACATCTATCACTTTATAGGATTTATATGAGATTAATAACGAGCTAATTTATCCTTCGACATATGAACCCTATGCGCTACTTTAAACTGTATCAACGCATGTTTAGCACATATAGAGGATGAATTAACTAATTGAAGAATGGTTTCCCATTTTTCAACAGGTAAAGTAACCTTAAGTTCTCTTTCCCAATCAATCTTAACCTTATTAGATATGTCTGGACGTATTTTCATAATTACACTATAAATGTTTGCTATTACACTTTTCTGAAAAGGAATTAAACCTAAAATTTTTTCCAAAATATCCGATGAATATAAATTTGGGAAGGTAGAAAGAACAGTATTTTAAAAATTTCTAATCTGTAAATATCTAAAGAAATGGGATCTTGGCAAATTGTATTTGTTAGATAATTGTTCAAAAGACATGAAACAATTATCCAAAAATAGATCACAAAATTTTAATACACCTTTAGTTTTCCAAGCCAAATAGGCTTGATCCATGATAGAGGGTTGAAAAAACAAATTAGATATAATAGGACTCGCTAGAATAAATTGATTCAACCCAAAAAATTTTCAAAATTGAAACCATATTTGTAAAGTATATTTTACTATTGGGTTAACCATTTGTTTATGCAATTTAGCAAGAGAAAAGGGAAGCGAGGTCCCTAAAATAGAACCCAATGAAAACCCTTGTAAAGATTTACATTAAAGATTTACCCAATGTGGACTTGAAGTTATGTCCAAGTCCCATGACCAAAATTTTAAATATCGAATATTAATTGCCCAATAATAAAATCTAAAATTCAGCAATGCCAGACAACCCCCTTTTTAAATTTCTGTAAGTATCTTTTACCTATCCTAGGATTTTTATTCTGCCATATATATGAAGAGATTTTAGAATCAACCTTGTCAAAAAAGGATTTTGGAATAAAAACTGGCACCGCTTGAAATAAATATTAAAATTTAGGTAAAATAATCATCTTGATAGCATTAATCTGACCTATCAATGATAGAGACATTGGTGACCGTTTAGTAAACAAAAGTTTAATCTGATCAATTAAAGGTATAAAATTAGCCTTAAATAAATCCTTATGCTTTTTTGTAATTTTAACCCCTAAGTATGTAAAGAAATCAGTAACCAATTTAAATGGTAAACATCCATGAATTGGAACCTGCATATTTAGGGGAAATAGTTCACTCTTATTAAGATTTAATTTATAACCAGAAAAATTACTAAACTGAGCCAACAAGAATAAAACAGCGGGAATGGATTTCTCAGGGTTAGAGATATATAATAGCAAATCGTCTGCATATAATGATACCTTATGTATCATTATACGGGTAATAGCAAGAATGTCAGGTGAATCTCGAATAGCAATTGCTAAAGGTTCAAGGGCAATATCAAATAATAATGGACTAGGAGGACATTCCTGCCTAGTACCCCGAAATAAACGAAGAAAGGGAGATCATTGATTATTGGTAAAAACTGAAGCTACAGGGGTATAATATATCAATTTAATCCAAGATATAAATATTGGGTTAAAATTAAATTTCTCAAGCACAGTAAATAAATATGACCATTCAACTCTGTCAAAAGCTTTCTCAGCATCTACTGAAATAACACATTCTGGAGTAGTAAGTGATGGAGTATAAATAATATTCATCAATCTCCTAATATTAAAAGATGAATGATGTTTTTTAATAAATCCAGTCTGGTCCACAGAGATAATTTGAGGTAATACCTTCTCTAACCAGTTGCTAATATTTCAGAAAAAATCTTTGAATCGACATTCAACAGAGATATCGGTCTATATGATGCACAATCAGTAGGGTCTTAATTCTTTTTAAGAATTAAAGAAATAGAAGCTTCATAAAATGATTGTGGTAATTTACCTAATCTGATTGCTTCTTTAAAAACTCTAGACAACCAAGGCAAAAGAATAGAAGAAAAAAACTTAAAGAATTCCACTGTAAAACCATCTGGACCAGGTGCTTTGCCAGAATTCATAGAGGAAATAATACCTTTTATTTCTTCATCCGTGATAGGAGTTTCTAATGTTAAACATTCTTCTGGTGATAATTTCAGAAAATTCAATTTCCTTAAAAAGACATGCATAATGTTAGGACATGAGGAAATTCAGAATGGTATAAAGAGGTGTAAAACTCTTGAAAGGATTTATTTATCTCGTCATGATTGACTGCTAAACTGTCATGATGCTTACAAATCTTAATAATTTGATGTTTAACCAAATCAGTTTTCAATCGATTAGCTAGTAGTTTACCCGATTTATCACTATGTATATAAAACTCACTTCTGGTTTTCATTAATTGATTTTCAATTGAGGAGGTTAATAATAGAAAAAAATTAAAGTGTTATTTATGATCCCTCTATTAAATTTGAAAAGACTTGGAGGCCATTTATTCAATACTTTCATATAATGTAATTTGACCTTTTCCAAACCTACTCTATTCATTTTTAGTATATATTGAGGGGAGCGGAGTCAATGACACTAATGGTTCTTTTTTATGGTTCATAACAGCCCATGTCTTTTTTTTTCCTGTAGTCTAGTTGGTCTATCTTGTTAGATTAGTTTTTTTGGGGGGTATATATTTTTTTTCTTTTTCCTTTTTCATGTTAATTTGTCTATATATAATATTTGTATCCTGTAAGATTGGGAGGTTTAATATCCATGTATTAACTGGGTTTATATTTATATATGATAATTACAATAATGTAATCCAATAACTTTGTATGATTACTATGTTATGTTAATCTTTATCATTACGATACTAATAAAAAGATTGAAAAAGAAAGAGAAGATCCCACTGATCTCCATTCAGGGACCTGCAGAAGTGAGTCTGGCTGAGATCCCAGCATCACAGAACATTGCAGAACTGGTCAGCTAATGGCTAATCATTCCCTCAACTTCTTCTGGGATTGACCACAATGAGAGAGGCAAACAAGGCTTCTGTTGAAACACCAGTTGCCTGATGCTTGTTGGACTTGGTCATTATCAACCCTAGTCTCTGCATGTGGAGCAGGGAGGGAAATGGGGTGGTGCCCCTCCCTGCCCTTCTCAATTCTCTCCTGTGCTGGGTGCCTCTGCCCTCCCAGTTTACTGACAGATGCCCAACTCTGTGGACAGAGATTGAGTTCCAGTGCAGAGCTGAGAAGGAGTCACATTGTCACTGCTGCTGTCATTGGAGGAGAAAGCGGAGCCAAGTCCTGTCTGTAGTTTTGGATGGACAGAACTTATCCCAACAAACTATATCAAAGGAGAGTGCAGGCCATCTCCCCCACATTCAGGCCAACATCCCTTAACCAATGGCATTGATTGGTCATCAGTGCACTGTTATTGTTTGGGATCTTGCCATGCAGAGATTGGCTGCCGCTTTCCTGCACTGTAGATCCAGTGACGTTCTCAATGTATTTCATAAACTGACTGCCACTCAGTCACGAATCTCCTCCATCCTCACAGCTGTTGGCTGAAGCACGAGTTGGGGTTTAACTGGAGTTTCCAGGGCCCGGTCTGTTTCATGATTCTGGTAAGCTTCCTGTTTCTCTCTGCACTGCAACTGTTCCAGACCGGGGTTCTCTCTTGTTGTGTGCTTCACTTTCAGTCCCCTGTGTGTGTCCACATGGTGCCGTCTCTATGCCCAGGGTTCACAGACACCAGATATCACTGTGCACTGGAGTGTCTCAGTGCCCAGTGTTGAGAAGGACGAGTTTGGGGGATGCACTGAAGCTTGATGCAGACACTCCAAAAGCTCAGTGGGGAAGGATCACAGTCCGGGGTGGTGCCTCTGCTGAGGGGCTGTGTCCAGTGTAACAGCCCCTCACGAATCACTCATGGACTGTGAGAAGCATCGGTGTCTTCTCAATGTTAATGTGTCTGACACTCAGTGTGGTCGGCACATTTGATAACTGAAGAAATATCAGTGAAACTGGCCCTCAGGTGTTTGTGTCAATCGCACCTCTGACCTAGGGGCTGGCCTTTGACCTCTGATCTGTTGCTTTCAGAATCAGGTTTATTATCACCTGAATGTGTTGTGAAATTTGTTAATTTAGCAGCAGCAGTTTAATGCAATACACAATAGAAGAAGAAGAAGAAGAAAAAAATAAAATAATATACGTATATTATTTTACGTATACGTATATTGAATAAATTTAAAATTGTGCAAAACAGAAATAATATATATTAAAAAAAGTGAGATAGTGTTTAATGTCCATTTAGGAATCGGATGCCAGAGGGGAAGACGCTGTTCCTGAGTCACTGAGTGTGAGCCTTTAGGCTTCTGTCCCTCCCACCTGTGGTAACAGTGAGAGAAGGGCATGCTCTGGGTGCTGGAGGTCCTTAATAATGGACACTGCCTCTCTGAGACATCGCTCCTTGAAAATGTGCTGGGTACTTTGTAGGCTAGTGCCCAAAATGGACCCCACTAAATTTACAACCCTGTCTCCTAACTCTGAGCTTTCTCTCCTAACCCTGCGCCATTGTACCATCTCAACCCCAAACCAGTGTAATCCTGAACACCAGCCACTGACCAACACAAAGGATGCAACCATCCTGCACATCTTGGGTAGTTTCCTCCATTATTTGCCCCCCAGACCCTCTCTGAGTCGTGGGTGCACTGGGCCCAGTGATAACAGAATCTTCATGGTTGCTTTCATCCCTTTGAGACATTGGCACATTTGCAGATTAGATACCACTTTATCCCAAGTGTTGGGACAGTTCATAAACTGCTTTACACTTTGGAGTCAATGAAAGATTTTGATCTAAAAGTAAGTTCCTGTTGTTAAAGTATGGTATCTCTTTCCACCATCTTCATTGTCCTATTATGTATCCCTAAGTTGGGTGGACCTACGTTTTGGTTGTGTCTGTCTGCATAGTTAGATTAGATTAGATTTAATTTTATTGTTATTGTGCCAAGTACAGATACAAAGCCAATGAAATGCAGTTAGCATCTAACAAGAAATGCAAATTACAAAATAACTGCAAATAAAAAATAGGTGCTATAGCACACAAATATAAAAGTACTGAGACAGTACAATATGGGTGCAATACTGCTTAGTGCTGTGATGTGAGGTTCAGCAGGGTCACAGCCTCAAGGAAGAAGCTCTTCCTGTGCCTGCTGGTGTGGAAGCAGAGGCTCCTGTAGCGCCTACTGGATGAGAGGTGAGTAAAAAGTCCATGGTTAGGGTGAGATGCATCCTTGATAATGCTTTTCGCCCTGCCCAGGCAGTGTTTATGGTAGATGTTCTCAATGGTGGGCAATTGGGTGCCGATAATCCGCTGGGCAGTTTTCACCACACGCTGGAGTGCTTTGCGGTCCGATATGGGACAATTGCCATACCACACTGAGATGCAGTTGGTGAGTATGCTCTCAATGGTACAGCGGTAAAAGTCCATCAGTATCCTGGGACAGAGGTGGACTTCCTTGATGCTCCGCAGAAATAAAGGCGCTGTTGTGCCTTTCTGACCAGGATGAAGGAGTTCAGGGACCAGGTGAGATTCTTGGAAATGTGGACACCAAGGAATTTGAAGCTTGATACACGGTCCACTACAGCTTCGTTGATGTAGATGGGGATGTGAGTGTGGCTCCTATCATGCCTGAAGTCCACAATGATCTCCTTGGTCTTCTGGGTGTTAAGGGCCAGGTTGTTGTCGGCACACCACGTGGCCAGGTGCTGGACCTCGTCCCTGTAGGCCATCTCGTCAACCCTTCTGATCAGGCCAACCACCATGGTGTCATCTGAGAACTTGATTATGGAGTTAGAACCATGTACAGGAACACAGTCATTGGTGAAAAGAGAGTACAGAAGAAGACTCAGCACACAGCCTTGAGGCACACTGGTGTTCATGGTGAGAGTGGAGGAGGAGAGGTTGTCTAACTTAAGTGACTGGGGTCTGTTAGTCAGAAAGTCCAAGGTCAAATTGCAGAGGGATGAGCTGATACCAAGCTGGCAAAGTTTGGCAATCAGCTTGGAGGGGATCACAGTATTGAATGCCAAACTAAGGTCAATGAACAGCATTCTGACGTAAGAGTTGGGGCTGTCCAGGTGGATCAGGGCAGAGTGAAGTGCCGTGGAGATGGCGTCCTCTGTTGACCTGTTGGTGCAATAGGCAAATTAATGGGGATCCAGCCAAATTGATGGGGGTCCATTAAGAAGAGCAGCGAGGAGGGATGGGCAGGTTGATTCAGGGCAGGATGAAGGAAAGAAGCAGAGAAACTGGGGGCCTGCATCCCAATCTTCTGGCCTGGAATTCCCAGCTCACAGATCCCACTGACTCATCATAGTGGTTGAGGGTGAACAATTCCCATTTAATTCCTCTCCTGGGTTTCCCAGTCATCCCAATGCCCTGGAAGAATGTTGGTTTTCCAAAATGTATGAGTGGAGAGTCTGAGGGGGAAACATGGGGGATAAGCAGAAACAAGAGAAAATCTGCAGATGCTAGAAGTCCAAGCAACACACACAAAATACTGGCGGAACTCAGCAGTCAGGCAGCATCTATGGGAAAGAGTACAGTCGGCATTTCGGGCCAAGACCCTTTGGCACCATTCTCTGTGTGTTGCTTAGATTTCCAGAATTTGATTACTACACTGCTGAGTCCCTTCCAGGTATGGCTACCCTGAAGAAGTTTAAATCTCTCCAGAACTGCTGAAGGGTGTCAGCCCGAAACACTTTTCCATAGAAGCTGCTGGCCTGCTGAGTTCCTCCAAAATTCCGTGAGGACAAGCAGAATTTTAGATAAAGAAAGAGAGACTGTCACGGGTAAAGCCAATAATCATTGACAAGTAAGTGAGAGTGTCAGTGAGTGAGAATGGAAAGTAGGAGGGGTGAATTGAGTGTGGGATTTGGGAGATCCGTTCTGCCTTGCTCATGAATACCAGTCTTTCTCTCACTCTCTCTCGCTTTTTCCCTCCATCAGTCTCTTGCACTCTCTCTCTCTCACAGTCATTCTTTCTTGCAATCACTCCCTCTCTCGCACTCTCTCTTTCTCTCTCTCCAGGTCAATACAGTCCTTTTATTTGCGACTCTCTACTTACTGAGATGCCATTTCAACTCGCGCAACAAGGAGGTGTCGAAGCTGAAGGAAACCAAGTAAGTGACTTGATGGATGTATGTAAGATGATATGAGGCATGAAGTGGACAGCCAGCATCTTTCTCCCAGAGCAACAATGGCTAATATGAGATGGCATCATTTAATGTGATTGGAGGAAAAGTACTGGGCGGAGGTGGGGGGTGTATCTCAGATCCCCCTCCCCCTACCACTTTCAAATCTCTTACCAGCTCTTTCTTCAGTTAGTCCTGACGAAGGGTTTTGGCCTGAAACGTCGACTGTACCTCTTCCCAGAGATGCTGCCTAGCCTGCTGCGTTCACCAGCAACTTTGATGTGTGTTGCTTGAATTTCCAGCATCTGCAGAATTGTGTGTGTGTGTGTGTGTGTGTGTGTGTGTGTGTTTGTGTGTGTGTGTGTGTGTGTGTCCGTCCCATGTGGCTAAGTCCCAAATGTCTCAGATATCTTTGACATTACAAAGTAAATATATGCCCTTGCATCCTCTTTGGATTATTATAGGGAGGGGACACCATGATCTCCTTGCTCATACCTCACCTTTCAGAATCAGAAACAGGTTTGTTTTCACTGAAAAACTTTATTATCACTGACATACTGATGGTCACTTTATTAGGCATATCTGTTAGATACACCAACATCTGCTGCTGTAGTCCATCTGCTTCAAGATTTGACGTGTTGTGTGTTTGACGAATCTTTTCTGAACACCACTGTTGTAATGCATGGTTATTTGAGTTACAGTTACGTTCCTTTCATCTTCAACCAGGCTGGTCATTCCCCTCGGACATCTATCATTAACAAGGTGTTTTTGCCCACAGAACTGCCACTCACTGGATTTTTTTTAAAACAAATTTGCACTATTCTCTGTAAACTCTAGATACTGTTGTGCATGGAAATCCCAGGATATGAGCAGTTACTGAGATGCACAAGCCACCCCACCTGGCACCAACTGTTATTCCACAGTCAAAGTTACTTACATCACGTTTCTTCCCCATTCTGATTAACAACTGAAACTCTAGACCATGCCTGCATGATTTTATGCATCAAATTGCTGCCACATGATCGGCTAATTATATATTTGCATTAATGAGCAGGGTTACAGATGTGTGTAATGAAGTGACCACTGAGTGTATATCATGATATTTGTTGTTTTGTAACAACAAATCAACTCTATCTTTTATATTAGTATATTGTTTTACAACTGATCCCTGGTGAGTGAGTGGGATAAGAATTAGCAGGTTCCCAGGAAGGGTCTCTGTCCATGGTGCTGATCTCTGCCGATGATGGCACTGGCCGTGGGGTGCTAATCGGGTCATTGGCTGGAGATTGTTGGTGGAAATGTACTTGTGTACATGCCATGTGAGCACAGTGTCGGGACTGACACGGTTGCTGCCACTTACCCTCAAACCCAATGACCAGGAACGGGAACACAGACAATGTAAGGTTGATGGTATCACCAAAAGATGAGACACATCATTAAGGTCTCATTCAGGAGGCACTTTAATAATCTGAGCATGACCAAGCAGAGCCAACATTGTATCACAAAGGGAAACTCATGTTTCCTATCGTCAATCTATTAATAAATAAGGTAGAGACGGAGGAGGCATTGGGTTTTCAGAAGGCATTTGTACTCCTTCTGGGGATAGATCGCATAAACAGATGAGGTGATTCTCAGCAGCCCTGAAGGCTTCTACCCACTCACCCTCAGGATCGATTCTCCGTTATGTGGACAAATTAACTGGTGTGCTCTGTGGTGAAGGTTTACCAGACGGATCCCTAGGCTGGATAGGTTGATGTTCCATAGACATTTAAGCAGAATGGAACTTCACTCATTATAGTTTAGGAGGGTGAGAAGGGCCCACTTTGAAAAACTGATTATGAAGGGGATAGAGAAAATGTTGAGCAGATGACATGGGCAATTAGAGCAAAGAACAGTTTCCGGATGGGGGTGAAACATTTGAAAATCGATTCATGAGGGGCTTCTTACCTTGAAAGATTGTGAATTCTACCCCAGGGTGATGCAGATATGGAGTTTTTGAGTATTTTAAAGACAGAAATTGACAAATGTTTGAGCTATGGGAGAGTCAGTGGGTTTGCAGAGAGCAGGTGAGTATTGTGAAAACCAAGATTAGACCAACCACGATCTTAGCAAGTGACAGGCAAAGGTTCAAAGCGACAACTCCTGCACCTGCTTCGTGTCTTATGTAACACAGCATCCTGAATTGGCAATATTTCACTGCTCCTCTGCCATGACTGGGTCTAAATCCTGGGACTCATTTTCCCACCATTTCGTGGGAGCACCTGCACCAGAAGGAAAGCAGCATTTCTAGGCAATGGCACACCATCGCCTTCTCAAGGGCAGTTTTGATGCAATAAGCAATATCCTGTCCAGTGATGCCTGGTGCCCAGCAATGTATCCAATAAACACAAGAGTATGCTGTTGGCTGCTGAGAAAATGCTGAGGGTACGAAAGATCCCACTTGAAAGGAATTTCAACATTCCTGTGTTTTTCATTCACCTGGTCTCTTTTATGTTCATTTCTACAGATCCCTAACCATTAAGGCTGCAGCACGGATGTTTGTTTTGGGATGCACATGGATCTTTGGAATATTTCAACTTGATAAGAACACTGCAGTGTTATCCTACTTATTCACGGTCATCAACAGTCTCCAGGGTCTGTTCGTTTTCCTTATTTACTGCGTTTTCAATCACTGGGTAAGAATCTCTTCCCTACAGACACATACTGTGAATGGTTGGGCACTCGGGGTGTAAAGGAACAGAGGAACCTAGGGCTATGAGTTTGAAAGCAGGGTCAGAGGTGGACAGGGTGGTGTAAAAGGCATTTGGCACACTGGCCTTCATTAGTCAGGGCAATGAGCATTGGCGATCGGACATTATTTTGCAGTTTCATAAGTTGTTGGTGAGGATGCACTTGGAATACTGTGTATAGTTTTGATCACCCTATTGTAGGAAAGTTGTTTTTAAACTGGAAAGAGCACAGAAAATATTTGAGGATATTTTCAGGATTAGAGGTCCTGAGTGATAGGAAGAGGTTGACCAGCTTCGGTTTCTATTCCTTGGAACTTTGGAGAATGAGAGTCAACCTTGCAGAAATGTTTAAACATATGAGAAACATATATAAGATGGATGGTAAGTCTTTTCCAGAGGGTTGGGAGACCAGAACTAGGAGGCATAGATTTAGGATGGGAGGGGAAATATTTAAAGGGACCTGAAAGGTAGAGGGTGGTGAATATATGGAATAAACTGCCAGAAAAAGTAGTTGAGGCAGGTACAGTGGTACTGCTGCCCCCTGGTAAGCCTCAGGCTCGCTCAGCTTGCTTTCGTCTAGGGGGAGCAGCCTTCGGCCCCGCCAAACTGGGTAATCAGTTTGTGTGGATGCTGTGTGATGTATCCCAGCACGCCAAATAACAGACAGTACACCATATGCGATTAAATGATTACACTTTATAAATCTTACTGGAATTATGTAATTAATAGAAATACAATATAAAAGGAAAAAGTAAAAAGTGCCAAACTTATCAGAGTTCAACCACTTCGTGCACAACCGTTGGAGCTCAATGTTGGATCTTTCCAACATGCAATCTCCTCCGACCCCCTTGACTCGCCGCCTGGGACCAACCACAGTGGTCGACCAGAGCACGTCCAGCACGTCCTTCCTCTTCAATTCTCCTCCCGAAAATCCCGGGTGTCAGACTCCCGCTCGGGATCCATCCCATCACCCAGCTTACAGCATCGTGTCTCCTCGCTCTGTCCCCATCCACCTTCTGCCCCAAAGCCCATGAAAACAATAACTTATGGACACACAAGAAAGAATAACATCTATCCCAATTGGTTAGCAAATGAATACAATTCTCTTATCAGTAAATATAACCCAAACAAGCTGCAGGAGAGAAGCACTTTCTCAGCAGTTAACATAACAAAGAAGCCATTTTTATTTTTAACATAACAAAGAAGCCATTTTATTAGCCTTGGCAGCAACATAAAAGAAGAAACCCCTTTACACTCTCCCCCCACCAAATTTAGTCATGTCCTCATGACTTCTGAAAAACTCGCCAACCCTTCCTGCAGACACAAAAACCCAATCCAGGTACAAACAGTGACATTGCTCCCAAACAGTGGACCTTACGCCCTGTTCCTCAGGCGCTACGTAAGCAAACCTATTTGGGAGTTTACTAATCCTCCAAGACCTCCATACTCCCTCACCTAAACCCTTCAGGCTCGAACACTACTGGGGATACCTTGGGTCTGCTTGCCAACTCCTCTCTCTATCTCTCACTCATATCCCCACTACAACTCGAAGCCCCCCTGTCCCGTGTCCGGTGCCCCACTTCTTTTCCTTCAGGGTCTTTCAGTAGCCCAGGCTGCTCACGGCTGGCCCTCCCCTCTACACCTGACTCAGTGGGAGAAGGGCCAAAAGTCTCTTCCTCAATCAAGGGGAAGTTAGCGAAAGGCAGGATGTACCACACATCCAGCACATCATCCTTCGAATCCGTATTCTTCCCTATTTCCTCGATTGATAGCTGCTGTTTGATTTTCTCCAAACTGAAGCACTTAGCCTGGGCTGCCTCTTCAGCCTCTTCAGCATCCTGTAATTGAGACGTCAGCTTCTTCTCTGACTCCTCCAACTCTTGCCCCAGTCTCAGCAGTTCTGATCCACGCTTCGTGTCCATCTCCATCTGGGACGCAATTACACCACCAGCTTCTTCCAATCTGTTCTGGATCGATTTCTTGAGTTTCTGCTGATCCTTTCGAAGGTTGGTCATTGGTTCGTCTCTCTGGATTAATTCATCAGTGAATGACCACAGTTTCGGCTCGGAATTCCGTTTCCCCGTCTCCACTTTGACGAGCATAAACTCCAATTCTTCGATGGTTGTCCCAAAATTGCAGCACTCTGTCTCCAGCCTGCATTTCTGAGCGTTCAGTTCAGCGGCGCAAATCTCCTCTCTCAGCCAAACACGCGTCTTTCTCCAGACCTGGCACTCGTCCAAAGGAAGTTTTACTTTGTGAATTCTTTGTCGCCTGGGCTCCGGCACTCGCCTCACATCATCCTCCCCCAAGGCGAATCCAAACCCTAGGCGATCATCCACATACGCCAAAACTCCAAACACCTCCACATCCCCCATGGTCTTCCTCATGCCCCGCAGGAAGGTTGCAGGGGTTCCGTATATGCCCTGTGGCATCTTTTCAGACCGGAAGAATCCTAGGGGACCTATAATGGCCGTCATCTCCTTGTCAGCCTCATCCACCAGGATCTGGCAACATCCACTCCTCAGATCCAGCACATTGAACCACGTCGCACCACACAGACAGGCCATCGCATCTTCGCCCCTTAGGTCAGTATTCTGGTCAATGACAGCGCGCCTGTTCAGAGCCCTATAATCCACACACACCCTGCTTATGTCTTCCACGGCTACAGGGGCCAGTCGCCACAACCTCTCTCTCACCAAGGTGTCTTCAGCGGTCAACTCCCCTCCCTCGTGGTATTTCGGAGCGTCTACTAAGAGGGTCTCACCCTCAGATACTTCCCCCAGGCTGTACCACCATCAGCTCTCGTTTAATTCGGTACTGGCCCAAGGCTGCTACACATGTCCTCACAAGCAGCTTGAAACACTGGGTGCACAGACAATGCCCCCATGAACTCCAGTTTCACTGACCAATAATCCTCTTCTGGATAATCACTGGCACTGGTATCCCAAATCTCCAGTGCCCTAAATGTTGTCAAGGGTAACTGCTTCAGAAACTGGTTGTAAAATGAATTGTACAACAACTTGACCTGCGCCCCAGTGTTGAGGAGGGCTTTAGCATAGCTTCCATCTATCTGTAATGACACACAGGGGTGTGGTCCCTCTAAGCCTTCAGGAATAGGGTCTGTTCCTTTTGGGGGTTCCTTGGTACATTGCTAGGAATGTGCTCCCCCAGACACCCCAAGCCGTTTCCCCACTGGGCTCCACTAAGTTTCCCGACACCTCTCTGATCAGCTGAACAACTGAGGGAGGGGCTGATCCCCTTAAATGATCCTGCTGGCACTGCAAGCAATTTAGCTGCCCCCCAACCCCAGCCAGAGAAGATACACTGAAAGCTTTTCCCCAATCTCCTGACACAGGTATGGAAAGCCCCCCAGGCACTACATTTTACTTCCAATCAAACCAAACGCATTTTCCCCCACTTTCAGATAACTGGCTGCGGTCACTACGGGGTAATTGACCCTAACAGTTCTAACACCATCAACAGCCTGCCTACTCAAACTTTCAACCAATTCCTGTCGCTCTCCCTCAACCAAGCACTGCCACTCATCTAACAACTGAGCAATCCTTTCTGCCCACGTCTCATACGCCTCCGCCCCTTTTGGGGCGGACATTATCCCAAAAACCAGGCGGAGCCTGCCATAGCTGGAACACTTATTCCCAGATCCTGCCTCCGAATTAGAGCACTCTTTCTTCTCTCTCCTAGTAGTATGAACATCCTCACCCAGGGCGCCAATAGACAGTGGCAGTCCCACCACCAACTCGTCAGTGTTAGTCTGAACTCGAACAAAGACGTCCGGGGTACCGACGGCCACCCCACCCAACACGCCTGCAGTAATAACCAGCAATCCCACAGAGGCACACCAGCTTGCCATCCCGCTGCATGCATAATTTAAAGAGGGCGATCACACAGCTTCCTACAAAAATCCATATTCCGGACGAACAACCCCACAGTGCAGCCCCCTGGTAGGCCTCAGGCTCGCTCAGCTCACTTTCGTCTAGGGGGAGCAGCCTTCAGCCCCGCCAAACTGGGTAACCAAGTTTGTGTGGATGCTGTGTGATGTACCCCACCACGCCAAATAACAGACAGTACACCATATGCAATTAAGTGATTACACTTTATAAATCTTACTGGAATTATGTAATTAATAGAGATACAATATAAAAGGAAAAAGTAAAAGGCGCCAAACTTATCAGAGTTCAACCACTTCGTGCACAACCGTTGGAGCTCAATTAACAGGGTCTTTTTTTCACCATGTGATGTCCTCTGACCCCCTCAACTCGTCGCCTGGGACCAACCACGGTGGTCGACCAGAGCGCGTCCAGCACATCCTTCCTCTTCGGTTCTCCTCCCGAAAATCCTGGGTCTCGGACTCCCACTCGGGGTCCGTCCCATCGCCCAGCTTACAGCATCGTGTCTCCTCTCTCTGTCCCCATCCGCCCTCTGCCCAAAAGCCCACAAAAACAATAGCTTACAGACACACAAGAAAGAATAACACCTATCCCAACTGGTTAGCAAATGAATACAATTCTCTTATCAGTAATTATAACCCAAACAAACTGCGAAAGAGAAGCACTTTTTCGGCAGTTAACATAACAAAGAAGCCATTTTATTAGCCTTAGCAGTAACATAAAAGAAGTACAGTATAATATAAGAAGTATCTGGATATGTACCTGGAGGGTTGGGGCTTTGAGGGTTGTGGGTTGAAAGAAGCAGACTCAATGGGCTGAATGGACTAATTCTGCTTCAGTGTCTCATGGTGTAACACAGGAATTTGGAACTAATGACATGTTGGCTTTCATAACTTGAGGAGTTGAGTATAGGAGCAAAGAGGTCCTTCTGCAGTTGTACAGGGCCCTGGTGAGACCCCACCTGGAGTACTGTGTGCAGTGTTGGTCTCCAAATTTGAGGAAGGACATTCTTGCTATGGAGGGAGTGCAGCATAGGTTCACTGGGTTAATTCCAGGGATGGTGGGAATGTCATATGTCAAAAGATTAGAGCCACTGGGCTTGTATACACTGGAATTTAGAAGGATGAGAGGGGATCTGATTGAAACATACAAGATTATTAAGGGATTAGACAGGCTAGAGGCAGGAAACATGTTCCCGATGTTAGGGGAGTGCAGAACCAGAGGCCACAGTTTAAGAATAAGGGGTAGGCCATTTAGAACGGAGTTGAGGAAAAACCTTTTCACACAGAGGGTTGTGGATCTGTGGAATGCTCTGCCTAAGAAGGCAGTGGAGGTGAATTCTCTGGATTCTTTCAAGAAAGAGTTAGATGGAGCTCTTAAAGATAGCGGAGTCAAGGGATATGGGGAGAAGGCAGGAACACGGTACTGATTGTGGATGATCAGCCATGATCACAGTGAATGATGGTGCTGGCTTGAAGGGCCGAATGGCCTACTCCTGCACCTATTGTCTATTGTCTATAATGGATGGGCACCGTGGTTGGCATGAGCTTGTTGGGTCAAAAGGCCTGTATCCAAACTGCATTGCTCTGTGACTCCACAACTCTATCAATTTCTCCACTTCATCTGACTCTCCGCATATAATCATCATAGTGATGAATGGTTAGAGCGCCTTTTCCTGAACTATGTATTTGAAGCAAGAGTCAACACATGGTTCTTTAAGTTTTCACCACCATTTAATAAGATCAGGCTGATATGATTGTGACCTCTAAAGTTCATTTTCATCTCACCTTGATAAACTTTCACCTCCTTATGCAGAAGCTCTCTACCTCTCTGTAAATTTTTTTCAAAGTTCATGATTTCATTGCTCTTTCATAAAAGAAATTTGGTGGACTTGCTTCTGTCTGAGTGATCCACTGGAGGTGCCAATGGGACACAGTTACAATATAAAATGTAATCCTTACTTGGCTTTGGGACTCTGAAGGGTGACTGAAAGGTAGTTTTATTCTACTAGGTTGGAATTAACAAATTCTTTAAAGTATATTCCAAAATAATAGTTAATGTGTGAAGGTTTCTCTCACCACTCATAATCATCACAAAAATAGATAGCGATGACCATTGCAAAAATAAATAACAGAAAATGAAAGACAGGTTCAGAATTCATGATTAGTGCAAAGAATCAAACAATTTAATTGTACAAAAATAAAATTTGTTAAAATTGTGTATGACTAATGTATCATTCTCATTTCATTCAAGGTGGTTGATGAATTTCGGAAATGGTTGACCAGTAAACAGAAGAGCATCACCACAGAGTCCTCACAGATAGAGATGAACACGACTGAGGTGAGAAGCTTTCTCCAGAAGGACAGAAACATTCAGAAGGTCAGGCTGTGTCCACGGAGTCAGAATAAACTGAGTGACTTGGGTCGATGATCTTCCATCAAAACTGCTCCAATGAAAGATCATCCACCTAAACATTGATGGTCTCTTTTGACATCCGTCGAGGGAGAAAGAGTGAATGTTTTCAGAACTTACATTCGTCCAATCAGGCATAGACTGAGAAGTGGGAAATAATTCACAGACAATCACCACCTCCATCAAGAGCACATCAATCCACTTACCCCTGAGATTCAATGATGTCATTGAGTCCCTTCCATCAACATCCTGGAGCTGCCACCATTAACTAACTGAACCAGACCAACCACATTTACTGTAGTATACATGTGGAATGAGCACCCAGAGGAGGTGCTAGAGTTAGGTGGAAGAACAACTTTTAAATGGTAGTTGGATGTAAATGGATCGGAAAAGTTTAGAGAAATAGGGGCTCAAACTAGGCAAATCGGATCAGCTAGGATGGGACATCTTGGTTGGCATGGACTAGTTGGTCTGGAGGCCTGTTGCCTTGCTGTATCAGAATCAGAATCGGGTTGCAGGAACAAACTGAAAGATCACACAGTTGACATTTGAAATAACGAGTGATTTATTCAAAACAGGTGCACACCATGCTTTTGCTTGCATGGTGGGGGGGGCGGGGAGCAGTGTCAGTGATTTTGCTGGTGCAAGTGGGGGAAGGTGAGGGGGAGGGTCAGTGCTTGTGCGTGGGAAAGGAGAGGGTGGGCCTTTGGGATTCTGATGTTTCTGTCAGTCATTCTTTGGGTATTTTTGTTTTGTGGATGTCTGCGAAGAGTGAGAGTTTCAGGCTGTACACCGTATACTTTCTCTGATATTAAATTAACCACCTTAACACCAGGAAACCAGGCAAAGCTGATCGAGCTGAGCGAGAATTTGATGCGGCTTTTACATTCTCGGTTGATGAGGTTACCTGTAAAACTATATTTTATTAACAGAATGGTATCTATAGGAAGAGTTAATTGAGTCTAGGTCAGATTGCAGAATAAAATGATCATCCACAGGTCCAGCAATAAATCCAGTTTTCAATCACAACAATGAGTGAGTACATGCAATCGCATAAACACTTTTGTCTGTGGTTTCCTGTTACCACATAAGCACAATACATATCACTATTTACTAATTATTAGCCCTCACAATTCTTTCCCCTAAAACACAGGTTTATTATCACTGACATATGTTGTGAAATTACTTGTTTTCTGGTCCCAGCACTGTGCGAGACATAAAAGTTAGGAAGAGTTACAAAATAAATACTGTAACTGGATAGAGTTCATGTACTGTTCAGAAATCTGATGATAGAAGTCTCCTATACCTCGTCCCTGATGGTAGTAACAAGAAGAAGGCATGTCCCGGATGGTGAGGGTCTTTAAAGATGGATGCACCTTTTTGAATCTCCTCAAACTCCTAATGAAAGAGATGGTACTTGAGCAGGGCCGAGCCACACAGGAGTTTGGACAGAGTAGAGCCATGAGCTCAGCACACATCCTTGATTGTCAGTGAGGAGGAGATGTTATGACTGATCCATAATGATTGGTCTCCCGATTAGGAACTCTATGACTGTGAATCACTTGGTGACAATAGTGGGCCTGACACACTGCTAGATTCCTACAACATTTTCTCATGATCTCAGCTCGAGACCCCCCCACCCCCGAACCACCAATTTAAGTCCTACATGGACAGTGAACCTACACAGCAAAACTCTAATCCATGCAAATAGTGGGATTGTTTCTGCATCCACTTGCCTTTTGCTGCCCTCTGCTGTTGCATGAGATCTGATAATTGAATAACAAGTCAGTTTGCTCCCCCTGCTGGGAGTCGTGTCTGCAGGGTCTCGGTAAGGTATCTTGGCCTTGCCCCATCCCCTGCCCACCACACACAAGTAGGCACCAGCTTTCCAACAGACTATTGTGGGTCAACACAGGTGATGAACACACTGTGGTTCTCGTTCCCATTCAAGCCCTCCTGCTGACCATGAATCCCAAGGAGCTTTGACTCTCCTGGCAGAACCCCCAGGGCAGTGAATAGAAGAATTTTACCTCCTTAAAGTTGTCTTCACTCGATTTTGTCTGGACCAAGACAAATAATAGCAATCTCATTTTGTTTTATCCAGACTTATAAAGTAACACAAACGGACGCATTCAACACCCAATGACAAAATTCTTCTCAGCGGAGTTTCTTTCTTTCATTCTCTTTCGTTCTCACTGTGCGTCTGGCTCTGAAGATCGTGGGTTCAAGACCCACTCCCAAACACGGAGAGCTCTGTTGGAGGATTGGTCATACCAGCAGAATTACTTGGCTTGTACTAAGCTTGTAAATAGGCACGATCTAACTGGAGTTCTAGAACTGTCTGTATATGAAAGTGAGTCTGTACAGGAATATGTATGAGATTTGGTGTTATTATGAATGTGATTATAAATAAGTTTCAGGATTTGCTAAATTTCCAAGTTTTACACAGATATCCTGTTATTCTGATTGTTGTTCCTTGTGATATATATGACTTTGGTGCCAACATTGTTGAGATCTTTCCTGAACTCAATGTGAGATATGAGATTTGAACTTGACCTTCACCTAACATGTTGCATCTGAACAGCTTAGACATAAAGATCAGGTACACAGACGCACACAGAAAGGCATATGCACACGTGCAGGCACACGTTCACACACACACATACACCACTTCAAGTGCCGATTTTAGCCAGTGATTGGGTAGCAAAACATCACTTAACCATCACACCTTCTCCTCTTCTGCCTTTATAAGTGAAAATTCACTGTCAGTCTTTCTTTCTACATCCAGTTTAAAACCATCTGTTCAAGAAATGAATATATTTTTTTATTGGAATAAGGCTCTTTATTTACCAATTTGTGCATGCTTGAAAATCACTGTACTCTTGAATTCATAAAATAAAAGTATCTTAAATAAATAAACCTTATTGCACTAACAGTGCAATGTGTAATAATTAAAAGTGAATGAGATTTTGAACTGTAGAAAGAGGGTTGTACATGGATTATCACATGGTGAGGGGAATGGCCCCCGGTCGTACCAGAGAGATGGATGTGGCAACGCGTGTCAGAGATGTTACGTCAGGGGCCTGTCCTCGACTGACCTGAAGACCCATGAGATGTGTTCTTGGCACAGCCCACTGGAACAGCTGTCGCCTTCACTGGCCACAGACACCAGATCATGGTCTGCAAACAAGGCACCTATCAGCCCACATATCCCCCACAACCAGCAAAGCTCCCAGGGGCTGGTGCTGGAGGGATTAATGTCTCCGATCGGATGACCCTGGAATGATTCCCAGATCCCAGCACAAATCCCCTCTCCTCTTTCCCCCATCATTCCACCAATGTTCCTTACAGGAGGCCTAGTAGAACAGGAATCTCAGAAAATCAGAAGAGCTTCTCTGTTTGCCCATAGACCCTGTTTTTGACCAAGTCAATGGCTTCTGGTCCGAACGATACTCCCCCGTTCCGTGAGTTAAGGTTCAGCTACAAGGAATTATAGGAACAGTCATTATTGACCACTGGCTCCTTCCATGATACATGCCCTACTAAAGGTGAAGGTGGCTTGTTGAGAACATTGCTACTGGCCCATTTCTACTGAAGTTGGTGCTACTTTGCTAACCTTTACACACCCATTCCTGACCTCTCCTAAACCCCTACTTCTCCTTAACTCTCCTTTCAACCCCAATCCTCCTGACCTTCTCAGTCCTATTAACTTCTCTTGACTCCACCTCTGGTGTTGCCCCCCAACCTCATCCTTCATAGACCATTCCTCCACCCACGGGCCCCCTCCATCCTCTCGGTTCTGGATGGAGTGGGAAACGGTGGAGATCACAAAATGAAAATCTACCTTCCTTTGGGACCTGGATCTGGGTGAGTTTATTGTTGTTCTCTAGGCCTTCACTTACAATAAATCCATAAATAAGCAGTACAAGAGAATTATGAGGTACTGTTCATGGATTCATAGACCTTTCAGAAATTGGATGGTGGAGAAGAAGAAACATTTCCTAAAACGTTAGATGCGGGTCTTCATTTTTAAGAGGTGGTGCAGCGTCCATCATTAAGGACTCTTACCATCTGGGACATGATCTTTTGTCATTACTACCATCAGGAAGGAGATACAGGAGCCTGAAACTCTACACCCATCATTTCAGGAATAGCTTCTTCTCCTCCGCCATCCGATTTATGAATGGTCCATGAATTCTACCTCACTATTCATCTTCTGCTCTATTTATTTATTTTTTATAACATATAATAACTTTTATGCTTTGCATTGTACTGCTGCCACAAAACAATTCATTTCATGATATAATATATGTCAGCGTAATAATCCTGATACTAATTCTGATCTTGGTGAATTCATTGTCGGGTATCTGGTCCTCAAGCCTATGTTTGGGGCTGGTCTCCCTGCCCCTCTAATTCTCACAGGTCCACCAGAAGTTGCCCTTCTCCTCTCTAAACTCAGACATCTTCTGGATTACAGACTCCCCACCTGAGAACTGCATCTATATGAAAGGGTTTTCTTTCCTTCCTCTCCAGAGGACCCTCTCTTCATTGGTCTATTCATTGTGATGCAGAGAGCGGTCACATTTCTGCAGCTCCCAATATCTCCCCCCACATGTAACTGCCCAGGCACTGCAGACATACACACTCCTGTTCTCCTATTGTCCATTCCTGTCCCTACAGTCTCGTCCCATCCTTTCCTCCAGTTCAACGGCAGCCAGCAATTGCATGTCACCTTGGATAAAGGTAAATATATAGATCAGCTTAATTAATCACATGTACATCAAAACATACATTGATATGTGTTGTTTCTGTTAACGTCCAACACAGCTTGAACATGTGCTGGGGGCAGCCCACCCGTGTTGCTACACATCTGGCAACAATGTGGCATGTCCACAGCTTACCAACCCTGACCTGAATGTCTTTTTGGAATGTGGGAGGAAATCAGAGCACCTGGAGGAAAACCACACGATCACAGGGAGAACTTATAAACTCCTTACAGATAGTGTCAGGAACTGAACCCTGATCTCCTGATCACTCGTGCTGTGAAGTGTTATGCTAACTACGTTACTGTGCTGCCCTCGATTCAGCACCATGCCATCCTATTCCTCCAGGGATTGACCTCGACCTCAATCTCTGGGTGTATCCTGAAAGTAAAGATCTCTCCGTGCATCATGTCTTTCACAGGCCCTGCTGTTTGTCACTTACCACCCTCTGGAATGACCCAGCAAGTGACTCAGTTGCAACTTTACTGTAAATAGAGGAAGAGTAGAATGGGTGAACCACCCAGCATCAGCCTGGACTCTGGATCAGAACCCGGTCAAGTTGCTCCAAGCCTGGCCAACCTTGCAACATTCTCTGCACAAATATCTAGGGACAGAGAGAGCTGTCCCCCTGACTGAGGGAATGTGGCAGCACTGTGCACATTCCCTGATGGACGGATACAGAGCCGATCCTCAGGAAAAATCGATTCACACAGAGGCAGCAACCGACTCCTTTCATTGACTCTCAGGTGGGGAGTCTGCTGTCCACACCCTCACGTGGTGTGAGTTTAGGGAGGAGAAGGACAACCTCTGCTGGGCTTGTGAGGATTACAACGACATTGAGATAACACCAAGGATGGGAAAGGGTCAGGAAATTTAACAGTTATTTTCTCCAGCAACAGTTCTGCAGTAAATCTCTGAGGAATTATTCTGAGCTTTTAATTTCCCCAATGGTTTCCCATTCACATTTTCTCTCCAGGCACCTGGATCTGAAAGATTATGAGGAGAGGTAACTGAAGGTGTGAAGAAAGGTGTGAAGCATCTAGCGGCAAAAAGAATGTCCTCTTTCTCCCTGCCTCTGATGATAATTCTTTCATCAATGCTTCCCAGCAAAGTCTTGTTCAAGCTTCCTGAGAATTCTACCTGATGGATATAGAAACATAGAAACATAGAAAATAGGTGCAGGAGTAGGCCATTCGGCCCTTCGAGCCTGCACCGCCATTTATTATGATCATGGCTGATCATCCAACTCAGAACCCAGCCTTCCCTCCATACCCCCTGACCCCTGTAGCCACAAGGGCCATATCTAACTTCCTTTTAAACATAGCTAATGAACTGGCCTCAACAGTTTGCTGTGGCAGAGAATTCCACAGATTCACCACTCTCTGTGTGAAGAAGTTTTTCCTAACCTCGGTCCTAAAAGGCTTCCCCTCTATCCTCAAACTGTGACCCCTCGTTCTAGACCTCCCCAACATCGGGAACAATCTTCCTGCATCTAGCCTGTCCAATCCCTTTAGGATCTTATACGTTTCAATCAGATCCCCCCTCAATCTTCTAAATTCCAACGAGTACAAGCCCAGTTCATCCAGTCTTTCTTCATATGAAAGACCTGCCATCCCAGGAATCAATCTGGTGAACCTTCTTTGTACTCCCTCTATGGCAAAGATGTCTTTCCTCAGATTAGGGGACCAAAACTGCACACAATACTCCAGGTGTGGTCTCACCAAGGCCTTGTACAACTGCAGTAGTACCTCCCTGCTCCTGTACTCGAATCCTCTCGCTATAAATGCCAGCATACCGTTCGCCTTTTTCACCGCCTGCTGTACCTGCATGCCCACTTTCAATGACTGGTGTATAATGACACCCAGGTCTCGTTGCACCTCCCCTTTTCCTAATCGGCCACCATTCAGATAATAATCTGTTTTCCTATTTTTGCCACCAAAGTGGATAACTTCACATTTATCCACATTAAATTGCATCTGCCATGAGTTTGCCCACTCACCCAACCTATCCAAGTCACCCTGCATCCTCTTAGCATCCTCCTCACTGCTAACACTGCCACCCAGCTTCGTGTCATCCGCAAACTTGGAGATGCTGCATTTAATTCCCTCATCCAAGTCATTAATATATATTGTAAACAACTGGGGTCCCAGCACTGAGCCTTGCGGTACCCCACTAGTCACCGCCTGCCATTCTGAAAAGGTCCCGTTTATTCCCACTCTTTGCTTCCTGTCTGCTAACCAATTCTCCACCCACACCAATACCTTACCCCCAATACCGTGTGCTTTAAGTTTGCACACTAATCTCCTATGTGGGACCTTGTCAAAAGCCTTTTGAAAATCCAAATATACCACATCCACTGGTTCTCCCCTATCCACTCTACTAGTTACATCCTCAAAAAATTCTATGAGATTCGTCAGACATGATTTTCCTTTCACAAATCCATGCTGACTTTGTCCGATCATTTCACCGCTTTCCAAATGTGCTGTTATCACATCCTTGATAACTGACTCCAGCAGTTTCCCCACCACCGACGTTAGGCTAACCGGCCTATAATTCCCCGGTTTCTCTCTCCCTCCTTTTTTAAAAAGTGGGGTTACATTAGCCACCCTCCAATCCTCAGGAACTAGTCCAGAATCTAACGAGTTTTGAAATTTATAATTTAAGACTGAACTTTCTTGGGTTAAGTTAGCTTAATGTAGCCAGAGAAGCTAATCATCCTCAGCACCCACGGAACTGAGAGAAAAAATACATCTGGCCTTCCTTGTCTGGTGGCTCTGATCAGAAGTAGGTGAAAGGATGATTCTGGCTCAAGTGTGTTAGCTCTCCAGGTCTAATAGCTGCCAGTACTTGTTAGCCATGACACAGGTAGTGCTCTTGCCTCTTTACTGGAGGTACTGTAGTTTCGCTCTCTGTCAATGGTCAGGAGTGTGGTTATACGTAGGTTAGATGTCGCAAGCCCTGCACCTGCATTTGTTAATTATCATCTTACGTAGAGCCATTAAGCTCTTGTGCTTCCTGTTTAATCTGGTCAAGCTTATTTTGACTGCCTTGGGTTTTCCGCGTACTGTGATTATTTAAAGTGGACCCCCAAAACTCACCATTTACCTTTCAGACTATTAGAGTCTGAGTGCAATGACAGTTGCTCTTCTTGCCTGGCCTCGGTGATTCTAAGCCGCTGGAGCTAATGGACCACATGTTGTCTCTCCTGGGAAATCACCGTCCTTGTTTTATTGTTAAAGAACTCTTCATACAGCGAACGCCTGATCAAGTTCGCATAACTCTCGCTAATCCAACCATGAAGGACTTTAAAACGCAAACACGAGGAAATCTGCAGATGCTGTAAGTTCAAGCAACACACACAAAAAATGCTGGTGAACGCAGCAGGCCAGGCAGCATCCATAGGAAGAGGTACAGTCGACGTTTTGGGCCAAGACATGGATTGTGTGTGTTGTGTGAAGGACTACAGGGAGTTTACTAAAATAGCTGATAGTTTACACTCAGCTAGGCAGCAGTGCATCATTCCTTCTCCTTTTCCTATCTTAGTAAACCCAGTCAGGAAGGACCCAAACACAATGACGCCAGCAGCTGTGACGTAGATGGTGCCGGGCCTGTGTTTTTATCACGCTCGCTTTGGTACAAACGGTAGGAAATGCCGACAGCCTTGCAGCTTCGAAAGTGCCAGTGTTTTAGGACATCAGAGTTCTGTGAACATCGTGGGTTCCAGGAGATTGTCTTCTGCTGATTACGGACACCCTTTCAGGGTGACGATTCCCATAGGTGCTCAAGTGAGTGTGCTGCCAACATCGCCTATTGATTGGCAGGCAAAGAACAACGAAACCTCACTGGAGGCCACCAAAAGCAGCAGGATCCAGACTTAGGGGACACGACGGGTGACGCTCAGCTTCAGCGGGTGATG
Organism: Mobula hypostoma; assembly: GCF_963921235.1. NCBI lineage: Eukaryota > Metazoa > Chordata > Chondrichthyes > Myliobatiformes > Myliobatidae > Mobula > Mobula hypostoma. The sequence goes on from NC_086125.1 coordinate 22,313,579, forward strand.
TTACAAGCGTGACTTTGTCCTGGCTGAATTGGCTAGACTTCTGCTCGGTGCAGATTTCCTGTGTGCCCAAGGACTGTCGGTCGATCTGAGAACTGCCGGCTTGTAGATGTCAAGGATGTTTGGGCTCAACTGCTGTCTATGAGAGACAATCAGCCACAGCATTGTTATTCCATTGATATGTTGTATATCAATTGTAAACTCTGATATGTAGGCCAGGTGCCATTGCTGTTGTGCAGACCCAGTGTCATGCAAAAGTTTCGGCACCCCAGGCAAAATTTCTGTTACTGTGAATAGCTAAGCGAGTAAAAGATGACCTGATTTCCAAAAGGCATAAAGTTAAACACGACACATTTCTTTAATATTTTAAGGAAGATTACTTCTTTATTGCCATCTTTTACAGTTTCAAAATAACAAAAAAGGAAAAGGGCCCAAAGCAAAAGTTTGGGTGCCCTGCATGGTCAGTACTTAGTAACATTCCCTTTGGCAAGTATCACAGCTTGTAAACACTTTCTGTAGCCAGCTTTCAATTCTTGTTTGGGGGATCTTCACCCATTCTTCGTTGCAAAATGCTTCTAGTTCTGTGAGATTCTTGGGCCAACTTGCATGCACTGCTCTTTTGAGGTCTATCCACAGATTTTTGATGATGTTTAGGTCGAGGCACTGTGAGGGCCATGGAAAAACCTTCAGCTTGCGCCTCTTGAGGTAGTCCATTGTGGATTTTGAGGGGTGCTTAGGATCATTATCCTGTTGTAGAAGCCATCCTCTTTTCATCTTCAGCTTTTTTACAGATGGTGTGATGTTTGCTTTCAAAATTTGCTGGTATTTAATTGAATTCATTCTTCCCTCTGCCAGTGAAATATTCCCCATGCCACTGGCTGTAACACAAGCCCAAACATGATCGATCCACCCCCGTGCTTAGCAGTTGGAGAGGTGTTCTTTTCATGAAATTCTGCACCCCTTTTTCTCTAAACATACCCTTACTCATTGTGGCCAAATAGTTTTACTTTAATTTCATCAGTCCACAGGAATTGTTTCCAAAATGCATCAGGCCTGTTTAGATGTTCCTTTGCAAACTTCTGATGCTGAATTTTGTGGTGAGGATGCAGGAAAGGTTTTCTTCTGATGACTCTTCCATGAAGGTCATATTTGTGCAGGTGTCACAGTAGAACAGTGCACCACAACTCCATAGTCTGCTAAATCTCCTGAAGGTCTTTTGCAGTCAAACAGGGGTTTTGATTTGCCTTTCTAGCAATCCTACGAGCAGTTCTCTCGGAAAGTTTTCTTATTCTTCCAGACCTCAACTTGGACTCCACAGTTCCTGTTAACTGCCATTTCTTAATTACATTACAAACTGAGGAAACGGCTACCTGAAAACGTTTTACTATCTTCTTATAGCCTTCTCCTGCTTTGTGGGCATCATTTATTTTAATTTTCAGAGTGCTAGGCAGCTGCTTAGAGGAGCCCATGGCTGCTGATTGTTGGGACAAGGTTTGAGGAGTCAGGGTATTTATAAAACTTTGAAATTTGCATCACCTGGCCTTTCCTAACGATGACTGTGAACAAGCCATAGCCCTAACAAGCTAATTAAAGTCTGAGACCTTGGTAAAAGTTATCTGAGAGCTCAAATCTCTTGGAGTGCCCACACTTTTGCACGGTGCTCCTTTCCTTTTATTACTCTAAAATTGTACAAAACAAAAATACTGGAGTCTCCTGTTGGCAGTCCATGGAGTAGGACACGTGTGGCACTGCTCCTAACTTTGATAACCTATGTCACACTTCTAGATCCATTTAAAATTTGAAGATTTATTACTTTTACTGAAGGTTTTACTATTTAATTACGGTGGCAACGATTTTAAAAAGCTGGACAAACCGTTGATGAAACTGACCCAACAGAGCAATCTGTGGAAGTCCTTACTTCAGGAAGAATGCTCTCTTTAATGGAAGACATGAATACTAAGATTGATAGCCTGGTGGAGGTTAATGAAAAGTTTTAAAAAAATATTTCCGTCTTCCAGGAATCTGGAAATCCAATTTGAGACACTCAAGAAGACTACTAACAGAATTAAAAGAGAACAGGAAGCAATGAATCAAGTTATTAAAGAACAAGAATTAAAGATATCGGCTATTGAAAAGAAAATTAATGAGGCTACTTTGGAAATATCCAGAATTAAGAAGAAAACGGTTGATCTGGAAAGTAGAAGCCACAGGATGAATTTATGCATACTGGCTTTGCTTGAAAATACAGAATCTGGTGAGCCATTAAAATATTTTTCAGATATGTTACATTCACTTTTTAGTGAGATAATTGAAGCACCTCCAATTATAAATAGAGTCCATCGTTCTCTCCGCCTGAAGCCTTCACCTGAGATGAAACCTCGCCATGTGGTAGTATGTTTGTACTATTTTACAACTAAAGAAGCAATTCTCTGAGATTCAAGGAAGTGAGGGAAGCTAATCTTTAATGGGGCAGTCATTCGTATAATTGAAGATTTTTCTCCAGAGGTTTATACTGAAAGAGTTAAATTTTGGGAAGTGATGGCTGAACTTTATAAGAATAATTGTCGTCCTTCTTTGTCTTTATTAATCCTTTTATTGATTTAAAAAGAGCATTTATACAAACAAGAGGAGAATTATCTCAAATATATATATCAATAACAATACAAACAGAAAGTGAAATAGACATTATCAAAATCATACATAGTATTAAGCTAATATGTAGTATATAATAAAAAGACAGCTAATTCTCCTCTTATCAATTCATAAAGAGAGAAAAAATCTTTAAATTTTTAAAATGAAAAAAAAAACCACTGCACTATATGAAAAAAGGAAGGAAAAAAAAAGTGACTGGACAGTTCATTCTGAGGATACGACCAGAAAAAAAGGAAAAACTTTCTAATCAAATCTAAAACTTCGAAAAAATATAATTGCAAGAGTAATAAATCAAATCAAATGAAAATATTGAATAAAAGGTCGCCAGATTTGCTCAAATTGTGGTCCTTCTTTGCGCTTCCCAGCTCGTCTGAGAATCCCTCCACCTAATGATCGCCCCAAATGAATTGACACCCCAGAAGAGGGTTGGAGATTCATAAAGGAGTTCAAATCCATCTCGCAAGCAACTTGAACGATTAATGCTTAGCTGGGAGTCGTTGAAATGGGAAAAACCGTTAATATTTAATATAGTTTTGGATTTAATATACACATAGTTACTTACTTTTTTATTGACTTGTAAGTGGCCAGCACTAGTCATAACACATTAATTGGTTGGATTTATCCTTTTTTGAATATATGATTACTTATTTTAAATGAGTTTAAGATGCCTGATGTTAGTTAGGTTCCAACCTCTGTAAGACATAATATCAAAATATTTGAAATTGTTTACTTCTTCATTTTTTCTGGTTTTGTCTTTATTTAGTGGTGTTAATACATACCTGTTTGAGAAGAGCCTGCCAATCGGAGACAGGGGATAAGGGATAGTAGTTCAGCATGCTGTCCACATATTAGACGGTTTCCGGGTTTGTGGGGAGTGGGTGGTTTATTATATTGGGTGGTTTCCAACTGGGTAATCCTGAGAGGTAATTCTGTCAATCATTTTGCATTTTTTTAATCTTTGATCGACTTCATGCTTTGTTTTTCCTGGTAGAATTGATTTATGTTTATGCAATAACTTACTTTACGAAATCTTATAATAAAGTTTAAATATGGATGTCAATAAAATTAATATAATATCTTGGAATTTGAATGGTATGAACCAACCTATTAAGCAGAACATCATCTTTAAGAAATTAAAAACACTTCAGGTTGATATTATTTTTTGCGCAGGAGACCCATCTTTGCAGGGAAGGTGAAAATCGTTTTTTCAAATTTTTAAAAATTTTTTTTAGAGGTGGCTCTAGTGTGTGTTTATGCACCTAATATAGATAGTCCTGAATTTTTTAAGAAACTATTTTGTGCACTGCCAAATTTAAATGAACACAAGTTGATTATGGGCGGTGACTTCAATTGCTGTTTAAATCCTTCGATTGATAGGTCATCAATCAATCCGTTGCTTCCTAATAAGGCTGTGACTTGTTTTAAATCTTTTTTTTATTGGAATACGGTTTGGTTGAGATTTGGGGAGTTATACATCCTAAAGACAGGGATTTTTCTTTCTTTTCGCATGTATATCGTAAACACTCAAGAATTGATTATTTTTTGCTGGACACACAATTGGTGCCCTTTGTTGCCGATTGCACTTATGATGTCATCACGTTATCGGACTACACACCTATGAAATTAACGTTTAGATTTCCTGATAACATTTTAAAATCTTCTCAGCAGAGATGTGATGCTACATTATTACAGGACTTAGCTTTTGTTAGTTTTATTAAAGAACAAATTTCTTTATTTTTTGAATTAAATACAACTGTGGGAATGTCAAATTTGGTTATTTTGGATACGATTAAATCTTTTCTCAGGGGACAGATAATTTCATATTCAGTGGGTTTAAGAAGGAAAACCAAAGTGGAACTCTTATTGATTACTAACAGGAGTAAAGTAATAGATAAAGTTTATTCAGTAACACCTAATGAAGATCTTTATAGGGAAAGAGAGGAACTTCAAACAAAGCATGATTTGCTTTCGACCCATCCCATTGAGCAGCAACTTCTCAAATCTAAAAGTCAATTTTACATACATGGGGATGTCAGGCAAATTGTTGGCTGGTCAATTAAAAGCAGATATGGCTAGAAGACAGATTTTGAAAATATGAAGATCTGATAGAATTGAAACGTCAGATGGTCAGGAAATTAATAAGGTATTTCTGGATTTCTATTCTCACCTTTATAAATCTGACTTTTCAGACAATACTACTTCTATGAATAGATTTTTACAAAGGCTGAATATACCTAAAATTTCTACTCAAGATATGAATACAGTACATTAGGTGCTCCTATTAAACAAGAGGAAATAACAAGGGCTATAAGGAGAAGGAGGGAGGAGAAGATAGTGGCGTGATGCAGCGCGTGCAGTCGTTCCGAATTGATATTGTATCTATGAAGTAGGACGCCGTGCACAATCCTGATTTGATAGAGACAGACGTGAGGAAGCACGGAGGAACATCTGGAGAAACTTCTGAAATGCTGCTTTGCTGCTGCTGCTACTGTGTGATCGAGAATCTCTGGAGGGAAGGCCCCAGATCCTCATCCGTGCGTATTGCCTGTTGCCGGGGCTGGGGTCGAAACACTTGGCAGAGATGGTACTCGGTGCATCGGTGTCAGGGAGCTGGTCGGAGGCTCAGAGTTTTCGGACGGACTCGGAGTTGGACTATGGTCGGATGCTTCCAGGGTGCTGCATCAGCAAATTTGCGGCGCTGGAGGTTCACCGTCTGAGTGAGATGATGGGACTTTCGAGAGACTCTGTGATTTTACCGTGCCCATGGTCTGTTCTTATCAAATTACAGTATTGCTTTGCACTGTTGTAACTATATGTTATAATTATGTGGTTTTTGTCAGTTTTTCAGTCTTGGTTTGTCATGTGTCGCTGCGATACCATTCTGGAAAAACATTGTATCATTTCTTAATGCATGCATTACTAAATGACAATAAAAGAGGACTGTGTGTCCTCATAATCTAATCTAATCCACTCTTCAATCAGGTAAGGCTCCGGGACCAGATGGATATACAGTGGAATTTTTTAAGACTTTTACTGAGATATTTGACATTTATGTCAAGTTTTCACTGATTCTATATCCTCTGGGACTCTTCCAGAAACTTTTTATGAGGCATTAATTTCACTAATTTCTAAAAAAGATAAAGATTTATCTGAATGTGTCTCTTATAGACCAATTTCTTTACTAAATGTGGATTCTAAAATTCTTTCTAAAATTTTGGCTAATAGGATTGAGAATATTTTACCTAAAGTTATCTCTAATGATCAAACTACATTTATTAAGAATGGATATTCACACTTTAATATTTGGAGACCATCGAACATTATTTATTCCTCTCCATCCAAAGAACCTGAATGTGTCGTTTCTCTTGACGCAGAGAAAGCCTTTGATAGGGTGGAGTGGTTTTATTTATTTGAAATGTTAGAAAAAATAAATTTTGGTCTGGGTTTTATTTCCTGAATCAAATTGATCTATCAAGCTCCTATGGCTGCAGTTATAACTAACAATCAAAATCTCCCTATTTTAGACTACACAGAGGTACCCAGCAGGGCTATCCTCTTAGTCCTTTGTTATTTAACTTGGCTCTAGAAACTCTTGCTATTGCTCTTCGGAATTCCAATAGTATTCAGGGTATTAAGAGAGGGGATAAAATGCACAAGGTTTCTTTGTATGCAGATGACTTGTTAGTCTACATTTCAGATCCTAAGAAATCTATTCCTTCTATGTTATCAATATTCTCCGAACTTAGTAGTTTTTCTGGATATAAGTTAAATGTATACAAAAGTGAGCTATTTCCTCATTAATAATCATTTGGATCAGTATGAGCAATTACCTTTTAGTATTGCTAAAAGTCTATTTACCTATCTTGGTATTAAAGTTACAAAGAATTTTAAAGATCTATATAAATATAATTTTCTCCCATTAATTGATTATACCCAACAAATACTTTCTAAATGGTCTTCTATGACGCTATCATTAATTGATCGAATTAATGCTGTTAAAATGATAGTTCCACCGAAATTCTTATATATATTTCAAGCATTTGTTCCTAAACAGTTTTTCGACAGAATAGACTCTGAAATTTTATCCTATATTTGGAACAACAAAAATCCTAGATTGAGTAAACCTTTATTGCAGAAATGGAAAAAGGATGGTGGTATGGCTTTGCCAAATCATAGACTGTACTACTGGGCAATTAATATTCGATATATTACCTGTTGGATTCATTATTCAGACATACATAACTATCCTTTATGGGTGGATTTGGAGAAAAACTCAGTGAAGGCGTATTCTTTGGCCTCTTTACTGGGAGCTCCTCTTCCTTTTCTGCTCTGAAAGATTGGTAGACACAAGACCTTAATCCTATTATTAAACATACATTAAAAATTCGGTTTCAGTTTTGCAGATTTTTTGAATTAAATAATTTTGTCCCTTCTAGCAAAATATATCGTACTTATTTTTATAAACCATCAATTTTGGGTCAGACTTTTTTAAATTTGGAAAACCAAAGGAATAATAACTTTTTCGGATTTGTTTATAGGGGATTGTTTAATGTCTTTTACTTAGCTAGCGGATAAATTTGATTTATCCAATGTACACTTTTTTAGATATTTACAAATTAGGATTTTTTTTAATGTACATTGCTTCCAAATTATCCCTCCACCTATCCGTCTAATATAATAGATACCCCCTTCCAGGTTAAACCACTCCAAAAAGGATTAATAGCTACAATTTATGAATGGTTATTGAATTTACGAATGATATCTAACGATAAAATTAAAGCTGCCTGGGAATTGGAATTTCAGGAGTTACTTTCAGATAATCAATGGAGTAAAATTTGTCATTTGGTAAATACTTCATCTATTTGTGCCCATCATTCCTTGATACAGTTCAGGATAGTGCATCAGGCACCTATGTCAAAGGATAAATTAGCCCATATTTTTCCCAGTTTTAATCCTATTTGTGATAGATATAATACTCAGGTGGCTACTTTAACTCACATGTTTTGGTCTTGCATAAAGTTGGAGAATTTTTGGAAAGATGTTTTTAAAACCTTATCAAAAGTGCTGGATCTGGATTTGCAGCCAAACTTATTTACAGCTATTTTGGGGATTATTCCATCGGAAGCAGGATATACTCCTGCTTCCGCTCAGTGGATGATAGCCTGTTCCACCCTTTTGGCTAGGAAAGCCATTTTACTTAAATGGAAAGACCCTAACCCTCCTACCGCCTTTTATTGGCTTTCCTCTATCATGTCCTGTCTAGTCTAGAGAAAATAAGAAGTCGGACATTGGATACATCCTTTAAATTTGAAGAAATCTGGTGAACTTTTATTCAATATTTTCATATGATCTGATTTTTGTACTGATTCTCTTCCAGCTATTTTTTCAGAACCTTGGATTTGAACAGAGAGTCTCTCTTCTCTTGGTTTTTCTCTCAGGATGGACTGCCCAGTCCTTTTTTTTTCCCTGTTTAGAATAGTGATTTTTTTTCTTTTTTTAAATATATAAACATTTCTAATAGTCCTTCCTTTCTTCATAAATTGATAAGAGGATGAATTACATTCTTTTTTTCTCTGTATTATACATTCTATAACGAATTTATACTTTGTAGATCAACACTAGGTGTGATTCTGATATTGTTTATTTTACCTTCTGTATGTAATGTTACTGACATTTATACCAGAGATATTCTCCTCTTGTTTGTATACACAATTTAAAAAACATCAATAAAAAGATTGAAAAAAATAATACACTAAATTTGCTTCAAATGCTGAAAAGAATGTTTCATCTTTAACTGCATGACTTTTGGAGATCAGTTCATCTTCTACTCACTTAACTATTCACAGTAACAGAAATTTTGACCAGGGGTGCCCAAACTTTTGCATACCACTGTATGTGGTCAAACAAACACTGTGAACTGGCGACCCCTCTAGAAGAAAACAAAAATGTTGGACAGCCAGTTAGAGACCGAGAAGCTTACGATCAAACGGTGACCTCACTCACGGTGAGTGGCTGCCGCAAGCCTCCGACCAACTATTCGTGCACAGCGCCCACAGCACAGTCTGAAGTGTTAGTAATAATGGCTACAGGTGCTTTGGGGAGCGGGTGCGCCAGTCGGGCCGCGTTGGAAAGAGCTTGTCTGGTGTCATCACATGCCATGGCCATGTCCGCTGACCAGTCAAGCATGTGATTAGGGGTTTTGTCTTTAATCGCAATGCACAGGGGAAGCATAACTACAGCAGTTCATGGAATGAAGCGGTGACAGAAATTCACATTGCCTAAAAACTCCGGTAGTTTATTACTAATGCGGGGCGGTGGGAAATCCAAAATAGCGATTAATTTTAATAGGAGGGTTTTCACACTTTCTGCGGAGACGCAAAGTCCAAGGATGGTTGGCAACCCAAACTGGCGTTTAGCAGGATTACTAATCAACCCATGTTGGTTTTGCGATCGAAAGATGTGCGGAGTTGAGATACGTATTCGGACTTCAATGCACTGGCGATAAGTCTGTCATTCAGGCAAACAAAAAGAAAACCTAAGTCTTTTATGGAAGGTTTTGGAATCAGCCATTGGAAATACCGTGCTGCATTTTTCAGCCCAAACGGGGTTATCACAGCCGTTTTGGGAACATCCTCCGAGCACTCAGGCACCTGAAGGTAGTTCCTAACTGGATTGACATTGGAAAAAATTAACTTTCCGGCTAAACTTGCCGAAAAGTCCTGGAAGTGTGGGACCAGGTAACAATCGGAAGGTGGTATCCTCATTAAGGCGGCGGTAATCGCCACAAAAGCAGTAACCACCGTCAGATTTAGGGACCCTGTGGATGTGATAACTTCAGATTCGGCAGCGCAGTGGATACCGCAATTGGGCTTGTGAATTTGCACGTGTCAGGTAATTGTTATTTAATCGTGATAGTATTTAACGCCATTCTTGTCGTTGTAGTGCTGGTCGAGATTTGGACAGAGCATTGGAACGCTTCGCTGCTGTTTTGTATCCGGCCTTTCCTGAGATACTGGACTTTCAAATGAACTGACTCTGAAGACTGACGGTATTTGTTTAAAGTTTAGATGGAGTGTATGGGGTGTCAGGGATGGGTAGCACCTCTGGTGGGGGAACATGTCTAGTTCGGCACGGACTAGAAGGGCCGAGATGGCCTGTTTCCATGTTGTAATTGTTACATGGTTTATATGGTTATATGTCGCGTCCTTTTCAAGGCAGTTAGTCCACCTTTGGTCCCCCACCTGGTACTCAGCTCTCACCTGTGGCTCCTTGTAGCTGTTTGCATGCGACAGCAGCCACACCCCGGGCAACGGCTTCGACAAGCTGGCTAAACCAGGTGAGGGTAGCTGACGGGTCTCAAACCCTCGGTGAGATAGGGAGTTGTCTATCCCAGCATGTGAAGACAGACTCCGGTGGATTGAGCGGACGAGACCAATGGAAGGTCCGACGGTCAAGAAGGCGGTCTGTACACGCCGTGTGGAACACGTAGATCACATGACACAGAAGACGTCCTGGTCAGCCACTGCGCCTAGTCCCATCTCCAGCCGTCTCAACTCTTGTCTTGCCACTGGATCCAGATGGGAATTGGGAAGAGAGAGTGAGGCTGACGCTGCGCAACTCTCCCTCACTTAAATCCAAATCACGCGCTGGTCTCGACACCATCATAATGGTGTCGAGGTCTTCATCGACGACAACGATGAACGAACAGTAAGATGTACTTTCCAGCCGCAGCGCAAGCTTCGTTTTCCTTTCAGAATTTTATAACGGCCCTGTTTGGCCTAGAGTTCATTGTTTATTTTCCCTTTAACACTGTTTCCATTAAAGTCTCAACTGTCGACCTGCTTCAGTGTCACTCACTCTGCACTTGGGACATATCCGAACCGTGGTGACGGCAAGTTTCCAACTCAAAGATGGACCGAGCAGAGAGAGAGCAGCTGAACTTGGCCGTGAGATTCATTGGTCAGATAGGAGGCAAGCTACAGGCAATGGAATCTGTTCTCAGTGAAGTTACTGAGGCAATGAAGCAGATAACCTCGTGCCAACAAGCCCAGTCTCACTTGGAGGAACAGGTATCGTCCCTAGCCGTAGCTATTCAATAGCTCACCACAGACAATTGGACTCTGGTGTTTGCGATTTCTGCACTCACGGCCGCCGTCCACTAAGTTACTGTGAACAGCCAGCATCAGCTGACAGCCATTAACGTTCTCGCCAGCTCAATTCAGCAGCTTCAGTCCCATTCCCAGCATCTCCAGGTCCTCCTTTTCTGCTGCGCCGACAATCTCTGCTACTAATGCTTATGCTCCCGGATCAGGGCTGACTCCCACGACCCTTCAGGAACTGAGTATTCCACCACTAGGCAGATATTCTGGTGATCCCGATGGTTGCAGGAATTTTATTACTCAATGCGAGCTGACATTTCAAGCCCAGCCTGGTCGTTTTGGTGATGATGCGCGAAAATTGGCGTACATGGTCAATCTTCTTGACGGACCTCCACTCAGCCCGTTCAACGCTTTACGGGAGCAAGGATACCCCGCAACCCAGTCGTTCCGATATATCGTGGCGGAGTTAAGGAGGGTTTTTGATCTTCCAGAACGGGGTCAAGAGGCCAAGGCAAAGGAACGGTGAGAGCCTATGCAGTCAAATTCCATACCCGAGAGACGGGATGGAATGAGATCCCTCATAACTGCCTTCCAGCGTGATCTGAATGCAGGGGTTCCGCATGAGATCGCTGTCCGGGACGAGCAGGATAGTCTGGATAAACTGATTATTCTGACCAATCGAGTTGCCGACCGGATAACTGAGTGGCGCAGGGGAAGAATGTTTCAAACTTCCAACACGCACCAGATCACCGTCCTTCCTCGCCCTCTTCCCCTTCCCTCACCACCCAGCACCCAACCCACCAACGAGCCCATGCAAGTGGGGCGCATGCGCCTGTCTCAGGAGGACCGAGCGCGGCGCCGCAGGACAGGTTCCTGCCTTTACTGTGGAGATCCAGGACACTTCCGGGCGGTATGTTCCAAGCGTCCAGTAAAAGAGAATACCCGTCAGCAGGGAGGGGAATCCTGACGGGTCGGTTCTCTGCTCAGTCAGTTTCCCCTCATTCTGTAACGCCCTCAGTTTCCTTGCCGTGGAGGTCTCAGACCCATGAACTTAAGGCGTTTATTGACTCCCGTGCGGCCGGGAATCTTCTCATGGACATCCCTCTCGCTCAAAGATGGGGAGTTCCAACTCGGGAATTAAGAGAAAAGATCAACATCAAGGCGCTGAACGGTCCACCTTTGGGAACCGGTCAAATCCAGCTTTCCACCCAAACCCTCCAACTGGTGCTCGAAGGCAACTATCATGAAGAAATATCTTTCTATCTGGTTAATTCACCTGAACTGCCACTGGTACTGGGTCTCCCCTGCTTATCCCGACATAATCCACAGATCGATTGGTCTCTGAAGGTACTCCAAGAGTGGGGACCAGCATCCAGCTCAAACTCCATCCCATGAATCCCCCTCCTGTGTCAGCTAAGGATGTAGACCTGTCTGGGATTCCGGCTGAATATGCGGATCTCCTTGATGTCTTCAGTAAAAGAAAAGCCGCCACCCTGCCCCCACACCGGCCATACGACTGTGCCATGGACCTCCTACATGGCACTAGTCCTCCCCGGGGCCGGCTCTTTCCCCCTCTCGTCCTGAAACGGTGGCCATGGAGGAATACATTAAAACATAGAAACATAGAAAATAGGTGCAGGAGTAGGCCATTCGGCCCTTCGAGCCTGCACCACCATTTATTATGATCATGGCTGATCATCCAACTCAGAACCCTGCACCAGCCTTCCCTCCATACCCCCTGATCCCTGTAGCCACAAGGGCCATATCTAACTCCCTCTTAAATATAGCCAATGAACTGGTCTCAACTGTTTCCTGTGGCAGAGAATTCCACAGATTCACCACTCTCTGTGTGAAGAAGTTTTTCCTAATCTCGGTCCTAAAAGGCTTTCCCTTTATCCTCAAACTGTGACCCCTCGTTCTGGACTTCCCCAACATCGGGAACAATCTTCCTGCATGTAGCCTGTCCAATCCCTTTAGGATTTTGTACGTTTCAATCAGATCCCCCCTCAATCTTCTAAATTCCAATGAGTACAAGCCCAGTTCATCCAGTCTTTCTTCATATGAAAGTCCTACCATCCCAGGAATCAATCTGGTGAACCTTCTTTGTACTCCCTCTAAGGCAAGGATGTCTTTCCTCAGATTTGGGGACCAAAACTGTACACAATACTCCAGGTGTGGTCTCACCAAGGCCTTGTACAACTGCAGTAGTACCTCCCTGCTCCTGTACTCGAATCCTCTCGCTATAAATGCCAGCATACCATTCGCCTTTTTCACCGCCTGCTGTACCCGCATGCCCACTTTCAATGACTGGTGTATAATGACACCCAGGTCTCGTTGCACCTCCCCATTTCCTAATCGGCCACCATTCAGATAATAATCCGTTTTCCTATTTTTGCCACCAAAGTGGATAACATCACATTTATCCACATTAAATTGCGTCTGCCATGAATTTGCCCACTCACCCAACCTATCCAAGTCACTCTGTATCCTCTTAGCATCCTCCTCACAGCTAACACTGCCACCCAGCTTCGTGTCATCCGCAAACTTGGAGATGCTGCATTTAATTCCCTCAACTGAGTCATTAATATATATTGTAAACAACTGGGGTCCCAGCACTGAGCCTTGCGGTACCCCACTAGTCACCGCCTGCCATTCTGAAAAGGTGCTGTTTATTCCCACTCTTTGCTTCCTGTTTGCTAACCAATTCTCCATCCACATCAATACCTTACCCCCAATACCATGTGCTTTAAGTTTGCACACTAATCTCCTGTGTGGGACCTTGTCAAAAGCCTTTTGAAAATCCAAATATACCACATCCACTGGTTCTCCCTTATCCAGTCTACTAGTTACATCCTCAAAAAATTCTATGAGATTCGTCAGACATGATTTTCCTTTCACAAATCCATGCTGACTTTGTCTGATGATTTCACCGCTTCCCAAATGTGCTGTTATCACATCTTTGATAACTGACTCCAGCAGTTTCCGCACCACCGACGTTAGGCTAACCGGTCTATAATTCCCTGGTTTCTCTGTCCCTCCTTTTTTAAAAAGTGGGGTTATATTAGCCACCCTCCAATCCTCAGGAACTAGTCCAGAATCCAACGAGTTTTGAAAAATTATCACGAATGCATCCACTATTTCTTGGGCTACTTCCTTAAGCACTCTAGGATGCAGACCATCTGGCCCTGGGGATTTATCTGCCTTCAATCCCTTCAATTTACCTAACACCACTTCCCTACTAACATGTATTTCACTCAGTTCCTCCATCTCACTGGACCCTCTGTCCCCTACTATTTCTGGAAGATTATTTATGTCCTCCTTAGTGAAGACAGAACCAAAGTAATTATTCAATTGGTCTGCCATGTCCTTGAGCCCCATAATCAATTCACCTGTTTCTGTCTGTAGGGGACCTACATTTGTCTTTACCAGTCTTTTCCTTTTTACATATCTATAAAAGCTTTTACAGTCCGTTTTTATGTTCCCTGCCAGTTTTCTCTCATAATCTTTTTCCCCCTTCCTAATTAAACCCTTTGTCTTCCTCTGCTGAACTCTGAATTTCTCCCAGTCCTCAGGTGAGCCACTTTCTCTGGCTAATTTGTATGCTACTTCTTTGGAATTGATACTATCCCTAATTTCTCTTGTCAGCCACGGGTGCACTACCTTCCTTGATTTATTCTTTTGCCAAACTGGGATGAACAATTGTTGTAGTTCATCCATGCAACCTTTAAATGCTTGCCATTGCATATCCACCGTCAATCCTTTAAGTGTCATTTGCCAGTCTATCTTAGCTAATTCACGTCTCATACCTTCAAAGTTACCCCTCTAAGTTCAGAACCTTTGTTTCTGAATTAACTATGTCACTCTCCATCTTAATGAAGAATTCCACCATATTATGGTCACTCTTACCCAAGGGGCCTCTCACGACAAGATTGCTAATTAACTCTTCCTCATTGCTCAAAACCCAGTCCAGAATAGCCTGCTCTCCAGTTGGTTCCTCGACATGTTGGTTCAAAAAACCATCCCGCATACATTCCAAGAAATCCTCTTCCTCAGCACCTTTACCAATTTGGTTCACCCAATCTACATGTAGATTGAAGTCACCCATTATAACTGCTGTTCCTTTATTGCACACATTTCTAATTTCCTGTTTAATACCATCTCCGACCTCACTACTACTGTTAGGTGGCCTGTACACAACTCCCACCAGCGTTTTCTGCCCCTTAGTGTTATGCAGCTCTACCCATATCGATTCCACATCTTCCCGGCTTATGTCCTTCCTTTCTATTGCGTTAATCTCTTCTTTAACCAGCAACGCCACACCACTTCCCCTTCCTTCATGTCTATCTCTCCTGAATAATGAATATCCCTGAACGTTGAGCTCCCATCCTTGGTCACCCTGGAGCCATGTCTCTGTGATCCCAACTATATCATAATCATTAATAACAATCTGCACTTTCAATTCATCCACCTTATTACGAATGCTCCTTGCATTGACACACAAAGCCTTCAGGCGCTCTTTTACAACTCCCTTAGCCCTCATACAATTATGTTGAAAAGTGGCCCTTTTTAATGCTTGCCCTGGATTTGTCGGCCTGCCACTTTTACTTTTCTCCGTAGTACTTTTTGCTTCTCCCCTCACTTTACACCCCTCTGTCTCTCTGCACTGGTTCCCATCCCCCTGTTGTGAACTAACCTCCTCACGCCTAGCCTCTTTAATTTGATTTAAGGAGGTATTGAGCATGGGGTTTATCCGTCCGTCAACCTGGCCGGCAGGAGCGGGCCTCTTTTTTGTGAGCGAGAAAGATGGGAAGCTCCGTCCCTGCATCGATTATTGGCCCCTGAACAGCATCACTGTGAAGAACTGCTACCCTCTTCCCCTGCTGACATCTGCGTTTGAACATCTCCAGGGAGCAACAATATTTTCCAAAATTGATCTGCGCAGTGCTTACAATCTGATTCGCACAAGAGAAGGGGATGAGTGTAAAACGGCTTTCAGCACCTCTAATGGCCACTATGAATACCTGGTGATGCCTTTTGGTCTGGTCAACGTCTCTGCTGTATTCCAGGTCTTGGTCAATGATGTGCTCAGGGACATGTTGAACTAGTTTGTGTATTTAGATGACATCCTTATCTATTCACTCCCTCATCAGGAGCACGTCCAGCATGCCCGGAGAGTACTCAGACGCCTTCTTGAAAATAACCTAGATAGATAGATATACTTTATTAATCCCGAGGGCAACTTGGTTTTGTTACAACCGCACCAACCAAGAAAAGAGCGTAAATATAGCAATACAAAAAACCCCAACAATCAAACAACAAAATGCAAACTATGCCAGATGGACCAGTCTATTGGCTCAGGGTGTCTGACCCTCCACGGGAGGAGCTGCAAGTTCGATGGCCACAGGCAGGAACGACCTCCCGTGCCGCCCAGTGTTGTATTTCGGTGGAATATGGCCAAAGTCCAACAGTAAAACGTTCAATATCTGGTCTACAAATACGTTCCTCGATCGTAATATGGCCCGGATTGCACTATCTGTTGTTAACCAGATCAGTAAGCACGAAACTCCTTTACGCTTACCGCTCTCACTTCCGGTCAGCCGGAACGGTATTACCCACCGAACTCCTCTTCTCCAAAAGTCTCTTGTCTCGACCCGATCCTCTTTCCTTGGCTTTGTGATCCCCCCGCTGCATCTGTGTGTTTTCCTCCGGATTTCAGCAGTGATGTCCACCGCTCTGTTAGCTAAACAGGCCGGGATTTGCTGGTCCGTGAAATACACAATGCGACTTTGCTTCTGTCCCGCGTGTCGGGATGTAACCGTTTCCAGCGCTAAAGAAAACCCAAATAAAACTCTCTCTACCAGCATGTCAGAGAGGGTGCAGCTTCGACGTGTTACCGTGAGAAAAAAAAATACAAAAACAACGTAAATTAAAAAGTAAGAAGAAGAAAGTAAAAGAATAGATCGGAACGGCTGTACCAGGCTGCATGCACGACCGGCGTCACGCCTGAAAAATGCGATTTCCATAAAGAACAGGTGTCGTTTTTGGGCTATATACTTAACTCAGCCAGTGCTCAAATGGATCCTAGTAAAGTTCAGGCAGTTGAAGAGTGGCCCAAACAGTCTACAGTCAAACAGGTATGGCGATTCATAGGGTTTGCGAACTTTTATTGCCGCTTCATCCGGAATTTCACTCTATCGCGGATCCAATTAATGCACTCACCAAGAAGACCTCGGCAGGATTCCGATGGACGGACGATGCCGACCAAGCATTTTCGGAGCTAAAGCGACGTTTCACCACTGCCCCGCTGCTGCAACACCCAGACCCATCTCAGCCATTCATTGTCGAGGTGGATGCTTCCGATGTAGGCATTGGAGCTGTCCTCTCTCAGCGCTTGTCTGCGGATGGCTGGCTGCACCCTTGTGCCTTTCTTTCCCGTCGCTTGACTCCGGCCGACAGGAATTACGACGTTGGGAACCGGGAGCTTCCGGCTGTCAAGGAGGCCGTGGAGGAATGGCGACACTGGCTGGAGGGGGCAGAGCATCCATTCTTGGTCTGGACAGATACAAGAAACTCTCCTTTATCCAGGATGCTAAGAGACTTAACTCTCGTCAAGCCCGGTGGGCTCCCTTCTTCAAACGGTTCAATTTCGTCATCACCTGTCGTTCCGGCAGCAAGAATACAAAAGTGAACACTCTCTCCCGGCAGCTCGACGGATCTGAGGACAATGGCGATCCAGAGCCCATTCTCCCTCGCTCGTGTATCGCTGCTCCGGTGATCTGGGGAATAGAGGCAGAGGTGAGGGCCGCCCAACAATCAGATCCAGGCCCGGATGGGGGACTTCCCAACCAGCTGTTTGTCCCGGCTGCGGTGCGTTCCGAAGTGTTGGAATGGGGTCACTCCTCCCGTCTGGCTGGACATCCAGGAATTCAACGGACTCTGAAGTTTATAAAGAGACAATTTTGGTGGCCAGCTTTGTCCAAGGATGTCCATGACTTTGTATCTGCCTGTTCCACATGCGCTCGGAACAAGACATCACGCCAGCGTCCTGCGGGTCTGTTATGTCCGCTGTCTGTGCCCCACCGCCCCTGGTCCCACCTCTCAGCAGATTTTATCACTGGTCTGCCCCGTCTAATGGAAACACCACCATTTTGGTCGTTGTGGATCGATTTTCCAAGGCTGCCCACTTCATTGCCCTCCCCAAGCTCCCACCGGCTCCTGAGACTGCCACACTGATGGTTCAACATGTGGTCAGGCTCCCTGGCTTTCCACAAGACATAGTGTCTGATCGTGAACCACGGTTCACTTCCCGCTTTTGGAAGGCTTTCTGCTCTCTTGTAGGACCCACGGCCAGCCTCGAGTCTGGCTTCTACCCCCAATCTAGTGGCCAGCCTGAGCGTGAACCAGGACTTGGAGACAACCCTTCGCTGTCTTGTCTTCCAACCCCACGTCCTGGAGCTCCCAATTGGTTTGGGCAGACATTGCCCACAATAGCCTCCAGTCGTCCTCCGCCGGTATGTCTCCCTTTGAATGCCGGAAGGGATTCCAGCCCCCGCTCTTCGCTGATCAGGAGATCGACGAAGAAGTTCCTGCTGCTGAACACCTGATCCAGCGCGACAAGCGCACCTGGAGACGAGCCAGGCTTCTCTGCTGCGTGTCCAGAAACAGCATTCCCGGCAGGCTGATCGGCTCCGTCGACAGGTAAGGCCATTCAAGCCAGCAGACGAGGTCTGATTGGCATCAAAGGATCTTCCCCTGAAAGTCGAGAACCGGAAATTTGGACCGCGCTACGTCGGACCGTTTGGAGTAGAAAAGGCTGTCGACAAGCTGTCCTATGGATTGCGTCTGCCAGCATCGCTGAAAATCCACCCAGTAGTCCATGTTTTTCCCAGCTCAAGCCGGTTATTACCTCTCACCTGACCCCAGTCACCCCACCTCCCCCTCCTCCCCGCCTGGTAGATGGTTCCCTTATCTATACTGTGCGGCGTCTCCTGGCATCTCGTCGGGTACGTGGTAAGGTCCAGTACTTTGTGGACTGGGAAGGGTATGGCCCAGAGGAACGTACTTGGATCCCAGCGAAGAACATCTTGGCCAAGTCGCTGATCCGGGACTTCCAGCGGACACAGGACTGTAGCGTTTCAGGGGCTGCGCCTGGAGAGGGAGGCTCTGTCACAACCACGGATTCGGCAGCGCAGTAGATACAGCAATTGTGCTTGTGAATTTGGACGTGTCAGGGAATTATTATTTAATCGTGATAGCATTTAACTCCATTCTTGTCGTCGCAGTGCTGGTCGAGACTTGGACAGAGCATCGCAACGCTTCGCTGCTGTTTTGTATCCGGCCTGCCCTGAGATATTGGACTTTCAAATCACCTGACTCTGAAGACTAGCGGTATTTGTTTAATGTTTAAATGTTCTTTTCAGCCGCAGTGTAGGCTTCGTTTTCCTTTGAGAGTTTTAGTTAATGTCCCTGTTTGGCCTAGTGTTTATTGTTTATTTTCCCTTTAACACTGTTCGTATTAAAGTTTGTGAACGATCGACCCGCTTCAGTGTCGCTCACTCTGCACTTGGGCCATATCCGAACCGCGGTGACAATGGAGGGGCGAAGCCCAGGGGCTACTTGACCAGCGTACAATGCCAAGTATTTCCATGCTGGCAAACTCAGCCTTCACGGTACATTACCCTACATAGGGTTTAGCCGAGGAGCGCATGCATGCAGTGGCAGGCCAGTTGTAGAAATGTAGCGCTTGACCCCATCTTTCGTGATGGTAGTGAAGAATGGGTGCTGGGTAGAGTTTTGGAATACACCCAGCAGCCGAGTAAACTCGTATGCGGTGGTGAATGCGCTTGACAGAGACGTTGCGGGAACTTACTATGGGAGCAGGGTAATAACCCAACGTCCTTGGCATCCACAAGCCGGCAGTTCTTAAGATCGACCAACAGTCCTTGGGCACACAGGAAATCTGCACCGAGCTGACGTCTAGCCAATTCAGCCAGGACGAGGTCACATTTGTAATGTCACCCTCTGAAGCAGAGCGTCACCCGTCGTGTCCGGATCCTGCTGCCATTGGCAGCCTCCAGCGAGGTTTTGTTCGTTACCTGCCAAGCAATAGACGATGCCGGCAGCACACTCTCGCTTGAGCACCAGTGTCACACAGGAATCGTCACCCTGAAAAGGGTGTCCGTAATGAACCGAAGACAATCCTGGCAGCTGGAACCCACGGTGCTCACAGGCCTCTGATGTCCTGAAGCACTGGCCTTTTCGAAGTTGCAAGGCCGTCTGCACTTCTTAGCGTTTGTCCCAAAGCGAGCGCGATAGAAACAGAGGTCCGCTATCATCTATCTGGCAGCTGCGGACGACCTTGAGTTCGGGTCCTTGCTGACCGGGTTTATTAAAGTAAAGAATGGAGAAGGAATGATGCATCGCTGCCGAGCTGAGTGTAGAGTATCAGGCATTTTAGCAAGCTCCCTATAGTCCCTCACAGGTGCATTAGAGGGCTATGCAAACTTGATCAGGCATTTGCTGCTTGAAGAGATCTTTAACAATAAAACAAGCATGGTGATTTCCCAGGGGAGACAACATGTGGTCCATTAGCTCCAGTGGCTCAGCATCGCCGTCCAGTGACGGACACACCCGCAACATGTAGCCACATCCCTGTCCAATGATAGCACCACCAGCATAACCACATCCCTGATCAATGACGCACACATCCCAAACATATAACCACAGGACTGACCAACGATGGACACACCCCCAACATATAGCTATATCATGGCCGATCATTCCCGAAACACAGGGACCCCGCAATTAGCGCTAATCGGGAGTCAACTTTAAATATTCACAGTACGCGGAAAACCCAAGGCAGTCAAAATCAGCTTGACAAGATTATACAGGGAACACAAGAGCTTACTGACTCTAGATAAGATGATAATTAACAAATGCAAGTGCAGGGCTTGTGACACCCAACCCACGTATAACCACACTCCTGACCATTGACAGAGTGGGAATCCACAGTACCTCCAGAAAACAGGCAAGATCACTACCTGTGTCATGGCTAACAAGTACTGGCAGCTATTAGACTTGGAGAGCTAACACACTTAGCCAGAATAATCCTTTTACTTACTTTTGATCAGAGACACCAGACAGGGAAGGACAGATGTATTTTTCTCTCAGTTCTGTGGATGCTGAGGTTGATTATGTTCTCTGTCTACATTAAGTGAACTCAACCCAAAAAAGCTCGGCACAAATTATATCCATCAGGTAGAATTTTCAGGAAGCTTGAAGAAGACTTTGCTGGGAAGCATTGATGAAAGAATTATCATCAGAGGCAGGGAGATAGAGGACATTCCTTTTGCCGCTGGAAGATTCACATTCCCTTACCTTTCCTCATAATTCTTCAGATCCAGGTGCCTGGAGGGAAAAATGTGAGTGGGAAGCCATTGGGGTAATTAGAAGCTCAGAATAATTCCTCAGATTTACTGCAGAACTATTGCTGGAGGAAATAACTGTTAAATTTCCTGACCCTTTCCCATCCTTGGTGTCATCTCTATGTCATTGTAATCCTCACAAGCCCAGCAGAAGTTGTCCTTCTCCTCCCTACACTCACACATGAAGGTGTGGACAACAGACTCCCCACCTGAGAGTCAATGAAAGGAGTCACTGAGGATCCTTAGTGCAAACCCATCAGGCAACGTGGGGCAACTCTCCCTGTCTATGAACATCTGTTTAGAGAATGTTCCAATGCTTGGAACAACTTGACTGGGTTCCGATCTAGAGTCCAGGTTGATGCTGGGTGATTCACCCTATTTTACTCTTCCTCTAATTACAAATAGAGTTGTAACTGAGTCACTTGCTGGGTCATTTCAGAGGGTGGTAAGTGACAAACACCAGGGCCTGTAAAGAAATGTTGCACAAAGAGATCTTTACTTTCTGGAGACTCCCAGAGATTGACGTCTAGGTCAATCCCTGGAGGAATAGGATGGCATGGTGCTGAATCGAGGGCAGCACAGTAACGTAGTTAGCATAACACTTCACAGCACGAGTGATCAGGAGATCAGGGTTCAATTCCTGACACTGTCCGTAAGGAGTTTATAAGTTCTCCCTGTGATTGCGTGGTTTTCCTCCATGTGCTCCGATTTCCTCCCACATTCTGAAAAGATATTCGGGTCAGGGTTGGTAAGCTGTGGGCATGCCACATTGTTGCCAGATGTGTAGCAACACCGGTGGGCTGCCCCCAGCACATGTTCGAGCTGTGTTGGACGTTAATAGAAACAACACATTTCATTGTGTGTTTCAATGTACCTGTGATTAATAAAGCTGATCTATATCTTTACCTTTATCCAAGATGACTGAAAATTGCCGGCTGCTGTTGAACTGGAAGAAATGATGGAACGAGACTATAGGGACAGGAGTGGACAACAGGAGAACAGGAGTGTGTGTGTCTGCAGAGCCTGGGTTGTCACGTGTGTGTGTGTGTGGGGGGGGGAGAGTGGTCTGCTGTGCCTGGACTGTTACATGTGGGGGGAGGCACTGGAAGCTGCAGGAATGTGATTGTTCTCTGTACCACAACAAATAGACCACCGCAGAGCAGGTCCTCAGGAGAGGAAGGAAAGAAAACCCTTTCATATCAGTGCAGCTCTCAGGTGGGTAGTCTGCATTCCACAATTTTGTGAGGTCCAAGTTCAGAGAGGAGGAGGGCAACTTCTGGTGGACCTGTGAAAAGTAGAGGGGCACGGAGACCGACCCCAAACACAGGCTTAGGGACCAGAGAATCGACAATGAATTCACCAAGATCAGAATCAGGTTTATTACAATGACATATTGTCAAAATGGGGTGCTGGGAACGGACCCAAATGCAAGACACAGACACTGAAGTACAAGGAACAGGACTTGACTGGAGTAGGGACGTGACAGGATTCAGACCAGGAGCAGGGACAAGAAGGCAGACTTGGGCTAGGACATGGACAAGACAGAGAACCCAGACAGGCAACTATGCACTAGGAGCCTGGGCTTGGGCTCTGAGCCAGAGACTGGACAAGGACCCAGAACCTGAGTCTTGCCTCAGGCTCGGGTCCCAGAACCAGGCAAGGACATGACAAGACTACAGGACTGGAGGCTGGGGTCTTGAGGCTTGAGTTTGGAGATGGGCTTGGGGTCTTGAGGCTTGAGACTTGGAGACAGGCTTGGAATCTTGAAGCTTGAGGCTTGAGGCTTGAGCTTGGAGACAGGCTGGGGTCTTGGTCTTGGGTCTAGGGTACTTCAAGGCTTGGGTATGGACTCAGAGCCAGAGACTGGGCAACTACCCAGAATCTGGGACTTGACTCGGGCTTGGACTCCAGAACTAGACGAGGACAAGATGAGTCTACAGGACTAGACATGGCTTGGGTGTGGAACTCCTGGGTAGAGCGAGATACAAGGACAGGTAAAGGACAGGACTCACATAGGACTGGACTAGGCACCGACTGGACCAGGGCCTTCAGGAGTACGGAGCCTTGGACTAGAAGAGACAGGAGCACAGAACACAAAGCCGGGACCCCTCTTTAGGAACAGGATGTAGGGCCGGGACTCACACACATAATACAGAGCCGGGACCCCTCCTTGGGAACAGGACTTACACACATAACACAGAGCCAGGACCCCTCCTTGGGAACAGGACGTATGGCCGGGACTCATTACAGAACACTGAACATGAAGAGATGGATCCCAACACTAGGTGGCGGCAAATGGCTCCCCCCACCTAGCGAAGGCATGGACACAGAGACAGATCCCAACACTAGGTAGCGGCAAACGGCCGGACCTACCTAGCGAAGGCGTGGACACAGAGACAATTCCACACTATGAAGGACAGTTCCTTATGTTGACCTAACAAGGCTCCAGTCTTGCTCTGGCGGTAAGACTTCAGCGATACAGGCGGGGTATCGAGGCTAGGTGAGAAGGTAGAGAGTCAGGCGAGGTATCCAGGCCGAGGGTCAGGCGAGAGGGGAAAGGACAGGGAGGTGAACAGGACAGTCCAGCAGGGAATCTCTGGTTTGCAGAGATATTTATGTCTCAGCCCCAAAATGAGAAACATGTGCCCACAACAGAAACCGGGGAAAACCAGAAACCCCAGAACAAGGAACCATGGACTGGACAGTGAACCAAAACACGGACTTCACGGACTGGACTAAGACACATATATTATATCATTTTTTTTTTGTTCAGATTCTTCAGAGTAGAGAGAATGCCAGGCAGGATGTTGGAATGCTCCTCTTGCAGGATGTGGGAAGTCAGGGAGCCCTCTGGTGTCCCTGACAACGACACCTGCAAGAAGTGCATCCAGCTGCAGCTCCTGACAAACCGCGTTAGGGAACTGGAGCAAGAGCTGGATGACTTGCAGATCATTCTGGAGAATGAGGAGATTATAGATCGTAGCTACAGGGAGGTAGTTACACCAAAGGAGCAGAGGACAGAAAATTGGGTCACTGTCAGGCGAGGGAAGAGGAAAGGGCAGGTAGAGCAGGGTTCCCCTGTGGCCATTCCCCTCAGCAACAAGTATACCGCATTGGATACTGTTGGGGGGGATGACTTACCTGGGACTAGCTGCAGTAGCTGGATCTCTGGCACTGAGTCTGGCTCTGCAGTGCAGAAGGGAGGGGGGAAAAAGAGGAGAGCAGTAGTGATAGGGGACTCGATAGTTAGAGGTGCAGATAGGAGGTTCTGTGGTCATGACAGAGAATCCAGGATGCCTCCCAGGTGCCAGGGTCAAGGATGTCTCTGATCGATTGCATGACCAGCCAGATGTCGTGGTGCACATAGGCACCAATGACATAGCAAGGAAGAGTGAAGAGGTCCTGGACCTAGAGAGCTTGGTAGGAAGTTGAAAAGCAGGACCTCAAGGGTGGTAATCTCAGGATTGCTACCTGTGCTAGGTGCCAGTGAGGGTAGGAATAGGATGCTCCGGAGGAGGAACAAGTGGCTGAGGAACTGGTGTAGGGGGCAGGGTTTCAGATTTCAGGATCATTGGGACCTCTTCTGGGGCAGGTGGGACCTGTACAAGAGAGATGGGTTACACTTGAACCACAGGGGGACCAATATCCTTTCAGGGAGGTTTGTTAGTGCTTTTGGGGAGGCTTTAAACTAGATTTGCAGGGGGATGGGAACCAGAGTGCCAGAGCTGACAGTGTGGCTGGGGTGAAAATAAATGATATTGAAAGTTTAAGCAAATCCGCTGATAGAAAGGTTGTGAGTGGTGGTAAAAATCTTCTGAGGTGTATATATTTCAATGCTAGGAGTATTGCGGGGAAGGCGGATGAGTTGAGGGCATGGACTGACACGTGGAATTATGATGTTGTAGCAATTAGTGAAACTTGGCTACAGGAGGGGCAGGACTGGCAGCTTAATATTCCAGGGTTCCGACGTTTCAGATGTGATCGAGGCAGAGGAGTGAAAGGTGGGGGAGTAGCATTGCTTGTTAGGGAAAATATTACAGCAGTGCTCAGGCAGGACAGATTAGAGGGCTTGTCTACTGAGTCCTTGTGGGTGGAGCTGAGAAAAAGGAAAGGTATGGCCACATTAGTGGGATTGTATTACAGACCACCCAATAGTCAACGAGACTTGGAAGAGCAAATCTGCAGAGAGATAGCAGGCAACTGCAGGAAACATAAAGTTGTGGTGGTAGGGGATTTTAATTTTCCATACATTGATTGGGACTCCCATACTGTTAGGGGTCTAGATGGTTTAGAGTTTGTAAAATGTGTTCAGGAAAGTTTTCTAAATCAGTATATAGAGGGACCAACTAGAGGGGATGCAATATTGGATCTCCTGTTAGGAAATGAATTAGGGCAAGTGACAGAAGTCTGTGTAGGGGAGCACTTTGGTTCCAGTGATCATAACGCCATTAGTTTCAATTTGATCATGGACAAGGATAGATCTGGTCCTAGGGTTGAGGTTCTGAACTGGAAGAAGGCCAAATTTGAAGAAATGAGAAAGGATCTAAAAAGCGTGGATTGGGACAGGTTGTTCTCTGGCAAAGATGTGATTGGTAGGTGGGAAGCCTTCAAAGGGGAAATTTTGAGAGTGCAGAGTTTGTATGTTCCTGTCAGGTTTAAAGGCAAATTGAATAGAAATAAGGAACCTTGGTTCTCAAGGGATATTGCAACTCTGATAAAGAAGAAGAGGGAGTTGTATGAAATGTATAGGAAACAGGGGGTAAATCAGGTGCTTGAGGAGTATAAGAAGTGCAAGAAAATACTTAAGAAAGAAATCAGGAGGGCTAAAAGAAGACATGAGGTTGCCTTGGCAGTCAAAGTGAAGGATAATCCAAAGAGCTTTCACAAGTATATTAAGAGCAAAAGGATTGTAAGGGATAAAATTGGTCATCTTGAAGATCAGAGTGGTCGGTTTTGTGCGGAATCAAAGGAAATGGGGGAGATCTTAAATAGGTTTTTTGCGTCTGTATTTACTAAGGAAGCTGGCATGAAATCTATGGAATTGAGGGAATCAAGTAGTGAGACCATGGAAACTGTACAGATTGAAAAGGAGGAGGTGCTTGCTGTCTTGAGGAAAATTAAAGTGGATAAATCCCCGGGACCTGACAGGGCGTTCCCTCGGACCTTGAAGGAGACTAGTGTTGAAATTGCGGGGGCCCTGGCAGAAATATTTAAAATGTCGCTGTCTACAGGTGAAGTGCCGGAGGATTGGAGAGTGGCTCATGTTGTTCCGTTGTTTAAAAAAGGATCGAAAAGTAATCCGGGAAATTATAGGCCAGTGAGTTTAAAGTCAGTAGTAGGTAAGTTATTGGAGGGAGTACTAAGAGACAGAATCTACAAGCATTTGGATAGACAGGGGCTTATTAGGGAGAGTCAACATGGCTTTGTGCGTGGTAGGTCATGTTTGACCAATCTGTTGGAGTTTTTCGAGGAGGTTACCAGGAAAGTGGATGAAGGGAAGGCAGTGGATATTGTCTACATGGACTTCAGTAAGACCTTTGACAAGGTCCCGCATGGGAGGTTAGTGAGAAAAATTCAGTCGCTAGGTATACATGATTCACTACTTGATTCCCTCAATTCCATAGATTTCATGCCAGCTTCCTTAGTAAATACAGATGCAAAAAACCTATTTAAGATCTCCCCCATTTCCTTTGTATTGTTTACAATATATATTAATGACTTGGATGAGGGAATTAAATGCAGCATCTCCAAGTTTGCGGATGACACGAAGCTGGGTGGCAGTGTTAGCTGTGAGGAGGATGCTAAGAGGATGCAGAGTGACTTGGATAGGTTGGATGAGTGGGCAAATTCATGGCAGATGCAATTTAATGTGGATAAATGTGAAGTTATCCACTTTGGTGGCAAAAATAGGAAAACAGATTATTATCTGAATGGTGGCCGATTAGGAAAAGGGGAGGCGCAACGAGACCTGGGTGTCATTATACACCAATCATTGAAAGTTGGCATGCAGGTACAGCAGGCGGTGAAAAAGGCGAATGGTATGCTGGCATTTATAGCGAGAGGATTCGAGTACAGGAGCAGGGAGGTACTACTGCAGTTGTACAAGGCCTTGGTGAGACCACACCTGGAGTATTGTGTGCAGTTTTGGTCCCCTAATCTGAGGAAAGACATCCTTGCCATAGAGGGAGTACAAAGAAGGTTCACCAGATTGATTCCTGGGATGGCAGGACTTTCATATGAAGAAAGACTGGATGAACTGGGCTTGTACTCATTGGAATTTAGAAGATTGAGGGGGGATCTGATTGAAATGTATAAAATCCTAAAGGGTTTGGACAGGCTAGATGCAGGAAGATTGTTCCCGATGTTGGGGAAGTCCAGAACAAGGGGTCACAGTTTAAGGATAAAGGGGAAGCCTTTTAGGACCGAGATTAGGAAAAACTTCTTCACACAGAGAGTGGTGAATCTGTGGAATTCTCTGCCACAGGAAACAGTTGAGGCCAGTTCATTGGCTATATTTAAGAGGGAGTTAGATATGGCCCTTGTGGCTACAGGGATCAGGGGGTATGGAGGGAAGGCTGGGGCGGGATTCTGAGTTGGATGATCAGCCATGATCATAATAAATGGCGGTGCAGGCTCGAAGGGCTGAATGGCCTACTCCTGCACCTATTTTCTATGTCTATGTCTATGTCTATACATGGAGAGGTGGTAAATTGGATTGGACATTGGCTGGATGGAAGAAGCCAGAGAGTGGTGGTAGAAAATTGCTTCTCTGAGTGGAGGCCTGTGACTAGTGGTGTGCCACAGGGATCAGTGCTGGGTCCATTGTTATTTGTCATCTATATCAATGATCTGGATGATAATGTGGTAAATTGGATCAGCAAGTTTGCTGATGATACAAAGATTGGAGGTGTAGTAGACAGTGAGGAAGGTTTTCAGAGCCTGCAGAGGGACTTGGACCAGCTGGAAAAATGGGCTGAAAAATGGCAGATGGAGTTTAATACTGACAAGTGTGAGGTATTGCATGTTGGAAGGACAAACCAACGTAGAACATACAGGGTTAATGGTAAGGCACTGAGGAGTGCAGTGGAACAGGGGGATCTGGGAATACAGATACAAAATTCCCTAAAAGTGTCGTCACAGGTAGATAGGGTCGTAAAGAGAGCTTTTGGTACATTGGCCTTTATTAATCGAAGTATTGAGTATAACAGCTGGAATGTTACGATGAGGTTGTATAAGGCATTGGTGAGGCCGAATCTGGAGTATTGTGTTCAGTTTTGGTCACCAAATTACAGGAAGGATATAAATAAGGTTGAAAGAGTGCAGAGAAGGTTTACAAGGATGTTGCCGGGACTTGAGAAACTCAGTTACAGAGAAAGGTTGAATAGGTTAGGACTTTATTCCCTGGAGCGTAGAAGAATGAGGGGAGATTTGATAAAGGTATATAAAATTATGATGGGTATATATAGAGTGAATGCAAGCAGGCTTTTTCCACTGAGGCAAGGGGAGAAAAAAACCAGAGGACATGGGATAAGGGTGAGGGAGAAAAAGTTTAAAGGGAACATTAGGTGGGGCTTCTTCACACAGAGAGTGGTGGGAGTATGGAATGAGCTGCCAGACGAAGTGGTAAATGCGGGTTCTTTTTTAACATTTAAGAGTAATTTGGACAGATACATGGATGGGAGGTGTATGGAGGGATATGGTCTGTGTGCAGGTCAGTGGGACTAGGCAGAAAATGGTTCGGCACAGCCAAGAAGGGCCAAAAGGCCTGTTTCTGTGCTGTAGTTTTTCTATGGTTTCTATGGTTTCTAATACCTCTACTAATAAATGCAGGCATTCCATAAGCATTCTTAACCATCCTATCCACTTTCAAGGAGCTATGAACTTGGATCCCAGTGATAGGGATAAAATTGTCAACAGAATGAGTTGCAACATAAAGAGGCAGGAGGAGAAGATGGAGTTCACCGCACAGCTCTCCGGTGAAATGATATCGTATTTGTAAGTACGATGCCGTGCACAATTCTGATTTGATGGAGACAGATGTAAGAAGGCACAGAGGAACATCTGGAGAAATTTCTGAAATGCCCGGTTCGCTGCCGCTGCTACTGTGCGATTGAGAATCTCTGGAGGGAAGGGCCCAAAATCCTCGGCTTTGACTGCTGCTGGCGACCGAGGCTGGGGTTGAAGCGCTCGGCAGAGATGGTGCTCAGTACTCGGTGTCAGAGGGCTGATCGGGGGCTCAAAGTTTTCTGACGACTCAGTCGGACAGTGGTCGGGCATGGCAGGGAGAGTTTTCTTCCTTCTCCCGTCTGTGTGAGATGTGGGACTTTCAAGAGACTTTGAACATTTTTACTGTGCTCACAGCCTGTTCTTCATCAAGTTATGGAATTGTAGCACTGTTGTAACTATATGTTATAATTATGAGGTTTTGCTAGTTTTTCAGTCTTGGTCTGTCCTGTGTTTCTGTGATATCACACCTGAGGAATATTGTATCATTTCTTAATGCATGCATTACTAAATGACAATAAAAGAGGACTGCGTGTCCTCATAATCTAATCTAATCTAATAAAAGGTGAACAAAATAGAGAAGTGTGAATACAGAACTGAAGGTGTTATATTTGAATGCGCACAGTATACAGAATGAGGTAGACATAGCACAGTTATAGATCGGGATGTATGATGTTGTAGGCATCACTGAATCATGGCTGAAATATTATAGCGGGGAGCTTAATGTCCAAGGATACAAATTGTATTGAAAGGACAGGCTGGAAGGCAAATGGTGGGGGGCATTGCTCTGTTGGTAAAAGATTAAATCAAATCATTAGAAAGAGGTGATATAGAGTCAGAAGGTTGTGGATAGAGCTAATGAACTGGAGGTTAAAAAGACCCTGATGGAAGTTGTATACAGACCCCCAATGAGTAGTAATGATGTGTTCTACAAATTGCGACAGGGGATAGTAAATGCAAGCCAAAGGGGCAATAACACAATAATGATGGAGGATTTTAATATGCAGGTAGATTGGGAAAATCAGGTTTGTGCTGCATTCCAAAAGGAGGAATTTCTAGAATGCCTACAAGACGGCTTTTTAGGGCAGCTAGGGGTTGAGCCCACTAAGGTATCAGCTATTCTGGATTGTGTGTTGTGCATGAACCAAAATTGATTAGAGAGCTTATGGTAAAAGAACCCTTAGGGGCAAGTGATCCCTGAATTTTGAGAAGGAGAAGCTAAAGTCAGATGTATCAGTATTGCAGTGGAGTAAACAGAATTACAAAAGCATGACAGAAAAGTTGGCCAGAATTGATTGGAAAAGAAAGCTGTCCGGGATGATGGCACAGCAGCAATGGCTGGAAGTTCTGAAAGCAATTTCAAAGGCACAGGATATATACATCCCAAAGAGAATGAAGTATTCTAAAGGCAAGATGACACAACCATGGTTGACAAGAGAAGTCAAAGCCAACATAAAAGCCAAGGAGAGGACATATTATAGAGAGAAATAAGTGGGAAGTTAGAGGATTGGGAAGCTTTCAAAAACCAACAGAAGGAAACAAAAAAAAAGCATTAAGAAGGTAAATACGGAACTTGAAAGTAAGCTAGCTAATTATATTAAAGAGGATACCAAAAGATCTTTCAGATACATAATTTCATGTTACAGCTATATAGGACCCTGATCAGACCCCACTTGGAGTACTGCACTCAGTTCTGGTCACTTCACTACAGGAAGAATGTGGAAAATATAGAAAGGGTGCAGAGGAGATTTACAAAGATGTTGCCTGAATTGGGGAGCATGCCTTATGAGAGTAGGTTGAGTAAACTTGGCCATTTCTCTTTAGAGCAGCAGAGGATGAGAGGTGACCTGATAGAGGATGATGAGAGGCATTGATAGTGTGGATAGTCAGAGGCTTTTTCCCAGGGCTGAAATGACTAACATGAGAGGGCACAGTTTTAAGGTGCTTGGAAGTAGGAACAGAGGAGATGTCAGGGGTAAGATTTTACACAGAGAGTGGTGAGTGCGTGGAATGGGCTGCCAGCAATGGTGGTAGAGGCAGATACGATAGGGTCTAGGCAGAAAATGGTTCGGCACAGCCAAGAAGGGCCAAAGGGCCTGTTTCTGTGCTGTAGTTTCTATGGTTCTATGAAAAGAATTGATTTTGGCAGCAGTACAATGAAAACATAAAAATAACTATATGTTACAAAAATAAATAAATAGAGCAGGAGACGAATACTGAGGTAGAATTCATGGACCATTCATAAATCTGATGACAGAGGAGAAGTAGCTATTCCTAAAATGATGGGTGTAGGGCTTCAGGATCCTGTAGCTCCTTCCTGATGGGAGTAATGACAAAATGGCATGTCCCAGATGGAAAGAGTCCTTAATAATGGATCCTGCCTTCGTAAAGCTCCACCTCTTGAAGACGAAGACCCACATCTACATTTGAGGAAACGTTTGTTCTTCTCCACCATCCGATTTCTGAATGGTCTATGAATCCGTGAACAGTACCCCACTATTCCTCTCTTGTACTGCTTATTTATGCATTTATTGTAACTGAAGGCCCAGAGAACAACAATAAGCTCACCAAGTTCCAGGTCCCAAAGGAGGTAGATTTTCACTTTGTGGTCTCCACTATTTCCCACTCCCCCCAGAGCAGAGAGGATGGAGGGTGGCCATGGGTGGAGGAAGGGTCTATGTAGGATGAGGTTGGATGGGGAAGCACCAGAGGTGGAGTTAAGAGAAGTTAATATGACTGAGAAGGTCAGAAGGATGGGGGTTGAAAAAAGAGTTAGGTAGAGAGAAGTAGGGGCTTAGGAGAGGTCAGGAATGGGTGTGTACCTCAGCAAAGTAGCAACAACTTCAATAGAAATTTGTCAGTAGCAATGTCCTCAACAAGACACTTTCATCTTTAGTTGGAGGTTCACAATGGAAGGAACCAGTGGACAATAATGATTGTTCCTATAATTCCTTGTAGGTGAACCTCAACTCACAGAAAGGAGGGAATGTCCTTATGGCCAGGATGCTTTGACCTGGTCAAAAACAATTTCTATTGTCCAACAGAGAGTGAGATTCATTCTCTCATTTCCTGAGATTCCAGTTCTACTGGTCCTCCTACAACAGACATTGGTGGGATGGTGGGGGAGAATGGACATTGAATCCTCCAGCTCCAGCACCCAGGAGCTGTGCTGGTTGTGCGGAATACTTGGGCTGAAAGATGGCCTTGCTTCGAGAGAGTGATCTTGTCTCTGAGGGTAGTGAAGGTGACAGCTGCTCCAATGGGCTGCGCCAAAAACACATCTCATGGGTCTTCAGGACAGACCCCTGAAGTATCGTCTCTAGCTCATGTTGCCACATCCATCTCTCTGGTACGACCGGGGGCCATTCCCCTCACCATGTGATAATCCGTGTACAACCATCTTTCTACAGTTCAAAATATCATTCACTTTTAATTATTACACAGTAGACTCTTAGTACAATAAGATTTACTTTTTTAAGATACTTCTATTTTATAAATTTTGATCAACAGTCGTGATTTTGAAGCATGAACAAATTCATAAATAAAGAGCTTTATTCCTCCTAAAAATATCATATTTATTTCTTGTACATATGGTTTTAAAAGGGATGTAGCGCACTACACTGGCAGTGAGTTTCCATTTATAAAGGCAGAAGAGGAGAGGCGTGATGCTTCTCTGGTGCTGAGTTACCCAATAACAGGATATCTGTGCAAAACTTGGAAATTTTTCAAAAATACTGAAATTTATTAAAAATCGCACTCATAATAACAACAAACCGCATACACATTCCTACACAGACTCACTTTCATATTCACACACGTTTAGACATCAAGTTAGATGGTGCCTTTTTACAAGCTCATACAAGCCATATAATTCTGGAGTTGTCACCAGTCCTGCAATGCAACTCACGGTGCTTGGCAGTGGGTCTTGAACCCACAATCTTCAGAGCCAGATGTACAGTGAGGGCAAAAGGGAATTTAAAAAGTAGCTTCACTGAGAAGAATGTTGTCACTGGGTCTTGTCAGCCTCTGCTTGGAATTTTTTATAAGTCTAGGTAAAACAAAATGAGATTGCTATTATTTGTTTTGCTCCAGACAAAATCTAGTTAAGACCAACTTTATGGAGGTAAAATCCTTCTATTCACTGCCCTGGGGGTTCTGCCAGGAGAGTCAAAGCTCCTTGGGATTCATGGTCAGCAGGAGGACTTGAATGGGAATGAGAACCACAGTGTGTTCATCACCTGCGTTGGCCCACAATAGTCTGTTGGAACTCTGACGCCTCCTTGTGTGTGGTGGGCAAAGGATGGGGCAAGGTCAAGATACCTTGCCGAGACCCTGCAGACACCACTCCCAGCAAGGGGAGCAAGCTACCGTGATATTCAATCATTAGATCTGATACAACAGCAGAGGGCAGCAAAAGACAAGTGGAGGCAGAAACATACCCAGCATTTCCATGGATCAGAGCTTTAGCTGTGTGGGTTCACTCTCCATTGTCAGGAGCAGTAACCCCACCAATGTGGGACAAATTGGTGGTTCTGGGAGCTCTGTGGGTCTTGAGCTGAGATCATGAGAGAATGTTGTAGGAATCCAGCAGTGTGTCGGGCCCACTATTGTCACCAAGTGATTCACAGTCATAGAGTTCCTTGTCGGGAGACCAATCATTATGGATCAGTTATAACATCTCCTCCTCACTGACAGTCAAGGATGTGTGCTGAGCTCATAGCTCCACTCTGTCCAAACTCGTGTGGCTCGACCCTGCTCAAGTACCATCTCCTTCATTAGGAGTTCGAGGAGATTCAAGAAGGCGCATCCATCCTTAAAGACCCTCACCATCCGGGACATGCCTTCTTCTTGTTACTACCATCAGGGATGAGGTTTAGGAGATGTCTATCATCAGATTTATGAACAGAACATGAACTCTATCCAGTTGCCTTTTGCACTATTTATTTTGTAACTCTGAGTAACGTTGATGTATTGCACAGTTCCGGGACCAGAAAACAAGTAATTTCACAACATATGTCAGTGATAATAAACATGTATTGTAGGGGAACGAATTGTGAGGGCTAATAATTAGTAAATAGTGATGTGTATTGTGTTAATGTGGTAAAAGGAAACCACAGACAAAGGCAGAGACATAAAATGCAGCAGCGATGACACCCAAGTTTCAGTAACTTCACTAATTATGCAATAGCATGTACTCATTGTTGTGATAGAAAATTGGATTTATTGCTATACATATGGATAATCGTTTTATTCTGCAATCTGACCTAGACTCAATTAACTCTCCCTGTAGATGCCATTCTATTGTCAAAATGTAGTTTTACAGGTAGTCTCATCAACTGAGAATGTAAAAGCTGCATCAAATTCATGTTCAGCTAGATCGGCTTTGCTTGGTTTCCTGGTGTTCAATGGTTCAAATTAATATCAGAGAATGTATACAGTGTACAGCCTGGAACTCTCACTCTTCTCAGACATCCACAAACAAAAAATACCCTAAGAATGACTGACAGAAACATCAGAACCACAAGACCCACCCTCCCCTCTCCCATGCACAAGAATTGATCCTCTGGACCAATTGGTCTATGCTAACAAGAATGCCCCATCCAAGCTTATCACATTTCTCTCATTTGAGCCTCAATTTCTCTGAAATTTTCCTATCTATTTACATCCAACTACCATTTAAAAGTTGTTTTCGCACCTAACTCAAGCACTTCCTCTGGCTGCTCATTCCACATGTACACTACAGTAAATGTGGCTGGTCTGGTTCAGTTAGTTAATGGTGACAGCTCCAGGATGTTGATGGAAGGGACTCAATGACATCATTGAATCTCAGGGGTAAGTGGATTGATGTGCTCTTGATGGAGGTGGTGATTGATTGTCTGTGAATTATTTCTCATTTCTCAGTCCATGCCCGGTTGGAGGACTGAAGGTTCTGAAAAAATTCACTCTTTCTCCCTCTACGGATGTCAAAACAGACCATCAATGTTTGGGTGGATGATCTTTCATTGGAGGAGTTTTGATGGAAGATCATCGACTCAAGTCATTCAGTTTGTTTCTGCCTCCGTGGACACAGCCCAACCTTCTGAATGTTTCTGTCCTTCTGGAGAAAGCTTCTCACCTCAGTCGTGTTCATCTCCACCTGTGAGGGCCCTATGGTGAAGCTCTTCTGTTTACTGGTCAACCATTTCCATAATTTATCAAACACCTTCAATGAAATGAGAATGATACATTAGTCACACCCAGTTTAAATGAATTTTATTTTTGCACAATTAAATTGTTTGATTCTTTGTGCTAATCATGAATTTTGAACCTGTCCTTCATTTTCTGTTATTTATTTTTGCAATGGTCATCGCTATCTATTTTTGTGATGGTTATGCAAATGTCATAACATGGTTTTGAGTGGTGAGAGAAACCTTTAGACACTAACTATTATTTTGTAGCACTCTTTGAAGAATTTGTTAATTTCTACCTAGTAGAATAAAACTACCCTTCAATCACCCTTCAGAGTCCCAAAGTCAAGTAAGAATTAAATTTTATATTGTAACTGCATCCCATTTGCACCTCCAGTGGATCACTCAGACAGAACCAAGTCCACCAAATTTCTTTTATCAAAGAGCAATGAAATCATGATCTTTGAAAAAATTTACAGAGAAGTGGGGAGCTTCTGGATAGGGAGGTGAACGTTTATAAAGGGGGGATGAAAATGAAGATTAGAGGTCACAATCACATCAGCCTGATCAGATTAAATGGTGATGAAAACCTAAGGGACCATATGGCTGACTCTTGCTTCAAATTCATAGTTCAGTAAAAGTCTCTCTAACCATTCATCACTATGATGATCATATGCGGAGAGTAAGATCAGGAGGAGAAATTCACAGAGTTCTGGAGTCATCGAGCAATACAGTTTGGATAGAGGCCCTTCGACCCAACAAGCTCATGCCAGCCACGGTGCCCACCCCGTTAGATCCAAATTCCTGTGTTACACCATGAGGCATTGAAGCAGGATTGGTCCATTCGACCCATTGAGTCTGCTCCTTTCAACCCACAACCCTCAAAGCCCCAACCCTCCATGTACATAACCAAATACTTCTTAAATTATACCACTGTACCTGCCTCAACCACTTCTTCTGGCAGGTCATTCCATATACTCATCATACTCACCACCCTCTACCTCTCAGGTCCCTTTTAAATGTTTCCCCTCTCATCCTAAATCTATGTCCCCTAGTTCTGGTCTCCCCAACCATGTGGAAAGGATTTATCACCCATCTTATATATGTTTCTCATTTGTTTAAACATTTCTACAAGGTTGACTCTCATTCTCCAAAGTTCCAAGGAATAGAAACCGAAGCTGGTCAACCTCTTCCTATCACTCAGGACCTCTAATCCTGAAAACATCCTCAAATATTTTCTGTGCTCTTTCCAGTTTAAAAACAACTTTCCTACAACAGGGTGACCAAAACTATACACAGTATTCCAATTGCATCGTCACCAACAACTTATGAAACTGCAAAATAATGTCCAATCTCCGATGGTCATTTTCTTGACTAATGAAGGCCAGTGTGCCAAATGCCTTTTACACCACCCTGTCCACCTCTGACCCTGCTTTCAAACTCATACCCCTGGGTTCCTCTGTTCCTTTACACCCCGAGTGCCCAACCATTCATAGTATGTGTCCGTAGGGAAGAGATTCTTACCCGGCGATTGAAAACGCAGTAAATAAGGAAAATGAACAGACCCTGGAGACTGTTGATGACCGTGAATAAGTCGGAGAACACTGTAGTGCTCTCATCAACTTGAAATATTCCAAAGATCCATGTGGATCCCAAAACAAACATCCGTGCTGCAGCCTTAATGGTTAGGGATCTGTAGAGAAGAAGGAAAAAGAGACCAGGTGAATGAAAAACACAGGAATGATGAAATTCCTTTCAAGCGGGATCTTTCATACCCTCAGGGTTTTCTCAGCAGCCAACAGCATATTCTTGTGTTTATTGGATACATTGCTGGGCACCAGGCATCACTGGACAGGATATTGCTTACTGCATCAAAACTGCCCTTGAGAAGGCGATGGTGTGCCACTGCCTAGAAATGCTGCTTTCCTTCTGGTGCAGGTGCTCCCACGAAATGGTGGGAAAATGAGTCCCAGGATTTAGACTTGTCATGGCAGAGGAGAAGCAATATATTGCTAATTCGGGATGCGGTGTTACATAAGACACAAAATGGGAGCAGGAATTGGTCTCTTGAACCTGACCTGTGATTTGTTAGGGTCATGGTTGGTCTAATCCTGGCTTCCACAATGCTCTCCTGTTCTCCACAAATCCATTGACTCTCCCATAGCTCAAACATTTGTCAATTTCTGTCTTTAGAATATTCAATAACTGCACATCGGCATCATTCTGGGGTAGAGATTCATTATCTTTCAAATAAAGAAGTGTCCCCTGATTCCATTTTGTAATGCGTCACCCTCTATCTGAAATCTGTTCATTATTCTAAGTAATGAACACCATCCTCTCACATCTTCTCTATCCCCCTCATAATCTTCTATTTTGCAAAGTGGGCCCTTCTCAGCCTTCTAAACTATAATGAGTGAAGATCTGTTCTGCTTAAATGTCTCTCGAACAGCAACTCAGCCGAGGAATCAGCCTGGTAAACCTTCTCTGCAGTGCACACCAGTCAATTTGTGCACAAACAGGAACACAACAATGTAACGTCATCTGGTCATGTTAATGTTGGGTAAATTGACCTCTTCCTTTCATAAAGAACCCAGAGACCAAGAGTTGGGTTTGGAATGCCTGGTGTGTCGGACACTGATGACAGGCCAACAGGTTATTGTCTTTAGCCTGTGATCAAACCTCAGCGTTAGTAGACAGGATTTAATCAACTGACTGATGGGGCTCCATGCTAATAGAATTCAGGAAAATAGGGCTAGATATGCTTTACTTATGTTTAGGGTGGCTGATGGATTTGGTTGTGGTGCTACCACACACCCTCTGGCCCCATAAACAAGAATGGATCCTGAGGGTGAGTGGGAAGAAGCCTTCAGGGCTGCTGAGAATCACCTCATCTGTCTGTGCAGATCTGACTGCAGCAGGAGTACTTTTGTCAGGAAGAAAAGCCCAAATCCTTCTGAAAACCCAATGGCTCCTCCTTCTCTACCTTATTTATTATTAGAGTGACGATAGGAAACATGAGTTTCCCTTCATGATACAATGTTGGCTCTGCTTGTTATGCTCAGATTATTGAAGTGCCTTCTGAATGAGCCCTTAATGCTGTGTCCCATCTTTTAGTGATACCATCAACCTTACATTGTCTGTGCTCCCGTTCCTGGTCATTGGGTTTGAGGGTAAGTGGCAGCAACCGTGTCAGTCCTGACACTGTTCTCACATGGCATGGATGCAAGTATATTTCCCAAAGGCATCTCCAGCCAATGATCTGAACACTGGCCGACAAGCTCCCCACTTCCAAAGTTGCATTGGCAGAGATCAGCACCATGGACAGAGACCCTTCCTGGGAAGCTGCTAACTCTCAACCATAAATATCGTGATATACTCTCAGTGGTCACTTTATTAGACACTGCTGTAAACCTGTTCATTAATGCAAATACTTAATTAGCCAATCATGTAGCAGCAATTCAATATATAAAAACATGCGGACATGTTCAGGAGGTTCAGTTGTTAATGAGAATGGGGAAGAAAATGAACTAAGTTACTTTGATTGTGGAATAGCAGTTGGTGCCAGATGGGGTGGCTTGAATATCTCAGAATCTGCTGCTATCCTGGGATTTTTATGCTCAACAGTATCTAGAATTTACAGAGAATGGTGCAATTTTTTAATCCAGTGAATGGCAGTTCTGTGGGCTAAAACACCTTGTTAATGACAGAGGTCAGAGTAGAATGGTCTAACTGGTTCAAGCTGTAAGGAAGGTAACAGTAACTCAAATAACCATGCATTACAACAGTGGTGTTCAGAAAAGATTCTTTGAACACACAACACATCAAACCTTGAAGCAGATGGACTACAGCAGCAGAAGGTGTTGGTGTATCTAACAGATATGCCTAATAAAGTGACCATCAGTATGTCAGTGATAATGAAGTTTTTCAGTGATAACAAACCTGATTCTGATTCTGAAAGGTGAGGTATGTGCAAGGAGGTCATGGTGACCCCTCCCCCTAATTATCTAAAGAGGATGCAAGTGCATATATTTACTTTGTAACATCAAGGATGCCTGAGACATTTGGAACATAGCCACATGGGTCATGTGCTGTTGGCTCTCAGTAGGGGTGTCTCTGTGTTTTGCCAGGTCATGATCAACAGCAGCTTCCTTGCCAGGAGTCTGCCCCATGTCAGGGTCCCGAGAAGCTGGGCTGGTGATGGACACATAGTGGAACATAGAACAGAGAACACGGCACAGTACAGACCCTACAGTCCATGATGTTGTGCTAAACTTTCAACCTACTCCAAGATTAAGCTAACCCTTCCCTCCCACACAGGGCTTCATTCTACTTTTATCCATGTGCCTATCTAATAGTCTTTCAAATGTCCCTAATGTACCTGCCTCTCCCACCACCCCTGGTAGTGTGCTCCACACTCCCACCACTTTCTGTGTGAACAACTTACCTCTGAGAATCACCACCCTCCCACCCAATACTTCTCCTCCAATCACCTTAAAACTATGCCATCTCATATTAGCCATTGTTACTCTGGGAGAAAGATGCTGGCTGTCCACTTCATGCCTCATATCATCTTATATACATCCATCAAGTCACTTACTTGGTTTCCTTCAGCTTCGACACCTCCTTGTTGCACGAGTTGAAATGGCATCTCAGTAAGTAGAGAGTCGCAAATAAAAGGACTGTATTGACCTGGAGAGAGAGAAAGAGAGAGTGCGAGAGAAGGAGAGATTGCAAGAAAGAAAGAGTGTGTGAGAGAAAGAGAGTGTGTGAGAGAATGATGGAAGGAAAACGAGAGAGTGAGAGAAAGACTGATATTCATGAGCAAGGCAGAACGGATCCCCCAAATCCCGCACTCAATTCACCCCTCCTACTTTCCATTCTCACTCACTGACACTCACACTTACTCCTCAATGATCTCTCTTTCTTTATCTAAAACTCTGCTTCTCTCCACAAAATGCAGCATCGATGCAAAACAGTACAGTTAATATTTCGGGCCTAGGCCCTTCAGCAGTTTCTGAGAAGATTTAAACTTCTTCAGGGTAGATATCCCTGGAAGAGACTTAACTGTACGGCAATTAAATCACAAACAAGAGAAAATGTGCAGATGCTGGAAAGCCAAACAACACACACTAAATGCCCCTGAAGAGTCTCAACCAGAAACGTCGATTGTACTTTTTTCCCCAGGTGCTGCCGTCAGCTGAGTTCCTCCAGCATTATCTGTGTGTTGTTTCAATTTTTAACATCAGCAAATTTTTTCTTTTTTCTGCTTATCCCCCATGTCTCCCCCTCACACTCTTCACTCAATATTTTGGCAAACCAACATTATTCCAGTTGTAACCCACAGGATGAGGTTTTCCATATAATCCGGATCCTAGGAAACCCAGGAGAAGAATTAACTGGGAATTGTTCACCACTCACCACTATGATGAGTCAGTGGGATCTGTCAGCTGGGAATTCCAGGCCAGAAGATTGGGAAGCAGGCCCCCAGTTTCTCTGCTTCTTTCCTCCATCTTGCCCTGAGTCAAAGACCCGGTGCCCCTCAACCTGCCTATTCCTCCTTGCTGCTCCTTTTAGTTATGCAGACGGACACAACCAAACCTAAACCTAGGCCCACCCTACTCAGTGATAAGTAATAGGACAATGAAGATGGTGGAAAGAGATACCATACTTTAACAACAAGAACTTGCTTTTAGATGAAAATCTTTCATCATCTCCAAAGCGTGAAGTATTTTATGAACTGTCCCAACACTTGGGGTAAAGTGGTATCTAATCTGCAAATGTGCCAATGTCTCAAAGGGATGAAAGCAACTATGAGGATTCCGTTATCACTGGGCCCAGTGCACACACGACTCAGAGAGGATCTGGGGGGTGGGGGGGGGGAAATGATGTATGAAAGTACCCAGGGTGTGCAGGCTGGGTGCATCCTTTGTGTTGCTCAGTGGGTGGGGATCAAGATAACACAGGGTTCAGGTTGTTGGGGGCAGTGACACAGGGTTTAAAGTGAAAGCAACAGATCAGAGGTCAAAGGCCAGCCCCTAGGTCAGAGGTGCAATTGACACACACACCTGAGGGCCAGGTTCTCTGATATTTCTTCAGTTATCAAATGTGCTGATCACACTGAGTGTCAGACACATTAACATTGAGAGGACACCGATGCTTCTCACAGTCCATGAGTGATTCGTGAGGGGTTGTGACACTGGACACGGCCCCTCAGCAGAGGCACCACCCCTGACTGTGATCCTTCCCCACTGAGCTTTTGGAGAACCCCGGTCTGGAACGGTTGCAGTGCAGAGAGAAACAGGAAGCTTACCAGAATCACGAAACAGACTGGGCCCTGGAAACTCCAGTTAAACCCCAACTCGTGCTTCAGCCAACAGCTGTGAGGATGGAAGAGTTTCATCACTGGGTGGCAGTCAGTTTGTTAAATACATTGAGAACGTCAGTGGATCGACAGTGCAGGAAAACGGCAGCCAGTCTCTGCATGGCAAGATCCTAAACAATAACAGTGCGCTGATGACCAATCAATGCCATTGGTTAAAGGAAGTCGGCCTGAATGTGGGGAAAAATGGCCCGTGCTCTCCTTTTTTATAGTTTGTTTGGATAACTTCTGTCCATCTGAAACTACAGACCGGACTTGGCTACGATATCTCCTCCAATAACAGCACCAGTGACAATGTGATTCCTCCTCGGCTCTGCACTGGAACTCAATCTCTGTCCACAGAGTTGGGCATCTGTCAGTAAACTGGGAAGGCAGAGCCACCTAGCACAGGAGAGAATTGAGAAGGACGGGGCGGGGCACCACGCCTTCTCCCTCCCTGCTCCACATGCAGAGACTGGGGTTGATAGTGACCAAGTCTCACAGCATCAGGCAACTGGTGTTTCAACAGAAGCCTTGTTTGCCTCTCTCATTGTGGTCAATCCCAGAAGAAGTTGAGGGAATGATTAGCCATTAGCTGACCAGTTCTGCAATGTTCTGTGATGCTGGGATCTCAGCCAGACTCACTTCTGCAGGTCCCTGGATGTAAATCAGTGTGATATCAG
This sequence comes from Mobula hypostoma, assembly GCF_963921235.1. Taxonomy (NCBI): domain Eukaryota; kingdom Metazoa; phylum Chordata; class Chondrichthyes; order Myliobatiformes; family Myliobatidae; genus Mobula; species Mobula hypostoma. Next base: position 22,355,963 of record NC_086125.1, read on the forward strand.
GTCACTGCAAACTCTCCCCTTTGATCACAGGTCAACAGGCTGCCGAGGTGGGTGGACACTTGTTCGATCAGGATGTAAAGACTGTGGACCTAGACTAGGGAAATGGGATCCAGTCAGGTTTGATTGGTCGAAACTTTGAGATGCCAAATTGTCTTCTCCTGTTGCCCCTATGATTCCTAGGATTCTCCTCCTGTCCATGGCCAATCTCAGACCTCTCAGTGGTTCAGCAGCTGAGATCAGTTGGGAGAGGATCTGTCAGCGGGTGAATTCAAACCCTCCCCAGTCCCCGGGAGCAACTCAGATAATACCCACAATAACCCTCGCAAGTCTTTTCCTTTTTACAAGTTTCACGGCAACTGCTCCATGCAATCACCATTTAGGGAATATTGAATACAATACTGTCAAGGTTTGATCCCACCTCCCAACAGTGTGTTATTGACAGTAAATTACCCCTTGTTCTGGGTGGGTGGAGAAAGCATCAAACAGTCAGTTGTATCACTCTATCACATTTCCTTATCATTTAATACTCACGCGGTTTCTGTTCCATAGCCTCCAGGGTATATTGCCGCTGAGATAATGACTATCACAGCAGGAACAGCATAAGCAGAAACGTACAGGTATTTTCGTTTGATGATATGTGTGCGAGTGTAATTGGTGACTGTCAATTTTCTGGACATGATGAAAAGCTGCAGACTGTCCAGGAACATCCAGACGAAGACGGCAAGGAAGAGGTAATGCAGACACCCGGCAATCAGGGCGCACACAACCTAAAGAAAGAGGCAACGCAGTGGATAGTGGGCAGCTCGGGGCAAAAGCAGAGGACAGTCAGAGACAGAGATGCAGGCAGGAACATGCGGAGACGGGTCAGAGAGACACAGACGGTTACACACAAGTGGAAAGAAACAGAAAGAGATAATCACAGCTAAAGACATTCACATGGACACAGAGAAAAACACACAGTCAGAAACAGACTGATATTGGAACTGGAACACAGAGAGAAACACAACTTTTTCCAGCTCCCCTCTACCTTTTCTCTTCTCTTCTCCTGCCCATCACTTCCCCCTGGTTCCCATCCTTCCCTTTCTCCCCTGCTCCATGTTCCCATCTGATCAGATCCTTTCTCTTCAGTCCTTTAACTTCTTCACCTCTCACCTCCCGGCTGCTGCATTCATGCACCTCCCCCACCCACACTCCTTCCCCCTCACCTCATCTCACCTATCACCTGTCAGCTTGTATTCCTTCCCCTCTCCTCTCCTCTGATTGTGACTTCTGCCACCTTCCTGTCCAATCCTGATGAAGGGTCTCAGCCTGAAATCTCAACTGTTTATTCCCCTGCATAGATGCTGCCTGACCCACTGAGTTTCTCCAGCATTTTGTGTGTGTATCTCAGAGATACAAACACAGAGACTCTGACATAAATCAGTACACAAACACCTGTACACAATGGAAGAGATAATCTGCAAACATATAAAGAACACGGTGGTGATATACACCGAAGATTTATTAATTAGTAGTAAATTAGTGATAAAATTAGAATAATACACAAAGAAGATGGAGGAACTCCAAGGGTCAGTAGGTATCTATGAAGGGACACGGACAGTAGACGTTTCCCATTGCCTGACCTCCTCTGTTCCTCCAGCTCCTTTGTGATTTGCTCCAGATCTCCAGTGTTTACAAACTCTTGTGAGTCCATAAACTTAGAACAACTTTGGTACTTTTTACAAAATATCTTGTTGCAGCTCCAGATCTGCAAAGTGTTCTGATGTCACTCATTCTCCAGTGACCGGGAAACTCAGTGACAGGGCTAATCCACTGCACCCCAGGGTGAATGTGAATGAGGAGGTTTGGAGTGTCCCGTGAGGTCATTGGGCAGGAGGGCAGAGGGAGGGAAAGGGCAACGTTCTGTGGTGACAAGACTGTGGGGAAGGGGTGAGACTCCAATGCTCGAGGGCTTTGGCTACCGTTGCAATGAGCATCTGATTAAAGGGATGGCACGCTGGTCATGATGAGCCAATGGGAGGAGAGGACACCAGAGGAGAGTGGTGGGAGAGCAGGGGCTGAGATCCCACTACACCCACATTAAGTCTGGCTTTGCTGCAGAATTTGACCAACTGCACATTCAGAAACTCTATGAGAATTAGAGTTTGGTTTTGGTAATGTGGTTTTCTTACCGACTGCTTAACCTGCATTCCGATCAGAAAGATGAACTGTGCCAGGAAGAGGGTGATACTCAGGTGCTTGTGAAGATTGGTGTTAGCATTCTGGATGGATTTGAAGTTGACAAATCCGATGACAGAGGCAGCGAGGCAGAAAAGGGAGATGATGAGGCCGATGTAGGTGATCAGCTCCAAGTGCCAGTCGTCAGTCTGCAAGCACAAAGTGGGGAGCCACGTTCAGGAATCGACTGTGATAGAGTCTCCAGGGACAGAGTCACTGTGATAGAGTCTCCAGAGACAGAGTCACTGTGATAGAGTCTCCAGGGACAGAGTTACTGTGATAGAGTCTCCAGGGACAGGATTAGACAGAGTTACTGTGACAGAGTCTCCAGGGACAGAGTTACTGTGATAGAGTCTCCAGGGACAGGATTAGACAGAGTTACTGTGATAGAGTCTCCAGGGACAGAGTTACTGTGATAGAGTCTCCAGGGACAGCATTAGACAGAGTTACAGTGATCGAGTCTCCAGGGACAGGGTTACTGTGATAGATTCTCCAGGGACAGTATTAGACAGAGTTACTGTGATAGAGTCTCCAGGGACAGAGTTACTGTGATAGAGTCTCCAGGGACAGGATTAGACAGAGTTACTGTGATAGAGTCTCCAGGGACAGAGTTACTGTGATAGAGTCTCCAGGGACAGCATTAGACAGAGTTACAGTGATCGAGTCTCCAGGGACAGGGTTACTGTGATAGATTCTCCAGGGACAGTATTAGACAGAGTTACTGTGATAGAGTCTCCAGGGACAGTATTAGACAGAGTTACTGTGATAGAGTCTCCAGGGACAGCATTAGACAGAGTTACTGCAAGTTTACACTCATGGGATGTCCAGCCCTTACAGTCCTGTGTTGGTGATTCTGTTCCACACATGGGTCCTCCCTCTCCTCTTTATCCAACCCATCAATTCACCCCTCCACCACTTATCAGTAGTTCCTTCACTATAGATTACTAGATCCTGACAATCTGGGATCTCTGATTCTGACCCCTTACTCTCTAAACCAAAAACAAGATTGGATTTATTTGTCACATGTAGATCGAAACATCAAAACATGTTGTGAAGTGTGTCATTTTACGTTGATAACCAACCCAGACTGAGGATCGTGCTGGGAGCAGCCGATAAATGCTGCCACACTTCCAGCACTAATATAACATGTCCACAACTCACTAAACCGAACCCAAATCGTACGTCATCGGAAAGTGGGAGGTAATCGGGGCATCTGGAGGCAACTCACGCGGTCACGGGGAGAAAGTACAAACTCCTTACAGGCAGTGGTGGGAATCAAACCACAATTGGTGATCACTGGTGGTACAAAGCGATTGTGCTCACCGCTATGCTACCATGCCATCCACACCAAATACTGTACTGTATCCTTGGCACAATTAATAAAGGTAGGAATGCTACAGTTCCATCCATAACTAATACCATACCATAACCTTGGCACAACTAATAAAGGTCGGAGCATTAATTGATCTGTTGGAGGAACTCAGCGGGTCGAGCCGTGTCTGTGGGAGGAAAGGAACTGTCAGTGTTTTGGTTTGAAATCCTGAATCAGAACCAGAATGTCACCTCAGTCCTGATACAGGGTTCGGACCTGAAATTTTGACAATTCCTTTCCCCCTACAGATGCTGCTCGACCCGTTAAGTTCCTCCAGCAGATTGTTTGTTGCTCCTCAGTCCAGCGTCTGTGGTTACTCGAGTATCTGTAATAAGGGTAGGTCTTACAGAGTGAATGGTGAGGACCTGCTGTGTGGAGGAACAGTGTGTAAAGTCAATGTGTTCCTGAAGGTGGAAATAGAGGTTGCTAAGGCAGTAAAGAAGGCATCGGTTACTTCCTGCATTAGTCAGGGAATAAAATATAAATACAGTACAGGCAGGAAATGGTAAAAGTCTAAGCAACATTATCTAGACCACAGCTAGAGTGCTGCTGAGTGAGCTGCTGACTTGTTCTCTGTAACTGAGGCTACATAATTTTCTGAGAAATGGTGACAGAGGGACTCCTTCTGTTACAAGCCTCCTGCCAACATTTGGCGGTTTCCTGTCTCCCTCTGCATTGTGCGAAAGTGTCATGAAAAATATCAATGGAGAGGGTGAAGAGGTGATTCACGAAGCCCTAGCTCACCCAACCCATCCACATAAGACATGCTTTCCAATCGTAAATCCCCTCTGAAGCCTCTCTAAATCTTCCACAGCGTTCCTATAGTGAGGCAAACAGAACTGAACACAGTACTCCGAGGGCAATCTAACCCAGAGTTATCTCGAGTTAGAATATTTCTTTTTGGTTCTTGAACACAACCTCCCCTCAACCCATCCGACTAAGGAAGGCCAACACACCATATGCCTTCTGAACGACCCTTTTGACTTTCATAGCATCATTCTTTTGTTTTCCTTGGAGCAGAAGATGTTGACAGAGCATGGAATGAATAGATACTGGGAAAATTTACACCATAGCAGAAGTGTCGAAATGCAGACAGTAGAGGTTGAGAGGAAGGGGTGTGGATTTTGAAGGGATTTGTGGAAGGATTGTTTCACCCTTTGGGACACACTGCCTTGAGGGGGTGGCACAGGCAGGTGCATCACCACATTTCAGTGACATTTAGAGGAGGATTTGTATCACCAATATATAGAAAGCTACAGAACAAATTTTAATGTAGATGATTGTTAATGGTCAGCATGGAGAATGTGGGCTGAAGGGTCTGTTTCTGAGTTTGTGTCTCTTTCAATCTGACTCTCTTCATTCACCCCTTTTTATCTGACTACAGATTTTTCTATTGAATGATCTCTTACCTCAATCTTAACTGGAGCCATTAAAATAGCAAAGCTTGTCAGATGGTTACACTGGCAGGTTACATGGGTCTGATTGGAATCGATCCGTTCACAACCATCAGATTTCCAGACACTGTTCTTTTTGGTATTACTCCAATAGACACATACTGGCTCTTTGCCGACTTCCTTTTCCTGTTTCCAGATAAGGAGAAATTCTTTTCACCATTATTGAAAATATTCTAATAACAAGTTAAATATTTACAAATCCCAAAGTAGTACAAATGCAGAAATTGTTAGGTACACCCTAATCCCATAGATACAGCAAACAGAATTATCTCCTGTAGGTGGGAAACAAGTCACAGAATTGCACTTAACACAAAAGAGGGAATATCATTCTAACCAATCCCATGGCACTGTTCCATCAAACAGTCCCAGGACAGGAGACACTGGTTAGAAACAGAGCGAAGCTCCATCTACATTGTCCCATGACACTGACTTGCGGAGGGGGGTAGACAATATAAATGGAAAATGGAACTCCCAGAATATCTCATCAAAATTTTGAAGTGCAGTTAATAAAATTAGAAGAGATTACCTTTATTTGCCTCATGAACATAAATTGAAATGTACAGTGAAATGCATCATTTGTGTCAAAGACCAACACAGTGTTTGATGCATCATTTGTGTCAGTGGATGAAGATGAGATTACTTCACCAAGCACAGATGACGTGGTCTTTTCAACCACTGATTCACAAGCCACAGCGATTCACTCTGGAGAGAGTCATCATACTCCAGGTCAGACGAGAGATAACCCAGGTCAGGTTTCAGACCACAGTACCCAGGTAGATCCTTTGCATGATGGTAGAAGTGAGGAGGTAGAGAAGAAGAGGAAGGTCAAGTGGCCAGCAATGGCAGATAAGAAGGCTCGGCATGTATTTGATGAGGATATCAGTATGATGTTGGAGAACACTCTCAGGGGAACATCAAAGAGAAAGTTGGAAGTGACGGGTGATATAATTTATGATGTTGGAAAGTACAGGTTTGGTTTGGTTTGGTTGAGATGAAGAAAGCAAAGCCTACACAGCAACCAAGCAGGCGCCAGAAGATTAGTAGGTTGAGGAGAGAGCTTTGATCGTTGAGACAGAGGTGAGGGTGACAAGCCAAGGCTTGCTTATCTCCGAGAGCATTTTCGAATAAAGTTAGCATCACTCCATCATGTGGAGTCACAATGTAAAAAGAGAAAGAAGAGAGAGAAGGCAAGAAAGTCATTCTTTGAGAACCCTCATGAGTTCACAAAGAAACTGTTTGAACAAAGTAAGAGCGGGCAGCTTAACATCTCTCAACAAGAACTTGAGGATCACCTGGCAAGCACTTACTCTAACAAACAGCGGGAGGCTCCTTTGCTTGACATTTCGGGGCTTGTGAAGCCTACCCAGCCAGGAGTGAAGTTCGATCTGTCAGAACTCAAACTGGCAGAAGTCGAACTGTTCATCAGAAAGGCAAGGTCAGGATCAGTGCCAGGACCTAATGCAGTGCCGTATAAGGTGTTCAAGAAGTGTGATGAGCTGAGGAAATACTTGTGGAGATTGTTAAAGGTGGTGTGGAGACAAGGTGTTGTTCCTTTGTTGTGGAGTGAGGCTGAAGGAGTATATATCCCAAAGGAAGAGAATCCTTCTACATTGAATCAGTTCCGACCAATTTCACTTCTGAATGTAGAGGGGAAGATTATGTTTGGCATTCTGGCAGAAAGAATATTTTCATTTGTGATAGAGAATGGATTAGTAAATACATCTGTGCAGAAGGCAGGAATACCAGGCTTCCCAGGATGCCCTGAACATTCTAATATGATATGGCATACCATCCAGGAGTCAAAAAGGTTGAGAAGAAATCTGGCTGTAGTTTGGCTTGATCTGGCAAATGCGTATGGTTCTGTTCCCCATGTCCTGATTGAGTTTGCGATGGAATTCCTATGGATTCCTGCTAAGGTGAGGAACTTTGTTATGCAGTACTACAACGATTTCTGGATGAGGTTTTCCACTCAGCAGTTTACAACTAGGTGGCAGAGCTTGGATGTTGGAATCCCAATGGGATGTGTGATTTCACGCATCCTTTTTGTGTTAGCCATGGAGGTCATTGTGAGGGCTGTAGAATCAGTGGAACCAGATGTCCCACTTGATGGCGGAGGGGAGTTACCACCAATATGAGCGTTCATGGACAATCTCACCCTTTTGGGTCCCAGCATGGAGGAAGTGGAAAATGTACTACCTGGACTCGATGAGCTAATGGATTGGGGAAGGATGAAGTTCAAGACCAAGAAGTCAAGGAGCTTTGTTCTTAGGAGAGGAAAGCTGGTTGACTTTCATTTCACCCTTTGTGGAGAGGAGATTCCATCCATTCAGGAACAACCAGTTAAGAACCTCGGGCGATGATACACAGAGGAGCTGAGAGACACCAAGTGGGTTCAAGAGACAGGAGAACAGATCAGCAGAGGTCTGATGTCCATTGACAAGTGTGGCTTGCCTGGCAAGTTGAAGTTGTGGTTCTTGCAGTACGGACTGATGCCACGGATAATGTGCCACTAACTGTCTATGACGTGGCAGTGTCCCATGTTGAGGCAATGGAACGGAAGATCACCAAGTATGTGAAGAAGTGGGTTGGAGTACCGAGCAGACTCACCAACGTTGCAATCAACAGTAGCCAGACAAAGCTTACCATCCCAGTGCAATCCCTTGTTGAGGAGGTCAAGGTAGCCAAGGTAAGATCATTCTTGATGCTTCGAGACTCAAAAGACCCCGTCATCAAGAACACCTAGTTGGACGTGAGATCAGGCAGGAAGTGGTCAGCCCATGTAGCAGTTGATGAGGCAGAGTCTAGATTGAAGCACAAGGAGATGGTTGGGACTATCCAGCTAGGCCGCCAGGGACTTGGATAGACAACCCACGTGGTGGTCATCTTCTACAGGTAAGGAGCGCCGTGAGCTTGTAACACCAGAAATCCAAGAGGTAGAAGAAAGAAGAGGTTAGCTAAAACAGCTGGCCTGACCAAACAAGGGGCTTGGACCTGGTGGGAAAGTGTTGAACAACGACATCTATCTTGGAATGTTCTGTGGCGGATGGAACCGCTCCGCATTTGTTTTCTATGCAGAGCAGTGTAGGATCTGCTCCCAACACCTGCCCACCTCAGCACCTGGTATGAAGATAAGACAGACAGGTGTGCTGCTTGTGACGAGAAGGGAACACTTCAACATATCTTGAGTGCATGCAGAGTCAATCTTTCCAGCAGCATGTACACTTGGAGACATAACAACGTTCTCAAAGTTGTAACAGAAGCGGTTGAGCAGAGAGTACTGCAGCACAACTTATCCCATGCCCCATGCTGCACAGAACATCGCATATCGTTTGTGAAAGAAGGCTCCAAGTCAAGGGTGTACAGTGCAGGCTCACGATCAAGCATACCTTCTTCAGCCAATGATTGGTGTGTCAAGGCTGACCTGGACGGGAAAGGGAGTTTCCCAGAGCAAATAGCTATCACCACATTGCGTCCAGATATAATCATATGGTCTGACACCAGTAGAGAAGTGGTTATTGGTGAACTCACAGCCCCTGGGAAGACAACATCGATGAAGCCCATGAGCGCAAGTTAACCAAGTATGCAGAATTAAGATCAGAGTGCAGAGACAGAGGGTGGAAGGTCTCATGCTATCCATTCAAAGTAGGCTGCCGTGGGTTTATTGCATTCACTCTCCAGAAGTGGCTGCGTGACCTTGGCTTCACTAGAAGAGAGATCAAGTCATCCAGCAGGGCTGTAGCTGAGGCAGCAGAGAAAGGATCAGCATGGGTGTGGACCAAGTATGTCCAGAGGGGCAGATAGTCAGACAGTGTATACATATCTTGCAAACCCTTCAGTAGTTGCATAGACACCTGAAGAGCAGACTATCTGTTGGATGGAAGTGACTGATAGAGGCAGATGCCAAGTTTTTAAGCTCACCAGTGGGAGGTGGTGCTTTTGCATTACTGGCCCACCACCTCGAGGGAGTCTTGATCATAAGCGGGCCGAAACTCCTGAAGACAGGTGGCAGATCAACTGATGATCCCACTGGTGATAGCACAGGACAGTTATCATCTTAGTCCACATGTATTTTTTAACTCATGAAACCCATGTGATCACGAAGAGAAAGTACAAACTCCTTACAGACAGTGGCGGGAATTGAACCCCTGTCTTATTGCTGGCACTGTAAAGCGTTATGTGAACCACTCTGCTACAGTGCAAACTCGATGGCTGAATGGGTAATTACAGTAATGCAGTAATGGGTATTTTCCTTTCAGTGAAATGGTGGTTGTACTTTGTAACCAGTTACTCAATGACCTGAGAAATGACAGCAAGGGACTCCTCCTCCTCTGTGTCTCTCCACCAGTCTCTAAACAATTCCCCGTCTCTCTCAGATGAGGGATCTCCACTTCCTCTATCAGGCCCCACTGTACTGTCCCTGAGTAATGGGGACTAGAAAGGCCATCATAAAATGACCTGCAATGGCCCAAACCCAGTTTCCATAGAAATCTAAACACGAGGAAATCTGCAGATGCTGGAAATTCAAGCAACACAGACAAAATGCTGGTGGAACACAGCAGGCCAGACAGCATCTGTAGGAAGAAGCACAGTCGACGTTTCAGGCTGAGACCCTTCATTAGGACTAACTGAAAGAGGACATAGTAAGAGATTTGAAAGTGGGAAGGGGAGGGGGGGATCCAAATTGATAGGAGAAGACAGGAGGGGGAGGGATGGAGCCAAGAGCTGGACAGTTGATTGACAAAAGGGATACAAGGCTGGAGAAGGGAGAGGATCATGGGATGGGAGGCCTAGGGAGAAAGAAAGGGGGAGGGGAGCACCAGAGGAAGATGGAGAGCAGGCAAGGAGTTATAGTGAGAGCGACAGAGAGAGAAAAAAGAGAGAAAAGGGAAAAATAAAAAAATAACAAACAAATAAATAAATAAATAAATAAATAAGGGATAGGGTAAGAAAGGGAGCAGGGGCCTTAGCGGAAGTTAGAGAAGTCAATGTTCATGCCATCAGGTTGGAGGCTACCCTGACGGAATATAAGGTGTTGTTCCTCCAACCTGAGTGTGGCTTCATCTTGACAGAAGAGGAGGCCGTGGATAGACATATCAGAATGGGAATGGGACGTGGAATTAAAATATGTTGCAACTGGGAGATCCTGCTTTGCCTGGCAGACAGAGCGTAGGTGTTCAGCAAAACCATCTCTCAGTCTGCGTCGGGTCTCGCCAATAGGCTGCATTGGGAGCACCGGACGCAGTATATCACCACAGCCGACCCACAGGTGAAGTGTCGCCTCACCTGGAAGGACTTTCTGGGGCCCTGAATGGTGGTGAGGGAGGAAGTGTAAGGGCATGTGTAGCACTTATTCCACTTACAAGGATAAGTGCCGGGAGAGAGATTGGTGGGAAGGGATGGGGGGGACGAATGGACAAGGGAGTCACGTAGGGAGCGATCCCTGCAGAAAGCAGAAAGAGGTGGGGAGGGAAAGATGTGCTTGGTGGTGGGATCCCGTTAGAGGTGGCGGAAATTACGGAGAATTATATGTTGGATCCGGAGGCTGATGGGGTGGTAGGTGAGGACAAGGGGAACCCTATTCCTAGTGGGGTGGCGGGAGGATGGGGTGAGACCAGATGTGTGTGAAATGGGAGAGATGAGTTTGAGAGCAGAGTTGACTTCTCTAACTTCGGTTAATGCCCTCCTCCCCTTCTTACCCTAGCCTGCCTGCCTGCCTGCCTTTCTTTCTTTCTTTATTTATTCATTCAGTCATTCATTCTTTTCCCCTTTTTTCTCTCTCTTTTTTCTCCCTCTGTCCCTCTCACAGTAACTCCTTGCCTGCTCTCCAACTTCATCTGATGCTCCCCTCCCCCTTTCTTTCTCCCTAGGCCTCCTGTCCCATGGTCCACTCATATCCCTTTTGCCAATCAACTTTCCAGCTCTTAACTCCATCCCTCCCCCTCCTGTCTTCTTCTATCTTTTCAGATCTCCCCCTCCCCCACCCACTTTCAAATCTCTTACTATCTCTTCTTCAGTTAGTCCTGACGAAGAGTCTCGGCCCGAAACATCAACTGTGCTTTTTCCTATAGATGCTGCCTGGCCTGCTGCGTTCACCAGCATTTTGTATGTGTTCTTTCCATGGAAATGTCATACCTAAACCCAGGCTCAGCGCCTGTTCAACCTCCCATTTTGCCTTTTAGCAGGAAGATCATTTTCAATTGGGGAACATCACAGATTGTATCTACAAACCTGGTTGAGTTTCAGAGCCAAATTGAACTTTTCCTTCCGATTAGAGCTGACAGCTTTGTTGCTGATGGTGGCGGCTATCACCTTGGAGTTTAATGAGACATTGTTCTGAGATGAACGGCCGCCCTTAATCTCTTGGTTCAGCAGGGATTCCAAGTCTTTGAACACAATTAAGGAAACAGCCTGAAACTCTGTGGAGATAATAGATCAGCCTTTGGTGAATGTGGAGAAACATCACTGAAACACTCCAGCAACTGGATATAAAGGCAGGTCAACACAAAACACACCCATTGCAGTAGCGCTTTGTAAGTCTTTGAGTATCAAAATCAGCTCTCGATGGGGATGGACAAGGAGATCATCATGTGGGCTGCTTTATCGTGGATGGTGTTAAGTTAATTTGTGTTGGTTAAGCTATACTCTTCCAGGTCAGTGGGATTTTATCACATTCCTGACCTTTGTCTTGTGGATAGTCCAAAATCTGGAGATCCACAGAAAATGGTGCCTTTCTGGGAAAGAAGATAAGACCATAAGACAAAGGTGCAGAATTAGGCCATTCAGCCCATCGAGTTTACTCCACCATTCCATAATGACTGATTTATTATTCCTCTCAACCCCATTCTCCTTCCTTCTCCACGTAAACGTTGATGCCTGGCTAACCAGAATCAGAATTATGTTTAATACAGAGACACCTCTTTTTCCTTTATGAGGGAGAGTGCAAGCCTGGGGTATGTCGAATTACTGGGTGAAGGAGTAGTCGTCGGGGTACTGCAAGTCTGTGTCTTTATTGATTATTTGCTACACACTCAACTGTTTGCTGGGGGGCACCGATTCTTTTTTGCTGGTGGGAGAGGGAGAGATCATTGTTTTGCTGCTGCTTACATGTGGGAGGGAGGAGCTGGGGGGGGCGGCTTTGGGTTCAAACATTTAACCGTTATTCATTCTTTGGGGCACTGCTCTGTTTTCCTGAATGTTTGCGAAGAAAAAGAATTTCAGGATGTATATTGTATACATTTGTCTGATATTAAATGTACCTATGAAACCTTTGAAACCTTCTAAACCTTATTATCACTGGCATATGTGTGAAATTTGTTATTTTGGGCTATTGCAACATTGCAATACATAATAATAATAATAATAATAATCCTTTAAATTACAATAAATCATATATAAAGAATTAAATAAGTAGTGCAAAAGGAAATCATAAAATAAAACAGAGTGAGGCACTTAGTGGTTCATGGTTTCATTGTCCATTCAGTAATCTGATGGCGGAGAGGAAGAAGCTGTTCCTGAAAGGCTGAAAGTGTGTCTTCAGGCACCTGTTTCTCCTTCATTGATGGCAGCAATGAGAAGAGAGCATGTCATGGAAGATGGGGGTCCTTAATGCCATTTTGAGCCATTGTCTTTTGAAGGTGTCGTTTATGTTTGGGAGGCTGGAGCCCATGATTGGGCTAGCTAAGTTTACAACTTTCTCCAGCCTTTTCTGATCCTGTACAGCGGCCACTCCATACTAGATAGTGTTGCAGCCAGTTAGAATGCGCTCTACAGTACATCTGTAAAATTCGTCTTTTCTGACATACCAATTCTCCTCAAACTCTGAATGACAAATAGCCACTGTCGTGCATTCTTTGTAATTAAATCAGTATGGGTCCAGGACAGACCTTCAAAACTGTTGACACCCAGGTACTTGAAACTGTTTACCCTTTCAAGTGCAGGCCCCTCGATGAGGATGTGTGGTTCCTCGACTTCCCCTTCCTGAAATCCACAATCAGCTCCTTGGTCTTACTGATGTTGAGTGTAGGGTTGTTGTGACACCTCTCAACCAGCTGATCTATCTCACTCCTGTACACCTCCTCATCACCACCTGAAATTCTGTCAACAATAGTTGTGTTGTCAGCAAATTTATGGATGGAATTTGAGCTGTGCCTAGCCACACAGTCATGGGTGTAGAGAGAGTAGAGCAGTGGGTAAGCACACATCCTTGAGGTACACCAGTCTTGATAATCAGCAAGGAGGAGGTTATTTCTGATCTGCACTGACTGTGGTCTCCTGATGAAGGAGTCAAGGATCCACTTGCAGAGAGGGGTACAGAAGCCCAGGTTTTGGAGTCTGTTGATTAGAATTGAGGGTATGATTGTGTTGAACGCTGAGCTGGAATCAATAAACAGCAGCCTGACGTAAGTGTTGCTATCATCCAGGTGATCCAAGGCCGAGTGCAGAGCCAGTGAGATTGCATCCTATTGTGGCGATAGGCAAAGTTTGTTCTATTTTATTTAGAGATACAGCATTTAACAGGCCCTTCTGACCCTTTGAGCCTTGCCACCCAGCAAACCACTGATTTAACCGTAGCCTAATCTCGGGACAATACACTACTAACCGGACTGACTTTGAATGGTGGGAGGAAATCGGAACACCCAGCAGAAAGCCATGCACACACAGGAAGGAATGTACAAACTTGCTTCCAAAGGACACTGGAATTGAACTCTGAACTTTGATGCCCGAGCTGTCTATGCCAACTGCTATGCAACCATGGCACCCTCACAACAGGTCCAGGTCCTTGTTTAGGCAGGAGTTGATTCTGGCCACGACCAACCTCCCAACGCACTTCATCACAGCAGCTGTGAGTACAACTGGGTGGTAGTCATTGAGGCAGCTCACCCTGCCCTTCCTGGGTGCTGGTATGGATGTCGCCCTTTTGAAGCAGGTGGGAAATTCTGACTACGGCACTGAGAGATTGAAGATGTTCTTGAACAATCCCACCAGTTGGTTGGCACAGATTTTCATTTCCCTGCCAGGCACACCATCCGGACCCGACGCCTCTTGAAAGCTGTCTGATGTGGTCCTCTGAGACAGAGATTACAGGGTCACCAGATGCTGCAGGGATTCACACAAGCATAGATTTATTCTCTCTTTCAACGTTCGCGTAAATGGCACTGAACTCATCTGGGAGTGAAGCATCACAGCCATTCATGATGTTAGGTTTCTCTTTGGAGAAAGTAATGGCTTGTAAATCTTGTCAGAGCTGTTGTGCGTTTGGTTCCATCTCTGATTTCAATTGGCATGTTTATTTCTTTCTTTCTTTATCAATCTTCTTATTAATTTTTTTTTAAAAGTACATATATACAAACAAGTGGATGATTATCTCAGATATCTATGATGATAACAATACATATAAAAGGTAAAATAAACATTATAAAGCTCATACATTGTATTAATTTAATAGTATGTAATAAAAATTAAAATACTCAATTCTTCTCTTATCATTTCATACAAAGAGAAAAAAGATAAAGCAACTTTTATTATTTTATATTTAGAAAAAAAACACTATTCTATATAAACAAAAACAAAAAATAGTTAAAAAAAAATAAAAGAGAAAAAATAGGGGACTAGGCAGCCATTACTGAGAGTAAAGCAAGTGAAAAAAAAACTTTTTGAACAAATCCAAAGTTTTGAGAAAGTAACTGGGAGAGTAATAAATCAAACCATATGAAAGTATTGAATGAAAGGTTACCAGGTTTCTTCAAATTTAAAGGATGTATCAAATGTCCGACTTATTTTCTCTAAACTTAGACAAGACATAATGGAGGAAAGCCAATAAAAAACAGTAGGTGTATTAGAGACGCAAACAACAGGAATTCTGCAGATGCTGGAAATTCAAGCAACACACATCAAAGTTGCTGGTGAACGCAGCAGGCCAGGCAGCATCCCTAGGAAGAGGTACAGTCGACATTTCAGGCCAAGACCCGAGACCTTCCTTTTAAGCAAAATGGCTCTCCTAGCCAATAAAGTTGTAAAAGCTATCATCCATTGAGCGGAAACAGGAACATTTCCTGCTTCCGGTGGAATGATCCCAAAAATTGCTGTGAATAAATTCAGTTGTAGGTCCAAATTCAAAACTTTTGATAAAGTTTTAAAGACATCTTTCCAAAAATTACCTATCTTGATACAAGACCAAAACATATGAGGTAAAGTAGCCACCTCAATATTACATCTGTCACAAATAGGATTAATATTGGGAAAACTACGGGCTAATTTATCCTTTGACATATGTGCCCGATAGACTACCTTGAACTGTATCAAGGAATGACGGGCACAAATAGATGAGGTATTTACCAAATGAAAAATTTTATCCCATTGATTATCTGAAAGTGACTCTCGAAATTCCAATTCCCATGCACCTTTAATTTTATCGTTAGATACCTTTCACAAATTCAATAACCATTTGTAAATTATAGCTATCAGGTTTAACCTGAAAAAGAGTATCTATTATATTGGGTGGATAAACAGAGGGAAAATTTGAAAGTAAACTACGTACAAAATTCCTAATTTGTAAATATCTAAAAAAGTGTCATTAGATAAATCATATTTGTCCACTAATCGAGTGAAAGACATTAAACAATCCTCCATAAACAAATCCAAAAAAATTTATTATTCCAACACACATCAAAGTTGCTGGTGAATGCAGCAGGCCAGGCAGCATCTCTACGAAGAGGTACAGTCGATGTTTCGGGCTGAGACCCTTCGTCAGGACTAACTGAAGGAAGAGCTAATAAGAGATTTGAAAGTGGGAGGGGGAGGGGGAGATCCAAGATGACAGGAGAAGACAGGAGGGGGAGGGATGGAGCCAAGAGCTGGACAGTTGATTGGCAAAAGGGATATGCGAGGATCATGGGACAGGAGGCTCAGGGAGAAGGAAAAGGGGTATGGGGGTAAAACCCAGAAAACGGGCAAGGGGTATAGTCAGAGGGACAGAGGGAGAAAAAGGAGAGAGAGAGAAAGAATATGTGTATATAAATAAATAACGTATGGGGTACGAGGGGGAGGTGGGGCATTAGTGGAAGTTTGAGAAGTCAATGTTCATGCCATCAGGTTGGATGCTACCCAGACGGAATATAAGGTGTTGTCAGGTTGGAGGAACAACACCTTATATTCCGTCCGGGTAACCTCCAACCTGATGGCATGAACATTGACTTCTCAAACTTCCGCTAATGCCCCTCTTCTCCCTCGTATCCCATCCATTATTTATTTTTATACACACATTCTTTCTCTCTCTCTCCTGTTTCTCCCTCTGTCCCTCTGACTATACCCCCTGCCCATCCTCTGGGCTTTTTTCCCCCCTCCCCCTTTTCCTTCTCCCTGGGCCTCCTGTCCCATGATCCTCTCATATCCCTTTTGCCAATCACCTGTCCAGCTCTTGGCTCCATCCCTCCCCCTCCTGTCTTCTCCTATCATTTCGGATCTCCCCTCCCCCCCCACTTTCAAATCTTTTACTAGCTCTTCCTTCAGTTAGTCCTGACGAAGGATCTTGGCCCAAAACGTCGACTGTACCTCTTCCTAGAGATGTTGCCTGGCCTGCTGCGTTCACCAGCAACTTTGATGTGTGTTGCTTGAAATTCCAGCATCTGCAGATTTCCTCGTGTTAAAGTTATTATTCCTTTGGTTTTCCAAATTAAAATGGTTTGATCGGAAATTGATGGTTTAAAAAATAATTAAGATGGATTTTACCAGAAAGAACAAAGTTATTAAACTCAAAAAAATCTACGAAACTGAAACCAAACTCTTAATGTATGTTTAATAATGGGATTGAGGTCTTGACCACCAATTTTAGAAAGCAAAAAAGGAAGAGAAGCTCCCAGTAAAGAGCCCAAAGAATACCCCTTCACCGAGTTTTTCTCCAAATCTACCCATAAAGGACAATCATGTATGTCTGAATAATGAATCCAAAGCGAAATACACTCTATGCTCGTTATATACGTCTTCAGACTATGCGGATTCACAGTTATGCGAGGAACCTATTTCTACCAACGTCTCGTTAAGTGCATCCAAAACTCAGTTATGCGAGGAGCACCGCTTTCCCGCCAATACAAGTCACATGCGCACACCTGACAGTCTCACCGTTGGGACAAGGAGCACCGCTTTCCCGCCAATACAAGTCACGCACGTGCGCTTCACGGTCTCACCATTGGGACGAGAAGCACCGCTTTCCTGCCAACACAAGTCATGCACGTGCGCTTCACGGTCTCACTGTTGGGACGAGAAGCACTGCCTTCCCGCCAAAACAAGTGATGCACGCGCGCTTTACGGTCTCACTGTTGGGACGAGAAGCACCGCTTTCCCACCAATACAAGTCAGGTGCGCGCGCCTCACAATCTCTCTCCCTCGCATTGGTTTTGGCAAGGTGTGGATGTGCCATCTTAAACTTTGGTTGGTTTTACCTACGGTGCAGTGATTTTGTGCTTGAAATATTTAACTATGCCTCCTAAGCGTCCGATGTCATGTCTTGGGCCGTCAGCCGAGCGGCAGAGAACCGCTTTAATACTTGAAAAAAGTTGTTAATTATAAACAGCGTGGCAGCAGCTGAAGGTAACACAGCTCTGAGACGCTACTGCTGGGAACAGAATCTTCCCTTTAAAGTTCTTTTGTTGCTTGACAATGTGCCAGTCCATCCTGAACATTTGGACAGCATTCATCCTAACATAACAGTGTGTTTCCCGTCGTCTAACACAACATTGCTGATTCAACCACTCGACCAAGCTGTAATCCACATTCAAGGCGTACACATTTCTTTACAGCGAATTATCTCGCAGATACTGCAAGCAACAGACGATTTTGAAAATACCGGGAGTTTACCAAAGGTGAGGAAATGGTGGAAGTTGGAACACTTGACACAAATGGCGATGGACATGGACCCAAGTTGAGAATGGAGTCAGCATTTCAGTCGTTCCCTGCCGTCAACTCTTCTTCCCTACAAGCAAATTTAAAACAAAATGTTGCCTAGCAAACAACCCTCACCATTTTATGCAAATCGCTGTAATCTGCTGCTGCCGGCAGTTCTAAGAGTTCTATGAGTCTTCCTTCACCCCTTGCTGTGCTTGATATTATCCTGACGACCACAACCATCCACCTTATCCGTGTAAAGCTGCCCAACACCACAACAACCACTCATCTCCCGGAGCAAACACACCTGCCACTGTTGGTGAGTACTGTATACCAGAGGATGTTAACTTTCTGTGATTTATTACATTGAATATTACCTTAAATTGATTAAATATAATATAAATGTTGACTTGTAGTACTGCTTTTGTGTCGTATTGGTATAAAAATGTGAATAAATTGCGGATAAAACATATTTAGGAAGCGCTCTGGAATGCATCCCTATTTTCTCCATTTAAATAATTTTTCACATTATGCGTCAACTTCAAGGAACGCACCATGCTTTTTCGATTTCTGCAATAGAGGTTTACTCAATCTTGGATTTTTATTGCTCCAAGTATAAGATAAAATTTTAGAGTCTATTCTATCAAAAAATCGTTGAGGAACAAAGGAAGGTATTGCTTGAAATACATATAAGAACTTCGATAGCACTATCATTTTAATAGCATTAATTCGACCAATTAAAGATAATGTCATCGGAGACCATTCAGAAAGTATTTGTTGCATGTATTCAATTAATAGAAGAAAGTTATATTTATATAGGTCCTTAAAATTTTTGGTAATTTTAATACCAAGATAAGTGAAGTTATTTTTAGCAATGCTAAAAGGAATTTGATGGTATTGATCTAAGTAGTTATTAACAGGAAATAACTCACTTTTGAGCAAATTTAATTTATATCCAGAAAAACTACTAAATTCAGAAAATATATATATAATATAGAAGGAATAGATTTCTTAGGATCTGAAATATAAACTAATAAGTCATTCTGCATACAATGAAATCTTATGCGCCTCATCTCCTCTCTTAATACCCTGAACATTGTTGGAGTCCCAAAGGACAATAGCAAGAGGTTCTAAAGCCAGATTGAATAACAGGGGACTAAGAGGACAACCCTGCTGGGTAATTCCATTTAGCCTAAAATATGGAGATTTTTGATTGTTAGTTATAACTGCCGCCATAGGAGCTTGATAGATCAGCGTAATCCAGGAAATAAAAACTGGACCAAATTTAAATCTTTCTAAAACTTAAATAAATAGGACCACTCTACCCTATCAAAGGCTTTCTCTGCATCAAGGGAGACAACACATTCAATTTCTTTAGATGCAGAGGAATGAATAATATTCAATAATCTCTGAATATTAAAATATGAGTATCTATTCTTAATAAATCCAGTTTGAAAATTCAGGGCTATCTACATTAGGTGCATACACACACACCAAAGCCATCTTTTGACCACATAACAAACCAGTAACAATTAAGTATCTTCCAATTGAATCAGTGACAGTATTAAGATGTACAACAGCGGTTTTAAAATTAATAAAAATAGACATCCCTCTAATTTTAAATACTGATGAAGAGTGAAACTGAGAGCCCCTCCAAAATTTAAAAAAACGGTTTTCATCCTCCCTACGGATATGGGTCTCTTGCACAAAAATAATATCAGCTTGAAGTGTTTTTAATTTCTTAAAGATCTTTCTACGCTTAATAGGTTGGTTCAAGCCATTCAGGTTCCAAAAGATTATATTAATTTTATTAACGTCCATTATAAGGCTTTAATTTAAGGTTTAATAAAATAAGTTAGTGTGTCTGCAGAAACCACACCCCCAGGGAAGAACAAATTATGGATTCAATCAGAGAGAAAAAAAATAACATGATTGAAACATAGAAAATAGGTGCAGGAGTAGGCCTTTCGGCCCTCCGAGCCCGCACTGCCATTCATTACGATCATGGCTGATCATCCAACTGAGAACCCTACACCTGCCTTCTCTCCATACCCCCTGATCCCTTTAGCCACAAGGGCCATATCTAACTCCCTCTTAAATATAGCCAGCGAACTGGCCTCAACTGTTTCCTGTGGCAGAGAATTCCACAGATTCACCACCCTCCGTTTGAAGAAGTTTTTCCTAATCTCGGTCCTAAAAGGCTTCCCCTTTATCCTCAGACTGTGACCCCTCATTCTGGACTTCCCCAACATCGGGAACAATCTTCCTGCATCTAGCCTGTCCAATCCCTTTAGAATTTTATAGGTTCCAATAAGATCCCCCCTCAATCTTCTAAATTCCAACGAGTATAAGCCTAGTCGATCCAGTCTTTCATCATATGAAAGTCCTGTCATCCCAGGAATCAACCTAGTGAACCTTCTTTGCACTCCCTCTATGGCAAGAATGTCTTTCCTCAGATTAGGGGACCAAAACCGCACACAGTACTCCAGGTGTGGTCTCATCAAGGCCTTGTACAACTGCAGTAGTACCTCCCTGCTCCTGTACTCGAATCCTCTTGCTATGAATGCCAGCATACCATTCGCCTTTTTCACCGCCTGCTGTACCTGCATGCCCACTTTCAAAGACTGGTGTATAATGACACCCAGGTCTCGTTGCAATTCATTTAATAAAAATAGATGGTATATTCAAAAAAGATAGATCCAACCAAGTAATATGTTATGACTAGTGTTAAACTCTTACAAATCCTAAAGGAGAAAATAAAACAGGCAAAATGATGTCTGGGCAGTCATAAAACGCAGATTAAGCTTTCAGCGATCCAGTTACAAATGACTCCCAGCCGGGGTTAAGTGTTTAAGTTGCTTGCAAGATAGGCTTAAACTCCTTTACAAATTTCCAAGCCTCTTCTGGGGAATCAAATCGTTTTGGGTGAGCATTAAATGTGGAAATCCTCAAACGAGCTGGATAATGCAAAGAGGGGCGACAGTTCTTATGAAGTTCAGCCATCACTTCCCGGTATTTAATTCTTTCTGCATAAACCTCTGGGGCAAAATCTTCAACTATGTAAATCTCTACTCCATTATAAATTAGCTTCCCCTGCTTCCTAGCATCTCGAAGAATTGCTTCTTTAGTAGTAAAGTAATGCAAACATACAATCACCGGGCGAGGTTTCAACTCAACAGAAGGTTTTGGGTGAAGGATTCGGTGAGCTCTATCTATCATCGGAGGAACTTCAAGTATCTCACTAAAAAGTGAGTGTAGCATATTCATGAAAATCTTTAGTGCCTCACAGGTTTCCATGTTTTCAGGCAAACCCAGTACATGTAAATTCATCCTACGACTTCTGCTTTCCAGATCAGTCATTTTCTTCTTAGTTCTTAGTATTTCTGAAGAAACCTCAACAATTTTCCTTTCCACAGTAGATATCTTTAAACCTTGTTCATTAATCACTTGACTCACAATCTCCAGTTCTCTTCCGATTCTATTAGCGTCCTTTTTAATTGACTGATATTGAAATTCCAGATTCTTCAAAGATCCCTGGACAGCAGAGACGGGTTTTTAAGCTTTTCATTAGCATACGTCAGATTATCAATCTTGGTCTCCACCATCCCGATCTTGATATTAATATCTTGCACCAAAGAAAATATTCTTTGTGAAGTAGAGACTTCCTCTGACTCCTTTGTTTGTTCAGGTTTGGAAACAATTTTGCCACATCTTAATTCGGTTCCAGTTCGGGTTCCAGCCATCGTGATTAATTCGTAAATCCTTCACGAAAATCTTCAAAGTTTGAACAAAACTAGCAGTGGAAAGTAAGTTGTGAAAGGAAGGAGTAGCGCCAACAAGCGTCTTACTCCATTGCTGCCAAAAGGAGACTGGGCATGTTTATTTCTCTCTTAAAGTAGCCTTCCGTAGATCACCAGTCTAGAATACCACATATCCAGCTCTCAGCAGTCTACAAATCTCCTGGTTTATCCATGGTTTTTGGTTTGGTAATGTCCAGTATGGTCCTGAAGGCACACCCTCATGATTCCCATCTGAGTTGCATGCGAAGAGTTGCCACTTATCAGCACCATCATGAACCTATCAAGGCCCATTTTAAATATACCCAATCACTTGGCCTCCAGAGCCATAGATTCACCATCCTCTGACTAAAGAAATACCTGTACACCTCTATTCCATTGGGATGTCCTTGTATTCTGAGGCTGTGCTCTCTGGTGCAAGATTCTCCCTGGCCTTTCGATAGTCGATATGTTTCAGTGAGATCCACCCTCATTCTTCGTATCTCCCTCATACGTTAACCTATCGTTCCCATAATCATTCTATTGAACTTTCTGCTGACCCTCTCCATGATCAGATAAGCAGATATCCTGAACTTAGCAAATATATGTCAGTCTGCAAACTACATATAAAGGTCCATAAGACCATAAGAAATAGGAGGAGAATTAGGCCATTTGGCCCATCAAGTCTGCTCCACTATTCAATCATGGCTCACTCTTTTTTCCATGGATATTACAACTAATACATCCAATATCTCAGATGCCACATCTTTTTCATGATCACAGGATCAAGAAGCCTGCGTCAACCTTGAATTCTGTCAGTCTACCTGATACCAATTCTCTCATGATGGTGACGTTATTTAATTCATTCCAGCATTATCCTCATTCATGGAAGGTTCATAATAGTTTCCAGTGCCAAATGATCGCCAGTTGAACTCCTCACCAGTAATCTCACACTTACTTTATCAGCTTCATTTTCAAAGGTGCTGTGTTTACCTGGATCTCCTTTTCCTTTCTGTTGTTAAAGCTTCTATTCTTCACGATTTACATTCTCTCATGTTTCCCCTCCGTTGCTGCAACAAAAATCTGTCTACTGCTAAACTTTGCCCTTGTTTTCTCTTTCACTGTCTGCTGAACGTTTGTGGTAGATCGACCAGTCCATGTCTCCCTCCCCACCGTGCAGACCCACGTCTCCCTCCCCCACATTTGAGAGTCGGCTGCTGTCTGCCAATTGCCTTTACACTTGTTCTTTCTCCCACCAGCAGTTTCTGAAATTCTCTCCAACTCCAACCGCCAGCACACTTCCCTGGCGCAGCCAGAACACTGATCAGACATGGGCAGTGTTGTGTCTGCCCTGTGAGTGAACAATGTCATTGTGTAGGGAAAGCTTCATTCTGCTGCACCGACCAAACCCCTGCTTTTCTGTTATGTCTATTAACAAGAAACAGCACTCTTTCACTGTCCCTCGTCTCACTCAGCCCAGTGACATTAATGCAAGCACTCCAGTCCACACTGAGAACTGCTTCTCTTAGCAACACACATAAAATGCCGGAGGAACTCAGCGCGTCAGGCAGCATACATGGAGGGGAATAAACAGTCGACGTGTCGGGCTGAGACCCTTCACCAGGACTGCATCTCTTAGACCAGACATTGACAGAGTCTGGTGTCTCCAGTGATCACACAGGATCCTGATGTGAATAGGTGCAAAGGGTCAAGCCAGAGCTCTGGCCTCCACCTACCTTTGCCAAACAAGATTTCTAGTGATTACCGCATTCCTTTTGTGGGATCATCTCTGTGAAATTGTCCTGCATCTGTACGGTAACCACAGTTCCAAGATCGCAGAATGCTCTGGGTCATCCCAATTGGGAAGTGTGGGTGATATAGAGATGGAAATCTTTCACTATTTGCAACATCCCCACTCTGTATCATTCCAACTGATGGGAAGAGCTGTCTGACTGTTCAGCATGTCCCGCACCAGATCTCACAAGGTTGACACCTGATAACAAAGAACCACCCATAATGATGACACAAAACTTGGAAAAAAAGTAAATTGTGAGGAACTTAGAAAGAGGAACGGTGTCAGAGCCAGAGTACAGAAACAGCAGGTACTGAAACCCAAATTAACAGTAATTACTCCAAAAAGCAGAGCAGATGTTACAATGATTGTGAATGAGGATTGCTGGTGAGCAAGCATGGAACCGTCCTACAAGGGGCAAGGCAAGCTGAGAGGTTACTAATATGATCCTCAGCTTTAACTTGGACTGGATGAAAACCAAGGAGGTCTTTGAAATGAGATTACTGCATCCAACACCAAGGAGGGTAGGAAGGCATAACAACAGTCCTGAGCATGAGGTATCAACACACACACACACACACACACACCAAATGTCAAAGGAAATCAGTGGTGGACCAGGCAGCAACTATGGAAGGGAATAAATTGACATTTCAGGTTGAGATCCTTCATCAGGACTGGTAAGGAAGGGGGCAGAAGGTGGAAGGGGATTCAGGACTGAGGTTGTTACTGAGGCAATTAGGAAAGAGGCACTAATAATCCTGAAGAATTTGAATAAAAGGAGGAGAGTTGGTGATCGGAGATAACAAGAAACAATCCATACACTGCCCGAGGGCTTTGCAAAGTCAGCAGGGATATGGGACCACACGGAGAGCTCTTTGAAAGAGCCTCTACAAGCAAAATGAGCCAAATGGACTAGTGCACAGTTTCCCACTTTAAATTCAACATACTTGAGCCCTTGTCAGCAGAAGGAGAAGATGGCAGCACGACGCGCGTGCGCAGCTCTCCGATGAAAATGATATCGTTTCTGTTAAGTAGAGGCCGTGGACAATTCTGATTTGATGGAGACAGACGTGAAAGCACAGAGGAACATCTGGAGAAATTTCTGAAACGCCGGTTCGCTGCCGCTGTTACTGGGTGATCAAGAATCTTCCAGAGGGAAGGCCCCAAAATCCCTGGCTTTGCCTGCTGCTGGCAACTGAGGCTGAGGTCGAATTGTTCGGATAGAGATGGTGCTCGGTACTCAGTGTCAGAGGGCTGATCGGAGGCTCGAAGTTTTCGGATGACTCAGAGTCGGACTGTTGTTGGGCATGGCAGGGAGAATTTTCTTCCTTCTCCCGTCTGCGTGAGATGTGGGACATTCGAGAGACTTTGAACTTTTTTACTGTGCCATGGCCTGTTCTTCATCAAATTATGGTATTGTTGCACTGTTGTAACTATATGTTATAATTATGTGGTTTTTGTTAGTTTTTCAGTCTTGGACTGTCCTGTGATTTTGTGATATCACATGGAGGAATATTGTATCATTTCTTAATGTATGCATTACTAAATGACAATAAAAGAGGACTGTGTGTCCTCATAATCTATAAAACATGTGAGGATCGGTACCTGTGGAAACAGCTTGATTAGAGCTTGAATGACCGGATCATTACATTGAACTTTTGCGGTAATGATGGGGCTGTGCATATGACTGAGAGTCACCACTCCCAGAACCTGCCCTGCCTCAGTGGTCTCTCAGGTTAATACAGAGTTTGATACCATAAATTGGATCTTAATGTGGATTACACATGGATTAAAATCAATGGCCGAGCACTGCTCATTCTGAACTACGTTTGGTTTCAATATATATTAATGACTTGGATGAGGGAATTAAATGCAGCATCTCCAAGTTTGCGGATGACACGAAGCTGGGTGGCAGTGTTAGCAGTGAGGAGGATGCTAAGAGGATGCAGGGTGACTTGGATAGGTTGGGTGAGTGGGCAAATTCATGGCAGATGCAATTTAATGTGGATAAATGTGAAGTTATCCACTTTGGTGGCAAAAATAGGAAAACAGATTATTATCTGAATGGTGGCCGATTAGGAAAAGGGGAGGTGCAACGAGACCTGGGTGTCATTATACACCAGTCATTGAAAGTGGGCATGCAGGTACAGCAGGCGGTGAAAAAGGCGAACGGTATGCTGGCATTTATAGCGAGAGGATTCGAGTACAGGAGCAGGGAGGTACTACTGCAGTTGTACAAGGCCTTGGTGAGACCACACCTGGAGTATTGTGTGCAGTTTTGGTCCCCTAATCTGAGGAAAGACATCTTTGCCATAGAGGGAGTACAAAGAAGGTTCACCAGATTGATTCCTGGGATGGCAGGTCTTTCATATGAAGAAAGACTGGATGAACTGGGCTTGTACTCGTTGGAATTTAGAAGATTGAGGGGGGATCTGATTGAAACGTATAAGATCCTAAAGGGATTGGACAGGCTAGATGCGGGAAGATTGTTCCCGATGTTGGGGAGGTCTAGAACGAGGGGTCACAGTTTGAGGATAGAGGGGAAGCCTTTTAGGACCGAGGTTAGGAAAAACTTCTTCACACAGAGAGTGGTGAATCTGTGGAATTCTCTGCCACAGCAAACTGTTGAGGCCAGTTCATTAGCTATGTTTAAAAGGAAGTTAGATATGGCCCTTGTGGCTACAGGGGTCAGGGGGTATGGAGGGAAGGCTGGGTTCTGAGTTGGATGATCAGCCATGATCATAATAAATGGCGGTGCAGGCTCGAAGGGCCGAATGGCCTACTCCTGCACCTATTTTCTATGTTTCTATGTTTCTATGTTTCTACTCAAGGCAGAATTGTCTTCACTGAGATTTACATAAGGAAGACCAAACACAGCAGCATATTTTGATGTAGGGGAGCACAGGCTGATCCCACAGAGTAATAGTTCAGTCAACAACTTGGGCAAGGTAGAACATCCCCTGTGAATGAGTCTGTAAAACTCATTCTTATACCATGTACACAAGCACGGGAAAGACACAGAAAATTTACCAGTCTTATTTTCTCCAGCAATGGTTCTCCGGGAAATGTCGAAGGAATTATTTTGAGTTTCTAATTTCACCAGTTGGTCTGCATTCGCATTATTCCTTTCAGGCACCTTGACCTTAAGAACTATGAGGAAATGCAAAGTAAGGTGAATCATTCAGTGGCAAAAAGGATGTGTTCCCTCTTTCCCTCTCTCCCTCTCTCCCTACCAATATGAACAATACTTCTCTGCAAAGTCTTGTTCAGGCATTCTGAGAATCCCATCTGATGGATACAATTTGCAACTGGGCTTTCTTGGGCTGAGTTAGCTTACTGTAGCAAGAAAACAATTAGTCTCAGCTCCCACAGAACTGAGAGAAAATACTCATGCATGTTCTTTACTGTCTAGTGGCACTGATCAAAAGCAGGTAAACTGATAAATTCTGGCTCAAATGTATTACATCAGCAGGTCTAATATCTTACCAGCACTTCTCAACCTTGGCACAGACAGTGATCTTCACTCCTTACCAGAGTTAGTGAGGATTCCCGCTCCCATATCAGGAACATTGAAGTTTCATGACTTCAGTCTTTTTCCCAACTTCAGAATGTCCTCCTAGATGCTATTTTTGAAGTGTGGTGGAATTAACATCAGAAATGATTGAGCTACTTTGTGTTTGGTTACCATACTTAGAGGGAGTGCAGAGAAGATAGAGCAGGAAGATGCAGTTGATGAGGAACATCAGATCCATTGACAGACCAGAGAATGTGGCATCGTTCTTCTTTAGCAGTGAAGGTTGAGAGATAATTTGATAAAAATCTTCAAGATTGTCAATGGTTTCGGCAGAGTCGATGAAGAGAAAGTTCTTCTATTAAAGAAGGTTGGAGAACCAACAAACAGAGGATTAAAGGTGACATTGTTGAACCAGAGGTGCCAGGAGGGAAACCCTTTCCACGCAGAGAGTGGTCAAGGAACTCACTGCTTGGATAGGAAGTGGAAGCATTTCATCCCAAGTTTTCAAATGGGAAAATACATGGGAGTGTTGGAGAGATAGTGTACGGGGGAATCAAGAAACAGAGGATGACCAGACTGTAATGTCCCTGTCGAGACTGAGCATGGTTTCAATGGGCAAAATGACCTGCACAACAATGCTCCTATGATACTACAGTGGCGGTGAACACATTGGAGTGGGACATTTGCAGACAGTGAGGTCACAAAGAAATTAAATAACTCCTTATATAATGTGAATGAGTGTTTGGGGATACAACTTGTCTGGAATATAAAGCAGAAAAGGGTAGTTAAAGTGAATGGAGGTCCCCTGGAGAACAAGAACGGGGAATTAATATTGGGAAATGAGCAAATTGCCAAGGCTTTGAATGACTATTTTGTGTCAGTCTTCACGGTGAAGGACATGTCTAACATGCCAAAGAGAGATTATATGGATGCGATGGGAGCTGAGGTCCTCGATACAATAGCTGTCACTAGGAAGTAGAGCTGAACAAACTTGCGGGCCTGAAGATGAACAAGTCCCCTGATCCTGATGCAATGCATCCCGGGGTACTGAAAGAAATGGCTTTGGTGATAATTTACCAAAATTTTCTGGACTCTGTGCAGGTCCCAGCAGAATGGAAAATGCCGCATGTCACACTACTGTTAAAAATAGGATGTAGGCAAAAGGCAAATAATTATCGGCCAGTTAGTTTAACATCTGTAGTTGGGAAAATGCCTGAAGCTATCGATAAAGAAGAAATAGCGAGGCATCTGGAAAGAAATGGATCCATCAGACAGACAAAGCATAGATTCAGCAAAGGCAGGTTCTATTTGACAAACTTACTGGAGTTCTTTGAGCATATAACGAGCACAGTGGATAGAGGGGAACAGATGGACGTTATTTACTTAGATTTCCAGAAGGCGTTCAATAAGGTGCCATATAAAAGACTTATCCATAAGATAAGGATGCATAGAGTTGGGGTGATGTATTAGCATGGATAGACGATTGATAAACTAATATATAGCAGAGAGTTGGGATGCATGGATGTTATTGTAGTTGGCAATCAGTGGCGAGCGGTGTGCACAGGGGTCAGTACTGGGCCCACAACTGTTCTTGATATACATTAACGATCTGGAAGAGGGGACCAAGTGTAGTATATGTAAATTTGCTGATGACACTAAATTGAGTAGAAAAGCAAATTGTGCAGAAGATATGGAGAGTCTGCAGAGGGATATACAGTTTCTCTGTCAGGGACAGAGAATGGGAGCACTCAGACCGAAGATGTAGGGGAGAAGGAAGAAAAAGATAACAAAGTTGTTTGCACCATTAGGGATAAACAGAGAATAAGAGGTGGAGAGTTTCTTAAATACATCTATTTTAATGCTAGGAGCATTGTAAGAAAGGTGGATGAGCTCAGAGCATGGATTGATACCTGGAAATATGATGTTGTCGCTATTAGTGAAACATGGTTGCAGGAGGGGTGTGATTGGCAACTAAATATTCCTGGATTTCATTGCTTCAGGTGTGACAGAATCGGAGGGGCAAGCAGGGGAGGTGTTTGCATTGCTTGTCAGAGAAAATATTACAGTGGTGCTTTGGCAGGATAAATTAGAGGACTCGTCTAGGGAGGCTATTTGGGTGGAATTGAGGAATGGGAAAGGTGTAGTGATGCTTATCGGGGTGTATTATAGACCACCTAATGGGGACCGAGAATTGGAGGAGCAAATTTGTAAGGAGATAGCAGATATTTGTAGTAAGCACAAGGTTGTGATTGTGGGAGATTTTGATTTTCTCCACATAGACTGGGAAACCCATACTGTAAAAGGGCTGGATGGTTTGGAGTTTGTAATCTGTGTGCAAGATAGTTTTTTGCAGCAGTACATAGAGGTACCAATTAGAGAAGGGGCAGTGTTGGGTCTCCTGTTAGGGAATGAGGTAAGTCAGGTGACAGAGGTATGTGTTGGGGAGCACTTTGGGTCCAGTGATCACAATGCCATTAGTTTCAATATAATTATGGAGAAGGATAGGACTGGACCCAGGGTTGAGATTTTTGATTAGAGAAAGGCTAAATTTGAGGAGATGCAAAACGATTTAGAAGGAGTGGTTTGGGACAATTTGTTTTTTGGGAAGGATGTAGTAGAGAAATGGAGGTCATTTAAAGGTGAAATTTTGAGAGTACAGAATCTTTATGTTGCTGTTAGGTTGAAAGGAAAGGTTAAAAGTTTGAGAGAGCCATGGTTTTCAAGGGATATTGGAAACTTAGTTCGGAAAAAGAGAGAGATCTACAATAAATATAGGCAGCTTGGAGTAGATGAGATGCTTGAGGAATATAAGGAATGTTAAAAGAATCTGAAGAAAGAAATTAGAAAAGCTAAAAGAAGATATGGGGTTGCTTTGGCAAGTAAGGTGAAAATAAATCCAAAGGGTTTCTGCAGTTATATTAATAGTAAAAGGATAGCGAGGGATAAAATTGGTCCCTTAGAGAATCAGAGTGAACAGCTATGTGCGGAGCCAAAAGAGATGGGGGAGATTTTGAACAATTTCTTTTCTTCGGTATTCACTAAGGAGAAGGATATTGAATTGTGTAAGGTAAAGGAAACAAGTAGGGTAGTTATGGAAACTATGATGATTAAAGAAGAGGAAGTAGTAGCGCTTTTAGGAATATAAAAGTGGATAAGTCTCCGGGTCCTGATAGGATATTCCCTCGGACCTTGAGGGAAGTTAGTGTGGAAATTGCAGGGGCTCTGACAGAAATATTTCAAATGTCATTAGAAACGGGGATGGTGCCGGAGGATTGGCGTATTGCTCATGTTGTTCCATTGTTTAAAAAGGGTTCTAAGAGTAAACCTAGCAATTATCGGCCTGTGGGTTTGACATCAGTGGTGGGTAAATTGATGGAAAGTATTCTTAGAGATGGTATATATAATTATCTGGATAGACGGGGTTTGATTAGGAATAGTCAACATGGATTTGTGCATGGAAGATCATGTCTGACAAATCTTATTGAATTTTTTGAAGAGGTTACTAGGAAAGTTGACGAGGGTAAAGTGGTGGATGTTGTCTATATGGACTTCAGTAAGGCCTTTGACAAGGTTCCACATGGAAGGTTAGTTAGGAAGGTTCAATCGTTAGGTAATAATATTGAAGTAGTAAAATGGATTCAGTATTGGCTGGATGGGAGATGCCAGAGAGTACTGGTGGATAACTCTTTGTCAGATTGGAGGCCGGTGACTAGTGGTGTGCCTCAGGGATCTGTACTGGGTCCAATGTTGTTTGTCATATAAATTAATGATCTGGATGATGGGGTGGTAAATTGGATTAGTAAGTATGCAGATGATTCTAAGATAGGTGGAGTTGTGGATAATGAAGTAGGTTTTCAAAGCTTGCACAGAGATTTAGGCCAGTTAGATGAGTGGGCTGAAAGATGGCAGATGGAGTTTAATGCTGATAAATGGGAGGTGCTATATTTTGGTAGGACTAATCAAAATAGGACATACATGGTAAATGGTAGGGCATTGAAGAATGCAATAGAACAGAGGGATCTAGGAATAATGGTGCATAGTTCCCTGAAGGTGGAATCTCGTGGATAGGGTGGTGAAGAAAGCTTTTGCTATGCTGGTCTTTATAAATCAGAGCTTTGAGTATATGAGTTGGGATGTAATGTTGAAATTGTACAAGGCATTGGTAAGGCCAAATTTGGAGTATTGTGTACAGTTCTGGTCACTGAATTATAGGAAAGATGTCAACAATTTGAGAGAGTACAGAGAAGATTTACATGAATGTTACCTGGGTTTCATCTCTTAAGTTACAGAGAAAGGTTGAACAAGTTGGGTCTTTATTCTTTGGAGCGTAGAAGGTTGAAGGGGGACTTGATAGAGGTATTTAAAATTATGAGGGGGATTGATAGAGTTGACGTGGATAGGCTTTTTCCATTGAGAGTGGGGGAGATTCAAACAAGAGGACATGAGTTGAGAGTTAAGGGGCAAAAATTTAGGGGTAACATGAGGGGGAATTTCTTTACTCAGAGAGTGGTGGCTGTGTGGAATGAGCTTCCAGCAGAAGTGGTTGAGGCAGGTTCGATATTGTCATTTAAAGTTAAATTGGATCGCTATATAGACAGGAAAGGAATGGAGGGATATGGGCTGAGTGTAGGTCAGTGGGACTATGTGAGAGTAAGAGTTCGGCATGGACTAGAAGTGCCAAGATGGCCTGTATCCGTGCTGTAATAGTTATATGGTTATGTGGTCATGCAAAAGTTTGGGCACCCTTGGTCAAAGTTTCTTTTACTGTGAATAGCTAAGCGAGTAAAAGATGACCTGATTTCCAAAAGGCATAAAGTTAAAGATGACACATTGCTTTAATATTTTAAGCAAGATTACTTTTTTATTTCCTTCTTTTACAGTTTCAAAATAACAAAAAATGAAAAGGGCCCGAAGCAAACGTTTGGGCACCCTGCATGGTCAGTACTTAGTAACACCCCTTCTGGCAAGTATCACAGCTTGTAAATGCTTTCTGTAGCCAGCTAAGAGTCCTTCAATTCTTGCTTGGGGGATTTTTGCCCATTCTTTCTTGCAAAAAGCCACAAGCTCTGTGAGATTCTTGGGTCGTCTTGCATACACTGCTCTTTTCAGGTCTATCCACAGATTTTTGATGATGTTTATGTCGGCGGACAGTGCGAGCCATGGCAAAACCTTCAACTTGCGCCTCTTGAGGTAGTCCATTGTGGATTTTGAGGTGTGTTTAGGATTATTATCCTGTTGTAGAAGCCTTTCTGTTTTCACCTTCAGCTTTTTTACAGATGGTGTGAAGTGTTCTTTACATGAAATTCTGCACCCTTTTTTCTCCAAACATACCTTTACTCATTGCAGCTAAAAAGTTCTATTTTAACTTTATCAGTCCACAGGACTTGTTTCCAAAATCCATCGGGCCTGTTTAGATGTTCCTTTGCAAACTGCTGACGCTGAATTTTGTGGTGAGGTCACAGGAAAGGTTTTCTTCTGATGACTCTTCCATGAAGGTCATATTTGTGCAGATGTCGCTGCATTGTAGAACAGTGCACCACCACTCCAAAGTTTGCTAAACCTTCCTGATGGTCTTTTGCAGTCAAACGGGGGTTTTGATTTGCCTCTCTAGCAATCCTACGAGCAGTTCTCTCAGAAAGTTTTCTTGGTCTTCCAGACCTCAACTTGACCTCCACCGTTCCTGTTAACTGTCATTTCTTAATTACATTACGAACTGAGGAAATGGCGACCTGAAAATGATTTGCTATCTTCTTACAGCCTTCCCCTGCTTTGTGGGCATCATTTATTTTCATTTTCAGAGTGCTAGGCAGCTGCTTAGAGGAGCCCATGGCTGCTGATGGTTGGAACAAGGTTTGAGGAGTCAGGGTATTTATAAAGCTTTGAAATTTGCATCACCTGGCCTTTCCTAATGATGACTGTGAACAAGCCATAGCCCTAACAAGCTAATTAAGGTCTGAGAGCTTGGTAAAAGTTATCTGAGAGCTCAAATCTCTTGGGGTGCCCAAACTTTTGCATGGTTCTCTTTTCCTTTTTCTCAGTCTGAAATTGTACAAAACAAAAATAATACACTATTCTTACTTAAAATCTTGAAAGGAATGTTTCATCTTTAACTTTATGACTTTTGGAGATCAATTCATCTTCTACTCACTTAACTATTCACAGTAACAGAAATTTTG
This sequence comes from Mobula hypostoma, assembly GCF_963921235.1. Lineage (NCBI taxonomy): Eukaryota > Metazoa > Chordata > Chondrichthyes > Myliobatiformes > Myliobatidae > Mobula > Mobula hypostoma. Next base: position 22,389,143 of record NC_086125.1, read on the forward strand.
ACCGGAGTGCCCAAACTTTTGCATGCCAATGTAGATAGGTTAAGTGATTGGGCAAGGATCTTGCAGATGGAGTACAACATTGGTAAATGCGAGGTTATCCACTTTGGAGGGAAAACTAGAAAAGCAGATTATTATTTAAATTGTAAAAATATTGCCACATGCTGCTGTCCAGAGGGACCTGGAAGTGCTTGTGCATGAAACGTTGGTTTGCAGGTGCAACCGGCTATCAGGAAGGGAAATGGAATATTGACCTTCATTGCAATAGGAATTGAAGTTAAGAGCAGGGAGGTTATGCTGCAACTGTCCAGGATACTGGTGAGGTCGCACCTGGAGTACTGCATGCAATTCTGTCTCCTTACTTGAGGAAGGATATACTGGCTTTGGAGGCAGTGCAGAGGAGGTTCACCAGGTTGATTTCAGACATGAGGGGGTTAGATTATGAGGAGAGATTAAATCACCTGGGTCTGTACTCGCTGGAATTCAGAAGAATGAGAGGAGATCTTATAGAAACATTTAAAAGTATGAAAGAGATAGCTAAGATAGAGGCAGGAAAGTTGTTTCCACTGGTAGGTGAGACAAGAACTAGGGGAAATAGCCTCAAGATTCAGAGGAGTAGATTTAGGATGGAGATGAGGAGGAAGTGCTTTTGATTCCTGGAAAGTGGTGAATCTGTGGAATTCTCTGCCCAATGAAGCAGTGGAGACTACCTCAGTAAATATATTTAAGACGAAGTTGGATAGATTTTTGCATAGTAAGGGTATTAAGGGTTATGGGGAAAAGGTAGGTAGGTGGAGATGAGTCCATGGCCAGATCAGCCATGATGTTATTGCATGGTGGAGCAGGCTCGATGGGCCAGATGACCTACTCCTGCTCCGATTTCTTATGTTCTTGGTATAATTCTTCTGCTTTTCTATGATTTAGTGCCTTGTATTCACACCAACAGAGCAGATGACAGATTGTCCCATGCCTCAGTTCTGCACTGGACAGGAACCTAGACATTGTGCTCTACAGACAGCAGTGAGGGTGAGAACAGAGAGAATGGAACTACACTTAGTTGCTGGCAAAGTCAGCACCATACAAGCAAGAAACAGCCTCTTCCATCAATCATTTCTGCAGAGTTCTGGGGAACAGAAAACCTGGCTGACAGTGATCTCATTATCAGATTTCCTGAGAAGATGTCGTAACAGTTGCAACACATGAGAACTGACTATCAGTGACACAGCATGTTTCAGCACAGCCTTTCAAAGCAACCTCATGAAATCAGAAATAAAAGCAGAAAATGTTGGTGAATTCAGCAGGTCAGGCAGAAACATTAGAATGTGAAACAGTTAACTTCTTCAACATGAACATTAACTGTTTCTCTTCCCACGGACACTGTCTGACCAGTCAACTACTTCCAGCATTTTCCTTTCTCCCATATTTCCTGTCGCTTGGTTGATATTTAAACTTTAGACATATTAAACAAAGATTTCTATCAAGAGTCAACATGCTGATCATTTCCAAATCCAGATGGTTATTTAGAAACTAATCTCCACATTTCCTTCCTTTAACTTGAAACCAGTTTCACAGACTCGATAACTAGCAATGAGGACCTTTGCTCTAGTGGTCAATGTTTTCAGTGTCCAATACTTTACCAAAAGAGTTTGTTTCTATGGTCTTTGCCTTTGAACTGGGTAGTTTCAGAGCAATGGCCATTGCCATGTTCTCCAAGAGGTCCACTGCGGCCGATACCACCTTCAGCCTTTGAATGGTGTCCATGCTATCCAGCCGCAAACTGTTAAGAACATTGTTTACAAACGTCGTCAAATCCTACGGATGAAAAGGAACACTTAATAAATTGAGAAGCAAAATACTACAGATGCTGGATGTCAAAAAAAAAGGGAAATGCTGGTTTTCCAATGAAGGATCATTGAGTAAGAACATTAATTCTGTTTTCCTCTCCACAGATGCTGACTGATTTGCAGAGTCCAGCAATTTCTATTTGCTCTTGCCCCAGTTCTGTGGAAGGGTGACTAACACAAAATGTTGACTGCTTTCTCTTTCCATCGATACTGCCACACTGGCTGAGTTTTTCCAGCATGTTCTACTTTAGTAGGGGCTAGCAGTGGAAAGAGGGAGATGCTTTATGTTCCTGGGTGTCAACGTTCGAGATTCTATTCCAGGCCCAACACATTAATGTGATCATGAAGGCACGTTGGTGGTTAGACTTCATTAGGAGTTTGAGAGATTTGGTATGTCACCAAAACTTCCAGCAGATTTCTGCAATGAATTCTGCCTGGTTGCAGTACTGCCTGGAATGGAGGCTCTAAAAACAGGTTTGAAAGAGACAGAAAAGGGTTGTACACTCCGCCAGACCTATCATGGTACAACCCTCCCCACCACTGAGGATATCTTCAAAAGGTAGTGCCTCAGGAATGCAGCATCCATCATTCAGGACCATCGCCACCAGGACATGCTCTCTTCTCATAACTACTATCAAGGAGGTAGAGAAGCCGAAAGATGCACGCTCAACATTTCAGGAACAGCTTCTTCCCCACACCATCAGATTTCTGAATGGTCTGTGAACCTCACTATTCCACTTTTGCACTATTTATTTATAATAATTTTGAAGTTCAAAGTACATTTAATATCAAAGTATATATACTACATGCAACCTTAAGATTAATTTCCTTACAGGCAGCCACAAAACAAAGAAACCCAATAGAGCCCATCAAAAATGAAGACCGTCAAATTATAATAATTTGTCTTAGACTGTACAACTACTCAAAATAACAGATTTCATGATATGTCAGTGATGATAAACTTTATTCTGTAATTCTCAACACTGAACTGATTCCACAACCAACAAACCCTTTTTCAAGGACTCTACGACTTGGTATTACTTATTTACATTTTTCATTATTTCCAGGATTTATTTTCTTTTGCACGTTTGTCATTTGTCACCCTTTGTTATTTATAGTTCTTAGTAAATTGTATTGTATGTCTTCATTTTCCAGTGAATATCTGCAAGGAAATGAACCTCAGTGTTGTATATGGTGACGTATATGAACCTTGATAATAAATTGACTTTGATTAGCAGTTCTATTAGTTTTCCTTTAACAAGTTCTAATCTCCAATAAAGGATTTGTATGCCTTTCTGTTTTTTTTGTTTCTACTGTATTACTTGTTGAATCTTTCTCCACCAACATTCCTCTTTTCTCTCCCTTCTACTCCAACACCCTTTTTTTCTCCCTTCACTTCCAACTTTGACTACCTCTCTTTCTCCATTGCCTTCTGTTCCACTGCTCCCACTTTCCCAACCCTTTCCCTTTCTCCACCTCTTTTTTGTCCCTCATCCTCTGGTAACCATCCCAGTGCAGACACTGTGGGGGCAAGAGCAATGCTGTGCTGTGAATTTCCTATGAATCGATGAGAAAGGTGTTGTAAGAACATTCCGCCATTCCTTAAAACCCATGTAACCTCGTTCCATCTGGTGACAATTCTCCCACCCCGTTACTACCTTCAGTTAACAAAATCCATCCATCTCGGGTCTGGAATCCAACTTTGACCCAAAACTGATGGGTCGCTGGGGAGTGTTCTGGTTTTCCACCACTGGCTGGGTGTGCAAATCTTTTGAAATTTCACTCCTGAAAGGCATGACTTTAACTTTCAGACTCTGCCCTCTTGTTCTGGATCTTCCTCTGCTTTCCCTACCTCGTCCACACCCCACACTCCCTCCCTTCACATCTGCTCCTCTCAGCTCTGTTTTCCATAGTACACAGATCATAGCACAGTACAGCACAGGAACAGGCCATTCAGCCCACAATATCTGTGCTGAACGTGATGCCAAAATTAAACCATTTCTCTTCTGTATCCACATTATCTACAGTATATCCCTCCATTCCCTGAAACTTCATGCGTTTATTGAATAGAGTCTTCAACACCACTATTCCCACCATTATGTCCGGCAGCCTGTTCCCGACATCCAACACTCTGTGTGAAAACCTGTCCCACACATCTGTTTTAAACTTCCCCACTCTCACCTTAAATGCATGTCCTACAGTATTTGACATTTTTACCCTGGGAGGAAGATACTGACTGCTTACTCTATCTATGCTCCAGAGAAAAGACCCAAGTTTGCCCAACCGTGTCTTCTAGATTGTAATGTGAAAACAACAAATCACCTTGCCAGTTCTGGCTGAAAAAATCCCCCCCACCCCCAAGCAGTGTACTTTTAGATACTGTATCTTTGTCTCTCTTTCTAACAATGTATTCAAGACCCTCTGTCTGAGGAAACTGTCTGTTCAACTTCCTTCCTAACTTTCTTCCAAATACTTCTTGTCCATTGTTACTGATATTTCTGGAGAGGTGAACAGACCTTTATATATCCTCAGTGCTCTCTGCTCCAAGAAAGCCAACTTTATCAGTCATTCCTCAGTCAAAATCCTCCTGACTATATCCTTGTAAATATCCTCTTTACTCTCTCCACCTCAGGAACACACCATTTTTACCACAGGGTAAAATTGTTGGGCTTTTAATTCCTTACCTTGGTATCCTTTGTCCCACTGAAATTCTGACAGATTTTATCACGGTAGCAATCAGCTAACTTCAGCACGTCTTCTGCAGAGTTTAACTGGGCAGAGGAACAAGACAACAGTTAAATATACTAGGACAACCAAACAAACAGCAATAATCAAGAGTAACAAGCAATCTGAAAAAAATAATGTCTGAAGATGAAGCCTCTAAAATAAAGTCTGAAACTGAAACCTTTCACAGGTGACTCTGACATAGTGTAGAAGGGCAACACTTACTGGAGGTCATGGGGTCAATGAAAGGACACCTCTGAACATGGAAAAGTGGGAAGGAACGACCTAAAATAAGACTGACCCTTTATCTAATGCCCTTCGCAGTCTCAGAGCATTCCAACATGCCTTATAGGGTCTGGCAGAACTGTGGTACAGATCTTGGCCAAACAATCCAGAGGCATGGACCAATGATCAGCTGATCAAACATAGAAACATAGAAACATAGAAAATAGGTGCAGGAGTAGGCCATTCGGCCCTTCGAGCCTGCACCGCCATTTATTATGATCATGGCTGATCATCCAACTCAGAACCCTGCACCAGCCTTCTCTCCATACCCCCTGATCCCCGTAGCCACAAGGACCATATCTAACTCCCTCTTAAATATAGCCAATGAACTGGCCTCAACTGTTTCCTGTGGCAGAGAATTCCACAGATTCACCACTCTCTGTGTGAAGAAGTTTTACCTAATCTCGGTCCTAAAAGGCTTCCCCCCTTATCCTCAAACTGTGACCCCTCGTTCTGGACTTCCCCAACTTCGGGAACAATCTTCCTGCATCTAGCCTGTCCAATCCCTTTAGGATTTTATACGTTTCAATCAGATCCCCCCTCAATCTTCTAAATTCCAACGAGTACAAGCCCAGTTCATCCAGTCTTTCTTCATATGAAAGTCCTGCCATCCCAGGAATCAATCTGGTGAACCTTCTTTGTACTCCCTCTATGGCAAGGATGTCTTTCCTCAGATTAGGGGACCAAAACTGCACACAATACTCCAGGTGTGGTCTCACCAAGGCCTTGTACAACTGCAGTAGTACCTCCCTGCTCCTGTACTCGAATCCTCTCGCTATAAATGCCAGCATACCATTTGCCTTTTTCACCGCCTGCTGTACCTGCATGCCCACTTTCAATGACTGGTGTATAATGACACCCAGGTCTCGTTGCACCTCCCCTTTTCCTAATCGGCCACCATTCAGAAAATAATCTGCTTTCCTATTTTTGCCACCAAAGTGGATAACTTCACATTTATCCACATTAAATTGCATCTGCCATGAATTTGCCCACTCACCCAACCTATCCAAGTCACTCTGCATCCTCTTAGCATCCTCCTCACTGCTAACACTGCCACCCAGCTTCGTGTCATCCGCAAACTTGGAGATGCTGCATTTAATTCCCTCATCCAAGTCATTAATATATATTGTAAACAACTGTTGTCCCAGCACTGAGCCTTGCGGTACCCCACTAGTCACTGCCTGCCATTCTGAAAAGGTCCCGTTTATTCCCACTCTTTGCTTCCTGTTTGCTAACCAATTCTCTATCCACATCAATACCTTACCCCCAATACCGTGTGCTTTAAGTTTGCACACTAATCTCCTGTGTGGGACCTTGTCAAAAGCCTTTTGAAAATCCAAATATACCACATCCACTGGTTCTCCCCCATCCACTCTACTAGTTACATCCTGAAAAAATTCTATGAGATTCGTCAGACATGATTTTCCTTTCACAAATCCATGCGGACTTTGTCCGATGATTTCACCGCTTTCCAAATGTACTGTTATCACATCTTTGATAACTGACTCCAGCAGTTTCCCCACCACCGACGTTAGGCTAACCGGTCTATAATTCCCCGGTTTCTCTCTCCCTCCTTTTTTAAAAAGTGGGGTTACATTAGCCACCCTCCAATCCTCAGGAACTAGTCCAGAATCTAACGAGTTTTGAAAAATTATCATTAATGCATCCACTATTTCTTGGGCTACTTCCTTAAGCACTCTGGGATGCAGACCATCTGGCCCTGGGGATTTATCTGCCTTCAATCCCTTCAATTTACCTAACACCACTTCCCTACTAACATGTATTTCGCTCAGTTCCTCCATCTCACTGGACCCTCTGTCCCCTACTATTTCTGGAAGATTATTTGTGTCCTTCTTAGTGAAGACAGAACCAAAGTAATTATTCAATTGGTCTGCCATGTCCTTGCTCCCCATAATCAATTCACCTGTTTCTGTCTGTAGGGGCCCTACATTTGTCTTTACCAGTCTTTTCCTTTTCACATATCTATAAAAGCTTTTACAGTCAGTTTTTATGTTCCCTGCCAGTTTTCTCTCATAATCTTTTTTCCCCTTCCTAATTAAGCACTTTGTCCTCCTCTGCTGAACTCTGAATTTCTCCCAGTCCTTAGGTGAGCCACTTTCTCTGGCTAATTTGTATGCTTCTTCTTTGGAATTGATACTATCCCTAATTTCTCTTGTCAGCCATGGGTGCACTACCTTCCTTGATTTACTCTTTTGCCAAACTGGGATGAACAATTGTTGTAGTTCATCCATGCAATCTTTAAATGCTTGCCATTGCATATCCACCGTCAATCCTTTAAGTGTCATTTGCCAGTCTATCTTAGCTAATTCACGTTTCATACCTTCAAAGTTACCCCTCTTTAAGTTCAGAACCTTTGTTTCTGAATTAACTATGTCACTCTCCATCTTAATGAAGAATTCCACCATATTATGTTCACTCTTACCCAAGGGGCCTCTCACGACAAGATTGCTAATTAACCCTTCCTCATTGCTCAAAACCCAGTCCAGAATAGCCTGCTCTCTAGTTGGTTCCTCGACATGTTGGTTCATAAAACCATCCCTCATACATTCCAAGAAATCCTCTTCCTCAGCACCTTTACCAATTTGGTTCACCCAATCTACATATAGATTGAAGTCACCCATTATAACTGCTGTTCCTTTATTGCACACATTTCTAATTTCCTGTTTAATACCATCTCCGACCTCACTACTACTGTTAGGTGGCCTGTACACAACTCCCACCAGCGTTTTCTGCCCCTTAGTGTTATGCAGCTCTACCCATATCGATTCCACATCTTCCTGGCTTATGTCCTTCCTTTCTATTGCATTAATCTCCTCTTTAACCAGCAACGCCACCCCACCTGCTTTTCTTTCATGTCTATCCCTCCTGAATATTGAATATCCCTGAACGTTGAGCTCCCATTCTTGGTCCCCCTGGAGCCATGTCTCTGTGATCCCAACTATATCATAATCATTAATAACAATCTGCACTTTCAATTCATCCACCTTGTTACGAATGCTCCTTGCATTGACACACAAAACCTTCAGGCACTCTTTTACAACTCTCTTAGCCCTTATACAATTATGTTGAAAAGTGGCCCTTTTTGATGCTTGCCCTTCAAGTTGAAATTCAGTCATGAATTCAGACAGCATGGAAACAGGCCCTTCGGCCCATTGAGTCTATGCTGACCCTCAGACTCCCATTGATGCTGATGTTAAACTCATTCCTTTATATTCTCTTTACATCATGATAGGGACATTTAAGAACTCTTAGGTAAGGACAGGAACGTGCAGAGAATCATGGATATGGACGTTGTGTAGGCAGAATGGATTAGTTTATTTTGGTGTTTAATTACTAGTTTCCACCACCATTTTGTGTACAAGTCTTTTCAAATTTCACTCCTGAAAGGCGTGGCCCAAAGTTTCAGACTCTGCCCACTAGTTCTGGACCTTCCTATGCCCTCTCTACCCAATGCACACTCCCTCCCTTCACATCTGCTCCTCTCTAGCTCTGTTTTCCATAATACACAGATCATAGCACAGTACAGCTCAGGAACAGGCCATTCAGCCCACAATATCTGTGCTGAACATTATGCCAAATTAAAACTAATTCTCTTTGGTACCCACATGATCACTGACAGCCCAAGAAACACTGCTGACTCTGGTGAGGACTGCGTCTGCAGGAAGATATTCCAATAGATTCACATCTGGGGATAATGGAAGTTAAGTTTGCTCCTTGGAGAAACAGAGTGAGTGAACATCAGAAGAACTTCTCATACCTGCTGGGCATTTGCTGAATAATCCAGGTTGCACTGCGACAGCGTAGAGTTCTGCTTCTCAGAGACAGGACAGGAAAGTGGATCCACTGGAATGAAAATGGCATTTTAGAGATCTGTGTATCCACCTACAAACTCTACCACCACCTTCCCTTCCCCAACCTTCTTATTCTGTCTTCTTCACACTTCCTCTCCAGTCCTGATGAAGGGTCTCAGCCCAAAATGATGACTGTTTATTTCTCTTATTAGATGCTGCCTGACCGACGAGTTCCTCCAACATTTTCTGTGTGTGACATCAGGACCCATGTTTGATGTAAAGTTGTTTCAATGGGCTGGGGTGAGACCATTCAGCACCAAGTGACAAGGTGCTGAATTTACTTATCTTCTTTATACGTTAAATAATCTTGTCTACACTCTCCCATCTCTACAATCCCATTCTCTGCTCACTCATCACCTTCCCACCACTCACAGAGACCAGCCTAACCTGTTCCTCCTGCGACTGACTTGAGGACTGGAGCCAGTGGTATGAACATCTGGGGTGAGCTGCCCATGTCTGAGATCAGTCTCTGGATTGGGGCTCTGGGGTCATGAGGAATTCCTCATCAGAGGCTACAGACCTTTGGAATTCAGTGAGCCGTGGTTTCTCAGACTACTATGTAAATTCAAGGTTCATTGTAGTTCTTTGGACACCAAAGGTGCTGGGAATCGGTCGGAGTTGTGGAGTTTAGGGTGGGTGTGGAATGGAGGTCTACATGATCCTCTTGTGGAGGAAAGGACTTGGGGACTGGGAGTTAGCAGAATTGTGGGGAGAATATGAAAAACACAGAATGGGACTACCTTCTTTGTCTTAACAAACAATAGATCATGAGGAACCGATTGTATGGGTGGAAATTGTCTGAGAGACAACATGATTAGCGGCTTGTTTGGTACTCTGAGCAATGAGTAACCTATTGGAACACTCACAACACGCTGGAGGAACTCAGCAGGTCGGGCAGCATCCATGGAAACAATTAGTCAACATTTCGGGCTGGTACATTGATTGATCGTTTCCACGGATGCTGCCCGACCTGCTGAGTTTCTCCAGTGTGTTGTGAGTGTTGCTTTGACCCCAGCATCTGCAGAGTATTTTGTGTTTACGAGTAGCCTATTGGATAGGTACTAATGTTGTATAAATTGTGGAAACAGTGTTTGGAGACCGGCTGACCTTGTGTGATTAGATTTACTGTATAAATTTGAATTGTAACCTCATGTTGATGGAGACAGGTGGAAAAGTTCCCCATAAATTCACGAATTAAGGCAGTAACAAGCTTTGAGCCTACTTTGTGTTTCATCAGTACTAAACTCTCTAACAGAATGTGGTTAAGAAAGTGTACGGAGTATGGGCCTTCATCAATCACGGAACTGAATTTAGGAGCTGAGATGTAATGTTGCAGCTATATTGGACCCTGGTCAGACCCCACTTGGAGTACTGTGCTCATTTCTGGTTTCCTCACTACAGGGTGCAGAGGAGATTTACAAGGATGTTGCCTGGATTGGGGAGCATGCCTTATGAGAATAGGTTGAGTGAACTCGGCCTTTTCTCCTTGGAGCAACGGAGCATGAGAGGTGACCTGAAAGAGGTGTATAGGATGATGAGAGGCATTGATCATGTGGATATCCAGAGGCTTTATCCCAGGGCTGAAATGGTTGCCACAAGAGGACACAGGTTTACGGTGCTGGGGAGTTTTTTTACTCAGAGTGGTGAGTGCGTGGAATGGGCTGCTGGCAACAGTGGTGGAGGCGGATATGATAGGGTCTTTTAAGAGACTTTTAGATAGGACATGGAGCTTAGTAAAACAGAGGGCTATAGGTAAGCCTAGTAATTTCTAAGGTAGGGACATGTTCGGCACAACTCTGTGGGCCGAAGGGCCTGTATTGCGCTGTAGGTTTTCTATGTTTCTAGAATCTGGCGATGAGGATGGGATCCCTACAATACGGGATCCCAATGAACCCATTGGAGAAGTTTTCTTATCGTCAACATCGGACCGGCGTACCCATCCATGAGACTTGCTTGAAAGATAGAAGTCAGACTGGGGGAGGGAGTGGAGTTGCCCCATACTGGCTGGTGACCATCTCTGACTTCAGACTCAGAACAAGACAAGCTTTGGAAGAAGGGAATTAAAACGAAGGCAATTAAAGGACGGTATTAAAACTAAGTCAACTGAGACCTTGAGATTAGAATCTGGATCCATTGGCCAATGGAAAAGGGAAAGAAAATTACATGGAGGACACCCCACACTGACCCAGCCTCACTCTCCACTGTCCCCAACACACCCGACACTGACCCAGCCTCACTCTCCACTGTCCCCTACACCCCACACTGACCCAGCCTCACTCTCCACTGTCCCCTACACCCCACACTGACCCAGCCTCACTCTCTACTGTCCCCAACACACCCCACATTGACCCAGCCTCACTCTCCACTGTCCCCAACACACCCCACACTGACCCAGCCTCACTCTCCACTGTCCCCAACACACCCCACACTGACCCAGCCTCACGCTCCACTGTCCCCAACACACACCACACTGACCCAGCCTTACTCTCCACTGTCCCCAACATACCCCACACTGACCCAGCCTCACTCTCCACCGTCCCCAACACACCCCACACCGACCCAGCCTCACTCAGCACTGTCCCCATCACACCCCACACTTACCCAGTCTCAGTCTCCACTCCTCACTGTCCCCAACAAACCCCACACTGACCCAGCCTCACTCTCCACTGTCCCCAACACACCCCACACTGACCCAGCCTCACTCTCCACTGTCCCCAACACACGTCACACCGACCCAGCCTCACCCTCCACTGTCCCCATCACCCCTCACACTAACCCAGCCTCACTCCCCATTGTCCCCAACACACCCCACACTGACCCAGCCTCACTCTCCACTGTCCCCAACACACATCACACCGACCCAGCCTCACCCTCCACTGTCCCCATCACTCCTCACACTAACCCAGCCTCACTTCCCGTTGTCCCCAACACACCAATCACTGACCCAGACTCACTCCCCACTGTCCCCATCACACACAACACTGACACAGCCTCACTCTCCACTGTCCCCAACACGCCCCACACTGACCCAGCCTCACTCTCCACTGTCCCCATCACACACAACACTGACACAGCCTCACTCTCCACTGTCCCCAACACACCCCACACTGACCCAGCCTCACTCTCCACTGTCCCCATCACACACAACACTGACACAGCCTCACTCTCCACTGTCCCCATCACACCCCACACTGTCCCAGCCTCACTCCCCGCTTTCCTCAAGACATCCCACACTGACTTAGCCTCACTCTCCACTGTCCCCAACACACCCCACACTGACCCAGCCTCACTCTCCACTGTCCTCAACACACCCAACACTGACCCAGCCTCACTCTCCACTGTCCCCAACACCCAACACTGACCCAGCCTCACTCCCCACTTGTCCCCTGCACCCCACACTGACCCAGCCTCACTCTCCACTGTCCCCAACATACCCCACACTGACCCAGCCTCACTCAGCACTGTCCCCGTCACACCCCACACTTACCCAGTCTCAGTCTCCACTCCTCACTGTCCCCAACAAACCGCACACTGACCCAGACTCACTCTCCACTGTCCCGAACACACCCCACACTGACCCAGCCTCACTCCCCACTGTCCCCAACACATGTCACACTGACCCAGCCTCACTCTCCACTGTCCCCTACACACCCCACACTGACCCAGCCTCAGTCTCCACTGTCCCCTACACACCCCACAGACCCAGCCTCAGTCTCCACTGTCCCCAACACACCCCACACTGACCCAGCCTCACTCTCCACTGTCCCCAACACACCCCACACTGACCCAGACTCACTCTCTACTGTCCCCTACACACCCCACACTGACCCAGCCTCACTCTCCACTGTCCCCAACACACCCCACACCGACCCAGCCTCACCCTCCACTGTCCCCATCACCCCTCACACTAACCCAGCCTCACTTCCCATTGTCCCCAACAAGCCAATCACTGACCCAGACTCACTCCCCACTGTCCCCTACACACACACTGACCCAGCCTCACTCTCCACTGTCCCCATCACACCCCACGCTGACACAGCCTCACGCTCCACTGTCCCCTATACACCCCAAACCAACCCAGACTCACTGTCCACTGTCCCCTGCACACCCAACACTGACCCAGCCTCACTCTCCACTGTCCCCAACACACACACTGACCCAGCCTCACTCTCCACTGTCCCCATCACACTCCACACTGTCCCAGCCTCACTCCCCGCTTTCCTCAAGACATCCCACACTGACCTAGCCTCACTCTCCACTGTCCCCAACACACCCCACACCAACCCAGACTCACTCCCCACTGCCCCCTACACCCCCAACACTGACCCAGCCTCACTCGCCACTGTCCCCAACACACACCACACTGACCCAGCCTCACTCTCCACTGTCCCCAACACACCCCACACCGACCCAGCCTCACCTTCCACTGTCCCCATCACCCCTCACACTAACCCAGCCTCACTTCCCATTGTCCCCAACACGTCAATCACTGACCCAGACTCACTCCCCACTGTCCCCTACTCACTCCCCACTGTCCCCTACACACACACTGACCCAGCCTCACTCTCCACTGTCCCCAACACACCCCACACTGACCCAGCCTCACTCTCCACTGTCCCCAACACACCCCACACTGACCCAGCCTCACTCTCCACTGTCCCCAACACACCCCACACCGACCCAGCCTCACCCTCCACTGTCCCCATCACCCCTCACGCTAACCCAGCCTCACTTCCCATTGTCCCCAACACGTCAATCACTGACCCAGACTCACTCCGCACTGTCCCCTACACACACACTGACCCAGCCTCACTCTCCACTGTCCCCAACACACACCACACTGACCCAGCCTCACTCTCCACTGTCCCCAACACACATAACACTGACCCAGCCTCACTCTCCACCATCCCCTACACACCCCACACTGACACAGCCTCACGCTCCACTGTCCCCAACACACCCAACACTGACCCAGCCTCACTCTCCACTGTCCCCAACACACCCGACACTCACCCAGCCTCACTCTCCACTGTCCTCAACATATCCCACACTGACCCAGTCTCACTCTCCACTGTCCCCTACACACCCCACACCGACCCAGACTCACCCCCCACTGCCCCCTACACACCCAACACTGACCCAGCCTCACTCTCCACTGTCCCCAACACACCCCACACTGACCCAGACTCACTCCCCAGTGTCCCCAACACACCCCACACTGACCCAGACTCACTCCCCACTGTCCCCAACACACCCCACACAGACCCAGCCCCAGCCCCACTCCTCACTGTCCCCAACACACTCGAATCTGACCCAGCCTCACCCTCCACTGTCCCTACACACTCCACACTGACCCAGCTCCAGCCTCACTCCTCAGAATCCTCTACACACCCCAAAGTGTCTCCTTGACAGTCAATGATACTCAGAAACTTGTAGAGACACAAGGTATTCTGTAGATGCTGGAAATCCAGAGCAACACACATACAACTTAGCAGGTTTGTCAGAGACTGCGTAGCGATAAATGGAGTTGATGTTTCAAAGTTTCAAACTCTTCATTAACACTTTGAAACACAAATTCTTTTTCTTTGCATGGGTTCTCCCTGACTTGTGCAGTGTTTGCATTATCATCTGTTTTGATTCTCAGCTCTCAGTAATCACTCTATTTTCACCTGTACAGGCCAGCTGAGTGTCTCCCTGTTTCTGGTGATATCCCGCTTTGCAGGTGCAGTAAAAAGACCCAAAGGAGTTGCGACAGGTCGTGTTCACTCCGCACGGATTTTTATCCTGGCATTCGTCCACATCTGTTGTAGAGAGGAACAGAGGTACAAATATTACCAACACAGACGTAGTCATAGTGTCATCGAGGACTACAGGACAGAAACAGGCCTTGCTGCCCATCGAGTCTGTGCTGAACTGTTATTCAGCCTAGCCCCATTGACCTGCACCCAGAACATAGCCCTCCATACCCCTCCCATCTATGTATTTACTCAAATTACTGTTAAATGTTGAAATTGAACCCGCTTCCAATACTTCCACTGGCAACTCGTTCCACTCTCACTCCACCCTCTGAGTGAAGATGATGAAAATTACAACGACAGATCTTGACTGGAAAGTGAATGGTGTATGGAGTCCCACAGGAGCTTCACTCAGATCGTTGTTCCCCATACTCTACATCACACATTATTAACCATTTCCTGCATGGATTCCCCTGGATTTAACATCAGGAGTCACAGTGCTGCATCTACTTCAGATGCTACTCCATGGGCCCAGCAGCCCGGGTCCAATTGGAATTAAAATTCCTCCACAGTAGCTGCAATTTAGGAAATGATTTGTCATAGGGACATCTCTCACTAAAATGAACAAGTTGTCTTAAAATGTCATCTGTAATGTCCTCCTGGATTGAGCCCCTGGATTCGCGATAGGTGTTTGATGTTCAAGGCCCAGTGTTTGATGATCGGTGTGCCCTGGACTTGGATGTGGTCCTAAAGGTTGTGTTGCATGGTTTCCTGTTTTCAGTCTTATGTACACTTGACAAATAATCAAGAATCTTGAAACCTGAATCTCGAGGATGGAAATATGATGACCTTGCTTAGACAAGCCTGTGTGATGAGAAGCATCAATGTGGTAACTCACAAATTTCCCATGAAAGGATCTGGAACTCAAGCAATGAACGCCTTTTTCTGATGTAATTGAACCTTATAAACCTGTGAGGTTTTTCACCACAGCAAAGAGCATCAAACAGATGAAAAACACCATCATCTGCAATGTTCATTTCCCTGATCTGGAAAGAATTTGGAATTCTTTCCCCATTACACAGTCTGGCAATTCCCACCCTCAGCACTTCAGAACATTTTTACCAGAACAACTGCACCAATACAAGTAGTCAGCTCTTGAGCAAACTCTCCAGAGTGAAATACAAATCAAGTCTGCAAAAAGTGCTTCTCAGATCAAGTTATGTCAGAGAACAGGAAGTGTGAGGAACTACACACAGATAAATTACAACAGAACAAGCCAATTCTGAAAGAAACAGCAAAGACGAATGTAGTAAGAATCCTAATAATGTCGTAATAATCCTAAGATGTCGGCCAGAGAGCACAAGGAACAATTGTTGGGATGAAATGTGTGATGTGTGGGCGAAGGGTCACCTGGGTGATAGCTGACCAGGGTATTGTCTCTGCAGACCTGAGCCTGTAGTGCCCAAGGCAATGGACATGTGATGGGTCAACCTGGACAAAGGATCGACCCAAGTAGGGGTGGAGAGATGTGATCACGGCATAAAAAATTGAATACACCACTAGTGAGGTTTCTTGGATTTGGTCTCACCACAGGTTAGATTGCAACTGACGCTGTGGACCAATTGGGATTCGACACTGCAGTCAGATGGGTTCAGGTATGCTTCCAAGATAAGTACCACTTGTTGTAACTTAGCAGTAAAGTGTGTTGTGTGCAGCATTGCATTGGACAAGGCTTCTTTCTATTGGATCTGCAAACAGTCCCTAACTTTTGGCACAACACATACTCGTAGAATTCTGTATCAAAACACTACCACATGTCAAATGGAAGATGAGGTGCTGGTTCTCAAGCTTACCTTGTGCCTCTTTAGAACAGTGTAGGAGACCATGGACAGAGGGATCAGAGAGAGAGCATTTGGAGAATTCTATTGACAGGCAACCACGAGCTCACGGCTACCCCAGATGATGAAAGCAGCTGCACTGAAGGATGGCCACCCTCTGCATTTGGCTTTTCCAGTGAAGAAGAGGCCACATTGTGAGTAGCGAACATTCTGGATAGTGAACAGAGGCCCAACCAGTTCCCCTCCACCAGTGAACTCATACGGTTTGAGTGAATTCGTTCTCTGGTGATGTGACTAGTTAGAATGCTGAAGATGTTATACAGTTGGCCATGAAGGTGGACCCAAATGCAAGACACAGACACTGGAGTTCTAGGAACAGGACGAGGTTTGGCAAGAAAGCAAGGGGAGTGGGGAAGAAAGGACACTGACATTGACACAGGCCCTGGACAAGACTAGGATGCAGGACCTGGGATAGGACATGGACAAAAAACACGGAACTCGGAAAAGGAATAGGAACAAGGACAAAGGACTCCGGACCTAGAACCTGGACAAAGACCTGGAACCTGGGTCTTGGTTAGGACTAGGAACCTGGGTCTTGACTCAGAACCAGAATCTGGGCTTAAGCTGAGACAAGACATGGCTACAGGACTGGACGTGAGACTCCTGGACAGGACCCGGGAACTCCAGCACCGGACGAGGAATCTCCAGCACAGGGCTGGGCGAGGTACTCATTGACAGGACGAGAACACGAAGCCATGACTTGGTCTTGGGAGTCAGGAATCTCGAAGCCTTGGACTTGAGCACAGAAACATGGAACACAGAGGCAGAATCCCTCATTGGGAGCAGGATGTAGGGCCAGGACTTGAACACAGCACACTGAGCCAGGACCCTCTCCTTGGGAACAGGACCAAGGGCCGGGGCTCTTTCTATACACAGGACACTGAACATGAAGAGACAGTTCTCCACTCAGGGTAGCAGCAAACAGCTGGACCTATCCAGTGGAGGCAAGGACACAAAGAGACAGTTCCCAACACAAGGTAGCGGCAAACGGCCAGACCTACCTAGCAAAGGCGAGGACACAGAGGCAATTCTCAACTCAAGGTAGCGGCGAACGGCCTGACCTACGTAGCGAAGGCGAGGACACAAGGAGACGGTTCCCAACACAAGGTAATGGCAAACAGCTGGACCTACCTAGCGAAGGCGAGAACACAGAGACAGTTCCCAACCTAAGGAAGCGGCAAACATGCAGACCTACCTAGTGAAGGCAAGGACACAAAGAGACAATTCCAAACAATGACAAACTGTTCCTTATCTTGACACAGCAAAGCCCCGGTCTTGCTCCAGCAGTTGAACTTGACGTTGTTACAAAGTTGTGCCGAACATGTCTTTACCTTAGAAATTACTAGGGTTACCCATAGCCATCTATTTTTCTAAGCTCCATGTATCTATCCAAAAGTCTCTTAAAAGACTCTATCATATCTGCCTCC
The DNA here is from genome assembly GCF_963921235.1 of Mobula hypostoma. Classification (NCBI taxonomy): domain Eukaryota; kingdom Metazoa; phylum Chordata; class Chondrichthyes; order Myliobatiformes; family Myliobatidae; genus Mobula; species Mobula hypostoma. The sequence goes on from NC_086125.1 coordinate 22,406,925, forward strand.
ATCACCGTTGCTGGCAGCCCATTCCACACACTCACTACTCTCTGTGTGAAAACACTTACCCCTGACATCTACAACTGACTCCTGTGTACCTACTCCCAAGCACCTTAAACCTATGCCATTCTGTGGCAGCCATTTCAGTCCTGGGAAAAAACCTTTGACTATCCACACGATCAATGCCTCTCATCGTCTTATACACCTCTATCAGGTCAACTCTTATCTTCTGTCGCTCCAAGGATTCACTCAACCTGTTTTCATAAGGCATGCTCCCCAATCCAGGCAACATCCTTGTAAATATCCTCTGCACCCTTTCTATGGTTTCCACATCCTTCCTGTAGTGAGGCGACCAGAACTGAACACAGTACTCCAAATGGGGTCCTATATAGCTGCAACATTACCTCTCGGCTACTAAATTCAATTCAACAATTGGTGAAGGCCAATACACCGTATGCCTTCTTAACCACAGAGTAAACCTGCATAGCAGCTTTCAGCGTCCTATGGACTCGGACCCCAAAATCCCTCTGATTCTCCACACTGCCAAGAGTCTTACCATAAATATAATATTCTGCCATCATATTTGACCTACCAAAATGAACCACTTCACACTTACCTGGGTTGAACTCCATCTGCCACTTCTCAGCCCAGTTTTGCTTCCTACCAATGTCCTGCTATAACCTCTGACAGCCCTCCACACTATCCACAACACCCCCAACCTTTGTGTCTGGAGAAGACCTCTGCTGGAGCAAAGGATTGAGTGGCTATTCTTGGGAAGGGGTCTAATGGCTTGAGAAAGAAAATCAGGTGAACGGAGTTAAGGAACAGGAAAAAGCTTTAAGAATTGAGGTGAAAAGGCAGCTGGATGGAGCTGACAGTTAGATTGCTACAGATATACAACGTTGAGTATTCTGACGGACTGCATCATCTTCAAGTGTAGAGGGGCCAGTGCATAGCACCAGAAAAACATGCCGAGGGTTGTAAACTCAGCCGGTTTCTATGGGCGTTAGTCTCACCACCATTTAGGGCATCTTGAAAACACACTGCTTCAAACAGGTGGCATCCATCATGAAGGAACCCCGCCACCCAGGACATGCCCTCTTCTTAATACTGCCATCATGCACGAGGAACAGAAACCTGAAGACAAACATTCAACTTTTTAGGAATATCTTCCCCTCCTACATCAGATTTCTGAACAGACAATGAACCCGTGAATATTACCTCACTATGCTTGCTCTCTTTATTTGCTACTTGTTTTTAATTTTCTAATATATATTTATTACTCCACCCTATAGGATATTTTATGTATTGCACTGTACTACTGCAGCAGACCAACAGATTTCATGACATATGTCAGTGATAGTCAACTGGAATTTATTTTTCATTCTGTTGGAGCCGTGTATTAACGCTGTGTGTTGTAGGGGGGAAGTGGTCGATGGGGAGTTGTACAGGGTGTCTGTGGCTCTATTGAACAGTAACGTAGCTCTGAGCCTAGGCTGGGGTTGGACACATTTCAATCCCAGTGCATTGCCCAGCCGCTCCACTGAATGGGTTCTGCGAGTATGACTTTGCCCAAGTGGGAATATGGGATGCAGGACTGGAAAAGTAATGAGCACGGCAGCTATAGCTGATGTTAACAGTTGTGCTGGAATTCAATCCTCTCCAGACTACCTCGCTGGTCTCCTGTTTCCAAGGGATCTGCTCGGTGAATATTCATGTCCAAAATATTCAAAGGAACTGATTAATAAAAATTCCATCGAAATCCAACACACACAATTTATCGAAGGGATTTACACAGTGCAGACACTGTCTGTTTATTCTTTACTTCCAAGAATATCTTCGGGATAATCTTGGAGAATCAATGACAGCAAACCTGCCTTGAGATAAACTCTCCACTTTCATGAAGATACGAAGCCCTTACCTTCACAAACCTTCCCTGCAGTGAGGCTGGCAGTCGCAGTAGATGCCTGATACCCTACAACACAGTTGCACTGGTAGGAACCCAGTGTGTTGTTGCAACTTGCAAGTTGGTGACACGGAGAGGATTCACACTCGTCAATATCTGTGTGAACAGACAAAATCCTTCACAATTATAAACATTGTTTGCTCCCTGTTAAACATGTCTGGCATTCTGTGAGACAAAAGTATGACTCTGCTATTTCACAAAATGCAAGCTGGGGCTGATCTTTGGTGGGATACAATTCCTTGCTTCAATCCTGTCCAGACTATCTTGCTCAACCCTTAGTTATGATTGCATTGATACTGCTTCTTTAAATCATACAGAACTGTGAAATGTTATCAGGATGGATGACTCTTTTCAAGATACACTCATCTTCATATGGTCCATCGCTGACTCTTCCCCTCCCTCTCAGGATCACATCCCTGTTCCCAGGGATTACTCAGACCGTCACTAAACCACCTCCGAGAGGGTGACAATAGACTGTGCGAGAGTTTGAGAACCAAGACGAGAATACTAATCAACACGCCAGCTACAGCTCCACTTCTAGTCACCCCTGTCCCTGGACAATGCAGTACTCTGTCTCCTGTTCCTAATGGAACATGACTGGTCAACGAATTCATTTCCCAAACTCTTAAAATATAGAGTCACAAACTTGTCAAACACAGAAAAAGGCCTTTTGGCCCATCTCATGCATGCTGACCACAATGAGCTATTCCCATTTGCTTGTGAGTCCCTTTTCCCTTCTCATTTGAACAAATCATCAGATTTATAAAAGAAATTAACAGTAAAAGTAATGATAGCTATCCCACCTCCCAACAACGACTCCCCTGTGTAATTTGCAGAGTGCTGAGTCCATTAAATTCTTCTTCAGTTATAGGCCTCTGCTGGAGATTTGTGGAGCACTGATATCTACAATAAGTAGGGATTTATTCACCATTTTCATGTTGAGACAAAGTCCTCACCTTCACAAACCTTCCCTGCCACGAGGTTGCAGGTCGCAGGTAATTCCCAAAACCCTGTGCTGCAGTTACACTGGTAGGAGCCCACTGTGTTGATACAAGTTGCATGTTTGTGACAAGGTGAGGACTTGCATTCATCGATATCTGTGTGAACAGGGAAAATCTCTCTCAGCAGTAAACATGGATTCCTCCCTTTTATACCTGGGCTCTGTGGGTCGGCATGGAGTAACTCAGCACTGTGTCGTTTAATCCAGAGAAGACCTCTGCTGGAGCAAAGGATTGAGTGACTATTCTTGCGAAGGGACCTTATGGTTTGAGAAAGAAAATCAGGTGAATGGAGTTAAGGAACAGGAAAAGACTTTTAAGAATTGAGGTGAAAAGGCAGCTGGATGGAGCTAACAGTTAGATTGCTAGAGATATACAACGTTGAGCATTCTGACTGACTGCATCACCATCAAGTATGGAGGGGCCAGTGCACAGCACCAGAGAAACATGCCGAGGGTTGTAAACTCAGCTGATTTGAACGGGCGTTAGCCAAAACCGCCATTTAGGGCATCTTGAAAACACACTGCTTCAAACAGGTGGCATCCATCATGAAGGAACCCCGCCACCCAGGACATGCCCTCTTCTCAATACTGCCATCATGCACGAGGTACAGAAGCCTGAAGACAAATATTCAACTTTTAGGAATATCTTCCCCTCCAACATCAGATTTCTGAACAGACAATGAACCCATGAATATTACCTCGCTATGTTTGCTCTCTTTATTTGCTACTTGTTTTTAATTTTCTAATATATATTTATTACTCCACCCTATAGGATATTTTATGTATTGCACTGTACTGCTTCAGCAGAGCAACAAATTTCATGACATATGTCAGTGATAGTCAACTGGAATTTATTTTTCATTCTGTTGGAGCTGTGTATTAATGGCTGTGTGTTGCTGGGTGGAAGTGGTCGATGGAGAGGTGTACAGGGTGTCCGTGGCTCTATTGAACAGTAACGTAGCTCTGAGCCTAGGCTGGGGTTGGACACATTTCAATCCCAGTGCTTTGCCCAGCCGCTCCACTGAATGGGTTCTGCGAGTATGACTTTGCCCAAGTGGGAATTTGGGATGCAGGACTGGAAAAGTAATGAGCACGGCAGCTATAGTTGATGTTAATGGTTGTGATGGAATTCAATTGTCTCCAGACTACCTCGCTGGTCTCCTGACTCCAAGAGATCTGCTTGATGAATAAATTCATGTCCAAAATATTCAAAGGCACTGATTAATAAAAATCCCTTCGTAATCCAACACACACGATTTATCGGAGGGATTTACACAGTGCAGACACTGTCTGTTTATTCTTTACTTCCAAGAATATCTTCGGGATAATCTTGGAGAATCAATGACAGCAAACCTGCCTTGAGAGATATTCTCCATTTTCATGAAGATACGAAGCCCTTACCTTCACAAACCTTCCCTGCAGTGAGGTTGAGAGTCGCAGTAGATGCCTGATACCCTACAGCACAGTTGCACTGGTAGGAACCCAGTGTGTTGTTGCAACTTGCAAGTTGGTGACACGGAGAGGATTCACACTCGTCAATATCTGTGTGAACAGACAGAATCCTTCACAATCATAAACATTGTTTGCTCCCTGTTAAACATGTCTGGCATTCTGTGGGACAAAAGTATGGCTCTGCTATTTCACATAATGAAAGCTGGGGCTGATCTTTGGTGGGATACAATTCCTTGCTTCAATCCTGTCCAGACTATCTTTCTCAACCCTTAGTTATGATTGCATTGATACTGCTTCTTTAAATCATACAGAACTGCGAAATGTTATCAGGATTGATGACTCTTTTCAAGATACACTCATCTTCATATGGTCCATCGCTGTCTCTTCCCCTCCCTCTCAGGATCATGTCCCTGTTCCCAGGGATTACTCAGACCGTCACTGAACCACCTCCGAGAGGGTGACGTTTGACTGTGCGATAGTTTGGGAACCAAGACTAGGATAGTAATCAACACGCCAGCTACAGCTACCACTTCTAGTCACCCCTGTCCCTGGACAATGCAGTACACTGTCTCCTGTTCATAATGGAACATGACCGGTCAACGAATTCATTTCTCAAACTCTAAAATATAGAGTCACAACCTTGTCAAACACAGAAAAAGACCTTTTGGCCCATCTCATCCATGCTGACCACAATGAGCTATTCCCATTTGCTTGTGAGTCCCTTTTCCCTTCTCATTTGAACAAATCATCAGATTTATCAAAGAAATTAACAGTAAACGTAATGATAGCTATCCCACCTCCCTACAATGACTGCCTTGTGCAATTTGCAGAGTGCTCAGTCCATTAAATTCTTCTTTAGTTATAGGCCTCTGAAGGAGATTTCTGGAGCACTGATATCTACAATAAGTCGGGATTTATTCACCATTTTCATGTTGAGACAAAGTCCTTACCTTCACAAACCTTCCCTGCCACGATGTTGCAGGTCGCAGGTAATTCCCAAAACCCTGTGCTGCAGTTACACTGGTAGGAGCCCACTGTGTTGATACAAGTTGCATGTTTGTGACAAGGTGAGGACTTGCATTCATCGATATCTGTGTAAACAGGGAAAATCTCTCTCAGCAGTAAACATGGATTCCTCCCTTTTATACCTGGGCTCTGTGATTCGGCATGGAGTAACTCAGCACTGTGTCGTTTAATCCAGAGAAGACCTCCGCTGGAACAAAGGATTGAGTGACTATTCTTGCGAAGGGACCTTATGGTTTCCGAAAGAAAATCAGGTGTGTGGAGTTAAGGAACAGGAAAAGACTTTAAGAATTGAGGTGAAAAGGCAGCTGGATGGAGCTGGCAGTTAGATTGCTACAGATATACAATGTTGAGCATTCTGACTGACTGCATCACCATGACGTATGGAGGGGCCAGCGCACAGCACCAGAAAAACATACCGAGGGTTGTAAACTCAGCTGGTTTCTATGGGCATTAGCCTCACCACCATTGAGGGCATCTTGAAAACACACTGCTTCAAACAGGTGGCATCCATCATGAAGGAACCCCGCCACCCAGGACATGCCCTCTTCTCAATACTGCCATCATGCACGAGGGACAGGAGCCTGAAGACAAACATTCAACTTTTTAGGAATATCTTCTCCTTCGCCATCAGATTTCTGAACAGACAATGAACCCATGAATATTACCTCGCTATGTTTACTCTCTTTATTTGCTACTTGCTTTTAATTTTCTAATATATATTTATTACTCCAAGCTATAGGATATTTTATGTATTGCACTGTACTGCTGCAGCAGAGCAACAAATTTCATGACATATGTCAGTGATAGTCAACTGGAATTTATTTTTCATTCTGTTGGAGCCGTATATTAAGGCTGTGCGTTGCAGGAGGGAAGTGGTCAATGGGGAGTTGTACAGGGTGTCCGTGGCTCTATTGAACAGTAATGTAGCTCTGAGCCTAGGCTGGGGTTGGACACATTTCAATCCCAGTGCTTTGCCCAGCCACTCCACTGAATGGGTTCTGCGAGTATGACTTTGCCCAAGTGGGAATATGGGATGCAGGACTGGAAAAGTAATGAGCACGGCAGCTATAGCTGATGTTAACAGTTGTGTTGGAATTCAATCCTCTCCAGACTACCTTGCTGGTCTCCTGTTTCCACGGGATCTGCTTGATGAATAATTCATGTCCAAAATATTCAAAGGCACTGATTAATAAAAATCCCATCGAAATCCAACACACACAATTTAATGGAGGGATTTACACAGTGCAGACACTGTCTGTTTATTCTTTACTTCCAAGAATATCTTCGGGATAATCTTGGAGAATCAATGACAGCAAACCTGCCTTGAGATAAACACTCCACTTTCATGTAGATACGAAGCCCTTGCCTTCACAAACCTTCCCTGCAGTGAGGTTGAGAGTCGCAGTAGATGCCTGATACCCTACAACACAGTTGCACTGGTAGGAACCCAGTATGTTGTTGCAACTTGCAAGTTGGTGACACGGAGAGGATTCACACTCGTCAATATCTGTGTGAACAGACAAAATCCTTCACAATTATAAACATTGTTTGCTCCCTGTTAAGCATGTCTGGCATTCTGTGGGACAAAAGTATGGCTCTGCTATTTCACATAATGCAAGCTGGGGCTGATCTTTGGTGGGATACAATTCCTTGCTTCAATCCTTTCCAGACTATCTTGCTCAACCCTTAGTTATGATTGCATTGATACTGCTTCCTTAAATCATACAGAACTGCGAAATGTTATCAGGATAGATGACTCTTTTCAAGATACACTCATCTTCATATGGTCCATCGCTGACTCTTCCCCTCCCTCTCAGGATCATGTCCCTGTTCCCAGGGATTACTCAGACCGTCACTGAACCACCTCCGAGAGGGTGACATTAGACTGTGCAAGAGTTTCGGAACCAAGACTAGAATAGTAATCAACACGCCAGCTACAGCTACCACTTCTAGTCACCCCTGTCCCTGGACAATGCAGTACTCTGTCTCCTGTTCCTAATGGAACATGACTGGTCAACGAATTCATTTCCCAAACTCTAAAATATAGAGTCACAAACTTGTCAAACACAGAAAAAGATCTTTTGGCCCATCTCATCCATGCTGACCACAATGAGCTATTCCCATTTGCTTGTGAGTCCTTTTTCCCTTCGCATTTGAACAAATCATCAGATTTATCAAAGAAATTAACAGTAAAAGTAATGATAGCTATCCCACCTCCCCACAATGACTCCCTTGTGTAATTTGCAGAGTGCTGAGTCCATTAAATTCTTCTTTAGTTATAGGCCTCTGCAGGAGATTTGTGGAGCACTGATATCTACAATAAGTAGGGATTTATTCACCATTTTCATGTTGAGAAAAAGTCCTTACCTTCACAAACTTTCCCTGCCACGAGGTTGCAGCTCGCATGTAATTCCCAAAACCCTGTGCTGCAGTTACACTGGTAGGAGCCCACTGTGTTGATACAAGTTGCATGTTTGTGACAAGGTGAGGACTTGCATTCATCGATATCTGTGTGAACAGGGAAAATATCTCTCAGCAGTAAACATGGATTGCTCCCTTTTATACCTGGGCTCTGTGGGTCGGCATGGAGTAACTCAGCACTGTGTCATTTAATCCAGAGAAGACCTCCGCTGGAACAAAGGATTCAGTGACTATTCTTGGGAAGGGACCTTATGGTTTGAGAAAGAAAATCAGGTGAATGGAGTTAAGGAACAGGAAAAGGCTTTAAGAATTGAGGTGAAAAGGCAGCTGGATGGAGCTAAGCGTTAGATTGCTACAGATATACAACGTTGAGCATTCTGACTGACTGCATCACCATCAAGTATGGAGGGGCCACTACACAGCACCAGAAAAACATACTGAGGGTTGTAACTCAGCCGGTTTCTATGGGTGTTAGCCTCACTACCATTGAGGGCATCTTGAAAACACACTGCTTCAAACAGGTGGCATCCATCATGAAGGAACCCCACCACCCAGGACATGCCCTCTTCTCAATACTGCCATCATGCACGAGGTACAGGAACCTGAAGACAAACATTCAACTTTGTAGGAATGTCTTCTCCTCCACCATCAGATTTCTGAACAGACAATGAATGCATGAATATTACCTCGCTATGTTTACTCTCTTTATTTGCTACTTGCTTTTAATTTTCTGATATATATTTATTACTCCACCCTATAGGATGCTTTATGTATTGCACTGTACTGCTGCAGCAGAGCAACAAATTTCATGACATATGTCAGTGATAGTCAACTGGAATTTATTTTTCATTCTGTTGGAGCTGTGTATTAAGATTTGTGTTGCTGGGGGAAAGTCGTCGATGGGAATTGTACAGGGTGTCTGTGGCTCTGTTGAACAGTAACATAGCTCTGAGCCTAGGCTGGGGTTGGACACATTTCAATCCCAGTGCTTTGCCCAGCTGCTCCACTGAATGGGTTCTGCGAGTATGACTTTGCCCAAGTGGGAATATGGGATGCAGGACTGGAAAAGTAATGAGCACGGCAGCTATAGTTGATGTTAATGGTTGTGATGGAATTCAATTGTCTCCAGACTACCTCGCTGGTCTCCTGATTCCAAGGGATCTGCTTGATGAATAAATTCATGTCCAAAATATTCAAAGGCACTGATTAATAAAAATCCCTTCGTAATCCAACACACACAATTTATCAGAGGGATTTACACAGTGCAGACACTGTCTGTTTATTCTTTACTTCCAAGAATATCTTCGGGATAATCTTGGAGAATCAATGACAGCAAACCTGCCTTGAGAGATATTCTCCATTTTCATGTAGATACGAAGCCCTTACCTTCACAAACCTTCCCTGCAGTGAGGTTGAGAGTTGCAGTAGATGCCTGATACCCTACAGCACAGTTGCACTGGTAGGAACCCAGTGTGTTGTTGCAGGTTGCAAATTGGTGACACGGAGAGGATTCACACTCGTCAATATCTGTGTGAACAGACAGAATCCTTCACAATCATAAACATTGTTTGCTCCCTGTTAAACATGTCTGGCATTCTGTGGGACAAAAGTATGGCTCTGCTATTTCACATAATGCAAGCTGGGGCTGATCTTTGGTGGGATACAATTCCTTGCTTCAATCCTGTCCAGACTATCTTGCTCAACCCTTAGTTATGATTGCATTGATACTGCTTCCTACAATCATACAGAACTGCGAAATGTTATCAGGATAGATGACTCTTTTCAAGATACACTCATCTTCATATGGTCCATCGCTGACTCTTCCCCTCGCTCTCAGGATCATGTCCCTGTTCCCAGGGATTACTCAGACCGTCACTGAACCACCTCCGAGAGAGTGACATTAGACTGTGCAAGAGTTTGGGAACCAAGACTAGAATAGTAATCAACACGCCAGCTACAGCTACCACTTCTAGTCACCCCTGTCCCTGGACAATGCAGTACTCTGTCTCCTGTTCCTAATGGAACATGACTGGTCAACGAATTCATTTCCCAAACTCTAAAATATAGAGTCACAAACTTGTCAAACACAGAAAAAGACCTTTTGGCCCATCTCATGCATGCTGACCACAATGAGCTATTCCCATTTGCTTGTGAGTCCCTTTTCCCTTCTCATTTGAACAAATCATCAGATTTGTCAAAGAAATTAACAGTAAAAGTAATGATAGCCATCCCACCTCCCCACAACGACTCCCCTGTGTAATTTGCAGAGTGCTGAGTCCATTAAATTCTTCTTTAGTTATAGGCCTCTGCAGGAGAATTGAGGATTGATATCTATAATAAGTTGGGATTAATTCACCATTTTCATGTTGAGACAAAGTCCTTACCTTCACAAACTTTCCTTGCTGTGAGGTTGCCGGTCGCAGGTAATGCCTGAAACCCTGGGCTGCAGTTGCACTGGTAGGATCCCACTGTGTTGATGCAAGTTGCATGTTTGTGACAAGGTGAAGACTTGCATTCATCGATATCTGTGTGAACAGGGAAAATCTCTCTCAATAGTAAACATAGATTGCTCCCTTTTATACCTGGGCTCTGTGGGTCGGGATGGAGTAACTCAGCACTGTGTCATTTAATCCAGAGAAGACCTCCGCTGGAACAAAGGATTGAGTGACTATTCGTGGGAAGAGACCTTATGGTTTGAGAAAGAAAATCAGGTGAATGGAGTTAAGGAACAGGAAAAGGCCTTAAGAATTGAGGTGAAAAGGCAGCTGGATGGAGCTAAGCGTTAGATTGCTACAGATATACAATGTTGAGCATTCTGACTGACTGCATCACCATCAAGTATGGAGGGGCCAGTGCACAGCACCAGAAAAACATGCTGAGGATTGTAAACTCAGCCAGTTTCTTTGGGCGTTAGCCAAAACCGCCATTTAGGGAATCTTGAAAACACACTGCTTCAAACAGGTGGCATCCATCATGAAGGAACCCCACCACCCAGGACATGCCCTCTTCTCAATACTGCCATCATGCACGAGGTACAGGAACCTGAGACAAAACATTCAACTTTGTAGGAATGTCTTATCCTCCACCATCAGATTTCTGAACAGACAATGAACCCATGAATATTACATCGCCATGTTTACTCTCTTTATTTGCTACTTGCTTTCAATTTTCTAATATATATTTATTACTCCACCCTATAGGATATTTTATGTATTGCACTGTACTGCTGCAGCAGAGCAACAAATTTCATGACATATGTCAGTGATAGTCAACTGGAATTTATTTTTCATTCTGTTGGAGCCGTGTATTAAGGCTGTGTGTTGCTGGGGGGAAGTGGTCAATGGGGAATTGTACAGGGTGTCCGTGGCTCTGTTGAACAGTAACGTAGCTCTGAGCCTAGGCTGGGGTTGAACACATTTCAATCCCAGTGCTTTGCCCAGCCGCTGCACTGAATGGGTTCTGCGAGTATGACTTTGCCCAAGTGGGAATATGGGATGCAGGACTGGAAAAGTAATGAGCACGGCAGCTATAGCTGATGTTAACAGTTGTGTTGGAATTCAATCCTCTCCAGACTACCTCGCTGGTCTCCTGTTTCCAAGGGATCTGCTTGGTGAATATTCATGTCCAAAATATTCAAAGGCACTGATTAATAAAAATCCCATCGAAATCCAACACACACAATTTATCGGAGGGATTTACACAGTGCAGACACTGTCTGTTTATTCTTTACTTCCAAGAATATCTTCGGGATAATCTTGGAGAATCAATGACAGCAAACCTGCCTTGAGAGAAACACTCCATTTTCATGAAGATACGAAGCCCTTACCTTCACAAACCTTCCCTGCAGTGAGGCTGGCAGTCGCAGTAGATCCCTGATACCCTGCAACACAGTTGCACTGGTAGGAACCCAATGTGTTGTTGCAAGTTGCAAGTTGGTGACACGGAGAGGATTCACACTCGTCAATATCGGTGTGAACAGACAAAATCCTTCACAATCATAAACATTGTTTGCTCTCTGTTAAATATGTCTCACATTCTGTGGAACAAAGGTATGGCTCTGTTATTTCACATAAGGCAAGCTGGGGCCGATCTTTGGTAGGATACGAGTCCTTCCTTCAATCCTGTCCAGACTACCTTGCTCAACCCTTAGTTATGATTGCATTGATACTGCATCCTACAATCATATAGAACTGCGAAATGCTTTCGGCATAGATGACTCTTTCTAAGATGTTCTCATCTTCATATGGTCCATCGCTGACTCTTCCTCTCCCTCTCAGTATCCCATCCTGTCACCGTGGATTACTCAGACCGTCACTGAACCACCTCCGAGTGGGTCACATTAGACTGTGCGAGAGTTTGGCAAACAAGAGTAGAATAGTAATCCAGCACGCCAGCTACAGCTGTCACCTCTAGTCATACCTGTCCCTGGACAATGCAGTACTCTGTCTCCTGTTCCCAATGGATCATGACTGGTCAATGAAATTATTTCCCAAACTCTAAATTATAGAGTCACAGACTTGTCAAACACAGAAAAAGACCTTCTGACCCATCTCACCCATGCTGACCACAATGAGCTATTCCCATTTGCTTCTGAGTCTCTTTTCCCGTCTCATTTGAACAAATCATCAGATTTATCAAAGAAATTAATAGAGAAACTAATGATAACTATCCCACCTCCCCACAACGACTCCCCTGTGTAATTTGCACAATACTAAGTCCATTAAATTCTTCATTAGTTATAGGCCTCTGCAGGAGATTTGTGGAGCACTGATATCTACAATATGTAGGGATTTATTCACCATTTTCATGTTGAGACAAAGTCCTTACCTTCACAAACTTTCCCTGCCACGAGGTTGCTGGTCGCAGGTAATTCCCGAAACCCTGTGCTGCAGTTACACTGGTGGGAGCCCACTGTGTTGATACAAGTTGCATGTTTGTGACAAGGTGAGGACTTGCATTCATCGATATCTGTGTGAACAGGGAAAATCTCTCTCAGCAGTAAACATGGATACCTCCCTTTTATCGCAAACAACAGGAATTCTGCAGATGCTGGAAATTCAAGCAACATACATCAAAGTTGCTGGTGAACGCAACTTCCTGACGAAGGGTCTCGGCCTGAAACTTCAACTACACCTCTTCTTATAGATGCTGCTTGGCCTGCTGCGTTCACCAGCAACTTTGATGTATGTTACTTCCCTTTTATACCTGGGCTCTGTGGGTCAGCATGGAGTAACTCAGCACTGTGTCATTTAATCCAGAGAAGACCTCCGCTGGAACAAAGGATTGAGTGACTATTCGTGGGAAGGGACCTTATGGTTTGAGAAAGAAAATCAGGTGAATGGAGTTAAGGAACAGGAAAAGGCTTTAAAAATTGAGGTGAAAAGGCAGCTGGATGGAGCTAACCATTAGATTGCAACAGATATACAATGCTGAGCATTCTGACTGACTGCATCACCATGATGTATGGAGGGGCCAGTGCACAGCACCAGAAAAACATACCGAGGGTTGTAAACTCAGCTGGTTTCTATGGGCGTTAGCCTCACCACCATTGAGGGCATCTTGAAAACACACTGCTTCAAACAGGTGGCATCCATCATGAAGGAACCCTACCACCCAGGACTTGCCCTCTTCTCAATACTGCCATCATGCACGAGGTACAGAAACCTGAAGACAAACATTCAACATTTTAGGAATATCTTCTTCTCCACCATCAGATTTCTGAACAGACAATGAACCCATGAATATTACATCGCCGTGTTTACTCTCTTTATTTGCTACTTGCTTGTAATTTTCTAATATATATTTATTACTCCACCCTATAGGATATTTTATGTATTGCACTGTACTGCTGCAGCAGAGCAACAAATTTCATGACATATGTCAGTGATAGTCAACTGGAATTTATTTTTCATTCTGTTGGAGCCGTGTATTAAGGCTGTGTGTTGCTGGGTGGAAGTGGTCAATGGGGAGTTGTACAGGGTGTCCGTGGCTCTGTTGAACAGTAACGTAGCTCTGAGCCTAGGCTGGGGTTGAACACATTTCAATCCCAGTGCTTTGCCCAGCCGCTGCACTGAATGGGTTCTGCGAGTATGACTTTGCCCAAGTGGGAATATGGGATGCAGGACTGGAAAAGTAATGAGCACGGCAGCTATAGCTGATGTTAACAGTTGTGTTGGAATTCAATCCTCTCCAGACTACCTCGCTGGTCTCCTGTTTCCAAGGGATCTGCTTGGTAAATATTCATGTCTAAAATATTCAAAGGCACTGATTAATAAAAATCCCATCGAAATCCAACACACATAATTTATCGGAGGGATTTACACAGTGCAGACACTGTCTGTTTATTCTTTACTTCCGAGAATATCTTCGAGATTATCTTGGAGAATCAATGACAGCAAACCTGCCTTGAGATAAACACTCCATTTTCATGAAGATACGAAGCCCTTACCTTCACAAACCTTCCCTGCAGTGAGGCTGGCAGTCGCAGTAGATCCCTGATACCCTGCAACACAGTTGCACTGGTAGGAATCCAGTATGTTGTTGCAAGTTGCAAGTTGGTGACACGGAGAGGATTCACACTCGTCAATATCGGTGTGAACAGACAAAATCCTTCACAATCATAAACATTGTTTGCTCTCTGTTAAATATATCTCACGTTCTGTGGAACAAAGGTATGGCTCTGCTATTTCACATAAGGCAAGCTGGGGCCGATCTTTGGTAGGATACGAGTCCTTCCTTCAATCCTGTCCAGACTACCTTGCTCAACCCTTAGTTATGATTGCATTGATACTGCTTCCTACAATCATACAGAACTGCGAAATGTTATCGGCAAAGATGACTCTTTCTAAGATGGTGTCATCTTCATATGGTCCATCGCTGACTCTTCCTCTCCCTCTCAGTATCCCATCCTGTCACCGTGGATTACTCAGACCGTCACTGAACCACCTCCGAGTGGGTCACATTAGACTGTGCGAGAGTTTGGCAAACAAGAGTAGAATAGTAATCCAGCACGCCAGCTACAGCTGTCACCTCTAGTCATACCTGTCCCTGGACAATGCAGTACTCTGTCTCCTGTTCCTAATGGAACATGAGTGGTCAATGAAATTATTTCCCAAACTCTAAAATATAGAGTCACAGACTTGGCAAACACAGAAAAAGACCTTCTGACCCATCTCACCCATGCTGACCACAATGAGCTATTCCCATTTGCTTCTGAGTCTCTTTTCCCGTCTCATTTGAACAAATCATCAGATTTATCAAAGAAATTAATAGAGAAACTAATGATAACTATCCCACCTCCCCACAACGACTCCCCTGTGTAATTTGCACAGTACTAAGTCCATTAAATTCTTCATTAGTTATAGGCCTCTGCAGGAGATTTGTGGAGCACTGATATCTACAATAAGTAGGGATTTATTCACCATTTTCATGTTGAGACAAAGTCCTTACCTTCACAAACTTTCCCTGCCACGAGGTTGCTGGTCACAGGTAATTCCCGAAACCCTGTGCTGCAGTTACACTGGTGGGAGCCCATTGTGTTGATACAAGTTGCATGTTTGTGACAAGGTGAGGACTTGCATTCATCGATATCTGTGTGAACAGGGAAAATCTCTCTCAGCAGTAAAGATAGATTGCTCCCTTTTATACCTGGGCTCTGTGGGTCGGCATGGAGTAACTCAGCACTGTGTCGTTTAATCCAGAGAAGACCTCTGCTGGAGCAAAAGATTGAGTGACTATTCTTGCGAAGGGACCTTATGGTTTGAGAAAGAAAATCAGGTGAATAGAGTTAAGGAACAGGAAAAGGCTTTAAGAATTGAGGTGAAAAGGCAGCTGGATGGAGCTAATAGTTAGATTGCTACAGATATACAATGTTGAGCATTCTGACTGACTGCATCACCATCAAATATGGAGGGGCCAGTGCACAGCACCAGAAAAACATACCGAGGGTTGTACACTCAGCCGGTTTCTATGGGCGTTAGTCTCACCACCATTGAGGGCATCTTGAAAACACACTGCTTCAAACAGGTGGCATCCATCATGAAGGAACCCCGCCACCCAGGACATGCCCTCTTCTCAATACTGCCATCATGCACGAGGTACAGAAGCCTGAAGACAAACATTCAACATTTTCGGAATATCTTCTCCTCCACCATCAGATTTCCGAACAGACAATGAACCCATGAATATTACATCGCCATGTTTACTCTCTTTATTTGCTACTTGCTTGTAATTTTCTAATATGTATTTATTACTCCACCCTATAGGATATTTTATGTATTGCACTGTACTGCTGCAGCAGAGCAACAAATTTCATGACATATGTCAGTGATAGTCAACTGGAATTTATTTTTCATTCTGTTGGAGCCGTGTATTAAGGCTGTGTGTTGCTGGGGGGAAGTGGTCAATGGGGAGGTGTACAGGGTGTCCGTGACTCTGTTGAACAGTAACGTAGCTCTGAGCCTAGGCTGGGGTTGAACACATTTCAATCCCAGTGCTTTGCCCAGCCACTCCACTGAATGGGTTCTGCGAGTATGACTTTGCCCAAGTGGGAATATGGGATGCAGGACTGGAAAAGTAATGAGCACGGCAGCTATAGCTGATGTTAACAGTTGTGTTGGAATTCAATCCTCTCCAGACTACCTTGCTGGTCTCCTGTTTCCAAGGGATCTGCTTGATGAATAATTCATGTCCAAAATATTCAAAAACACTGATTAATAAAAATCCCATCGAAATCCAACACATACAATTTATCGGAGGGATTTACACAGTGCAGACACTGTCTGTTTATTCTTTACTTCCAAGAATATCTTCGGGATAATCTTGGAGAATTGATGACACCAAATCTGCCTTGAGATAAACACTCCATTTTCATGAAGATACGAAGCCCTTACCTTCACAAACCTTCCCTGCAGGGAGGTTGAGAGTCGCAGTAGATGCCTGATACCCTGCAACACAGTTGCACTGGTAGGAACCCAATGTGTTGTTGCAAGTTGCAAGTTGGTGACACGGAGAGGATTCACACTCGTCAATATCTGTGTGAACAGACAAAATCCTTCACAATCATAAACATTGTTTGCTCCCTGTTAAACATGTCTGGCATTCTGTGGGACAAAAGTATGGCTCTGCTATTTCACATAAGGCAAGCTGGGGCTGATCTTTGGTGGGATACAATTCCTTGCTTCAATCCTGTCCAGACTATCTTGCTCAACCCTTAGTTATGATTGCATTGATACTGCTTCTTTAAATCATACAGAACTGCGAAATGTTATCAGGATGGATGACTCTTTTCAAGATACACTCATCTTCATATGGTCCATCGCTGACTCTTCCCCTCGCTCTCAGGATCATGTCCCTGTTCCCAGGGATTACTCAGACTGTCACTGAACCACCTCCGAGAGGGTGACATTAGACTGTGCAAGAGTTTGGGAACCAAGACTAGAATAGTAATCAACACGCCAGCTACAGCTACCACTTCTAGTCACCCCTGTCCCTGGACAATGCAGTACTCTGTCTCCTGTTCCTAATGGAACATGACTGGTCAACGAATTCATTTCCCAAACTCTAAAATATAGAGTCACAAACTTGTCAAACACAGAAAAAGACCTTTTGGCCCATCTCATCCATGCTGACCACAATGAGCTATTCCCATTTGCTTGTGAGTCCCTTATCCCTTCTGAGTTGAACAAATCATCAGATTTATCAAAGAAATTAATAGTAAAAGTAATGATAGCTATCCCACCTCCCCAGAACGACTCCCCTGTATAATTTGCAGAGTATTGAGTCCATTAAATTCTTCTGAGGTTCTGAGCAAGGCCTGGGGAAAGAAGAAGGTATTTTTGAACAGGAAATTAATATATTTTGATCAAGATAACCCCCCAGTTGTCCTGGAGAAATGTAAGGAATATTCTGAAGCAATGTGAGTATTAAAGCAAACAAAGATTCGCCTCCAGACCCCGTACCCTGCTAAACTGCGAGTGTTTTATGAAGACAGGATGCAGCTGTGTCAGACAGTGAAAGAGGGGACTGCAGACATGAAGGACAGAGAGTTGCCTGTCAGCATGATCAAACCGAGGGAAAGCCTGGCTGAGCAGCTATCCCACTCTGCTTGGGAAATAGTGAGAGAATCGAGAAAGCAGGGGATGGGAGAAGGGCAAAGGAAGAATATCTGGAAGAGACTGTGAGTTTTCAGAAGACAGCCCTCACCCTCTCCAAAAGAGCCACAAGGTCTGACTAATTTCAAAAGTGTTGATAAGCTAAACAGAAGGAAAAATAGACGGTGCTATACTTATCTCCAGAAATACATATTACAATATGGAATTTATAATTACTCAATTATTTTATTTTTTATTCATTCATTCGCTCCTTTTTCCCCACCTAAATCAGAGTATATACATGGGAGGAATACACAGGGAAGTCTTTTCTGTGTAATGGACATAGATTTTTTCATTTACTTTTATGGGTACTGCAGTGGGGGCCCTCAGCTCACAGGTAGGAGAGGCTAGCCCCCACGGCTAGACGTTTCCTCTAGCTCAACCCAGGGTCATCTACTAGAGACCTCAGCCTTGGAATCACACCTTCATTACCATTCTTTTCATTCGTGTTTCTTGGTTCTTATTTGTTCAAGAAGTAGATCGATTAAGTTTTATTCTGCTAATTTCAATGATATACTGACAGATAAATACACATGGCAAAGGACAAAGTAAAATTCATTTCTTTTAATGTCAAAGGGCTGTTAAATCCAATCAAACGCCGTAAGATTCAGTCAAAAATGAAGAAAGAACAAGCCCATGTAGTATATTTACAGGAAACTCAGTTAAGTGATAATAAGCATGGAAAACTAAAAAGAATGGGCTTCACTAATTTGTTTTTCTCCTCATATAAACCAGGACATAGGGGAGGAGTTGCTATTGTCATCTCAAGCAAGCTAGATTTTGAAAAAGTATTCAAAATGGGAGATAAGGACGGCAGATATATTCTGGTAAGGGGGAATATAGGTGGAAATTCAGTTATTCTATTGAATATATACGCACCCCCAGGAAGTGATATTACTAATATTATGGTAACGGAAACAGAAGGTCTCTTGATATGTAGGGGAGATTTAAATTTACGTTTGTACAATTACAACCAAAGTTAGACTCTTCCAATAGAAAAACCTATGAAACAAAGTCCTTACATAAGAAAGTTAACACATGTTTTGAGGACGTTGGTCGAATTGATATATGGAGGGACCTTTTCCCCGACAGAAGGGATTACACTCATTACTCTGTCCCCCCATTCTGTATATACAAGATTAGACTATTTCATAACATTTGGAAAAGATAAAGATGAAATAAACGCCTGTGGAATTGGGACAATAGATGTAAGTGGCCATGCGCCTATATATTTATCTGTTGATTTTGACCAACAACCAAGGAATACTATTTGGAAACTAAATTCAAGTCTACTCAATGGTCCCTATTTTAAGAAACATATTTAAAAAAAATTGGTCTTTACTTAGAATTCAATGATATTGGAGAGGTTTCACCATATCTTCATAAAAGAAAAAAATAAAGAATAAAACAGAGGAATTACAAAATAAGCTGAAGGAACTAGAAAAAAAAACACAAATTGAGTTTGGCACAGGATACATTAGAGGATATTTTAAAAATTAGGAATGAAATTAATAGTTTGTCTACACAAGAAATCAGGAAAAATTTAATGTTTCTGAAACAGAGACACTATGAAAGTGGATCTAAATCTATGAAAATACTGGCATGGAAACAAAAAAAAAGGTAGCATAAAATACAATTCATAGAATTAGGGATCCAAGAACAAAAGTGATAAAAAAGAAACTAAGTGAAATTCAAGAAGCTTTTGAAGTGTTTTACGAAACATATATTCCAAAGTTGAGGGGGAAGCATAACCCAAAATGGACACCTTCCTGAATTCTCTAGAGTTACCCATTTTAAGCGAAGAACAAAATGGAACGATGACTGCTGACATAACTGAAGCTGAACTAAAAACTGCAATTAGCAGGCTTAAATTAAGCAAGTCACCAGGATCAGATGGATATACGGCAGAGTGGTGTAAAGAATTTAAAAATGAGTTAATTCCTGTTTTACTCCCCACATTGAACTGGGCTCTAAAAAAGGTGCAAATGCCACCCAGCTGGAAGGAGGTGATAGTCTCAACTACATCGAAAAAAGGCAAGGATAAAATGGATTGTGGGTCTTCTAGACCAATATCTGTTTTTAATGTGGATTATAGATTATCTCCCTCCATCATGGCCAAACAATTAGAAGAGTTTCTACCCACACTGATACATAATGAACAGACAGGTTTTATACAACAATGCCAAACACAAGACAATATATGAAGGACACTTCACATTATTGATCATATACAAAAAAATAAAATTGAAGCAATAGTGATCAGCGTGGACACTGAGAAGGTATTTAATTCGGTTAATTGGAACTTCCTTTACAGAGCTTTACATAGATTTGGTTTACATGACACAATTACTAAAACTATACAGGCATTATATGGCAATCCTACTGCTAGGATTAAAATCAATGGATATTTATCCAATAGTTTTACCCTAGAAAGGGGCACAAGACAGGGTTGTACATGGTCACCGCTACTCTTCACATTATATCTGCAACCATTAGTTTAAACATCAGACAAAATGAAGATATCAGAGGAATTACTATTAAAGGGACAGAGCATAAATTGGCCTGTTACGCAGATGATACTTTGATCTATCTAGGGCAACCAACATACTCTTTACCTAAATTGATGCAATCCTTTGAACAATATGGTCAATTATCAGGATACAAGATCAACATAGATAAAACCCAATTACTTTCATATAACTATAGCCCACCAAGAGAAATTGAAATTAGATATCCCTGGGAATGGTAAACAGAGTCTTGCAAATATTTGGGTGTCATTATGCCAAAAGATTTGGCAAAATTATCAGAATGCAATTATCCGCTTATGCGGTATATAAAAACAATTAAGGAAGATATAACAAGATGGAACCTAATTCCTTTTTTAAGTCTCAGTTCAAGGATTGAATCCATTAAAATGAATATATTGCCCAGACTATTATATCTCTTTCAGACCCTACCAATAGAGATTAACCAAAATTAATTCAATGAATGAAACAAAATGTTATCAAGATATATGTGGCAAGGTAAAAGGCCTAGAGTTTGTCTCAAAACTTTGCAATTAGCCAAGGAAAAGGGGGGATGGAGCCTACTTTCTATTAGAGATTACTATTTTGCAGCACAGTTGAGAGCTGTGAAATGCTGGTGCAACCCATCATATGACGCTAGATGGAAAAACATTGAGGAGAGGATACTTTCCATCCCCATACGGGCAATTTTGGCTGATAACAACCTGCAAAGGTACACAAATACTATTGATAACCCATGGGTGAAATGGACTCTTAAAATATGGAAAACTATTATAAAAGTATATAAACTAGAGGGGGATTTTGCAATTCTTAAATGGTGTGCATATGACTCGGGTTTTACGCTGAATAAACTGGATGCTAGATTTAAGGAGTGGACAGCTAAAGGAATAACAGTTCTTTGCAATATAATGAAAACACTGTTTAGTTTTGAAATGCTTAAAGAGAAACACTTATTAGAAAAACAAGACTTTTATCGGGATTTACAGATGCAACAGTATGCTAATAGGAGGGTTAAAAATGTAACCAAGTCAAGTAAATGTTTGATAGAGCTATTTAGAAAAGTATATAATTCAGATAATGGTAGTAGAATCATTTCAAGCATATATAAGGGTTTGTCAAATCTTAGAACACATTCGACTTCATACATTAAAACAAAATGAGAGAAGGAAGGAGGGATAATTATATCTGAGGAAGAATGGACAATAATATGGAGGCATCAATGGAAGTGTACCAGTTCACAGAAATGGAGGGAGTTTGGATGGAAAAAATTGATAAAATATTTTATTACACCTCCTCAGAAATCCCATTTTGATAGTAACCGCCCTGTTTGCTGGAGAAATTGTGGAAATCAAAATGCGAACCATTGTCATACTTTCTGGGATTGCCCCGTTATCAAAGGCTATTGGAGTGGGATACACAATGCCCTTCAAGACATCTCTAAATGTGAAATACCCTTAGAAAGTAAGACCATATGTTTTGGGTATATACCTCAAGAGTGGTTGAAAAGAGATGAATATTTAATGAATATACTGCTGGTGGCTGGTTACCAGGAAATAGTTATCACAGCAGAGCCCAACTTTAAATGCATGGATGGAAATTACAATGGATGTTTACAAAATGGAGAAGACAACAGCATCTGTTAGTCATAAGTTGGAACAATTTGATTCATACTGGGAAAAATGGTTTAACTACATAACACCTCATAGGTCTGATTTTATTCTCACAAATCAATGAATATGTTGTAAAAACAAAAAAATCTACTTCTACATAGTTTTCTCCTTTAGCTTGTTCATTCTTTCATCTCCTTTCTATACCTCAGACAAATATGATGTGGATGTTTGTGGCAAATATGAATATATAATCTATATGTACAGTGTCTGAAGTACATCTTATGGAAATGTTTGTTCAATGATGAACTTCCATAAAAAATAAATTGCAAAAAATAACGAATAATAATCATAACAGAATCAATGAAAGATGCCCAACTAGGGCGGTCACCCAGAGTGCAGAAGACAATAAACTCTGCTAATAGAAACAGGAATAATAATAATAATAAATAAGCAATAACTATCGACAACATGAGATGAGGAGTCTTTGAATCTGGTTCTGGGAACATGTCAATGATGATGCAAGTGAAGTTTTGTGACGTTATTTCCTTTGGTTCAAGAGCCTGCTGGTTTAGCGGTAGTAGCTGTTCCTGAACCTAGTGGTGTGAGTCCAGAGGCTCTTGAACCAAAGGCAATAATTTCTGTCAGTAGATGAATCACAGTGTTGTATATGCTGACATATATGTACTTTGATAATAAATTTACTTTGACTTTGATTATGATGTTGATCGATGTGGGAATTTAGGATTCCGGACTTAAGCAGTAATGACCATGGTAACTAAAACTGTTAACCAGCTTGGATGTGGTCCTAAAGGTTGTGTTGATGGTGGTTTCTTGTTTTCAAACGATCTGTCTGGTCAATATAGGTAGATGGAGCTAACAAATTGCTACAGATGTACAACAGAGAGCATTCTGACTGACTGCATCACCATCAAGTATGGAGGGGCCAGTGCACAGCACCAGAAAAACATACTGAGGGTTGTAAACTCAGCCGGTTTCTATGGGCGTTAGTCTCACCACCATTTAGGGCATCTTGAAAACACACTGCTTCAAACAGGTGGCATCCATCATGAAGGAACCCCACCACCCAGGACATGCCCTCTTCTCAATACTGCCATCATGCATGAGGTACAGAAGCCTGAAGACAAACATTCAACTTTTTAGGAATATCTCCCCCTCCTCCATCAGTTTTCAGAACAGACAATGAACCCATGAATATTACCACACTTGTTTTGCTCTCTTTATTTACTACTTAATTAATTTTTGAATATGTATTTCTGACCAATTTATAGTACGTTTCATATATCGCACTGTACTGCTTCAGCAAAGCAACAAATTTCACAACATACCTCGGTGATCATAAACCTGATTCTGATTTCTGTTTGTGTTGGAGCCGTCTCCTGAGGCAATAAATTCCACAGATTCACCACCCTCTGCTAAAAAATTCAAGCGACTACAGCAGGGGTCCCCAACCTTTTTTGCTCTGTGGACCGGTTTAATATTGACAATATTCTTGTGGACCGGCTGACCGGCAGGGTGTGGTGTTAAACACGACCGGAATATAGGTGATAAATCAACTATGAGTCACTTACAAGTGGCTAATACACTCAATTTCGTTTCTAAGGGGGTTTGTCTAATGAACTTAATATTAAGCACACAGTGCATATTTTCCTCACATCAATATAGTGATAAGTGAATTATAACAGTGGTCCCAAACCTCCGGGCCGCGGACCAATACATTGCCGTGAAGAATTCAGCGGTTCAGTGGTAGCCGGAATTCACCCAGCACATCTTTAAGAAAAAAGCCGAAATAAACAAGCCGATTGTGTTGCCTCTGATCTGGGCCGGCATCAATTAGCTTGTTTATTTCGGCTTTTTCTTAAAGATGTGCTGGGTGTGTTCCGGCTACCGCTGTTCCACTGCATTCTTTGCGGTCCGGAGGTTGGGGACCACTGAATTATAAGTCACTTATAAGTCAATAGCATCATAACATTTTAAGTAACGTTTGGATATTAAACACACAGCGCATACTGTCCTCGTGTGAACATATTAAATCATTGCAACACACCAATATCGCTGAATCAGTGGGAGCCCTGGGCTTGTTTTCCTGCAACAACATGCAACAACAACAACATATCGAGGGTTGATGGGAGACAGCGATACTCGAATGGGTTCCTTATGTCCACTCTATTTGGCAATTTATTTTTCGTTGCATTCATTGTAGAAAACTCCACTTCACAGCAATATGATGTTGGAAATGGAAGCAATGTTTTCAGTGCTTTCGTGGCTATCTCAGGATATTCAGCCTTGACTTTGATCCAGAATGCTGGCAGAGATGTTATGTCAAACATATTTTTCAGCCCACCGTCATTTACAAGCTCGAGGAGTTGATCTTTTTCCCACGCTGACATGGGAGATCACCGGAAACATTCACAAATGGGTCACGGACCCATTCCTTTGCACGTCTTGGGTCACTGATGACCTCGCGTGCGTTAAAGTTCAACAGTGGGCGTGACAGGGTATGAGGAAAGGTGCAGCTGACTCATATCGTTTCATATCGCCAAATCATATTGTTTCCTCGCAGCCCGGTATCACGTGCTTTGCGGCCCAGTGGTTGGGGAGCACTGGACTACAGGCCTAGAATCATCAAATGCTCCTCATATGTTAATCGTGTCATTCGTGGGATCATTCTCTGGACCCCCTCCATTGCCAGAACATCTTTTCTTAGATAAGGGGCCCAAATCCGTTCTGACCAATGCCTTCTCAAGCCTCAGCATTACCTTCTTGCTTTCATATTCTAGTCCTCTCTTTTATTCAGCATTAATAACCAGAGCTGTCCAAAGATCTAAAACCCCCACTTTTTTTTTGCCTTACCTCATCTTTAATATTTCCTCTCAAAGCAGCAGCAGCCATGAGATTATTCTTTAATTTTAGGATATGCCCCAACACTGCGACATATTTCTCGCCAACTATTAGTGACAGAAAATCACTGTTTTTTGAACACAAACACACACAACTGATGCTTCAGCAGAATCCGGTTAATTAGGGAAGCCATTTTTGGGACAACTCTTAAAGAACAAAAACTAAATTGAGAAAATAGCCTCATTTTCTTTCAGCATTTGGGACAACTATGCTGCTTAATTGGAGTAGGAGCTTTTCCAAACAGTTTCTAACTAGTGTGATTCACGTCCACTTGCATGGCCGTTAGACACTGCGCTATGCTTAGAGCAATCAGCCTTTAAGTAGCGTCAGTTACATGTGTTTGTGTTCAAAATGCAGTGACTTTTGTCATTGAAAGCTGGCAAGAAATTAGCAGCAGAATTCGGAACTGTTTTGCTCAATGGAGTTTCAACCGTTCCGACTTGAAGATACCAGACATGGCCAAGAGTGAAAATGAAACCATATCACTACTTCAACAAATTAGGAATTACAAAGGTATGGACAATCATTATGAATATTATCAATAAAAATGAAGAATTGGAGGATGCAATTGTCCAAAGTAATCTGTAAAAGCAGTCTGTTGTCTGTACTACAAACGTTTGTAGCTGTCTGCACTGATTTTGTTCATTTACAGCCAATCAGAAGTACACAGCAGATTAATTCCTCTGTTGATAACTATTAAGAATTAATACACAGTTTTATAGTACTCTAGTAGTACTGGCGGTGTACTAATTAGGTCTGCATTTCATTTAAATACGTAAATTGTTAGTTAAATGATGTTTGACATTTTAATAATTTTTAATATTTCCATGACAACCATTGATTGGACCAAAATGTGCTGGTCTTGATGCGTCCCAATTATCAAGAAACAATTGTATTTAAAAACTCTGCCCTCAGCAGAGTTTAGCGTCCAATATACACACACGTATGCATGATTGACACTAGTTAGAAATTGTTCGGCAACCGTCTCCTGCCCCAAATAAGCTGCATGGTGTCCAAAGTAACTGAAGGGATTCTTGGCAATGTTCACAATTAGTTTTTGTTTTTTCAGCGTTCTCCCAAATAAGCGGCTGCCCCAATTAACTGATGGCCCAATTAATTAGAATCCACTGTATTTAATGTATGTTTTTCTTGTGAATGACTCTTACATCATGCTATGTGCCTGTGATGCTGCTGCAGGTAAGACCGTAAGATCAAAAGACATAGGAGCAGAATTAGGCCATTTGGCCCATCTGGTAAGTTTTACATTGTACTAGAGCATACATCTATTTGTGCATATTACAATAAACTGAACTTTGACTTTGACCTTGACCATCCTGGAGATTGGCAATTTGATCTTTATTCTATGTCACAGTTATTTATGGTAATTACCTTCACAGCTCCTCCTTCCACTGGAGCCAGCCTTCTCAGTCGACTGAAAACCTGTGCTGCAAATACACTTGAATGAACCATCTGTGTTCTGACAAGTTGCTTCATGGGCACACGGAGTGGAAGTACATTCATCGATATCTGTGCAGACGGAGAAACATTTCAGGGATCTTTCAACTACACATTAGGGTCCCTTCGTTCTTCAATATTCCCTAGTGTCCTACCATTCATGGTATATACCCAACCTTCAAGGTCTCCACCCTCACACTTATCAGAGTTAACTTTCATCGACCACTACCGTGCCCAGACTTCTGTACAAACTCCTTACAGAATACACTGGAATTGAACTCCAAACTCTGAAACCCCGAACTGTAATAGCGTCGCACTAACCGCTACTCTACCGTAGCGCCCCCTAGAGTCATGGAAAAGTACAGCACAGAAGAAGCATCAGCCCATCTCGTCAATGCCATCAACCTGCACCGGTAACACTCCATAACCCTGCTATCCATGTACCTATCCAAACTTCAGGTGCTGACAACTCCTTCCACACTCTCACAACCCTCTGAGCGATGAAGATCCCCTCATCTTTCTCTGTTTGGAGACCCATCCAACCTCAGTGGAAAAATCCTGTTTGCATTTTCCCTATCTACAATGTACCCCTCGTAATTTTGTTTCATTCACAGTCGCTAACATAGTGGTCGCCAACCAGTCGATCGCTACCTAACACATTCATAACCAACAATTCAGATCTCGAAAATCATTCTTGATTTCATAGTTATTTAAATTCCTCACCTTCACAGTCCTGATTGACTGTGTTGTACCCTTGCTTGCATTGACACTTGTAAGAGCCAGCTGTGTTCCAACACCTTTTGCGAGGTCCACATATAGTAACATTTTTACATTCATCGATATCTGTGTAAGGAGGAAAAATTCTTTACAATCGTAAACATTTTGCTGTCCATTACAAGTGGATTCTACTGTAGTTGATGGAATTTAGAAAATAACATCAGGGATGCCACGGTAATGTAGCGGTCAGCACAACGTTATTACAACTCAGGCTATTCCGAAGTTCAGAGATCAATTCCGACACTGTCTGTGAGGGACTTGTACATTCTCCCCACGAGTGTGTGGATTTCCTCCAAGTGTTGTGGTTTCCTCCCAATGTCCAAAGATGTACTGGTTGGTAGGCTAATTGGTTATTGTAAACTGTCCTGTGATTAGGGTAGAGTTAGATAGGTGGGTTGCTGCAGTGTGGCTCATTGGATCAGAAGGCCTGTTCCATGCTATATCACTAAATAAATAAATAATATTAAAGTTGACTTTTGTAGCGATATGATTTTTAAAAAGTGCCAGATTTTCTTCAAAACCATTTGGTTCATACATACCCTTCATAGAAGGCCACCCACTGTCTTCACTGGTCGATGTGTCAAGTCCAGACCCATTAATGTGCTTGACATATACATTTCGATCCCATCTTCACACCAGGGACACCCCCCTGAATATTGTGCAACACTACCATCACATTAAATCAACCGGTTAAAAAGGCCTCTGGTGTTTTGGCCTTCATTAGTTGAGGATTTGTGTTCAAGAGCAGAGACCCGCATGGTAGTTTGCCTCCCTGGTGCCAGGGTCCGGGATATTTCTGATCGTGTCCAAGATATCCTGAAGTGGGAGGGTGAGGAGCCAGAGGTCATGGTATGTATAGGTACCAATGACATAGGTAGGAAAAGGGATGAGGTCCTGAAAGGAGCATATAGGGAGCTAGGAAGGGAGTTGAGAAAAAGGACCGCAAAGGTAGTAATCTCGGGATTACTGCCTGTGCCATGCGACAGTGAGAGTAGGAATGCGATGAGGTGGAGGGTAAATGCGTGGCTGAGGGATTGGAGCAGGGGGCAGGGATTCAAGTTTTTGGATCATTGGGACCTCTTTTGGTGCAGGCGTGACCTGTACAAAAAGGACAGGTTACACTTGAATCCTAGGGGGACCAATATCCTGGCAGGGAGATTAGCGAGGGCTACTGAGGTGACTTTAAACTAGAATGGTTGGGGGGTGGGAATCAAATTAAAGAGGCTGGGCGTGAGGAGGTTAGTTCACAACAGGGGGATGGGAACCAGTGCAGGGAGACAGAGGGGTGTAAAGTGAGGGTAGAAACAAAAAGTACTAAGGAGAAAAGTAAAAGTGGCAGGCCGACAAATCCAGGGCAAGCATTAAAAAGGGCCACTTTTCAACATAATTGTATAAGGGCTAAGAGAGTTGTAAAAGAGCGCCTGAAGGCTTTGTGTGTCAATGCAAAGAGCATTCGTAATAAGGTGGATGAATTGAAAGTGCAGATTGTTATTAATGATTATGATATAGTTGGGATCACAGAGACATGGCTCCAGGGTGACCAAGGATGGGAGCTCAACGTTCAGGGATATTCAATATTCAGGAGGGAAAGACATGAAGGAAGGGGAGGTGGGGTGGCGTTGCTGGTTAAAGAAGAGATTAACGCAATAGAAAGGAAGGACATAAGCCGGGAAGATGTGGAATCGATATGGGTAGAGCTGCGTAACACTAAGGGGCAGAAGATGCTGGTGGGAGCTGTGTACAGGCCACCTAACAGTAGTAGTGAGGTCGGAGATGGTATTAAACAGGAAATTAGAAATGTGTGCAATAAAGGAACAGCAGTTATAATGGGTGACTTCAATCTACATGTAGATTGGGTGAACCAAATTGGTAAAGGTGTTGAGGAAGAGGATTTCTTGGAATGTATGCGGGATGGTTTTTTGAACCAACATGTCGAGGAACCAACTGGAGAGCAGGCTATTCTGGACTGGGTTTTGAGCAATGAGGAAGGGTTAATTAGCAATCTTGTCGTGAGAGGCCCCTTGGGTAAGAGTGACCATAATATGGTGGAATTCTTCATTAAGATGGAGAGTGACATAGTTAATTCAGAAACAAAGGTTCTGAACTTAAAGAGGGGTAACTTTGAAGGTATGAGACGTGAATTAGCTAAGATAGACTGGCAAATGGCACTTAAAGGATTGACGGTGGATA
The DNA here is from genome assembly GCF_963921235.1 of Mobula hypostoma. Taxonomy (NCBI): domain Eukaryota; kingdom Metazoa; phylum Chordata; class Chondrichthyes; order Myliobatiformes; family Myliobatidae; genus Mobula; species Mobula hypostoma. The sequence continues at coordinate 22,436,408 of NC_086125.1, forward strand.
TGCAATGGCAAGCATTTAAAGATTGCATGGATGAACTACAACAATTGTTCATCCCAGTTTGGCAAAAGAATAAATCAAGGAAGGTAGTGCACCCGTGGCTGACAAGAGAAATTAGGGATAGTATCAATTCCAAAGAAGAAGCATACAAATTAGCCAGAGAAAGTCGCTCACCTGAGGACTGGGAGAAATTCAGAGTTCAGCAGAGGAGGACAAAGGGTTTAATTAGGAAGGGGAAAAAAGATTATGAGAGAAAACTGGCAGGGAACATAAAAACGGACTGTAAAAGCTTTTATAGATATGTAAAAAGGAAAAGACTGGTAAAGACAAATGTAGGTCCCCTACAGACAGAAACAGGTGAATTGATTATGGGGAGCAAGGACATGGCAGACCAATTGAATAATTACTTTGGTTCTGTCTTCACTAAGGAGGACATAAATAATCTTCCAGAAATAGTAGGGGACAGAGGGTCCAGTGAGATGGAGGAACTGAGCGAAATACATGTTAGTAGGGAAGTGGTGTTAGGTAAATTGAAGGGATTGAAGGCAGATAAATCCCCAGGGCCAGATGGTCTGCATCCTAGAGTGCTTAAGGACGTAGCCCAAGAAATAATGGATGCATTAGTGATAATTTTTCAAAACTCGTTAGATTCTGGACTAGTTCCTGAGGATTGGAGGGTGGCTAATGTAACCCCACTTTTTAAAAAAGGAGGGAGAGAGAAACCGGGGAATTATAGACCGGTTAGCCTAACGTCGGTGGTGGGGAAACTGCTGGAGTCAGTTATCAAAGATGTGATAACAGCACATTTGGAAAGCGGTGAAATGATCGGACAAAGTCAGCATGGATTTGTGAAAGGAAAATCATGTCTGACGAATCTCATAGAATTTTTTGAGGATGTAACTAGTAGAGTGGATAGGGGAGAACCAGTGGATGTGGTATATTTGGATTTTCAAAAGGCTTTTGACAAGGTCCCACACAGGAGATTAGTGTGCAAACTTAAAGCACATGGTATTGGGGGTAATGTGGATGGAGAATTGGTTAGCAGACAGGAAGCAAAGAGTGGGAATAAACGGGACCTTTTCAGAATGGCAGGCGGTGACTAGTGGGGTACCGCAAGGCTCAGTGCTGGGACCCCAGTTGTTTACAATATATATTAATGACTTGGATGAGGGAATTAAATGCAGCATCTCCAAGTTTGCGGATGACACGAAGCTAGGTGGCAGTGTTAGCTGTGAGGAGGATGCTAAGAGGATGCAGAGTGACTTGGATAGGTTGGGTGAGTGGGCAAATTCATGGCAGATGCAATTTAATGTGGATAAATGTGAAGTTATCCACTTTGGTGGCAAAAATAGGAAAACAGATTATTATCTGAATGGTGGCTGATTAGGAAAAGGGGAGGTGCAACGAGACCTGGGTGTCATTATACACCAGTCATTGAAAGTGGGCATGCAGGTACAGCAGGCGGTGAAAAAGGCGAATGGTATGCTGGCATTTATAGCGAGACAGTTCGAGTACAGGAGCAGGGAGGTACTACTGCAGTTGTACAAGGCCTTGGTGAGACCACACCTGGAGTATTGTGTGCAGTTTTGGTCCCCTAATCTGAGGAAAGACATCCTTGCCATAGAGGGAGTACAAAGAAGGTTCACCAGATTGATTCCTGGGATGGCAGGACTTTCATATGAAGGAAGACTGGATGAACTGGGCTTGTACTCGTTGGAATTTAGAAGATTGAGGGGGGATCTAATTGAAAGGTATAAAATCCTAAAGGGATTGGACAGGCTAGATGCAGGAAGATTGTTCCCGATGTTGGGGAAGTCCAGAACAAGGGGTCACAGTTTGAGGATAAAGGGGAAACCTTTTAGGACCGAGATTAGGAAAAACTTCTTCACACAGAGAGTGGTGAATCTGTGGAATTCTCTGCCACAGGAAACAGTTGAGGCCAGTTCATTGGCTATATTTAAGAGGGAGTTAGATATGGCCCTTGTGGCTATGGGGATCAGGGGGTATGGAGGGAAGGCTGGGGCGGGGTTCTGAGTTGGATGATCAGCCATGATCATAATAAATGGCGGTGCAGGCTCGAAGGGCCGAATGGCCTACTCCTGCACCTATTTTCTATGTTTCTATGTTAAGAGCTGTGAGGAAATATTGCAGCTCTATAAAACTCTAGTTACACCATATTTCACAATTATCCATACTGGAATTTATTTATTTACCGGAGAGGAACTCAGAGGGATCAATATACAGTGCTGTGCATTCAGAGATGCCCTTCTACACACCATTGTTGTAACACATGGTTATTTGAGTTACTGTCGCCTTCCTATCAGCTTGAACCAGTCTGGCCATTCTCCTTTGACCTTTCTGTTGTGTATTTAATATCTCAGAAATAATTGAGTAATATTGTAAATATATTGTTTGAGTAAGTGTTCTGGTTCATTTAAACAAAACTAAATGTACATGAGTTATCCCTGGCTCTGGCTCTGTGGTTTTGCTTTTAATTCGTTTTGTGTTTTGGAGTTACAAAACATAACACTTTCTCATTACAAGGTGTTTTCACTCACAGAACTGCTGTTCACTGGATGTTCTAGAGTCTGTCGTGTGTGAAAATCCCAGGAGATCAGCAGGTCCTAAGATACTCAACCCACCCTGTCTGGCACCAACAACCATTCCACAGCCAAAGTCACTTACATCACATTTCTACCCCATCCTGATCTTTGGTCTGAACAACAATTGAACCCTTTGCCCATGTCTGCATGCTTTTGTGCATTGAGTTGCTGCCACATGATTGGCTGATTGGACATTTGCATTAATGAGCAGGGGTACATGTGTACCTAATAAAGTGGGCACCAAATGTACATTCATTGAAACCATTAATTGAACTGTATCACCCATTTAAACCTCAACCAAACTCAGTCACCTGAGGGAATTTAAAACTCACCGAAACATTTGTTTTGTGATGGTTTAAATCGATGACCTGGCTGACACTTGTGATTTTGGGACAGAATGTCTTGGAACATACCACAGCACAAGATAACTAGAAGAATGAAAATGAAGCAGTTAGACTTTGGTTCTGTCATTTTTACTCCTTCCCTCCTGGAACACAACACCCCAATACTGAACATAGCCAGAGATGATGACAACTGTGGGACGGTGAGAGAGTTAATAGCCCCACCTCCTGAGATGGGCAAAATCAGACTTTGGATTGATGGCATTGATCACAGGAGTGTCTGTGCTTTGTTCTCAGTGACCAAAATCCAGCCACCAGTATTGACTTCTGACACTGGTCTCCAAAGCTCATGTGACTCCACATCACCTGTTGAAGTTATCTGCACTGGTTCAGGAGGCTGATGGTTAAGGGTAATAACTTCCTGAACCTAGTGGTGTGAGAAGCAAGTTTTGCCTTCTTTTGTATTTTGATTGTTTGTTAGTCTTTGTTTATGTAGAGTTTTATATAAATTTTACTGTATTGCTTTATTTCCTTGTAAATGTCTTCAAAAATGAATCTCAGAATAGTACATGGTAACTTACCATATGATAATAAATTTATTTTGAACTTTGAAGTGATAAATATTAACTAATATCCAAACAAGGTGTTATGAGATAGTATTCGTGAGTTCATGGACATTTCAGAAATCTGATGACAGGACTGATGGCAGCTGTTTGGAAAACATTGAGTGTGGGTCTTCAAGCTCTGTACTGCTTTGTTGATGGGACTATTGAGAAGAGGAAAAGTCCTGGATGGTGAGATACAGGAGCCTTAGGTCTCAATAACTGTTCAGGAACAGTTATTACCCAACAACCATCAATCTCCTGAACTACCATGGATAACTTCACTCTCCTCAATGATGAACTGATTCCACAACCTATCGATTCACTTTCAGGAAGTCTACGTCTCATGTACTCTGTATTATATATTTACTTTTTCTTATTGACATGATTTGAACTCTTTTGCAGATTGCTTGTTTGTCAGTCTTTATTATTTTATAATGTTTAATAAATTCTATAGTATTTATTTATGTTCCAGTTTTTGCCTGCAAGAAAATGATTTCCAAAGTAGTATATGGTGACATATACTTATTTTGATAATAAGTTTACTTTGAGCTTAAGATTTCCAGTTTAAGTGTAATTTTCTCTCAACCATCAACAATGGAACTAATTATTTTCCATCCCATCCCTCCAAAAGATGAACTCCAATGATTGGAGTGCTGCACCATTGGAATTCCCAGCAAATTCCACAGCATCAACATCAACACAACATATCCTGGGCCCAATACATTGATGCAGTCATGAGGAAGGGACATCAGTTGCTACACCTTGTTAGGAATTTCTATGGAGGAGAGTGGTCCGATGGGTTGCATCACCACCCAGGATCAAAAGAGTCAGTAGACTCAGCCAGTTCCATCACAGACACCACCCTCCCATCATCAAGGACATCTACAAAAGACAACGCCTCAAAAGGCAGCATTCATCATTTGGGACCTACCCCCTTCTCATTACTACCATTAGAGAAATGGTGAAGATGCACACTCAACATTTTACGGAACAGCTTCTTCTCCACTATCTTCAGATTTCTGAATGGCCCAAGAACCAATGAACACTACCTCATTAGTCCTTCTGTTTGTACCATGCATCTATTTTATAATTTATCGTAATTTTATGTCTGCTCTATAATGCTGACATAAAGCACGAATTTCATGTTATAGAAGACAGTGATAATGAATCTGGGTCTGATCCTTTTGTGCCAGTTTCCCAAGGACTCAATGCCTTGATTTTGCAAATACTTAGAGTATCTATTTGCACGTTAAATATTCCTAATGATCCAGCCTTCACCATCCTTGGTGAATTCAGAGCTCCAGAGATTTACTGTCCTCAGGGAAGAAATTTTTGTGCATCACAACATGCCATCACTGGGGGTAAATTAGGTTACCCTGGAATTTGGAAAGAAAGATTTGGAATTCCTCTCCCCGAGACAGAAACAGATAAGGGCTGAGAGTTGCAAGACAAGGGTCAGTCATTTTCCTTGTAACTAAAATACGAGAAAATCTGCAGATGCTGGAAATCCAAGCAACACACACAAAATGCTGGAGGAACTCAGCAGCCAGGCAGCATCTGTGGAAAAGAGTAAACAGTCAATGTTTTGAGCCAAGACTCTCCAATAGGATTGGAAAGGAAGGGGAGAAGTCTTAGTGAGAAGTTGGGGAAAGGGGAGAAACAAGTACAAGGTGGCAGGTGATAGATGAAACCGTAAGAAGGGGAGGAGGTGAAGTAAAGAGCTGAGAAGTTGATTGGTGAAGGAGATAAAGGGTCGCAGAAGGGGGAATCTGACAGGAGAGGACAGAAGACCATGGAAGAAAAAGAAGGAGGAGAAACACCAGAGGGAGGTGATGGGCAGCTAAGGAGATAAGGGGAGAGATGGAAACAGGGAATGGGGTATAGAGAATGGTGAAGGAAGGGTGGGGGGAACAATTGCCGGAAGTTCAAAAAATCAATGTTCACACCATCAGGTTGGAGGTTACCCCGATGGAATATAAGATGTTGTTCTTCCAACCTGAATGTGGCCTCATCATGGCAGTAGAGGAGACCATGAACTGACATGTCAGAATGGGATTGGGCATGCAATCCAGAATTGAATTGGGTGGCCACCGGAAGATCATATTTTGTGGCAAATGGATCAAGGGTGCTCAGTGAAGTGTTCTCCCAGTCTACGTCGGGTCTCATGAATACGCAGGACACAGGGAGCACTGGATACAGTACGTGACCCCGGCAGACTCACAGGAGAAGTATCACCTCACCTGGAAAGACTGTTAGTGGCTCTGAATAATAGCGAGAGAGGAGGTGTAGGGGAAGGTGTGACACTTGTTCTACTTACAAGGATAAGTACCAGGGGTGGAGATCATTGGAGGGGGGATGAGTGGACAAGGGAGTCAAGTAGGGAGTAATCCCTGTGGAAAGAGGAAACTGGTGGAGGGGGGGAAGGTGTGCTTGGTGATGGGATCCCATTGGAGATGGCAGAAGTTACGAAGGTTATGTGCTGGAAGTGGAGGCTAGTGGGGTGGTAGGTGAGGAACTCTATCCCTGGTGTAGCAGAAGGAGGATGGGGTGAGGGCAGACGTGTGCAAAATGAAAGAAATGAGGGTGTGGGCAGCATAAATGGTGATGGAAGGGACGTCCCTTTCTCTGAAGAAAGAGGATATTTCAGTTGCCTCATAAGCAACTTCCCCCAACTTCTCACCCTGACTTCTCTCCTTCCGTTCCAATCCTATTGAAAAGCCTCAGCCTGAGAATGGGTGCAGGATGCAGCACCAATGCAGTCGTCAATGTAGTGTAAGAAGAATTTGGAGGATGATGCTTGTGTAGGCTTGGAACATGGACTGTTCCACGTAGCCGATCAAAAGGCTGGCATTTCTGGGTCACCTGTGAGCGCCCATGGCTGCATCTTTAGTTTGAGGGAAGTGGAATTAACCAAAGGATAAATTATTGAGGGCAAGAACCGGTTCTGGAAGACAGAGGAGAGTGGTGGGAAGGGAAGTGTTTGGGTCTGTTGTCCAGAAAGAAGCAGAGAGCTTTAAGGTCCTCCTGAAGGGTGATGGAGATGTATTGGGAATGGACACTCATGGTGAAAATGAGACTATCAGGGTCGGGGAACTTAAAGTCATTGAAAAGATCAAGAGTGTGTGAAGTGTCACGGACGTAAGTTGAAAGGGACTGAACCATGGGCACAAAACAAAGTTGAGGTATGCAGCCACAAGTTCAGTGGGACAGGAACTGGCAGAAACAATGGGTCTACCTGGACAGTCAGGTTTATGGACTTTGGGAAGGAGGTAGAAACGGGAGGTGCGGGGTAAGGGAACTCTCAGGTTGGTGGCAGTGGGTCGGAGATCCTCAGAGTCGATAAGGTCAGCAATGGCGCACGAGACAATGGCCTGGTGCTCCTTAGTGGGGTCCTGTTCAAGGGGCAAGTAAGAGGAGGTGTCTGAGAGTTGCTGCCTGGCCTCAGCAAGGTAGAGGTCAATCTGCCAGACTACTACAACACCCCACTTATCTGCGGGCTTGATGGTGAGGTGGGGTTTAGTGCGGAGAGAGTGGAGGGTTACACGTTCAGAGGGACTGAGGTTAGAATTGTAGAGATGAGTGTTAGTCAATATGGCGTATGTCCCATTGGCAGTTAGAGATCAAAAGCCCCAGAGCAGAGTGTCCAGGAAGAGAAGGAGGGTTGAAGACAGGAGAAGGGGTCATCGGTGCAGGCTGAAGAGTCCTTGCCAAAGAAGTAGGGACAGTGATGGCGACAATGGAAGAAGAGCTCGGCTTCACTGTGGGCATGGCGGGTGCAGGGGCACAAAGGTGAGGCTCTTACTGAGGGCAGGACGTTCCACCTCAGAGAGGGGAAGGTCAGAGAGAATTGAGAATATCCGGTATGGACGAGAACTGTGATCAGAGAAGGGAAGAAGTTTGGTAGTACCTGAGGAGGGAGGAGGGTTGGGGTGTTCTGTTATCACCTCACTGTTCCAACTCATTGCCTGTAAGACACCACTAAATGTCTCTAGCAGTAAGGAGAAAGTAGGCATTCTGATGGAAGAGGGAAGAAGACGAAGGCCCACAGCACAATACGGGTCCTTCAGCCCACAATGCTGTGCTGAACACGTACTTACTTTAGAAATTACTTAGGGTTACCCATGGCTATTTTTCTAAGCTCCATGTACCTATCCAGGAATCTGTTTAAAGACCCTATTGTATCAGCCTCCACTACCATTGCTGGCAGCCCATTCCATGCACTTACCACTCTCTGCCTAAAAAATTTACCCCTGACATCTCCTCTGTAACTACTTCCAAACACCTTAAAACTATGCCCTCTTGCGATAGCCATTTCAGCCCTGGGAAAAAGCCTCTGACTATCCACGCAATCAATGCCTCTCATCATCTTGTACACCTCTATCAGGTCACCTCTCATTCTCTGTTGCTCCAAGGATGAAAGGCTGAGTTCACTCAACCTATTCTCATAAGGCATGCTTCTCAACCCAGGCAACATCCTTGTAAATCTCCTCTGCACCCTTTCTATAGTTTCCACATCCTTCCTGTTGTGAGGTGACCAGAACTGAGCACAGTACTCCAAGTGGGGTCTGACCAGGGTCCTATATATCTGTAACATTACCTCTTGGCTCTTAAACTCAATCCCATGGTTGATGAAGGCCAATATACCATATGCCTTCCTAACCACAGAGTCAACCTGCGCAGCAGCTTTGAGTGTCCTATGGACTCAGGCCCCAAGATCCCTCTGATCCTCTACACTGCCAAGAGTCTTACCATTAATACTATATTCTGCTATTGTAGAATACCAAAATTAACCACCTCACACTTATTCGGGTTGAACTCCATCTGCCACTTCTCAGCCCAGTTTTACATCTATCGATGTCCTGCTGTAACCTCTGACAGCCCTCCATGCTATCCACAGCACCTCCGGCCTTTGTGTCATCAGCAAATTTATTAACCCATCCCTCCACTTTTTCATCCAGGTCATTTATAGAAATCACGAAGAGAAGGGGTCCCAGAACAGATCCCTGAGGCACACCACTGGTCACTGAACTCCCTGCAGAATATGATCCATCTACAACCACTCTTTTCGTTCTGTGGGCACGCCAATGCTGGATCCACAAAGCAAGGTCCCCTTGGATCCCATGCCTCCTTGCTTTCTCAATAAGCCTGGCATGGGGTACCTTATCACATGCCTTGCTGAAATCCATATACACTACATCTACTACTCTACCTTCATCAATGTGTTTAGTCACATCCTCAAAAAATTCAATCAGGCTTGTAAGGCATGACCTGCCTTTGATAAGACAGGCTGAATATTCCAAATCATATTATGCCTTTCCAAATGTTCATAAATCCTGCCTCTCAGGATCTTTTCCATCAACTTACCAACCACTGAAGTAAGACTCACTGGTCTATAATTTCTTGAGCTATCTCTCCTCCCTTTCTTGAATAAGGGAACAACATCTGCAACCTTCCAATCCACCAGAACCTCTCCCATTCCCATTGATAATGCAAAGATCATTGCCAGAGAATCAGCAATTTCCTCCCTCACCTCCCACATCTGGGGTACATCTCATCTGGTCCCGGTGACTTATCCAACTTGATGCTTTCCAAAAGCTCCAGCACATCCTCTTTCTTAATGTCTATATACTCAAGCTTTTCAGTCCCCTGTAAATCATTCCTACAATTGCCAATATCCTTTTCCGTAGTGAATACTGAAGCAAAGTATTCATTAAGTACCTCAGCTTTCTCCTCCAGTTCCATACACACTTTTCCACTGACACACTTAATTGGTCTTATTCATTCACATCTTATCCTTTTGTTTTTCATATACTTGTAGAATGCCTTCGGGCTTTAATTAATCCTGCTCATCAAGGCCTTCACTTGGCTCCTTTTGGCTGTCCTAATTTCATTCTTAAACTCTTTCCTGCTCGCCTTATGATCTTCTAGATCTCTATCATTACCTAGTTTTTGATCCTTTCGTAAGCTTTTCTTTTCTTCTTGACTAGATTTTCAACAACTTTTGTACACAACGGTTCCTGTACCCTACTATCCTTTCCCTGTCTCATTGGAATGTACCTACGCAGAACCCCACGCAAATATCCCCTGAACATTTGCCACATTTCTTCTGTACGTTTCCCTGAGAACATCTGTTCCCAATTTATGCTTCCAAGATCTTGCCTGATAGCCTCATATTTCCCCTTACTCCAGTTAATAGCTCTTTTATTTTATTCTTTTTTTATGGGCATGATGTGGTTTTTATTCTCTGCATTTTGGGTGTTACTATATATATATAGATATAGTTTATATATATATATAGATATATAGATATAGTTTTTTAATGGTACACCTCCATGGCATAAAAATTGGTCAAGTATCCCATGAAATACTTCCAGACCAGTGACTACGTGGGTTAAATACAGAGTAACACTCCTTCTGTGTCATCCCATCAAACATATCCTCAGCAGGATATCATGGGTTAAATTCATGGTAACTCTTCGTTTGCAATGTACCACAAGCTGTCAGGGCACTGGAGCAGGGATCCAATCGCAGACCCAGTACTGTGCACACAGTGATATTAACTGAGTATCAAGTCCCAAGGTGCAAACAAGATCACCGTCAAAGTTCAGGCAGAGATCAAAACATCCAGAGAAATCCAAAAACCAGAATCGGAGAAACAGAGTCGATATTCAGACAGACAGAGTTCAGATACGAATGCTGGAAAGGCTCAGGAAAATTCACTGGCACAATCTGGCAACAAACAGGTGAAAACACAGGACTGAAATACACTGAGCAATAAACAGAGAGGCAGATGATAGTTGGAGCACAATGAGACACAGGGGGCAGCAGTACAGGTAATAATGAGAAACCGATGAAAGACGGAGTGCTCACTAATACAGAAGCCAGAGTAGAGCAGGAGCGGGGACAGGAGCACATGGCAATACAAAACCACAGACTGACAGCTAGGGGGAAAACACACATAAAGACAGAGTTCAGGTGGAGGTACTGACACAAGCACATCTGAGGCAAGCACATCATGGTGTAAGTACAGAATGAAGCTCCCTTCACATTGTCCCATAAATATATCATGGGCAGAGACAACATGAGTTATATACAGAGTAAAGCTACCTCCACCAAATTCAATCAATTGTGAGGGGGCAGACCACAGACTAAGTTCTGGGATGGAATTCCTTCAGAGGGACATGGATATGAGAGTCTAGCCTGGTTCAAGCTGTGAAGGAGCCAGTCCCGGGACAAAGGTACCAGGGTTTGAAGAGTCCACTAACAGACCTGCAGCTCATAATGTACTAAAATGTGCAAGGTCCCAGATAATCTGGACTGTGACTCGCTCTTCTGACTGGTGGGGAAATGGTGGAGGCTTCATCACCAGATCAGGAAGATATGCTCGATGACAGCCCTTCCTGCTCATAGAAACATAGAGGATAGGATGAGACCATTCAACCCTTCAAGCCTGTGCTGTCAGTATGATAATTATACCTGGCCCTCTATCTCTGACCATTTTCCTGCTCTGTTCCCAGTCAAGGATCCAGAGGGAATAGGACACTTGGCCTGTACCTTTAACAGACTGTTCTCGCCTAATCAATCCATCCAGGATGCACACACAGTTTGTGGGACGACCTTCCAAACATTGGCTCAGATACTCCCGAACATTGGTGGAACTGACCATTGTCCTCCACCAGCTCTCAATAAGATCAGTCACCAGGGCAGGCTGGGATGACCTTGGAGATCCTCAGAGATTCTGGAATCAAGCACTTGGGAAAACCAGGTGACTGGGTGGATGTCTCTCTTGTGACACAGTGTGGTCATTGCCATGTTACTGACTTGTGTGCCAGCCAGAAGCCATTCAGCCCATCCATCCCACACCAGCTCCAGCAGAGCAACCCCTTCTGACTTCTTACTTGCTGAGGCCCAGCGCCAACTCTCAGACGCCTCCTTTTACCTACCCCTCGAAAAGGACCCCACTATGGAACAGCAGGTCACAGTCACCAACACTACCACCAACTTTTTTGGCTCTGAGGATCTCCCATCCACCGCCACCAACCTCACAGTTACCGCACCCCACACCCCCCATTTCTACCTCCTACCCAAGATCCACAAACTCATTTCATGCATGTCTGCTTACCCCATCCTCCTGCCACCCTACCAGGGATAGGGTTCCTCTTGTCCTCATCTAATATCCCTCCAGCCTCCGCGTCCAGCACATAACTCTCCGAAATTTCCACCACCTCCAATGGGATTCCACCACCAAGCACATCTTTCCCTCCTCCCCCACACTTTCTGTTTCCTTATGAGACTCCTTTGTCCAATTGTCCCTCCTGATACTTATCCTTGCAAGCGGAACAAGTACAGCTGCCCCTACACCTCCTCCCTCACGACCATCCAGGGCCCAAAACAGTCCTTCCAGGTGAGATGACACTTTACCTGCGGTTCTGTTGGAGTCATTTACTGTGTTCGGTGCTCACAGCATGGCCTGCTGTACATCGGTGAGACCCGACATAGATTGGGAGACCGCTTCGCTGAGCATCTATGCTCTATCTGCCAGAACAACTCAGATCTCCCAGTGGCACCTTTCTAATTTCACTTCCCATTCCCATTCCATTATATCCATCCATGCCCTCCTCCACTGTCATGACGAGGCCACACTTAGGTTGGAGGAACAACACAATATATTCCTCTTGGGTAGCTTCCAACCTGATGGCATGAACATCAATTTCTCATACTTCCGGTAATGCTCTCAACCCCAGTCCATCCCCACCCCTTCTCCATTACCCATCCCTTTTTCTCCCTCTCATCTCATCTCACCAATCAACTTCCCAGCTCTTTACTTCATCCCTCCCCCTGGTGGTACTTTCTCCCCTAGCCCACCTTTTAAATCTACTCCTCCACTTTTTCTCTCCAGTTCTGCCAAAGGGATTCGGCCTGAAACATCAACTGTACTTTATTCCATAGATGCTACCTTACCTGCTGAGTTCCTCCAAAATTTTCTGTCTGGTGCTTGGATTTCCAGCATCTGCAGATTTTCTCTTCTTTGTGTCCTACTTCCCTTCTTATTTCCCTGTTTCCTGGCAACATTCTCCCTCAGATGCCCATCAACTCCCCTTTGGTTATTTTGCTCTTTACCTACACTAAGAGGTAGCTTTCAGTGATAATTAACCCTGTATATCCTTGGGATGTGAGAGGCAACTGGAACACCCAGAGGAACCTCATGTGCATGGGAAGAACATGCAAAGTTCACAGACAGTACCTGAGATCAAGACTAAACCTGGGTCCGCTGACTCTCACTTCCTCAGAAGCTCGAGTCTAGTCTTCTCCCTCAGCACAGATGGCAGCATCTTTGCTCAGAGAACATTCACCCCCTGGGTCACGTGCTGGCCCATGCGATCTACCCTGAACAATACCGTGAATTCATGGCTGGTCTGTTTAGGGTGATGTCTGTTTGTCCGAGATTTGGTCCAACATCCTCAGAGGGTTGGTCCACTGATTTCCTCTCCCTCTTCAGCCAGGAGAAGATGCTCAAAGGGGTGGACAAAGAGTATCTTTACTGGACTCTGGACTCATTCAATTAGCCCAGGATTTAGTTCTGAACACTGCCACAGAACAGGCCCCTGGGTATCAAAGCTGAGGACCAAGACTTTAGTTCAGTACAATACGTAGGCTATAAACTTGCAGGCCTTAATAGGGAGGACAGACAGTAATGCAGATTCTTAGTTTAAAGGACAACATCTAAAGCACTCAAAAATTGACCTTGGCTTAGTTGGCTTAGTAGAGTTATGACGGAGACGAAATATGATGTACCCAATCTTAAATCTTTATTTAGCTATTGCTGCACATACCATAGGCCTGATTTCTCAAGCAATGCCAAAGCGTTTTTATCTAGGTATTTTTCTCAACCATGTGTTCTGAGAAAGTAAAATGGAAATGAGAGATAAAAAGGCCAAGAGAGATGGCACTATGACAAACTAGGAAACTTGACAATAATCCAATAATCTTTTTGAAAAAGGAGATGCTCTGATTCGTGCTCAGCGGCATGTTTCCAGTCGCTAAAACCAGTTTCGAAGATGGACTGAATGTTACCATCACTGAAGATGCGGCATGCAAAACAAACCACACAGCCGGTGGAAGGGGAATATAAGAGCCATATGATATGTACTCACCATTTACGAGCTTGCGTTTGAAGTGAAATTTGGAGAAAAAAACATTTCTGCTGTTTGTATACTTGTTCCGAAGCTTTGATATCCACATCCTTAATCAGGCAGGGCTCCGGCCCTTTCTTAGCCCAGTATGCTCGGACTGAATCATCTGACATTTCCTTTCCCCAGTGAGCAGGATCAGTGCTGTAAGGATCTTCAGTAGTGGTAACGTTAACATTAATGGCAGCCCAACTTGGTTGTTCGGAGGCCTCTGTGGTCGGGAATCCCAAAGTCATGCTCTCTGCCTCTTCAATGTTAGCTGCAGACTGTGGCATGGACGGTGGTCCTGTGCTAATGCTGGTGCTGGCACTAGCTGTTGAACAAGTCTCCATTTGTCCACCGGTCTCAGACTGTGACAAGAGCGATGGTACTGCTGCATCATCGAGAACAGGTCTAAAAAATTCTGTCAATTTCAATGTCTTTTTTAATGCTTCTTTCCCACGTTCCTCTTTTTCTTGTTTCATTTTTCTTTTCTGTGCTCCACTTCCGTATTTTTTTTTGTTCGCTGTGATGATAGCTACCTATTTTGGGCCCCCCTGCAGCTCTGGTCCCTGGGCTGCAGCCCAGCCTAAAGTCCAGCCCTGGTTGTAGTCTTTAAGATGGAAAGGAACGGACAAGCAACAGGAATATGATGAGGAAAGTTAAGAGAGAGGGGAAGAAGGGGGAGGGGAGGACAAATAGCAACAGAAGGGAGGGAGTGAGGAGGAAGAAGGGAGGTAGAGGAGTGGAGAGGGGAGGGAAAAGAGTGGGCCAGAGACAGAAAGAGAAATATTCCAGAATTAACACTTACCCAGAAGAGGCAGGCAGCTGCTCATGTTGCCAAGACCCATTCTCTACGCACCTCCCCCTTTCTAGTGTCAGATGTCACGGTGAGCTCTGGGTTTTATATGCTGTATAATCTCACCATCACACTGACTACACAATGGAGAAGGAAATGAAGTTTGCTTCCTGAAAACGTCTAAAGGCAAGAGTCCTGATGAAAGTCTCAGCCCAAAACATCAGCTCCTTATTCCCCACCATAGATGCTGCTGAGTCCCTCCAGCATTTTGTGTGTGTTCAATGGGATCTCTTGTGTAAAGTGGGGCATTGTGGTATTATGTCCCAACCATCAATTCAATAGGGGGTCGTGCACAAAGTCGTTGAGAGCAGGGTTGTTGCTGTGACACCACTCAAGTCACTGTTAAATCTCACTCCTCTAAGACTATTTGCCACCATCTGAAAATCTGCCAACAAAATGTCTATCATCAGCACATTTATAGATGGCATTTGAGTTATGCCTAGCCACACAGTCATGGGTGTGGATAGAGGAGACCAGTGGGCTAAGCGTTCATCCCTGAGGTACACCAGTATCAATTGTCAGTAAGTTGGAGATGTTATTTCTGATCTGCACAGATTGTGGACTTCCAGTTAGGAAGACAAGGGTCTAATTGCAGAGAGAGATACAGAGGCTCAGGATCTGGAGATTTTTGATGGGAAAAATTGTGTTAAACGCTGAACTGTAGTCAGTAAACAACATCCTGACATAGTTATTTGTATTGTCCAGTAGGTTCAAGACTGCATGAGGAGCCAATGAGATGACATCCACTGTAGAACTATTGTGGCGATAGGCAAGTTGCACAGGGTCCAGGTCGTTGCTGGGACGGGAGTTAATTGTAGCAATAACTAACCTCTCAAAGTACTTCATCACTATATGTGTGAGTGCTACTGGACGATAGTCATTAAGGCAGCTCACCCTGCTTTTCTTGGGCACTGGTATAATTGTTGCCCTTTAAAGCAGGTGGGAACTTCTGACTGTAGCAATTGGAGATTGAAAAACTCTCCCAATCGGCCCAAGATCCTTCATCAGGTCTGGAAATGAAGGGCAAGAAGCCAGAATAAGAAGGTGAGGGAGAGGAAGGAGTACAAGCTGTCAGGTGATAGGTGAGACCAGGTGAAGGGGAAGGTGAGTGTGTGGGGGAGGGGGATGAAATCACAAGCTGGGGGGGGTGATCATTGGAAGAGATAAAGAACTGGTAAAGGTAAAACCATGGAAGAAAGGGAAGGAAGACAGGAACAAGAGGGAGAGATGAGCAGGTGAGGAGAAGGGGCAAGAGGGTAACCAGAATGGAAAAATAGAGAAGGAGGGAGAAAGATAACTTCCTATAACCCCCCTTCCCCTTTCTCTCTTCCATTCCCCTGGTTACCCTCTTACGCTTTTTCTTCTCACCTTCCCATCTCCTCCCTCTAGTCCCCCTCCATCCATCCCTTTCTTCCATGGTTCACTGTCCTCCCCAATCAGATTCCTTCTTCTTCTTCAGCCCTTTACTTTTTCCACTTATTCCCCCACCCATCTTCTTACTTCATCCCACCTACTCACTTTCCCCTTCTGCTGGTCTCACCTATCACCTGCCAGCTTGTTTCCTATCTCCTCCCCACCTTCTGATTCTAGCATATGCCTCTTTCCTTTACAGTCCAGAAGAGGGTCTCGACTCAAAATATCGACTGTCTATTCCCCTCCATAGACGATACGTGACCTGCTGAGTTTCAGTAATGAGTTCCAACTGCTGGAACAATTCAGACTGTGGGAGGAGCTTCCAAATGGAAGCCCTGAATGGGTTTTATTTGTTTCACTGACATTTGGTCTTCTGCAGTTATAGTGATCATAACATTGAGAGTTATCAAGAAAAAACAATTAACATCCTTCAACAAATCAGAATCAGGTTTATTATAACCGGCATGTGTCGTGAAATTTGTTAACTTAGCAGCAGCAGTTCAATGCAATACATAATATAGAAGAAGATGAAAAAAATAATAAAATAATAAGAGTAATAAATAGATAAATTACAGTATACGTATATTGAATAGATTAAAAATTGTGCAAAAACTGAAATAATGTATATTAAAAGAATGAGCTAGTGTTCACTGGCTCAATGTCCATTTAGGTATCAGATGGCAGAGGGGAAGAAGCTATTCCTGAATCGCTGGGTGTGTGCCTTCAGGCTTCTGTACCTCCTTCCTGATGGTAACAGTGAGAAAAGACCATGCCCTGGGTGCTGGAGGCCCTTAATAATGGACGCTGCCTTTCTGAGACATCGCTCCTTGGAGACGTCCTGGGTATCTTGTAGGTTGGTATCCAAGATGGAGCCGACTAAATTTACAACCCTTTGCAGCTTCTTTCAGTCCTGTACAGTAGCCCCCCGCCCCATACCAGACAATGATGCAGCCTGTCAGAATGCTCTCCACGGTACATCTATGGAAGTTTTTGAGTGTATTTGTTGACATACCAAATCTCTTCAAACTCCTAATGAAGTATAGTCACTGTCTTGCCTTCTTTATAACGACATCAATATGTTGGGACCAGGTTAGATCTTCAGAGATCTTGACACCCAGGTATTTGAAACTGCTCACTTTCTCCTCTTCTGATCCATCTGTGAGATCAAATGAAGGTTACAGTCACCACCCAATCCAAACAACATACAGTAAGTGATTAATTTTGTCCCTGCTACTCTAAAACCATTGTGAGAAGGATGTTGAAGAGATAAGCAAGACCCGGATTGGGGAGCATGCCTTATGAGAATAGGTTGAGTGAACTTGGCCTTTTCTCCTTGGAGCAGCGGAGGATGAGAGGTGACCTGATGGAAGTGCATAAGATGATGAGAGGCATTGATCGTCTGGATAGTCAGAGGCTTTTTCCCAGGGCTGAAATGGCTAACACGAGATGGCATAGTTTTAAGGTGCTTGGAAGTAGGTACAGAGGAGATGTCAGGGTTAAGATTTTTATGCAGAGAGTGGTGAATGCGTGGAATGGGCTGCCAGTGATGGTGGTGGAGGCAGATACGATAGGGTCTTTTGAGAGACTCCTGGACAGGCACATGGAGCTTAGAAAAACTGAAGACTGTGGGTGACCCTCGGTAATTTCTAAAGTAAGTACATGTTCGGCACAGCATTGTGGGTTGAAGGGCCTGTATTGTGCTGTAGGTTTTCTATGTTTCTATGTTAAACTTACAGAAACTGGCTCAAGGCTTGAGCTGATATGTAGATCAGCCCTGGGCAGTGAGAACACAGGATATGCTGTAAATGGGGAATGAGAGCATTAGAGTACTGTGGAAATCACTTTAACAGCATCCACATCTCCCGCTGACTGCTCCAAAGAGCTGCTGCTAGGAGGGCTTGCTGAAAAATGACTGCATCCAGGGCAGGAGGTGCTGCTCTCAGACTGGTAGCTGCTCACAGTGTTGTTATCGCTCAGGAAACTACACGTATGCACCAACGTCCATGTATGTGGGTGGGAGGAAGAAAATTTGTAGCCTGCATTTTGCCTCCAGGGAAAGCAAGGGACAAAGTTGGTTTGGATCCATCTTATTTATATTTTTTGTCCAATCACCTACACTCAGTGGCCACTTTATGAGTTACCTTCTGTACACAATAAAGTGGCCATGAAATGTATGTTCTTGGTCTTCTGCTGCTGTAGCACACCCACTTCACATAAAATGTGTTCTGCATTCAGAGATGCTCTTCTGTACAGCAATGTTGCAATGCATAGTTATTTGAATTACTGTTGCCTTCCTGTCGTCTTGAACCAGTCTGTCCATTCTCCTCTGGCGTCTCTCATTAACAACATGTTTTTCACCCACAGAACTGCTGCTCACTGAATGGTTTTAGTTTTTCACACCATTCTCTGTCAACTCTGGAGACTGTTGTGCGTGAAAATACCAGGAAATCAACTCCTTCTGAGAAACTCAAACCACCCCATTTGGCAACAAAAATCATTCCGCAATCAGTCACTTAAATCATTTTTCATCCCCATTCTGATGTTCGGTTTGAACCTTTTGACCCTGTCTGCATGTTTTTATGCATTGAGTTTCTGCCACATGATGGCTGATGAGATACTCACATTAATGAGCAGGTATGCAGGTGTAGCTAATAAAATGGCCACTGAGTGTGTGTCCCGTAGTGGTGGACAGCTTCACCATGGGGAAATAGATTTGTACTTTCTGCCCCAGTTATGCCACTTGTAGAGTTCCAGTTAAAATCAGATCAGACGTGTTCCCATTGATGGTGGATCAGGTTTGAGGAACTGATTCTTGCTGCTGTTTCCTGATGGTGAGGAAGTGCAACAATTGGCAACTTTTGTAGTGTTGGGTTGGACTGGGGCAACACTATCACAGCTCGGGGTGTCAGAGTTCAAAGTTCAATTCCAGTGCTGTCTGTACATTCTCTCCGTGGGTTTCCCCAGCTGCTCTGGTTGCCTCCACAGTCCAAAGACGCACTGATTGGTGGGTTAATTGGTCATTGTAAATTGTCCTGTGATTGGGCTCGGGTTAAATTGGTGTATTATCGGGAGGTGTAGTTTAGCCAGAAGAGCCTGTTCCATCCACACTGTAGCTCTACATAAAATAAACAAAATAATTATTATTTCCCTTGTAGTTCAATTTTCTTATGCTTGCTGGTATTTTATATAATCAACTATATATATGTAATTGCTCATTGTGTTTTTAGTGCCTTTGCATCTTTCTTGAAACTTCTCAGTTTCGGTGGTGGGAATCACATTACTTGAATCGGGGCTTTCTTATTGGTTAATCTAGGCAATGGAATTTGAGTGGTACTGGTATAAGAGGACCAGACCATGTTGGTTTGTTCTCTTTTGTCTCATCTTCCCTCGGCCACTTGGTTTTGCTTTTGCTCTCCACTATCATCCTTTCCCCTCATTTGCTTTGATCTTGTAACAATTAATGAAATGTTTGTATGCAGCAAGTCTTATGCCTCATTCTTGAATTCCAAAGTGGTGAATTGCAAAAACATCAGGATACGATGCAGAGACAGTGGATATCACACCACGAATAGTTAAATCCATCACCTCCTCATCTCCTTTGCCGTGCGTGTGTGTGTGTGTGTGTGTGTGTGCGTGTGTGTGCGTGTGTGTATATACGTGTGTGTCCTTGCATAATTCTTTCAGCTGTCCTTTATCAGAATCAGATTTATGTTGTGAAATTTGTTGCTTTGTGACAACAGTACAGTGCAATATATTTTAAAACATCACAATTGTATATATATATATCTTCACGGAATGTTGCCTCAATAAAGTGGAGACATTGTCAAGAATTCCTGCCACCCTTTGCAATTCCCTTTTCTCCCTTCTACCTTCTGGGAGAAGACACAGGAACTTGAAAGCCCAGAACTCAAACTCAAAAACAGATTCTTCCCCACTGCAGTCAGATTCCTGGACCAGTCACCTCTTTCACACACCCTTCCCGATGATGCTACCACATGCTCGGACTCTTCACTTGACCTCTCTCGGTACCTTTTGCGTTGCTTTCAGTACCGTTTAGAATGCATGGCCATCGTTGTGTCATTCTGTTGTCCTGTGCTCATGTTGGATTTACATTCAGCGACTGCTTTATGCGGGGCGCCTGCATACCTGCCCTTTGATGCAAATATCTCATCAGCCAATCATGTGGCGGCAACTCAATGCATAAAAGCATACAGACATGGTCAAGAGGTTCAGATGTTGTTCAGCCCAAACATCACAATGGGGAGGAAGTGTGATCTAAGTGATTTTGACTGTGGAATGATTGTTGGTGCCAAGCAGGGTGATTTGAGTTTCTCAAAAAGAGTTAAACTGCGTGGTATTTTCACACACGACAGTCTCCAGAGTTTACAGAGAATGGTGCAAAAACCTAAAACCATCCAGTGAGCAGCAGTTCTGTGGGTGAAAGTGCCTTGCTAATGAGAGAGGTCAGAAGAGAATGGCCAGACTGGTTCAAGTTGACAGGAAGACAATAGTAACTCAAATACAGCATGTTACAACAGTGTTGAGCAGGAGATCATTTCCAAACACACAACACATGGAGAGGCTACAGCAGTAGAAGACCACAAACGTACAGAGATACACTCAGTGGTGTAGGGTAATGTACAGTGGTGTTAGAAAGTGTGTGAACCCGATAGAATGTTCCCTATTTATATATATATATATATGACCTAAAATGTAATCAGATCATCGCCTAAGTCCAAAAACTAGATAAAGGGAACCCAATTCAATAAATAACACAAAAACTTCATACTTGTTCATTTATTTATTGGGAAAAGAATACAATATTACTTGTATTTGTTGGAAAAAGTATGTGAACCTTTGCTTTCAGTAATTGGTGTAACCCTTTGTACAGCAATAACTTCAACCAAACATTTCTGGTAACTGTTGATCAGTCCTGCACATCGGCTTGAAGGAATTTTAGGCCATTCCTCTTTACAAAACTGCTTCAACTCTGGCATGTTGATGGGCTTCCTTGCATAAACTGCTTGCTTCAGGTCCTTCCACAACATTACTATAGGATTAAGGTCAGGACTTTGACTTGGCCATACCAAAATACTAATTTTCTTCTTCTTAAACCATTCTGTTGTTGATCTACTCTTGACTTTCAGATTATTGTTTTATTGTATTATCCAACTTCTACTGAGCGTCAGGTGATGGACTGATCCCCTGACATTCTCCCATAAAATATCTCAACACAATTTTGAATTCATTGTTTTCCCAACAATTGCAAGCTGTCCAGGCTCTGAGGCAGCTCCAAACCATTGTGCTCCTTCCACCATGCTTCACAGTTGGGATGAGTTGGTGTGCAGTGACATTTTTCCTCCAAACGTAGCAATGTGCATTTCTGCCAAAGAGTTAAACTTTTGTCTCATCTGTCCACAGAACATTGTCCCAAAAGTGTTGTAGAACATCCAGGTAGTCTTTTGCAAACTTGAGATGTGCGGCAATGAGTTTTTTTTTTGAAGAGCAGTGGTTCTGGACACTAGACTCTAGAATACTACAACAGAGTACAGGCCCTTTGGCCCTCGATGTTGTGCCGACCCATATATTCCTTAAGAAAAATGTACTAAACCCACACTACCCCGTAACCTGCTATTTTTCATTCATCCATGTGCCTGTCCAAGAGGCTCTTAAATACCCTTAATGGTTTAATCTCCACCACCATCCCTGGCAAGTCATTCCAGGCACCCACAACCCTCTGTGCAAAAAATGTACCCCTGATGTATCCCCTAAACTTCCCTCCCTTAACTTTGTACATATGCCCTCTGGTGTTTGCTATTCATGCCCTGGGAAACAGGTACTGGCTATCCACCCTATCTACGCCTCTCATAATCTTGTAGACCTCTATCAAGTTCCCTCTCATCCTTCTATGCTCCAAAGAGAAAGTTCCAGCTCTGCTAACCTTTCCTCATAAGAATTGTTTTCCAATCCAGGCAACATCCTTGTAAATCTCTGCTGCACCCTCTCCATAGCTTCCACATCCTTCCTATAATGAGGTGACCAGAACTGAACACAATACTCTAAGTGTGGTCTCACCAGAGATTTGTAGAGTTGCAACATGACCTCTCTACTCTTGAATTCAATCCCCCTATTAATGAAGCTTAGCTTCCCATAGGCCTTCTTCACTATCCTATCAACCTGTGCAGCGACCTTGTGGGATGTATGGATTTAAACCACAAGGTCCATCTGTTCATCCACATTCTTAAGTAACCAACCATTAACCCTGTACTCAGCCTTCTGGTTTGCCCTTCCAAAATGCATCACCTCACACTTACCCGGAATGAACTCCATCTGCCACTTTTCTGCCCAACTCTGCATCCTGTTCATATCCTCTTGTGACCTTTGACAACCTACAGTTCCATCCACAACTCCTCCAATCTTCATGTCATCCGCAAATTTACTCACCCATCCTTCCGCCTCTTCATCCAGGTCATTTATAAAAATCACAAAGAGCAGGGGTCCCAGGACAGATCCTTGCGGCACTTCACTAGTCACCAACCTCCAGGCGGAATACTTTCCTTCCACTATTCCCCTCTGCTTTCTTCCTGTAAGACAATTTTTTATCCAAACAGTCAAGGTTCCACTGATCCCATGCCTCATGACTTTCTGGATGAGTCTCTCGTGGGGGACATTGTCAAATGCCTTGCTAAAATCCGTGTAGACCACATCTACCACCCTACCCTCATGAATTTCTTTTGTTACCTCTTCAAAAAACTCAATTAGGCTCGTGAGGTACAACCTTCCCTTCACAAAGCCATGTGGACTATCCTTGAGTAGACTGTACTTCTCCAAGTGCTCACAGATCCTATTATTAAGAATCCTTTTCAATAGTTCGCAGACCACCGACGTAAGACTCACTGGTCTATAGTTCCCAGAATTCTCCCTATTACCTTTCTTAAGCAAGGGAACTACATTTGCCATCTCAAATCCTCCGGCACCTCCCCAGCAGCCAAAGAGGATTCAAAAATGGTTCCTTTGTGGTGTCCTTCCATGAACATCATTCTTGTTCAGTGCTTTTCTTCTAGTGGGCACACGAACAGAGACTTTTGCAGCTTTTAGATTTCTGCAGGTCTTTTGCTGTTACCCTTGAGTCCTTTTCCACATCCTTCAGCATTGCATGTTGTGCTCTCGGTGTGATCTTTGCAGGGTACCCACTCCTAGGGAGGGGAGCAACAGTATTGAATTTTCTCCATTTGTAGATAATTTCTCTTACTGTGGACTGAGGAACACTCAGATCTTTAGAAATGCTTTTGTAGCTTTTCCAGCTTCATGCCTCTCTACAATTCTCCTCTTAAGGTACTGTGAAAATTGTTTTGATCGAGGTATGGTACACATAAACAGAGCAAGCTCTGTCTGCAACCTGACGTTGTGTGTCTTTTTTATAGGGCAAGCTACCCCTACAACCCACTCCTCCAATCTCATCTCATTGATTGGAAGACCAATCAAGCAGCAAATGCCTATTCAAGTTTGCATAGCCCTCAAAAACGCACCCGTGAAGGACTATAGTGAGCTTGCTAAAATGGTTGATAGTCTACACTCAGCTAGGCAGCAATGCATCATTCCTCCTCTTCCCCTTCCCTGCTTCAGTAAGCCCCGTCAGCAGGGCCCCTAGCATAAGGACGACCGTGGCTGTGAAACAGATGATGCTGGGTCTGTGTTTTTACCACGTTTGCTTTGATACGAACGCCAGGAAGTGCTGACTGCCTTACATCTTCGACAGTGCCAGTGCATCGGAATGTCAGAGGTCTGAGAACACCATGGGTTCCAGCTGCCTGGGTGGTCTGCTGTTTATTATGGACACCCTTTCATGGTGACGCTTCCTGTGTGACATGGGTGCTCAAGTGAGTCTGCTGTTAGCATTGCCTAATGATGAGAAACCAACGAGTGACGATACCTCGCTGGAGGCTGCCAACAGCAACACAACCCAGACTTAACAGGACACGACGGGTGACGCTCTGCTTCAGTGGGCGGTTACTTGTGGGACTTTGTCCTGTCTAAAATGACTAGACCTCTGCTTGGTGCGGACTTCCTGCGTGCCCAAGGACTGTTAGTCGATGGTTATTCGAACTGCCGGATTGTGGATGTCAAGGATGTTGGGTCGTTACCCTGCTCCCCCAGTAAGTTCTCCACAACGACAGGAGTTTATAGGCATGGTGAATTTCTATCACCGCTTCATTCCACAAGCTGCTGACCTTAGCCTCACCCTGTATACCTGTATAGTGCACTTAAAGGCAACGTCCCTAATCACATGCTTGACTGGTCATGGATTTGACCAGGGAATTTGATGATACCAGATAAGCTCTTTCCAACGTGACCCTACTGGCACACCCGCTCCCCAACGCACCTGTAGCCATTACTATTGATGCTTCAGATGATGCTGTGGGTGCTGTGCACGAACAGTTGGTCGGAGGCGTGTGGCAGCCCCTTGCCTTCTTCAGCCGGCAGCTCCATCCCCCTGAAAGGAAGTACAACGTGTTTGACTATAAGTTTCTCGGTCTCTATCTGGCTGTCCACCATCATCATTTTCTTCCAGAGGGTCGCCATTTCACAGCATTCATTGACACAAAACCCTCGTGCATGCGATGGCCAAAGTATCAGACCCTTGGTCTGCAAGGCAGCAACACCACCTGGACTATATATCAGAGTTCTCAACTGAAATATTGCATATCAAGGGGAAAAATAATGCTGTGGCTGATGGTCTCTCAGGGCCAACCACTGAGGCCATACACACAGGGGTTGACTATGCTGGCATGGCAGCCAACCAAGCTACTAACCCCGAGCTCCAGGCTTACTAAACAACAGTCACGGGCCTGCGGTTTGCTGACATTAAGTTTGGGGAAGCTGTGGTTTCTTTCCTCTCCAAAATCTCAACCAGTCACCCTTGCCCCACTGTGCCCACAAACTGGAGACGGATTGTTTTTGACAAGGTCTCTCATGTACGGGCCAGAGGGCTTCACAGAAACTGTTTACACTAACGTTTGTGTTATGCAAACAGTTTCTACCTGCCTTTTCCCTATAACCCTTAATTCCCTTACTATGTAAAAACCTATCTAACTGTTTCTTAAATATATTTAGTGAAGAAGCCTCAGCTGCTTCCCTGGGCAGAGAATTCCACAGATTCACCACTCTCTGGGAAAAAACAGTTTCTCCTCATCTCCATCCTAAATCTCCTCCCCTGAATCTTGAGGCAATGTCCCCTAGTTCTAGTCTCACCTACCGATGGAAACAATTTTCCTAATTCTACCTTATCTATCCATTTCAAAATTTTGCATGTTCCTGTAAGATCCGCTCTCATTCTTCTGAACTCCAGAGAGTATAGTCCCAGGAGACTCGATCTCTCCTCATAGGTTAGCCCTTCCTCCCTGAAATCAACCTGGTGAACCTCCTCTGCACTGCCTCCAAAGCCAGTATATCCTTCCTCAAGTATGGAGACCAGAACTGCACACAGTACTCCAAGTGTGGCCTCACCAGTACCCTAGATAGTTGCAGCATGACCTCCCTGCTCTTGACTTCAATTCCTGTAGCAACGAAGGCCAACATTCCGTTTGCCTTCTTAATAACCTGTTGTACTTGCAAGGCAACTTTTTGCGATTAAAACTTCTTTTAGAGCAACCCATTTATCTTAGGAATTATCCAAGTGAATCTCCACTGGACTGCCTTCACTGCTGATGTGTCATTTCTAAAATATTAGTAGTAAATCTGTACATTATATTCTAGATGTGTGCTCTCTAACACCCTGTAGAATTGTAACGGCATTTCCCTATTGCTAAACTCTATTACCCCTTGCAATAAATGTAAATGTGCTATTTGCTTTCTTAAGTATCTGCTTTCCTTTATGCAATCTGTACAGAGCTGATAATGCCCCAGCATGGACCAGTGTTGCTTCTGCTATGTTTAATTTCAATTAATTTCTGTCTCATTTCCTTGTTCATGCCAGTTCCTGTATTAACACTTTATTACCAAATACTGGCCTGTCAGAGGCTCATCGTGTGGCTGTATCCGCTTCAACACACCCTGTCAATTACAATTCACGTATAAACAGCCCAGTGCTTAACAGCGACCAATTACACACCAAGTACAATATATACTGCAACTATTCTTTCCACAATATCAAATAGCATTGCACTAGGTTCTTAAACAGCCCAGTATTCTACACCGATCCTGTGCAGGTGAAGGAGTGGTGGGAGAATTATCTTTGTGATCCATCTTTCTTGGTCCACTATACAGTCTTCCTGAATACATAACCCAATGCCCAGCACTGGCACAATGACAAAGTGGAGGGAATTAACCAGTGGACTATATCTATCACAGTTCCATGATACATTACTCAGTGTCCTCTGTGAGAATGCTGCTATAAAAAATTTATTACAATCATGACTATTCTTCTGGAGGTTTAAACTCTTCTATGTCAGCTCCATATAGCTCTCAAGTCCCCAGTCTTTCATACTTATTCTCTCCTTTTTAAATTATTCTAGTGATCTATGCTTCCTCTACAACCTACAAGGTTGAGAATTCCAGCTCAATTTTAAATGACTGCTCCCTTATTTTGCAGGTATATCCACTCATTGGAGATTCATCCACTGGTAAAACATCTCAACATCTGTCTTTCATGCCTCTGTACAATATTATACATTACACTAGGACTATGCATCATTTTCCTTATTTTCAAAGACCAGTAAAATATCAATAGGAAAATCAGGAATAGGAAGATGGAATACAATGCTGGGAAGTGTATGGTCATGCACTTTGGT
The DNA here is from genome assembly GCF_963921235.1 of Mobula hypostoma. Classification (NCBI taxonomy): domain Eukaryota; kingdom Metazoa; phylum Chordata; class Chondrichthyes; order Myliobatiformes; family Myliobatidae; genus Mobula; species Mobula hypostoma. The sequence goes on from NC_086125.1 coordinate 22,463,185, forward strand.
AGAAGAAATGAAAAGGTTGACTATTTTATAAATGGACAAAAAAATACAAATAACTGAGGTACAAAAGGATTTGGGAGACCTTGTTCAGGATTCCCTAAAATTAATTTGAAGATTGAGTCTGTCATAAGGAAGCCAAATGCAATGTTAGCATTCATTTCAAGGGGACTAGAATATAATTTCATTTCAAGAGGAATAGAATAAAAGCATGGATGTAATGTTGTGTCTTAATAAAGCCCTGGAGAAGCCTCACTTGGAGTATTGTGAGCAGGTTTCGGCCCCTTATCTTACAAAGGATGTGCTAAAACTGGAAAGGGTTCAAAGGAAGTTCACAAAAATTATTCCAGGATTGAGTGGCTTGTCATATGAAGAGTGTTTGATGGATGTGGGCTTGTGTTCACTAGAATTCAGAAGAATGAGGGGTGACCTAATTGAAACTTATCGAATGGTGAGATGCCTTGACAGAGTGAATGTGGAGGGGATGTTTCCTATGGTAAAAGAGTCTAAAACCAGAGGACACAGCCTCAGAATAGAGGGGTGTCCTTTTAGAATAGAGATGAGGAGGAAAGTCTTTAGCCAGAGAGTGGTAAATTTGTGAAAGTCTTTGGCACAGGCATCTGTGGAGGCCAAGTCTTTATGTATATTTAAGGCAGTAGTTGATAGATTCTTGATTGGTCAGGGCATGAAGGATACGGGAAGAAGGCAGGAGATTGAGGCTGAGAGGAAAATTGGATCAGGCATGGTGAAATGGCGGAGCAGATTCAATGGGTCAAATGGTCTAATTTTGCTCCTATATCTTATGGTCTTATGGGCAATGCTCTAACTCTATGAATGAACTGCCTACAATACTACAAAAATCCTTTCTAAAAATAAGAGGTCAAAACTGTGTACTATGTTCAAGATATGTGTTCACTTAAAACCTGAGCATTTGCTAAAGTACTCTTTTTCCAAACTCCAGTCCATTTATTAACTAAACGCATTTAGAAGATGGACCAATATAGTCTAGAAAAAACCTTTGACTAAAATCTCCATTATGCCAGTTTAAATCACACAGATGCATTTGGCTTACATCTTTCTATTATCTATTTGTTTGTGTCAGCCCAAATGTCTCTTAACCATTTCTGTCAAATGCCACCAAACAAATTTCACATCTTTTAAGTCAGTGATAATAAATCTTATTCTACTTCTACCAATTCACTTGGCAGCATATTCCTGACATAAGACTGTGTTTTTATAGGATGCTGTAAAAACAACTCCGCACATAAATTTCAGTTGAACTTTCTCACAGGCATTCAGGTGCCTTATCTATTATTTAATACTTCCCTCCTGGGGAATGACCTACCATATCCATGCCCCTCAGTATGTTTGCCACTCAAAATGCATTACTCTAGAGAAAATAATTCACGTTTGTCAAGCCTCTGCATATACTGAGTACTCTTCAATACAGGCGCTATCCTGGGGAACCTCTTCTACGTGGTCTTCAAAACCTCCAGATCTTTTGTGTAATGGGATGTCCAGAAATACTTTTTCGAGACCTATCCAAAATTTTATACAGCTGCAACAGCTGGATCTGATGTGTCTTTATCTTTTGGATCTCCCTACCCTGAGGCACCTTGCTAAATGATTTACAAAAGTTAATGTATACAACAGCCCCGTCCCTCTCTTACCAATCTTCTCTGTGACCTGCTCACCATACTCTATCAAGTTTGTAAGACATAAACTTTCCTGTACAAAGGCAAGTTAACTGTCTCTAATATTTCTGTGCTTTTCCAGATATGAGTAGCTCATAAGACGAGAAGACATAGGAGCAGAATTACGCCATATAGCGCATCGACTCTGCTCCACCATTCCATCATGGCTGATCCAAAATCCCACTCAACTCCATACACCTGCCTTCTCACCATATCCTTTGATACCTAACTGATCAGGAAATGATCAACTTCTGCCTTAAATATACCCACGTTCTTGGCCTCCACCGCAGTCTGTGGAAGAGCATTCCACAGATTCACTACTCTCTGGGTAAAAACATTCCTCCTTACCTCTGTTCTAAAAGGTCATGCCTCAATTTTGAGGCTTTTCCCTCTAGTTCTGCAGACCCCCACCATAAGAAACATCTTCTCCACATCCACCTTATCTAGTCCTTTCAACATTCGGTAGGTTTCAATGAGATTCCCCCCAACATTTTTCTAAATTCCAGTGAGTAAAGGCCCAAAGCTGCCAAAAACTCCTCATATGTTAACCTCTTTATTCCAGGAATCATCCTTGTGAACCTCCTCTGTACTCTCTTCAATATCAACATATCCTTTCTGAGATACGAGTCCCAAAACTATTGACAGTGCTCCAAGTGTGGCCTAACTAGTGTCTTACAAAGGCTCAGCATTATATCCTTGTTTTTATATTCTGTTCCACTTGAAATAAATGCCAATATTTCATTTGCCTTCCTTACCACAGACTCAACCTGTCAATCTTGCACAAGTGCTCCTACGTCCCTCTGCACTTCTGATGTTTGAACATTCTCACCATTTAGATAATAGTCCATAGTATTATTGTTCCTTTTACCAAAATGCATTATCATACATTTCCCAACACTGTATTTCATCTGCCACTTTTTGCCGATTCTTCCAATTTGTCAAAGTCCTGCTGCAATCACATTGCTTCCTCAGCACTACCTAGCCTTCCACCCATCTCCATATCATCCACAACCTTTGCCACAAAGCCTTCAATTCCATTATCCAAATCATTGACAAACATTGTGAAAAGTAGCGGTCCCAATACTGACCCCTGAGGAATACCACTAGTCATTGGCAGCCAACCAGAAAAGGCTCCCCTTTATTCCCACTCACTGCCTGCCAGCCATTCATAGAAACATAGCAACATAGAAAACCTACAGCACAACACAAACCCTTTGGCCCAAAAAGTTGTACCGAACATGTCTTTACCTTAGGAATTACCTAGGGTTACCCATGGCCCTCTATTTTTCTAAGCTCCATGTACCTATCCAGGAGTCGCTTAAAAGACCCTATCGTATCTGCCTCCACCACCATCACGGCAGCCCATTCCACCCACTCACCACTCTCTGCATAAAAAACTTACCCCTGACATCTCCTCTGTACCTACTCCCAAGCACCTTAAAACTGTGCCCTCTTGTGCTAGCCATTTCAGCCCTGGGAAAAAGCCTCTGACTATCCATGTGATCAATGCCTCTCATCATCTTATACACCTCTATCAGGTCACCTCTCATCCTCCATCGCTCCAAGGAGAAAAGGCCAAGTTCACTCAACTTATTCCCATAAGGCATGCTCCCCAATCTAGGTAACATCCTTGTAAATCTCCTTTGCACTCTTTCTATGATTTCCATGTCCTTCCTGTAGTGAGGTGACCAAAACTGAGCACAGTCTATCCGTGTTGCCCTTAAGACATTTGTTTGACTTTGCTGGGTCTATGTTTTAAATGATTTGTTTGTAACTGTTTTCTAATTAAAGTTAAAGGTTGATAACTATGTTACAGTCTAACAAAGGTAAATTCATTGCCTGAGGTATAGCGCGGCGTGCGATGACGGCACCAACGGTTTCGCCGCGTCTTGGTTCAGGAAGGTGTGAACGCGGGTGCCATGCGTGCGGCATGATCGTGAGGAGCTCCGTTTCTACCCACGGAGAAACATTATAGAATTAACGCCGTAAGTTCATAAGAATATATTTGAAGTAAAAATATTAACGCGGTTTCTGTGAAGGGAGCGGCGGTTGGGGCGGGGCGCGTGCCGGCTTTTCAATTTCAAACGCGGGTTGGGCTCGAGCCCGACGGCGGTTTGACGCGACCCCTCGCGCGCTACTCGGGGCGGCTGGAGACTCTCGCTAAAAGCAGAGAGAGCGCCTGGTCTCCAGAATGAAACCGACGCTCTATATGTTTGTATTTTTTTATCAATAGTTTTCATCATACGATGTTAATGTAGAAGAGTGCACCTTACCACCACTCTGTCTTCATTGGCTCTGGTTTAACTTGGTGTTCAGTCAGAGTTTCAACACACTGCATGAGAACACTACACTATCCATGCCAGTACCTTTCCTGTGATGCCATAGGATTGTATCATGTTAAGCAGCCTCATGTGTGGCATTTTTTGAAAAATGTCTTCTGAAAATCCAAGTAAATTACATCCACTGCCACTCCTTTGTTCACCCTGCTGTTCCTTCCTCTAACAGATTTGTCAGGCAAGATTTCCCTTCACAGAAACCATGCTGACTTTGACATATTTTATCATTAGTTTCCAAGTATCCCAAAGCCTCATCCTTAATAATAGACTCCAACATTTCCCAACCACCGAGGTTAAGCTAACTGGCCTATAATTTCCTTTCTTTTGCCTTCCTCCCTTCTTAAAGAGTGGAGTGGCGATCCTATCCCTAAGAATATTCTCCAATAATTTCCCTTCCAGTGATGTCAGACTCATTGGCAATGTCCCATTCACTTTCCTCACTCTACTGCATTAGTGTACTGAGGTATCAGTGCATCAGGCAGAAGAACACCCAGGTCCCTTCGTACTCTACTTGTATACTTTATACTTTTATACTTTATTGTCGCCAAACAATTGGTACGAGAACGTACAATCATCACAGTGATATTTGATTCTGTGTTTCACAGTCCCGGGATTACAAATATTAAATATTAAAAATAGTTAAAATTAGTAAATATTAAAAATTTAAATGATAAATCATAAATAGAAAATAGAAAAGGGAAAGTAAGGTAGTGCAAAAAAACCGAGAGGCAGGTCCGGGTCAGGATCCGTTCAGCAGTCTTATCACAGTTGGAAAGAAGCTATTCCCAAATCTGGCCATACTAATCTTCAAGCTCCTGAATCTTCTCCTGGAGGGAAGAGGGACGGAAAGTCTGTTGGCTGGGTGGGTCGTGTCCTTGATTATCCTGGCAGCACTGCTCCAACAGCGTGCGGTGTAAGGTGAGTCCACGGACAGAAATTTGGTTTGTGTGATGTGCTGCGCCGTGTTCACAATCTTCTGCAGCTTCTTTCGGTCTTGGACAGGACAACTTCCATACCAGGTTGTGATGCACCCTAGAAGAATGCTTTCTACCGTGCATCTGTAAGAATTAGTGAGGGTTTTAGGGGACAGGCCAAATTTCTTTAGTTTTCTCAGGAAGTAAAGGCGCTGGTGGGCCTTCTTGGCAGTGAACTCTGCTTGGTTGGACCAAGTCAGGTCATTTGTGATATTGACCCCGAGGAACTTAAAGCTTTAGACCTGTTCCACTTGCGCACCACCGATGTAAATTGGGTCGTGCGGTCCACTACTCTTTCTGAAGTCAACAACCAATTCCTTCGTCTTGCTGACGTTGAGGGATAGGTTATTGTCTTCGCACCATGCCACCAGGTTCTTGATTTCCTCTCTGTACTCAAAATCATCATTATCCAAGATACAGCCTACAATTATTGTGTCATCAGCAAACTTATATATTGAGTTTGATGGAAACTTGGCTACACAATCATGAGTGTACAGTGAGTACAGCAGGGGGCTGAGTACACAGCCTTGTGGGGTACCGGTGCTCAGAGTGACTGTAGAGGAGAGCTTGTCCCCTATTTTTACAGCCTGGGTCCTGTCTGTGAGGAAGTTGAAGATCCAGCTGCAGATCTCAGTGCTAAGGCCCAGGTTCTGGAGCTTAGGAATCAGTTTATTTGGAATGATGATATTAAAGGCAGAGCTGTAGTCAATGAAAAGGAGCCTTACATTTGCGTCTTTATTCTCCACGTGTTCTAAGGAGGAATGTAGGGCCAGAGAGATGGCATCTGCCATTGACCTGTTGCTCCGGTAGGCGAATTGCAAAGCGTCGAGGTTGACCGGTAGGCTGTGGTTGATATGTGCCATAACCAATCTCTCGAAGCACTTCATAGCAATTGATGTCAGAGCCACAGGTCGATAGTCATTCAGGCATGCCACCTTGCTCTTCTTCGGCACTGCGATTATCATTGCCTTCTTAAAACACGAGGGGATCGTAGACTGAAGCAAGGAGCAGTTGAAGATGTCAGCAAACACTCCAGCTAGCTCGCTTGCACAGGCCCGGAGAACCCATCCCGGGACACCATCTGGGCCGGTCGCCTTCCTTGGATTTATCTTCAGGAAGGCCCTTCTAACGTCCTCCTCGGTGAAGATGAATCTCGATGCCACCAGGTCCGGTTCATCCGGACGGAGTGGGACGCTCCTCTTCTGTTCGAATCTTGCGTAGAATACGTTAATACAATGTAATTCTCTATATAGATAACTTTGATTGCTTTTACATAACTACATAACCTCATACCTATTGTTTATTCATATTCAAATTTATGATCAATAAACCTGGGTACATAGTCATAGAGTTATAGGTTCTTACAGCTTGGAAACATGCCCTTCAGACTATCTTGTCCATGCCAACTATGTTACCCAGTTAGCTTGTCCCATGTGCCTGCATTTGGCCCACAGCCTTCTCCAATTTTCATAGCTTTTAAAGGTTGCTAACTTGCTTGTCTCAACCATGATTTCTGACAGCTCATTCCAAGTACCCAATACTCAGCTGCCTTTCATAAAGCTATTAATATAATGAATAACCAAAGGCCAAGCACTAATCCATGTCCCATTCTACTAGTTACATCCTTCTAACTTAGAAATACCAAATTATCCAACACTCACCAGTCTGTAGGTGCTGTATACGTCTTATAGCCACAGACATTCCAATAGTCAATAGTCATTGTCATACTTTATTGATCCCAGGGGAAATTGGTTTTCATTACAGTTGCACTATAAATAATAAATAGTAATAGAACCATAAATAGTTAAATAGTAATATGCAAATTATGCCAGTAAATTATGAAATAAGTCCAGGACCAGCCTATTGGCTCAGGGTGTCTGACCCTCCAAGAGAGGAGTTGTAAAGTTTGATGGCCAAAGGCAGGAATGACTTCCTATGATGCTCTGTGCTGCATCTCAGTGGAATGAGTCTCTGGCTGAATGTACTCCTGCGCCCACCCAGTACATTATGTAGTGGATGGGAGACATTGTCCAAGATGGCATGCAACTTGGACAGCATCCTCTTTTCAGACACCACCGTCAGAGAGTCCAGTTCCATCCCCACAACATCACTGGCCTTACGAATGAGTTTGTTGATTCTGTTGGTGTCTGCTACCCTCAGCCTGCTGCCCCAGCACACAACAGCAAACATGATAGCACTGGCCACCACCGACTCATAGAACATCCTCAGCATCGTCCAGCAGATGTTAAAGGACCTCAGTCTCCTCAGGAAACAGAGACGGCTCTGACCCTTCTTGTAGACAGCCTCAGTGTTCTTTGGCCAGTCCAGTTTATTGTCAATTCGTATCCCCAGGTATTTGTAATCCTCCACCATGTCCACACTGCCCCCCTGGATGGAAACAGGGGTCAGCGGTACCTTAGCTCTCCTCAGGTCTACCACCAGCTCCTTAGTCTTTTTCACATTAAACTGCAGATAATTCTGCTCACACCATGTGACAAAGTTTCCTACCATAGCCCTGTACTCAGCCTCATCTCCCTTGCTGATGCATCCAACTATGGCAGAGTCATCCGAAAACTTCTGAAGATGACAAGACTCTGTGCAGTAGTTGAAGTCCGAGGTGTAAATGGTGAAGAGAAAGGGAGACAAGACAGTCCCCTGTGGAGCCCCAGTGCTGCTGATCACTCTGTCGGACATGCAGTGTTGCAAGCACACATACTGTGGTCTGCCAGTCAGGTAATCAAGAATCCACGATACCAGGGAAGCATCCACCTGCATCGCTGATCTAAGCTATTCTGCAATTATTTGCTATGTCTCTGGCAAATGAGAAGTAAAATTATCTGCCATGGCCCTATTCATCTCTTCCAGTGGTTCACAGAACAACCTGGTATGGATCTCAATCATACATTATGTTCCTGTATACACAGCTCTTAGTCCATCATGAGCACTGTGATGATGTGGGGTATTTATTGATCGACTTCATATCTGTTCAAAGTGAATTTTTTAAATATATGAGGGATACTGGAACAGGTTAATATGATGGGGTTAGTCGAAGGGAGATGGAAGGGACTACTGCAGAACATAACTACAGAATGGATTTGGTTGGTGTGTTCAGATCTGTTTTATTTATTATACACTATGGCCATTTTATTAGGTACACCTGTACACCTGCTGATTAAAGCAAATCCCTAATCAGCCGGTCATGTAGCAGCAATTCAATACATAAAAGCAGGCAGACAATTTCTGGAATGCTCTGCCACAGAGTGCAGTGAAGGCCAAGTCCGTGTGTGAATTTGTTTATTTCCTGCTCTGTCAGGGCATCAAAGGATATGGCAAGAAAGCAGGTGTATGAGGTTGAGTGAGATCCAGGATCAGCTATGATAGAATGGTGGAGCAGACTGGATGGAATAAATGGCTTAATTCTGCTCCTATTTCTTGTAGTGTTATGGCCTAATGTCAAGAAGTTCAGTTGTTGTCCAGACCAAACATCAGAATGGGGAAGAAATGAGATCTAACTGACTTTGACAGTGGAATAATTGTTTGTGCCAGGAGGGGTGGTTTTAGTTTTTCATAAAATTCTGAGCTCCTGGAATTTTCACACACAACAATCTCCAGAATTTTTTGAGGAGACTGGACAAATGCTTCAAGTTGACAAGAAGGCAACATGAACTCCACAACTATGTGATGACTATGTGTGCAGGAAATGTGTCCAGCTGCAGCTTCTGGCAGACTGCATTGAGCAGCAGGAGCTGCGACTGGATTCAGACTGGAGCATCCGCGATGCTGAGAAAGTCGTGAATAGCACGTTCAGTCAGTTGGCCACACTGCATGTAAAGGCTACACAGGCAGAAAAGAAATGGGTGGCCACTAAACAGCGTAGCAGTGGGCAGGTAGTGCAGGAGTCCCTTGAGGTCATCTCCCTCCTTAACAGATATGCTATTTTGGATACTGTTGGAGGAGATGTCTCATCAGGGGAAGGCAGCAGCAGCCGAGTTCATGGCACCATGGATGGCTCTGTGGCACAGGGGGGAAGGAAAAGGAGTGGGAGAGCTATAGTGATATGGGATTCGATTGTAAGGGGAATAGATAGGCGTTTCTGCGGCCACAAATGAGATTCCAGGAGGGTATGTTGCCTCCCTGGTGCAAGGGTCAAGTATGTCTCTGAGCGGCTGCAGAACATTCTGGAGTGGGAAGGTGAACAGCCAGTGGTCGTGGTGCACATAGGTACCAACAATATAGGTAAAAAACGTGATGAGGTCCTACAAAGTGAATTTAGGGAGTTAGGAGATAAACTAAAAAGTAGGACCACAAAGGTAATAATCTCTGGATTACTCCCAGTGCTATGTGCTAGTCAGAGTAGAAGTAGGAGGATATTTCAGATGAATATGTGGCTTGAAAAATGGTGCAAGGGGGAGGGATTCAAATTTCTGGGGCATTGGAACCGGTTCTGGAGGAGGTGGGACCGGTACAAACAGGACGGTCTGCACCTGGGCTGGACTGGAACCAATGTCCTAGGGGGAGCGTTTGCTACTGTTGTTCAGGAGGATTTAAACTAATGTGGCAGGGGGATGGGAACAAGTGCAGAGAGACAGAGGGGTGTAAAATGAGGGTAGAAGCAAAAAGTAGTAAGGTGAAAAGTAAAAGTGGCAGGCCAGCAAATCCAGGGCAAAAATCAAAAAGAGCCACTTTTCAACATAATTGTATAAGGGCTAAGAGTGTTGTAAAAGCAAGCCTGAAGGCTTTGTGTGTCAATGCAAGGAGCACTCGTAACAACGTGGATGAATTGAATGTGCAGATAGTTATTAATGAATATGATATAGTTAGGATCACAGAGACATGGCTCCAGGGTAACCAAGGATGGGAGCTCAACATTCAGGGATATTCAATATTCAGGAAGGATAGACATGAAAGAAAAGGAGGTGGGGTGGCATTGCTGGTTAGAGAGGAGATTAATGCAATAGAAAGGAAGGACATTAGCTGGGAGGATGTGGAATCGATATGGGTAGAGCTGCATAACACTAAGGGCCAGAAAACGCTGGTGGGAGTTGTGTACAGGCCACCTAACAGTAGTAGTGAGGTTGGGGATGGCATTAAACAGGAAATTAGAAATGTGTGCAATAAAGGATCAGCAGTTTTAATGGGTCACTGCAATCTACATACAGATTGGGTGAACCAAATTGGTAAGGGTGCTGAGGAAGAGGACTTCTTGGAATGTATGCGGGATAGTTTTCTGAACCAACATGTCGAGGAACCAACTAGAGAGCAGGCCATTCTAGACTGGGTATTGAACAATGAGGAAGGGTTAGTTAGCAATCTTGTCGTGCTGGGCCCCTTGGGTAAGAGTGACCATAATATGGTGGAATTCTTCATTAAGATAGTGAGTGATATAGTTAATTCAGAAACAAAGGCTCTGAACTTAAAGAAGGGTAACTTTGAAGTATGAGATGTGAATTAGCTAAGATAGACTGGCAAATGATACTTAAAGGGTTGACGGTGGATCTGCAATGGCAAGCACTTAAAGATCGCATGGATGAACTACAACAATTGTTCATCCAGTTTGGCAAAAGAATAAACCAGGGAAGGTAGTGCACCCGTGGCTGACAAGGGAAATTAGGGATAGTATCAATTCCAAAGAAGAAACATACAAATTAGCCAGAAAAAGTGGCACACCTGAGGACTGGGAGAAATTCAGAGTCCAGCAGAGGAGGACAAAGGGCTTAATTAGGAAAGGGAAAAAAGATTATGAGAGAAAGCTGGCAGGGAACATAAAAACTGACTGTAAAAGCTTTTATAGATATGTGAAAAGAAAAAGATTGGTTAAGACAAATGTAGGTCCCTTACAGTCAGAAACAGGTGAATTGATCATGGGGAACAAGGACATGGCAGACCAATTGAATAACTACTTTGGTTCTGTCTTCACTAAGGAGGACATAAATAATCTTCCGGAAATAGTAGGGGACCGAGGGTCTAGTGAGATGGAGGAACTGAGGGAAATACATGTTAGTAGGGAAGTGGTGTTAGGTAAATTGAAGGGATAGAGACAGATAAATCCCCAGGGCCAAATGGTTTGCATCCCAGAGTGCTTAAGAAAGTAGCCGAAGAAATAATGGATGCATTAGTGATAATTTTTCAAAACTCTTTAGGTTCTGGATTAGTTCCTGAGGATTGGAGGGTGGCTAATGTAACCACACTTTTTAAAAAAGGAGGGAGAGAGAAACTGGGGAATCTGGGGAAACTGGGAAACTGAGTAAACCTGACATCGGTGGTGGGGAAAATGCTAGAGTCAGTTATCAAAGATGTGACAACAACACATTTGGAAAGCGGTGAAATGATCGGACAAAGTCAGCATGGATTTGTGAAAGGAAAATCATGTCTGACGAATCTCATAGGATATTTTGAGGATGTAACTAGTAGGGTGGATAGGGGAGAACCAGTGGATGTGGTATATTTAGATTTTCAAAAGGCTTTTGACAAGGTCCCACACAGGAGATTAGTGTGCAGACTTAAAGCACACGGTATTGGGGGTATGGTATTGAAGTGGATAGAGAATTGGTTGGCAGACAGGAAGCAAAGAGTGGGAATAAACGGGACCTTTTCAGAATGGCAGGCAGTGACTAGTGGGGTACTGCAACGCTGAGTGCTAGAACCTCAGTTGTCTACAATATATATAAATGACTTAGACGAGGGAATTAAATGCAGCATCTCCAAGTTTGCGGATGACACGAAGCTGGGTGGCAGTGTTAACTCTGAGGAGGATGCTAAGAGGATGCAGGGTGATTCGGATAGGTTAGGTGAGTTGTCAAATTCATGGCAGATTCAATTTAATGTGGTTAAATGTGAGGTTATGCATTTTGGTGGCAAGAACAGGAAAACAGATTATTATCTGAATGGTGGCCGATTAGGAAAAGGGGAGGTGCAATGAGACCTGGGTGTCATTGTACACCAGTCATTGAAAGTGGGCATGCAGGTACAGCAGGCGGTGAAAAAGGCGAATGGTATGCTGGCATTTATAGCGAGAGGATTCAAGTACAGGAGCAGGGAGGTACTACTGCAGTTGTACAAGGCCTTGGTGAGACCACACCTGGAGTATTGTGTGCAGTTTTGGTCCCCTAATCTGAGGAAAGACATTCTTGTTATAGAGGGATTACAAAGAAGGTTCACCAGATTGATTCCTGGGATGGCAGGACTTTCATATGATAAAAGACTGGATTGAGTAGGCTTATACTGTCACAATGGGGGGCATTGGGAGCAAGGGTGGACCCAAATGCAAGACACATCTTGTGAGATTAATTGAATTTAGTTTATTGTTTGCTACCAGGAGAGCAAAGCAGAAGCAGGAATAGCAAACTGGACAAGGATTCAGGACTACGACTAGGCTGGGACTAAGGGTCTGGGCTAGGACTCAGAATTGGATTCCAGAACTAGAGGCGACATGAAGAGGCTGCGGTATGGACTCCGAGCCAGATACTGGGCAAAGACCCAGTACCTGGGTCTTGCCCGGGGCTCGGACCCCAGAACCAGGCATGGACATGACATGGGCTAGGGAGAGGAGGAACATGGAAAAACAGAGCCTCGGTCTCGGGAGAGCAGGTACATGGAACCATGGACACATACACAGAACACAGAGTCGGGACCCTTCCTAGGGTACAGGACATAGGGCCGGGACTCACACACAGAACAGAGAGCTGGGACCCCTCCTTGGGTACAGGACATAGGGCCGGGACTCACCTTCTCCACACCAAGGTGGGATAGGTCCATCTGTTGGGTAACGGCAAGATGGCCAGTCTTAACCCATGGAGGCGAGGACAAGACAAGACAAATACCAAAGAACAACAGGCAGTTCCTATCTAGCTCCGGCGATAGATCTAGATCGAGGTGCAGTCGAGGGCTACAGACGAGGGCTAGAGGTGAGAGGGTAGAGAAGGAATTCAGACAGTGGGGTAGGACAGGAATCACAGACCGCCAGGGTCAGGACTTGACTCGGAATTTGGATGCCGCCAGGACCGGGACTTGACTTGGAACTTGGATTCCGCCAGGACCGGGACTTGACTCGGAACTTGGATGCCGCCAGGGACGGGATTTGACTCAGAACTTGGATGCTGCTAGGACCGGGACTTGACTTGGAACGTGGTTGCCGTCAGGGGCGGGACTTGACTCGGTACGTGGATGCCGTCAGGGCCAGGACTTGACTCGGAACTTGGATGCCACCAGGGCCAGGACTTGACTTGGAGCCTCCAGGTAGTGGCGAGCTCTCGACTCGGCCCAGGAACAATAGACAGCGGTTCTCGATAACCTCCGGCGGGTTAACTGACGGACCTACCTCAGTGAGGAAACTTTGCAGGCTCGCTTTGGCGAGGTAACTTGACAGGGTTGCTCCGGTGAGGAAAGGCGAATTACCGGCACTTGCTTCGGGCGGAGACTAGGCTTGCTCCGGCCAGATGACATTGGCACGCCGTACCTTTAGTGACTTTGCAGACACTCCCGCGGCGAACAGCTGAAAGCCGGAGACTATAAACTACTGGTTCAGCCGAGAGTAAATTGCCTCGAATCACCAAGGCCGAGGGACACGGGAAAACATGGAGTCAACGGTCCGGATCGTAACATAAACAAAGTAAATTTAAAGAGACCACGATCCGGACCATGACAGTACGCCCCCCCCCCCCAAGGGTGCCTCCAGGCAACCAACAGATTTGCCTGTATTATCGATGACCCGGGTGGGTGGAGGAGGTTTTGGCCGGCGGGCAAAACAGAACAACAACACCTTGACTTTTGGATGACAAGAGTTTGGAAAAACAGTATTTGTGTCTGCTGGGTCCATGGTTGGCGAGGGCGTTCTGTCACAATAGGGGGGCATTGGGAGCAAAGGTGGACCCAAATGCAAGACACATCTTGTGAGGTTAATTGAATTGAGTTTATTGTTTGATACCAGGAGAGCAAAGCAGGAGCAGGAATAGCGAACTGGACAGGGACTCAGGACTACGACTAGGCTGGGACCAAGGGTCTGGGCTAAAACTCGGAAATGGATCCCAGAACTAGAGGCGATATGAAGAGGCTACGGTATGGACTCCGAGCCAGGGACTGGGCAAGGACCCATACCTGGGTCTTCCCCCATGCTCGGACCCCAGAACCAGGCATGGACATGACATGGGCTAAGGAGAGGAGGAACATGGCAAAACAGAGCCTCGGTCTCGGGAGAGCAGGTACATGGAACCATGGACACATACACAGAACACAGAGTCGGGACCCCTCCTTGGGTACAGGACATAGGGCCGGGACTCACACACAGAACAGAGCCGGGACCCCTCCTTGGGTACAGGACATAGGGCCGGGACTCACCTTTTCCACACCAAGGTGGGACAGGTCCATCTGTTGGGTAACGGCAGGACGGCCAGACTTACCCAACAGAGGCAAAGACGACAAGACATGTCCTCCCACAGGGCAACATCAAGACGGCCAGACTTACCCCACGGAGGCGAGGACAAGACAAAACATGACCCCCCCGTGGGGCAATGGCAAGAAGGCCTGACTTACCCCACGGAGGCGAGGACAAGACAAGTCAAGACATGACCCCCTGCGGGGCAACGACAAGACGGCCTGACTTATCCCACGTAAGTGAGGACAAGACAAGACAAACACCAAAGAACAACAGACAGTTCCTATCTAGCTCCGGCGATAGAACTAGACCGAGGTGCAGGTGAGGGCTACAGACGAGGGCTAGAGGCGAGAGGGACAGAGAAGGGATTCAGACAGGGGGGTAAAACAGGAATCACAGACCACCAGGGCCAGGACTTGACTCGGTACTTGGATGCTGCAGGGGACAGGACTTGACTCGGTACTTGGATGCCGCGGGGGTCAGGACTTGACTCGGTACTTGGATGCTGTGAGGGTTGGGACTTGACTCAGTACTTGGATGTTGTGAGGGTTGGGACTTGACTCAGTACTTGGATGCAGCCAGGGACGGGACCTGACTCGGAACATGGATGCCGCCAGAGCCGGGACCTGACTCGGAACGAGGATGCTGCCGGGGACGGGACCTGACTTGGAACTTGGATGCCGCCAGGGCCGGGACCTGACTCAGAACTTGGATGCCGCCAGGGCAGGGACCTGACTCGGTACTTGGATGCCGCCAGGGCCGGGACCTAAGTCAGAACTTGGATGCCACCAGGGCCAGGACCTGACTTGGAGCCTCCAGGTAGTGGCGAGCTCTCGACTCAGCCCGGGAACAATAGACAGAGGTTCTTGATTCCCTCCGGCGGGTTAACTGATGGACTTGACTCGGTGAGGAAACTTTGCAGGCTTGCTTTGGCGAGGGAACTTGACAGGGTTGCTCCGGTGAGGAAGGCAAATTACTGGCACTCGCTTCAGGCGGAGACTAGGCTTGTTCCGGCCAGATGACATTGGCACGCCATACCTTTACTGACTTTGGAGATGCTCCCGCACTGAACAGCTGAAAGCCGGAGACTATAAACTACCGGTCCAGCCGAGAGTAAATTGCCTCTAATCACCAAGGCCGAGGGACACGGGAAAACAGGGAACCAAAGGGAAACAGGGAGTCAATGGTCTGGATTGTAACATAAACAAAGTAAATTTAAAGAGACCCCAATCTGGACGATGACATATACTCTCTGGAATTTAGAAGATTGAGGGGGGATCTTATTGAAATGTATAAAATTCTAAAGGGATTGGACAGGCTAGATGTAGGAAGATTGTTCCCGATGTTGGGGAAGTCCAGAACGAGGGGTCACAGTGTGAGGATAAAGGGGAAGCCTTTTAGGACTGAGATGAGGAAAAACTTCTTCACACAGAGAGTGGTGAATCTGTGGAATTCTCTGCCACAGGAAACAGTTGAGGCCAGTTCATTGGCTATATTTAAGAGGGAGTTAGATATGGCTCTTGTGGCTAAAGGGATCAGGGGGTATGGAGAGAAGGCAGGTATAGGGTTCTGAGTTGGATGATCAGCCATGATCATACTGAATGAAAATGCAGGCTCGTAGGGCTGAATGGCCTACTCCTGCACCTATCTTCTATGTTTCTATGTTTTCAATAACCACTTGTTACAACAGTGGTGTGGAGAAGAGCATCTCTGAACACACAATGTGTCTAACCTTGAAGTGGATGGGTTACAATTACAGGAGATACCTAATAAAGTGGCCTATGAGTATATGTTCCTTGCTGTCTACAGATGCATTGCATTGTTCTTCAATTGGGTGTGGCCTCTGGATGTTCTCTGACATCTGCTGTCCATTAATATTTCAATTGTCAGACCACACTATTTAATTGTGTTCCTAACTGATAACTGAAGTTATGACAACTATGGGACCTCCATGTTAGACAATGTATTGTGTAAATCCACACAGATGACATTGAACAAAGCTGAGGTGAGAGAGGGTGCTGGGACAGAAGAGGGAGTGTGCTTCCTCCAGCCTTAAACCACTCTGCTGCACCCATTATCCTGAATTTAGATCATTCAACAAGGATCCTCCAGCTGTCCACCTGGACTGGCTGCTCTAGAATGACCTCCTTTCATAGCTCCACCTTGTTACTCTAGAACATTACTCAATCGGTGCTGAAGTAGGTCACCTGACCACTCAGGCCTGTGAAACCTAGGCTACCACCAAAAAAAGCCATGGCTGATCTGTCCCAGAACTCAACCACTGTTGTCAGAAAAAGAGAGTTTCAAGTGTGCACAATTATACACACATGATTTCTAGCCTTGGTGATTCATATGCTCATTAGATAATTGAACATTGTGAGAGTTTCTTACTCACATCACTCTGTCAGGGAGTGGATGTGGAAAGGATGTTTCTTATATTCAGTGAGAATAGGACCAAAGGACACAGTCTCAAGATAGAGGGACATCTATTTCGAACAGAGAAGAGGAGGAATTACTTTAGCTAGTGGGTAGTGAATATGTGGAATTCATTGTCATGGATGGCTATGGAGGCCAAGCCATTGAGTGCACTTAAAACAGAGGTTGATAGGTTCTTGATTAGTCAGGATGAGCTGAATAGCTTAAATCTGCCTCTATGTCAAATGGTTTTGTGGTCTTTTGGTATTCAGAAAAGTTTCCTTCATTCCAAGAGATCCCAAGGAGAGAGTGTGATACTAGATCTCCCATTAGGGAACAAGACAGGCAGATGGTGATGTGGGTGTAGGGCAACATAAAACCACAAGACATAGAAGCAGAATTAGATCATTTGGCCCATCAAGTCTACTCTGCCTTTCTGTCATGGCTGATTTATTATCCCTCTCAGCTCCTTTCACTACCTTCTTTCCATAGCACTTGAATCCCTGTCCAATCAAGAGCAGTTACATCATCCTTCCTTTAGAATATTTATTCATCTTTGGGATGTATCTATCCTGTGCCTTCCTTATTGTGCCCAGAGACTTCAGCTATTCTGTTCTGACATCATCTCTGCTATTTTCCCCTCTCAATTAACTTTGGCCAGTTTCCCTTTCGTGCCTCTGTAATTCCCTTTATTCCACTGTAATACTGATACACCTGATTTTCAAGCTGGTGATCAATTCCATTAGTTTGAAGATAATCAAGGAAAAGCATAGGGTTGGTCATTGGGCTGAGATTCTAAATTGGAGAATGGCTAATTGTGATGACATCAGAAAGGATCAGGCAAGTGTGGATAAGAAAGGTTGGTAAGTAGGGAGCCTTCAAAAGTGAGATTTTGAGAGTACAGTTTTGTATGTTCCTGTCAGAATAAAAGTCAAGCCAAATAGGTTTAGACACGTTTTTTGAGAGAATATGAAACCCTGGTTAAGAAGAAGACGGATGTGCATATAGGCAAGAAGTAACAAATGAGAGAGATTCTTGAGGAGATTAAGAAATGCAAGAAAACACTTAAGTGGTAAATCAGAAGGGCTAAAAGAAGGCATGAGACCATAAAACCCTAAAACATAGGAGCAGAATTAGGCCATTCTGCTCATCGAGTCTGCTCCGCCATTTCATCATGGCTGATCCCATGTCCCACTCAACACCATGCACCTGCCTCCTCACCACGTCCTTTGATGCCCTGGCCGATCAGGAAATGACCAACTTCTGCCTTAAATGCATACACGGACTTGGCCTCCACTGCAGTCTGTGGAAGAGCATTCCACAGATTTACTACTCACTGGCTTAAAGAATTCCT
The DNA here is from genome assembly GCF_963921235.1 of Mobula hypostoma. Classification (NCBI taxonomy): domain Eukaryota; kingdom Metazoa; phylum Chordata; class Chondrichthyes; order Myliobatiformes; family Myliobatidae; genus Mobula; species Mobula hypostoma. Next base: position 22,481,322 of record NC_086125.1, read on the forward strand.
CCTTACGTCTGTTTTAAAGGGTCGCTCCTCAATTTGGAGGCTGTGCTCACTAGTTCTGGATACCCCCACAGGAGGAAACACTCTCTACACATCCACCCTTTCAACATTGGGTAGATTTCAATGAGATCCCCCCACGTTCTTCTAAATTCCAGTGAGTACAAGCCCAAAGCTGCCAAATGCTCCTCATATGTTAACCCCTTCATTCCCAGAATCATCCTCTTGAAATTCCTCTAGACTCTCTCCAATGACAATATATCCTGTTGACAATACTCTAAGTGCAGCCTGACTAGTGTCTTATAAATGCTCAGCATTATCTCCTTGCTTTTATATTCTATTCCTCTTGAAATAAATATCAGCATTGAATTTGTCTTCTTTACCACAGACTCAGCCTATAAATTAACTTCAGGGGAATCTTGTACGAGGATTCCTAAGTCCCTCTGCACCGCTGTTGTTTGAACCTCTTCCCCATTTGGATAATATTCTGCGCTAATATTCCTTTTAACAAAATGCATTATCATACATTTCACAACACAGTATTACATTTGTCACTTTTTTGCCCGTTCTTCCAATTTTTCTAAGTCCTGCTGCAATCTTCCTGTCATCCACGAATGTTGTCACAATGCTATCAATTCCATTATCTAAATCACTGACAAACAATGTGAAAAGCGGCGGTCCCACTACTGATCCCTGAGGAGCACCACTAGTCACCGGTAGCCAACCAGAAAAGGTGTCTTTTATTTCCACTTGCTGCCTCCTGCTTGTCAGCCATTCCTCTATCCATGCTAGCATCTTTCCTGTAACTCCATAGAATTTTATCTTGTTAAGCAGCCTTGTGTGTGGCACCTTACATACACATTCTGAAAATCCAAGCAAATGACATCCACTGCCTCTCTTTTGTCCACCCTGCTTGTTACTTCCTCGAAGAACTCTAACAGATTTGCCAAGTACCTTGAACCCTCATCCTTAATAATAGAATCCAACACTTTCCCAACCACTGAGGTTTGGCTAACCGACCTATAATTTCCTTCCTTTTGCCTTCCTCCTTTCTTAAAGTGATATTTGCAAACTTCCAGTCCTCTGAAACCATGCCAGAATCAACTGATTCTTGAAAGATCATGACCAATGCATCCATTACCTCTTTAGCAACCTCACTCAGGACTCTGGGATGTAGTCCATCTGGCCCAGGTGACTTATCCACCTGAAGACCTTTGAGTTTGCCTCGAACTTTTTCCTTTGCAATAGCAATGGCACTCAATCCTGCTCCCTGACACTCACGGACCCCTGGCACTCTGCTAGTGTCTTCCACAGTAGAGACAGATGCAATGTACCCATTTAGTTCATCTGCCATTACTACCTGTCCCCTGTTACTACCTCACCAGCAACATTTTTCAGTAGTCCAATATCAACTCTCACCTTTCTTTTACTCTTTATATAACTGAAAAAACTCTTGGTATCCTGCTTTATATTATTGGCTAGTCTGTCCTCCTATTTCATCTTTTCCCTTCTTATAGATTTTTTAGTTGCATTTTGTTAGATTTTTAAAACTTCCCAATCATTCAACTTCTCAGTCACTTTTTCTACCTTGTATGCAGTTTCCTTGGCTTTTATGCAGTTTTTAACTTGCCTTGTCAGCCACAGTTGCCTACCCCTGCCATTTGCAAACTTCTTCATCTGTGGGACAAATCTGTCCTCCACCTTGTGAACTATTCCCAGAAACTTCAGCCACCTCTGCTCTGCTGTCATCCTCACCAGTATCCTCCTCCAATCCACCTGGGTAAGACCCTCTCTTGTGCCTCTTTAATACGCTTTATTCCATTGCAATACTGATGCATGTGACTTATGCTTCTCCCTCTCAAATTGCAGTATGATTTCAATCATATTATGATCACTGCCTCTAAAGGGTTCCTTTATATTATGCTGTCTAATAAGATCTAGGTTATTACAGCACACCCAATCTAATATAGCCTTTCCCCAGGTAGGCTCAAGCACAAGCTGCTCTGAAAAGCCATCTCACAGGCACTCAACAAATTCCCTTGTTTGCAATCTGACACCAATCTGATATTCCCAACCCGCTTACATATTGAAATTTCCTGTTACAATTGTGTCACTACACTTATCACATGCCTTTTCCTGCTCTCTTTGCAATCTCAACCCCACATCTTGGTTACTATTTGTAGGCCTATATATGATCCCAATAATTGCTTTTTTAAGACTGTAAGACCATAAGACATAGGAGCAGAATTAGGCCGTCAGGTCTATCAAGCCTGCTCTGCCATTCAATCATGGATGATCCTTTATTCCCTCCTCCTCCTCAACCCCAGTTCCCGGTCTTCTCCCTGTAAACTTTGATGCCATGTCCAGTCAAGAACCTATCAATCTCTGCCTTAAATACAGCTAACGATCTGGCCTCCACAACTCCATGTGACAATAAATCTCACAAATTCACCAGTGTTTGGCCAAAGAAACTTTTACGCATCTCTGTTTTGAAAAGGCACCCCTCTATCCTGAGGCTGTGCCCTCTTGTCCTAGACTCCCCCACCATTGGAAACATCCTTTCCACATCTACTCTGTCAAAGTCTTTCAACATTCAAAAGATTTCAATGAGATTCCCCCTCATCCATCTGAATTCCAGTGTGTACAGACCCAGAGACATCAAACGTTCCTCGTATGATAACCCTTTCATTCCTGGAATCGTCCTTGTGAACCTCCTCTCCAATGCCAGCACATCTTTTCTCAGATGAAGGGCCCAAACTGTTCACAATACTCATGGTGAGGCCTTACCAGTGCCTTCTAAAGCCTCGCCTTGAGTATTGTGAACAATTTTGGGCTCCTCATCTTAGAACACATCCTTGCTCTTGTATTCTAGACCTCTTGAAATGCATGCTAACATAGCATTTGCCTTCCTTACCACTACCCATTCTGCAAGTTAACTTTTAGGTTGTTCTACACAAAGACTCCAAAGTCCCTTTGCATCTCAGAGACTTGGATTTTTTTCCCTTTTAGAAAATAGTCCACACATTTATTTCTACTACCAAAGTGCATGACCATACATATTTCAACTTAATATTTTATTTACCACTTCCTTGCCCATTCTCCTAATCAGCCTAAGTCCTTCTGCATCCTACCCATTTCCTCAACATTACCTGCCCCTCCACCAATCTTCATACCGTCTTCAAACTTGGCAACAAAGCCATTTTTCCATCATCGAAATCAGTTATATACAGCATAAAAAGAAGTGGTCCCAATACTGACCCCTATGGAGCACCGCTAGTCACTGGCAGCCAACCAGAAAAGGATTCTTTTGTTCCCACTCGCTGCCTTCTACCAATCAGCTGATGCTCTAACCATGTTTGCAACTTTCCTGTAATACCATAGGCTCTTAATTTGGTAAGCAGCCTCATGTGTGGCCCGTTGTCAAAGGCCCGCTGAAAGTCCAAATATACAACATCCATTGCATCCCCTTTATCTATCCTACTTGTAATCTCCTCAAAGAATTCCAGCAGGTTCGTCCGGCAGGATCTTCCCTGAAGGAAACCATATTGATTTTGTACTATCTTGTCCTGTGTCACCAAGTACTCCATCACGTCATCCTTAACAATTGACTCTAACATCTTCCCAACCACTGAGGTCAGGCTAAATAGTCTATAATTTCCTTTCTGCTGCCTTCCTCCTTTCTTAAAGAGTGGAGTGACATTTGCAATTTTCCAGTCCTGTGGCACCATTCCAGAGTTCAATGATTTTTGAAAGATCAGTTCTAGTGCCACCACAATCTCTAACATTGCCTCTTTGAGAACCCTAGGGTGCAGTTCATCTGGTGCGGGTGACTATGTACTTTTAGGTCTTTCAGCTTTTTGAGGACCTTCTCTATTGTAACTATAACTGTACTCACTTCTCTTCTTTCACACACTACAACATCCGGCATACTGCTAGTGTCTTCCACAGTGAAGACTGATGCAAAATACTCATTTAGTTCATCAGCCATCTCCTTGTCCCCCATTCTTATTTCTCCTGCTTCATTTTCTAGCGGTCCTATGTCAACTCTCATTTCTCTTTTATTTTTAACATAGTTGAAAAAACTTTTACTATCCATTTTGATATTATTTGCTAGCTTGCTTTCATATTTTATCTTTTCCCTTCCAGTGATTTTTTAGTTGCTTTTTGTAGGTTTTGAAAATCTTCCTAATCCTCTATCTTCCCACTCATTTTTGCTTTGTTGTATGCCCTTTCTTTTGCTTTTACAATAGCTTTGACTTCCCTTGTCAGCCATGGTTGTATTATTTTACCACTTGAGTATTTCTTCATTTTTGGAATACGTCCTGCACCTTCCTTATTTTAACACTTTCAGTTTTTAACTCCACCCACAAAGATACAATATTCTCTGACCCTGTGTCATATCTTTCTAAAGATGTAATTCCATCACCACACCACCGCCTATGCCTTCCTGCCTGTCTTTTCAATACGAAGTATATCCTTTGATCTTTGAGCTCCCAACCATGGCCTTCTTTCATTCATGACTCAGTGATGCTCACAATGTCCAACCGACCAATCTCTAATTGCACCACATATTCGTCCAACTTATTCCAAATGCCATGCATATTTAAATACAACACCTTCAGTCCTGCATTCTTCGCCCTTTTGTATTTTGCCACTGTGGTACAATTTAACTCTTTACTCTGTCTGCATTTGTACCCAATGATTTGCTTGTCTTTCCTTACATTCATGTTATATCCATCATCTATTTGTAAACCTGCTGGCTCTTCCTGACCTCTGTCATACTGGATCCCATCCACCTGCTGTGGTGATATCACGTGATATGATGTGTCAGAACGTGATTGGACAGAGTTCGGAGCATGCACCAAAATGACAGAATGATCGAGAAACTTGTATGGTGAAAACGTGGTTTGGTTTGCTTGTTGTAAATAAAAGTTCTAGTTTTAATTCTTTCAGAATATTGTTTGTTGTTAGTAACCCACAGTACATATAAAGAACACAACATGGTGTCAGAAGTCGGTCCGGAAGAATAATACATTTCGCTAACAGGGGAGAAGCGAAGATAATCGAAAAAAAGAGCGCAAGCTGTTTTGGTGTTTGCTAAAAGTTTTAAAAATGGAAGTTTTGTAGCCCTCATCGTAGCTGAAAACTGGAAAAGATTTAAACAGCATTTTGAAATTTATTTTTCGGCAATCGAAGCGAACAAAAAATCGGAAAAGAACTAAAGCTGCAATTCTACTCCACGTAATACGTGACAAGGCAATTGAGGTATATAACAATTTTGCTTTTGAAAATGGAGATAACTTGAATCTAAAAGTGATAATGGACAAGTTTGACACATTTTGTATACCAACGTGGACTGTGACAGATGAACGGTACAAATTTTTCAAATGTCAGCAATTTGTTATGGACAGTAGAAGATGCGAGTTTGCAGAGCTGACAGACTCTCTCATTAAGGACAGAATTGTTTGCAGCATTCTGGATAATGGTCTGAGAGAAAGACTAACAGAGCACAACACATCGACTTGGAAAAGGCTTTGGCACTCTTCAAAGCTTTGGAAACCGTGACATCGCAGGCTGATGGACTTTTCAAAAAAACTAGAACATAGACGCTGTAAAGAAGCGCAAAGATATTAGAAAAATTAATAAAGCAACCACAATTCGAAGCAAGAAGGCTGCGAGTGAATGGCTAAGGATTTCCGGAGAGAAGGCATTTTTACTGCTCAGAGTAGAGAGAGGCAAGACTGCACAGGTGCATGACGTCAGCCAGTAGAGCGAGAAAAGTTTAAAAAGAAGACCACCATATCCAGCGTGCAGCAGAGTGAGAGGTGACAGAGTGATTGGGCTTTGGCTTAACGGACTTAGGTGGTAATGAGGCAAGGTAGGTCTACCTGTGTTAATTGCGGAAAAGAAGTAGTATGAGTGTGAGGCCGGTTTTCTGTGCTTGGTGTCAGATGTGGAGGTCCTGAAGTCTCCCATCCTCCCGATGGCCATATCTGCACCCGGTGTGTCGAGCTGCAGCTCCTGAGGGACCGCGTTAGGGAACTGGAGTTGCAGCTCGTTGACCTTCATTTGGTCAGGGAGAGCGAGGAGGTGATAGAAAGGAGTTATAGGCAGGTGGTCACACTGCGGCCATGGGATATAGACAAGTGGGTCACAGTCAGGAGAGGGAAGGGGAAGAGTCAGGTACTAGAGAGTACCCCTGAGGCTGTACCCCTTGACAATAAGTACTCCTGTTTGAGTACTGTTGGGGAGAAGAGCCTACCTGGGGGAAGCAACAGTGGCCATGTCTCTGGTCCTGTGGCTCAGAAGTGTAGGGAAAGGAAGAGGAAGGCAGTAGTGATCGGAAACTCTATCATTAGGGGGTCAGACAGGCGATTCTGTGGACGCAGGAAAGAAACTCAGATGGTAGTTTGCCTCCCAGGTGCCAGGGTCCCAGAATGTTTCAGATCGCATCCAAGATATCCTGCAGTGGGAGGGAGAACAGCCAGAGGTCGTCCTACATATTAGTACCAATGATGTAGGTAGGTAAAGGGGAAGAGCTCCTGAAAACAGACTACAGGGAGTTAGGAAGGAAGTTGAGAAGCAGGACCGCAAAGGTAGTAATCTCGGGATTACTGCCTATGCCACACAACAGTGAGTATAGGAATAGGATGAAGTGGAGGATAAATGTGTGGCTGAGGGATTGAAGCAGGGGTAGGGATTCAGATTTCTGGATCATTGTGACCTGTACAAAAAGGACAGGTTGCACTTGAATCCCAGGGGAACAAGTATCCTGGCAGGGAGGTTTGCTAAGGCTACTGGGGAGAGTTTAAACTAGAATTGCTGGGGAGTGCGAACCGAACTGAACAGACTGGGGAAGAGGCGGCTCGCTCACAAATAGAGTAAGCAAGGAGACAGTGTGTGAGGGAGGATAGGCAGGTGATAGAGAAGGGATGCTCTCAGATGGAAGGTTTGAGATGTGTCTATTTTAACACAAGGAGTATTGTGAACAAAGCAGATGAGCTTAGAGCATGGATCAGTACTTGGAACTATGATGTGGTGACCATTACAGAGATTTGGATGGCTCAGGGTCAGGAATGGTTACATCAAGTGCCGGGTTTAAATGTTTCAGAAAGGACAGGGAGGGAGGCAAAAAAGATGGGGGCGTGGCACTGTTGATCAGAGATAGTGTCATGACTGCAGAAAAGGTGGACGTCATGGGTGGATTGTCTACGGAGTCTCTGTGGGTGGAGGTTAGGAAAAGGAAGGGGTCAATAACTCTACTGGGTGATTTTATAGGCCGCCGAAAAGTAACAGGGATATAGAGGAGCAGATAGGGAAACAGACCCTGGGAAGGTGTAATAATAACAGAATTGTCGCGATGGGAGATTTTAATTTTGCCAAATATCAGTTGGCATCTCCCTAGAACAAGGGGTTTAGATTGGGTGGAGTTTGTTAGGTGTGTTCAGGAAGGTTTCTTGACACAATATGTAGATAAGCCTACAAGAGGAGAGACTGTACTTGATTTGGTATTGGGAAATGAACCTGGTCAGGTGTCAGATCTCTCAGTGGGAGAGCATTTTGGAGATAGTGATCATAATTCTATCTCCTTTACAATAGATTTGGAGAGAGATACGAACAGACAAGTTAGAAAAGTGTTTAATTGGAGTGAGGGGAATTATGAGGCTATCAGGCAGGAAATTGGAAGCTTAAATTGGGAACAGATGTTCTCAGGGAAAAGTACAGAAGAAATGTGGCAAAAGTTCAGTGGATATTTGTGTGGAGTTCTGCATAGGTATGTTCCAATGAGACAGGGAAGTTATGGTAGGGTACAGGAACTGTGGTGTACAAAGGCTGTAATAAATCTAGTCAAGAAGAAAAGAAAAGCTTACAAAAGGTTCAGGGAGCTAGGTTATGTTAGAGATCTAGAAGATTATAAGGCTAACAGGAAGGAGCTTAAAAAGGAAATTAGGAGAACCAGAAGAGGCCTTGGCAGGCAAGATTAAGGAAAACCCCAAGGCATTCTACAAGTATGTGAAGAGCAAGAGGATAAGACGTGAAAGAATAGGACCTATCAAATGTAACAGTGGTAAAGCGTGTATGGAACTGGAGGAAATAGCAGAGATACTTAATGAATACTTTATCTCAGTATTCACTATGGAAAAGGATCTTGGTGATTGTAGTGCAGACTTGCAGCAGACTGAAAAGCTTGAGCATGTAGATATTAAGAAAGAGGATTTGCTGGAGATTTTGGAAAGCATCAAGTTGGATAAGTCGCCGGGACCGGATGAGATGTACCCCAGGCTACTGTGGAAGGCGAGGGAGGAGATTGTTGAGCCTCTGGCGATGACCTTTGCATCTTCAATGGGGACGGGAGAGGTTGCGGTGGATTGGAGGGTTGCGGATGTTGTTCCTTTAGGGAGTAGAGATAGCCCAGGAAATTATAGACCAGTGAGTCTTACTTCTGTGGTTGGTAAGTTGATGGAGAAGACCCTGAGAGGTAGGAACATTTAGAGAGGTATAATATGATTTGGAACAGTCAGCATGGCTTTGTCAAGGGCAGGTCGTGTCTTATGAGGCTGATTGAAGTTTTTGAGAACGTGACTAAACACATTGATGAAAGAAGAGCAGCAGATGCAGTGTATATGGATTTCAGCGAGGCATTTGATAAGTTACCCCATAAAAGGCTTATTGAGAAAGTAAGGAGGCATGGGATGCAAGGGGACATTGCTTTGTGGGTCCAGAACTGGACTGCCCACAGAAGGCAAAGAGTGTTTGTAGATGGATCATATTCTGCATGGAAGTCGGTGACCAGTGGTGTGCCTCAGGGAGCTGTTCTGGGACTCTTACCCTTCGTGATTTTTATAAATGACCTGGATGAGGAAATGGAGGGATGGGTCAGTAAATTTGCTGATGACACAAAGGTTGGGGATGTTGTAGATAGTGTGGAGGGCTGTCAGAGGTTACAGCGGTACATTAATAGGATGCAAAACTGGGCTGAGACGTGGCAGAAGGAGTTCAACTCAGGTAAGTGTGAAGTGGTTCATTTTGGCAGGTCAAGTATGATGGCAGAATATAGTATTAATGGTAGTGTGGAGGATCAGCGGGATCTTGGGTCCAAGTCCATAGGATGCTCAAAGCAGCTGTGCAGGTTGACTCTGTGGTTAAGAAGGCATATGGTATATTGGCCTTCATTAATCGTGGAATTGAATTTAAGAGCCGAGAGGTGATGTTGCAGCTATATAGGACCCTGATAGCATTGTTTCACCAACCTTTAAGCGACTGTCCTTTGCGAATTCAGCGAATGATGATCAAATTGCAAAGATATGCATTGAATGTGTCATACACACCTCGAAAATTTACATACACGGCTGACACACTTTCCAGAGCTGTGGATCTAACAACAAAAGACAGTCATAGGGATGCTATTGATGTTCAGGCATTTGTTGATATGGTCATAGAAACTGTACCAGTTGCTCCCAAAAAGTTGAAACTGCTGCATCTTGAGACAGAGAAGGACAGAATTCTCCGTCAGGTTATACAAGTGGTGATGGATGGATGGCCAGATAATAGGCATGACTGTACTTCAGAAGTACAGGAATATTGGAACCACAGATCAGAACTTTCTGTTGAGGATGGGATATTGTACAAAGATAGCAGAATTGTGGTTCCTAAAAGTCTCCGAAAAGAACTGCTTGGGAAAATTCATGAAAGCCACCTAGGTATTGAAAAATGTAAGAAGGGCGTGGGAAGTGATGTTTTGGCCCAGGATGAATCAAGAAATTGCTGAATTGGTGTTTTCTTGACAAATATGCTTTAAATACCAACCTAGCAACCCTAAGGAGCCACTGCATCCATATCATAGTCCTCAGAGTCCTTATCAGAAGGTAGGCGTTATATTTTTGTAACTGACAACAAACATTATCTATTAATTACAGATTACTACTCATTGTACCCTGAGGTGTGTGGTTTGAGCAGAACAACAACAGAGAATGTAATTACATGCATGATATCAGTTTTTTCCAGACATGGTGTACCTGATGAAATTTTCACAGGCAGTGGTCCAGAATTCCATGGTGAATGTATGAGAAATTTTGCTCATGAATGGGGCTTTGTTCATACAATATCTAGTCCATTTTCCCCTCAGTCTAATGGATTAGTTGCGAAGTCAGCAGGAATTATCAAGAAACTGATGCACAAAGCAAAAGATAGTGGAGGTGATTTTTATAAAGCTTTGTTAGCCTATCGTAGTACTCCACTTGAATATGGATTTTCACCTGCTCAGCTCTTGATGGGACGCCGTTTGAGATCCAATCTGCCAATAGATGAGAGCCTTCTGAGAACAGAGGGAGGTGAACAAGTGAAAAGATGGAAAGATGAACACAAAGCAAAGCAGAAAACATACTTTTTCAGATGTTCTCGTCCATTACCTGAACTGCACCAAGGAGATGAAGTGAGGATACAAGACAAAATGAACACATGAGCACAGAAAGCTACAGTACTTGAAGAAGTACAACCCAGATCATACATAGTCCAAACAGAAGAAGGAGCAGTGTTAAGAAGAAATCACAAAGACCTTAAGAAAGAACCAACTTCACAGTTTCAGTTGACTAATGCAGACCAGGCAAAACAAGGAAATAACAATGAAACACAAGAACTGTGTGAACCACTTAGCAGGTCTGCTCGTGTTCGTAAACACCAGAGAGACTGATAGAGACATGTTAAGTTATGTATTTGTTCTGATCAATGTTGCTAATTGTTTTTCCTTTTAAGGAAAGGAAGATGTGATATCACATGATATGACGTATCAGAACGTGATTGGACAGAGTTCGGAGCATGCACAGAAATGACAGAATAATTGAGAAACTTGTCTGGTGAAAACATGGTTTGGTTTTCTTGTTGTAAATAAAAGTTCTAGTTTTACTTTTTCCAGAATATGGTTTGTTCTTAGTAACCCACGGTACTTATAAAGAACACAACCCCTGCCATATTATGTTAAACCATTCCCAACAGCTCTCATAAATCTGCCCGCAACAGTATTGGTCCTCCTCAGATTGAAGTGTAGCACTTCCCTTTGTACAGATCCCACCTGCCTCAGAAGAGGTCCCAAGTCTCCAGAAATCTGAATCCCTGCCCCTTGCTCCAACCCTTCAGCCACATATTCATCTGTCACCTCATTCTATTCCTATCCTCACTGTCATGTGACACAGGCAGCAATCCCAAGATTATTACTTTGAAGTGTATGGGGTGTCAGGGACGGGTAGCACCTCTGGTGGGGGAACATGTCGCGTCCTTCTCAGGGTGGTTTGTCCACCTTTGGTCCCCACCTGGTACTCAGCTCTCACCTGTGGCGCCCTGTAGCTGTTTGCATGCGACAGCGGCCACACCCCGGGCAACGGCATCGACAAGCTGGCTAAACGAGGTGAGGGTAGCTGACGGGTCTCAAACCCTCGGTGAGATAGGGAGATGCCTATCCCAGCATATGAAGACAGACTCCGGCAGATTGAGCGGACGTGACCAGTGAAAGGTCCATCGGGTAAGAAGGCGGTCTCTGCAAGCGTCGTGGAACGTGTAGAGCACAACAAGAGACAGAAGACGTCCCGGTCATCCATTGCGCCTCATCCCATCTCCAGCCGTCTCGAATCTGTCTTGCCACTGGATCCAGATGGGAATTGGAAAGAGAGAGTGAGGCTGACGCTGCACAACTCTCCTTCACTTAAATCTAAATCATGTGCTAGTCTCGACACCATCAACAGTGTCGAGGTCTTCATCGACGACGACGATGGATGAACATGGACTACTCTTGAGGTCCTGTTTCTCAGCTTCCTTCCTACCTACCTATATTCTTTTCTCAGGACCTCTTCTGTCGTTGGTAGTAATATGTACCACGACTTCTAGTTGCTCACCTTCCTGTTTCAGTTCTGTTGGCAGACAAGTGAAGGAGAATCCCAAGAGATTCTACAGATATGTGAAGAGAAAGAGGATAACAAGGGTCAAAATAGGTCTCGTTGAAAATCAGCAAGGTTGTATATTCTTAAATGGTGTTTGTGCATCAGTGTGTACTTGCGAGACAGACACTGAATTTTAGAACTGGGGCATAACAGGATTTATATACTGATCTGGGAAAAAGCCTCTGACTATCCACAAGATCAATGCCTCTCATCATGGATCATATACTGATTATAGAGGAAAATGTACTTCAGACCAATTGAATAATTACTTTGGTTCTGTCTTCACTAAGGAGGACATAAATAATCTTCCAGAAATAGTAAGGGACAGAGGGTCCAGTGAGATGGAGGAACTGAGCGAAATACATGTTAGTAGGGAAGTGGTGTTAGGTAAATTGAAGGGATTGAAGGCAGATAAATCCCCAGGGCCAGATGGTCTGCATCCCAGAGTGCTTAAGGAAGTGGCCCAAGAAATAGTGGATGCATTAGTGATAATTTTTCAAAACTCGTTAGATTCTGGACTAGTTCCTGAGGATTGGAGGGTGGCTAATGTAACCCCACTTTTTAAAAAAGGAGGGAGAGAGAAACAGGGGAATTATAGGCCGTTTAGCCTAATGTCGGTGGTGGGGAAACTGCTGGAGTCAGTTATCAAGGATGTGATAACAGCACATTTGGAAAGCGGTGAAATGATCGGACAAAGTCAGCATGGATTTGTGAAAGGAAAATCATGTCTGACGAATCTCATAGAATTTTTTGAGGATGTAACTTGTAGAGTGGATAGGGGAGAACCAGTGGATGTGGTATATTTGGATTTTCAAAAGGCTTTTGACAAGGTCCCACACAGGAGATTAGTGTGCAAACTTAAAGCACACGGTATTGGGGGTAAGGTATTGGTGTGGGTGGAGAATTGGTTAGCAGACAGGAAGCAAAGAGTGGGAATAAACGGGACCTTTTCAGAATGGCAGGCGGTGACTAGTGGGGTACCGCAAGGCTCAGTGCTGGGACCCCAGTTGTTTACAATATATATTAATGACTTGGATGGGGGAATTAAATGCAGCATCTCCAAGTTTGCGGATGACACAAAGCTGGGTGGCAGTGTTAGCAGTGAGGAGGATGCTAAGAGGATGCAGGGTGACTTGGATAGGTTGGGTGAGTGGGCAAACTCATGGCAGATGCAATTTAATGTGGATAAATGTGAAGTTATCCACTTTGGTGGCAAAAATAGGAAAACAGATTATTATCTGAATGGTGGCCGATTAGGAAAAGGGGAGGTGCAACGAGACCTGGGTGTCATTATACACCAGTCATTGAAAGTGGGCATGCAGGTACAGCAGGCGGTGAAAAAGGCGAACGGTATGCTGGCATTTATAGCGAGAGGATTCGAGTACAGGAGCAGGGAGGTACTACTGCAGTTGTACAAGGCCTTGGTGAGACCACACCTGGAGTATTGTGTGCAGTTTTGGTCCCCTAATCTGAGGAAAGACATCTTTGCCATAGAGGGAGTACAAAGAAGGTTCACCAGATTGATTCCTGGGATGGCAGGTCTTTCATATGAAGAAAGACTGGATGAACTGGGCTTGTACTCGTTGGAATTTAGAAGATTGAGGGGGGATCTGATTGAAACATATAAGATCCTAAAGGGATTGGACAGGCTAGATGCGGGAAGATTGTTCCCGATGTTGGGGAGGTCTAGAACGAGGGGTCACAGTTTGAGGATAGAGGGGAAGCCTTTTAGGACCGAGGTTAGGAAAAACTTCTTCACACAGAGAGTGGTGAATCTGTGGAATTCTCTGCCACAGCAAACTGTTGAGGCCAGTTCATTAGCTATGTTTAAAAGGAAGTTAGATATGGCCCTTGTGGCTACAGGGGTCAGGGGGTATGGAGGGAAGGCTGGGTTCTGAGTTGGATGATCAGCCATGATCATAATAAATGGCGGTGCAGGCTGGAAGGGCCGAATGGCCTACTCCTGCACCTATTTTCTATGTTTCTATATTCAGATATATTTATCATATGTACATTGAAACAACCAATATACCTAAGGATATGCTGTGGGCACTCACAAGTGTCACCACACATTTTGGTGTCAAAATTGCAACCCTACTTTGCTAGGCAGAACAACATGGAACACAATAAAATGGAACACAGCAAGCAACAAAACAACCACCGTCCCTTTACGCTCTCCCACCCACACATGAACAGTTTGTCAACTTCAGGACAGGCCTCCAGTCATCCATGTCTCCAGGCTTCAGCCATCAAGCTAGGGTCTGACAAGATGTCCCCTTGGACCCTGTGGGAGGCTAGTGCACAAATTGCAGGAACCCTGGCAGAGGGAGTTACAATGTCCTTAGCCATGGGTGGACTGGAGAATAGTTATTTTGTTCATGAAAGCTCTAAGAATAACCTAGGAAATTATAGGCTGGTGAGCCTGATTTCAACAGTGCAACTATTATGGGAAGGTATTCTAAAGGACTGCATATATAAGTATTTGGATAGACTGATAGAAACATAGAAAACCTACAGCACAATACAGGCCTTTCAGCCCACAAAGCTGTGCCGAACAAGTCCTTACCTGAGAAATTACCTAGGGTTACCCATAGCCCTCTATTTTTCTGAGCTCCACAGACCTGTCCAGGATTCTCTTAAACGACCCTATCGTATCTGCCTCCATCACTGTCACCAGCAGCCCATTCAAAGCATTCACCATTCTCTGCATAAAAAATCTTACCTTTGATATCTCCTCTGTACCTACTTCCAAGCACCTTAAAACTGTGCCATCTGGTGCTAGCCACTTCAGCCCTGGGGAAAAGCCTCTGACTAGCCACAAGATCAATGCCTCTCATCATCTTATACACAAATTAAGGATAGTCAACATGGCTTTGTGTGTGGGAGGCTATGACTACCTGCAAGAAGTGCATATGGCTGCAGCTCCTTACAGACTATGTTAGGGAACTAGTGCTGGAGCTGGATGCACTCCAAATCACTCGGGAGGCTGAGGATTGACTGGCAGAAGTTACAAGGAGGTAGTCATTCCGGGGCTATAGGTGGGTGACTGTTAGGGAAAGGAAAGGTTGTTGAGAAAAATACTGTAGATCTACAAAAAGCCCCAAGCAGCATTTCCTTTTTTCAATATTGAGAGCACCACCTTGGATGTGCTGTCATTTATCTTTGTACCCAGACAGACATGCTCATCTTAGCATATGAGGTCAGATCTGATGGACGGTGGATGAGATCTACAGTGAGATCCAACGTCCAGGAAGGCGATTCTGCAACACTCCATGGAGAGCAGAAGGCCTGACAAGGCATAAGAAGAGTCATTGTCATCCACTTCAACCAAGGAAGACCCCAGTTTGTGATGCTTGCTCACTGCACAGAGGCTAGTAAAGTCAACCGGAAGAGTGAGCTGAAAACAATTTCTTCCTCTGCCCTTGGCCTCAATGACTCAATCTTTTTAATCTGGTTTCCTGCTTAAATCGGACAAACATCAGTTTGTTCCCACTCTCAGGGCCTGCATTCTTGAAAGTCCAGTTTATCAAATATTCAATGATATCACAAAACACCAGGTTGTACAGACAGTTCAAAAGGAAATTAAAGGCTGTGGATTACAGTGAATGTAGTCCAAAAAGACTATATTTAATAGAATGCTTAGTAGTTTTGTGTGCTGCCTGGAAAGTGTTGCATTGTCTTGCCTGCACCATCTTCACAGAGGAACAGATTTATAGGCAGATACCACAGACTCTGGCTGCTCACCCTCCCCCTTAAGAATGCTACTGATTTGATCTGAGAAGGTTCTGATGCTGGAACCTGGAAGGCACATACCATCTGAGAGTCTCATTCACATTCTCAGAACCCCTAATCAATGAATCCCCGATCACAACTGTACTCCTCTTCTGCCTCCTCCTCTTCTGAACCAGGCTCGGTGCCCAAGACCTGACAAGTGTGGCTTTCCTTGATGGTTGGTTGCTTCCACCCAGCAATATCTAAAATTATATACTTGTTATTGAGGGCAACAGTCACAGGGATATCATGTTCTCTTTCTCTGTCCCTCTCTTTCTTAAGTGTACTCTCCCATCCCTTATACTCCTTCAGAGGTTCAGTTGATCCCAGCTGCCTATACCTGATATTATACAGTACTTTTTTCTGACCAGAGCCCTAATATCCCCAGGTTTTTTAATCCTGCCCTTCACTCTTGCAGGAACACATTAGCCTCGAGCTCTCACTGAGACAGGCAGCTAGTTAATAGTGGTATATGTCAGATGCTTACCTCTGGTTTGTTGGAAATAATTGTGACAGGCTGCCAGATATTACTTATTTAAATAGCAGGGATGTCTGTCCAATATAAATTTGTGTGATAATAGTACAAACAGAAATAAGATCTGACCTGACTATTACATCAAGGATGGTATTGGAGATAACAAATTAAGACTAAATGGAAAGACATAAAAGGGGAAATTCGCTGCTCTGCATTTGCCAATAATGTAATGACAAAGTGAAATATCACAGTCGATGATACTATCACACATTTTCGCACATTGTGCAACTGTTCAGAACTTCTGTGTTATTTTCGAGAGATGTCATCATCATGGTAACAAGGTCATTGTCTCACATAGGGAGGTGCCTGATGATTTGACTGATGTCAGAGGCTGGAAACAGCATAAATAGCTTTGATCACATCAAGTGATAAACTAAAAGTTGGATGGGACTAGTTTTGAGGCAAAGATGAGGAGTCTGGAAGTTGAAGAATATAATGTTCATTGAATTCTCCAACTTCCAGTAAACTGTTTCCCTCTTTTTCCCATCCTCCTAATCTACCTGGCCCCTCCTCTAACCTCTGCATCTACCCATCACCCACACAACTCCTCCCACAGCTCCAAACTGCACTCCCCAGCTCCCTCCCTTGGTTACACCCTATCAGATTCCATCCTCAGCTCATTGTCACATCTACCCACTACTTCCCAGCTTTTGGTTCTATTTACACTATCCTCTCCTGCATCAGCTTATTATCCCTCCTCATCTGGACCCATCTCCTCACCTGCCAACTCTTGCTCTGTCCCTTTTCTTCGCCTTTTTATACTGTCCGTCTCCCTTTTATCTTTCAGTCCAGGTGAAAAGTCTTAACCCAAACATCAACTGTCCATTTTCCTCTGCAGATACTGCCTGACACATAGGTTCCTCAAGTATTTTCTTTGCTGTTGAAGTTAATGGAACCTACCACCCAGAAGCAGAGTTGTTACAGTCCACGTTTAGAACAATTATCAATTTTGATGCAATGTTTTACTGCTCCCTAATTCTTAACCGTGCAGTTGCAGGCTGGAACAGTCTGTAGTGCAGTCTTTCCCTTTCATCGACTCCCAGGGCAGACTTTACTCCTCTTTGCCCACTTTCAGACAGAAACTGTGCATCTTCCACTTAAGTGCTACAGGTACCAATCTCAGGTAAAATAATTTAAACTGCTTCCCTTTTGCATAAAATTCTATGTTGTCTAACATCACCAGATGTACATTGTTGAAACCAATTCACCATCTTTCATTGGGTGCTGGATTCAGGGGCACAACCCCTTATGATAAATCCATGTGTAGTGGGCAGCATGATGAAGGAGGGAATTGGAGGCTGACTGTACTACCTGGATTCCTACTTCTATCTTCCCTCCTATCAGTGTTAGGGAAATAGGGTTTTTTCCTGACGTTCAGGCAGAGCATTTTGAAATTGCACTCATGCCATTTTGAGGCACCATTTGAAACACGTCTCTCCACTATAAGTTTCACATTGCAGCATTACCCCAAGCAGCTTGGTTGAACTCCGGAGACCATCAGCAAACTAAACCTACCTCAATGACAAGTGTCCCATGGCATTGACCTCAACAACAATGAGGTGCAGCTGGTTATCCCACTGAACCCTTTCCAGTTCGCTTGTCACTCAGATCAGTCCACTCATGATGCCATAGCCTGTGTACGGCATTCCGTCCTTTTTCACATGGAAAGTGGTGCCCCATATGCCATGATGCTGTTTATTGACTTCAGCTCAGTGTTTAATATGATCATCCCAGAAGCTGGTGGGTAAACTGACCTCACTGAGTCTCAACACCTCTACTAACTGGATCCCGGACTTCTTAACAAAAAAGTCACATCAGTCTATTTTGGCAGGAACATCTCTAAATCCATCACACTGAGCACCAGCAGTCCCCAGGCCTGCTATTGTTCACAGTGCTCACTCTTGACTGCATTGCTAAATCCAGTTCAAGTTATCAAGTTTGTTGATGACAGAACAGTGGATGGCCTCATCAACAACCATGATGGAATGGCATACACAGAGGAAGAAGAATGGCTCGTAGAATGGTGCAAACACAACTTAAGTCTCAATGTAGACAAGACCAAAGAAATGCTTGTGAACTTTAGGAAGCTGTAGACTGACGACTCCACACTACGTATACACTGTTCTTCTGTGGAGAGAGTTGGGAACACATAACGGACAATCTAACCTGGTCTCTCAATAACACTCCTTTGGTCAAGAAAGCACAGCAATATCTTCACTTCCTGAGCAGATAGAGGCAAGTCGGGCCTCCTCCCCACAGTAACCATCTTTTTAAAGGAGCACCATTGAGATTGTCCAGATCAGCCGCATTGCCATCTAGTGCAGGAATTGCAAGACATCTGACTGCAAGTCCCTACAAAGGATTGCAATGACTGCTGAGAGGATCATCGGAGTTTCCTTTCCACCCATTAGAGATGTTTATCAGAAGCGCTGTGTATTCAGGACCCTTAGCAATGTTATTGACCCTTCCCACCCGTCAATCCATCTCTTTGACCTCTACCATGAGGCAGAAAGTGTCATAGCATTAGGACAAGAATTTTTATGAGAAACAGCTTCTACTTCCAGGGCACAAGACTACTGAACTCCCTGCCACCACCAGGGCTCAGGCCTCAAGGAGGTCCCAGGTCTCATCATGTGAAACACCAGGAGCGTTATACTGTTTACTTTTTATCTTGTATCGTACGTGCATCTTATTATTTGCTCACTTATTTGTGATAATCTTATTTCATGTGTAATGTGTGTGATTGTATACTGTGTGCATCTTTGTCTGGTTGAATGTCGTTTTGTTTGGCAGTGTACATGTGTACAGGTGAATGACTATAAATTGAAATTGAACTTGAACTTTAAGGAGTAATGAGTCACAGATGTGCAAAGTCAGGGATCCAGGATTTGGAGTAAACTTTGCTCTCTAGGGCCGATAAAATTGACTGATTGCTTACCATTATGAACCTCTTCATGTCTCTCACCTGTGATGTGATCAAAGGTTAGAATACAAGCCTCAGACTGTTTCAATCTAAAATACTATTGGAATCAAAGGCAGAATCAGGTTTATTATCACTGGCATGTGATGTGAAATTTGTATTGGACTTTCTTACAGCGTGTAGACTGAGGATTTTGGTGTGGTGCACCTCTGCTGTGTATGTTTACTTTTGTCTTTATATTTTTCTCCCTTTTGCTGCTCAATATTTAATTTGATTTTGCTAAGGTCGTGGTTTTTGTGGATGTGTTGTATTTTTTTTTATTTTTTTGATTGTAATAAAAAAAAGAAAAAGAATATAATAACTTAGCTGCAGCAGTTCAATGCAATACATAATATGGCAGAGAAAAAATAATAAATAATAAAATAAAAATAATGATAATAATACATAAACAAGTAGATCAATTACGTATATTGAATAGATTTAAAAACATGCAAAAACAGAAATACTGTCTATTTTAAAAAAAGTGAGGTAGTGTCCAAAGGTTCGATGTTCATTTAGGAATCGGGTGGTGGAGGGGAAGAAGCTGTTCCTGAATCGCTGAGTGTGTGCCTTCAGGCTTCTGTACCTCCTACTTGATGGTAACAGTGAGAAAAGGGCATGCGCTGGGTGCAAGAGGTCCTTAATAATGGACGCTGCCTTTCTGAGACACTGCTCCCTCAAGATGTCCTGGGTACTTTGTAGGCTAGTACCAAAGATGGACTACATCTTTATGACTACATCAATATGTTGGGACCAGGTTAGATCCTCAGAGACCTTGACACCCATGTACTTGAAGCTGCTCACTCTCTCCACTTCTGATCCCTCTATAAGGATTAATATGTGTTCCTTCGACTCACCCTTCCTGAAGTCCACAATCGGCTCTTTCGTCTTACTGATGTTGAGTACCAGGTTGTTGCTGCGGCACCACTCCACTAGTTGGCATATCTCACTCCTGTATGCCCTCTCTTCACCACTTGAGATTCTACCAACAATGGTTGTATTGTCAGCAAATGTATAGATGGTATTCGAGCTATGCGTAGCCACACAGTCATGTGTATATAGAGAGTAGAGAATTGGGCTGAGCACACACCCCTGATCGTCAGCAAAGAGGATATGTATGTTATCACCAATCTGCACAAATTGTGGTCTTCCAGTTAGGAAGTCAAAGATTCAATTAACAGTGCAATTAGTATAATCCTTGTTCTATCACCTGTATTGGGCAAGTCCACTGTGTTCCTGTAATGTATCCCTTCCAAAACGTTGCCAAAAGCAATCCTAATGATAATCCGTATTGAGATTTCTGATGATGTTTCATATCATCTAGGACAGAGTGACAGAGTGAACTTGACTACAGAGAGCAGTTATCTCCAAAGATAACTGTATAAGTCTTGTCTAGGTTCCCATGCTGTTTTCTGTTTCCTGCTGGATCCGCTGATTCCTGTTGAACTTCAGGTCCTGTCCTGGTTAAATAAAATCCAATTCAATACCAGGGCTGAACTTCCTTTATGCCGACTTCATTATTCTCATTCTATGGGTTTGAGTCATTATCAATAGATGGAAATGGAAATAGTCCTGTTTCCATTTGTGGGCTTTGCTTCTCCCAATGTATTGCTAAAAGTCAGCAAAGGAACTAATCACACTTGTTATATAAGTCAATGCTGCTTTGTCTCCAAACATTGCACTTATTGTTGTATTTCCTGTTTAACTAATTTGTGTATTCTTGTCTTCATTTCTCACCTTTCTCCTCAATACCTGGATGATAGATCAAAAAGAGGTTTTCATTGGGCTATTTGCTCAGAATTCCTATAATCTGAGTTACGAGGTTAGGTTGAATAGGTTAGAACTTTATTTGCTGGAGTCAGAAGAATGAGAGGAGTTCTTAGGGATACAAATTTATCAGGGTATAGATAGAGTGAATGCATGGAAGCTTTTTCCCCTGAGGTTGGGTGAGAATAGAAGTAGAGATCATAGGTTTAGGATGAAAGGTGAGATATTTAAAGGGAATCTAAGGGGGAACTTCTTCACTCAGAAGGTGGTGTGAGTATGGAATAAACTGCCATTGGGTAGGTGCAGGCTCAGTTGTAACATTTAAGAGGTTTGGATAGGCACATGGATGAGGAGGGTATGGAGAGCTATAGTCTGGGTGCAGGTAGATGGAACTAGACAAAAGTCCAAGCTGGCACAGACTAGATGGGCCAAAGGGCCTGTTACTATGCTGTAGTTCTTTATGACTTTAATCCTTTTTTCTCAGCTGGACTTCAGACATGAATACTCCGTCATCTGCGTTACTGATTGAAGATCAGGGGCAGCCACCACCGGCATCCCGATGGTACATATTGATGAATGCTGTGTGTTATTTGGTACAAATTTTGACATGTACAGTAGTGTATCAATTGGAAAATATTTAAATAACAAATTAAATTGGACCATGAAATATCCTTGGTGAGTAGGATTAGGGAAAATCCCAAGACATTTTATTTGTATATTAGGAGCAAGGGAGTAGTTAAGAAAAGGGTAAATGAAAAAATTTATGATCAAATGAGAGAATTTATGTGTGGATCCAGAAGTAGTGGTGTATATTTGACTGTGTGTATTTTTCATCTATATTCACAAAGGCAAAGAAGAGGAATCATAGTAAGGTGTTGATATTTTATGGCCTGTTAATATGAAGAAGGAGGATATGTTCCATGTGTGATCACTCGATTCAAATATGATAAGGTGGTTCATATTGGTGGATCCTCAGGTGGATGCAGAGGCAACCTTTAATGAAGAATGACTGTGCATTACTTTGTTTAAAGTGGGGAGGATGATAGATTGGGGTCAGGATCCAATGTCATAGAATTCAAGACAACTAGAGACTTTCTCCACCTTCACTGCCATTGTTATGTGTCATCATTTCCCACAAGCACCCCTGTTGAGATCTTGCTTGGATCACTCTTTGTCTGGAAACACCCCCTGGACCCTACCATTATGGGTGACCTGACTAGGAGCTAAGTGACAGAGAGCTAAACTCCAGACGACATTGCTCTCGGGATCTCGGGAACTCACAAATCTTGGGTAAGGTTCTGTGTATACAGAAGCATGAAGGTGGATAAGCCTCAAGGGCACAAGGAAATGATGAAGATGATTGAAGGCGATGGGGCAGTGGATGGCGTCTACATGGACTTTAGTAAAGCATTGAACAGGATACTCACGGTTGGCTACTAGAGAGGATTAAGTCATAAGTGAGTCTGTGATGAATATCTTATTAGATTGCTCATTGAAGACAGAGATTGTGGTGGGTAGGTGTATTTCTGACTTGAGATCTGTAACCAATGGTTTGCCAGAAAGATCTGTACAGTATAGAAGAGATTTGGATTCAAATGTGGATGATCTACATAGTATACTTGCAGATGACACAAAAATTGATGGACATGTGTATAATGAGGAAGGTTGTCAAAGAATGCACATGAATATGGGTCAGTTGTTAATAATAGAAGAAAATGGCAGATTGAGTTTAAGTGAGATACGTTGCACAGGAAGTTCAAATGCAAGATGAAAGTTTGCAGAAAATGGCTGGATCCTTAGGTGTTTTGATGTACAGAGGGATCTGGTTTGCAAGTCCAAAACTACCTGGAAGTGGCAACACAAGTTAATAGAGTGGTGAAATAAAGACATTCAGTGTGCCTCCTCAGTTCTCAATATTTGAGCAGAAATGTTGGCAAGTCATGCTGCAGCTGTATAAATTTTGGTCAGGCCAGATTTGGAGTACTGTGTACAGGTCAGGTTGCCCCATAACAGTAAGGATGCAGAAGGTCCCAATGGAGTACCTGGTAAGGCTCTGAAAACCTGTGCCAACCAACTAGCGGGAGTATTCAAGGACATTTTCAACCTCTCACAGCTACGGGCAGAAGTTCCCACTTGCTTCAAAAAGGCAACAATTATACCAGTGCCGAAGAAGAATAATGTGGGCTGCCTTAACGACTATCGCCCGGTAGCACTCACATCGAAAGTGATTAAATGCTTTGAGAGGTTGGTTATGACCAGACTGAACTCCTGCCTCAGCAAAGACTTGGACCCATTGCAATTTGCCTATCATCACAATAGGTCAACGGCAGCCGCAGTCTCCATTGCTCTTCACATGGCTTTAGACCACCTAGACAACACAAACACCTACGTCAGGATGCTGTTCATCAACTATAGCTCAACATTTAATACCATCATTCCCACAATCCTGATTGAGAAGTTGCAGAACCTGAGCCTCTGTACCTCCCGCTGTAATTGGATCCTCGACTTCCTAACTGGAAGACCACAGTCTGTGCGGATTGGTGGTGTCCTCTTCGCTGACAATCAACAATGGCACACCTCAGGGGTGTGTGTTTAGTCCACTGCTCTACTCTCTGTGTACAAATGACTGTGTGGTTCGGCATAGCTCAAATACCATCTACAAATTTGCTGACAATGCAACCATTGTTGGTCGAATCTCAGGTGGTGATGAGAGGGCGTACCGGAGTGAGATATGCCAATTAGTGGAATGGTGCCACAGCAACAACCTGGCACTCAACATCAGTAAGATGGAAGAGCTGATTGTGGACTTCAGGAAGGGTAAGATGAAGGAACACATACCAATCTTCATAGAGGGATCAGAAGTGGGGAGAGTGAGCAGTTTCAAGTTCCTGGGTGTCAAGATTTCTGAGGATCTAACCTGGTCAAAACACATTGATGTAGTCATAAAGAAGGCAAGACAGGGGCTATACTTTATTAGGATTATGAAGCAATTTGGCATGTATACAAATACACTCAAAAACTTCTATAGTTGCACCGTGGAGAGGATTCTGACAGGCTGCGTCACTGTCTGGTACGGAGGGGCTACTGCACAGGACCAAAAGAAGCTGCAGAAGGTTGTAAATCTAATCAGCTCCACCTTGGACACTAGCCTACAAAGTACCCAGAATACCTTTAGGGAGCAGTGTCTCAGAAAGGCAGTGTCCATTATTAAAGACCTCCAGCATCCAGGGCATGCCCTTTTCTCACTGTTACCATCAGGTAGGAGAAACAGTAGCATGAACGCACACAGTCAGCGATTCAGGAACAGATTCTTTCCCTCTGCCATCCGATTCCTGAATGGACTTTGAAGCTTTGGACACTACCTAACTTTTTTAATATGCAGTATTTCTGTTTTTGCACGTTTTAATAATCTATTCAATATATGTAATTTACTTGTTTATTTATTATATTTAATTTTATTTATTATTACTTTTTTTCTGTCTCTGCTAGATTATGTATTGCATTGAACTGCTGCTAACAAATTTCACGTCACATGCCGGTGATAATAAACCTGATTCTGACTGGAGAGGATGCAGAATAAGCACGTAAGGGTTTGACTGGATTAGAGTATTAGCTATAAGAAGAAGTTGGACAAACTTGGATTGTTTTCTCTAAAGCAACAAGATTGAGGGGCAACTTGATAGAAGTATATAAAATTATAAGAAACAGAGTCTTTTATCTAGTGTGGAAGTATAAAATACTTGAGGGAATAGGTGTAATGTGAGAAGAGAGATGTAGAAGGTAGTAATCTCTGGATTAATCCTAGTGCCTTGGGCTAGTACAGATAGGAATAGTCTGATAGCATAGATAAATGAGTGGCTGAGGAGATGGTGTAGGGGACAGGGTTTACAGTTCTTGCATCATTGAAACATTTTCTGGGGAAGAGGTGACCTGTACAAGAGGGACGGGATACATCTGAACTGGAGGGGGAAACCAATACCTCGGCTGGGAGGTTTGCTAATCCTACTCAGAAGTTTAAGCTAGTTTTGCAGGAAGCAAGGAACTGGAGCACCGGGTCAGTAATTGAAGGAAGGTAGATGTCAGAGAAATATTGAAAGACAAAATTGAAATAACAGGTATGATGGATCAGATAGTTGAAGTGTGTTTATTTTAATGCTAGGACTATTATGGGTAAAGGTGGTGAACTTAGAACATGGATCAGTACATGGAAATATGATGTTGTGGCCATTACTGAAACATAGTGGAGAGAGGAGCAGAAATGGGTAATTAATGTACCAGGTTTTTAAAGTTTTAGAAAAGATAGAGAAGGAGCTAAAAGAGAAGGAGGGTTTGCACTACTAATCAGGAACAATATCACAGTTGTACTCAGGGGAGACATAATGGAGAGCTCAGACACTGAGTCCATTTGGGATTTGGGTGGAACTCAAGAATAGGAAGGGTACAATCACACTGATCAGATTGTACTAGGGACCCCCTAGTAGGCATCAGGAACAGATATGTAGCCGAATTAAGGAAATGCATAAAAATGATAGTGTTGTTGTCATTAGGGATTTCAGCTTCTGTAAAATAAAATGGAACATTCTTAGTGCAAAGGGTTTAGATGTGGCAGAATTTGTTCACTGTATCCAGGAGGGTTTCTTCAATCAATATGTGGAGTGGTCCAATGACAGGAGGGGCTGTGCAGAACTTGGTGTTGACTAATGAGCTAAGCCAGGTGACTGATATTTCAGTTGGTGAGCAACTAGGGAGCAATAACCACAATTCCTTTACTTTCAGGATAGTGGTGAAAAGAAATAACTACATCCTACAAATCAGTAAATTTGAATGAAATAAGGACAACGGAACTAGACAAGCCAATTGACTTTACTTTGCCATGTAACTGAAGGAAATGGATGGTGCCATTTTGTGAAGCGACACTGCATCCTCCATTTTGTGAACTGGAGTTGCCTGGCTTGATCAGTGTTTTACAGTAGACATAATGATGCTCCAGGTAATCTGCTGGATGAGAGATCATTTCCAAATAAGAAGTTATTTGTGAAGTTTTTTTTGATAAAAGATGCATGTTTGTGAATAGTGTAGTCTCTGACTACCCTAAGTGACTAGATCTGGTCTGACTGCCTTGAACCAGTCAGAGTCAAAGAGAACAGAGAACCATAAATTACCAGTTATCACTTTCAGAAGAAGTACTGGCTTGGATCAGAACCAATAAAAAAGTGTTAAAGGTCAGTCAGATGACCTACAGCCAATAACACTGAAAGATGATATTTGAAATGGTAAGGATTGAATATTAAAACAAACACTTCGTGTGTTCTAACAGTGATAATCTCAGTCACCAGAGACCCACCATTGCGGATGTGAAGGAACCCACCGTCATGCAGCGATCAGAGGAATACATTGCTAGCATAGATTACTTTTAATGATATTACCTTTTCTATTCTTTGAGTGTTCACTGATGGCCTGGAAAACTTAGCATTTGTGCACACAGGTACTCGGTTGTGTAATTTCACAGGTATTACTTGTTGGTAATTACAGATTCTCTCTGTGCCTCTCTAACCATTATTAGTAAGGGGTAGATCCATGAAACAATAGCTACAATTAAGGATATGTATGGTCCCTGTGAGCTGGGGTAGGGCAAATTACAAAGGTGGTAGGCAGCAACTAAGTAGAGTTAATTGGGACCACTTTTTTTCCTGGACATGTGAAGGGTGTTTAAAGATCAATTGCACTGAGTACAGGAGAGGTATGTTCCTGTTAGGAGGAAGGACAGGGATGGAAAGATGTCCAGAGAGGTGATGAATTTAGTCAAGAAGAAAAAGAGCAAGTATGTAAAGCTTTGGACGTTAGGATTAAATGGAGTACATGGGAAATATAAGGAAGCCAGAAAAGAACTGAAGAGAGAATTAGGAAAGCCAAGAGGGGCCATGAAAAGTGCTTGGCAAGTAGGAATAAGGTGCATCTCATGGCATTCTATACATACATCAAGCACTGGAGGATTACTAGGGAGAAGGTAGGACCACTCAAGAACTTAGGTAGAACTAGGACTAATCAAGAACTAGGGTAGAACTTACCTGGACACTGAGAATGTTTGTGAGGTACTTAATGAGTACTTAGCTTTGGTAATTACCAAGGAAAAGGCTATGGTGAACCAGGAGATCAGTGCTGATTGTCTAAATGTGTTAGGGCATTTAGTAGTCAAGGAGGAGAAAGGATTGGGCCTGCTAATGAGTATTAAGGTGGTTAAGTCCCCAGGGCCTGATGGGATTTACTCCTGGTTATTGAGGGAGGCAAGAGACAAGATTACTGGGGCCTTGACCAGTATCTTCATGTCCTCTCTAGGACATGTTTGTGACATCCTGGAGGACTGGTGAGCGGCTAATGTTATCCCACTAATTAAGAACGGAACAAGGGACCATCTTGGGAACTGCAGACTGGTGAATCTCATGTCAGTTGTAGGAAAATTGTTGGAGAAAATTCTGAGGGATAGGGTATATGAGTGTTTGGAAATCTTTGGTCTAATTAGGAAGAGGCAGCATGGTATTGTGTGTGGCATGGAACGTAGAAAATCTATAGCACATTACAGGCCCTTTGGCCTACAATGTTGTGCTGATCATGTAACCTACTCTAGAAGCTGCCTGAAGTTTCCCTACCGCATAGCCCTCTATTTTTTTAAGCTCCATGTATGTATCCAAGAGCCTCTATCTAAGAGTCTGTTCGACAAACTTACTGGAGTTCTTTGAGGACAGTGGATAGAAGGAAACAGGTGGATGTCATATGCTTGGATTTCCAGAAGGTGTTCGATAAGGTGCCGCACAAGAGACTTATAAATAAGATACGGATGCATGGAGTCGAAGGAAATGTATTGGCATGGATAGTGGATTGGTTAACCAATAGAAGGCAGACAGTTGGTATAAATGGGTGTTTCTCTGGTTGACAGTCAGTGGTGAGTGGGGGTGACGCAGGGGTCGGTGCTGGGCCCGCAGCTGTTTACCATTTACATTGAAGATTTGGAAGAGGGGACTGAATGTAGCGTAGCAAAATTTGTTGATGACACTAAACTGAGTGGAAAAGCAAATTGTACAGAGGATGTGGAGAGTCTGCAGAGGGATATAGGTAGGTTAAGTGAGTGGCCCAACATCTGGCAGATGGAATACAACGTTGGTAAATATGAGATCATCCACTTTGGAAGGAATAATAGAAGAGAAAATTACTATTTAAATAGTAAAAGATTGCAGCATGCTGTTGTGCAGAGGGACTTGGGAGTGCTTGTTCATGAATCGCAAAAAGTTGTCTTGCAGGTACAACAGGTTATTAAGATGGCAAACGGAATATTCACCTTCGTTGCTAGAGGGATTGAATTCAAGAGCAGAGAGGTCATACTGCAACTATACAGGGTACTGGTGAGGCTGTACCTGGAGTACTGTGTGCATTTCTGGCGTCCATACTTGAGGAAGGATATACTGGCTTTGGAGGCAGTGCAGAGGAGGTTCACCAGATTGATTCCAGGGATGAAGGGGTTAGCCTATGAGGAGAGATTGAGTCACCTGGGACTATACTCTCTGGAGTTCAAAGAATGAGAAGGGATCTTGTAGAAACATACAAAATTTTGAAAGGGATGGATAAGACAGAAGTAGGAAAATTGATTCCATTAGCAGGTGAGACTGGAACTAGAAGACATTGCCTTAAGATTCAGGGGAGAAGATTTATGATGGAGATGAGGAGAAATAGTGAATCTGTGGAATTCTCTGCCCAGGGAAGCAGTTGAGGCCTCACTCAACATTTTTGTTGCTAATTATACGATTTGTGTGTTTCTTTTGTGCATGGGGGAGGTTTCATGTTTATTCCTTGAACGAGTTCCATAATAGTATAATAATGTCTTATAGAATTTCAACATAATTTCAACATAACGTACGGACACACAAGGAATTCTGCAGATGCTGGAAATTCAAGCAACACACATCAAAGTTGCTGGTGAACGCAGCAGGCCAGGCAGCATCTCTGGGAAGAGGTACAGATGACGTTTCAGGCCGAGACCCTTCGTCAGGACTAACTGAAGGAAGAGCTAGTAAGAGATTTGAAAGTGGGAGGGGGAGGGGGAGATCCAAAATGATAGGAGAAGACAGGAGGGGGAGGGATGGAGCCAAGAGCTGGACAGGTGATTGGCAAAGGGGATATGAGAGAATCATTGGACAGGAGGCCCAGGGAGAAAGAGAAGGGGGAAGGGGGGAGAAAACCAAGAGGATGGGCAAGGGGTATAGTCAGAGGGACAGAGGGAGAAAAAGGAGAATGAGAGAAAGAAAGTGTGTATATAAATAACGGCTGGGGTACGAGGGGGAGGTGTGGCATTAGCAGAAGTTAGAGAAGTCAATGTTCATGCCATCATATCCTCTCATATCCCTTTTGCCAATCACCTGTCCAGCTCTTGGCTCCATGCGCCCCCCCTCCTGTCTTCTCCTATCATTTTGGATCTCCCCCTCTCCCTCCCACTTTCAAATCTCTTACTAGCTCTCCCTTCAGTTAGTCCTGACGAAGGGTCTCGGTCTGAAACGTCGACTGTACCTCTTCCTAGAGATGCTGCCTGGCCTGCTGCATTCACCAGCAACTTTAATGTGTGTACATCGACGACTGCATTGGCACTGCTTCCTGCACGCATGCTAAGCTCATTGACTTTATTAACTTTGTCTCCAACTTTCACCCTGTCCTCAAGTTTACCTGGTCCATTTCCGACACACCCCTCCCCTTTCTAGATCTTTCTGTCTCTATCTCTGGAGACAGCTTATCTACTGATGTCTACTATAAGCCTACTGACTCTCACAGCTATCTGCATTATTCCTCTTCTCACCCTGTCTCTTGCAAAAATGCCATCCCCTTCTTGCAATTCCTCCGTCTCCACCGCATCTGCTCTCAGGATGAGGCTTTTCATTCCAGGACGAGGGAGATGTCCTTTTTTTAAAGAAAGGGGCTTCCCTTCCTCCACCATCAAATCTGCTCTCAAACACATCTCCCCCATTTCACGCACATCTGCTCTCATTCCATCCACCCGCCACCCCACTAGGAATAGGATTCCCCTGGTCCTCACCTACCACCCCACCAGCCTCCGGGTCCAACGTATTATTTTCCGTAACTTCCGCCACCTCCAACGTGATCCCAGCACTAAGCACATCTTCACCCCCCCCCCGCTTTCCGCAGGGATCGCACCCTACACGACTCCCTTGTCCATTCGTACCCCCCATCCCTCCCTACTGATCTACCTCCTGGCACTTATCCTTGTAAGCGGAACAAGTGCTACACATGCCCTTACACTTCCTCCCTTACCACCATTCAGGGCCCCAAACAGTCCTTCCAGATGAGGCGACACTGCACTTGTGGGTCGGCTGGGATGATATACTGCGTCCGGTGCTCCCGATGTGGCCTTCTATATATTGGCGAGACCCAACGCAGACTGGGAGATCGTTTTGCTGAACACCTACGCTCTGTCCGCCAGAGAAAGCAGGACCTCCCAGTGGCCGCACATTTTAATTCCACATCCCATTCCCATTTTGACATGTCTATCCACGGCCTCCTCTACTGTAAAGATGGAGCCACACTCAGGTTGGACGAACAACACCTTGTATTCCATCTGGATAGCCTCCAACCTGATGGCATGAACATTGACTTCTCTAACCTCCGCTAATGCCCCTCCTCCCCCTCGTACCCCATCCATTATTTATATACACACTTTCTTTCTCTCATTCTCCTTTTTCTCCCTCTGTCCCTCTGACTATACCCCTTATCCATCCTCTTGGTTTTTTCCTCTCCTCCCCCTTTTCCTTCTACCTGGGCCTCCTGTCCCATGATCCTCTTATGTCCCTTTTGCCAATCACCTGTCCAGCTCTTGGCTCCATCCCTCCCCCTCCTGTCTTCTCCTATCATTTTGGATCTCCCCCTCCCCCTCCCAATTTCAAATCTCTTGCTAGCTCTTCCTTCAGTTAGTCCTGACGAAGGGTCTCGGCCTGAAACGTCGACTGTACCTCTTCCTAGAGATGCTGCCTGGCCTGCTGCGTTCACCAGCAACTTTGATGTGTGTTGATAACATACGGACACTTTGTTTGATGGCTGTTTGTGGAGAAGATGAATCTCAGGGTTTTATACTGTATTTTGATAATAAATGTACTTTGAATCTTCGAATCTTTATTCCCGAGAATATGATAGATTGAGGGAAGATTTGATTGAGGTTAATTATGAGGTAAATGCAACTAGGCATGCATTGAGCTTGGGTGAGACTACAACCAGAGGTCATGGGTGCTACGATACGCATCCGACTGCACTAGCTCCGGAGCTTAGACACTCCGACTATCCAGAATATGGATAACTGGTGTGTCCCCTTTAAAAGATTCAGACCCATTCTGATGATTAGTGACCATGTTTTGGCACCAGGATTTTAACATTTAGAAAACATCTGAACTGAGATTCAGTGCTCAACCATCAGTTCTACTTTGGATTCTCATTAAGCATCGAGTTTAGAATCCTGTCCCCATCTCAGTCTCTATATTTTGTCTTAATTCTAGTCTCGGATACTCCAGCACTTGGGTCCTTACCATCCTCGCCTTGGTCTCTGGTCACTGTGGGTTAAGAATGAATGTGAAATGTTTGAGGAGAACATAAAGGGGTTCTTCTTCACTCAGAGCACGGTGAGAGTATGGAAGAAGCTGCCAGCAAAGTTCTGTTTGGGGGGGGGTTCAATTTTAACATTTAAGAGAAATGTTGATAGGTACATGGATGAAAGGTGTATGGAGGGCTATGATCAGGGTGCATGTCAATGGGACTAGGCAGATTAATAGTTCAGTACAGACTAGATGGTCTGAAGGGCCTGTTCCTCTGCTGTAGTGTTCTATGACTCCATGACTCCAGACTCCGTGTTTGATTTGCACTGCAGTGGTTACCAGTGGGACAAATGGTCACTTGAGTGAGGTAGAAACTGGAATTGACCAGGCTGTACCTTCTTATTGATGTAGTTCACGAGAGGAATAATATCAAAGTTAACCTGCATAAGGTGTACCATGGGAAAAACTAAAGTTTTATATTACTGGAATTCAGCTTCAATGTTCAGTTTAGAACGAAGTTGTGATAAGATCTGGAGCCAAGTGACCCTGGTGAAACCCTGATTGAAGGCTCAAGTTTAATCCCACATCCCAATTATGTGCTGGTTGGTAAATTTACAGGCCACTGTAAATTAGTCCTAGTGTGTGAGTGAATAGTAGAAACTGAGGGAAGTTGATGGCCTATAGGAAGGATTCGAGCAAAGGGAATACTATAATATTAGAATAAATGTGTAGTTGACAGTGCAGACTCTGGTATTTTGGAAAGGCGTCTGTCTCAAATTTATGTATAACTGTATTTGTAACACAATAACTCAGTGCTCAGGCACTTAACATATTGTAAAATTCTCAGGAAAGAAGCTGTGAAAGCACCAACACATGGAGTAGCTTCACCATCTGAATCTCAGTTCATGGACTGTACTACCTCCTGGTGGGCACTGCTGAGTCCAACAAAAACAGGTAGTCAGACATTGAAAGAACATATTTGTAATTCTCACCTCATGGGTTTTCCTCTACCCTGTCAAGATGGTGCCAACACATAATGCTTCCTCAGGTGATATCTTCCAGTTAGTCCACAAAATTATCTATTTCAGTTCTTTTACATCTTTTATTTTAGATGTGTTTCTGGTAATTTTAGAGCCTGCAATTTACGGTTTGTAGATCGATTGAGAGATCTCTGATGTCTCCGAGAAAATTCCAGGAGGCAAGCAGTCTCAGAGTGAAAAAGCTTAGAGTTGAGGAGAGAATCTATGATCGACCCCGTTACCGGCTGATTAAAGCTTCAAGACCATGGAGGTGAATGCAGTGGCAAGCAAGAATTCAGAGTCGACCAACCATCTCTCGCTCATTAATGCTGGATAAATGTCTGTGTGTGATAGACCTCTTGCTCACTGCTCCCAAAGGAAAGCCTCTATGTTCCAGTGGTGTCTCCCTCTCTCCCTTGAAGCTGTTGAAGGATGTTACCAAAATTCTGCAATTTATGGTTGGACTGTGAACTGTAGTCAAAATGGACTCTTTCGGTTATATGTTTTTCATTATCTTCCGTGTTTTTATATATACTGACTTGTTGCTGTTTGACATGATTTGTTTTTTTTGTGTGAGGGAGGGTTGGGGTTTGAGGATTGATGTTCTTGCCATTTGCATGATTTATTTTCGGCATGGGGGGTGGGTGATGTTCTTGTTGCTATTGTGCAATTTATATTTCTTTGCGGGGGTTGATGTTTTTCTTCAAATGGCTTCCATAGTTTTCTTTGTTTCATGGCTATTTGGAAAAGATGTTTCTCAAAGTTGTGTACTGCATACATACTTTGATAATAAATGAACTTTACAGTCGCCCCCGGAGGACGGCAAATACACAGCATTCAAAGCCCTGCTCATAAGGACTTTTAGATTCTCACGGCACGGGCAAGCTGCCTGCTTACTGCACCTGGATGGTTTGGGAGTCAGGCCGCCGTCGGCATTAATGAACGAAATGCTGGCCCTGGCTGAAGGACACAAACCCTGCCTCATGTTTGAGCAGGCATTCCTAGAGCAATTGCCCGAGGTCATATGCCTGCTGCTGTCTGATGCAGATTTCAGCGACCCCCAGAAGGTGGTGGCCCGAGCAGATGTGTTGTGGAATGCCAAGAAGGAGAGAGGGGCATCCGTCACACAGATCACCAAGCCGCGTGCCCAACGGCAGACTAGACCAGGCCTGGCAGCAGAGCCCAACGAACAATGGTGTTTCTACCACCCTGCAAATTCCTGGGAAACACCAAGGCCCAGCCGCTGCTTATGGCTATGGTGGCTGGCCATCAGGACAGCCTCCTGTATGTCTGGGACAAGCAGTCGGGATGCCGCTTTTTGGTCGACATCAGAGTGGAGATCAGCGTTTTACCTCTAACGAGTTATGACACCCGCAATAGAGAGCCAGCACCCACCCTGAGGGCCTCAAACGGTAGCACAATACAGACCTATGGCACCCACACGGTGCAGCTACAGTTCAGCTCCAGCCGGTTCACGTGGGACTTTTCTAGCTGGTTCACATGGGACTTCACACTGGCTGCCGTGGCCCAACCACTCCTGGGGGCAGATTTTCTGCGAGCTCACAGCCTGCTGGTTGACTTGCAAGGGAAGTGACTAGTCCACGCCAAGACTTTTCAAACGTTCTCCCTGGGTGAAGCCAAGTTGCCAGCCCCACACTTGGACTCTATCACGCTGCCTGACGATGAATTCACCAGGGTCCTGGCGGATTTCCCATCAGTTCTGACACCGCAGTGCACGGCCACCATGCCCAGACACGGAGTACAGCATCACATCCCGACCCAGGGACCACCCCTCCACGCCCGCGCTCGAAGGCTTCCCCCAGACAAGCTCCGATTGGCGAAGGAGGAGTTCAAGAATATGGAGGAATTGGGGATCATACGACGGTCAGACAGTCCGTGGGCCTCCCACTTGCACATGGTGCCCAACGCAACGGGGGGGGGGGGCTGGAGACCATGCGGCGACTACCGCAGACTGAACGAGGCTACAGCGCCAGACCGCTACCCTGTGTCGCACATTCAAGGCTTTGCAGCAAATCTGCACGACGCAAGGATCTTTTCCAAGGTAGACCTCATCCGGGGATACCATCAAATCCCGGTACATCCAGACGACATCCCCAGAACAGCACTCATCACCCTGTTCGGCCTTTTCGAATTCCTCTGAATGCCGTTCGGCCTAAAGAATGCCACACAGACGTTCCAGCGGCTAATGGACGCGGTGGGACGTGACCTGGACTTTGCATTCATCTATTTAGACGACATCCTCATAGCAAGCAGTAGCCGTCAGAAGCATCTGTCCCACCTCGGTCAACTCTACTCCCGCCTGAGCGAATTCGGCCTTACAATCAACCCAGCCAAATGCCAGTTTGGACTCGACACCATCGACTTCCTGGGCCACAGGATTACTAAAGATGGGGCAACCCCTCTGCCCGCCAAGGTAGACGCGGTCCGCCACTTCCCCCGACCCAACACAATCAAAGGCCTGCAGGAATTCGTGGGTATGGTGAATTTCTACCCGTTTCCTCCCCTCAGCAGCCCGAATTATGCGCCTCCTGGTCACCTGATGTCGGTAAAGGCAAGGACATTACCTGGGATGAAGAGGCCGCAGCCGCTTTCGTTAAAACCAAAGAAGCCTTGGCAAATGCCGCGATGCTAGTGCACCCCAGAACGGACATTCCTACTGCCCTCATGGTAGACGCATCCAACACAGCAGTCGGTGGAGTGCTGGAACAACTCATCGAGGGCCGCTGGCAACCCCTGGCGTTCTTCAGCAAACACCTACGACCACCTGAACTCAAATACAGTGCTTTCGACCGGGAGCTATTGGCACTATACCTGGCAATCCGGCATTTCAGGTACTTTTTAGAAGGTAGGCCCTTCACCGCGTTCACAGACCACAAACCGCTTATCTTTGCATTCACTAAGGTGTCCGATCCCTGGTCGTCCCGCCAGCAGCGACATCTGTCCTACATCTCCGAGTACACGACTGACATCCGACATGTCTCTAGAAAGGACAACGTCGTGGCGGACGCACTATCCAGA
Source organism: Mobula hypostoma (assembly GCF_963921235.1). Classification (NCBI taxonomy): domain Eukaryota; kingdom Metazoa; phylum Chordata; class Chondrichthyes; order Myliobatiformes; family Myliobatidae; genus Mobula; species Mobula hypostoma. The sequence goes on from NC_086125.1 coordinate 22,516,916, forward strand.
CCTACCATACAGGCCCTATCCCAGGGGGTGGACTATGCAGCGCTGGCAGAGGCACAGCAGGCAGACGCTGAGATCCCCAGTTACAGGACTGCAGTCTCCGGTTTGCAGCTCCAAGACCTCCCCGTAGGCCCAGGTGAGAGGACCCTACTGTGTGAAGTAGCTACCGGCCAACCCCGCCCCGTCGTCCAGCAGCCTGGGGCCGGCGGGTTTTCAAGTCCATTCACAACTTAGTGTACCTCTCCATCAGGACAACCGTCCAGCTGGTCTCCAACAGGTTCGTGTGGCATGGACTTCGTAAACAGGTCAGTGAATGGGCCAAAATGTGCATGCAGTGCCAAACGGCCAAGGTGCAGCGGCACACCAACAAGGCTCCGACGCAGCAGTTCGAACCCACCCGCCGGAGGTTCGACCACATTCATGTGGATATCGTGGGGCCCCTGCCAGTGTCACGAGGAGCGCGGTACCTCCTATCGTAGACCAGTTCACCAGATGGCCAGAGGCAGTCCTGCTCACCGACTCCACCTCCGAATCCTGTGCCCGAACACTGATCGCAACCTGGGTAGCACGCTTCGAGGTACCGTCCCACATTACCTCCGACAGGGGCGCTCAGTTCACCTCCAGCCTGTGGTCAGCTATGGCCAGCCTTTTAGGAACACAGCTACACCACACAACTGCCTACCACCCACGATCGAACGAACTAGTGCAGCGTTTCCACCGTCAACTGAAGCCCGCCTGGAAGGGCCTAACTGGGTGGACGAGCTTCCCTGGGTCCTGCTCGGAATCCGCACGGCGCCCAAGGAGGATCTGCACACCTCGTCGGCCGAGTTGGTGTACGGCGCACCCCTGGTAGTCCTAGGAGAGTTCATACCGGCCCCAAGGGGGCAAGAGGAGGAACCCGCAGCAGTCCTGGACAGACTACGTGAGAGGCTCGGTAACCTGGCCCCCATACCCACTTCACAGCACGGACAGAGCCCGACCTGCGTACCCAAAGACCTGCAGAACCGTAAGTTTCTTTTTGTACGACGGGGCGGACAACGGGCACCGCTAGAGCGGCCCTACGAGGGGCCGTTTAAGGTGATCAGGAACAACGGGTCTACGTTCGTGCTGGACATTGGGGGGAGAGAGGAGGTTTTCATGGTGGACCGACTCAAACCGGCCCATGTGGACTTGGCGCAGCCGGTCCGGGCTCAGGCACCGTGGCGCAGAGGCAGACCTCCCAAACAGAGGCAGATCCAGACTGTGGGCATTGGGGGATGTATCGTCGGTTCTGGGGGGGGGGGGGGGGAGGGGTTATGTGGTGACCCACTTTCCAGCACACTCGAATAGGCTGACAAAACGACGCTCGCTAGCAGAGAGGTCGGCCCCCAAAAGGGCGCCAGGCTATCTTCACCAGCAGGGGGAAAAACCCGCGTGCGGGAAGGGTCTGCGAATATGCATTCCCCACAGCAGTCCCGCCCGGGGAGGATGGGAATGGGAAGGCTTTAAAGGAGGCCACGAAGTTTGAATAAATCTCTTTTATGATTCCTATCATCAATGTAATAATAAATAAGGTGGAGACAGAGGAGCCATTGGGTTTTCAGAAGGCATTTCGACTTTATGACAGAAGTACTCCTTCTGGGGATAGATCGTATAAACAGATGAGGTGATTCTCAGCAGCCCTGAAGGCTTCTACCCACTCACCCTCAGGATCCATTCTCGGTTATGTGCACAAATTGACTGGTGTGCTCTGTGGTGAAGGTTTACCAGGCTGATCCCTAGGCTAGATAGGTTGATGTTCCAGAGACATTTAAGCAGAATGGAACTTCACTCAGTATACTTTAGAAGGGTGAGAAGGGCCAACTTTGCAAAACAGATGATTACGAAGGGGACAGAGAAGATGTTGAGCAGATGATGGGGGCACTCAGAGCAAAGAACAATTTCTGGATGGGGATGACACATTTCAAAATCGAATCAGGAGAGACTTCGTACCTTGAAAGATGGTGATCAACCCCGGAGTGATGCAGATATGCAGTTATTGAATATTTTAAAGACAGAAATTGACAAATGTTTGAGCTATGAGGAGTCAATGGGTTTGCAGAGAGCAGGTGAGAATTGTGAAAACCAAGATTAGACCAACCACGATCCTACCAAATCACAGGGAAGTTTCAAGTAGGTAATTCCTGCACCTGCTTCGTGTCTTATCTAACACAGCATCCTGAATTGGCAATATTTCACTGCTCCTCTGCCATGACTGGGTCTAAATCCTGGGACTCATTTTCCCACCATTTCATGGGAGCACCTGCACCAGAAGGAAAGCAGCATTTCTAGGCAGTGGCACACCATCGCCTTCTCAAGGGCAGTTTTGATGCAATAAGCAATATCCTGTCCAGTGATGCCTGGTGCCCAGCAATGTATCCAATAAACACAAGAATATGCTGTTGGCTGCTGAGAAAACCCTGAGGGTATGAAAGATCCCACTTGAAAGGAATTCCATCATTCCTGTGTTTTTCGTTCAGCTGGTCTCCTTTTTCTTCTTCTCTACAGATCCCTAACCATTAAGGCTGCAGCACGGATGTTTGTTTTGGGATCCACATGGATCTTTGGAATATTTCAAGTTGATAAGAGCACTGCAGTGGTCTCCCACTTACAGTCATCAACAGTCTCCAGGGTCTGTTCGTTTTCCTTATTTACTGCGTTTTCAATCGCCGGGTAAGAATCTCTTCCCTACAGACACATACTGTGAATGGTTGGGCACTTGGGGCGTAAAGGAACAGAGGAACCCAGGAGTATGAGTTTGAAAGCAGGGTCAGAGGTGGACAGGATGGTGAGAGAGGCATTTGGCACACTGGCCTTCATTAGTCAGAGCAATGAGCATTGGAGATCGGACATTATTTTGTAGTTTCATAAGTTGTTGATGAGGATGCAATTGGAATACTGTGTATAGTTTTGGTCACCCTGTTATCATAAAGTCATGGTTAAATTGGAAAGAGTGCAGACAATATTTGAAGATGTTTCCAGGATTAAAGGGCCTGAGTTGTAGGGAGAGTTTGACCAGCTTAGGTCTCTGTTCCTTGGAACGCAGGAGAACGAGAGTCACCCTTGCAGAAATCTTTAAAAGTATGAGGAACATAAATAAGATGGGTGATGTCTTTTCCAGAGGGTTGGGCAGACCAGAATTAGGGGGCTTAGATTTAGGATGAGAGGGGAAATATTTAAAAAGGGACCTGAGAGGTAGAGGGTGGTGAGTATATGGAATGAGCTGCCAGAAGAAGTATTTGAGGCAGGTACAGTGGTATAATTTAAGAAGTATTTGGATATGTACATGGAGGGTTAGGGCTTTGAGGGTTGTGGGATGAAAGGAGCAGACTCAATGAGCCAGTTGGACTAATTCTGCTTCAATGTATCATGGTGTAACACAGGAATTTGGAACTAATGGGTGGGCACCGTGGCTGGCATGAGCTTGTTGGGTCGAAGGGCCTCTATCCAAACTGTATTGCTCGATGACTCCACAACTCTATGAATTTCTCCTCCTGATCTTACTCTCCGCATATTATCATCATAGTGATGAAAGGTTAGAGAGTCTTTTACTGAACTATGAATTTGAAGCAAGAGTCAGCACATGGCCCTTCATGTTTTCATCGCCATTTAATAAGATCAGGCTGATATGATCATGACCTCTAATGTTCATTTTCATCTCACCTTCATAACCTTTCATACCCTTATCCAGAAGCTCTCCACCTCTCTGTAAATGTTTTCAAAGATCATGATTTCGTTGCTCTTTGATAAAAGAAATTTGGTGGACTTGCTTCTGTCTGAGTGATCCACTGGAGGTGCCAATGGGGTTCAGTTACAATATAAAATTTAATTCTTACTTGGCTTTAGGACTCTGAAGGGTGATTGAAGGGTAGTTTTATTCTACTAGGTAGGAATTAACAAATTATTTAAAGCATGCTACATAATATTAGTTGGTGTGTAAAGGTTTCTCTCACCACTCAAAACCATGTTATGATATTTGCATAACCATCACAAAAATAGGTAGCAATGACCATTGCAAAAATAAATAACAGAAAATGAAAGACAGGTTCAAAATTCAGGATTAGCGCAAAGAATCAAACAACTTAATTGTGCAAAAATAAAATTCGTTTAAACTGGGGTTGTGATGAATGTATCATTCTCAATTCATTAAAGGTGGTTGATGAATTATGGAAATGGTTGAGAGCATCACCACACATGCCTCACAGATGGAGATGAACATGTCTGAGGTGAGAAGCTTTCTCCAGAAGGACAGAAACATTCAGAAGGTTGGGCTGTGTCCACGGAGGCAGAAATAAACTGAATGACTTGAGTCGATGATCTTCCATCAAAACTCCTCCAATGAAAGATCATCCATCCAAACCATTGATGGTCTCTTTTGACATCTGTAGAGGAAGAAAGAGTGAATATTTTTGGAACCTTCATTCCTCCAATCAGGCATGGGCTGAGAAGTGAGAAATAATTCACAGACAATCACCACCTCCATCAGGAGCACATCAATCCACTTACCCCTGAGATTCAATGATGTCATTGAGTCCCTTCCATCAACATCCTGGAGCTGTCACCATTAACTAACTGAACCAGACCAGCCACATTTACTGTAGTATACATGTGGAATGAGCAGCCAGAGGAAGTGCGAGAGTTAGGTGCAAGAACAACTTTTAAATGGTAGTTGGATGTAAATGGATCGAAAAAGTTTAGAGAAATAGGGGCTCAAAGTAGGCAAATCGGATGAGCTAGGATGGGACATCTTGGTTGGCATGGACTAGTTGGTCCGGAGGCCTGTTACCTTGCTATATCAGAATCAGAATCGGGTTGTAGGAACAAACTGAAAGATCACACAGTTGATATTTGAAATAACGAGTGATTTATTCAAAACAGGTGCACACCATGCTTTTGCTTGCATGGTGGGGGGGGGGGAGCAGTGTCAGTGATTTTGCTGGTGCAAGTGGGGGAAGGTGAGGGGGAGGGTCAGTGCTTGTGCATGGGAGAGGGGAGGGTGGGTCTTTGGGATTCTGATGTTTCTGTCAGTCATTCTTTGGGTATTTTTGTTTTGTGGATGTTTGCAAAGAGTGAGAGTTTCAGGCTTTACACTGTATACTTTCTCTGATGTTATTTTGAACCATTGAACACCAGGAAACCAGGCAAAGCTGATCTAGCTGAATGAGAATTTGATGCAGCTTTTACATTTTCAGTTGATGAGATTACCTGTAAAACTACATTTTGTTAACAGAATGGTATCTATAAGAAGAGTTAATTGAATCTAGGTCAGATTGCAGAATGAAATGATTATCCACAGGTCCAGCAGTTCTTCCAATTTTTTTTCACAACAATGAGTACATGCTATTGCATAAATACGATTTATGCAGTTTCCTGTTACCACATAAGCACAATCCACATCACTATTTACTAATTATTAGCTGTCACGATTCTTTCCCCTAAAACACAGGTTTATTATCACTGACATATGTTGTGAAATTACTTGTTTTCTGGTCCCAGCACTGTGCGATACATAAAAGTTACGAAGAGTTACAAAATAAATAGTGCAAAAGGCAACTGGATAGAGTTCATGGGCTGTTCAGAAATCTGATGATCGAAGGTTCCTGTACCACGACCCTGATGGTAGTAACAAGAAGAAGGCATGTCCCGAGATGGTGAGAGTCTTTAAGGATGGATACGCCTTCTTGAATCTCCTCGAACTCCTAATGAAGGAGATGGTATTTGAGCAGGGCTGAGCTACACAGGAGTTTGGACAGAGTAGAGCCATCAGCTCAGCACACAGCCTTGATTGTCAGTGAGGAGAAGATGTTATGACTGATCCATAATGATTGGTTTCCCGACAAGGAACTCTATGACTGTGAATCACTTGGTGACAACAGTGGGCCCAACACACTGCTGGATTCCTACAACATCCTCTCATGATCTCAGCTCAAGACCAAAACCTCCCAGAACCACCAATTTAAGCCCCACATTGGTGGGGTTACTGCTGCTGGTTATAGTCAGTGTCCCCACTCAGCTAAAGCTCTGATCCATGGAAATAGCGAGAATGTTTCTGTCTCCACTTGGCTTTTTGCTGCCCTCTACTGTTCCATGAGATCTGATGATTGAATAACAAGTCAGTTTGCTTCCCTTGTTGGGAATGGAGTCTGCGGCGTTTCGGCAAGGTATCTTGGCCTTGCCCCATCCTCTGCCTACCATACAAAAGTAGGCACCAGCTTTCCAACAGGCTATTGTGGGCCAACACAGGTGATGAATACACTCTGGTTCTCATTCCCATTCAAGTCCTCCTGCTGACCATGAATCCCAAGGAGCTTTGACTCTCCTGGCAGAACCCCCAGGGCAGTGAATAGAAGAATTTTACCTCCTTAAAGTTAGTCTTAACTCGATTTTGTCTGGACCAAGACAAATAATAGCTATCTCATTTTGTTTTATCGAGACTTATAAAGTAAAACAATCAGAGGCATTCAAGACCCAATGACAAGATTGTTCTCAGCAGAATTTCTTTCTTTCATTCCCTTTCATTCTCGCTGTGCGTCTGGCTCTGAAGATTGTGGGTTCAAGACCCACTCCCAAACACGGAGAGCTCTGTTGGACAATTGGTCATACCTACAGAATTATTTGGCTTGCACTGAGCTTGTAAAAAGGCATGGTCTAACTGGAATTCCAGAAGTGTGTGTATCTGAAAGTGCGTCTGTATAGGAATATGTATGAGATTTGATGTTGTTATGAGTGTGATTATAAATAAATTTCAGGATTTGCTAAATTTCCACATTTTACGCAGACATCCTGTTATTTTGATTGTTGGTCCTTATGAGATATATGACTTTGGTGCCAACATTGTTGAGATCTTACCTGAATTCAATGTGAGATACGAGATTTGAACTTGACCTTCACCTAACATGTTGCATCTGTGAAGCTTAGACATAAAGATCAGGTAAACAATGTACACCAGACTCTAACAGATACAAAAACCATGTAGTAGATCGATTCAGAACTTGGATATGTGCACAGTTCATCTTCACACACACTCACTACATAGACCTAAAGCACATGTATAAGCAGAGACATACACACAAATGCACATGTACAGACACTGGTGCACATAAAAAGCAAACGTGCACACAGACACAGAGCCCTGAAACATATGTGCAGCAGGGACACATATGTGCACTCGCACAAATGCACACAGAAAGGAATATGCACATGTGTAGGCACACATACACCACTTCAAGTGCTGATTATAGCCAGTGATTGGGTAGCAAAGCATCACTTAACCATCACGCCTTCTTCTCTTCTGCCTTAATAAATGAAAATTCACTGTCAGTCTTTCTTTCTACATCCATTTTAAAACCATCTGTACAAGAAATGAATATGATTTTTTTAAAATTGGAATAAGGCTCTTTATTTACCAATTTGTGCGTGCTTAAAAATCACTGTACTGTTGAATTCATAAAATAAAAGTATCTTAAATAAATAAACCTTATTGCACTAACAGTGCAATGTGTAATAATTAAAAATAAATGAGATTTTGAACTGTAGAAAGAGGGTTGTACATGGATTATCACATGGTGAGAGGAACTAGAGAGATGGATGTGGTAACACAAGACAGAGATGTTACTTCAGGGGTCTGTCCTCGACTGACCTGAAGACCCATCAGATAGGTTCTTGGCACAGCCTATTGGAACAGTTGTCTCCATAATTGCCCACAAACACCATATCGTGGTCTCCAAATAAGGCACCTTTCAGCCTAAATATTCTCCACAACCTGCACAACTCCTGGGGGATGGGGATGGAGGGATTAATGTCTCAGATAAGATGACGCTGGAATAATTCCCAGATCCCAGCAGAAATCCCCTCTTCTCTCTCCCCCATCATCCCACCAACATCTCTTGTAGGAGGCCCTGTAGAACGGGAATCTCAGAAAATCAGAGAAGGAATTTCTCATCCCTCTGTTCTGTGAGTTAAGGTTCACCTACAAGGAATTGTAGGAACAGTCATTATTGTCCACTGGCTCCTTCCATTGTGCATGCCCTACTAAAGATGAAGGTGGCTTGCAGAGGACATTACTACTGGCCCATTTCTACTGAAGTTGTTGCTACTTTGCTGAGGCACACACCCATTCCTGACGTCTCCGAAGCTCCTACTTCTCCCTAACTAACTCTCCTTTCAACCCCATTCCTCCTGACTTTCTCAGTCCTATTAACGTCTCTTAACTCCACCTCTGGTGTTGCCCCCCCCCCCAAACTCATCCATCATAGGCCCTTCCTCCACCCATGGTTCCCCTCCATCCTCTCGGTTCTGGATGGAGTAGGAAACAGTGGAGATCACAAAGTGAAAATCTACCTCCTTTGGGATTTGGTCTGGGTGAGTTTATTGTTGTTCTCTGGGCCTTCACTTACAATAAATCTATAAATAAGCAGTACAAGAGAATAGTGAGGTATTCACGTTTGCTTTTTATGTGCGCCAGTGTCTGTACATGTGCATTATGTGCTTATTCATGTGCTTTAGGTCTATGTAGTGAGTGTCTGTGTGTGAACATGAACCGTGCACATATCCAAGTTCTGAATCAATCTACTACATGGTTTTTGAGAATAGCATGGATCCATAGACCTTTCAGAAATTGGATGGTGGAGAAGAAGAAACATTTCCTAAAAAGTAGGTGTGGGTCTTCTTTTTGAAGATGTGGTGCTTTAAGAAGGGAGAATCCATCATTAAGGAATCTCTCCATCTGGAACATGCCCTTTTCTGATTACTACCATCAGGAAGGAGGTACAGGAACCTGAAACTCTACACCCATCATTTCAGGAATAGCTTCTTCTCCTCTGCCATCAGATTTATGAATGGTCCACGAATTCTACCTCACTATTCATCTCCTGCTCTATTTATTTATTTTTGTAACATATAGTCTTTTTTATGTTTGCACTGTACTGCTGCCACAGAACAGTTCATTTCATGATATACTATATGTCGATGTAATAATCCTGATTCTAATTCTGACCTTGGTGAATTCATTGTTAGGTCTCTGGTCCTCAAGCCTGTGTTTGGGGACGGTCTCCATGCCCTTCTAATTCTTACAGGTCCACCAGAAGTTGCCTTCCTCCTCTCTGAACACAGACTTGTGGAAGTCGTGGACTGCAGATTCCCCACCTGAGAGCTGCATCTATATGAATGTCCTGGTCCAGTCCGTGAAGACCGCATTCCGATTCAGTCCGGTCCATGGACTCCGGACTCCGGGTCTTCCGGCTGTCCCTTGTTTCAGTTGGGCTTAATCATAGGCACCTGATGCTCGTCTTGGGGCTGGGAATATAAGCGGCCCTGGGATCGAGTGTGGGTGCTGGTTCGTCTCGTCAGTATCCCCTTGAAGCAACCCACCGGTGGAAGGCTAAAGCAGCCATTCGTGATCTCTAGGCCTGGCTGGAGGACCACCTTGTTCTCTCTAGTCGGAGCAGTCATCATGGTACGAATTTGGCCATTTTCGGGGCCAGCTGAGTGGCCGTCTGCCATTCCGAGGTAGATATGGATTCGGCTGTTTCCGTAGCCGGCAAAGGTTGCTGGCTACCCCGAGACTCGGAACTACTCCGGATTGAGCTCCCTTCCTGTCCTTGCCTCCATGGGGTAAGGCAGGCCGTCCTTGCTGTTACCCTGTGGTTGGATCTGTCCTTTCCCGTCCTCACCTCCGTTGGGTACATCAGGCTGACTTTGCTGTTACCCTGAGGCTGGTCTGTTCCCTTCCCCTCTCCATCTGAATCCCTGACAGTTTCCTCGGTGGTTTACCTCGGCAGTCATCCCAGTCCTGCATCCTAGTAGCATCCCAGCCCGGCATCCAAGGAAGGGGCCCGGCCCTGCGAAAGCATCCAGCCCTGCGTCCAAGAAGGAGGTACCTCTTCCTGCCCAGAAGTACCTTGTCCTGCTCAGGAAAGCCTTGAAGAACCCAAGCCATGTCCAGTCCTGTACCCATGTCATGTCCTTGCCTAGTTCCGGGGTCCAGCCCCAGTCAAGACCCAGGTTCTGGGTCCTTGCCAAGTCTCTTGTTCGGAGTCCATACCCAAGCCTTGCCTAGTCCTGTAGCCAAGCCTCGAAGAACCCAAGCCTCGCCTAGTCCTGCAGCCAAGCCTCGAAGAACCCAAGCCTCACCTAGTCCTGTAGCCAAGCCTAGAAGAACCCAAGCCTTGCCTAGTCCTGTAGCCAAGCCTTACCTTGTCCTGTAGCCAAGCCTCGAAGAACCCAAGCCTCGCCTAGTCCTGTAGCTGAGCCTCGAAGAACCCAAGCCTCGCCTAGTCCTGTAGCCAAGCCTCGTCTAGTCCTGCAGCCAAACCTCGCCTAGTTCTGTAGCCAAACCTCGGAGAACCCAAGCCTCACCTGGTCCTGTAGCCAAGCCTCGCCTTGTCCTGTAGCCAAGCCTCGAAGAACCCAAGCCTCACCTGGTCCTGTAGCCAAGCCTTGAAGAACCCAAGCCTCGCTTATTCCTGTAGCCAAGCCTCGAAGAACCCAAGCCTCGCCTGGTCCTGTAGCCAAGCCTTGAAGAACCCAAGCCTCGCCTATTCCTGTAGCCGAGCCTTGAAGAACCCAAGCCTCGCCTAGTCCTGTAGCCAAGCCTCAAAGAACCCAAGCGTCGCCTAGTCCTGCAGCCAAGCCTCAAAGAACCCAAGCGTCGCCTAGTCCTGCAGCCAAGCCTCGCCTAGTCCTGTAGCCAAGCCTCGAAGAACCCAAGCCTCGGCCAGTCCTGTAGCCAAGCCTCGAAGAACCCAAGCCTCGCCTAGTCCTGTAGCCACGTCTTGAAGAACTCAAGCCTTGTCCAGTCCTGTAGCCACGTCATGTCCTCGCCTAGTTCCGGAGGCCGAACCCCAGTCAAGACCCAGGTTGGCTTGGAGTCCAAACCCAGGCTCCTGGTTCCCAGTTCCTTGTCCTGGTTCGGCTTCCCCAGCCAAAGTCCTAGGCCAAGTCTGTGTTCCTGACCCAGCTTCTAGTCTGTGTCCAGTCCTGTCCCTAACTCGAGTTCAGTCCAGTTCCCAGCACTTCAGTGTCTGTGTCTTGCATGTGGGTCCACTCACAGCTCCCCCTTATGACAATGAAAGGGTTTTCTTTCCTTCCTCTCCAGAGGACCCACTCTGCATCGGACTATTCATTATGGTGCAGAGAGCGGTCGCATTCTTGCAGCTCTCAATGTTCCCCCCCCCCCACCATACGTGACAGCCCAGGCACTGCAGACACACACACTCCTGTTCTCCTGTTGTCTATTCCTCTCCCTACAATTTCTTCCCATCCTTTCCTCCAGTTCGACAGCAGGCTGCAATTGCCAGTCACCTTGGATAAAGATAAAGATGTAGATCAGGTTTATTACTCACATGTACATCGAAGCATACAATGAAATGTGTTGTTTCTGTTAACGTCCAACACAGCTCCAACATGTGCTGGGGGCAACCCACCGGTGTTGCTACACAGCTGGCAACAATGTTGTCACAGTTGGGGGGGGGCATTGGGAGCAAGGGTGGACCCAAATGCAAGACACATCTTGTGAGGTTAATTGAATTGAGTTTATTGTTCGATACCAGGAGAGCAAAGCAGAAGCAGGAATAGCGAATTGGACAAGGACTCAGGACTACGACTAGGCTGGGACAAGAGTCTGGGCTTGGACTCGGAATCGGATCCCAGAACTAGAGGCGACATGAAGAGGCTGCGGTATGGACTCCGAGCCAGAGACTGGGCAAGGACCCAGTACCTGGGTTTTGCCCCGGGCTCGGACCCCAGAACCAGGCATGGACATGACATGGGCTAGGGAGAGGAGGAACATGGAAAAACAGAGCCTCGGTCTCGGGAGAGCAGGTACATGGAACCATGGACACATACACAGAACATAGAGTCGGGACCCTTCCTAGGGTACAGGACATAGGGCCGGGACTCACACACAGAACAGAGCCGGGACCCCTCCTTGGGTACAGGACATAGGGCCCGGACTAACACACAGAACACAGAGCCGGGACTCCTCCTTGGGGACAGGATATAGGGCCGGGACTCACACACAGAACAGAGAGCCGGGACCCCTCCTTGGGTACAGGACCTAGGGCCGGGACTCACCTTCTCCACACCAAGGTGGTACAGGTCCATCTGTTGGGTAACAGCAGGACGGCCAGACTTACTCAACAGAGGCAAAGACGACAAGACATGTCCCCCCGCACAGCCTGGGATGGCTACGCCCACTGGGTCGGCAACACAATCCCCTCGAGACCAGTACGTACCCGAACCGGAACCCTACGCTGGGGACCTAGGGAAGTGCCGGGCCTTCTTATTGCAATGCTCTTTGATCTTTGAGAAACAGCCACGTACATACACCTCGGACAGATCGAAAATTGCATACATCATGGGGCTTTTACGAGGGGATGCCATGGCATGGGCCACCGCGATCTGGGACAACCGACCAGAGGTCTGTTCCTCCTTCTCCTCCTCCGTCTCCGAAATGAGGAACAGCCCATTCGCGCTAAGGACGCCGCTAAGCGCTTGCCAACTCTCTGTCAGGGTTCGCGAAGCGTAGCAAAATTCTCCATCGATTCCCGAACATTAGCGGCCGATTCGAGGTGGAATGTCACGGGACTACGGGAAGTGTTCCGACAGGGCCTCTCAGATAAGACAAAAAATGCTTTGGCAGCGATAGATGACGCGGACAGCCTGGACTCTCTGATCTCTCCAGCCACCAGGCTAGATAATCGACTTCAAGAGCGTCTGAGAGAAAAGACCAGTCGTCCCGCTCCTCGGGTCATCCCACTGCCCACCTTACCATCTTCAACCAGCCTCCCTTCCCCAGCCGCTCCAAGTATAGCTCCTGCTCCGACCGTCCCCACTATCCTGGGGGAGGAACCGATGCAGCTGGGATGGAACCGTCTCTCCCCTGCCGAACGACTTCGGAGGCGGAGAGCTGGGGATTGTTACTATTGCAGGCCAGCCTGGAAATTTCCGGGATACCTGTCCTCTTGCGGCCAAAAGGGAGGGCTCACCAGTAGAAAGGGGGACCCTGGTGATCCAGACGACACTCCCTTCAGTCCCCCAGACACGAATGCAGATCCCGGCTACCATGAACTATCAACAACAGTCCCTGTCCCTCTCCGCCTTGGTGGATTCCGGTGCCGAGGGAAATCTGCTGGACGAGGACATAGCCTCCCGGGCCGGAATACCTCGGGAGCCGTTAAGTACCCCTCTGGAGGCCCGGGCGCTGGACGGAAAACTGCTGGCGCGGGTTACCCACTGTACGCCACCCCTGACCTTGATTCTGTCCGGACACCATCGAGAGGAGGTACGATTTAATCTCATCCCTTCTCCTCAAGCTCCTGTAGTTCTAGGATATCCCTGGCTGAACCACCACAACCCCTACATCGACTGGTCTACCGGGAGGATAGCCAATTGGAGCCCTTTTTGCCACGCCACCTGTCTGCTGTCGGCTCCATCCCCTAGGGAGTCTACCGCGATCTCGCCTGTCTTGGAACCCCTCGACTTGTCCGGAGTCCCTGCAGAATACCATGACTTGGGACCAGGGCCGGATTTAGTGGGGCCGGGGCCCCTGCCGACACCGTAAAATGCTGTTGTACCCAGCAAAAAAAAAGACAAGAACAATGGCAAAGGTCGTACTGGTCTAAATATCAAAGCTGTGGACCAAGACATTGGTTTAGTACAATACGTAGGCTATAAGCTTACAGGCCTTAAGAGGGAGGACAGAAAGTACTGCAGATTCTTAGTCTGAAGGACAGCATCTAAAGCAGTCAAAAATTGACCTAGGCTTAGTTGTCTTAGTAAAGTTATGAGGGAGACGAAGTATGATGTACCCAATCTTAAATCTTTATTTAGCTATTGCTGCACATACCATAGCCCCTATTTCTCTAACAATGCCAAAGCATTTTTATCTAGGTATTTTTCTCAACCGTGTGTTTTGAGAAGGTAAAATGGAAATGAGAGACAAAAAGGCCAAGAGAGATGGCACTATGGCAAACTAGGAAACTTGACAATACTCCAACAATCTTTTTGAAAAATGAGATCTAGCACTTACTAACTTATTGCTGTGCTGAGTGGCTTGCAGAGTAAAGACCACTTATTACTTACTAGCTTTGTAAACAGTCAACTATTAGCCTATTGCCACAAAAACAGGAACGACACTGACACACAAGCCTACATATTTATGAAGTCAGATGCTTGATTTCCAAAATTAAAGCCTAGTTCTTCTGGATTTCTTCACAGCAAAGTCCTTGATCAGATCAGTAAAATCCAGTTTCCAAACAAGATCACTTTCAAGTGACATCAGGGTAAGATGATTCAGCCTGTCCTGTCCCATTGTGGATCTCAGCCTATTCTTCACTAGTTTGAGCTTGGAGAAAGATCGCTCACCACTTGCATTTGTGACAAGGACAGTCAGGTAAAGCCTCAAAGCAATGCTTACATTTGGGAAGATGACCTGCAAGTTTTTTTTTCTCTCCGAGGAAGCATAAAAGCTTTGCTGCGGATGAAATATCTTTGCCACTTACAAACTCCCTGAAGTGGATAATCTCTTCCACAAAGTCTAACTCCAGGTCAGCTGAATATCTGATTTGGAGATCAGATGCTCTCTTGCACAGATCTTGTACAGAAAGAGAAGGGATATTGTTTAGGATGTCAAATGTATTGTTAAGGTCATTTTATGATGCAAATCTGCAATCAATTTCTGCAAATAATCTATCCATCACAACCAAAAAAAGCAGCTGAGAATTGTTCTCTGGCTGACAAGCCAACATCAGGTGTTGTGGATTCATCCAAAAAGGCTTTACATTTTCTTTTTCGTTGGGTGTCTTCTTTGTACACTTGTGAAGCTGTTGGAGACATAGTTTTAGCTTGGGTCTCAAAAGTATCAAATTGATCATGCAGGCTTGCTATGTATCCCCGTAGTGATCTCACCAAATCCACAGCATTACACAGATCTAGATTTACAGCTTGCAATGCAACACTTGCACTTTCAAAGCGCTGAAGAATGCAATGCCACAATTTGCTCAGAAAAGCTATCTCAAGCTTGTCCATTTTTTTGTATAGTGACCTTGCTTTATTTCTAGTTGCCACATTCTGATTAATGTCATCTGCAATGCTCTTTAACGAATCTTGAATATTGGCATAATTTCCACACACTGCCTGTGTGCCTTCTGCATGTGCAGCCCATCTCGTATTAGAGAGAGACCAGAGATTCAATGCGCTTGTCCGCATTAGGCTGAAGTACTGCGGTCACCAACTTCCACCTAGAAGTTGGCTTGGAGCAGAAATTGAACGCATTCTGCACGAAGCTGAAAAAAATCAGCTGTTTCAACACAATAGTTGACACTGTTGATTCCAATGAAATTCAATGTGTGTACTGCACGTGGAACCCACTCAGCAAGTGGATTGATTTCCTTGATGCGGGATTGTAAGCCTTTGTATGCACCGGGCATATTTGCAGCATTGTCACAGCACTGCCCCCTGCAGTTGCTTATGTCAATATTCATCTCTCCTAAAACACTGAGCACAGACTCACATAAAGCCTCCCCTGTGTGGCTCTCAATGGGTAAAAATCGTAAAAATCGCTCCTGAATGTTTCCATCAGTTGACACATAACGTAAGATGAATGTGAGCTGATCTGCGTGTGCAACGTCTGTGCTTGACTCGATGCTAATAGAAAAGTATTTGGCATTTTGACTTCACTGATGATCTCTGACAGAACTCGATCGTTCATGAGCTCAATAAGCTCCTCACATGTCTTAGGTGAAATATATGAAGGGGTACCTGATCCTGCATTTCCAAATTTTGTCTGTGCGCCTTCAAAAACGAGTCAAACTCACTTATTACCTCTAGAATACCCATGCAGTTGCCGTTATCAGGCCTGCCAAATGTGTCACTGGAACCTCGGATAGCCAGTTCCCTCTCGACCAAAAACTTCACAACCGCCACCAATCTTCTCAATACGTCGGACTCAGTCCAGTAGACAACTCTGACTCGAACTGTTTTTGCAGTTCTGTATCTATTCTTCCGCTGTCAGACGCTAGTGTAACGTAGGTCAGTATCGGTTTCCTGTGGTGTTTTCGCTATTTTCATGCTCTCCTATGCGCTCAGCGGCATGTTTCCAGTCGCTAAAGCCAGTTTCGAAGATAGACTGACAGTTACCGTCACCGAAGATGCGGCATGCAAAACACAACACACAGCCGGTGGAAGGCGAATAGGAGAGTCATTGCCGTGATATGTACTCACGATTTACGAGCTTGCGTTTGAAGTGAAATTTGGAGAAAAAATGTCGTTGCTATTTGTATACTCGTTCCGAAACTTTGATATCCACATCCTTATTCTGGCAGGAATCCGGCATTTTCTTAGCCCAGTACGCTCGGACTGAATCATCTAACGTTTCCTTTCCCCAGCGAGCACGATCAGTGCTGTAAGGATCCTCAGTAGCGGTAACGTTAACATTAATGGCGGCCCGACTTGGTTGTTCGGAGACCTGTCTGGTCGGGAATCCCAAAGTCATGATCTCTGCCTCTTCAACGTTAGCTGCTGACTGTAGCAAGGACGGTGGTCCTGTGCTAACGCTGGTGCTAGCACTAGCTGTTGAACAAGTCTCCATTTGCCCACCGGTCTCAGACTGTGACAAGAGCGATGGTACTGCTGCATCATGGAGAACAGGTTTAAAAAATTCTGTCAATTTCAATGTCTTTTTTACTGCTTCTTTCTCACGGTGTTCTTTACCTTGATTCTTTTTTCTTTTCTGTGCTCCACTCTCGTATTTTTTTTTGTCCGCCGTGATGATAGCTACCTACTTTGGGCCCCTCTGCAGCTCTGGCCCCTGGGCTGCAGCCCAGCCTAGCCCTGCCTAAAGTCCAGCCCTGTCTGGAACAAGTATTCAGCAAACAACGGGCTCTTTCCCTGCCTCCGCACCGCTCGTATGATTGCGCTATCGACCTTCACCCCGGGGCTTCGTTACCCACCAGTCGTCTTTGTAACTTATCCCGACCGGAGAGAGAGGCCCTGGAGAAATTCATTGGTGAATCCCTCGCGGCGGGCATTATTCGACCTTCATCCTCCCCGGTGGGCGCCGGTTTCTTCTTTGTAGAGAAGGAGGGGTCGCTTCGTCCCTGTATTGATTACCGAGGGCTAAACAATATCACAGTTAAGAATAAGTACCCACTACCCCTCATTAACTCGGCATTTGAACCATTTCACGGAGCCACCATCTTCTCGAAGTTGGACCTTCGTAGCACCTACCAGCTAGTCAGGATGAGGGAGGGAGACGAGTGGAAGACGGCCTTTAATACAACCTTGGGCCACTTCGAATACGAGGTCATGCCGTTTGGCCCCACCAGTCCCCCAGCCGTTTTTCAAGCCCTGATCAATGATGTACTGAGGGACCTTATTAATCGCGTCGTGTTCGTCTGCCTAGATGATATCTTAATATTTTCTAGCAGCCCCCAGAAACACATTCACCATGCCTCCGACTCCGGGATGGGAGCAGTTCTGTCCTAACTATCAAGTCCAGACCAGAAGTTTCATCCTTGTGCTTTCTTTTCTCGCCGGCTGTCCCCCGCCGAGCGGAATTACGACGTGGGGAATCGGGAACTACTGGCGGTCAAACTAGCATGGGAGGAGTGGAGGCACTGGCTGGAGGGGGCGGGACACCGGTTTATCGTTTGGACTGATCATAAGAACCTGGGATATATTCAGACCGCCAAACGTTTGAACTCCCGCCAGGCCCGTTGGGCATTATCTTTTTGGACGATTCAAGTTTTCTCTCACATACCGTCCAGAGTCTAAGAACGGGAAACCTGACGCGCTCTCCCAACAATACAATTCCAAGGAGGACACTTCCAGCCCAGAGGCTACCTTCCAAACATCCTGTGTGCTGGCAATCCTCACTTGGGAGATTGAGTCCATAGTAAAGGAAGCCAAACGGGAAGCCCCTGACCCCGGCAATGGACCCGCCGGTCACCTTTTGTGCCTGATTCCGTCAGGTCTCAGGTTCTCCAGTGGGGAGACACGTCACGGTTCGCCTGCCACCCCGGGAGTGATCGAAACTGGCTCTCCTGAAAGGACACTTTTGGTGGCCTTCCATGGAGGCGGATACCCGTTCCTATGTCTCTTCATGTTCCGTCTGTGCCCGTGGGAAAACCTCCCACCGGTATACCTGCGGGATTACTTCGTCCCCTACCTGTCCCTGGTCGTCCTTGGTCGCATATCGCCCTAGATTTTGTCACCGGTCTACCTCCTTCACACGGAAACACCACCGTACTCACCGTGGTATACCGGTTCTCCAATGCGGTGCACTTTGTGGCCTTCCCTGAACTCCCTTCCGCTCAGGAAACCGCAGACCTTCTCGTCCGCCACGTCTTCCGCCTCCACGGAATTCCCGCGGACATCATCTCCGATCGAGGTTCCCAATTCGTCTCGCAGGTATGGAAGGCCTTCTGTCAAGCTTTGGGTGCCTCAGTCAGCCTGTCATCCGGCTTCCACCCACAGACGAACGGCCAAACTGAACGGGTCAACCAGGACTTGGAGGGGACGCTACATTGTATTACAACCAACAAACAGTCTACCTGGAGCGACCATCTCGCGTGGGTTGAGTACGCCCACAACTCTCTGGTTAGTACTGCCATCGGAAGGTCTCCTTTCGAGTGCTCCCTTGGTGCCAATCCTCCGCTGTACCCCGCGCAGGAAGAGGAGATTGCCAGTCTGTCAGTCTGTCGTCTGTCAGGCCCATATCGATCGGTGCCGCAAGGTTTGGGAGGACACACGCACGACCCTGCTCAGATCGGCCGATCGCAATAAGAGGATTGCCGATCGACACCGGACTCCTGCGCCTGAGTATCAACCTGGGTAGAGGTGTGGCTCTCATCCAAAGACATCCCTCTCAAAAACGAGCCTAAGAAACTCGCCCCTCGCTTCCTGGGACCTTTTGAGGTCGAAAGTATCATCAACCCCACAGCAGTCCGACTTAAACTGCCAAGATCTACGCACATCCACCCTACTTTTCATGTTTCCCAATTAAAACCACTTTCCGTCAGTCCCTTGTGTCCTCCAACCGAAATGCCTCCTCCCGCCCGGATCATTGACAACCATCCGGCGAACACCGTCCGGCGGCTACTAGATGTGTGCCGTCGGGGCAGGGGCCTTCAATACCTGATCAACTGGGAAGGGTATCCCTCATCCTGGACACCCCCACCCCCCGCTTCATCCAAGACTTCCATCGGGACCATCCGGACAAGCCTAGAGGATCGCCTGGAGGCTCCACTTGGGGGGGAGGGGGGTCGGGTACTGTCATGGTCCCGTCTGGCAATGCCCCATCTTGCTATTATCTCCTTGATTAGGTCTTAATCCCCTCGTCTGATTTCCAATTGTTCCCAGTTTTCATTTATTACAGCACACCTGCGAACTGAGGATAAGAACCCTGGCGTCACTGTCATGCTTCGCCCGTTCGTTGGTCTATTCTAGTGTGTGTGGACCTCGTTTCCTGATCCATTAGGACTGTCAGTTCTAAGCTCCGTACCGTTCCCTGGGTAATCTACGTAAACCTTGTCTCCGTGTAAAGATTCTCCTGAATACCTGTTCCACGATTCACGGCTGCGCTAACGCCTCACGACCCTGTCTCTGTGCCCGTGCCCTGCTCGTGGGTTCGTCCCCAACCACGTCCTTGCAACACTTTCAGACTGTTGGAGCCTGAGTGCTCTCCTGGCCTGATTTCTGCGTATGTCGTTTCGGCTCAAAAATACAGCACAGCATTCCCAAAGGTTGATGGATTCCGTATTAAAAGACTTCGATTTTCTTTCTGTTTGCCTGGATGACGTACTTGATGCCAATGCATCCAAACCCGAACACACATCTCATCTCCGCACACTTTTTGAGCGCAGAGCCATCAAATGTCAGTTTGAGTTGTCAACCATTGACTTTCTCATCCTTCGCTTCTCTGCAGAAGGTGCAACCTCCCAGCAGAATTAGGCGCTATTATGGGTTTCCTACCGCCCCACATTAGTCATAAACTACAGGAGTTTTTAGGTATGGTAAACGTCTGTCACCGCTTCATTCCACGAGCTACTGTAGTTATGCTTCCTTTGTGTAGTGCGCTTAAAGACAAAGCCCCTATTCACATGCTTGACTGGTCAGCGGACATGACTATGGCACATGATGATACCAGACAAGCTCCTTCCGATGCAACCCTACTGGCTCACTCCCTCCCCAATGCACCTATAGCATTCGTTCCACCCCCTCCACCCCCGCCCCCCACCACCCGAAAGGAAGTACAGCACGTTTGACTGTGAGCTTCTCGGTCTCCGTCAGGCTGTCTGCATTTTCATTTTCTTCTAAAGGGTTGCCATTTCACAGCGCTCATTGACCACATATGTCAAACCCTTGGTCTGCACGGCAGCAACACCCCCTGGCCTACATATCAGAGTTCACAACTGATATCCAACATATCAACAGGAAAAATAATGCCTCTCACCGCCAGCCATCGAGGCCATACACATAGGGGTAGATTATTTTGGCTTGGTAACCGACCAAGCTACTAACCCAGAGGTCCAGCCTCACTGAACAGCAGTCACAGGCCTATGGTTGGGGGATATTAATTTCAGGGAAGCTGGAGTTTCTCTCCTGTGCGATGTCTCAACCAGTAACCTTCAACCTGGAAGGCCCACAAAATGGAGGCAGGCTGTTTTTGACTCCATACGTGGCCTCTCGTATCCAGGCCGGAAAGCATCAGAGAAACTGGTTGCACAGCCTCAGAAAGGACTGCATGATTGGACTTCAGCCTGAGTGGAGTGTGTGAAATTAATCATCACGTTCAGGCACCACTGGCCACTGGCACTTTATGGGGTCCCTGAGCAACAGTTTGACCACGTCAATTTGGATTTGTGGTCCTTTTCCCTCCTCCTGCATTTTCACTCACCTCCATACCATGGTGTTCTGTACCGCCAGGTGGCCAGAGGTCGCCCCTCTAACATTGACAATGGCCGCTGACGTGGCTTGGGCATTCCTCAGCACCTGGGTTGCTCGGTTTGGCACCCCAACTGATACTTCCTCTGACCACAGTCCCCAAATCTTATCAGTCCTTGGTGATAGATTACATCATACCATGGTGTATCACCCACAATCCAATGGACTACGTGACCGGTTTCATCACTCCTTAAGATCTGCTCTGAGGGTTTCCCCGATGGATGAATATTGGCATGATCATCTTCCGTGGGTCCTGCTAGGGCTCGGAATAGCTCCAAAAGAGGACCCCCAGGTGACCATGGCTGAATTGGTATTCATACTCCATGGTGGCGAGATCTTTACATCTGATGGACTGGGCTAGATCCACCAGCTTCTACCAAGGGGAAGTAACAAACCAGACCCCACCCAAACAGTTCCTGAGGTAAGGATTGAACCTGGATCACCAGAGATGTGAAGCAGAAGCTCTACCAGCTACAGTCATGTGTGATTTCGGGGGACAGTCAATACTGGGAGCCACTTGTCTCACAGAGAAAAGCATTTTAAAATGGATGAACGTTACAGCTGTGGAAGCCATGAAGATCATCAAATTCTGCTGATCTGATAATGTCTTTATCTCAGTTTTGGTTTCTCCCATTCAAAGCTGTTCTCACAGTGTGGAACACAGGAGCCCGCGGAATTTCAATTCCCACCTCCCAGTTCAAGCCCAATCAACAATCCTGTCCCAGTTCTGATCAGCTGGGTCAGAAGAGGAGAAGAATAAGGAGCAGGCACAGGACATCTGACCCTTCAGATCTGCTCCTCCGTTCATCCACATCATGGCTCATCCTCTGCTTTCACACTATTTCTGTTGGGACCGATAGTAACATCCTCCAAGAGGAGCACAACCTGGTTGTGGTTTGGAGACTCGTGTGCCTCAATGATTCTGAGAGCAATGTTGGGTGGAGTCAGGACATTGTGCTCGTAGGGCTACCCATGCTAAACAGGCCAAAGGGTAGAGGCCAGATGAAGAGTTGTTTCACTGGTTCTCCACGTTCGGAGGTTATGCGCTGGACTAACCACCCTGACTGGTAAGAAAACAATTGTTACAGAAACAGCAATGAAGAAACCTTCTACACAGACAGACGGAGGAACTTCATTGCTGCTCTAAATGTCAGCGGTGTAATGGGCAGAAAGTACTTTAGGATCAGTACAGCACAGGAACAGGCCAGTCAGCCCACAGTGTTGTACTGAACTGATAAACTAGAGAAATGCCTAACTAACCTAATCCCTTCTTTTATTTATTATTATTGAGATACTGTGTGGAATAGACCATTCCGGCCCTTCGAGCTGCACTGCTCAGCAATTCCCTGACTTAATCCGAACCTAATCACACAAAAATTTACAATGACCAACTAACCTACCAACTGGTACGTGTTTGGACTGTGGGAGGAAACTGGAGCACCAGGAGGAAATGAACGTGTTCATGGGATAAATGCCCTTACAGGCAGCAGCAGGAATTGAACCTGGGTCACCTGTACTGAAAAGTGTTGTGCTAACCACTATACTACCGTGCCTACACAACGTCCATATCCCTCCATCCTCGGCACATTCATTTGCCCATTTAAGAGCTCCTTACACACCACTATCATACAGTATATGCCTCCACCACCACCCCAGCATCACCCACAACTCTCTATGTAAAATAACCTTTCCCATATATCTCTTCTGAACTTGGTCTTAGCCCAAAACGTCAACTGCCTACTCATTTCCATAGATGCTGCCTCCATGGGGGGTTGTGTGTGTGTAACCCTGCACAACATCTTCAAGCTGTCCTTTATTCAGAATCAGAGTTAGGTTTAATATCACTGGCCTATGTCATGCAATTTGTTGTTTTTCAGCAGTAGAGCAGTGCACTACATTAAAAGCTGTAAATTAGAATAATAAATCTGAACAAAGATACTGAGGAGGTGTTCATGGGTTGGTTGATTGTCTGTTCAGAAATTCAATGTGGAGAGGATGAAGCTGTTCCTGGGCGATACGGTTCCTAATGACAAATGCCGCTTTCTTGAGGCATCATCTTTTAAATTTGTCCTCAATACCGGAGAGGATAGTGCTCATTGCCTGAAGCACTCACATCGACAGTGATGAAATGCTTTGAGAGGTTGGTCATGACTAGACTGAACTCCTGCCTCAGCAAGTACCTGGACTATTTCAGTTTGCCTATCGCCACAACAGCAATGGCAGACACAATCTCAATTGCTCTCCACATGGCTTTAGACCACCTGGACAACACTAACACCAATGTCACGATGCTGTTCATCAACAATAGCTCTGCATTTAATACCATCATTCCCACAATACTGATTGAGAAGTTGCAGAACCTGGACCTCCCTCTGCAATTGGATCCTCGACTTCCTAACCGGAAGACCACAATCTGTGAGGATTGGTGGTAACATCTCCTCTTTGCTGACGATCAACACTGGTGCACCTCAGGGTTCACAGTCCACAGCCCACTGCTCTACTCTCTATATACACATGACTGTGTGGCTAGGCATAGCTCAAGTACCATCTATAATCCTGGTGACAATACAACCATTGTTGGTAGAATCTCATCAGGTGGTGATGAGAGTGCATATAAGAGTGAGATATGCCAACTAGTGGAGTGGTTCCACAGTAACAACCTGGCACTCAACGTCAGTACGATGAAAGAGCTGATTGTGTACTTCAGGAAGGGCAAGACGAAGGAACACATACCAATCCTCATAGAGGAAATCAAAGTGGAGAAAATGAGGTGAGCAGTTTCAGGTTCCTGGGTGTCAAGATCTCTGAGGTTCTAACCTGGTCCCAACATAGCAATGTAGTTATAAAGAAGGCAAGACAGCGTCTATACTTCATTAGGAGTTTGAGGAGATTTGGTATGTCAACAAATACACTCAAAAACATCCATAGATGTACCGTGCAGAGCATTCTGACAGGCTGCATCATTGTCTGGTATGGAGGGTGGGGCTACTGCACAGGACCAAAAGAGGCTGCAGAGGGTGGTAAATTTAGTCGGCTCCATCTTGAGTACTAGCCTACAAAGTATCCAGGAGATCTTCAAGGAGCGGTGTCTAAGAAAGGCAGCGTCCATTATTAAGTACCTCCAGCACCTAGGACATGCCCTTTTCTCACTGTTACCTTCAGGTAGGAGGTACAGAAGCCTGAAGGCACAAACTCAGCGATTCAGGAACAGCTTCTTCCCCTCTGCCATCTGATTCCTAAATAGACATTGAACTCTTGGACAGTACCTCACTTTTTTTAATATAGCATATCTCTGTTTAGTTCACGTTTTTTTAATCTATTCAATATAAGTACACTGTAATTGATTTACATATTTATTTATTACTATTATTTTACTTTTTTTCTCTTCTATATTATGTATTACAGTGAACTGCTGCTGCTATGTTAACAAATTTCACGTCACATGTGGTGATAATAAATCAGATTTTGATGATAGAGCTGGCTGAGTGTGAACCTTCTGCAGCTTTTCCCAGTGCTGTATAGTGGCTGTCCAAACCAAACAGTGATGCAACCAGTTAGAATGCTCTTATACCCTTTTATAACTAGTTTACCCCCTTGCCCTGTTGAAGGATGTGAGGGTGGGGTAGACAGGAAATCCACAGGAAATCTGCAGGAACTTTGTGAAACTTGGCAACCAGACTTTGTTCTGTAAAAATCCACTTCCCTGAAATAATCCTCATTAAAACACAGATTGTTCTGTCAAGGTCCCTGAAACCCTTCCACCTGCACCAACAACAACACCGGTTGCACAGGACCCTACACCAGTGAATCAGGCCTGCCCATTAGATTGTGATCAAGACCTTAGCCATGAGGCTCAGTGAAACACACAAATGCCAGGAATACTTGAGCACTTCCAAGTAGGTTAGAACATAGAACAAATCAACATAGTACAGGCCTTTCAGTCCACTATATTGTCCTAACCCTTTAACCTACTCTAAGACCAAAATAACCTTTTCCTGCAACATAGCCCACCATTTTTCTATCATCCACGTACCTGTCTAAGAGTAGCTTAAAATTCCCTAATGTATCTGTCTCCAGTTTATTTTAGCTTATCCTGTTGTTATACACAGGCTGCAATGAAGTTCCTTGTCTGTAAGAAGCCCACAGATTTACCAGTATGCACAGCAATAATACACTGAAGGGCCATGTTATTCTGTGCCTCCTGTACCTAATTAAGTGGCTACTGTATTCTTTCACAAATAAAACGATGTGAGGTGTTTTACATTTACAAAAAATGGTAACAATTCATTTATTATACCTCAAAACACTGAACACAAAGTGCAGTGACAAAATTCCACCTAATATGTCACCACGTCAGAACAGCCTCTTAAAGTGAATCCCAACTGATTGTCAGTGGTTGTGATTTCTGTATGTTTCCACCAATTACATTGTCGTACACAGTCCCCCTCAGAATTCACTAAAACTGGCATTGTGAGCCTGTCCGGAGCTCGGACGAGCCGCCCGGCTCGGATCCCATGTTCCAGGGGTGGAGGAACCGCAGGCGTGTTGAGCATCGTAAGGGGGCCTCAGAAGATGTCGGTGGCCTTATGGAGGACAAAAACAAATGAGATGGAATGTGGGTCAATAGGAACCCAAGAGTGCTGTACACCATGAGGGAGGCAGGAATAGGTACAAAGGAATTGAATTTACTGAGGAGGGTGGAATGCTGTTGAGAGTCTGACCAGACAGTCACGGTGTCAGGAATGAAATCACCAGGCACTCGTAACGGCTGCCCATGTACCAACTCAGCAGAGGATGACTGCAGCTTCTCTTGTAGAGCTGTTCTGAGCCCCAGCAGGATCCATGGGAGATGATGATGCCAACACTCATCCATCGGGGAGGCCCTCAGAACAGCCTTTAAGCAGAGGTGAAACTGCTCGGGAAGGCCATTGGACTGCATGTGATACACTGTGGTGTGATGTAACCTCACCCCGAGGTTCTGGGTCATTGCAGCCCAGAGGTTTGATATGAATTGGGGATAGAGGTCAGAGGAAATATCAGACGGTGTACCAAACCGAGCGACCCAGGGGCTGACGAAAGCCTGAGCCACATCTGTGGCCGTTGTCGATGCTGGAGAGATGACCCCCCTGTCTACCTCGTGGTGCGATCCACCACGGTAAGGAGGGATGTGAAACCATGGGATGGGGAAAGAGGACCAAGAAGGTCCACATTGACATGGTCAAATGTTGCTCAGGAACCTCAGACGATGCCAATGGCACTTGAACATGATGGTTAATTTTTGCCCACGGGCACTCCACACAGGCTGCAGTCCAGTCACGTACATCCTCCCTAAGGCCGTGCCACACAAACTTTAGTGCAAACAGTTTCTGTGAGGCCTTCCGGCCTGTACATGAGAGGCCCTGTACGGAGTCCAAAACAGTCCGTCTCTAGTTTGTGGGCACTGTGGGGTGAGGGTGACTGGCTGAGATATTGCACAGGAGAGAAACCACAGCTTCCCAAGCTTAATGTCAGCAAACCGCAGGCCCGCGACTGTTGTTCGGTCAGCCTGGATCTCTGGGTCAGTAGCTTGTTTGGCTGCCATGCCAGCATAATCAACCCCTATGTGTCTGGCCTCAGTGGCTGGCCTTGAGAGGCAATCAGCTACGGCATTATTTTTCCCCTTGATATGTTGTATATCTGTTGTGAACTCTGATATGTAGTCCAGGTGGTGTTGCTGACTTGCAGACCAAGGGTCTGATATTTTGGCCATCGCATGCACGAGGGCTTTGTGGTCAATGAACATTGTGAAATGGCGACCCTCTGGAAGAAAGTGAAAATGGCAGACAGCCAGATAGAGACTGGGAGGCTCATGGTCTAACATCCTGTACTTCCTTTCGGGCAGGAAGGAGCTGCTGACTGAAGAATGTGAGCAGCTGCCACACGCGTCTGACCAACTGTTCGTGCCCAGCACCCACAGCATAGTCTGAATCACAATGGGGAAACCCATGGGGACAATGTACAGACAGCACTGGAATTGAACTCTGAACTCTGTTACCCCGAGCTGTGATAGTGTTGTGTTACTGTGGCGCCCCGGTCCAATCGAACACCGCAAAAGTTGCTGATCGTTGGACTTCCTCGCCATCAGGAAACAGCAGCAAGAATGAGTTCCTCAAACCTGATCCACCATCAATGGGATCACGTCTGATCTGATTTTAACTGGAACTCTACAAGTGGCATAACTGGGGCAGAAAGTACAAAACCATTTCCCAATGGTGAAGCTGTCCACCACTACGGGACACACACTCAGTGGCCATTTTATCAGCTATACCTGTATACCTGCTCGTTAATGTCAATATCTAATCCACCAATCATGTGGCAGCAACTGAATGCATAAAAACATGCAGACAGGATCAAAAGGTGCAGAAGAGCATCTCTGAATGCAGAACATATTGAATGTGAACTGAGTGTGCTACAGCGGCAGAAGACCGAGAACATACATTTCTTGGCCACTTTATTGTGTACAGGAGGTAACTCATAAAGTGGCCACTGGGTGTAGGTGATTGGACAAAAAATATAAACAAGATGGATCCAACACAACATCGCTCCTTGCTGTCTCCGGAGGCAAAATGCAGGCTGCAGATTTTCTCCACCACCTCCCCTCCATACATGGATGTTGGTGCATACGTGTAGTTTCCTGAGTGATAACAAACTTTTAGCAGCTAACAGTGTGAGAGTGGCACCTCCTGCCCTGGATGCAGTCATTTTCCAGCAAGCCCTCCCAGCAGCAGCTCTTTGAAGGGTAGGAGCAGTCAGCGGGAGATATGGATGCTGTTAAAGTGGTTTCCACAGTACTCTAATGCAGGGGTCCCCAACCTTTTTTGGCTGACCCCAGGGGTGGGGGCGGTAGGGTTGCCAATGGACAAGAGTAGCAGTCAAATACGTTGTGTTTACCCCAAGAAAGGCTACAATGACCATGAAGCCTTGTGCAGGCACCTGTGTGCGCATGCGTGTACGTGCCGATTTTTTTTTTAAAAATCGCTTGTGGTGATTCTGTATGGGGGGGGGGTTAATCACAACCGGAATATAGGTGATAAATGGTTAATACACTCAATTTTATTTCTAAAAGTGTTTATGTAACGGATTTAATATTAAACACACAGCGCATATTTTCCTCGCATGAATATAGTGATAAGTCAATTATCAGGGGAGGACTGGGGAGCCTGAAGTAAGTGTTGAACGAACTTCCAGTAGAAGTGGTCGAAGCAGGTTCTATATTATCATTTAAAGAAAAATTGGATTGGTATATGGACAGGAAAGGAATGGAGGGTTATGGGCTGAGTGCAGGTCGGTGGGATGAGGTGAGAGTAGCGTTCAGCACGGACTTGAAGGGCCGAGATGGCCTGTTTCCATGCTGTAATTGTTTTATGGTTATATAAGTCACTTATAAGTCAATAGCATCATAACATTTTAAGTAATGTTTGGATATTAAACACACAGCACATATTTTCCCCGTATGAACATATAAGATCTTTGCAACACACCAATATCGCTGAATCAGTGGGAGCTCTGGGCTTTATCCCTGCAACAAGACGGTGCCATCGAGGGGTGATGGGAGACAGCCATACCTGAAGGGGGGTCCTTATGTCCAGGGCTTTTGTGGCTATCTCAGGATATTTAGCCTTGACTTTGATCCAGAATACTGGCAGAGATGTTATGTCAAACATACTTTTCAGCCCACCGTCATTTGTAAGCTCGAGGAGTTGATCTCCTTCCCACGCTGACATGGATGACGCGCGGGTAATGACTTCGTGTGCATAATGGCTCAACAGTGGACGTGACAGGGAATGAGGAAAGGTTTCCTCGCGGCCTGGTGGTTGGGGACCACTGCTCTAATGCTCTCACTCCCCGTTCACACCGTATCCTGTGTTCTCACTGCCCAGGGCTGATCTAAACATCAGCCCAGATTCTGTAAATTTCTTCCTTATCTCTTCAACATCCTTGTCACCATGTGCTTAGAGTAGCAGAGACAAAATTAGTCGCTTACTGTATGTTGTTTGGACTGGCTAGTGACCGTAACCTTCATTTGTTGAAGGATTTTAATTATGTTTTCTAGTTATATCTCAATGTTATGGTCACTATAACTGCAGAAGTCCAAATATCAGTGAAACAAATAAAACTCATTCAGGACTTCCATTTGGAAGCTCCTCCCACAGTCTGAATCGTTCCAGCAGCTGGAACTCAATACTGAAACTCAGCAGGTCACGTATCGTCTATGGAGGGGAATAGACAGTCGATATTTTGAGTTGAGACCCTCTTCTGGACTGGAAAGGAAAGAGGCATACACTAGAATTAGAAGGTGGGGAAGGGAAGGGAAACAAGTTGGCAGGTGATAGGTGAGACCAGGTGAAGGGGAAAGTGGGTAGGTGGGATGAAGTAAGAAGATGGGTGGGGGAATAAGTGGAAAAGGTAAAGGGCTGAAGAAGAAGAAGGAATCTGATTGGGGAGGACAGTGGACCATGGAAGAAAGGGATGGATGGAGGGGGACGAAAGGGAGGTGATGGGGAGGTGAGAAGAAAAGGGGTAAGAGGGTAACCATGGGAATGGAAGAAGAGTGAAAGAGGAAGGGGGAATTATATGAAGTTACCTTTCTCCCTCCTCTCGCTTCCCCTCTCTCCTTCTCTATTTTTTCATTCTGGTTACCCACTTGCCCCTTCTCCTCACCTGCTCATCTCTCCCTCTTGTTCCTGTCCTCCTTCCCTTTCTTCCATTGTTTTACCTTTACCAGTCCTTTACCTCTTCCAATATCACCTCCCAGCTTGTGACTTCATCCCCCTCCCCGACACACTCACCTTCCCCTTCACCTAGTCTCACCTATCACCTGTACTCTTTCCCCTCCCCCACCTTATTATTCTGGCTTCTTCCCCCTTCATTTCCAGACCTGATGAAGGATGTTGGGCCGATTGGGAGCATTTTTCAATCTCTCATTGTTACAGTCAGAAGTTCCCACCCGCTTTAAAGGGCAACAATTATACCAGTACCCAAGAAAAGCAAGGTGAGCTGCCTTAATGACTATCGTCCAGTAGCACTCACACATATAGTGATGAAGTACTTTGAGAGGTTAGTTATTGCTACAATGAACTCCCGTCCCAGCAATGACCTGGACCCAGTGCAATTTGCCTATTGCCACAATAGTTCTACGGTGGATGTGATCTCATTGGCTCCTCATGCAGCCTTGGACCTACTGGACAATACAAATACCTATGTTGGGATGTTGTTTACTGACTACAGCTCAGTGTTTAACAGAACTGTTCCCATTGTTCTGATCAAAAATCACCAGAACCTGGGCCTCTGTACCTCCCTCTGCAATTGGATCCTCGACATCCTAACTGGAAGACCACAATCTGTGCAGATCGGAAATAACATCTCCAACTCGCTGACAATCAACACTGTGCACCACGGGAATGAACGCTTAGCCGACTGGCTGACTCTCTCTACACCCATGACTGTATAGCTGGGCACACCACAAATTCCATCTATAAATGTGCTGACGATACAACTATTGTTGGC
The DNA here is from genome assembly GCF_963921235.1 of Mobula hypostoma. NCBI lineage: Eukaryota > Metazoa > Chordata > Chondrichthyes > Myliobatiformes > Myliobatidae > Mobula > Mobula hypostoma. The sequence goes on from NC_086125.1 coordinate 22,547,420, forward strand.
AGAATTTCAGATGGTGACAGGAAGGCGTTCAGGAGCGAGATTTATCAGCAACTTGAGTGGTGTCACAGCAACAACCTTGCTCTCAATGTCAGTAAGATCAAGGACCTGATTGTGGACTTGAGAAAGGGTAAGATGAGGTAACACACACAAGTCCTCATTGAGGGCTCAGAAGTGAAAAGTGTGAGCAATTCCAAGTTCCTGGGTGTCAATGTCTCTGAGGATCTGTCCTGGACCCAACATACCAATGCAGCTACAAAGAAGGCAGGACAGTGGCTTAGGAGTTTGAGAAGATTTGGTCTGTTACCAAAGTCATTTGTAAATTTCTACAGATGTACTGTGGAGAGTGTTTTAACTGGGTTCATCACCATCCAGTATGGGGGTGGGGAAGCTATTGCACAGGATCAAAATAACTGTTGAAAGTTGTAAACTCAGTCAGCTCCAACATGAGAAATGTCCTCCGTAGTATCCATGACATCTTCTAGGAGTGATGACTCAAAAAGGTGGCATCAATCATAATGACCTCCAGGTCATGCCTTGTTCTCATTGCTACCATCAGGAAGGAGATACGGAACCCTGAAGGCAATCAATGAAGAATTCAGAAATAGCTTCCTCTCCTCTGACATCGCTTTCAGAATAGCCATTGAACCATGAAACAACAAATTTCATGATGTATGCCGGTGATATTAAACCTGATTCTGATTTGAAACATTGGCTGTTTAATCCCCTGCAAAGATGTTGCCTGATTTTCTAACTTCCTCCAGCATGCTTCGTGTCTTTGCTCAAGATCTCCAGCTTTTGCCGAATCTCTTGTGTTTACTTGTTCTCACTTGTTCTGTTATTGTGAACCTCCACCCCTGAGTGACAGATACGTTCATGTGGCTGCTAATTAACGAGTCCACCCTGCTCACACTGATCTATTCACTGGGACAGAGAGTGTGGGCTTGGTGACTTGGAATGATGACTCTGGTGCACAGATCCTGAACAGGACCCCTATTGAATTGATGGTTGGGCCACAACCCCAAGATGCCCAACTTTACACAAGAGATTCTGCAAAAGCTGGAAATGCAGTCTAACACACACAAAATGCAGGAGGAACTCAGCATTTATGGAGGGGAATAAGGAGTTAATGTTTTGGGCTGAGACTTTCATCAGGACTCCTACCTTTAGACATTTTCAGGAAGCGAGTTTCATTTCCTTCTCCATTGTGGAGTCAGTGCGATGGTGAGATTATACAGAGTATAAAACCCTGAGCTCACAGTGACATCTGACACTAAAAAGGGTGAGGTGTGCAGAGATTGGGTCTCGGCAACATGAGCAGCTGTCTGCTTCTTCTGGGTAAGTGTTAATTTTGAAATATTTCTCTTTTTGTCCCTGGTCCAATCTTTTCCTTCCCCTCTGCACTCTTCTCCCTCCCTGCCCTCCCCTCCCCCTTAACTTTACTCATCATATTTCTGTTGCTTCTCCATTCCTTTCCATTTCCAATTCTACAACATTACCCCCTTTTTTCCAGCAGAGTTGCAAAAATCTATCCAACTTTGTCTTAAATATATTTACTGAGGTAGTCTCCACTGCTTCATTGGGCAGAGAATTCCACAGATTCACCACCCTCAGGAGAAGCCGTTCTCCTCATCTCTGTCCTAAATCTACTCCCCCGAAACCTGAGGCTACGTACCCTAGTTCGAGTCCCACCTATAAGTGGAAACAACTTTACCTTATCTATCCTTTAATAATTTTATATGTTTCTATGAGATATCCTCTCATTCTTCTGAATTCCAGTGAGCACAGGCCCAGGCGATTTGATTGGATTCAAAGTTGACTTGATCATAGAAGACAGTAAGTAGTGGTAGAGGGGTATTATTCTGACTGGAGGTCTGTAGCCAGTGAATTCCACAGGGATCAAAGCTTGGACCTCAGTTGTTCGTGATATATAGAAATGACTTTAATGAAAACATGGGTGAGTGGGTTGGTAAGTTCGCAGATCATTCAAAAAAGATTGGTGTTGTTATGGATAGTGTAAAAGATTGCCAAAGTTTACACCAGAATGTAAATGAAATTTCAAATTCAAATCCAAATTAAATTTATTATCAATGTACATATATGTCACCATAAACAACCCTGAGATTTATTTTCTTACGGACATTAACAGTAAAAACAAAGAAACACAACAGAATCAGTGGAAAAAACACACAGAAAACAAGATAGGTAAACATTCAATGTGCAAAACCCAACAACTTGTTAATTGGTAGCAGATGGACAGGACGATGTCCGGTGCAGTTTAATCCGGCCAAGTGTGAGGCATTGCACTTTGACACATCAAATGTAAACGGACAGTTCACAGTTAATGGCAGGACCCTTAACAATGATGATATTCAGAAGGATCTTGGGGTCCAAGTCCGTTGTTCCCTGAAAGAGTCTGCACAGGTTAATGGGGTGGTAAAGAAGGCAATTGGCATGCTTGCCTTGCCTTTGAGGAAATGAGTTTAAGATGAAGGAAATTATAATAAGAAGTCCTGATTTGATAATCAACCTAATTTGACCTTGTGCTTTATTGTCTGCCAGTCAGTGCATGATATTTTTAACTTTATTCTGCAATCTGTTATTGTATTTCCTCCTGCACTGTTGTAGTGAAATGATCTGTAGGGATGACATGCATAACAAAGTTTCTTGTTGGAACTCAGTTAATGTGACATTAATAAATCAACTGATCAGTTTACCAGCTGTGTAAAGTTCTGGTTAGGCTGCAACTGGAGTATTGCATTCAGCTCTGGTGGCTCTAGTCTGGGAATGATATGAGGCTTTGGAGAGGGTGCTGAAGAGATTTGCTGCTGCCTGGATTGGAGGGAGTGCGTGGTAGGGAGAGGTTGCACAAACTTTGGTTATTTCCTTTGGAGTGGCAGAGGCTGAGCGAAGGCCTGATAGAAGTTGATAAGGTTAGAAGGGCATAGATAGAGCAGGGAGCTGGTATGTTTCTCCAGGGTTCAAATGTCTAATACTGGAGGGTGTGCATTTAATGGTTCGGGGGAGGGGTGCTGTATTGAAATGAGATTTGCGAGCCAAGTTTTTAACACAAGGTAGGGGTTACCTGGAATGTGGTAGGCACATGAACAAGCAGAGATGGATATGGACATTGTTTTGGCAGAAAAGAAGAGTTCAGTTTAGTTACTGGTTTCATTAGTTCAACAGAGCACCAAAAAACCTGTTCTCTGGTCCTTGGACAATTGAATCAGCCTAGAGTCCAGTAAAGGTGTTCTTTGCCCACCCTTTTGAGCATCTTCTCCTGGTCGAAGAGGGAGAGGAAATCAGTGGACCAACCATCTGAGGATATTGAACCAGATCTCAGACAACGGACATCACCCTAAAAGGACCAGCCATGAATTCACAGTATTGTTCAGGGTAGATTGCATGGGCCAGCACATGGCCCAGGGGGTGAATGTTCTCTGGGCAAAGATGCTGCCATCTGTGCTGAGGGAGGAGACTAGACTTGAGCTTCTGAGGAAGTGAGAGTCAGCGGACCCAGGTTTAGCCTTGATCTCAAGTATTCTTTGTGAACTTTGTACATTCTTCCTGTGAACAAGAGGTTCCTCTGGGTGTTCCAGTGTCCTCTCACATCCCAAGTATATACAGGATTAATTATCACTGTAAGCTACCTCTTAGTGTAGGTAAAGAGTAAAATAACCAAAGGGGAGTTGATGGGCATCTGAGGGAGAATGTTGCCAAGAAACGGAGAAATAAGAAAGGAAACAGGACAGATGGGATTGCTCTGCTGAAGCTGGTGTGGGATGGATGGGCTGAATGGCTTCTGGGTGGCTCAGAAGTCACTAACATGGCAATGACCACTCAGTGTCATGAGAGGGACATCCGCCCAGTCACCTGGTTTTCCCAAGTGCTTGCTTCCAGAAAGCCCCAAGGATCTTGGTTCATTTTGTCCTGCCGTGGAGACTGACTTCTTGAAAGCTGACAATGGTCAGTTCCACCAGTAATAGGGAGTATCTGAGCCAATGTTTGGAAGGTCGTCCCACAAACTGTGTGTGGACCCTGGCTGGATTGATTGGGTGAGAACATTTCTGTTAAAGGTACAGGCCAAGTCTCCTATTCCCTCTGGATCCTTGACTGGAGACAGAGAAGGAAAACGGTCAGAGATGGAGAACTAGCTATAATTATCATACTGACAGGACCGGCTTGAAGGGTTGAATGGTCTCATCTTATCTTCTATGTTTCTATGAGCAGGAGGGGCTGTCATCGAGCGTATCTTCATGATCTAGTGAGGAAGCCTCCACCATTTCCCCACCAGTTAGAAGAGGGAGTCACAGAACAAAATTATCTGGGACCTTGCACGTGAGTCTTAGTACATGATGAGCTGCAGATCTGTTAGCGGACTCTTCAAACACTGGTACCTTTGTCTCGGGACAGGCTCTTTTACACCTTGAGTCAGAGTCTCAATCTGTGCCCATCTCCAGGAACTCCACTCCAGACCTCAACCTCTGGTCTGCCCCCTCACATCTGTTTGATTGGATGTGGTAGAGGTAGCTTTACTCTGTATATAACTCATGTTGTCTCTGCCCATGATATATTTATGGGACAATGTGAAGGGCTTCATTCTGTACTTACTCCATGATGTCCCTACCTCAGATGTGCTTGTGCTACATTGCAGAGGGAGATTTACCATGTATTTAACCCATGATATCCCTGTGCAGGATATGTGTTACTCTGTATTTAACCCATGTTTTCACTGCTCTGGAAGTATTTGATGGGATAGTGTTGAGCAGGAGTTCCTGACCCTTTTTTATGCCATGGAGCCTGACCTTTTACCGAAGGGTCCATGGACCCCAGTTGTGAACTCCTTCATTTTTAAATCTTTTTTATTAATTATTATTGAAAATTAACAGAGAAAAATACATCAAAATAATCAAGACAACATATCCATATGTAGAATAAGAGTTAAACTATCAACCAGGCCAAACAGTATATCAATAATAATAAAAAAACCAACATGTTAAAGCTATTTTTTTTTGGAAAAAAAGAAAGAAAGAAGAAAGAACCCTGACTAACTAAAACAAGAAAAAAAAACCCTAATAACAAAAAAAAACGGGGGAAAAAGTCCCATTTGGAGCACAAACCAGAGCTATACGCCATCAAGCTTCCATAAAAAAAGACATCAATCCACCAACCAAATCCATATACCCAAGCATCAGAAAAGGACCATCTTTATTAACTCAAATCAAATGATAATAACGGGCAAAAGAACCCCACCTTTTCTTGAAGTCAAATCTAGGATCAAAAGTTCGACTTCTAATTTTTTCCAATCTAAAACAACATCATCTGAGAGAACTATTGTATCAAAGTGGGATCAGAGGCATCTTTCCATTTTAATAAAATAGCCCTGCAGATCTGTTAGCGGACTCTTCAAACACTGGTACCTTTGTCCCGGGACAGGCTCTTTTACAGCTTGAGTCAGAGTCTCAGTCTGTGCCCATCTCCAGGAATTCCATCCCAGACCTCAGCCTCTGGTCTGCCCCCTCACATCTGTTTGATTGGATGTGGTAGAGGTAGCTTTACTCTGTATATAACACATGTTGTCTCTGCCCATGATATATTTATGGGACAATGTGAAGGGCTTCGTTCTGTACTTACCCCATGGTGTCCCTGCCTCAGATGTGCTTGTGGTACATTGCAGAGGGAGATTTACCATGTACTTAACCCATGATATCCCTGCTCAGAATATGTTTGATGGGATGGCACAGAGGGAGTGTTACTCTGTATTTAACCCACGTAGTCACTGCTCTGGAAGTATTTGATGGGATAGTGTTGAGCAGGGGTTCCAGACTCTTTTTTATGCCATGGAGCCCGACCTTTTACTGAGAGGTCCATGGACCCCAGGTTGTGAACTCCTGATATAGAGGGAGATTTAAGTTGTGTTTAACCCTCTCCTGCCCTGTCTCTCTACATTTGCTTTGTGACACAGTGGATGAGCAACTCCCTGCACTCATTCAGTTGGAGTTTCTGATCAAATCCATTTCATCCTTGATCTAAATAATGGTTGGGGATGAGTATTATTCCGACTCTAACAATTGCTGGGTGAATGGAATGTGTTGCCGGCGTGGTGGTTCAAAGTACATTTATTACCAAAGTATGTACACATTACAGAATCCTCAGATTTATTTCCCAACAAGCAGCCACGAAACAAAGTAACTACATATAAAGAATAAAATAACCCATAAAAAGAAGATTGTGGAACACCCAATGTACAATGTAAAGCAAACATCATGCAGACAATAACAGCAAACAAATAGCGTTTCTGAACTGAAGTCCGTAAAGAGAGTCTCAGAGTCCAGCGCAGAGCCAAGGAAACGTTGTGGAGCAGCGATCAGAACCAGCTCATACTTCGCCCCAAGCCTCGACACCCTGACCTTTTCAATCTGGCCCAGTACTTAACTCTCCATACGAACAATGGGTTCTGCCACATGGATACACGAGACTTCGCCTGCTTGATTCAGCCTGTAAATCTCCATCCGCACATTGTGTTCAGTCGTGTCAATACTGTCTGGTGCCTGGATCCATGGCTTCAATTCGGCCCATTCCCAACCTTCCACACTCTTCCACTCTCTTGTTGCCTCTCCTCAGTTCTGCCATGTCGAATTGCCTCCAAATTCAAAGGGAAGTTACAGACAATTACTTGTGATTATTGTAGTACATGTCATCATGTACTACCTTGGAATTCATTTTCTTGCAGGCATTTTCTGGAACATAATCAAATGCAATAGAATTTATGAAAAACTATAAATATATATAGTTATATATAAATAGATAACTATAAATATAAATGTTCTACGAGTCGATGGTGGCCAGTGCTATCATGTTTGCTGTTGTGTGCCGGGGCAGCAGACACCAACAGAATCAACAAACTCATTCGTAAGGCCAGTGACGTTGTGGGGATGGAACTGGACTCTCTCACGGTGGTGTCTGAAAAGAGGATGCTGTCCAAGTTGAATGGCATCTTGGACAATGTCTCCCATCCACTACATAATGTACTGGGTGGGCACAGGAGTACGTTCAGCCAGAGACTCATTCCACCGAGATGCAACACAGAGCGTCATAGGAAGTCATTCCTGCCTGTGGCCATCAAACTTTACAACTCCTCCCTTGGAGGGTCAGACACCCTGAGCCAATAGGCTGGTCCTGGACTTAGTTCCTGGCATAATTTACATATTACTGTTTAACTATTTATGGTTTTATTACTATTTATTATTTATGGTGCAACTGTAACGAAAACCAATTTCCCCTGGCATCAATAAAGTATGACTATGACTATGACAAGTCTAGGGACAGCCAGCAACCTTGGCTGGCTACAGAAACAGCCGAATCCATATCTAGTTCGGAGTGGCTATAACAAAAGATGACTAAGAATTGAGTGCAAAAGAATTCAAATCATGCAAATAATAAAAAAGTAAATATTAAATACGGAGAACATGAGCCGTAGAGTTCTTGAAAGTGAGTCCATAGGTTGTGGAATCAGTTCATCGTTGAGGAGACTGAAGTTACCCATGGTAGTTCAGGAGCCTGATGGTTGTTGGGTAATAACTGTTCCTGAACCTGGTGTTGTGGGACCTAAGGCTCCTGTATCTCACTATCCAGGACTTACCCTCTTCTCAATAGTCCCATCAACAAAGCAGTACAAAGCCTGAAGACCCACACTCAATGTTTTCCAAACAGCTGCCATCAGTCCTGTCACCAGATTTCTGAAATGTCCATGAACTCATGAATACTATCTCATAACACCTTGTTTAGTTAATTTTTATAATTTAAGTGTTCAAAGTAAATATATTATCAAAGTAGGTATATATTACCATGTGCCACCCCTGAGATTTATTTTATGAAGACATTTACAAGAAAATAAAGAAATACAGTAAAATTTACATAAAACTCTACATAAACAAAGACTAACAAACAACCAATGTGCAAAAGAGTGTAAACTTGGTTCTCACGCCACCAGATTCAGGAACAGTCATTACCTTACAACCATCAGCCTCCTGAGCCAGTGTAGATAACTTCAACAGGTGATGTGGAGTCACGTGAGCTTTGGAGACCAGTGTCAGAAGTCAATACCGGTGGCTGGATTTTGGTCACTGAGAACAAAGCACAGACACTCCTGTGTTCAATGCCATTAATCCAAAGGCTGGTTTTGCCCATCTCAGGAGGTGGGGCAATTAACTCTCTCTCCGTCCCACAGATGTCATCAGCCCTGGCTACGTTCAGTATTGGGGTGTTGTGTTCCAGGAGGGAAGGAGTAAAACTGACAGAACCAAAGTCTAACTGCTTCATTTTCATTCCTCTAGTTCTCAGGTAACAACCTTGTAAATCTCCTCTGCACCTTTTCTATGGTCTCCACATCCTTCCTGTAGTGAGGCAACCAGAACTGAACACAGTACTCCATGTGGGGTCTGACCAGGGTCCTAGATAGCTGCAACATTACCTCTCGGCTCTGAAACTCAATCCATGGTTGATGAATGCACCGTATGCCTTCTTAACCATAGAGTCAACCTGTGCAGCAGCTTTGGGTGTCCTATGGACTCGGACCCCAAGATCCCTCTGATCCTCCACGCCAAGAGTCTTACCATTAATACTATATTCTGCCATCCTATTTGATCTATCAAAATGAACCACCTCACACTTATAGAAAGTAGGTGCAGGAGCAGGCCATTCGTCCCTTCGAGCCTGCACTGCTATTCAGTATGATCATGGCTGATCATCCAACTCAGAACCCTGTACCAGCCTTCCCCCCATACCCCATGATCCCTTTAGCCACAAGGGCCATATCTAACTCCCTCTTAAATATAGCCAATGAACTGGCCTCAACTGTTTCCTGTGGCAGAGAATTCCAGATTCACCACTCTCTGTGTGAAGAACTTTTTCCTAATCTCGGTCCTAAAAGGTTTCCCCTTTATCCTCAAACTGTGACCCCTCGCTCTGGACTTCCCCAACATCGGGAACAATCTTCCTGCATCTAGCCTGTCCAATCCTTTTGGGATTTTATATGTTTCAATAAGATCCCCCCTCAATCTTCTAACTTCTGGCTTGAACTCCATCTGCCACATCTCAGCCCAGTTTTGCATCCTATCGAAGTCCCACTATAGCCTCTGACAGCCCTCCACATTATCCACAACACTTCCAACCTTTGTGTCATCAGCAAATTTACTAACCTAACCCTCCACTTCCTCATCCAGGTCAAGAGTGGGGGTCCCAGAACAGATCCCTGAGGCACATCACTGGTCACCAGCCTCCATGTAGAATATGACTCATCTACAACCACTTTTTGCTTTCTGTGGGCAAGCCAATTCTGGATCCAGTCCACACCTTTCAGATCCTTTCTGATACCATCAAAATAGCCTTTGACCAATTTAGAATCTTAACCCCAGACCAGAACTTTCCTTCTCCATTATTGTCTTGAAACTAATGGCATTGTGATCACTTGATGCAAAGTGTTCCTCGACACAATCTACTGTCACCTGTTCTGTCCCATTCCCTCATAAGAGATCTAGCATTGCACTCCCACTAGTTAGGACTATGTATTGATGAAGGAGACTCTCCTGGCTACATTTGACAAACTCTATCCCACGCTGCCTGGCATCTCTACTGTCCTAACTGAGCAGATGTAAAGCAAGGAAGGGAAAAAAAGCTTCACCTGGAGCTTTTTTTGCCTTCTCTTTCTGAAGACTCTTTTCACTGAACCCTCGATGAGCTAAAGCCTCACCACTCAGACTCTATCCACTCAGACTATGGCCACTGCACTTTGCCCTGCCTTCCTCGAATTTACACTTGCTCATCAATCCCAAACACCGATTGGTCACTGGCCAGATATCAAATAAGCTGCTACAATCCTGTGCTGCCTTTTTTCACTCAAACATTGGACTTCGATGAAATCCCCTTCTCGAAAATGTATGCCATCCAGACTGGTTGCTGGTGAGAGTTCAAGGACACTGGGGTTTCCATACCAGGTTGTGATGCAGCCAGCCAATATACTCCCCACTACCCATCTGTATGTAAGAAGTTTCTTCTTTTATGTTACTGCTGAGGCTAATCAAAATGGCTTCTTTGTTTTGTTAACTGCTGAGAAAGTTCTCTCTCTAGCAGCTTGTTTGGATTATATTACTGATAATGAGGATTGTATTCATTTGCTAATCAATTGGGATAGATGTTATTCTTTCTTGTGTCTGTAAGTTATTGTTTTCGTGGGCTTTGAAGCAGAAGGTGGATGGGGACAGAGAGAGGAGACACGATGCTGTAAACTGGGTGACGGGATGGACCCTGAGACTCAGGTTTTTGGGGAGGAGAACCAAAGAGGACTGGACATGCTGGACGTGCCCTGGTCGACCACTGTGGTTGGTCCCAGGCGGCAAGTCGAGGAGGTCGGAGGGGATCGAATAGAAACATAGAAACATAGAAAATAGGTGCAGGAGTAGGCCATTCGGCCCTTCGAGCCTGCACCGCCATTTATTATGATCATGGCTGATCATCCAACTCAGAACCCCGCCCCAGCCTTCCCTCCATACCCCCTGACCCCTGTAGCCACAAGGGCCATATCTAACTCCCTCTTAAACATAGCCAATGAACTGGCCTCAACAGTTTGCTGTGGCAGAGAATTCCACAGATTCACCACTCTCTGTGTGAAGAAGTTTTTCCTAATCTCGGTCCTAAAAGGCTTCCCCTCTATCCTCAAACTGTGACCCCTCGTTCTGGACCTCCCCAACATCGGGAACAATCTTCCCGCATATAGCCTGTCCAATGGTGGAAAGAAGACTCCGTTAATTGAGCTCCAACTGTTGTGCACGAAGTGGTTGAATTTTGATAAGTTTGGCGCCTTTTACTTTTCTTTTATATTTTCTCTCTATTTATTATATAGTTCCAGTTAAATCTATAAAATGTAATCATTTAATCATATATGGTGTATTGTCTGTTATTTGGCAGGGTGGGGTATGTCACACAGCATCCACCCAAACTTGATTACCCAGTTTGGCAGGGCCGAAGTCTGCTCCCCCTGGACGAAAGTGAGCTGAGTGAGCCTGAGGCCTACCAGGGGGCTACATGTAGAAGTTTGTCAAAGTTCGAGAGTGTTGTCTCAGTGGTTGTATTTGTTACCACAGGTAGCTGTGGAGGCCAAGTCATTGTGTGTATTTGTTAGATTGTTAAGTTCTTGATTGCTCACGGTTATTAAGGATTGTGGGGAGAAGGTGGAAGAATGAACTTAAAAATCAAGTCATTATTGAATTGCAGAGTGGATTCAATGGGCCAAATGACCGAATTCTGCTCTTACATCCGATTGTTTATACAGTTGCACCGCTTGGATAAACCTCTTTACCTATCGATTGAACAACATCTGGAAACCCTCTCCGAGTTGGGGTGAATGGAATTGAAGAATTTAGAGGAAAGATGGATATAGGAACAGAATGATGAGCTCATAGTGGGAGCGGATTTTCGGAAAGAGAAACATCGCCACAGGCTAGACAGTCTGTCTCTGTGTTTGCATTTTGTATAACCAGATGGAAACCTGTACAGGTTCTTACAATATTTCTAAGATAGCCATTTTTACAAGAAGACAATGTTACAGCAGTTACAATAAGGTCTGAAAATCATAAAAGAAAAACTCCTTCCATTACCTGCAGGTTGGTGAGCATTCATGTATTGGAATTAATGGCAAAAAGCGCTGCAGTATCAATAAAGCTCAGTTGGGGGCACCAGTTAGCCACACAGACACACGAGGTACTGTACCATGCTGGAGATCGAGAGTGATACACACAATGTGCTGGAGGAGCTCATCAGGTCAGGCAGCATCTATGCATGGGAATAAACAGTTGACGTTTCGAGCTGAGCTTTCATCAAGACTGGAAAGGAAGGGGACAGAATTCAGAATAAGAAGGTGGGAGGAGGGGAGGAAGTTGTAAAAGGTGGCAGGTGATAGTTAAAATTTTGCAGTAAAATTTACTGTCAGAGTACATACATGACACCACATACAACCCTGAGATTATTTTTCCCGTGGGCATACTTAGAAACTAGGAGAGGGGAAGGGGTGAAGGAAAGAGCTGAAAGTTGACTGGCGGAAGAACTGAAGGGGGAATCTGATGGGCTAGGACAGAAGACGATGGAGGAAAGGGAAGGAGAAAGGAACACCAGAGGGAAGAGATCGACAGCTAAGGAGATGAGGTGAGAGAGGGAATTGGGAATGGATAATGGTGAAAGAGAGGGGGAAGCAGTTGCCTGAGGTCTGAGAGATTGATGTTCATGCCATCAGGATGGAGGCTACCCAGACAGAATATAAGGTGTTGCTCCTCCAACCTGAGTGTGGCCTCATTGTGGCAGTGGAGGAAGCCATGGACTGACATGCTGGAATGGGAATGGGGAGTAGAATTGAAATGGGTGGTGACCGCTTCGACACATTTTCTGCTGCACAATGCATCAAATTCCAGTTTATTGTCTTGTGTACAATTCATGTATGGACAGTGCAATGAATAAACTTACTTGCAATAATATCACAGGCAGATACCATCAGTTACACAACACTCACAAGAAATCATAAATTAACATTAATTATCAAACTATGCAAGAAAGAAAAGAAACAGGGTCAGGTTTATAATCACTTATGCTGTGAAATTTGTTGTTTAGGGTAGCATATCGTGCATTACATTAAACAATTATAATATGTTATAATTAGAAGTTTAGAGAAAATGTTTACAGCAGTGCTAAGGAGTCATAGTGTTGTCATGGTGAGGGAGTGATTAAGGTTTTGCCAGTAAGTTCATGAACTGAATGATCAAAAAAGTCAAGTAAATTTATTATTGAAGTATGTGTATGTTACCATACACTACCCTGAGGTTCACTTTTGCGGGCTTTCCAGGAACATAAGTACAATAGAATTTATTTAAAAAATTATACTTAAACATAGACTAACCAACAACCAATGTGCTAAAGAGGATAAATTGTTCTAATAAAAATAAAAATACCGAGAACATGAGTTGTTGAGTTCTTAAAAGTGGGTCTGTAGGTTGTGGAATCTTTTCAGAGTTGAGGTGAGTGAAGTTATCCACACCAAATCAGGAGCCTGATAGTTGTAGGGGTAATAACTGTTCTTGAACCTGATGGTGTGGGACTTATGACTGCTGTACTTTCTGCATGATGTAGTAGCAAGAAGAGAGCCTAGCTGGGATGGTGGGGGTCCTTGTTGATGGCTGCTGCTTTCTTGTGGCAGAACTCCATGTAAATGTACTCCATGGTGGTGAGATCTTTACATCTGATGGACTGGGCTATATCTACCAGCTTCTGCCAAGGGGAGGTAACAAACTCAAACTCCACGCAGACAGTTCCTGAGGTAAGGATCAAACCTGGATCACTGGAGATATGAGGCAGAAGCTCTACCAGCTACAGTCATGTGTGATTTCGGGGGACAGTCAACACTGGGAGCCACTTGTCTCACAGAGAAAGGGTGATCCAAAAAGCATTTTAAAATGGATGAACGTTACAGCTGTGTAAGCCATGAAGATTATCAAATTCTGCTGATCTGATAATGTCTTTATCTCAGTTTTGGTTTCTCCCATTCAAACCTGTTCTCACAGTGTGGAACACAGGAGCCCGTGGAATTTCAAATCCCACCTCCCAGCTCAAGCCCAATGAACAATCCTGTCCCAGTTCTGATCAGCTGGGTCAGAAGAGGAGAAGAATAAAGAGCAGGCACAGGACATCTGACCCTTCAGATCTGCTCTTCCATTCATCCACATCATGGCTCATCCGCTACTTTCACACTATTTCTGTTGGGACCGATAGTAACATCCTCCAAGAGGAGCACAACCTGGTTGTGGTTTGGAGACTCGTGTGCCTCAATGATTCTGAGAGCAATGTTGGGTGGAGTCAGGACATTGTGCTCGTAGGGCTACCCATGCTAAACAGGCCAAAGGGTAGAGGCCAGATGAAGAGTTGTTTCACTGGTTCTCCACGTTCGGAGGTTATGCGCTGGACTAACCACCCTGACTGGTAAGAAAACAATTGTTACAGAAACAGCAATGAAGAAGCCTTCTACACAGACAGACGGAGGAATTTCATTGCTGCCCTAAATGCCAGCGGTGTAACGGGCAGAAAGTACTATAGGATCAGTACAGCACAGGAACAGGCCATTCAGCCCACAGTGTTGTACTGAACTGATAAACTAGAGAAATGCCTAACTAACCTAATCCCTTCTTCTATTTATTATTATTGAGATACAGCGTGGAATGGGCCATTCCGGCCCTTCGAGCTGCACGGCCCACCAATTCCCCGATTTAATTCGAGACTAATGACACGAAAATTTACAATGACCAATTAACCCACCAAATGATACGTGTTTGGACTGTGGGAGGAAACTGGAGCACCAGGAGGAAATGAACGTGTTCATGGGATGAATGCCCTTACAGGCAGCAGCGGGAATTGAACCTGGGTCACCTGTACTGAAAAGTGTTGTGCGAACCACTACACTACTGTGCCTACACAACGTCCATATCCCTCCATCCTCGGCACATTCATATGCCGATTTAAGAGCTTCTGAAACACCTCTGTCATACAGTATATGCCTCCACCACCACCCCAGCATCACCCACAACTCTCTGTGTAAAATAACCTTTCCCATATATCTCCTCTGAACTTACCCCATCATCATGCAGGCTGATAGCAATAAGAATTAGTAAGTTTCAATGAGATCCCTACAATTTCTCGAAGCCCTAAAGAACACAGCTCTAATCTATTTAAAGCAACACACACAAAATGCTGGAGGAATTTAGCAGACCAGCCAGAATCATCAAGATGAGAAAGAAAGGCAGGAAGTCAGAATAAGACGTTGGGGGGAGGGGAAGGTCTCAGCCCAAAATGTCAACTGTTTACTCGTTTCCAGAGATGCTGCCGGGCCTGCTGAGTTCCTCCAGCATTTTGTGTGTGTTGCTTGGGATTTCCAGCAACTGCAGATTTCCTTTATTCAGAATCAGAATTAGGTTTAATATCACTGACCTATGTCATGCAATTTGTTGTTTTTCTGCAGCATTATATTACATTACATTAAAAGCTGTAAATTAGAATAATAAACCTGAACAAAGATACTGAGGTGGTGTTCATGGATTGTTTGATTATCTGTTCAGAAATTCAGTGTGGAGAGGACAAAACTGTTCCTGGGCGATATGGTTCCTAATGACAAATGCCGCCTTCTTGCGGCATCATCTTCTGAAGTTGTCCTCGATATTGGGGAGGATAGTGCTCATCGTCCGGTAGCGCTCACATGGGCAGTGGTGAAATGCTTTGAGTGGTTGGTCATGACTCGACTGAACTCCTGCTTCAGCAAGAAGCTGGACCCATTGCAATTTACCTATCGCCACAATAGGTCAACAGTAGACACAATCTCAATAGCTCTGCACACGGCTTTGCACCACCTGGGCAACACAAACACCCATGTCAAGATGCTGTTCATTGACTATAGCTCAGCATTATATGCCGTCATTCCCACAATCCTAATTGAGAAGATACAGAACCTGGACCTCTGTACCTCCCTCTGCAACTGAATCCTCGACTTCCTAACTGGAAGACTGCAATCTGTGAGGATTGGCGATAACATCTCCTCCTTGCTGGCAATCAACACTGGTGCATCTCAGGGAAATGTGCTTAGCCCACTGCTCTACTCTCTATATTCACATGACTGTGTGGCTAGGCATAGCTCAAATACAATCTATAAATTTGTTGACGATACAACCATTGTTGGTAGAATCTCAGGTGGTGACGAGAGGGGTTGATAAGTGCCAACTAGTGGAATGGTGCCACAGCAACAACCTGGCACTCAACACCAGTAAGACGAAAGAACCGATTGTGGACTTCAGGAAGGGCAAGACAAAGGAACACATACCAATCCCCATAAAGGGATCAGAAGTGGAAAATGTGAGCAGTTTCAAATTCCTGGGTGTCAAGATCTCTGAGGATCTAACCTGGTCCCAATATATTGAAGTAGTTATAAAGAAGGCAAGACAGCAGCTATACTTCATTAGGAGTTTGAAGAGATTTGGCATGTCAACAAATACACTGAAAAACTTCCATAGGTGTACTGTGGAGAACATTCTGGTTTGGCGGGGGGTGGGCTACTGCACAAGACCGATAGAAGCTGCAGAAGGTTGTAAATTTAGTCAGTTCCATCTTGGGTACTGGCCTACAAAGTACCCAGGACATCTTCAAGATGCGGTGTCTCAGAAAGGCAGCGTCCATTATTAAGTACCTCTAGCACCTAGAGCATGCCCTTTTCTCACTGTTACCCTCAGGTAGGAGATACAGAAGCCTGAAGGCACACAAACAGCAATTCAGGAACGGCTTCTTCCCCACTCCCTCACTTTTTAAAATATACAGTATTTTTGCTTTTTTCACTTTTTAAGCTATTCAATATATGTATACCGTAATTGATTTACTTATTATTATAATTTTTTATTTTAGTTATTATTTTTTCTCTTCTATATTATGTATTGCATTGAACGGCTGCTGCTAAATTAACAAATTTCACATCACATGTGGTGATAATAAACCTGATTCTGATGATAGAGCTGACTGAGATTGAACCTTCTGCAGCTTTTTCCAGTGGTGTATAGTGGCCCCTCCAAACTAGACAGTGATGCAACCAGTTAGAATGCTCTTATACCCCTTTATAACTAGTTCACCCCCCTGCCCTGTTGAAGGATGTGAGGGTGGGGTAGACATGAAATCCGCAGGAACTTTGTGAAACTTGGCAATCAGACTTTGTTCTGTAGCAACACACATCAAAGTTGCTGGTGAACGCAGCAGGCCAGGCAGCATCTCTGGGAAGAGGTACAGACGACGTTTCAGGCCAAGACCCTTCATCAGGACCAGCATTCACCAGCAACTTTGATGTGTGCTGCTTGAATTTCCAGCATCTGCAGAATTCCTCGTGTTTGTTCTGTAGCAATCCACTTCCCTGAAATAATCCTCATTAAAACACAAGGTCCCTGAAACCCTTCCACCTGCACCAACAACAACACCGGTTGTACAGGACCCTACACCAGTGAATCAGGTCTGCCCATCAGATTGTGATCAAGACCTTAGCCATGAGACTCAATGAAATTCCTAAATGCTGGAAATACTTGAGTGCTTTAAAGTAGATTAGAATGTAGAACAATACAACATAGTACAGGCCCTTCAGCCCACAATGTTGTGCTGACCCTTTAACCTACTCTAAGATCAAACTAACCATTTGCTCCCAACATAACCCTCCATTTTTCTATCATTCACGTACCTATCTAAGAGTTGCTTAAATTTCCCTAATATATCTGCCTCTAGTTTAGTTTAGCTTATCTTGTTATTATATACAGGCTGCAATGAAGTTCCTTGTTTGCAAGAAACCCACCTACTAAACAGTATACACAACAATAATACACTGAATGGCCACTTCATTCTGTGTCTCCTGTACCTAATAAAGTGGCAACTGTATATTTTCACAAATAAAATGATGTGAAGTATTTTACGTTTATGAAAAATGGTAACAGGTTCCGGAGACGTCATCGTCCAGAATGACAGTTTAAATCAACAGCTCCTCCGGAAAAACACATATTTTGCCCCGTTAATCCATCAAGTATAAGATCTTCCGAAAATATCTGAATTAATAAGGGGGGCAAGAATGGGGATAAAGAATGAAGATGAAAAAAGCATCACTGTGGAGCCCATGGAAGAGACAGGTCCTACACATGTGCGTGGTGGCGAGGCTGACGCGGAGCCTCCTTCAGGCGAAGCGGCTAATATGATAAGGATTCTGGAAGAGATAAGGGAAGTCCAAAAAGATATAAAACAGCAACTCAATGATATCAAGTCAGAGCTCGCCAATGTCAATCAGAAAATAGTGGTGGCAGAGACTCGAATTGAGAAGATGGAAGATTGCCTGCAAAACGTGGAACAGATACTAAGTCAGACAATAAACTTATTAAATCAACAAGAAAGTAAATTGCTTGGCCGGGAGGGAAGATCGCGACGGAAAAATATCAGGATTTATAATGTTCCCGAAGGAGCGGAGGGGTTGTCGATAACGGAGTTTGTAGGAAAAATGCTACGGGAAGCACTGGAGATTCCCCCGACTTTGGAGATTGAAATTGAGAGGATGCATCGTGCGCTCGTCCCGAGGCCTCCCGGAAACAGAGAAAGTAAACTGCGCTCAATAGTACTTAGATTCCTTCGATTCAAGAGCATGGCGGAGATTCTACGAAGGGCCTGGGGTAAGAAGAGGGTTTTTTGGAACAGGAAGTTAATATACTTCGATCATGATTACCCCTCGGCGGTAAACAAATATTAAAGCAAGAAAAGATTAAATTCCAAACCACGTACACTGCTAAACTGAGAGTATTTTACGAAGGAGAGATACAGCTATATCAGACAGTGGAAGAGGCGACTACAGACATGAACAACAGCGTGGTCGTTAGCGTTAGCGTGGTCAAACCAAGGGAAAGTCTGGCTGAGCAGTTACCCCAATCTGCTTGGGAAATAGTAAGAGAACCGAGAAAGCAGGGGACGGGAGGAGGACGATAGAAGGATATTAGAAAGAGACTGTGAATTCTCTGAGGACAGCCTTCACCTCCTCCAGAAGAGCCATAAGGTTTCGCTAACTTTAAAAGTGCTGATAAACTAAACGGTAGCAAAAATAGACGGTAATATACCCATCTCAAGAAATACGTAATATAATGTGGATTTTATATTACCCAGTTTTTTTTATTCATTCATTCACTCCTTTCTCCCCACCTAAATGAGAATATATATGTGGGAGGAATACACAGGGAAATCATTTCTGTGTAATGGACATCGATTTTTTTTTACTTACTTTTATAGGTACTGCATTAGGGGCCCTCAACTCACAGGTAGAAGGGGCTATCCCCCACGGCTAGACGTTTCCTCTAGCTCAACCCAGGGTCATCTAGAGACCCCAGCCTTGGAATCACACGTTTGTTACCTTTTTTTTTATTATTCGCGTTTCTTGGTTCTTATTTGTTCAGGGAGTAAATCGATTAAGTTATGTTCTGCAAATTTCAATGATATACTAACAGATAATACACGTGGCTAAGGACAAAGTAAAATTCATTTCTTTTAATGTCAATGGACTGTTAAATCCAAACAAACGAAGTAAAATTCTATCAAACATGAAAAAAGAACAAGCCCATGTAGTATATTTACAGGAAACTCACTTAAGTGATAATGAGTATGGGAAATTAAAGAGAATAGGCTTCACTAATTTGTTTTTGTCCCCATATAAATCAGGACATAGAAGAGAAGTTGCTATTCTCATCTCAAGCAAGCTATATTTTGAAAAAGTATTCAAAATGGGAGATAAGGAGGGCATAATATTCTGGTAAGGGGGAATATAGATGGAAATCCAGTTACTTTATTGAGTATACACACACCCCCAGGAAATGATATTAGTTTCCTCCAGAAAATTACAAATATTATGGTAACAGAAACAGAAGATCTCTTGATATGTGGGGGAGACTTAAATTTACAATTACAACCAAAGTTGGACTCTTCCAATAGAAAAACTTATGAAACAAAGTCCTTACATAAGAAAGTTAACATTCTTTTTGAGGATGATGGTCTAATTGATATATGGAGGGATCTTTTCCCCGATAGAAAGGATTACACTTATTACTCTGCCCCCCATTCCATATGTACAAGAATAGACTACTTCATAACATTTGGAAAAGACAAAGACAAAATAATCACCTGTGGGATTGGGACAATAGATGTAAGTGACCATGCACCAATATATTTATCTGTTGATTTTGACCTACAACCAAAGAATACTATTTGGAAACTAAATTCAAGTTTACTCAATGATTCCTATTTTAAGGAACAAATTAAAAAAGAAATTGGTCTTCACTTAGAATTCAATGATAATGGAGAGGTTTCACCTCCCATTCAATGGGATACTATGAAGGCTGTCTTAAGAAGGAAAATTATAGCGATATCTTCATATAAGAAAAAAAAAGGAATAAAACATTAGAGGAATTACGAAGTAAGCTGAAGGAACTAGGAAAAAAAACACAAATTGAGTTTGACACGGGATACACCGGAGGAAATTTAAAAAATTAGGAATGAAATTAATAGTTTGGCTACACAAGAAATTAGAAAAAAATTAATATTTCTGAAACAGAGATACGGTGAATGTGGATCTAAATCTATGAAAATACTGGCGTGCAAACTGAAAGAAAAGGTATCAGAAAATACAATTCATAGAATTAGGGATCCAAGAACAAAAGTGATAAAAAAAGCTAAGTGAAATTCAAGAAACTTTTGAAATGTTTTACAAAACTCTATATTCCAAAGCTCCAAGGGGAAGCATGGCCCAGATTGACACCTTCCTGAATTCTTTACAGTTATCCACTTTATGCAAAAAAAGAATAGAACGATGACTGCTGATATAACTGAAGCTGAACTAAAAACTGCAATTAGCAGGCTTAAATTAAGCACGCCACCAGGATCAGATGGATATACAGCAGAGTGGTATAAGGAATTTAGAAATGAGTTAATTCCTGTTTTTCTCCTCACACTGAACTGGGCTCTAAGAAAGGTGCAAATGCCACCCAGCTGGAAGGAGGCGATAATCTCAGCTATACCGAAAGAAGACAAGGATAAAATGGAATGTGGGTCATTTAGACCAATATCTGTTCTTAATGTGGATTACAGATTATTTGCCTCCATCATGGCCAAATGATTAAAAGAGTTTCCACCCACACTGATACATAATGATCAGACATGTTTTATACAATGCCAAACACAAGAAAATATACGAAGGACACTTCACATTATGGATCCTATAAAAAAAATGAAATTGAAGCAATAGTGGTAAGTGTGGACGCTGAAGATGCATTTGAATCGGTTAATTGGAATTTTCTTTACAGAGTTTTGCATAGATTTGGTCTACATGACACAATTATTAAAACTATACAGGCACTATATGACAATCCTACTGCTAGGATTAAAATCAATGGATATTTATCAAATAGTTTTACCCTAGAAAGGGGCACGAGACAGGGTTGTGCACGGTCACCGCTACTCTTCACATTATATCTGGAACCATTAGCTCAACACATCAGACAAAATGAAGATATCAAGGGAATTACTATTAAAGGGACAGAACATAAATTGACCTGTTACTCGGATGACATTTTGATCTATCTAGGGTAATCAACATACTCTTTACCTAAATTGATGCAATCCTTTGAACAAATTGGCCAATTATCAGGATACAAGATCAACATAGATAAAACCCAACTACTTTCATATAACTATAGCCCACCAAGAGAAATTGAAAGTAGATATCCTTGGGCATGGCAAACAGAGTCTGCCAAGTATTTGGGCATCAATATGCCAAAAGATTTGGCAAAATTATCAGAATGCAATTATCAACCTATATATAAAAAAATTAAGGACGACATAACAAAATGCAACCTAATTCCTTTTCTTGGTCTCAGTTCAAGGATTGAATCTATTAAAATGAATATACTGCCCAAACTACTATATCTCTTTCAGACCCTACCAACAGAGATTAACCAAAATCAATTCAATGAATGGAACAAGGTGCTATTAATATATAAATTGCAAGGTAAAAGGCCTAGAATTCATCTCAAAACTTTGCAATTAGCCAAGGAAGAAGGGGGATAGGGCCTACCTTCTCTTAGAGATTATTATTTTGCAGCACAGTTGAGAGCTGTGATATGTTGGTACAACCCATCATATGATGCTCAATGGAAAAACATTGGGGAGGGGATACTTCCCACCCCCATATGGGCAATTTTGGCTGATAACAACCTACAAAGTTACATAAATACTATCGATAACCCATGGGTGAAATGGACTCTTAAAATATGGAAAACTATTATGAAATAATATCATCTAGAGAGAGACATTGCAATTCTTAAATGGTGCGCATATGACTCGGATTTTATGCCGAACAAACTGGATGCTAGCTTTAAGGAGTGGACAGCTAAAGGAATAACAGCTATTTGCAATATAATGAAAGAAAGAACACTGTTCAGTTTTGAAATGCTCAAACAGAAACACTTATTAGAAAAACAAGACTTTTATCGATATTTACAGATGCAACAGCATGTTAATAGGACGGTTAAAAATGTAACCAAGGCAAGTACATGTTTGATAGAGCTATTTAGAAAAGTTTAGACAACGCTAGTAGAATAATTTCAACCCTGTGTAAGGGTTTGTCAAATCTTAAAATACATTCGACTTCATACATTAAAACAAAATGGGAGAAGGAAGGAGGGATAATAATATCTGAGGAAGAATGGACAATAATATGGAGGTATCAATGGAAGTGTACAGGTTCACGGAAATGGAGGAAGTTTGGGTGGAAAATCTTGATAAGATATTTTATTATACCCTCTCAGAAAGCCCATTATGATAGTAACCTCCCTGTTTGCTGGAGAAATTGTGGAAGTCAAAATGCAAACCATTATCATATTTTCTGGGAATGCCCCGTTATCAAAGGCTGTTGGAGTGGGATACACAATGCCCTACAAGACATCATTAAATGTGAAATACCCCTTGAAAGTAAGACCATATATTTTGGGTATATACCTCAATAATGGTTGAAAAGAGACAAATATTTAATGAATATACTACTGGTGGCTGATAAAAAGACTCTGACCAGGAAATGGTTATCACAGGAGAGCCCAACTTTAAGTGTATGGATGGAAATTACAATGGACATTTACAAAATTGAGAAGATAACAGCATCCGTTAATCATAAGTTGGAACAATTTGATTCATACTGGGAAAAAATGGTTTAACTACATAACACCTCACAGGCCTGATTTTATTCTCACAAGTCAATTAATATGCTGTAAGAAAAAGATCACTCCCTACTTTGTATATAGTTTTCTTCTTTTGATTGTTCTTTCTTTCTCCTCCTTTTTATAAGTGTGTAACTCAGAGAAATATTATGTGGAGATTTGTGACAAATATGACTCTATGATATATATGTACAGTATCTGAAATTTGTTTGATGATGAACTTCAATAAAAAATAAATTACAAAAAAAAAGAATTAGGAGCAGGAGTAGGCCATCCAGCCCATCAAGCCTGCCCCACTATTCAATAAGATCATGGCTGATCTGTCAGTAAACTCAGCTCCATCTACCTGCCTTTTCCCCATAACCCTTAATTCCCTTGCTATGTAAAAACCTATCTAACTGTTTCTTAAATATATTTGGTGACAAAGCCTCAACTGCTTCCCTGGGCAGAGTATTCCACGGATTCACCACTCCCTGGGAAAAACAGTTTCTCCTCATCTCCATCCTAAATCTTCTCCCCTGAATCTTGAGGCAATGTCCCCTAGTTCTAGTCTCACCTACCAATGGCAACAACTTTCCTACTTCTATCTTATCTATCCCTTTCAAAATCTTGTATGTTTCTATAAGATCCCCTTGCATTCTTCTGAACCCAGAGAGTATAGTCCCAGGGGACTCAATCTCTCCTCATAGTTTAACCCCTTCATCCCTGGAATCAACCTGGTGAACCTCCTCTACACTGCCTCCAAAGCCAGTATATCCTTCCTCAGGTATGGAGACCAGAACTGCACACAGTACTCCAGGTGTGGCCTCACAAGTACCCTGTATATTGCAGCATGACTTCCCTGCTCTTGAATTCAATCCCTCTTGCAATGAAGGCAAACATTCCATTTGCCTTCTGCAAGCCAACTTTTTGCGATTCATGAACAAGCACTCCCGACTCCCTCAGCACAACAGCATGCTGCAACCTTTCATCATTTAAATAATAATATGCTGTTCTATTATTCCTTCCAAAGTGGATGATCTCACATTTACCAATGTTGTATTCCATCTACCAGACCTTGGCCCACTCACTTAACCTATCTATATCCCTCTGCAGACTCTCCACATCCTCTGTACAATTTGCTTTTCCACTTAGGGTTATCAGCAAATTTTGCTATGCTACACTCAGTCCCCTCTTCCAAATCATCCATATAAACGGTAAACAGCTGCGGGCCCAGAACCGAACCCTGCACAGTATCAGGGAAATAAGAAGGGAAACAGGACAGATGGGATTGCTCTGCTGGAGCTGGTGTGGAATGGATGAGCTGAATGGCTTCTGGCTGGTACACAAGTCACTAACATGGTAATGACCACCCAGTGTCACGAGAGGGATATCCGCCCAGTCACCTGGTTTTCCTCAGTGCTTGCTTCCAGAAAGCCCCGAGGATCTTGAAGTTCATCCTGTCCTGCCTTGGAGAGTGACTTCTTGAGAGCTGGTGGAGGACAATGGTCAGTTCCACCAACGTTAGGGAGTATCTGAGCCAATATTTGAAAGGTCATCCCACAAACTGTGCTGGATTGATCAGGCGAGAATAGACTCTGCTAAAGGTACAGGCCAAGTCTTCTATTCTCTCTGGATCCTTGACTAGGGACAGAGCAGGAAAATGGTCAGAGATGGAGGGCCAGTTATAATTATCATACCGACAACACAGGCTTGAAGGGTCTCATCCTACCTTCTCTATATGCTAGAGGGGCTGTCATCGATCATATCTTCATGATCTGGTGGTGAAGCCTCCACCATTTCCCCACCGGTTAGAAGAGTGAGTCACAGTTCAAAGTATCAGGGACCTTGCAAATGAGTCTTAGTACATTATCAGCTGCAGGTCTGTCAGTGACCTCTCCAAACTCTGGCACCCATCCCAGGACAGGCTCCTTCAGAGCTTGATCCAGGAATTCCAACCCACACCTCTGCCTCTGGTCTGCCCTTCATATGTATTTGATTGGATGTCATAGAGGTAGCATTACTTGGTACGTAACTCATGTTGTCTCTGCCCACGATATATTTGATGGGACAATTACAAATTGGTCAGTATGACATTGTGGACGTCACTGAGTCGTGGCTGAAAGAAAACAATAGTTGGGGGCCTAACATCAAAGGATATACTTTGTATGGAAAGGACAGGCGGGACAGCATAGGTGGTGGTGTGGCTCTGTTGTTGGAGATGGAATTACATCTTCTGAAAGAGGTGGTATAGGGTCAGAGAATGTCGAATCTTTGTGGGCAGAGTTAAGAAATTGCAGGGATAAAAAAAATATGGGAATCATATATAGGCCTCCAAATAGTAGGTAAGATGTGGGGTTAACATTGCGAAGGGAGCTGGAAAAGCCAAGTAATAAGGGTAATGACACAATAGTAAGGGGGAACTTCTATGTGCAAGGGGATTGGGAAAATCAGATTGTTGTCGGATTGGGAAGGAATTTGTTAAATGCATATGAGATGGCCTTTTAGAGCAGATTCTGCTTGAGGCGACTTGGGAAAGGCTGTCTTAGATTGGGTATTGTGTAATAACCCAGATCCTATTAGGGAGCTTAATGTAAAGGAAGCCTTGGGAGACAGGGATCATAATATAATTGCATTCATGCAGCAATTTGAGAGGGAGAAGCATAAGTCAGATGTATCACTATCGCAAAGTAATAAAGGGAATTACAGAGGGATGACAGAGGAGCTTGGCCAGGATTGAAGGAGGACACTGGCGGAGATGACGGCAGGACACAGATAGCTGAAGTTTCTGGGAATAGTTTACAAGAGCGGGATAGAAGAAGTTCTGTAATTGGGAAGTTACAGAACCTGGGCCTCTGTACATCCCCCTGCAATTGGATCCTCAACTTCCCAACAGGAAGACCACAATCTGTGTGGATTGGTGATATTACCTCCTCCTCGTTGACAATCAACACTGGTGCACCTCAAGAGTGTGTGCTTAACCCACTGCTCTACTCTCGATATACCCATGATTGTGTGGCTATGCATAGCTCAAATACCATCTATAAATTTACTAATGATACAGCCATTGTTAGTAGAATCTCAGTGGAGATGAGAGGGCGTACAGGAGCAAGATATGTCAACTAGTGGAGTGGTGGCACAGCAACCACTTTGCACTCAATGTCAGTAAGTAAGACTAAAGATCTGATTGTGGACTTCAGGAAGGGTAAGATGAAGAAACACACACCAATTCACTCAGGGGGATCAGAAGTGGAGAGAGTGAGCAGTTTCAAGTTCCTGGGTGTCAAGATCTCTGATGACCCAACCTGGTCCCAACATATCAATGCAGTTATAAAAAAGGCAAGACAGCGACTATACTTCATTAGGAGTATTCATTAGGATGGACGGAGAGATCTTTAGTTTCAGGATACACCCAGAGATTGAGGTCGAGGTCAATCCCTGGAGGAATAGGATGGCATGGTGCTGAATCGAGGGCAGCACAGTAACGTAGTTAGCATAACACTTCACAGCACGAGTGATCAGGAGATCAGGGTTCAGTTCCTGACACTATCTGTAAGGAGTTTATAAGTTCTCCCTGTGATCGTGTGGTTTTCCTCCAGGTGCTCTGATTTCCTCCCACATTCCAAAAAGACATTCAGGTCAGAGTTGGTAAGCTGTGGGCATGCCACATTGTTGCCAGATGTGTAGCAACCCCGGTGGGCTGCCCCCAGCACATTTCGAGCTGTGTTGGATGTTAACAGAAACAACACATTTCATTGTATTTTTCGATGTACATATGATTAATAAAGCAGATCTACATCTCTATCTTTATCCAAGGTGACTGGCAATTGCAGGCTGCTGTTGAACTGGAGGAAAGGATGGGACGAGACTGTAGGGACAGGAATGGACAACAGGAGAACAGGAGTGTGTATGTCTGCGGTGCCTGGGCTGTCATCTGTCATGTGTGGGGGGGGGGGTGCGGTGGGAGGAGACATTGGGAGCTGCAGGAATGTGACCGCTCTCTGCACTATAACGAATAGATGAACCCAGAACCGGTCCTCAGGTTAGGAAAGAAAGATCACATTGACGCAGCTCTCAGCTGGCGAGTCTGTAATCCACAACAGGTCCAAGTTCAGAGAGAAGGGCAACTTCTGGTGGGTCTGTGAGAATTAGAGGGGCATGGAGACAGGCCCCAAACACAGGCTCAAGAACCAGAGACCCAACAATGAACTCACCAAGGTCAGAATTAGAATCAGGTTTAGTACACTGACATTCAGTATATCATGAAATGAATTCTTTTGTGGCAGCAGTAGAGTGCTAACATAAAAATGACAAACTCCGCCTTCTGCCTGTGGACGTGTAAGACACAGTGTCTTTCTGTCTGCCTTTAATTTCTTCCTTTCCCGATTTAAACTTTGAAATTTTATTTTTATTCAGTCGGATCTTTCAAAGTGTTAATTATAACTATGGCTACCTTGAGAAGCACTACAAAAAATCTCGATGCTGGTAATGGTAAATCTAAAAAAACTGACAAAGCTTCTGAAGAGCCAGCCTGGGTTAATAGATTAGAGAGTCAAATGAGCTCTATTGTCGCTGAATTAACTCAACTAAAAGAAAAGCTTCTTCCTTTGGAGGGAAAAATTGATTTTTGAGCTCGGATCTTAAAGAAGTAACCCGTAATGCGGCTGACATTTCTTCTTGTTTGGAAAAAGCACAACGTCGGATTGTCGATTTGGATTCTCATTCTCGTCGTTATAATATTCGAATTATTGGATTGAAAGAGAAATCAGAATCTGCCGACATACTGGACTATTTTGCTAAAATGTTTCAATCTCTATTTCCTGAGGCGTTTTCACAATTGCCCGACATCAAGGTAGCTCATAGAGTTGGAACTCCAAAAAAAGGTAAAGACAGGAATGTTATTGTGCGTTTCCTCTGTATTCGAGACAAAGACCGTATTATTAAACTGGCAAGAAAACAAAGACTGTTTAAATTTCAAGGGATTCTGAGATTCGTTTCTTTCAAGATTTTCCACGCGAAGTTGTTCAACAACGCTCTGGATTCGCGACCGTAATGCTAATGGCCTTTCAAAAACAGATGTGTCCCTTTCTTCTCTATCCAGCTAAATTAAGGCTTTTCGCTAAAGATTCTGGGGTTCGTATCTTTGAAGATCCAGCTGATGCACTGCATTTTATTAATTCTCTCTCGGATGAGCCTGAAGCCTGAAGTTTAAAAGACTTCAATTATTCGATCGTTTTGCGATATAAGAAATGACGAGATCAGAAGAATTGAGAAGTACAGAAAGTCTTGGTATTAAAAAGTACATTTATCTTTGAGATAGACTGGTCTGGACGGTTTTAACTTTATAAGATATTTTATGGGATCTATTGGAAGATTGTAGAAATTTTAAACCATTTAGAATTTCTTTCTGTTTGCTTTCTATACAATTTACTTGTTTCTTTTTGCTTTGTATGGTTTTGTTAAGAACTTTTAACTACTACTCGGGTTTTTTTACATTTTATTGTTAGATGTAAACATTTAAAGATGGTGATGTTTTCTTTGTTGTGCAAATATTTCAAGAATTTGTTTTGGAAGTGCTTTTTCTCTTATCTAATGTTATGGAAGTTACTTTCCAAATCGAAGGTCGTTTCTGTTAACTGTTTTTTTCCTAACTTAATTGTAATGGGTTGTATGTCGATTGTAATGAGTCGTATATCCAGGAGAGGGAGACAAATTACTTTTTTTATTTGTACCTTTTACTTAGGCAGGTGGAGTTCAGAATTGCTTCTATGCATTTCTTGGGGCTTGAGTCGATTAATATCGACTTATTTCTGGGCTTTGTAGGTTGGGTGGGTTTTTTCCTTTTTTCTCAGTTCTATTTTTTATTCCCATTATGGAATTCTGGAGCATATACAAATTATTATCATTGTGTGTATTACCACCATTTAAATTTTTTCTATCCTGACATGCCTTTAATTGTTTTCTTTAGATATAAAGGTTCCTGATGTTAGTTAAACAGTTAAATGTTTTAAGTTAGAATGTCCGTGGTTGGAATCATCCTATTAAGCGTAAGAAAACATTTAAAATTATTAATCGATTCCAACCTGATATAATTTTTGTACAAGAGACACATGTCAGGTTATGTGATAACAATCGATTTTTTAAATTTTGGAAGGGCCCTCAGATTCACGCAAACTCTATAAGTAAGATTGGGGCGTTTCCATTTTTATTGATTCCAATATTCCCTTTAATCAGGAGGATATTATATCTGATATTAATGGTAGATTTTTGATTGTTAAAGGAACCATTTACAATAAGAAAATGGTTTTGGTTAATATATATGGACCAAATACTGATGATCCTTCATTTTTAAAAAATATTTTAGCTCTATTACCTGATTTAAATGAATATATGTTATTAATGGGTGGAGATTTTAATATTTGCTTAAGTCCCCCATTAGATAAATCATGATCTAGACATCAACTCCCTAATCATTCTGCATCACTTATTAATTCCTTTTTAATTGATTATGGTTTAATCGAAGTCTGGAGACACATGCATCCTGCTGATAGAGAATATTCCTTTTTTTCACGTTCATAATAAATATTCGAGAATCGACTATTTCATAGCTGACCCTCGACTTTTACTTAATGTTCAGAAATGTGAATATGATGCATTTGTTATTTCTGATCATGCTCCTTTAAACCTAATATTTGATTTGAAAGATGTTGTTTCTACAAGACCACCTTGGCATTTTCCAGAACATTTGTTACAAAGTTCAGATGTTGTTGAGTTTATTGAAACTCAGATAAGAGTTTTTTCTCTTTAATAATACAGGAAACGTCTCAAAGTTAATAATTTGGGATACATTAAAAGCTTATTTACGTGGTCAGATTATTTCTTATTTAGCTAAATTGAAGAAACAGACAAAAATAGAATTAGATAAAACTGCTAAACAAATTAAAGAATTAGATAATCTCAACGCAATCTTTCCAAATGTTGAGTTGTTTAAAAGAGTGAAACTACAATCACAATATAATTTATTATTAACTTATCCTATTGAAGGATATTTGCTTAAATTAAAAAGTCAGTTTTATATTTTTGGGGATAAAAATAATAGGCTATTAGCTTCCCAATTGAGGGCTGCTAAAGCTAAAAGACAAATTTTAAAGATTCGTAAAGATAATGGGGATATAGTAAATAATTATGATGATATTAATAATATTTTCAGGACTTTTATTCTGATCTCTATTAATCTCAGTTTCCAGCAGATCCCTCTAAAATGCTCCAATTGTTGAGCATGAAATTCAGAAAGCTATATGGTCAATGCAATCAGGTAAAGCTCCTGGACTCAATGGTTATTCGGTAGGATTTTACAAAAAATTTGAAAAATTACTTTCTCCATATCTTTTGGAAATATTTCATGAATCTTTTGAGAAAGGCAATTTACCTACTTTTTATGAAGTGTCTGTTTCTTTAATCCTTAAGAAAGATAAAGATCCTACTGAATGCTCATCTTATAGACCTATCTCACTATTAAATGTGGATGCTAAAATTCTTTCCAAGATAATGGCTAACCGTTTGGAAAATATTTTATCTGAAATTATCTCTATGGATCAAATAGGCTTCATTAGAGGCTGTTACTCTTTTTCTAATGTTCAGAGATTGATGAATATTATATATTCACCATTATCCAAAATACCTCAATGTGTTCTTTCTCTGGATGCAGAAAAGGCATTTGATAGAGTTGAATGGACTTGTTTAATGTATTAGAGAGATTTGGCTTTGGTAATAATTTTAATAAGTGGATTCAAATGATCTATAAGAACCCTATTGCTACCATCATTACTAATAATCTTAGGTCTCCCTTCTTTTTACTTTCTCGAGGTACTCGATAAGGGTGTCCATTAAGTCCTTTATTATTTAATCTCGCATTGGAGCCTTTGGCTATAACAATTCGCGAAGCTAAAAATATTCATGGTATTTCTATAAATGGGACCATACATAAGATTTCTCTTTATGCAGATGATCTTTTGGTTTATATCTCGAATCCTGAAGAATCTATTCCTAATCTTTTGGAATTATTGAATGATTTCAGAAAATTTTCAGGATATAAACTTAAATAAAAGTGAATTCTTTCCTTTAAATGTTCCTGTTTTTATATATAAGGATATTCCATTTAGAATTGTGAAGTTTTAAAAAATATTTGGGTATTATCATTACAATAAAATATAAAGATCTTTATAAAGCTAATGTAGTTCCTTTATTGTACTCTATGAAACAATTATTTTCAAGATGGAATCCTCTTACACTTTAATAGGTCGTATTCATGCCGTGAAAATGATGATTTTACCTAGATTTTTATATATTTTTCAAAATATACCTATTTTTTGATCAAATTGATTCTACTACTTCATCCTTTATTTGGAATAATAAAAAACCAAGAGTTAATAAGTTTCATTTACAAAAATCTAAAAAAAGAGGGTGGACTCGCGCTACCTAATTTAAGATTGTATTATTGGGCTGTTAATATTCGACAGTTATGTTTTTGGTAATATTGGCTCGATAAGAACCAAAAACCAGCTTGGATTGATTTAGAATTTAAAGCTATTAACCAATTTTATTTAACTTCATTATTAGGAGCTCCATTACCTTTACAACTTGCTAAAATCTCTAACTTAAATTTCTACCCTGTTATTAAACAGTCCTTACGGATTTGGTTTCAGTTTCACAACTTTTTAAATTTCAAACAATTTAAATTGTCTAGTCCTGTATTTCGAAATTGGCTATTTAAACCTTCAATTAACGATCCCATTTTTCTTTTATGGAGAAATAAGGGGATTGGTTCCTTTGCAGATTTATTTACTGATGGTCGACTGATGTCTTCTGAAGAGTTAATTAGTAAATATTCTCTCTCACACACACATTTCTTGCAATATTTACAGGTCAGACATTTTTTACAAAAATATGTTTCTACGTTTCCATATATGCGAGAATCTGATATGTTGGACACTATTTTGAATATGAATCCCTTAGTGAGAGGTTCCATTGGTAGAATTTATAATTTATTTTTACAACAAAAAGATAACCTCTCACTAAAGATTAAACAAGATTGGGAGAGAGAACTTAATATGACTTTTGTTAATGAAGACTAGTCGCGAGTTATGAAAATGGTTAATTCTTCTTCAATATGTGCCAATCATTGTTTAATTCAGTTTAAAATTGTTCACTGCTATTATTTAACAAAGGAAAGGCTATCCGAAATATTCCCTAATATAGATAATTACTGTGATAGGTGCAAAAATGAAGTAGCTACTTTGTCACATATGTTCTGGTCATGTCCTTCGTTGAAATCTTTTTGGAAATCTTTATTTTCTACAATTTCTAAAGCTTTGAAAATTAATTTACAACCTAATACATTGACTGTTCTATTTGGAATAGTTCTGCATCATATTCAGGGTATTTCATATTCAAACCAACATGTAATTGCATCCGTTACATTGTTGGCAAGAGCTATTTTATTGAAGTGGAAAGATACCTCTGCTCCTACACTAACTCAATGGTTTTCCCAAATAATGTTATGTCTTTGTTTGGAAAAAATTAGAAGTAGAACTTTTGACCCCCGATTTGATTTTGAGAGAAGGTGGGGCTCTTTTGCTAAATATTATCATTTAATTTGAATCAATTTACACAGTTTCCTTCCAATTTTATATTATGTAAATGTGGTTTGCTGGTTGTTGGTTTCTTTTTCTTTTTATATATATATATATATATGATTATAAGATGTATCACTCCGGGAGTTGGTTCCTAATGTTTTTTTCCCACTTTTTTGTTTTATAGTTAGTGGGTTTTTTTTTTAGTTAACTGGGGTTCTCTTTTTTCCCTTCTTTTTCTTTTATAATTTTTTTCATTAGCATATATATGTTTTTTTTCAGCTTTATTAATTATATATATAGTAATTTGTTGGATTTCTGTATTTTATAGCTGTAGAAGATTATATTAATAAAAAGATTTAAAAATGAAAAAAAAATGACTATACCTTACAAAAATAAATAAATAGAGCAGAAGTGGAATAGTGAGGTAGAATTCATGGACCATTCATAAATCTGATGGTGGAGCAGAAGTAGCTATTCCTGAAATGATGGGTGTAGGGTTTCAGGCTCCTGTACCTCCTTCCTGATGGTAAAAATGAGAAAAGTGCATGTCCCAGATGGTGAGGGTCCGAAATGATGGACTCTAAAGCACCACGTCTTCAAAATGAAGACCCACACTGACATTTTAGGAAATGTTTCTTCTTCTCCACCAAATGATTTCTGAATGGTCTATGAATCTATGAACCATACCCCACTATTCCTCTCTTGTACTGCTGATTTATGGATTTATTATAACTGAAGGCCCAGAGAACAACAAAAAAACTCACCAAGATCCAGGTCCCAAAGGAGGCAGATTTTCACTTTGTGGTCTCCACCATTTCCCACTCCACCAGAGCAGAGAGGATGGAGGGGGACCGTGGGTGGAGGAGGAATCTATGAATGACGAGGTTGGGGAAAAGCACCAGAGGTGGAGTTAAGAGAAGTTAATTGGACTGAGAAGGTCAGGAGGATGGGGGTTGAAAGGAGAATTAGATAGGGAGAAGTAGGGACTTAGGAGAGGTCAGCAGATTAGAGCAACTTCAGTAGAAATGGGCCAGCAGCAATGTCCTCAACAAGCCACCTTCATCTTCAGTGGGGTTCACAATGGAAGGAAACAGTGGGCACTAATAACTGTTCCTATAAATCCCTGGAGTTCAACCTCAACTCAAAAAACAGAGGGAATATCCTTAGGACCAGGAGGCATTGACCTGGCCCAAAACAGGGTCTATGGGCTAACAGAGAGAGACTCCTTCTCCAGTTCCCTGAGGTTCCAGTTCTACTGGACCTCATACAACAGATGTCAGTGGAATGATGGGGGAAGAGGGGAAAGGGATTTGTGGTGGGATTTGTGAACCATTCCAGGGTCATCCCATAGATCCTTCCAGCCCCAGCTCCCAGGAGCTGTGCTGGTTGTGGGGAATATTTGGGCTGAAAGATGGCCTTGCTTGGAGACAGTGATCTTGTCTCTGAGGGCGGTGAAGGTGACAGCTGCTCTAATGGGCTGCCCCAAGAACACATCTCATGGGTCTTCAGGTCGGTCGAGGGCAGACCCCTGAAGTAACATCTCTAGCTCGTGTTGCCACATCCATCTCTCTGGTACGACAGGGGTCATTCCTCTCACCATGTGATAATCCATGTACAACCATCTTTCTACAGTTCAAAATATCATACACATTTAATTATTACACAGTAGACTCTTAGTACAATAAGATTTACTTTTTTAAGATACCTCTATTATGAATTTTGATCAACAGTAGTGATTTTGAAGCATGAACAAATTCATAAATAAAGAGCTTTATTCCTACTAAAAATATCATATTTATTTCTTGTACATACGGTGTTAAAAGGGATGTAGCGCACTACACTGGCAGTGAGTTTCCATTTATAAAGACAGAAGAGGAGAGGCATGATGCTTCTCTGGTGCTGAGTTACCCAATCATAGGCTACAATCGGAACTCAAAGTGGTGTATGTGTGTGTGTGTCTGTACACGTGCATATGTCTGTTGGTATGCATCCGTGCAAGCTTGTATGTGTGTGCGCACCTGTGTGTTTCTGCTGCATATGTGCTTCAGGTCTGTGTGTGCGTGTTTGTCTTTTGTGTGTGTGTGTGTGTAAATTTCTGCTGTACATGTGCTTCAGGTCTGTGTGGTGAGTGCTTATGTATGAACATGAATTGTGCACGTATCCAAGTTCTGTACCTATCTACTGCATGGGTTTTGTATCCGTTAGAGCAGGGGTGGCCAACCTTTTACATTCCACGTGTCAATTTTTTCATGCACGAGTTCAGATGCGCCATACAACTCTTGTACCCCTATTCAATTCTTGTAAAAATATGTTAATATAGACATATTTAGCATTTTACATGATATAAAATATAAAAATAAGATAAACATTACTTACCTTAATGAGACTTTTAACAAAAGATGACAAAATATATTTGATTTCTTCCTTTTTCTTAATCACATATTCCTTCTGTAACTCAGGCTCAAGCACTAGCTTCAGTTTTCCTTCTATTTCAGTCTGATGTTGTGTTCTATAGTGTCTATTAAAATCATGTCTTCTATTATGTGAGAAAGTGTTTTCACAAACAATGCACAATGGTTTTCCTGACAGACCTGCTATAAATAAGAACTCATTTAGATTAGATTTTTCTTTTAGATTATGAGGACACTCAGTTCTCGTTTATTGTCATTTAGAAATGCATGCATTAAAAATGATACAATGTTCCTCCAGAAAGGTATCACAGAAACACAGGTCAAATCAGGACTAACTGACAAAACCACATAATTATAACATATAGTTACAACAGTGCAAAGCAATACCATAATTTGATAAAGAGCAGACTATGGCACGGTAAAAAAAATGTCTCAAGTCCTGATAGCCCCATGATCTCAGGCGGACGGAAGTGCTGCAATCTTGCCGATGTATTGGAAGCACCCGACCGCAGCTGACTCTGAGCCCGTCCGAAAACTTCGAGCCTCCAACCAGTCCTCCGACACTGAGCACCGAGCACTATCTCTGCTGAGCGCTTCGACCCCGCCCCGGCTGCCGAGCAACAAGTCTTCCCCTCCGGAGATTCTGGATCACACAGTACCAGGGGCAGCGAAGCAGGCATTTCAGAAGTTTCACGAGATGTTCCTCTGTGCTCTCACGTCTGTCTCCATCAAATCAGGATTGTGCATGGCACCCTACTTGACAGATAACTGATACCATTCACCGGAGTGGCCGCTGTGAGCTGCGTCACGCTGCCATCTTTTCCCACTGTTCATTGAATTCACGCTTACTAGCACTTTCTGCTTTTCTTTTGCTCATTTTCTTTTGCACTGTGATGGGTAACTGAATGTGAAAACAAGGCTTAATAATCGAAAAAGTACAAAACTGCAAATGTTCACAAAGGACGAACAAAGCACAACTCCGCAGTGCACGAGTGTCAGTTGTGAACTGACTGGCAAAAACCTGCGACGCACCGCTGGTGCAGACGCCTGGCGCCTCAGGATCAAACAAGTATCAAACGTGTATTGAACAGTTATGGAACGACTGCAGAACAAAGTCCTTCTTTCCTAGTTTAACTCATTGAACATTTAAAAAAAATTGAAAACAGATTAATGTGAAGGAAGATAACATTCGCCAAAAGATATGCATGAAATAATAAAATCGCTAAAAACAATTGCTAAATTTCAGATTTATTCTCAGTAAAACCCATTTCTAGCTCTAAGCAACTTGGATTCCTGTTATAGATTTTTCTTTTCTACAAATCGGTTTTTGGTTAATACTTTTTGCCTGAGTAGGCTTACTTTTTTATTATTATCACTGGGGTACAATGCGCTACTTCTAATCATCCAATGCGCCACTGTTGGCACATGCGCCATAGGTTGGCCATCCCTGTGTTAAAGTCTGGTACGCATTCTGTATCTGATCTTTATGTCAAAGCTGTACAGATGCAACATGTTAGGACAAGGTCAAGTTCAAATCTGGTATCTCACATTGATTTCAGGAAAGATCTCAACAATATTGGCAGCAAAGTCATATATCTCATAAGGAACAACAATCAAAATAACAGGATATCTGTCTAAAAATTGGAAATGTAGCAAATCCTGACATTTATTTATAATCACACTCATCAAAACAGCAAATCTCACACATATTCTTATAAAGACTCACTTTCATATGAACACACTTCTAGAATTCTAGTTAGATCATGCCTTTTTACAAGCTCAGTACAAGCCAAGTAATTCTGTTGGTGTGACCACTCCTGCAAGGTAGTTTTCCATTCTTGGGAGTGGGTCTTGAATCCACAATCTTTAGAGCCAGACGCACAGCAAGAGCGAAAGAGAATGAAAGAAAGAAACTCCGCTGGGAAGAATCCTGTCATTGGGTGTTGAATGCGTCTGTTTGTATTGCTTTATAAGTCTAGATAAAACAAAATGAGACAGCTATTATTTGTCTTGGATCCAGACAAAATTGAGTTAAGATCAACTTTAAGGAGGTAGAATTCTTCTATTCACTGCCCTGGGGGTTCTGCAAGGAGAGTCAAAGCTCCTTGGGATTCATGGTCAGCAGGAGGACTTGAATGGGAATGAGAACCACACTGTGTTTATTACCTGTGTTGACCCACAATAGTCTGTTGGAAAGCTGGTGCCTTCTTGTGTGTGGTGGGCAGAGGATGGGGCAAGGTCAGGTTACCTTGCCGAGACCCTGCGGACACCACTCCCAGCAAGGGGAGCAAACTAACTGGTTATTCAATCATCAGATCTCATGCAACAGCAGAGGGCAGCAAAAGGCCAAGTGGAGGCAGAAACAATTTCACCATTTGCATGGATTAGAGTTTTGCTGTGTGGATTCGCTGTCCATTGTCAGGAACAGTCACCCCACCAATGTGGGACTTAAATCGGTGGGTTGGGGGGGGGTGTGTGGGTCTCGAGCTGAGATCATGAGGGAATGTTGTAGGAATCCAGCAGTGTGTCAGGCCCACTACTGTCACCAAGTGATTCATAGTCATAGAGTTCCTTATCGGGAGACCAATCATTATGGATCAGTTATAACATCTCCTCCTCACTGACAGTCAACACATAGTCATAGAGTTCCTTGTCGGGAGATCAATCATTATGGATCAGTCATAACATCTCCTCCTCACTGACAGTCAAGGATGTGTGCTGAGCTCATGGGTCCACTCTGTCCAAACTTGTGTGGCTCGGCCCTGCTCAAATACCATCTCCTTCATTAGGAGTTTGAGGAGATTCAAACTCATGTGGCTCGGCCCTGCTCAAATACCATCTCCTTCATTAGGAGTTTGAGGAGATTCAAACTCATGTGGCTCGGCCCTGCTCAAATACCATCTCCTACATTAGGAGCTCGAGGAGATTGAAACTCGTGTGGCTCGGCCCTGCACAAATACCATCTCCTTCATTAGGAGCTCGAGGAGATCCAAACTCGCGTGGTTCGGCCCTGCTCAAATACCATCTACTTCATTAGGAGTTCGAGGAGATTGAAACTCGTGTGGCTCGTCCCTGCTCAAATACCATCTCCCTTCATTTGGAGTTCGAGGAGATTGAAACTCGTGTGGCTCGGCCCTGCTCAAATACCATCTCCTTCATTTGGAGTTTGAGGAGATTGAAACTCGTGTGGCTTGGCTCTGCTCAAATACCATCTCCTATCATTAGGAGTTCGAGGATATTAAAGAAGGTGATTCCATCTTTAAAGACCCTCACCATCCGGGACATGCCTTCTTCTTGTTACTACCATCAGGGATGTGGTATAGGAACCTTCTATCATCAGATTTCTGAACTAGCCAGTTGCACTTTTGATTTTGTAACTCTTTGTAACTTTCATGTACTGCACAGTACTGGGACCAGAAACCAAGTAATTTCACAACATATGTCAGTGATAATAAACCTGTGTTGTAGGGGAAAGAATTGTGAGGGCTAATAATCAGTAAATAGTGATGTGGATTGTGCTAATGTGGTAACAGGAAACTGCATAAATCGTACTTATGTGATAGCATGTACTGATTGTTGTGATAAAAAATTGGAAAAACTGCTAGACCTGTAAATAATTATTTTATTCTGCCATCTGACTTAGAGTCAATTAACTCTTCCTATAGATACGATTCTGTTAATAAAGTATAGTGATACAGGAAATCTCATCAAGTGAGAGTGTAAAAGCTGCATCAAACTCTCGCTCAGCTAGGTCAACTTTGTCTGGTTTCCTGGTGTTCAAATGGTTAATTTAATATCAGAGAAAGTATACAGTATACAGCCTGAAACTCTCACTCTTTGCAGACATCCACAAAACAAAATACACCAAGGATTGACTGACAGAAATATCAGAATCCCAAAGGCGCTCCCTCCCCCTCCCATGCACAAGTATAGACCTCCTCCTCAGCTTCCTCCACTTGCACCAGCAAAAGCACCGATACTGCTCCACCTCCCCCCCCCCCCACTCCTGCCCACCATGCAAGCAACAGCACGGTTTGCATTGGGTTTTAATCAATTGCCCATTATTTCAAATGCCATCTCTGTGATCGTTCAGGTTGTTCCAAGAAACTGATTCTGATACAGCAAGGCAACAGGCCTCAGGACGAACTAGTCTATGCCAACCAGGATTACCCATCCAAGCTTATCCCATTTCTCTGATTTGAGCC
The DNA here is from genome assembly GCF_963921235.1 of Mobula hypostoma. NCBI lineage: Eukaryota > Metazoa > Chordata > Chondrichthyes > Myliobatiformes > Myliobatidae > Mobula > Mobula hypostoma. The sequence goes on from NC_086125.1 coordinate 22,586,488, forward strand.
CCAATTTCTCTAAAATTTTACTATCCATTTACATCCAACTACCACTTAAAAGTTGTTTTTATACCTAACTCAAGCACTTCCTCTGGCTGCTTATTCCACATGTACACTACAGTAAATGTGGCTGGTCTGGTTCAGTTAGTTAATGGTGGCAGCTCCAGGATGTTGATGGAAGGGACTCAATGACATCATTGAATCTCAGGTGTAAGTGGATTGATGGGCTCTTGATGGAGGTGGTGATTGTCTGTGAATTATTTCCCACTTCACAGCTCATGCCTGATTGGACGAATGTATGTTCCTGAAACATTCACTGTTTCTCCTTCTCCAGATGTCAAAAGAGAACCATTAATATCATCGACCCAAGACACTCAGTTTATTTCTGCCTCCACGGACACAGCCTGACCTTCTGAAGATTTCTGTCTTCTGGATAAAGCTTCTCACCTCAGTAATGCTCATCTCCACCTCTGTGGACACCATGCTGAAGCTCTTCTGTTTACCGGTCAACCATTTCCGTAATACACTAACCACCTTCAATGAAATGAGAATGATACATTACTCACATCGAGTATTAATGAATTTTATTTCTACGCAATAAAATTATTTGATTCTTTGTGCTAATCATGAATTTTGCACCTTTTTTCCATTTTCTGATATTTATCTTGGCAATGGTTCGCTCTATTTTTGTAATGATTATGCAAGTGTCATAACATGGTTATGAGTGGTGAGAGAAACCTTTACACACTATTATTTTGTAGCATGCTTTAAAGAGTTTGTTAATTCCTCCCTAGTAGAATAAAACTATCTTTCAATCACCCTTCAGAGTCCCAAAGTCAAGTAAGAATTACAATTGAAATAGTCCCATTGGCACCTTCAGTGGATCACTCAGACAGAAGGAAATCTCCAAGTTACTCGGTCAGATATGATTAGACCTTCGACATTGCCTCCCATGGAAGTAGTTCATAGTACTAATACTGGGACTGGAAAGTGCCTTGGGGCTTACAGGAAGCAGATTGCTCAGGTGTCATGCCAAACCACCAACATCAAAAGAAGAGGATAAATGACTATCAAAAGACTAAATGAATGTACAGAGGCAACTTAGGGTTCAAGTACACAACTCTCCATGCTATCATCTTCAAGGATTTCTGAAACTGCATGTCAAGGGCTCCTTGTCCCTCAAAATTCCTTCAGAACATATCATTCATTGTGTATGTCCTACCCTTACTTGTTCTCATCTCTTCACACTTACCATCATCAAATTCCATCTGCCAATGTTCTGCCCAATTTGCTGACTGATCAAGGTCTGTCTGTAGCCTGAGAGTGCCTTCCTCACTATCCACAACACCAAAGTTCTTTCATCAAAGAGAAATGAAATCATGATCTTTGAAAACATTTACAGAGGTGGAGAGCTTCTGGATAAGGGGATGAAAGGTTATAAAAGGGGGATGAAAATGAAGATTAGAGGTCACAATCACATCAGCCTGATCAGATTAAATGGTGATGAAAACCAAAAGGACCATGTGGCTGACTCTTGCTTCAAATTCATAGTTCAGTAAAAGACTAACCATTCATCACTATGATGATCATATGCGGAGAGTAAGATTGGGAGGAGAAATTCATAGAGTTGTGGAGTTATAGAGCAATACAGGTTGGATAGAGGCCCTTTGACCCAACAAGCTCATGCCAACCACTGCGCCCACCCATTAGTTCCAAATTCCTGTGTTACACCATGAGACATTGAAGCAGAATTACTCCATTCGGCCCATTGAGTCTGCTCCTTTCAACCCACGACCCTCAAATCCCCAACCCTCCATGTACATAACCAAATACTTCTTAAATTATACCACTGTATCTGCCTCAATCACTTCTTCTGGCAGCTCATTCCATATACTCACCACCCTCTACCTCTCAGGTCCCTTTTAAATGTTTCCCCTCTCATCCTAAATCTATGCCCCTTAGTTCTAGTCTCCCCAACCCTCTGGAAAAGACATCACCCATCTTATTTATGTTTCACATACTTTTAAACATTTCTGCAAGGTTGACTCTCGTTCTCTTACGTCCCAAGGAACAGAGGTCTAAGCTGGTCAATCTCTCCGTATAACTCAGGGCCTCTAATCCTGGAAACATCTTCAAATATTGTCTCCACTCTTTACAATTTAACCATGACTTTCTGATAACAGGGTGGTGAAAAGTATATACAGTATTCCAAGTGCATCCCCACCAACAACTTATGAAATTACAAAATAATGTCCTATCTCCAATGCTCATTGCCCTGACCAATGAAGGCCCATGTGCCAAATGCCTCTCTCACCATCCTGTCCACCTCTGACACTGCTTTCAAACTCATACTCCTAGGTTCCCCTGTTCCTTTACACCCCGAGTGCCCAACCAGTCACAGTTTGTGTCTGTAGGAAAGAGATTCTTACCCGGTGATTGAGAATGCAGTAAATAAGGAAAACGAACAGACCCTGGAGACTGTTGATGATAACGAATAAGTTGGAGAACACTGTAGTGCTCTTATTAACTTGAAATATTCCAAAGATCCATGTGGATCCCAAAACAAACATCCGTGCTGCAGCCTTAATGGTTAGGGATCTGTAGAGATGAAGACAGAAGAGACCAGGTGAATGAAAAACACAGGAATGATGAAATTCCTTTCAAGCGGGATCTTTCATACCCTCAGGGTTTTCTCAGCAGCCAACAGCATATTCTTGTGTTTATTGGATACATTGCTGGGCACCAGGCATCACTGGACAGGATATTGCTTATTGCATCAAAACTGCCCTTGAGAAGGTGATGGTGTGCCACTGCCTAGAAATGCTGCTTTCCTTCTAGTGCAGGTGCTCCCACGAAATGGTGGGAAAATGAGTCCCAGGATTTAGACCCAGTCATGGCAGAGGAGCAGTAATATACAGTGGCATGCAAAAGTTTGGACACCCCTGCTTAAAATTTCTGTTACTGTGAATAGCTATGCGAGTAAAAGATGACCTGATTTCCAAAAGGCATAAAGTTAAAGATGACACATTTCTTTAATATTTTAAGCAAGAAAACTTTTTTATTTCTGCAGGATAGGCAGAACTCAGCATGGATTCCTTAAAGGAAAATCCTGCCTGACAAACCTATTACAATTTTTTGAGGAAATTACAAGTAGGCTAGACAAGGGAGATGCAGTGGATGTTGTGTATTTGGATTTTCAGAAAGCCGTTGACAAGGTGCCACACATGAGGCTACTTAACAAGATCAGAGCCCATGGAATTACGGGAAAGTTACATACATGGATAGAGCATTGGCTGATTGGCAGGAAACAGAGAGTGGGAATAAAGGGATCCTATTCTGGTTGGCTGCTCCACAGGGGTCCCTGTTGAGGCCGCTTCTTTTTACATTGTACATCAACGATTTGGTTGATGGAATAGATGGCCTTGTGGCTAAGTCTGCTGATGATATGAAGATAGGTGGAGAGGCCGGTAGTGTTGAGAAAACAGAGAGTCTGCAGAGAGACTTGGATAGATTGGAAGAATGGGCAAAGAAGTGGCAAATGAAATACAATGTTGGAAAGTGTATGGTTATGCACTTTGGCAGAAGAAATAAACGGGCAGACTATTATTTAATTGGGGAGAGAATTCAAAGTTCTGAGATGCAACGGGACCTGGGAGTCCTCATACAGGATACCCTTAAGCTTAACCTCCAGGCTGAGTCGGTGGTGAAGAATGCGAATGCAATGTTGGCATTCATTCCTAGAGGAATAGAGTATAGGAGCAGGGGTGTGATGTTGAGGCTCTATAAGGTGCTGGTGAGACCTCAGTTGGAGTACTGTGGGCAGTTTTGATCTCCTTATTTAAGAAAGGATGTGCTGATGTTGGAGAGGGTACAGAGAAGATTCACTAGGTTCACTAGAATGAGAGGGTTAACATATGAGGAACGTTTGTCTGCTCTTGGACTGTATTCCTTGGAGTTTAGAAGAATGAGGGGAGACCTCATAGAAACATTTCAAATGTTGAAAGGCATGGACTGAGTGGATGTGGCAAAGTTGTTTCCAATGATGGGGGAGTCTCGTACGAGAGGGCATGACTTAAGGATTGAAGAGCGCCCATTCAGAACAGAGATGCGAAGAAATTCTTTTAGCCAGAGGGTGGTGAATCTATGGAATTTGTTGCCACGGGCGGCAGTGGAGACAAGTCATTGGGTGTATTTAAGGCAGAGATTGATAGGTATTTGAGTAGCCAGGACATCAAAGGTTATGGTGAGAAGGCGGGGGAGTGGGACTAAATGGGAGAATGGATCAGCTCATGATAAAATGGCAGAGCAGACTCGATGGGCCGCATGGATGACCTCCGCTCCTTTGTCTTATGGTCTTATTTCCATCTTTTACAGTTTCAAATTAACAAAAAAGGAAAAGGGCCCGAAGCAAAAGTTTGGGCATCCTGCATGGCAGTACTTAGTAACTGTCATGGTTTGGTCCGTGAAGACCGCATTCCGGTTCACAGACCGATCCATCCATCCTTATTCAAGGTTTTCCAGCTTTTCCTTGTTCTGTGGGTGCCTTAATTGAGGCACATGATTCTCATTTTAGGCTGGCTACATAAACAGCTTCTGGGTTCAGCTTCAGTGCTGGACTGTTCTCTTCCCTTCCCCTTCCTTCTGAAGCCTTGCCTGCTTCCTTTGCCTGTGTCTTCACCTGTAATGCCTTGAGGTTCAACTGCCAGGGCAAGATTGGGGCCTTGGTGTGTTTAGATAAGGAACTGTCTCTTTGTGTCCTCACCTTTGCTAGGTAGGTTTGGCCGTTTGCTGCTACCTTGAGTTGAGAAATGTCTCTGCATCCACACCTTCACTAGAAAGGTCCAGCCCTTTGCTGCTACCTTGAGTTGGTAACTGTCTCTGTGTCCATGCCTTCACTAGGTAGGTCCAGCTGTCTGCCACTACCTTGTGTTGGGATCTGTCTCTGTGTCCACGCCTTCGCTCGGTAGGTCCGGCCATTTGCCGATACCTTGTGTTGGGAACTGTCTCTTGGGAAACGTTCTAATGAAAAGGTTCAAAGGACCATCTAAACAAGCCTGATACATTTTGGAAACAATTCCTGTGGACCGATGAAGTTAAAATAGAACTTTTTGGCTGCAATGAGCAAAGGTAATATTTGGAGAAAAAGGGTGCAGAATTTCATGAAAAGAACACCTCTCCAACTGTTAAACACGGGGGTGGATCGATCATGCTTTGGGCTTGTGTTGCAGCCAATGGCACGGGGAACATTTCACTGGTAGAGGGAAGAATGAATTCAATTGAATACCAACAAATTCTTGAAGCAAGCAACACACCATCTGTAAAAAAGCCAAAGATGAAAAAAGGATGGCTTCCACGACAGGATAATGAACCTAAACACACCTCAAAATCCACAATAGACTACCTCAAGCGGTGCAAGCTGAAGGTTTTGCCATGGTCCTCACAGTCCCCTAACAAAACATCATTGAGAATCTGTGGATAGACCTCAAAAGAGCAGTGCATGCAAGACGGCCCAAGAATCTCACAGAACTAGAAGCCTTTTGCAAGGAAGAGTGGGTGAAAATCCCCCAAACAAGAATTGAAAGACTCTTAGCTGGCTACAAAAAGCGTTTACAAGCTGTGATATTCGCTAAAGGGGGTGTTACTAAGTCCTGACTATGCAGGGTGCCCAAACATTTGCTTCGGGCCCTTTTCCTTTGTTCTTATTTTGAAACATTAAAAGATGGAAATAAAATAATTTTTCTTGCTTGAAATATTAAAGAAATGTGTCATCTTTCACTTTATGCCTTTTGGAAATCAGATAATCTTTTACTTGCTTAGCTATTCAGAGTAACAGAAATTCTGACCAGGCGTACCCAAACTTTTGCATGCGACTGTATTGCTAATTCAGCATGCAGTGCTGCATAAGACACGAAGTAGGTGCAGAAGTTTCCTCTTTGAACATTCCCTGTCATTTGGTAAGATCGTGGTTGGTCTAATCCTGGCTTCCACAATACTTCCCTGCACTCCACAAACCCCTTGACTCTCAATAACTCCGTATCTGCATCACTCTGCAGTAGAGACTCACAATCTTTCAAGTAAAGAAGTCTCTCCCGATTCCATTTTGTAATGTGTCACCCCCTATCTGGAAACTGTTCACTACTCTAAGTAATGAACAGCATCCTCTCACACCTTCTCTATCCCCTTCATAATCTTCTATTTTGCAAAGTGGGCCCTTCTCACCCTTCTAAACTACAATGAGTGAAGTTCTATTCTGCTTAAATGTCTCTTGAACATCAACCCAGACTAGGAATCAGCCTGGTAAACCTTCTCTGCAGTGCACACCAGTCAATTTGTGCACAAACAGCAACACAACAATGTGAGATCATCCGGTCATGTTGATGTTGAGTAAGGTGGCCTCTTCTTTTCAAGAAGAACTTAGAAGCCAAGAGTTGGGTTTTACATGTCTGATGTGTCAGACACTCAGGATAGACCAGCAGGTTATTGCCTTTGCTCTGTGAACATCCCTCAAGGTTGATAGACAGGATTAAATCGACTGGATCATAGGGCCCTCAGCTAATAGAGGTTGGGAAGACAGGGTTAGAGATGCTTTACTTGTGTTTATGGTGACTGATGGATTTGGCTGTGTTGCTGCCAAGCACCCCTGGCTCCATAACCAAGAATGGATCCTGAGGGTGAGTGGGAAGAAGCCTTCAGGGCTGCTCAGAATCACCTCTTCTGTCTGTGCAGATCTATATCGCAGAAGGAGTACTTCTGTCATAAAGTCCAAATGGCTTTTGAAAACCCAGTGGCTCCTCCTTCTCTACCTTATTTATTATTAGATTGACGATAGGAAACATGAGTTTCCCTTCATGATACAATGTTGGCTCTGCTTGGTCATGCTCAGGTTATTGAAGTACCTCCTGAATGAGCCCTTAATGCTGTGTCCCATCTTTTGGTGATACCATCAATCTTACATTGTCTGTGTGCCCGTTCCTGGCCATTGGGTTTGAGGGTAAGTGGCAGCAACCGTGTCAGTCCCAACACTGTGCTTACATGGCATGTACACAAGTACATTTCCACCAAAAATCTCTGGCCAATGACCCGACTAGCACCCCACTTCCAGCACCAGCATCGGCAGTGATCAGCACCATGAACAGAGACCTTTCCTGGGAACTTGCTAATTCTCATCCCACTCACTCTTCAGGGATCAATTGTAGAACAATATACTAATATAAAAGACAGAGTTGATTTGATGTTACAAAACAACAAATATCATGATATACACTCAGTGGTCACTTTATTAGACACATCTGTAACCTGCTCATTAATGCAAATACCTAATTAGCCAATCATGTGGCAGCAATTCAATACATAAAAGCATGCAGACATGGTCAAGAGTTTCAGTTGTTCATCAGAATGGGGAGTAAACGTGATCTGAGTGACTTTGAATGTGGAATAAATGTTGGTGCCCTGATGCGATAGCTTGTGTATCTCGGAAACTGCTGATACCCTGGGATTTTCACGCAGAACAGTATTTAGAGAAGGGTATCTCAACCGATGTTCCATGAGCAGTCGCTAGCTGCTGCGCTAGAGATCATGATTAAAAAAATAAACATCGTTTTTTGAACTTCACGCAATGCTCACAGTGGTGAGCAGTGACCAAGCAGCCCCGCTAACAATCTCGTTCGAGGTACCTTCGCCAAGTGTGGCATTGCGGAGTCGGACCGTGTTTGAGTCCATTCTCAGTTTTTAACGCCATAGGGGAGGCAGTTGATGAAAGGTGAGTGTTGTGTTGCACGGCGGGGAGAACGGTCAGCTGATGGTGAGCGCTGTATTGCACGGGTGGGAGGATGGTAGGCTTATAATTGGTGAGTGCTGTATTGCATGAGTGGGAAGATGGTAGGCTTATAATTGATGAGCGCTGTATTGCACGGGTGGGAGGATGGTAGGCTTATAATTGGTCAGGACTGTATTGCACAGAGGGGAGGATGGTAAGGTGATAAGGAACGTGAAGCATGTGGTCCAAATATCGAACGAACTCGCCCAACTTGGGCGGTGATGTCAGCCAGTCCGTCCCAAATTACCTCCCCCAACTTCCCCTTACGCACTGCCGACTGACTTATGGGAGCGAACGAAGTCTTCAGGTGTAGTCTAATATTGGAGGGAAATTGTGCTGACTTTTGGAGAGAAGGTGTGAGATGGAACAGAACTCTAGGCCTAGGCCTATGGATATTCCTGATAAGGTTAAGGATGAAGAATTACAATCTTCTGACCACTTCACTGCACTAGTGCAACAACGGACACAAAAAGTCTGTCTTTTTTAACAAAACAATTCCGGTCTATTTAAACAACAAATACACAAAGAACAATCATAAAGTATTTACAAAACAGTGAATACATTCAAATTAAAATATGATTATCACTGTCTATAAAACAGTCAATTCGCTGGGGGGCCACCGCTCTCGGAAATCCCCCACTGTACCATTGTGATCGCATGCTCCTTCTCGAACGTCAGCCGGGCACGAACGTATCCTCGGAAGACGGGCAGGCAGTCGGCTCTGGCAGAGTTTTTGGGCTTCTACCGCCTAGACCCGTGATGGCCATCTTGGCCAGGCTCAGGAGTAAGCCCACCAATATATCCCCCTCGCGACCTGCCCCCTCCCATACTGGGTGCCCTTATACACGGAACACGGGGCTGAATTGCAACCAGAACCTGAGCAGAAGACCCCTCAGATAATCAAACAGGGGCTACAACCTCTCAAACTCCATAAAAGCCTGGTACACTGACTCCTCTCGGCCACAGAATAGACAGGTGGACGGGGTGTCAGTGAACCTGCTTAAAGATCTGTTGTACAGTACTGCAACACCTACCACTCCCCAGTCCTCAATGTACAGGGGAAGGACCCCCGTGTAAAGAGGTTTCCACTGAGGACCTCTTTTGCTGCCAGATCGTAAAACAGTTTGCCAAGGTGAGTCCGGTTTGCAGACAAAGACGAGGAAGTGGAAGATGTGCAGGAGCAGCACATACAAGAAATGTTTTGGAGAGTGGCGGAAGAACACGGTGGACATCCCCGCAAGATGGTTCTCATTGTGTGGGACCCCCTCCAGTGTAGTATCCCGAGGCCTGGGTCCTACGAGGGCTTCCAGCCCATCGGGTAGTGATGCAGCCAAAACCCCTTTAACACTCACTGTGATAGGATCGGGACCAGTCCCCCTAGCAGCCAGGGCACTCTCCTCCACCAGTGCAGGAACACCCTGTCTAGATGAGACGAGACGCCATTCTCAACAGCTCTCGGTAAAAGTGAGGCAGGTCCCTCAAAGTGACAGGGCTGATGCTGCCCACTGGAAGCCACGTGTCCTCCTGCAGGCAGTGTCCCCGGCAGAGAAAGTGTGCTGTCTGGAGGATGGTCGCTATACAGGGATCTCTGCAGGGTCCTGATGTGGAGAGCTGCCAGCTGGGGAGTGCCCACGCACCAGTGACCGACCGCCCTTGGTGCTGGGGAGCGCAGCAGAGACACAATGCCCAGACGTCATCCACCAGCCTCTACTGGGTCCTGGAGGCAAAAGTAATGGGGGGTCTAAAGTGTTCAATGGGTTTTACATGGACTGGTGATCCACGTTGTCCTATTCCATTGTGCCTAGTTTGTAGCAAACAACTTACAAATATAGCAATGGTTCCAGCAAAATTGAAAATATACTTAACTACAAATCACGGTCACATGACATGTAAAGTGCTGATTATTTTGAACGACTATTGGAATCTCAAAATAAACAGATTAAAGCTTTTGAAAATAAATTCACAGTCAGTAAAAGGATTCAAGAAGCAAATTATTTTGTAGCATTTAGACCAGTGCACTTAAGAATATTCAAAAAAACTTTGTGAAGACCTAGACAAAGAGCACAACACACAAATCCCCGTTTCATACAGAAATCCAGTAGCTTATCGGAGGAAGAGTTCTCAACAGGGTGCTTGAGCTGAAGGGTGAATTGCAGGAGTACTTTCAAGAAAATAGTAGGCTAGATTTTTCTAAGTGCTTTGAAGATGAAGAATGGTTGCAGAAACTAGCCTACGTAACATACATTTTTCATCATATGAACAAGTTGAATAAGGCTCTGGAGAAAATATTTTAACTTCAAGGGACAAGAATTTTGGATTTAAAAGGTAACCAACTTTGGAAAAATCATGCTGCAAAAGGAAATCTTGAAATATTTCTACTGTTGCTTGGGCTTGAGAGTGAGGAAGGATCAGAAGTCTCAAGTCTTATTGAAAATGACCTGGAAGAACTGCAGAACAAAATTGAAGACTATTTTTCCTTCCTTTCAACATGTGAATGAGTGGGGTAGGATCCCTTCTCTGAATCTTCTGCTCAGCCTTAGAACTTGACTTTGAGAGAAGAGGAAGAACTTTGTGAGATGCAGTCTGATTTTGCACTCACGATGAGATTCACTGACCTGCCCTTGGACAACTTTTGGATTTCTGTGAAAAAAAGAGTATCCTGCCATTCATAGGAAAGCAATGAACATTTTGCTGCAGTTTCAACTTCTTATATGTGTGAGCAAACTTTTTCTTGTTTAACAAGCATCAAGAGCAAGGATAGAAATCGTCTCATTTCATTTGAAGGTGAAATCCGTGTGTACTGATCTCAAGTTTGACCCAGCATTGAGAAATTTATTATGTTCGCCTTATGAGTTTGTAAAATTTGTGAAGGAAATAAAGAGTAATTTTAAGAATGGTAAGCTAAGCTTAACTATCTGTTTACTTCAAAAAAGGCTGGCTAAAAGTTCATTCTCTGCTCAAAAAAACATTGACAATTATTTTTGGATGATTATATCTCCAACTTACTGATCATGATAATGTAATGTGAGCTCCAGATGTAATAATTTATATGCAAGCATTCCTAGAGACCTGAAAATTATTTCAAGGGTTCCTCGAGTACAAAAACATTGAGAAAGGCTGACCTAGAGTTTACAGAGAATGGAAAAAACCACAGATAAGTGTAGTTCTGAGGGCAAAAACATCTTGTTAATGAGAGGTCAGAGGAGAATGGCCTGACTGGTTGAAGCTGAAAGAAAGGTAACAGTAACTCAAATTACCACACATTACAACAGTGGTGTTCAGAAAAGATTCTTTTAACACACAACACATCAAACCTTGAAGCAGATGGGCTACAGCAGCAGAAGGTGTTGGTGTATCTAACAGATATGCCTAATAAAGTGACCATCAGTATGTCAGTGATAATGAAGTTTTTCAGTGAAAACAAACATGATTCTGATTCTGAAAGGTGAGGTATGTGCAAGGAGATCATGGTGTCCCCTCCCTCTAATTATCTAAACAGGATGAAAGTGCATATATTTACTTTGTAACATCAAGGATGACTGAGACATTTAGGATGTAGCCACATGGGTCATGTGCTGTTGGCTCTCAGTAGGAGTGTCTCTGTGTTTTGCCAGGTCATGATCAACAGCAGCTTCCATGCCAGGACTCTGCCCCATGTCAGGGTCCCGAGAGGCTGGGCTGGTGATGGACACATAGTGGAACATAGAACAGAGAACACGGCACAGTACAGACCCTACAGCCCATGATGTTGTGCTAAACTTTTAACCTACTCCAAGATTAAGCTAACCCTTCCCCGCCACAGAGGGCTTCACTCTACTTTTATCCATGTGCCTATCTAAGAGTCTTTCAAATGTCCCTAATGTACCTGCCTCTCCCACCACCCCTGGTAGTGTGCTCCACACTCCCACCACTCTCTGTGTGAACAACTTACCTCTGAGAATCACCACCCTCCCACCCAATACTTCTCCTCCAATCACCTTAAAACTATGCCATCTCATATTAGCCATTGTTGCTCTGGAAGAAAGATGCTGGCTGTCCATTTCATGCCTCATATCATCTTATGTACATCCATCAAGTCACTTACTTGGTTTCCTTCAGCTTGGACACCTCCTTGTTTCGCGAGTTCAAATGGCGTCTCAGTAAGTAGAGAGTCGCAAATAAAAGGACTGTATTGACCTGGAGAGAGAGAAAGAGAGAGTGCGAGAGAAGGGAGAGATTGCAAGAAAGAAAGTGTGTGTGTGTGTGTGAGTGTGTGTGTGAGTGAGTGAGTGTGCGTGTGTGAATGAGTGTGTGTGTGTGAGAGAGAGAGAGAGTGAGAGAGAGAGAGAGAGAAGGAATGATAGAGGGAAGAGTAAAAGAGGGTGAGAGAGAGGAAGAGTGAGTTTCATGTAGAAAGGCAGAATGGATCCTCCAAATTCCACAGTGAATTCACCCCTCCCATTTTCCATTCTCTCTCACTGCCACTCACACTTACTCCCCAATGTTTGTTGGTTTTGCCCATGACAATCTCTCTTGATTTATCTAAAATTCTGCTTGTCCCCCTTGTCTCCCCCTCAAACTCTCCACTCATACATTTTGGAAAACCAACATTCTTCCAGTTGTGACTCAGGGGATGCAATTTTCCACAGGAACTGGATGCATTGGGATTAACTGGGAAACCAAGGAGAGGAATTAACTGGGAATTGTTCACCATTCACCACTATGCTGAGTCAGTGGGATTTGTCAGCTGGGAATTCCAGCTCAGAAGATTGGGAAGCAGGCCCCCAGTTTCTCTGCTTCTTTCCTCCATCCTGCCCTGAATCAAAGACCCGGTGCCCCTCAACCTGCCTATTCCTCCTTGCTGCTCCTTTTAATTATGCAGACGGATACAACCAAACCCAAACCTAGGCCCACCCTACTCAGTGACAAATTATAGGACGATGAAGATGGTGGAAAGAGATACCATACTGAAACAACAGGAACTTGCTTTTTGATCAAAATGTTTCATAAACTCCAAAGTGTGAAGCATTTTACAAACTGTCCCAACACTTGGTGTGAAGTGGTACCTAATCTGCAAATGTGCCAATGTCTCAAAGGGATGAAAGCCACCATAAGGATTCCATTATCACTGGGCCCAGTGCACACACGACTCAGAGAGGGTCTGGGGAGGCGGGGTGGGGAATGATGGAGGAAGCTACTCAGGATGTGCAGGCTGGTTGCATCCTTTGCATTGGTCAGTGGCTGGTGGCTGGGGTTCAGGATAACACAGGGTTGGGGTTGATGTGGGCAGTGGCTCAGGGTTCGGAGTGAAAGCAACAGATCAGAGGTCAAAGGCCAGCCCCTAGGTCAGAGGTGCAATTGACACACACACCTGAGGGGCAGGTTCACTGATATTTCTTCAGTTATCAAATGTGCTGACCACACTGAGTGTCAGACACATTAACATTGAGAGGACACCGATGCTTCTCACAGTCCATGAGTGATTCGTGAGGGGTTGTGACACTGGACACAGCCCCTCAGCAGAGGCACCACCCCTGACTGTGATCCTTCCCCACTGAGCTTTTGGATAACCCCGGTCTGGAACGGTTGCAGTGCAGAGAGTAACAGGAAGCTTACCAGAATCACGAAACAGACCAGGCCTTGGAAACTCCAGTTAAACCCCGACTCGTGCTTCAGCCAACAGCTGTGAGGATGGAAGAGTTTCGTCACTGGGTGGCAGTCAGCTTGTGAAATACATTGAGAACGTCAGCGGATCGACAGTGCAGGAAAGCAGCAACCAATTTCTGAATGACAAGATCCCAAACAATAACAGTGCACTGATGACCAATCAATGCCAGTGGTTAAGGGATGTTGGCCTGAATGTGGGGAAAAATGGCCTGTGCTCTTCTTTGATATAGTTTTCTGGGATAAGTTCTGTAAGTCTGAAACTACAGACAGGACTTGGCTCTGATTTCTCCTCTAATGACAGCACCAGTGACAAAGTGACTCCCACTCAGCTCTGCATTGGAACTCAACCTCCATCCAGAGTTGGGCATCTGCTGTAAAACTGGGAGGGCAGAGTCACTTGAGAAGGACGGGGAGGGGTATCACCCCGTCTCCCTCCCTGCTCCACATGCAGAGACTGGGGTTGATAGTGACCAAGTCTCACAGCATCAGGCAATTGGTGTTTCAACAGAAGCCTTGTTTGCCTCACTCATTGTGGTCAATCCCAGAAGAAGATGAGGAAATTAGCCGACTAGCTCTGCAATGTTCTGTGATGCTGGGATCTCAGTCAGACTCACTTCTGCAGGTCCCTGGATAGAGATCAGTAGGATATCAGGTCACTGCGAACTCTCCCCTTTGATCACAGGTCAACAGGCTGCCGAAGTGGGTGTTGGACTAGGGTGTAAAGAGCTGTGGACCACGACTAGGGAAATGGGTTCCAGTCATGGTTGATTGGTAGACTTCTGTTGCCCCTATGCCTTCTGAGGATTCTCCTCTGGCCCTTGGCCAATCTCACACTTCTCAGTGGTACAGCAGCTGAGATCAGTTGGGACAGGATCTGTCAACGGGTGAATTCAAACCCTTTCCAGTACCCGGGAGCAACTCAGACAGTACCCACAATAACCCTCACAAGTCTTTTCCTTTTCACAAGTTTCACCACAGCTTCCTACACCTCTCCATGCAGTCTCCACCTGGAGAATATTTAATACAATATTATCAAGGTTTCAGATGCAGGATATCGGGTGAATTTTATGCTTTGCTCTCAGAGCTGGTACAGGACTCAGATCACGTCCTGCGTTAGGGCAGTGGTGCAGCCAATTGCGCCGCTGCCTCCAGGGACCCGGGTCAATCCTGACCTTGGTTGTTGTCCAAGTGGAGTTTGCATGTTGTCTCCATCACCGTGCCAGGATTTCCCTTAGAGCTCCGGTTTGATCCCACATCCCAACGGTGTGTTATTGACAGTAAATTACCCCTTGTTGTGGGTGGGTGGAGAAAGCATCAAAGGGGAGTTGATGGCCATGTGTGGGAGGATAAGGTTCAGGGGTAGAGGGAGATAAGGAGAGGCCAATGGGACTGATGGGCTAAGTCTGCAGGAAGCTAGCATGGACCTGATGGACCAAATGGCCTCTTTCTGCGTCACAGTCAGTTGTATCACTCTATCACATTTCCTTATCATTTAGTACTCACGCGGTTTCTGTTCCATAGCCTCCGGGGTATATTGCCGCTGAGATAATGACTATCATAGCAGGAACACCATAAGCAGAAACATACAGGTATCTTTGTTTGATGATATGTGTGCGAGTGGAATTGGTGACTGTCAGGTTTCTGGACATGATGAAAAGCTGCAGACTGTCCAGGAACATCCAGATGAAGACAGCGAGGAAGAGGTAATGCAGACACCCGGCAATCAGGGCGCACACAACCTAAAGAAAGAGGCAACACAGTGGATAGTGGGCAACTCGGGGCAAAAGCAGAGGGGAATCAGAGACAGGGATGCAGGCAGGAACATGCAGAGACGGGTCAGAGACACACAGACGGTTACACACGTGGAAAGAAACAGAGAGAGATAACCACAATTAAAGACATTCACATGGACACAGAGAAAAACACAGAGTCAGAAACAGACTGACATTGGAACTGGAACACAGAGAGAAACACAACTTTTTCCAGCTCCCCTCTTACCTTTTCTTTTCTCCTGCCCACCACTTCCCCCTGGTTCCCATCCTTCCCTTTCTCCCCTGCTCCATGTTCCCGTCTGATAGATTCCTCTTTCTTCAGCCCTTTAACTTCTTCACCTCTCACATCCCGGCTGCTGTATTCAACCCCCCACCCACCCACACTCCTTCCCCCTCACCTCATCTCACCTATCAGCTGTCAGCTTGTATTCCTTCCCCTCTCTTCGCCCTCTGATTCTGACTTCTGCCACCTTCCTGTCCAATCCTGATGAAGGGTCTCAGCCTGAAATCTCAACTGTTTATTCCCCTTCATAGATGCTGGCTGACCCACTGAGTTTCTCCAGCGTTTTGTGTGTGTAACTCGGAGACACTAACACAGAGACTCTTGACATAAATCAGTACACAACCACCTGTACACAGTGGAAGAGATAATCTGCAAACAGAAAGAACACGGTGGTGATAAACACCAAAGATTGATTAATGAGTAGTAATTTAGTGATAAAATTAGAATAATGCACAAAGGAGATGGAGGAACTCCAAGGGTCAGTAGGTATCTATGAAGGGACACGGACATTAGACGTTTCTCATTGCCTGATCTCCTCTGTTCCTCCAGCTCCTTTGTGATTTGCTCCAGATTTCCAGTGTTTCCAAACTCTTGTGAGTCCATAAACTGAGAACAACTTTGGTACCTTTTACAAAATACCTCGTTGCAGCTCCAGATCTGCAAAGTGTGCTGATGCCACTCATTCTCCAGTGACCGGGAAACTCAGTGACAGGGCTAATCCACTGCACCCTAGGGTGAATGTGAATGAGGAGGTTTGGAGTGTCCCGTGAGGTCACTGGGCAGGAGGGCAGAGGGAGGGAAAGGGCAACGTTTTGTGGTGACAAGACCATGGGGTAGGGGTGAGTCTCCAATGCTCGGAGGCTTTGCCTACCATTGCAATGAGGATCTGATTAAAGGGATGGCACGCTGGTCATAATGAGCCAATGGAAGGAGTGGACACCAGAGGAGAGTGGTGGGAGAGCAGGGGCTGAGATACCACTACAGCCACGCTTAGTCTGGTTTTGCTGCAGAAATTGACCAACTGCACATTCATAAGCCATCTGAGAATTAGAGGCGGGAATTTGGTTTTCTTACCGGCTGTTTAATCCGCATTCCGATCAGAAAGATGAACTGTGCCAGGAAGAGGGTGATACTCAGGTGCTTGTGGAGATTGGTGTGAGCATTCTGGATGGATTTGAAGTTGACAAATACGGCGATGGAGGCTGCGAGGCAGAGCAGGGAGATGATGAGGCCGATGTAGGTGATCACCTCCAAGTGCCTGTCGTCAGTCTGCAAGCACAAAGTGGGGAACCACGTTCAGGAATAGGCTGTGATAGAGTCTCCAGGGACAGAGTTACTGTGATAAGAGTCTCTAGGGACAGAGTTACTGTGATAGAATCTCCAGGGTCAGCATTAGACA
Organism: Mobula hypostoma; assembly: GCF_963921235.1. Lineage (NCBI taxonomy): Eukaryota > Metazoa > Chordata > Chondrichthyes > Myliobatiformes > Myliobatidae > Mobula > Mobula hypostoma. The sequence goes on from NC_086125.1 coordinate 22,603,395, forward strand.
GAGTTACTGTGATAGAGTCTCCAGGGACAGAGTTACTGTGATAGAATCTCCAGGGTCAGCATTAGACAGAGTTACTGTGATAGAGTCACCAGGGACAGCATTAGACAGAGTTACTGCAAGTTTACACTCATGGGATGTCCAGCCCTTACAGTCCTGTGTTGGTAATTCTGTTCTACACATGGGTCCTCCCTCTCCTCTTTATCCAACCCATCAATACACCCCTCCACCACTTATCAGTAGTTCCTTCACTATAGATTACTAGATCCTGACAGTTTGGGATCTCTGATTCTGACCCCTTACTCTCTAAACTTAAAACAGGATTGGATTTATTCGTCACATGTAGATCGAAACATCAAAACATGTTGTGAAATGCATCATTTTATGTTGATAACCAACCCAGACCGAGGATCATGCTGGGAGCAGCCGATAAATGCTACCACACTTCCAGCACTAATATAGCATGTCCACAACTCACTAAACCGAACCCAGACTGTACGTCATCGCAATGTGGGAGGTAATCGGGGCACCTGGAGGAAACTCACGTGGTCACGGGGAGAAAGTACAAACTCCTTACAGGCAGTGGTGGGAATCAAACCACAACTGGTGATCACTGGTGGTACAAAGCGATTGTGCTCACCACTATGCTACCATGCTGTCCACATCTAATACCGTACTGTATCCTTGGCACAACCAATAAAAGTAGGATTGATACAGTGCCACCCATAACTAATACTGTACCATAACCTTGGCACAACTAATAAAGGTCGGAGCAATAATTGATCTGTTGGAGGAACTCAGCGGGTTGAGCAGTGTCTGTGCCCCCCCCCCCCCGTGTATCTGTAATAAGGGTAGGAATTACAGTATGGATGGTGAGGACCTGGTGTGTGGAGGAACAGTGTGTACAGGTCAATGTATTCCTTAAGGTGGAAATAAAGGTTGCTAAGGCAGTAAAGAAGACATCGGTTATTTCCCTGCATTAGTCAGGGAATAAAATATAAGTACAGTAGAGGCAGGAAATGCAAAACATTAAGCAACGTTGTTTAGACCACAGCTGGAGTACTGCTGAATGAGCTGCTGACTTGTTCTCTGAAACTGTGGCTACATAATTTCCTGAGAAATGGTGACAGAGGGACTCCTTCTCTTACAAGCCTCCTGCCAACATTTGGCGGTTTCCTGTCTCCCTCTGCACTATGGGAAGTTGTCATGAAAAATATCAGTGGAGAGAGTGAAGAGGTGATTCACAAAGCCCTAGCTCACCCAACCCTTCCTCATAAGACATGCTTTCCAATCGTAAATCCCCTCTGAAGCCTCTCTAAATCTTCCACATCATTCTTATAGTGAGGCAAACAGAACTGAACACAGTGCTCTGACAGCGATCTAACCCATAGTTATATTGAGTTGGAATATTCCTTTGTGGTTCTTGAACTCAACCTCCCCCAAGCCCATCCGACTAAGGAAGGCCAACACACCATATGCCTTCTGAACCACCCTTTTGATTCGCATGGTATCATTGTTTTGTTTTTCTTGGAGCAGAGTATGCTAACGGAGCACAGAATGAATAGGTACTGGGAAAATTTACACCATAGCAGAAGTGTCAAAATGCAGACAGTAGAGGTTGAGTGCAAGGGGTATGGATTTTGAAGGGATTTGTGGAAGGATTGTTTCACCCAATGGGACACACTGCCTTGAGGGGGTGGCACAGGCAGGTGCATCACCACATTTCAGTGACATCCAGAGGAGGATTTGTATCACCAATATATAGAAAGCTACAGAACAAATTTTAATGTAGATGACCTTTAATGGTCAGCATGGAGAATGTGGGCTGAAGGGTCTGTTTCTGTGTTTGTGTCTCTTTCAATCTGACTCTCTTCATTCCCCCCTTTTTATCTGACTACGTATTTTTCTATTGAATGATCTCTTACCTCAATCTTAACTGGAGCCATTAAAATAGCAAAGCTTGTCAGGTGGTTACACTGGCAGGTTACATGGGTCTGATTGGAATCGATCCGTTCACAACCATCAGATTTCCAGACACTGTTCTTTTCGGTATTACTCCAATAGACACATTCTGGCTCTTCACCGACGTCCTTTTCCTGTTTCCAGGTAAGGATAAATTATTTTAACCATTATTGAAAACATTCTAATAACAAGTTAAGTATTTACAAATCCCAAAGTAGTACAAAGGCAGAAATTGTTAGGTACGCCCTAATCCCATAGATACAGCAAACAGAATTATCTCCTGTAGGTGGGAAACAAGTCACAGAATTGCACTTAACACAAAAGATGGAATATCATTCTAACCAATCCCATGACACTGTTCCATCAAACAGCCCCAGGACAGGAGACACTGGTTAGAAACAGAGCGAAGCTCCATCTACATTGTCCCATGACATCAACTTGCAGAGGGGGAGACAATGTAAATTGAAAATGGAACTCCCAGAATATCTCATCAAACTTTTCAAGTGCAGGTAATAATTTTAGAAAAGGTTACCTTTATTTGCCACATTAACATCAAACCTTTGAAACGTACAGTGAAATGTATCATATGCATCAAAGACCAACACAGTCTTTGATGAAACCCTTGTGGTCACGAAGAGAAAGTACAAACTTCTCACAGACACTGGCAGGTCTTATTGCTGGCACTGTAAAGCGTTATGTCAACCACTCTGCTACTGTGCAAACTCGATGGCTGAATGGGTAATTACAGTAATGCAGTAATGGGTATTTTCCTTTCAGTGAAATAGTGGTTGTACTTTGTAACCAGTTACTCAATGACCTGAGAAATGACAGCAAGGGACTCCTCCTCCTCTGTGTCTCACCACTAGTCTCTAAACAATCCCCCGTCTCTCTCAGATGAGGGATCTTCACTTCCTCTATCAGGCCCCACTGAGTAATGGTGACTGGAAAGGCCACCATAAACTGGCCTGAAATGGCCCAAACCCAGTTTCCATGGAAATGTTATACCTAAGCCCAGGATCAGCACCTATTCAACCTCCCATTTTGCATTTTAGCAGAGAGTTCCTTTTCAATTGGGGAACATCACAGGTTGTATCTACAAACCTGGTTGAGTTGCAGAGTCAAATTGAACTTTTCCTTCAGATTAGAGCTGACGGCTTTGTTGCTGATGGTGGCGGCTATCACCTTGGAGTTTAATGAGACATAGTTCTGAGATGGACGGCCGTCTTCAATCACTTGGTTCAGCAGGGATTCCAAGTCTTTGAATACAATAAAGGAAACGGCCTGAAACTCTGTGGAGATAATAGATCAGCCTTTGGTGAATGTGAAGAAACATCACTGAAACACTCCAGCAACTGGATATAAAGGCAGGTCAACACAAAACACACCCATTGCAGTAGCGCTTTGTAAGTCTTTGAGTATCAAAATCAACTCTCAATGGGGATGGACAAGGAGATCATCATGTGGGCGCTTTATCGTGGATGGTGTTAAGTTAATTTGTGTTGGTTAAGCTATACTCTTCCAGGTTAGTGAAAATTTATCGCATTCCTGACCTGTGTCTTGTGGATGGTTCAAAATCTGGAGATCCACAGAAAATGGTGCGTTTCTGGGAAAGGAGATTAGACCATACAACAAAGCTGCAGAATTAAGCCAATCAATTTGTTGTTTTGGGCCATTAGTACATTGCGACACATAATCATAATAATAATAATAATAATAATAATAATAATGGCCGGCTGGTGGCACAGAGAGATCAGCGCCAGACTCCGGAGCGAAGGTTCCCGAGTTCGAATCCAGGCAAGGAAACCCACCTGCATGCTTTCCATCCGTGCCGGGTTGAGTGTCGAGCTAGCCACTCGGCCTCATAAAAAATATACAAGGGTCGAGTCAGGAACGTTCATAACGTGAGCCGGTTAATCCTGACACCATGTGCCAGACAAGATTGGCTGAATGTCTGGCACGACACGCTTTAAAAATAATAATAATAATGAACATTTAAATTACAGTAAGTCATATATATAAAGAAAATTAAATTAAAGAAGTAGTGCATAAAGGAAGCAGAAAGAAACAGAGTGAGGCAGTGTTCATGGTTTCATCGTCCATTCAGTAATCTGATGGCAGAGAGGAAGAAGCTGTTTCTGACAGGCTGAGAGTGTGTCTTCAGGCATCTGTTTCTCTTTCATTAATGGCAGCAATGAGAAGAGAGCATGTCATGGGAGATGGGGGTCGTTAAAGACAGTTGCTGCCTTTTGGAGGAATCGCCTTTTGAAGGTATCCGCGATGATTGGGAGGTTACTGCCCATGATGGAGCTGGCTGAGTTTATAACTTTCTGCAGCTTTTTCTGATTCAGTACAGTGGTTGCTCTGTACTCAATGGTGATGCAACCAGTTAGAATGCTTTCCACAGTACATCTGTAAAAATTTGCGTGGGTCTTTGGTGACATACCAATTCTCCTCAAACTCTGAATGACACATAGCTGCTGTCATGCATTCTTTGTAATTGCATTTATATGTAGGGCTCAGGACAGACCTTCAAAGATATTGACACCCAGGTACTTGAAACTGTTTACACTTTCAACTACTGACTCCCCGATGAGGATGTGTGTTTCCTCGACTTCCCCTTCCTGAAATCCACAATCAGTTCCTTGGCTTTACTGATGTTGAGTGTAGGGTTGTTGTTGTGACACCTCTCAACCAGCTGATCTATCTCATCTTCATCTGAAATTCTGACAACAATAGTTGTGTTGTCAGCAAATTTAGAGACGGAATTTGAGCTGTGCCTAGCCACACAGTCATGGGGAGGCCTTTGAATATCTAATATGTTTCAGTGAGATCCACTCTCACTCTTCTAAATTCCAGTGAGTACAGGTCCAGGGCTATCAACCCTACTCATATGTTAACCATTTCATTCCCACATTCATTTTACTGAGCGTCATGTTGACCTACTCCATGATCAGATGAGCGGATATCTTGAACTTAGCAAATATCTGTCGGTCTGCAAACTACATACTGAGGTCTCTCAGATTAATACAGAGTTTGATTGGATCTTAATGTTGATTACACATGGATTAAAAACAGTGGCCAAACACTGCTCATTCTAAACTATATTTGGTTTCTACTCAAGGCAGAATTGTCTTCACTGAGGATTACACAATAAGACCAAACACAGCAGCATAATTTGATGTAGGGGAACACAGACTGATCCCACAGAGTAATAGTTCAGTCAACAACTTGGGCAAGGTAGAACATCCCCTGTGAATGAGTCTGTAAATCATTGGCCAAACTCATTCTTATACCATGTACACAAGCATGGGAAAGAGACAGAAAATTTACCAGTGTTATTTTCTCCAGCAATGGTTCTCCAGTAAATCTCGAAGGAATTATTCCGAGTTTCCAATTTCACCGTTTGGTCTGCACTCGAATTGTTCCTTTCAGGCACCTTGACCTGAAGAACTATGAGGAAAGTTAAAGTAAGGTGAAGCATTCATTGGCAAAAAAGATGTTCTCAGTTTATTTCCTCCCTCTCTACCTCTACTTATATGAACAATACTTCCCTACAAAGCCTTGTTCAGGCTTTCTGAGAATCCCATCTGATGGATACAATTTGCAACTGGGCTTTCTTGGGCTGAGTTAGCTTACTGTAGTAAGAAAACAATTAGTCTCAGTTCCCACAGAACTGAGAGAAAATACTCATGCATGGTCTTCACTGTCTGGTGGCAGTAATCAAAAGCAGGTAAAATGATAAATTCTGGCTCAAATATATTACCTCACCAGGTCTAATATCTTACCAGCACTTCTCATCCTTGGCACAGACAGTGATCTTAACTCCTTACCAGCGATAGTGAGGATTCCTGCTCCCATATCACGAGCATAGAACCTACACTGAAGTTTCATGACTTCAGTCTTTTTCTTAACTTTAAAACATCCTTCTAGATGTTATTTTTGAAGTATGGTGGAACTTCTATAAAGGATGATTGAACTACTTTATATTTGGTTACCATGCTTAGCGGGATTGCAGAGAAGATAGAGCAGGAAGATGCAGTCAATGAGGAACATCAGATCCATTGACAGACCAGAGAATGTGGCATTGTTCTTCGTTAGCAGTGAAGGTTGAGAGATAATTTGATAAAAATCTTCAAGATTGTCAATGGTTTGGGCAGTGTTAATGAAGAGAATGGTCTTCCATTGAAGAGGGATGGAGAACCAACAACCAGAGATTTAAAGGTGACTACTGTTGAACCAGGGGTACCAGGAGAGAAACCCTTTCCACACAGTAAGTGGTCTCAGAACTCACTGCACGGATGGGAAGTGGAACTGTTTCATCATGAGCTTTCAAATGGGGAAACACATGGAGTGTTGGAGAGAAAATAATTATAGGGCTATCGAGAAACAGGAGACGATCAGACTTTAATGTCCCTGGGTTCAGTGGGTAGAAGGCCTTCTGCACAACGTTTCTATGATAATACACTGTTGGTGAATACTTTGGAGTAGTTTGTTTGCGGACAGTGAGGTCACAAAGAAATTAAATAGCTCATTATACAATGTGAATGAGAGTTTGTGGATAACCTTGTCCGGGATATTTGGTATAATTCTCCTGGCCTTCTATGATATAGTGTCCTGTATTCCCACCAACAGAACAAATGACAGAATGTCCCATACAAAATGAGGCACCTCTGAGAGTGTGGCATCCCCTCAGTTCTGCACTGGATGGGAGCCTTGACATCGTACTCAACAGACAGCAGTGAGGGAGGGTAACATGTGCATCATATGAGAGTGGACACTCACAATCAGTGATGTGGCATGTTTCAGCACAGCCTTCCACAGCAACCTCATAAAATCAGAAATAAAAGCAGAAAATGTTGGTAAATTCACCAGGTCAGGCAGAAACATTAGAATGAAAAATAGTTAACCGCTTTAGCATGAAACATTAACTATTTATCTTTCCAGAAATGCAGCCTGAACTACTGACTACTTCCAGCATTTTTCTTTCTTCCAAATTTCCTGTAGCTTGGTTGATTTTTAAGCTTTAGAAATAATAAACAAAGATTTCTATCAAGAGCCAACATGTTAATCATTTTTCAAAACCAGCTGATTATTGAGAAAGTAATCTCCACAGTTTCTTCCCTTAACTTGAAACCAGTTTCACAGACTCGATAACTAGCAATGAGGACCTTTGCTCCAGTGGTCAATGTTTTCGGTGTACAATACTTTACCAAAAGAGCTTGTTTCTATGGTCTTTGGGATTGAAGTGTTTTGTTGCAGAGCAATCACCATTGCCATGTTCTCCAAGAGGTCCATTGTGGCCTTTGCCACCTTCAGCCTTTGAGTGGTCTTTATGCTATCCAGCCGCGAACTATTAAGAACATCGTTTACAAATGTCGTCAAATCCTAGAGATGAAAAGGAACACTTAATAAACTGAGAAGCAAAATACTACAGATGCTGGATATCTAAAAAAATGGAAAATAATGGTTTTCCAATGAAGGATCATTGAGCAAGAACATTAATTCTGTTTCCCTCTCCACAGATGCTGGCTGACCTGCAGAGTCCAGCAATTTACATTTGCTGTTTCCCCAGTTCTGCGGAAGGGTGACTGATGCAAAATGTTGACTGGTCTCTCTTTCCATCGATACTGCCAGACTGGCTGAGATTTCCAGCATGTTCTACTTTAGTAGCGACAAGCGGTGGAAAGAGTGAGAAACTTCACGTTCCTGGGTGTCGGCATCTTAGAGATTCTATTCTGGGCCCAACACATTAATGTGATCATGAAAGCACATTGGTGGCTATACTTCATTAGGAGTTTGAGATGACATCAAACCTTCCAGCAGATTTATGCAATGAATTCCGCCTGTTTGCAGTACAGCCTGGAATGGAAGCTCTGAAAACAGGATTGAAAGAGACTGAAAAGGGTTGTATACTCTGCCAGACCTATCATGGTACAACCCTCCCCACCACTGAGGATATCTTCAAAAGGTAGTGCCTCAGGAATGCAGCATCCATCATTCAGGACCATCGCCACCAGGACATGCTCTCTTCTCATAACTACCATCAAGGAGGTAGAGAAGCCTAAAGATGCACGCTCAACATTTCAGGAACAGCTTCTTCCCCACACCATCAGATTTCTGAATGGTCTGTGACCCTCACTATTCCACTTTTGCACTGTTTATTTGTCGTAATTTTAAAGTTCAAAGTTCAAAGTGCTTATAATATACTATATACAACCTTAAGATTAATTTCCTCACAGGCAGCCGCAAAACAAAGAAACCCAATAGAGCCCATTAAAAATGAAGACCATCAAATTATTATAATAATTTGTTATGTCTTAGATTGTACAACTGCTCAAAACAACAGATTTCATGACGTCAGTGATTCTGTGATTCTCAACACTGAACTGACTCCACAACCAACAGACTCTCTTTCAAGGACTCTACAACTCAGTATTATTTATTTACAGTTTTCATTATTTACATAATTTATTTCCTTTACACAATGGTCATTTGTCACCCTTTGGTATTTATAGTTCTTAATAATTTCTAAAGTATTTCTTTATTTTCCAGTGAATGGTTTCAAGGAAATGAATCTCAGTGTTGTATATGGTGATGTATATGTTCTTTGATAATAACCTTACTTTGAACATTGGCAGTTCTATTAGTATTCCATGACTGTTGATTTTCCTGGGGCTATTGAAAGTTCTCTTCTTTATGGAAGGATTTGTATTCCTTCCTGTTTTTATTCCGTCTGTACTAATTGTTGAATCTTTCTCCACCTACTTTTTCACTCCCACTTCGATTACAACTCCCCTTTCCCAAACTGTTTTTGACTCCCTTTGCCTTTTCCTTCATCCTCTGGTAACCATCCTAGTGCAGACACTGTGTGGGCAAGAGCAATGTTGTGTTGTGAATTTCCTATGAATCAATGAGAAAAGTGCTGTAAGAACATTCCACCATTCCGTAAAACCCACGTAACCTAACTCCATCTGGTGACAATTCCCCCACCCCATTACTACCTTCAGTTAACAAAATCCATCCATCTTGGGTTTTGAATCAATCTTTGATCCAGCATTGGTGGGTCACTGAGGAGTGTTCTGAGTATCCACCAACATCTGAGTGTACAAGTCTTTTCAAATTTCACTCTTGAAAGGCATGGCTCTAACTTTCAGATTCTGCCCACTAGTTCTGTACCTCCCTACCTCCTCCACACTCCATACTCCCTCCCTTCACATCTGCTCCTCTCTAGCTCTGTTTTCCATAATACACAGATCATAGCACAGTACAGTGCAGGAGCAGGCCATTCTGCCCACAATATCTGTGCCGAACATGATGCCAAATTAAAATGAAGTCTCTTCTGTATCCACATGATCTATATCCCTTCATTCCCTGAAACTTCACATGTTTATTGAACAGTGTGTAAAACACCACTATTCTCACCATTACGTCTGGCAGCCTGTTCCTGACATCCAACACTCTGTGTAAAAACCTGTCTCGCATACTGTATCTATTTTACACTTCCCCACTCTCACCTTAAATGTATGACCTACAGTATTTGGCATTTCTGCCCTGGAAGAAAATACCTGTTCAACTTCTTTCCCAACTTTCTTCCAAATACTTCTTGTCCATTGTTACTGATGTTTCTGGATAGGTGAACAGACCTTTATATATCCTCAGTGCTCTCTTCTACAAGAAAGCCAACTTTAACAATCATTCCTCAGTCAAAATCCTCCTGACTATATCCTTGTAAATACCCTCTTTACTCTCTCTACCTCAGGAACACACCACTTTTAGCCCAGGATAAAATTGTTGGGCTTCTAATTCCTTACCTCGGTATCGTTTGTCACACTGAAATTCTGACAGATTTTATCACGGTAGCAATCAGCTAAATTCAGCACGTCTTCTGCAGAGTTTAACTGGGCAGAGGAACAAGACAACAGTTAAATGTACTAGGACAACCAAACAGAGAAATAATCAAGAGTAACAAGCAATCTGAAAAAAAATGTCTGAAAATGAAGCCTCTGACACTCTGCTTCTCAGGTGACTCTAACACAGTTTCCGATGGCAACTCTTACTGGAGGTCACGGGTTCAATAAAAGGACACTTCTGAGCATGGAAAAGCAGGAAGGAATGGCCTAAAATATCCTTTATCCAATGCCCTTCACAGTCTCAGAGCATTCCAACATGCTTTATACGGTCTGGCAGAACTGTGGTACAGATCTTGGCCAAACAATCCACAGGCATGGACCAATGATCAGCTGATCAAGTTGAAATTTCGTCATAAATTCAGACAGCATGAAAACAGGCCCTTCAGCCCACTGAGTGGATGCTGACCCTCAAACGCCCATTGATGCTAATGTTAAACTCATTCTTTTATATTCTCTTTACACTATGATAAAGACATATAAGAGGCTCTTAGATAAGGACAGGAACTTGCAGAGAATCATGGATATGGACGTTGTATAGGCAGAACAGATTAGTTTAGTTTGGTGTTTAATTACCAGTTTAATAAGTTCAGCACAACACTGCAGGGTGAAAGGCCTGTTTCTCTGCAGTACTGTTCCACTTTCCAGATCCAGCAATATTCCCTACATGCTTCCCTTCAACGGCACACTGGGGGCAATTTATAGCCGGTAATTAATGTATCAAATTGCACATCTTTGGGATGTGGGAGAAAAATGGAGCACCTCAGAGAGTCAACAGGGTCACACAGAAATTGTGCAAACTCCACACTGACAGTACTGGTGATCTGTATTGAACCCAGGACACCAGGTGTTTGAGACAGCAACTATATTGGCTGTTCTGCTGAGCTGCCTCAGTGTTCCAAGTCTACACTAGTGTCACTTCCCCACCTTTCCTAAACTGCACTGATGACTGCATTGGTGCTGCTTCCTGTACCCATGCCAAGCTTGTCGACTTCATCAACTTTGCCTCCAACTTAGAACCCGCCTTCAAATTTACCTGGTCCATTTCCGACACTTCCCTCCCCTTTCTCGATCTCTCTGTCCTTGTCTCTGGAGACAGTTCATCCACTGATGTCTATTACAAACGCACTGCCTCTCACAGCTACCTTGCTTATAACTCTTCGCACCCCGTTACTTCTAAAAGTGCCATCCTCTCAATTCCTCTGTCTACCGCTTCTGCTCTCAGGATGAGGCTTTTTATTCCAGAATGAAACAGATATCCTCCTTTTTCAAAGAAAAGGTCTTCCCTTCCTCCACCATCAACGCTGCCCTCAACCTCATCCCTTCCATTTCGCACATGTCTGTCCTCACCCCATCCACTAAGGATAGGGCTCCTTATGTCCTTAACTACCATCCCACCAGCCTCCGCGTCCAGCACATAATACTCTGTAAATTCTGCCATCTCCAACGGCGTTCCACCACCAAACACATCTTTCCGTTTCCCCCACTTTCTGCTCTCCGCAGGGATCACTCCTTATGCGACTCCCTTGTCCATTTGTCCCTCCCCACTGATCTGACTTCGGTACTTATCCTTCCAAGTGGAACACGTGCCACACCTGCCCCTACACCTCTCCTTCACTACCATCCAGGGCCCCAAAAGTCCTTCCAGCTGAGGTGACAATTCACCCATGAGTTTGCTGGGGTCATCTACTGTATCTGGCGCTCTCAGTGTGGCCTCTTGTATACCAGTGAGACCCAATGTAGATTGGGAGGCCACTTCGCCAAGCATCTATGCTCCGTCTGCCAGAAAAAGAGGGATCTCCCAGTGGCCGCTTTCCATTTTAATTCCACTTCCCATTCCCATTCTGACATGTCCATCCATGGCCTCCTCTACTGACATGACAGGGCCACACTCAGGTTGAAGGTTATATTCCATCTGAGTAGCATCCAACATCGATTTCTCAAACTTCCAGTAATGACACCTCCACCCCACCTTCTCTATTCCCCATTCTGATTTCCCTCTCTCACCTTTTCTCCTTGCCTGGCCATCACCTCCCTCCAGTGCTCCTTCCCCTTTTCATTCTTCCATGGCCTTCTGTCCTCTCCTATTAGATTCCCCCTTCTCTAGCCCTGTATCTCTTTCATCAATCAGCTTCCCAACTCTTTAATTCACCCCTCCACCGCACCTTGGGTTTTTCCTTCCCCACCCCCACTCTTTTACTCTGACTCTTCCTCCTTTTTCTCCAGTCCTGCTGAAGGGTCTCGGCCTGAAATGTCAACTGAACTCTGTTCCATAGATGCTGCCTGACCTGCTGAGTTCCTCCAGCATTTTGTGTGCACTGCTTGGATTTCTAGCATCTGCAGATTTTTTCTTGTTTGTGATCAGAATAAAAAAGGATGAGTCTTGGATTAGTATAAATCCAGATGAGCAACAGATGTTTGCCATTCAACCAACATCCACATCTAGAGAGTAACTTGAGCACTCTGAACTTGTATCACTGCTCTAATGCAAAATCAGCAAGCTGGAATTACACAGAATATTCTCACAAAGGGTGAGGAACAGTGTTTAATCTGGTGGGTGAAGAGAAGACAGGAATGTAGAAGAGGGTGAAGGGCAGACACAGGGCGAGTGATACATCTAGTGAGGACTGCAAACACCAGAAAACATTCCTACAGATCCACATCCAGGGATAATGGAAGTTAAGTTTGAATCTTGGAGAAACGGAATGAGTTCTCATACCTGCTGGGAGTTGGCTGAATTATCCAGGTTGGACTGCGACAGTTGACAGTTCTGCATCTCAGAGACAGGACAGGAAAGTGGATCTTCTGGAATGAAAATGGCATTTTAGAGATCTGTGCATCCACCTGCCAACTCTACCACCGCCTTCCTGGTGTTCACCAATCAGGCAGGGAAGCACTGACCTCTGTAACTCCAAGCTAATGTACTCCCACAATGAGCAGCATCAGACCCAGACACATCATACTGTGACTTGACGCCACATCTTCTTGACCCCAAGAAAAACTGTGAATGCCTCGCCCAAGCCCATGCCCACTGACACCCAAAGGAACTGACACCATGGTTGGCATTGTACTTGTCATGTTGGCACAAGCCACACTAATGTGGAAATGTTGGTATGGGCCTCATTGTTGGTTTGGGAGGGACAATTTGAAAACATCGCCACAGCCATGAAACCAGTTAAATGTCGAAGTGATCTGCCCTCTCAGGTTGGAGGAACAACACCTCATATTCTGTCAGGTTAGCCTCCTACCTAACAGCATAAACACTGAATTCTCAAACTTCCAGTAATTTCTCATCCTCCCCCTTCTCTTTTTTCCATTCCCTGCTCTGGCTCTCCTCTTATCCCTTCTCTTCTCCTCATGACCCTCTTGCGGGGGAACGTGCTTGAGGACTGGGGGTTGGCAGAATCATGGGGAGAGCATGAGAAAAAAATAGAATGAGTCTGTCTTCTTTGTACTAACTAACAATAGATCATATCATCAATGAGGAACCGATTATATAGGTGTTAATTGTCTGACCGGTAACATGATTACTTGGTACCCTGAGCACAGAGGAACCGGTTGTATAGGTACCAATAGTGTATAAATTGTGTAAACAGTGTCTGGAGACCGGCTAACCTTGTGTGATTAGATTTACTGCATAAATTTGAATTGTAACCTCGTATTGATGGAGACATGCAGAAAGGTTCCCCTTAATTCACAAATTAAGGCGGTAACTAGCTTCGAGCCTACGTTCTGTTTGATCTGTACTAAATTCCCTGACAAAATCTGGCGACGAGGATGGGATCCCTATGATACGGGATCCCAATGAACCCATCGGAGAAACTTTCCTGTCATCAACATCGGACCAGCGTACCACCCATGAGACTTGCTTAAAAGGTGGAAGTCAGACCGGGGAAGGGAGTGGAGTTGCCCCATACCAGCCGGTGACCATCTGAGTTCGGACTCGGAACAAGACAGGCTTTGGAAGAAGGGGCCTGAGAGCTCTGAGTAAAAGACGGTATTGAAACGAAGGTAATTAAAGGACCGTATTAAAACAAAGGCAACTGAGACCTTGAGATTAGAACCTGAATCCACTGGCCAATGGAAAAGAAAAAGAAAATTATATGGATGATATGATTGTGTGTCTTTGAGTGTACGTCTGTTTGTCTTAAGTGTTTACGTCCTTTGTAGAAAACAATTAACAGGCAAGTAAAATGGTCAACAGGAACAGCATGCCCCAGCAAGGGAATTGGAACAAGAATTCTGGATCAACACCAGACGCCAGGACTCGGTCTGCTGATCCCCTAACGACAGCACACGTGAACAGGAACACCCAAAAGAAGACAGAAAAAAAAATAGGACTGACCCAGCCTCACTCATCACTGTTCTCTACACACTCGACAGTGACCCAGCCTCAGCCTCCACCCCCACTAACACCTACTTAATCCTTCTGTCTCTAACACATATTGCACTGACCCAGCTTCCACTACCCCACTGTCCCCTACAGACTCCACACTGACCCAGCCTCATTCCCTACGGTCCCCCACACACCCACACTGACCCATCCAACCTCAATCTTCTACACACCCCAAAGTGTCTCCTTGACAGTCAATGATACTCAGAAACTTGTAGAGACACAAGATGTTCTGTAGATGCTGGAAATCCAGAACAACACACATACAACTCAGCAGGTTTGTCAGAGGATGCATAGGGATAAATGGAGTTGATGTTTCAAAGTTTAAAACTCTTCATTAACACTTTGAAACGCAAATTCTTTTTTGCACGGATTCTCCCTGACTTTTGTAGTGTTTCCAGCATTGTTTGTTTTGATTCTTAGCTCTCAGTAATCACTCTATTTTCACCTGTGCAGGCCTGATGAGTGTCTCCCTGCTTCTGGTGATATCCTGCTTTGCAGACGCAGTAAAAAGACCCAAAGGAGTTGCGACAGGTCATGTTCACTCCGCACGGATTTTTATCCTGGCATTCATCCACATCTGTTGTAGAGAGGAACAGAGGTACACATATTACCAACACAGATATAGTCATAGTGTCATAGAGGACTACAGGACAGAAACAGGCCTTGCTGCCCATCGAGTCTGTGCTGAACTGTTATTCTGCCTAGCTCCATCGACCAGCAACGAGAACAAACCCGTCCATACCCCTCCCATCTATGTACTTATTCAAATTTCTGTTAAATGCTGAAATTGAACCCACTTCCAATACTTCCACTGGCAGCTCGTTCCACTCTCACTCCACCCTCTGAGTGAAGATGATGAAAATGACAACGACAGATCTTGACTGGAAAGTGAATGGTGTATGGAGTCCCACAGGAGATTCCCTCAAATCTTTGCTCCTTGTACTCTACATCACATATTATTAACTATTTCCTGAATGGATTTCCCTGGATCTAGCATCAGGGAGGCACAGTGCTGCATCTACTAGAGTTTCAAGATGGCACCAGTATCTGGCAACTCTACGCGTGCTCTCCCGAGTAAACTGCCCTCTACACTATCCTATACCCAAGAAACCCTTCTAAACCAACAATCTGCTACACCTAGCAAGATCAACAACACCCTGACGAAGCTACTGACCCAGCTGGACATCACTGTGCCAGAATTGCTTCTTCAACTCCGGACCGCACCTGGACCCGACCAGTGACGCCTGGTCCGAGGCCCGCCACGTTCCTGGAGACCGGCGGCCTGCTACCGTGCCGGAGCGCTTGGAGACGCGGTGCATTCCCTGACCAGCACCTCTCCGGAGCAGACGACCACACAGAAGTGACGTCAGAGACCTCAAGGTGCCCCAGACGCTTCCCCGGAGTGACCTCTGTAAAGCCCCGTTGGTGGCCATCCCCAGCTGCTGGAAGTGAGGCCTCTGCCGCCGATCTCGGAAATCGAGCCCGAGGCTCGGCTGGAGCAGAGGCCTCCACAACCGTGACTAAACCAACGGACTTGTTTCAGCAAGGAGCCCGGCCCTCCGGGATTAAGTGTCGGCTTCGGGGCCCGACCCAATCGACAGCCCGGGCCCCCGGCAGCTGGAAATGGTAGCGGAGCCTCCCCCGTCACTCGGCCCGACCCAGGGTGCCCGGTGACGTGACCTGGTGATCGATCCCCACGCGACGTGTCCACCAACCTCAAAAAGCTGCCAACAACACACTGCATGAATGGAAACCTAGAAAGATGCACTATTTACCGAGGAAGTGTGGGAAAAGAGCTGGGCTGCTGGTCAGATTAAAGCTGAGGGGCTTCGGGGTCCCTATGCCTACTAGCTAATGTGCAAGCCTCAGAGAACAAGGTGGATGATCTTAAAGGGAGACTCACCTACTGCAGGGAGATGCAGAACTGCTGTGTGTTCTGTTTCACCGAGACCTGGCTCTCCCCTGCCACCCCTGACTGTGCCATCCAACCGGAGAGATTTTCGATCCATCGGATGGACCGCACGGCATCTTCAGACAAGGCAAGGGGAGGTGGTGTCTGCCTACTGATCAACACTGCGTGGTGCTCGGACACAGTGGCACTGATAAGCTCCAGCAGCCTGGACCTGGAACACCTGTCGGTGAAGTGTCGTCCCTACTATCTGCCACGGGAATTCACCTCGGTCAACTGACAGTGGTCTATATTCTCCCCCAGGCGGACGTGGAGTGTGCTCTGAACATACTGTATGCCAACATCAGTGAACTTGAGACCAGGTATCTGGAGGCTTTGCTCATTACAGCTAGCTTTAACCAGGCCAACCTCAGAAAGGCGCTGCCAAAGTTATACCAACATGTTTCTTGCCCCACTAGAGGCCTGAATATACTTGACCACTGCTACACAGCAGTCAAGGATGCCTACCGTTGCGACCCACAACCTCACTTCAGAAAATCAGACCATCAGGCCGTACTCCTTCTCCCGGCTTACAAACAGAAACTGAAGCGGGAGGTCACGGTGTCAAAAGTGGTGTCGCGTTGGACGGAGGAAACGGATGAGGTGCTCCGTGACTGCTTTGAATTGGTGAACTGGTTAGTATTCTAGGACTCGGCAGCTAACCTCGATGAGTATGCCTCAGCTGTCACGGATTTATCTGGAAATGCACAGAGGACTGTGTGTCTCCCAAGATGATCCGGGTATTCCCTAACCGGAAACCTTGGATCCGGGGATACCAGTCGTTTCACAGAATCCAGGCGTGAACTCCGGAAAGCCATTAAGGACGCCAAGAGGCAATATCGAGCCAAGTTGGAAGCCCAGGCTAACCAGAGGGATGCCAGTAGACTATGGCAGGGCGCAAAGAAAAGGCTGGGAATATCAATAACTATGGCGCTTCTCTTCCTGACGAACTTAACGTATTCCACGCAAGATTCGAACAGAAGAAGAGCGTCCCGCTCGCTCCAGATGAACTGGACCGAGTGGCATCGAGATTCATCATCACCGAGGAGGACGTCAGAAGGGCCTTCCCGAACATAAATCCAAGGAAGGCGACGGGCCCAGATGGCGTCCCAGGACGGGTTCTCCAGGCCTGTGCAAGCAAGCTTGCTGGAGTGTTTGCTGACATCTTCAACTGCTCCCTGCTTCAGTCTAAGGTCCCCTCGTATTTTAAGAAGGCAACGATAATCCCAGTGCCGGAGAAGAGCAAGGTGGCATGCCTGAAGGACTATCGACCTGTGGCTCTGACATCAATTGCTATGGAGTGCTTCGAGCGATTGGTTATGGCACACATCAACCACAGCCAACCGGTCAACCTCGATGCTTTGCGATTCGTCTACCCGAGCAACAGGTCAACGGCAGATGCCATCTCTCTGGCCCTACATTCCTCCTTAGAACACCTGGAGAATAAAGACACATGTGTAAGGCTCCTTTTCATTGACTACAGCTCTGCCCTTAATACCATCATTCCAAATAAACCAATTCCTAAGCTCTGGAACCTGGGCCTTAGCACTCAGATCTGCAGCTGGATCTTCAACTTCCTCACAGACAGGACCCAGGCTGTAAAAATAGGGGAGAAGCTCTCCTCTGCAATCACTCTGAGCACCGGTGCCCCACAAGGTTGTGTACTCACCCCTGCTGTACTCACTGTACACCCATGATTGTGTAGCCAAGTTTCCATCAAACTCAATATACAAGTTTGCTTTTGACACCACAATTGTAGGCCGTATCTCGGGTAATGATGAGTTTGAGTACAGACAGGAAATTAAGAACCTGGTGGCATGGTGCGAAGACAATAACCTATCCCTCAATGTCAGCAAGACGAAGGAATTGGTTGTTGACTTCAGAAGGAGTAGCGGACTGCACGACCCAATTTACATCGGTGGTGCGTAAGTGGAATAGGTCAAAAACTTTAAGTTCCTCGGGGTCAATATCACAAATGATCTGACTTGGTCCAACCAAGCAGAGTCCACTGCCAAGAAGGCACACCAGCGCCTTTACTTCCTGAGAAAGCTAAAGAAACTTAGCCTGTCCCCTAAAACCCTCAGTAATTTTTATAGATGCACCGTAGAAACCATTCTTCTAGGGTGCATCACAACCTGGTATGGAAGTTGTCCTGTCCAAGACCGAAAGAAGCTGCAGAAGATCGTGAACACAGCCCAGCACATCATACAAACCAATCTTCCGTCCTTGGACTTACTTTACACCGCATGCTGTCGGAACAGTGCCGCCAGGATAATAAAGGATACGACCCAAGCAGCCAACAGATTTTTTGTTACTCTTCCCTCTGGGAGAAGGCTCAGGAGCTTGAAGATTCGGACGGCCAGATTTGGGAACAGCTTCTTTCCAACTGTGATAAGACTGCTGAACGGATCCTGACCTGGAAATGGGCCGTATCCTCCAAATATCCGGACCTGCCTCTTGGTTTTTTTTTGTACTACTTTACTTTTCCTTTTCTATTTTCTATTTATGATTTATAATTTAAATTTTTACTATTTACTATCAATTTGTACTCCAGGGAGCGCGAAGCGCAGAATCAAATATCTCTGTGATCATTGTACGCTCTAGTATCAATCGTTTGACGACAATAAAGTAACGTAAAGATGCTCCTCCACGGGCCTAGCACCCTGGGTCCAATTGTAATTCAAATTCCTCCACAGCAGCTGCAATTTAGGAAACGATTTGTCATTGGGACATTTCTGACTAAAATGAACAAGTTGTCTCAAAAGGTCATCTGTAATATCCTCCTGGAATGAGCCCCTGGATTCATGAGAGGTGTTCAGCGGTCAAGGCCTGGTGTTTGGTGATCAGTGTGCCCTGGAATCGATGCTGATGATTGAGGTCTGATGGTCCAATCAGAAGTCCAGAAGTCAAGGCCCATTGGCTGGAGCCGGATCTGCAGATCTCCATGAGTCCACTGGGGAGAAAGAAACCCGGTGCCTGTAGGCCCAAGTCTGGTCCGCTCGAGGCCTGCCTGGGGTTAAAGGACTGTGTATGTGCGTCGGTGGGAGGGAGGAATTAGGCTTGGTTTTGCTGTTGTTGCTTTGTTACTTTTTGTGTTCTGTGTTGTTCTTCTGAGCATTGTGGGCCTGCTATGTTGGCACTGGAATGTGTGGTGACACTCGTGGGCTGCCCCTAACACAACCTCATGTATGCTGGTTGTTAGCACAAATGACACATTTCACCCTCCGTTTTATGTACAATCAAGAATCTTGAAACCTGAATCTCGGGGATGGAAATATGGTGAGCTTGCTAAGTCTAGCCCGACCCACCTTTGAAATGCACAAAGCAGAGGAACACTGCTGCAAAGGGTTTCTTGACTGAGGAGAGGACTGGTATTTTCTGTTACAATGGTGGACATTCCAAACAAGATTGTGAGCAACAGGAAAATCTTCGAAAAGTAAACCAGTGGATAATCAAACAGAAAAAGATGGGAAACAACAGAAGGGCCCAGTAAAGGAACAGTCTGACATCCTAGAGCAAACATGTTCCAATCAGTGTATCAATAGCAATGCTAAGGTGCAAAACATTATTCCTGAAGGCTTAGTGGGGCCAAGTTCTGATGTCTCCAGACAGATTCAAGGTATTTGTGCTAGAGTCATACTTGACACAGGTTCTCAAGTTACTTTACTCTACAGATCCTTTTCATAAGGGATTTGATGCATTTACTGTTGGCTCCTATCAGTGCCCTTGAGGTTGGGAGCTTAATGCTGATGATTACCCTCATGATGGTTTTTTGTTGTTGACACTGGCGTATTCAGGAGCAGATATTGCAGTAGCTGAGACTATTGATACACTTATGTTGGTTTTCCCGGATCCAGTTGTCAAAGGTGAAGTTGCCATTCTTGTGGGAACAAACGCTTCCACTGTGAGAAAGCTCATGGGAGCATGCAAAGAAAGAAAGGGAGAGAACTTTCTGAGAACTTCATCTATTCTCTCTGTATTCAGAGCTGCCTTTGAGAATGTGCAAGTTTCTCCTGTTCAGGGTGATGAGAATAAAGAGGAACTGCGTGGTACACTCAGTTTAAACCAGTCACTTTACCTTCTACCGGAGGAGTTAGAGTGACTGGAACACTCAGATTTTCAGGAGTGCCCAGTACCCCAGCTATTTTTGTGGATGCTCCTGACAATCAGGAAGAAAATCCACTTTTGCCTGCAGGAGTGCTGGTGAGACCTAACTGCAGAAATCTTTGGCTGTCTATTCTAACAGGAGAACAGTGTTTGCCAGCAACACCTCAGGAAGAGATGTTACCCTCAGACTTGGCATGCAGATTGTATATATCCTTTTCCTGTGTCGGCAGTTTCTAGTTTCCCAGTAGAGAAAAAGGAAGAGAAACAGAGTCCTCTATCGAGAAGGTTGACATTGAGGTCAGTCAACTTTGATGACTCACCAATAGCAGAGGAATGGAACAAAAGAATAACTGATAAGATGTTGGAACACAAAGACATCTTTTCAACTGACAAGTTTGCTGTTGCTTGTTCCACGAGTACTCGCCACACTGTCAGAGTAACAGAAGGCACACCTTTCCAAGAGAGATCTTGTGGTTTACCACCAGCGGAGATTAAATTCACAGTAATAGCTAACTCAGTACGAGCCTACAGTGAGAGGATTTTAGTTACATGGTCTATCTATAACTCGTCCCCTTCTCTCCCTGGATCACACCGGTATCCCCATGGATTTTCCAGCCCCTCACTGAATCAGCTCCCAGATGGTGACATTGGATCGTGTGAGAGTTGGTGATCTTGGATTGGAATAGTAACCACCATGCCAGCTACAGATGGCAATTCTCGACAGACTTGTTCCTGGAGAAATTCAGCATGTCATGAACTCCATGCTCATCACAATAACTCTTCTGTGGGACTTGCACAGGACAGTGCGCAGAATATTCTTCTTCACTTCTAGGTATCTGCAAGACAATCTTGTAAGGGTATCAATGACAACCCCTCCTTTGAATTGATTTTCAATATCGTGGTTATATTAAATCCTTACATTCTCAGATCTTCCCTGCGGTGAGGCTGGCAGTCGCAGAAAATGCCAGAAACCCTATGATGAAGTTATACTGGTGGGAACCCACTGTGTTGTTACAAGTTACATATTAGTCACAGGGCGAGTATTCACAATTGTCAATATCTGTGAAAAAGGACAAAATCTTTCACAATGATAAACACTGTTTGCTCCTGATTACAGGTGCACCCTGTGGGTCTGGATGGAGCAAAACATTGGCAAGTTGTTGAAACACAGACCAGACCTTCCTTGGAACAAACAATTCTGTGATTTTCTTGGGTAAAGACCTTCAGAGTTGAGGTAGAAAGAGAATTGTTAGGGCACAGACCACCCTAGATTGAATTGACTCAGGGATCCAATAGCTTCCCAGCTGCTGGAGGCCAAGATGGTTGCGAGCCTGCTCTCTTGCTCATTGGATCTAGAAGCTGCCTGTCAACACATGCAGGTCAGCAAGAGCCCCACCTTATCCAGTGATGTGACTATTTAGAATGCTTGAAAACGTACACTCAATATTTTAGGTAGAGCTTCTTCGTCTGTGAGACAAGATTTCTGAACGGACAATGAACCCGTGAAGTCTATCGCACCATTTTTGCTCTCTTTTCTCAGTACATTTAATTGTTTAATATATATTTCTGATCATAATTTATTTAATATTTTATGTATTGCAGTGTACCACTGCTGATGACATATGGCTCATCTCATCCATGCCAAGCATAATGAGCTATTTCCATTTGCTTGTGTCCATTTTGCCTTCCCATTTGAACTATTGATCAGATTCAACAAAGCAAACAATAGAAAAAACAATGATAACTTTCCAACCTCCCTGCAACAACTCTTCTGTGCAAATTACACAGGACAGTGCCCATTACATTCTTCGTTAGTTGTGGGACTCTGCAGAAAAATTGTGCAGGACTGATATAGTCAATCAGTTGGGATTTATTCTCCATTTTCATGTTGAGACAAAGTCCTTACCTTCACAAACTTTCCCTGCCGTGAGGTTCGCGGTCGCAGGTAATGCCTGAAACCCTGCGTTGCAGTTGCACTGGTAGGATCCCATTACGTTGATACAAGTTGCTTCTTTGTGACAAAGCGAGGACTTGCATTCATCGATATCTGTGTGAACAGGGAAAATCTCTCTCATTAGTAAACATAGATTGCTCCCTTTTGTACCTGGGCTCTGTGAGTCAGGATGGAGTAACTCAGAACTATGTTGTTTAATCCAGCGAAGACCACCGCTGGAACAAAGGATTGAGTGACTATTCTTGGGAAGGGGCTTGTTGGTTTGAGAAAGAACATCAGGTGAATGGAGTTAAGGAGCAGATGGAATTGACTCAAGGAACCAAATGGCCGGTCACCTGTTAGAAACTGGGATTGTTGTTACCCTGCTCTCCATTCTATAGGACTGTCGGTAACAGTGTTGAAGGTCAGCAGCAACCCTGCCTTCTGTCCTGGAGCTGCTTTTCATTGGACGGGAGCAGGGAGGAAAGAGGACTCTCAGTGCTCCATTCATCTTTAATATGACTGTAGCAAGACCAGGTTTAGTCACATTTAAATTCAGTTCATCACCCAGTCCCTCCCTGAATCTGTATTGGAAGTACAGCATTGGATATACTCAGCAGGTTGGGCAGCATCTGTGGGTGAGAAACAGAATGCTCGGAGTTTCCAGCACCATCCCTGGTTTCAGATTTGCAGCATGCTTGACTCTGCATCCTACATTTTTATCTTACTTTCTCTCTAACTTCAATCATTCGTCCACTACCTGGATGCATTATGCCTCCTTTACAACCTTGGTCTCTCCATCTATCTGGGGAAGTCTTTCAGCCTCATTTTCTCACTTTTCCAGTTGCCCTCTTGGGATCGCTAGTTTCACAATTTGCAGTACTTAAGCCAAAAGACCAAAAGACTGCTTTTAACAGCCATTGAGTCTGCTCCACCATTCCATCACGGCTGATTTATTATCCCTCTCAACCTCATTGCCCTGTAACCTTTGATGCACTTCCTAATCTACCATCTATCAAATTGCACATTGAATACACCCAATAACTTGATCTCCACACCTATATGAGAATATCTCCTGGATTGTTCCCTGTTACACTTGGGCTCTCAGGGACTGGATGGATAACTCACCTCCCGGTTACTTAAACAGAGAGCAAAACTCTGCTGGAACAAAGGACTGAGAGACGGTTCTTGGGGAGGAAACTTAAGGGTAGAGGCAGAAAACCAGTTCAAATTACGAAGTAAGTTTTATAATCAAAGTACAAGATATGACACCACATTAAACCCCAAGATTCATTTCCTGACTTCTACCTGCAACCATTGACACCCTTGCTAATTAAGAACCTATCAAACTCCGCCTCAAATATAAATGACTTGGCCTCCACGATTATCATTTCAGCTGCTACCTTTACAAGCTACCTTCATTGTTACATGGTCCATCTCCAACTTTTTCTCCTTCCCTTTCTGGATCATACCTGCGTCCTCATGGATTTCCCAGCCCCTCACTAAAACTTTCCGAGGTGGTAATCTTGAATTCTGAGAGTTTGGGATCAGGATTGGAATAGTAACTACCATGCCAGCTCCAGTCAGATCTGTTCCTGACCATCATGTTACACCGTCAGCTGTTCACAAAGGAACATTATTGGTCATTAAATTTATTTAACAAACAACAGTATTCAAAGCTGATCATCAGTTGTGTCAAAAGAAACAAAATAAAAACACAGGCAGATACAAAATGCTGGAGGAACTTAGCATGTTATGAACTCAACAGCCATCACAGTGATTCTACAGTGGGACGTGCACAGAGGACTGCCTGTGATGTTCTTCTTTATCTCAGCACTCTGCAGAACTAACTTTCAGGATTGTCAACAAAACCTGTGCTCAGGGTTGCTTCTCCATGGTTATATCAAGTCCCTAGCTTTGCAAACCTTTCCTGCAGTGAGGCAGGTGGTCGCAGGCAATGCCTGAAAACCTGCAATGCAGTTGCACTGGAAGGAACCCACTATGTTGTTTGAAGTTGTGTGTTTGTTACAAGCCAGGATTCATACTCATCAATATCTGGGTAAACTGACAAATCCCTTCACGATAATAAACACTGGTTGCTCCCTATTACATGTGGACTCTGTGGGTCTGAACTTAGGAAAGCATAGGCATATTGCTTAAACATAGAGCACAATATTCTTGGAACAAACAATTGATCAGTTTTCTTGCAAAAGGTCTTAAAAGTTTTTGCAGAGAGACAGGTGAATGGGGTAAAGGAACGGACAACCCACGATTGAACCGAATCAGCGAACCACTGGCTTGCCGTCTGCTTAAGGCTGAGATGGTTGGGAACTCATGGGATTCAGAAGCTGTCTGTCATAACCTCAAGGTCCCAATGGAGAAGGTCAGCAGTAGCCTCGCCTTCTCTGGTGATACAATGGATTACAGAAACATTGATGAACTCCAACCATTCCATTGACTTTGTGAGGTCATCGATGGCCTAAGCTCCACTAGGAGCTAAAGGTTCAAGAAGAAGAACCATCAGACTCTTGAACCAAAAGTGATACAGCCACTCAACTTAACTTGCCCCATCATTGAAATGTTCCCATGACCAATTGCCTGAATTTCAAGGAGTCTTCATCTCATGTTCTCAATATACAGGTTTCCCCCGCCATCCGAAGGTAGAGCGCTCCTATGAAATGGTTCATAAGCCGAAATGTTGTAAAGCAAAGAAGCAATGACCATTTATTTATATGGGAAAATTTTGTGAGCATTCGCAGACCCAAAAATAACCTACCAAATCATGCCAAATAACACATAAAACATAAAATAACAGCAACATATAGTAAAAGCAGGAATGATATGATAAATACCCAGCCTATATAAAGTAGAAATACTTCTCTACAACGATTGCTTGCACAGATCTCCGTAGTGAAAATCTCACGCAAGTGCTCCCGGCAGAAAATCTCACGCAAGCACTGTTGGCATAAACGCGGTCTCCAGTAACCTTTAAAGTATGAAGCTGCCAAATCTACCAATCGATAGCCCGGGCCTCCAGCAGCTGGAAGTGGCAGCGGAGCCTCCCTCGTTACTCGGTCCGACCTGGAGCATCCGACGACGCAATTCCCGTGGGACGCTTTGACTAACATCAAAGAGCTGACAACACACTGCATCGATGGAAACCTGGAAAGATGTACTATTTACCGAGGAAGCGTGGGAAAAGAGCTGGGCTGCTGGTCAGATTGAAGCTGAGGGGCTTCAGGGTCCCTATGCCCTCCATCCTACTAGCTAATGTGCAAGCCACAGAGAACAAGGTGGATGATCTTAAAGGGAGACTCACCTACTACAGGGAGATGCAGAACTGCTGTGTATTCTGTTTGATCGAGACCTGGCTCTCCCCGCCACCCCCGACTGTGCCATCCGACCGGAGGGATTTTCGATCCATCGGATGGACCACACGGCATCTTCGGGCAAGACGAGGGGAGGTGGTGTCTGCCTACTGATCAACACTGGGTGGTGCTCAGACACAGTGGCACTGACAAGCTCCTGCAGCCCGGACCTGGAACACCTGTCAGTGAAGTGCCGTCCCTACTATCTGCCACGGGAATTCACCTTGGTCATACTGACAGTGGTCTACATTCCCCCCCAAGCAGACGTGGAGTGTGCTCTGAACATACTGTATGCCAACATCAGTGAACTTGAGACCAGGTATCCAGAGGCTTTGCTCATTACAGCTGGGGACTTTAACCAGGCCAACCTCAGAAAGGCCCTTCCAAAGTTATACCAACATGTCTCTTGCTCCGCTAGAGGCCCGAATATACTTGACCACTGCTACACAGCAGTCAAGGATGCCAACCATTCCGTCCCATGACCTCACTTCGGAAAATCGGACCATCAGGCCTTACTCCTCCTCCCGGCTTACAAACAGAAACTGAAGCAGGAGGTCACGGTGTCAAAAGTAGTGTCGTGTTGGACGGAGGAAACGGATGAGGTCCTCCGTGACTGCCTTGAATTGGTGGACTGGTTAGTATTCAAGGACTCGGCAGCTAACCTCAATGAGTATGCCTCAGCTGTCATGGACTTCATTCAGAAATGCACGGAGGACTGTGTGTCTCGCAAGATGATCCGGGTATTCCCTAACCGGAAACCTTGGATGAATTATGAGGTCGAGTCCCTTTTAAAGGCTAGAGCTGTGGCTTTTAGGTCTGGGGATACCAGTCGCTATACAGAATCCAGGCGTGAACTCCGGAAAGCCATTAAGGGTGCCAAGAGGCAATATCGAGCCAAGTTGGAAGCACAAGCTAACCAAAGGGATGCCAGTAGACTATGGCAGGGTCTAAATGAGATCACTGGGCGCAAAAAAAAGGCTGGGAATATCAATAACTGTGGCGCTTCTCTTCCTGACAAACTTAACGTATTCTACGCAAGATTTGAACAGAAGATGAGCATCCCCCTCCCACCGGATGAACCGGACCTGGTGGCATCGAGATTCATCGTCACTGAGGAGGACGTTAGAAGGGCCTTCCTGAAGATAAATCCAAGGAAGGCGATGGGCCCAGATGGCGTCCCGGGACAGGTTCTCCGGGCCTGTGCAAGCGAG
Organism: Mobula hypostoma; assembly: GCF_963921235.1. Taxonomy (NCBI): domain Eukaryota; kingdom Metazoa; phylum Chordata; class Chondrichthyes; order Myliobatiformes; family Myliobatidae; genus Mobula; species Mobula hypostoma. Next base: position 22,630,224 of record NC_086125.1, read on the forward strand.
CTAGTTGGAGTGTTTGCTGACATCTTCAGCTGCTCCTTGCTTCAGTCTAAGGTCCCCTCATATTTTAAGAAGGCAATGATAATCCCAGTGCCGAAGAAGAGCAAGGTGGCATGCCTGAAGGACTATCGACCTGTGGCTCTGACATCAATTGCTATGAAGTGCTTCGAGAGATTGGTTTTGGCACACATCAACTACAGCCTACCGGTCAATCTCGACGCTTTGCAATTCGCCTACCGGAGCAACAGGTCAACGGCAGATGCCATCTCTCTGGCCCTATATTCCTCCTTAGAACACCTGGAGAGTAAAGACACATGTGTAAGGCTCCTTTTTATTGACTACAGCTCTGCTTTTAATACCATCATTCCAAATAAACTGATTTCTAAGATCCAGAACCTGGGCCTTAGCACTCAGATCTGCAGCTGGATCTTCAACTTCCTCACAGACAGGACCCAGGCTGTAAAAATAGGGGAGAAGTTCTCCTCTACAATCACTCTGAGCACCGTGCCCCACAAGGTTGTGTACTCAGCCCCCTGCAGTACTCACTGTACACCCATAATTGTGTAGCCAAGTTTCCATCAATCTCAATATGTAAGTTTGCTGATGACACAACAATTGTAGTCCGTATTTCGGGTAATGATGAGTTTGAGTACAGAGAGGAAATTAAGAACCTGGTGGCATGGTGCGAAGACAATAATCTATCCCTCAACATCAGCAAGATGAAGGAATTGGTTGTTGATTTCAGAAGGAGTAGCGGACCGCACGACCCAATTTACATCAGTGGTGCGCAAGTGGAACAGGTCAAAAGCTTTAAGTTCCTCGGGATCAATATCACAAATGACCTGACTTTGTCCAACCAAGCAGAGTTCACTGCCGAGAAGGCCGACAAACGCCTTTACTTCCTGAGAAAACTAAAGAAATTTGGTCTGTCCCCTAAAACCCTTACTAATTTTTATAGATGCACGGTAGAAAGCATTCTTCTAGGGTGCATCACAACCTGGTATGGAAGTTGTCCTGTCCAAGACCGAAAGAAGCTGCAGAAGATCGTGAACACGGCGCAGCACATCACAGAAACCAATCTTCTGTCCGTGGACTCACTTTACACCGCACGCTGTCGGAGAAGTGCTGCCAGGATAATTAAGGATACGACCCACCCAGCCAACAGACTTTTTGTCCCTCTTCCCTCCGGGAGAAGGTTCAGGAGCTTGAAGATTCGGACGGCCAGATTTGGGAACAGCTTCTTTCCAACTGTGATAAAACTGCCGAATGGATCCTGACCCAGATCTGGGCCATACCCTCCAAATATCCGGACCTGCCTCTCAATTTTTTTGCACTACCTTACTTCCCATTTTTCTATTTTTTATTTATGATTTATAATTTAAATGTTTAATATTTACTGATTTTAACTATTTTTAATATTTAAATTTGTAATCCAGGGAGTGTGAAGCGCAGATTCAAATATCGCTGTGATGATTGTACGTTCTAGCACAAAATGTTTGGTGACAATAAACTGGCTCAATCTGCCAAGCAGTTTGGATGTGGTCCTAAAGATTGTGTTGCATGTTGGATTCTTGTTTCCAAAGGATCTGCCTTGTCAGTGAATTCTTGTCCCTGTACCTCAAAATACTTGGAAACAATGATTAAAAAAATGAAAAGCATGCCATTTACCAACACACACAATTTAATTGTGGGATTTGCATGGTGCAGTCCCCGTCAGATTATTCATTCACTCCAAGAATATCTTCAGAACAATCCGGGAGGATTAAGAAAGAAATTAGAAAAGCTAAAAGAATATTTGAGGCTGCTTTGGCAAGTAAAGTGAAAATAGATCCAAAGGGTTTCTACAGTTATATTAATAGCAAAAGGATAGTAAAGGATAAAATTGATCCCTTAGAGAATCAGAGTGGACGGCTATGTGCAGAGCCAAAAGAGATGGGGGAGATCTTGAACAATTTCTTTTCTTCGGTATTCACTAAGGAGAAGGATATTGAATTGTGTAAGGTAAAGGAAACAAGAAGGGTAGTTATGGAACGTATGATGATTACAGAAGAGGAAGTACTGGCGCTTTTAAGGAATATAAAAGTGGATAAGTCTCCGGGTCCGGTCAGGATATTCCCTAGGACCTTGAGGGAGGTTAGTGTGGAAATAGCAGGGGCTCTGACAGAAATATTTTAAATGTAATTAGAAACAGGGATGGTGCCGGAGGATTGGCATATTGCTCATGTTGTTGCATTGTTTAAAAAGGGTTCTGAGAGTAAACCTAGCAATTATCAGCCTGTGAGTTTAACGTCCGTGGTGGGTAAATTGATGGAAAGTATTCTTAGAGATGGTATATATAATTATCTGGATAAACAAGGTCTGATTAGGAACAATCAACATGGATTTGTACGTGGAAGGTCATGTTTGACAAATCTTATTGAATTTTTTGATGAGGTTACTAGGAAAGTTGATGAGGGTAAAGCAGTGGATGTTGTCTATATGGACTTCAGTAAGGCCTTTGACAAGGTTCCACACAGAAGGTTAATTAGGAAGGTTCAATCGTTAGGCATTAACGTTGAAGTAGTAAAATGGATTCAGCAGTGGCTGGATGGGAGACGCTAGAGAGTAGTGGTGGATAACTGTGTGTCAGTTTGGAGGACGGTGTCTCGTGGTGTGCCTCAGGGATTTGTACTGGGCCCACTGTTACTTGTCATATATATTAACGATCTGGATGATGGGGTTGTAAATTGGATTAGTAAGTATGCAGATAATACTAAGATAGGTGGAGTTGTGGATAATGAAGTAGGTTTTTAAAGCTTGCAGAGAGATTTAGACCACTTAGAAGAGTGGGCTGAGAGATGGCAGACGGAGTTTAATGCTGATAAATGTGAGGTGCTACATTTTGGTAGGACTAATCAAAATAGGACATACATGGTCAATGATAGGGCATTGAAGAATGCAGTAGAACAGAGGGATCCAGGAATAATAGTGCATAGTTCCCTGAAGGTGGAATCTCATGTGGATAGGGTGGTGAAGAAAGCTTTTGGTATGCTGGCCTTTATAAATCAGAGCATTGAGTACAGGAGTTGGGATGTAATGTTGATATTGTATAAGGCATTGGTAAGGCTGAATTTGGAGTATTGTGTACAGTTCTGGTCACCGAATTATAGGAAAGTTGTCAATAAAATTGAGAGAGTACAGAGGAGATTTACTAAAATGTTGCCTGGGTTTCATCTCTTAAGTTACAGAGAAAGGTTGATCAAGTTAGGTCTTTATTCTTTGGAGCGTAGAAGGTTGAGGGGGGACTTGATAGAGGTATTTAAAATTATGTGGGGAATAGATAGAGCTGACGTGGATAGGCTTTTTTCCATTGAGAGTGGGGGAGATTCAAACAAGAAGACATGAGTTGAGAGTTAAAGGGCAAAAGTTTAGGGGTAACATGAGGGGGAACTTCTTTACTCAGAGAGTGGTAGCTGTGTGGAACGAGCTTCGATGTTGTCATTTAAAGTTAAATTGGATAGATATATGGACAGGAAAGGAATGGAGGGTTATGGGCTGAGTGCAGGTTGGTGGGACTAGGTGAGAGTAAGAGTTCGACACAGACTAGAAGGGCCGTGATGGCCTGTTTCCGTGCTGTAATTGTTATATGGTTGTATGGTTATATTTGACACCAACACTCTTATTGCGATTTATTCTCAATTTTGACAGTGATAGAAATTCCATACCTTCACAAACCTTCCCTGCAGTGAGGCTGGCAGTCACAGTAGATGCCTTAAACCCTGCAACACAGTTGCACTGGTAGGAACCCATTGTGTTGTGACAAGTTGCATGATGTTGACACGGAGAGGATTCACACTCATCGATATCTATGTGAACAGGCAAAAGTCTTCACAATCATAAACATTGTTTGCTCCCTCTTCATCATGTTTCATTTCCTCTAGGAAAAAGGTATCACATTGGTAATTGAAGGTATCTTGGACCTTTGGTGGGACATGAGGAAGAGACCTTGCTTCAGTCCAGCCAAGACCACCTCCCTCAACACTTTCTCCAGTCCATCAGGGACTGCATTAGTGCTGCTTTCAATACCAATACAGAACAAACACACTTTATCATATTCGTTGCCAATTTTCAAGCTGCTCTGATGTTTACATGGTCCATCTCTGAATCTTTCCCTCTTTCTCAAGGTTATAGTCATGTCCCCATGGATATAGAAACATAGAAACACAGAAAACCTACAGCTCAATACAGGCCCTTCAGTCCACAAAGTTGTGCTGAACTTGTCCTTACCTTAGTAATTACCTAGCGTTACCCATAGCCCTCTAATTTTCTAAGCTCCATGTATCTATCCAGGAGTCTCTTAAGAGTCCCCATTGTATCCGCCTCTACCACCGTTGCTGGCAGCCCATTCCATACACTCACTACTCTCTGCATAAAACAACTATCCCTGACATCTCCTCTGTACCTACTTCCAAACACCTTAAAACTGTGCCCTCTCGTGATAGCCATTTCAGCCCTGGGAAAAAGCCTGTGACTGTCCACACGATCAATGCCTCTCATCATCTTATACACTGCTATCAGGTCACCTCTCAATCTCCGTGGCTCCAAGGAGAAATGCCTGAATTCATTCAACCTACTGTCATAAAGCATGCCCCCCAATCCAGGCAACATCCTCGTAAGTCTCCTCTGCACCCTTTCTATGGATTCCACATCCTCCCTGTAGTGAGGTGACCAGAACTGAGCACAGTACTCCAAGTGAGGTCTGACCAGGGTCCTATATAGCTGCAACATTACCTCTCAGCTCCTAAACTCAATCCCACAATTGATGTAGGCCAATGCAACGTATGCCTTCTTAACCACAGAGTCAACCTACGTAGCAGTTTTAAGTGTCCTATGGACTCAGACCCCAAGATTCCTCTGATCTTCCACTCTGCCAAGAGTCTTACCATTAATACTATATTCTTCCATCATATTTGAACTACCAAAATTAACCACCTCACACTTATCTGGGTTGAACTCCATCTGCCACTTCTCAGCCCTGTTTTGCATCCTATTGATGTCCCGTTGTAACCTCTGACAGCCCTCCACACTATCCACAACACCCTCAACCTTTGTGTCATCAGAAAATTTACTAATCTATCCTGCCACTTCCTCATCCAGGTCATTTATAAAGATCACGAAGAGTAGGGGACGCAGAACAGATCCCTGAGGCACACCACTGGTCACTGACCTCCATGTAGAATATGACCCATCTACAACCACTATTTGCCTTCATAGGCAAGCCAGTTCTGGATCCACAAATCAATCTCCCCTTGGATTTCATGCCTCCTTACTTTCTCAATAAACTTTACATGGGGTACCTTATGAAATGCCTTGCTGAAATCCATATACACTACATCTACTGTTCTACCTCCATCAATGTGTTTAGTCAAATCCTCAAGAAATTCAATCAGATTCGTAAGGCACGACCTGCCTTTGACAAAGCCATGCTGACTATTCCTAATCATATTATGCCTGTCCAAATGTTCATAAATCCTATCTCTCAGGATCTTTTCCATCAACTCACCAACCATTGAAGTAAGACTCACTGGTCTATAATTTCCTGGGCTATCTCAGCTCCTCACTGAACTGGCTCTGATAGGGTGTTGTTGGACCATGTGAAAGTTTGGGATTAACAAATGGGATCGTAAGCACCATGTCTGCTACAGATGTCAACTCTGAACAGATTTGCTCCCTTACAATGCATTATACCGTCAACTTTTTGCAAAGGAACATGACTTGTCAATAAATTCATTTCACAAACACTGATTATCAGAACTATCAAAGCAAACAGAACAAAATGAATCGTGAACTCCACAGCCATCACAATAATTCTTCTGAGGGACTTGCACAGAGCAGTACCTGTGATATTCTTCTTTACTCCCAGTAATGTGTAGGATTGTCAATAGCAACCCCTACTTGGCGTTGCTTCTCCATTTCATGGTTATATTAAGTCCTTACCCTCACAAACTTTTCCTGATGCCAGGTTGACAGTCGCAGGAGATGGCTGAAACCCAATGCAGTGGCACTGGTAGGAACCCACTGTGTTGTTACAAGTTGCTTGTTTGTGACAGGGCGAGGATTCACACTCGTCAATATCTGTGTGAACAGACAAAATCCCCACAATGGTAAGCACTATTCACTCTATGTTACAAGTGGACTCGGACGGTCTGGATGGAGCAAACACAGGCATGTTGTCAAGTACTGAGCCAACCCTTGTCAGAACAAATATTTCATTGAAAATACTTTAAGAATTGAGGTAGAAGGACAGGTGGATGGAGCTACAGTTAGAATGCTTCAGATATACGAGTGGGAGCATTCCGACTGACTGCATCACCATCAAGTATGGAGGGGCCAGTGCACAGCACCAGAAAAACATGCTGAGGGTTGTAAACTCAGCAGGTTTCTATGGGCGTTAGCCTCACCACTATTTAGGGCATCTTGAAAACACACTGCTTCAAAAAGGTGGCATCCATCATTAATGAACCCTGCCAACCTCTTCTCAATACTGCCATCATTCAGGAGTTACAGAAGCCTGAAGACAACATTCAACTTTTTAAGAATACCTTCTTCTCCTCCGCCATCAGATTTCTGGACAATGAACCCATGAATATTACCTTGCTACTTTTGCTCAACTCTATTTATTTTTCTAATATATATTTCTGACTCCAACTTATATTTTATATATTGCACTGTACTGTACAAATTTCATGACATATGCCAGTGATAGTCAGCTGGAATTTGAATTTTTGAATCTGTTGGAGCCGTGTATTAATGGCTATGTGTTTCAGGGAGGGTGTGGATGATGGGGAGGTGTACAGGCTCTCTTGAACATTAATGTGGCTCTAAGCCTTGGCTGCGGTTGGTCTCATCTCAGTCCCAATGCATTGCCCAGCCGCTCTCCCTAATGGGTTCTGTGAGTATGACTTTGCTCAAGTGAGAATTTGGGATACAGGACTGGATTAGTAATGACCATGGCAGCTAAAGCTGCCAACCAGGTCAGATGTGGTTCCAAAGTTTGTGTTGCATGTTCTCCTGTTTCCAAGGGATCTACCTGATCAATAAATTCATGTCACTGTATCTAAAATATTCAAAAGCACTGATAAAAAAAAAAACCCGCCATTTTTCCAACATCCACAATTTTCCTGGTGGATTTACAAAGTGCAGACACTATTTATTCTTCAATTCCAAGAATATCTTCAGGATAATCCTGGAGGATTGACAACACCAAAAGTGCCTTAAGATAAGTTCTCCATTTTCATGGAGATACAATATCCTTACCTTCACAAACCTTCCCTGCAGTGAGGTTGACAGTCGCAGTAAATGCCTTAAACCCAACAATGCAGTTGCACTGGTAGGAACCCAGTGTGTTGTTGCAAGTTGCAAGTTGGTGACACGGAGAGGATTCACACTCATCAATATCTGTGTGAACAGAGAAAATCCGTCACAATCATAAACATTGTTTCTTCCTGTTAAACATGGCTCACTTTCTCCGGGACAAAGGTGTTACTGTGGTAATTCACATGGGGCAAGCTATGTCTGACCTTTGGTGGGGCATGAGGGAGAGACCTTCCTTCAATCCTGTCCAGACTATCTCGCCAAAAACTTTCTCCAGGCCATCACTGATTGCAGTGATGCTGATTCTGACAATCTTACAGAACTGGGAAACCTTATCATTTCAGATGCCTGTTTCCAAGCTCCTCCCATTTACATGGTCCAACACTGACACTTCCCCTCCTTCTCAGCATCACTTCTGTGTCCCCATGAATTACTCAGCCCCTCACTGAACCTGCTCCGAGAGGGCAACATTAGACTGTGCGAGAATTTTGGCAAAAAGTTTGGAATAGTAATCACCATGTCAGCAAGAGCTGCCACTTCTAGTCACACCTGATACTGGATAATGCACTACTCTGTCTCCTGTTCCTGAAGGAACATAACTGTCAATGAATTAATTTCCCAAACTCTGAAATATAAAGTCATAGAGTAATACAGCACAGAAAAAAACCCTTTGGCCCATCTCATCCAAGCCAACCACATGAGCTATTTCCATTTGCCTGTCAGTCCCTTTTGCCTTCCCATTTGAATGAATGATCATATTTATCAAAGGAAACAATAGTAAAAACAATTATAACTTTCCCACCTCACACAACAACTCCTCTATGCAATTTGCACAGTACAGTGCCCAATAAATTCTTCTTTACTTGTAGGAATCCGCAGGAGAATTGTGGAGGACTAATATGCACAATCAGTAGGGATTTTATTCTCTTCTCTTCATGTTGATACAAAGTCCTTACCTTCACAAACTTTCCCTGCTGTGAGGTTCGTGGTCGCAGGTAATGCCTGAAACCCTGTGTTGCAGTTGCACTGGTAGGATCCCATCACGTTGATGCAAGTTGCATGTTTGTAACAAGGTGAGGACTTGCATTCATCGATATCTGTGTGAACAGGGAAAATCTCTCTCAGCAGTAAACATGGATTGCTCCCTTTTATACCTGGGCTCTGTGGGTCAGGATGGAGTAACTCAGCACTGTGTTGTTTAATCCAGAAAAGACCTCCGCTGGAACAAAGGATTGAGTGACTATTCTTGGGAAGGGGCCTTATACTTTGAGAAAGAAAATCAGAAAATGGAGTTAAAGAACAGGAAACGACCTTCATAATTGAGGTGAAAAGGCAGCTGGATGCAGCTGACAGTTATATTCCAAAAGATGTACAACAGAGAGCATTCTGACGGACTGCATCACCATCAAATATGGAGGGGCCAGTGCACAGCACCAGAAAAACATACTGAGGGTTGTAAACTCAGCCGGTTTCTATGGGCGTTAGTCTCACCACCATTTAGGGCATCTTGAAAACACACTGCTTCAGACAGGTGGCATCCATCATGAAGGAACCCCACCATCCAGGACATGCCCTCTTCTCAATACTGCCATCATGCACGAGGTACAGAAACCTAACGACAAAAACTCAACTTTTTAGGAATATCTTCTCCGCCATCAGATTTCTGTACAGACAATGAACCCATGAATATTACCTCGCTATGTTTGCTCTCTTTATTTGCTACTTGTTTAATTTTCTAATATATATTTATTACTCCAAGCTACAGGATATTTTATGTATTGCACTGTACTGCTGCAGCAGAGCAATAAATTTCATGACATATGTCAGTGATAGTCAACTGGAATTTATTTTTCATTCTGTCGCAGTCGTGTATTAAGGCTGTGTGTTGCTGGGGGGAGGTCGTCAATGGGGAGGTGTACAGGGTGTCCGTGGCTCTATTGAACAGTAACGTGGCTCTGAGCCTAGGCTGGGGTTGAACACATTTCAATCCCAGTGCTTTGCCCAGCCGCTCCACTGAATGGGTTCTGCGAGTATGACTTTGCCCAAGTGGGATTTTGGGATACAGGACCGGAAAAGTAATGAGCACGGCAGCTATAGCCGATGTTAACATTTGTGTTGGAATTCAATCCTCTCCAGACTACCTCGCTGGTCTCCTGTTTCCAAGGGATCTGCTTGAGAATAAATTTATGTCCAAAATATTCAAAGGCACTGATTAATAAAAATCCCATCGAAATCTAACACACACAATTTATCGGAGGAGTTTACACAGTGCAGACACTGTCTTATCCTTTACTTCCAAGAATATCTTCTGGATAGTCTTGGAGAATCGATGACACCAAAACTGCCTTGAGATAAATTCTCCATTTTCATGAAGATATAAAGCCCTTACCTTCACAAACCTTCTCTGCAGTGAGGTTTAGAGTCGCAGTGGATCCCTGATACCCTGCAACACAGTTGCACTGGTAGGAACCCAGTGTGTTGTTGCAAGTTGCAAGTTGGTGACACGGAGAGGATCCACACTCGTCAATATCTGTGTGAACAGACAAAATCCGTCACAATCAGAAACATTGTTTGCTGTCTGTTAAACATGTCTCACATTCTGTGGGACAAAGGTATGGCTCTGCTGTTTCACATAAGGCAAGCTAGGGCCGATCTTTGGTTGGATACGAGTCCTTCCTTCAATCCTGTCCAGACTATCTCACTCAACCCTCAGTTATGATTGCATTGATACTGCTTCCTACAATCATACAGAACTGCGAAATATTATCAATATAGATGACTCTTTCCAAGATGCTCTCATCTTCATATGGTCCATCGGTGACTCTTGCCCTCCCTCTCAGTATCCCATCCTGTCACCGTGGATTACTCAGAGCTTTACTGAACCACCTCCGAGAGGGTGACATTAGACTGTGCGAGACTTTGACAACCAAGACTAGAATAGTAATCAACACGCCAGCTACAGCTTCCACTTCTAGTCACAGCGGTCCCTGGACAATGCAGTACTCTGTCTCCTGTTCCTAATGGAATATGACTGGTCAACTAATTCATTTCCCAAACTCTAAAATATAGAGTCACAGACTTGTCAAACACAGAAAAAGACCTTTTGGCCCATCTCATCCATGCTAACCACAATGAGATATTCCCATTTGCTTCTGAGTCCCTTTTCCCTTCTCAATTGAACAAATCATTGGGTTTATCAAAGAAATTAATAGAGAAACTAATGATAACTATCCCACCTCCCCACAATGACTCCCCTGTGTAATTTGCAGACTGCTGAGTCCATTAAATTCTTATTTAGTTATAGGCCTCTGCGGAAGAATTGTGGAGGACGGATATCTACAATAAGTAGGGACTTATTCACCATTTTCATGTTGAGGCAAAGTCCTTACCTACACAAACTTTCCCTGCCGTGAGGTTGGTGGTCGCAGGTAATGCCTGAAACCCTGTGTTGCAGTTGCACTTGTAGGATCCCATTACGTTGATGCAAGTTGCATGTTTGTGACAAGGTGAGGACTTGCATTCATCGATATCTGTGTGAACAGGGAAAATATCTCTCAGCAGTAAACATGGATTCCTCCCTTTTATACCTGGGCTCTGTGGGTCGGCATGGAGTAACTCAGCACTGTGTCGTTTAATCCAGAGAAGACCTCCGCTGGAACAAAGGATTGAGTGACTATTCTTGGGAAGGGACCTTATGGTTTGAGAAAGAAAATCAGGTGAATGGAGTTAAGGAACAGGAAAAGGCTTTAAGAATTGAGGTGAAAAGGCAGCTGGATGGAGCTAACAGTTAGATTGCTACAGATATACAATGCTGAGCATTCTGACTGACTGCATCACCATGACGTATGGAGGAGCCAGTGCACAGCACCAGAAAAACATGCCGAGGGTTGCAAACTCAGGCGGTTTCTATGGGCGTTAGCCTCACCACCATTGAGGGCATCTTGAAAACACACTGCTTCAAACAGGTGGCATCCATCATGAAGGAACCCCGCCACCCAGGACATGCCCTCTTGTCAATACTGCCATCATGCACGAGGTACAGAAGCCTGAAGACAAACACTCAACTTTTTAGGAATACCTTCTCCTGCGCCATCAGATTTCTGAACAGACAATGAACCCATGAATATTAACTGGCTATGTTTGCTCTCTTTATTTGCTACTTGTTTAATTTTCTAATATAGATTTATTACTCCACCCTATAGGATACTTTATGTATTGCACTGTACTGCTGCAGCAGAGCAACAAATTTCATGACATATGTCAGTGGTAGTCAACAGGAACTTGATTTTTCATTCTGTTGGAGTTGTGTATTAAGGCTGAGTGTTGCAGGGGGGAAGTGGTCGATGGGGAGGTGTACAGGGTGTCCGTGGCTCTATTGAACAGTAACGTGGCTCTGAGCCTAGGCTGGGGTTGAACACATTTCAATCCCAGTGTTTTGCCCAGCCGCTCCACTGAATGGGTTCTGTGAGTATGACTTTGCCCAAGTGAGAAGTTAGGATGCAGGACTGGAATAGTAATGACTACGGCAGTTATAGCTGATGTTAACAGTTGTGTTGGAATTCAATCCTCTGCAGTCTACCTCACTGGTCTCCTTTTTCCAAGGGATCTGCTTGATGAATAAATTCATGTCCAAAATATTCAAAGGCACTGATTAATAAAAATCCCATCAAAATCCAACGCACACAATTTATTGAAGGGACTTACAGAGTGCAGACACTGTCTGTTTATTCTTTACTTCCAAGAATATCTTCGGGATAATCTTGGAGAATCGATGACAACAAACCTGCCTTGAGATAAATTCTCCATTTTCATGAAGATAGGAAGCCCTTACCTTCACAAACCTTTCCTGCAGTGAGGTTTAGAGTCGCAGTAGATCCCTGATACCCTGCAACACAGTTGCACTGGTAGGAACCCAGTGTGTTGTTGCAAGTTGCAAGTTGGTGACATGGAGAGGATTCACACTCGTCAATATCTGTGTGAACAGACAAATTCCTTCACAATCATAAACATTGTTTGCTCCCTGTTAAACATGTCTCACATTCTGTGGGACAAAGGTGTGGCTATGCTGTTTCACATAAGGCAAGCTGGGGCCGATCTTTGGTTGGATACGAGTCCTTCCTTCAATCCTGTCCAGACTATCTCACTCAACCCTTAGTTATGATTGCATTGATACTGCTTCCTACAATCATACAGAACTGCCAAATGTTATCAATATAGATGACTCTTTCCAAGATGCTCTCATCTTCATATGGTCCATCGCTGACTCTTGCCGTCCCTCTCAGTATCCCATCCTGTCACCGTGGATTACTCAGAGCTTTACTGAACCACCTCCGAGAGGGTGACATTAGACTGTGCGAGACTTTGACAACCAAGACGAGAATAGTAATCAACACGCCAGCTACAGCTGCCACTTCTAGTCACCCCTGTCCTTGGACAATGCAGTACTCTGTCTCCTGTTCCTAATGGAACATGACTGGTCAACAAATTCATTTCCCAAACTCCAAAATATAGAGTCACAGACTTGTCAAACACAGAAAAAGACCTTTTGGCCCATCTCATCCACGTTAACCACAATGAGATATTCCCATTTGCTTCTGAGTCCCTTTTCCCTTCTCAATTGAACAAATCATTGGGATTATCAAAGAAATTAATAGAGAAACTAATGATAACTATCCCACCTCCCCACAACGACTCCCCTGTGTAATTTGCAGAGTACTGAGTCCATTAAATTCTTATTTAGTTATAGGCCTCTGCAGAAGTATTGTGGAGGACGGATATCTACAATAAGTAGAGACTTATTCACCATTTTCATGTTGAGGCAAAGTCCTTACCTTCACAAACTTTCCCTGCTGTAAGGTTGGTGGTCGCAGGTAATGCCTGAAACCCTGCGTTGCAGTTGCACTGGTAGGATCCCATTACGTTGATGCAAGTTGCATGTTTGTGACAAGGTGAGGACTTGCATTCATCGATATCTGTGTGAACAGGGAAAATCTCTCTCAACAGTAAACATGGATTGCTCTCTTTCATACCTGGGCTCTGTGGGTCAGGATGGAGTAACTCAGCACTGTGTCGTTTAATCCAGAGAAGACCTCCGCTGGAACAAAGGATTGAGTGAGTATTCTTGGGAAGGGGCCTAATGGCTTGAGAAAGAAAATCAGGTGAATGGAGTTAGGGAACAGGAAAAGGCCTTAAAGAATTGGTGAAAAGGCAGCTGGATGGAGCTGACAGTTAGAATGCTACAGATATACAACAGAGAGCATTCTGACTACCTGCATCACCATCAAGTATGGAGGGGCCAGTGAACAGCACCAGAAAAACATGCTGAGGGTTGGAGACTCAGCCGGTTTCTATGGGCGTTAGTCTCACCACCATTTAGGGCATCTTGAAAACACACTGCTTCAAACAGGTGGCATCCATCATGAAGGAACCCTGCCACCCAGGACATGCCCTCTTCTCAATACTGCCATCATGCACGCGGTACAGAAACCTGAAGACAAACATTCAACTTTTTAGGAATACCTTCTCCTGCGCCATCAGATTTCTGAACAGACAATGAACCCATGAATATTAACTGGCTATGTTTGCTCTCTTTATTTGCTACTTGTTTAATTTTCTAATATATATTTATTATTCCACCCTATAGGATACTTTATGTATTGCACTGTACTGCTGCAGCAGAGCAACAAATTTCATGACATATGTCAGTGGTAGTCAACAGGAACTTGATTTTTCATTCTGTTGGAGTTGTGTATTAAGGCTGTGTGTTGCAGGGGGGAAGTGGTCGATGGGGAGGTGTACAGGGTGTCCGTGGCTCTATTGAACAGTAACGTGGCTCTGAGCCTAGGCTGGGGTTGAACACATTTCAATCCCAGTGTTTTACCCAGTCGCTCCACTGAATGGGTTCTGTGAGTATGACTTTGCCCAAGTGAGAAGTTAGGATGCAGGATTGGAATAGTAATGACTACGGCAGTTATAGCTGATGTTAACAGTTGTGTTGGAATTCAATCCTCTGCAGTCTACCTCACTGGTCTCCTTTTTCCAAGGGATCTGCTTGATGAATAAATTCATGTCCAAAATATTCAAAGGCACTGATTAATAAAAATCCATCAAAATCCAACGCACACAATTTATCGAAGGGACTTACAGAGTGCAGACACTGTCTGTTTATTCTTTACTTCCAAGAATATCTTCGGGATAATCTTGGAGAATCGATGACAACAAACCTGCCTTGAGATAAATTCTCCATTTTCATGAAGATAGGAAGCCCTTACCTTCACAAACCTTTCCTGCAGTGAGATTTAGAGTCGCAGTAGATCCCTGATACCCTGCAACACAGTTGCACTGGTAGGAACCCAGTGTGTTGTTGCAAGTTGCAGGTTGGTGACACGGAGAGGATTCACACTCGTCAATATCTGTGTGAACAGACAAATTCCTTCACAATCATAAACATTGTTTGCTCCCTGTTAAACATGTCTCACATTCTGTGGGACAAAGGTGTGGCTATGCTGTTTCACATAAGGCAAGCTGGGGCCGATCTTTGGTTGGATACGAGTCCTTCCTTCAATCCTGTCCAGACTATCTCACTCAACCCTTAGTTATGATTGCATTGATACTGCTTCCTACAATCACACAGAACTGCGAAATTTTATCAGCATAGATGACTCTTTCTAAGATGCTCTCATCTTCATATGGTCCATTGCTGACTCTTCCTCTCCCTCTCAGGATTGCATCTCTGTCCCCAGGGATTACTCGGACCATCACTTAACCACCTCCGACAGGGTGACATTAGACTGCGTGAGAGTTTGGGAACCAAGACGAGAATAGTAATCACCACGCCAGCGACAGCTGCCACTTCTAGTCACACCTCTCCTTGGACAATAGAGTACTCCGTCTCCTGCTCCTAGTGAAACATCACTGGTCAACAAAGTCATTTCCCAAACTCTAAAATATAGGGTCAGAGGCTTGTCAAACACAGAAAAAGACATTTTGGCCCATCTCATCCATGTTGACCACAATGAGCTATTCCCATTTGCTTGTGAGTCCCTTGTCTCTTCTCATTTGAACCAATCATCGGATTTATCAAAGAAATTAATAGAGAAACTATTGATAACTGTCCCACCTCCCCACAACAACCCCCTGTGTAATTTGCAGAGTACTGAGTCCACTAAATTCTTATTTAGATATAGGCCTCTGCAGAAGAATTGTGGAGGACTGATATCTACAACAAGTCAGGATTTTTTCACCATTTTCATGTTGAGACAAAGTCCTTACCTTCACAAACTTTCCCTGCCGTGAGGTTGCTGGTCGCAGGTAATGCCAGAAACCCTACGTTGCAGTTGCACTGGTAGGATCCCACTGTGTTGATGCAAGTTGCATGTTTGTGACAAGGTGAGGACTTGCATTCATCGATATCTGTGTGAACAGGGAAAATCTCTCTCAACAGTAAACATGGATTGCTCCCTTTTATACCTGGGCTCTGTGAGTCGGGATGGAGTAACTCAGCACTGTGTCGTTTAATCCAGAGAAAACCTCCGCTGGAACAAAGCATTGAGTAACTATTCTGAGGAAGGGGCCTAATGGTTTGAGAAAGAAAATCAGGTGAATGGAGTTAAGGAACAGGAAAAGGCCTTAAGAATTGAGGTGAAAAGGCAACTGGTTGGAGCTAACAGTTAGATTGCTACATATATACAATGCTGAGCATTCTGACTGACTGCATCACCATCAAGTATGGAGGGGCCAGTGCACAGCACCAGAAAATCATGTCGAGGGTTGTAAACTCAGCCGGTTTCTATGGGCGTTAGTCTCAACACCATTTAGGGCATCTTGAAAACACACTGCTTCAAACAGGTGGCATCCATCATGAAGGAACCCCGCCACCCAGGACATGCCCTCTTCTCAATACTGCCATCATGCACGAGGTACAGCAGCCTGAAGACAAACATTCAACTTTTTAGGAATATCTTCTCCTGCGCCATCAGATTTCTGAACAGACAATGAACCCATGAATATTAACTGGCAATGTTTGCTCTCTTTATTTGCTACTTGTTTAATTTTCTAATATATATTTATTACTCCACCCTATATGTATTGCACTGTACTACCACAGCAGAGCAAAAATTTCATGACATATGTCAGTGGTAGTCAACAGGAACTTGATTTTTCATTCTGTTGGAGCCGTGTATTAAGGCTTTGTGTTGCGGGGGGAAGTGGTCGATGGGGAGGTGTACAGGGTGTCCGTGGCTCTATTGAACAGTAACGTGGCTCTGAGCCTAGGCTGGAGTTGGACACATTTCAATCCCAGTGCTTTGGTCAGCCGCTCCACTGAATGGGTTCTGCGAGTATGACTTTGCCCAAGTGGGAATTTGGGATGCAGGACTGGAATAGTAATGACCACGGCAGTTATAGCTGATGTTAACAGTTGTGTTGGAATTCAATCCTCTCCAGTCAACCTCGCTGGGCTCCTTTTTCCAAGGGATCTGCTTGATGAATAAATTCATGCCCAAAATATTCAAAGGCACTGATTAATAAAAATCCCTTCGTAATCCAACACACACAATTTATCAGAGGGATTTACACAGTGCAGACACTGTCTGTTTATTCTTTACTTCCAAGAATATCTTGGGGATAATCTTGGAGAATCGATGACACCAAAACTGCCTTGTGATAAATTCTTCATTTTCAAGAAGATCCGAAGTCCTTACCTTCACAAACCTTCCCTGCAGTGAGGTTGAGAGTCACAGTAGATCCCTGATACCCTACAACACAGTTGCACTGGTAGGAACCCAGTATGTTGTTGCAAGTTGCAAGTTGGTGACACGGAGAGGATTCACACTCGTCAATATCTGTGTGAACAGACAAAATCCTTCACAATCATAAACATTGTTTGCTCCCTGTTAAACATGTCTCACATTCTGTGGGACAAAGGTATGGCTCTGCTGTTTCACATAAGGCAAGCTAGGGCCAATCTTTGGTGGGATACGAATCCTTCCTTCCATCCTGTCCAGACTATCTCGTTCAACCCTCAGTTATGATTGCATTGATACTGCTTCCTACAATCATACAGAACTGCGAAATGTTATCAGCATAGATGACTCTTTCTAAGATGCTCTCATATTCATATGGTCCATCGCTGTCTCTTCCTCTCCCTCTCAGGATCGCATCTCCCTCCCCAGGGTTTACTCAGACCATTACTTAACCACCTCAGAAAGGGTGACATTAGACTGTGCGAGAGTTTGGGAATCAAGACTAGAATAGTAATCGACACGCCAGCTACAGCTGCCACTTCTAGTCACCCCTGTCCCTGGACAATACAGTACTCCGTCTCCTGCTCCTAGTGAAACATCACTGGTCAACAAAGTCATTTCCCAAACTCTAAAATATAGAATCACAGACTTGTCAAACACAGAAAAAGACATTTTGGCCCATCTCATCCATGTTGACCACAATGAGCTATTCCCATTTGCTTGTGAGTCCCTTGTCTCTTCTCATGTCAACAGATCATTAGATTTATCAAAGAATTTAATAGTAAAACTAATGATAGCTATCCCACCTCTCCACAATGACTCCCCTGTGTAATTTGCAGAGTACTGAGTCCATTAAATTCTTCTTCAGTTACAGGCCTCTGCAGGAGAATTGTGGAGGATTGATATCTATGATAAGTAGGGATTTATTCACCATTTTCATGTTGAGACAAAGTCCTTACCTTCACAAACTTTCCCTGCCGTGAGGTTGGTGGTCACAGGTAATGCCTGAAACCCTGTATTGCAGTTGCACTGGTAGGATCCCATCACGTTGATACAAGTTGCATGTTTGTGACAAAGTGAGGACTTGCATTCATCGATATCTGTGTGAACAGGGAAAATCTCTCTCAACAGTAAAGATGGATTGCTCCCTTTTATACCTGGGCTCTTTGGGTCGGGATGGAGTAACTCAGCACTGTGTTGTCCAGAGAAGACCTCCACTGGAACAAAGGATTGAGTGTCTATTCTTGGGAAGAGGCCTTACTGTTTGCAAAAGAAAATCTGGAGAATGGAGTTAAGGAGCAGATGGAATTGACTCAAGGGTCCAAATGGTTGGTCATGTGTTAGAATCGTGAAAGGTTACTCACCCTGCTCTCCATTACATTTTGATAACAGTTTGGAAGGTCGGCAGCTACCCTGCCTTCCGTACTGGAGCTGCTTTTCATTGGACAGGAGCAGGGAGGAAAGAGGGCTCTCAGTGCTCCATTCACCTTTAATATGACTGTTACAAGACCAGGTTTAGTCACATTTAAATTTCAGTTCGTTGCCCACACCCTCCCTGAATCTGCATTGGAAATACTCAGCAGGTCAGGCAGCATCTGTGAGTGAGAAACGGAATACTGCGAGATTCCAGAACCATCCCTGGTTTCAGATCCCCAGCATGCTCTACTCTGCATCCTACATTTTATTTTACTTTTTCTTGAACTGTGGTCATTCATCCATAACTGGATGCATTGTGTTTCCTTTAACAACTCCATCTCCCCACCCTATCTGGTACACACTTTCCTGCCTCATTTTCTCACTTTTCCAGCTCCTCTTTCCACAAATACTGTCTGGTCCTCTGTGCTTCTCCTCTCTGTCATTTGGGATCTTCAGTTTCACAATTTGCAGTATTTAAGCTATACGACCATAAAACATCGGCTCATCGAGTCAGCTCCACCATTCCATCATGGCTGATTTATTATCCCCCTCAACCACATTCTCCTGGCTCCCCCTGTAACTTTTGTTGTACTTGCTAACCTATCATTTATCAACTTGCTCTTTAAATAGACCCAATGATTTGGACTCCGCACCTATCTGAGGGTATTTCATGGATTATTCCCTGTTACTCCTGGGCTCTATCATCATCGCTTTGTTATCAGTGCTAAGAAATGCTTCAATCCATCTCCTAAAACATCAAGAATTACAAGACAATACTTATAACAGTGCACGCACAGTAATTCGATAAAATTGAGTTGTAGTTGGCAGAAAGGGTATCTTGGCACCGAGTATATCCCTTTGGGCATGGGGTGCCTTTTCCTGGATTATGTTCTTGGCATATCAGACATTGTCTGGCAACATTCTCTGCTACTTTCTCCAGGTCCGGGTTCCATCATGATTCCAAACACTGCCTTACCTTTCCCTCCTTGCCAAGGTGAGTATTGGTATGTACAAAATCTACAATATAGCCCAGTACAGTTTCAGGTACGCAGACCTGACGGGCAGGAGTAAGCCAGAGGTTCTCAGTCAGTGAGTAAAAACATCTCGCTGATTCCCAGGTGGCTTTCTCTTTTTCAGAGGTGTCTCTGTGTAAAACATCCTCAATTCCAGGCATACTGGCTGATTTGGAAATAGGGCAGTCAGTTTTTCCCTGGTGATTCATCATTTGGGGAACAATCAGTGCTCCGATGAGGGCAGCTTGTTTCACGGCTGAGTCATCTCTGTTGTTTCCACGGTCAGTCTCAGTCGTACCTTTAGTGTGTGCAGAGCATTTAATAATGGCCAATTGTGAAGGAAGATAGGTGGTTGTCGATGTAAATTTTATTAGTGAAGGGCATACCAGAGGAGGTAACATAACCCCTAGCTTTCCAAAGTTGGCCAAAGTCATGAGCGACTCCAAAGGCATAACTAGAGTCTGTAAAAATATTGGCTGATTGCCCAGTGGCTTGGATGCAAGCTCCAGTGAGTGCAAAGAGTTCAGCTTGCTGTGCCAAGTCAGGAGAAAGAAAGCAAGTGGACTCCATGGTTTCTACATTGGTAAAAACAGCATAGCCTGCACGGTACTGGCCTTGGTTGTCTGTAAAGGGGCTCCCATCTACGTAGAAGACTAAGTCTGGATTACCGAGGGGGTCGTCAGTCATGGCAGGCTGGACTTCTGTCAATTAGTGACTTATTGTTGCACAATCATGGGGTGGTGAATCTAGTTGCTCAGGTGGGCATTCTCAAAAAAAAAGGTGGCTGGGTTCACAGTAGTACAAGGGAAAATTTGGAGAAGGGGGTTCTGCAGGGGAAGGACCTCATATCTCATGCAGTGGAAATTGACCAGGCCCAGGAATTTACGATTCTGAGTCGGCGTAGTGTTTTAACAATGGGCGTAAATTAGCACAGGTCAAGGGCTGAATCTGGTACCTTCTGGACTATTAAGATCTGCACTACATTAGTGCCACACTTGATAACAAATCCTTTTAAAAACAAATAAATCTTTCTTTCTGACAAACTAACACACTAGATATTGTTAAGTAGTATCTTTATATTTGTTCCGAACTGGACAAAATCAAAAATTTTGTCCAGTTCGGAACAAAATTCCTCACAAGGAAAGAAAACAAATATTAAAATATGGAAGATTGCTCTAACCACCCACTGAAAATTAAAATAAACTTCTCTTTAGATGGCCTCTGTGATTTGCTTTGAAAGACTGAACGAGACATTTCTTTCTGACAAGGCTATTGTTAATACAGCTACAATGATAGATAATGGACGTTATTATCTGACTTACAGCTTTCTTAGAAATACTTTGTCTGTGTGAACTACTAACTAATTTAAATGGCATTCTGAAGCTTGAGTGGATTCTGACCATTTCATATTGTTGACTTTAACCTTGTCAGCCACCTTGCCGGGCAGGGCTTCGAGGAGGTAAACTGATTATCAGAACTATCGAAGCAAACACAACAAAACAACAGACACACACAAAATGTTGGAGGAACTCGGCAGGTCGTGAACTCCAGAGCTATCACAATAATGTGGGACTTGCACGAGAATTGCCTGCTATATTCTTATTCTTCTTGACTCCCAGTAATGTGTAGGATTGTCAATAATAACCCCTTCTTGGCGTTGCTTCTCCATTTCATGGTTATATTAAGTCCTTACCTTCACAAACTTTTCCTGATGCCAGGTTGACAGTCGCAGGAGTTGCTTGAAACCCTGCAATGCAGTTGCACTGGTACGAACCAACTGTGTTGTTACAAGTTGCCTTTTTGTCGCAGGGCGAGGATTCGCACTCATTAATATCTGTGTGAACAGACAAAATGCTTCACAATCGTAAACATTGTTTTCTCCCTGTTACATATGTCTCACTTCCTACAATCATACAGAACTGAGAAACGTTAACATTTTAGATGGCAATCTCAAAGATGCTCTCATCTTGACACGGTCCATCACTGACTCTTCCTCTCACTCTCAGGATCACGTCTGTGTCCCCGTGTATTACTCAGACCCTCAATGAACCTACTCCAAGTGGGTGACATTAGACTGTGTGAGACTTTGGGAAGCAACACTGGAATAGTAATCAGCATGCCAACTAGAGCTGCCATTTCAGGTCACACCTGCCCCTGGGCAATGCATTACTTTGTCTCCTGTTTCTAAAGTGTGACGAAAGAGGGTGACAAAGAGTACACATAGATTAAGATGTTAACTGTCCTGTGCTGGTACCAGTGGGATCAACAGTTGATCTGCCACCTGTCTTCAGGAGAAAGAGAGATAAGGAAGACAATAGAGCAGCATTTGGAAATGTTAATGAAGAGACAGGAGAGTTTAACGGAAGGAGACATGGTCTGAGAGCTGTCAAGATCGGCTCCTTTTTGAACCCTGAACTGTTTGAAGTGTGATGGACAGGCGATACCCCAGCAGGGGGATAAAAAGGGACAGGTTCGCTAAGGCAGGACACACACGACACCCTGAGGTAACGAGACCCTGGAAGCGGTGGTCTCCCACAAGTCGGTGGGAGTTCTTGGAGGGCTGGTCGCGGGTCCAAGCCATAGACGCACAGGGTGGAAAGGAACGATCGGCGGGAACCTGGTGTGTGTCCGCCCTTGCCTGGGTGCCAGGTTTACTGCAGAGGAACGATCGTATCTGAAACGGAGGGATCACAGTCAGTGACCTCAGAAGACATTACAAAGGGCTCACCCGAAAGCTGACTGCGAGGAATATCGAAGGTCTGTGTGGAAGCCCTTTTTGAATATTCATTCGCTTTCTCTCTCTCTCTCTCCCACGGCAGTGATTACTTTGAACTGAACTGAACTCAATTGAACTGAACTTTGAGTCACTTTGAAACTGGTCATTTACCCCTAGACGACGATAGAGCTTGATTGATCCTGTTATCCTAATTCTGTGTACATGTGTGTTTATCATTGCTGAACTGTTGCATTTATTATCCTTTTGATTAGAGTACTGTGTTGCTTATTTCTTTAATAAAACTTTCTTAGTTCCAGTAATCCAGACTCCAATTGAGTGATCCATTTCTGCTGGTTTGGCAACCCAGTTACGGGTACGTAACATAAGTGGGGGCTCGTCCGGGATTTTGCACGCTAAATTTGGGACGGAGTAAATTGATTGGGTTAAAATTCCCGAAAGAAAGAAAAGGCAAACAGCAGAAATGGAGATTGAGGAATTTCTAAAGGCGCCGACCTTGGAGGCATTAGAGGATGCCAGGAAAGCGGAATTGGCAGCGGTGGCCAAACGGTTGAATCTTGTTAAGGGGAAGTCGACAATGAGGAGAGAGGAGATACACAGAGCTATCGTAGAGCACTATGTATCTAAAGGTGTGTTTCCCCAAGGGGAGCTGGAGGTGGTGTCTATTGAAAAACCTGGTGGAGACGCGGTACAGGTGCAGCTTGAAAAACTGAGACTCGAGCACGAGTTCTGGGTACGGCAGCTAGAACACGAAGAGAAGCAGTTAGAAAGGCAGGAGAAAGAGAAACAGTTAGAACGGCAGGAGAGAGAGAGAGAGAGAGAGAGAGAGACAGTTAGAGCGAGAAGAGAGGCAGTGGGAAAGGGAATTTGAGTTGGAGAAGTTAAAGATAAGGGCAGAGCAGGGGCCCGTGCCAAACCAAGGTGGAGGGTTCAGGGTGACCCAGGAGGTTAGGCTGGTTCCCCATTTGACGATACCGATGTGGATCGGTACTTTCTCCATTTCGAAAAAGGTGCTACAAGTCAGGACTGGCCGAGGGATAAGTGGGTTGTTTTGCTTCAGAGTGTACTAAAAGGGAAAGCCCAACAAGCTTACTCAGTTTTGTCCGCGGAAGATGCCCAGAGGTATGAGGTGGTGAAAGAGGCCATCCTCAAGAATTATGAGTTGGTCCCGGAGGCATACCGGCAGAGGTTCCCGAATGCGAGGAAGCAGTGGGACCGCACGTATTTAGGGTTTGCCCGTGAGATGCAGACATATTGTGAGCGTTGGTGCGCCTCGAAGGGGGTAGATGGGGATTATGACAGACTGCTACAGCTGATCCTGATTGAGCAGTTTAAAGGTTGTGTCCCTGAGGGTATGAGACCCTACCTAGATGAGAAAGAGGCGGCCACGTTAGCCGCAACTGCTAAGTTAGCGGATGAGTACGCGTTGACGCATAAAGTGAAGTTTGCCCCGAGTAAAGGCTACCAGAAGGGTAGTCAGGACGGCGGGGAGAGTCCGCCAGAAATGTCAGAAAATAAGCCGGGGACTAGTGAGAAGGACAAGGTAGACCGAGAGCAGTCTGGTAGGAAGTCTCCTGGGGTCGTCTGTTATAATTGTGGGAAAGTCGGACACTTTGCGTCCAGGTGCTTTGCCCCAAAGAAAGAGACGGGGAAGGGAAAAATGGCGATTTTGACTGGCTGTATCGAGCTGGTAAACGAACCGCTAGGAGAGGAAAGGTCTGCCGAAGTTCAGGAAGGGCGCGAGAGGTTTATCTCAGCCGGATTGGTGTCGGTGAAGGAGGGATTAAACCCAGTTCCAGTGCGGATCTGGAGAGACACGGGAGCGTGTCAGTCATTGATATTGAAGAGTGTATTAGAGTTTGGCTCAGAGACCCAGACTGGGGAGGTCAAGGTAAAAGGTATTGGGGGAGGGACAGAGGCAGTCCCTTTGCACCAGATACACCTACAAAGCAACTTGGCCTCTGGACTAGTCACGATCGGGGTGAGCCCCGAATTACAGCTGAAAGGCGTAGAAGTCTTGCTCGGTAATGACCTCGCGGGGGGGAATTGTGTTCCCAGCCGTGAGATTGACAAGTCAGCCTGCCAGCATTCAGGCCCCGCCCATGGACTCACAGGTTCATCCCGGGACTGCCGAAGTAAATTTAGCTGAGACGTTTCTACCAGCCTTGTACCAGGGGGAGGTAGAAAGTGAAAAGAAGGAGTGTAGTGAAACAAGAGGTAGTGAGGGAGCTGAGACAGACTTAGCATTAGCCAGGAAGGAATTTGTGCAGGCGCAGGAGCGAGACGAGGAGCTGATGGTTTTGGTGGAGACAGAATTAAAAAGGGAACCAGTAGGCTATTGTGTGGAGGAGGAAGTGCTACGGAAGAAAGGGAGACCAAGTACCGGACCCGCAGATGAGGAAAGGGGGATGGTGCAAAAGAGTTATGGGGATGAGATTTTTAACCTGGCCCACAAGGTACCCCTCGGTGGACATTTTGAGGTGCTGAAGGAAACAGTCGGCAGAATCATGAAAGAGGTTTACTGGCTGCACAGGAAGAAGGATGTTATTGATTATGGCAGACGCGAACCGAGACGGTCACAGGCTTTTGATGTGCTAACGAACTTAGCCGGTGTTGGCGCGGAAATCAATGAAGCTAGGGTCCCCCTGATGAGGAAAAAAAACATTTTGAAAAGATGAGTATGGTATCGACCAGATGGGAGAAGGCTATTGTTTTGGTCAGCTCTGCTGATAAGGTCTCTCCCTTAATCCTCGAACAAAGCGACTCTTTAGGAGAATTAATTAAACGGCTCGCACACGTGTGTTCGATTGTCCCAAGGCGATGCAAAGAACTGGGACGTTGGGTGGTGTTTGTCAACCTAGGTCAGCCTAGTGAGCAACAGCCCTATGGAATGAGTAATTCAGTGACGAAAGGGCTAACGAACGCAGAACTGTGTATTGTCGATGTAATACGGCTGTCTGAAGCCAGCTTGATAGTGAACCTTGAAAAAAATGAGTTCGGCCACACGAAGGTCACTTATCTGGGAATTGTGGTAACACGGGGCAGCTAGCAGTGATGCAAGCTAAGGTGCGGGCTATCTCTGACATTCCAACCCCGACAGACGAGAGGGCCCTCAGGAGGCTCTTGGAGATGGTGGGGTACTGCAGAAAGTTTTGCAATAACTCTGCGGTTACTACCCCTCTCCCTCCTACTAAGCCCTTGTGAGAGAAAACTAAGTCGGGATGGGACGACCCTTGTTATCGTGGTCCGGGACGAAACCCAATGAGAGGTTACACTGATCGCAACTCATCAGTGTTTTCGGCCACTATGAAGTTTGCTAAGTTGGAGCCTGGTTTAGGGGATTATTAATAACACACATAAAAGGAACAGAAAATGTGATTGCTGACTGTCTGTCAAGGTGTTGACAACTTAAAATTCTCTGTATTAGCCAAATAGCTGATGAAGATGTATATTTGTGTGTGTCTAATAATGTATTCATATTTGTAATTTTTACCCCGGTAAAAATCCTTAAAGGTGAGGGGTGTAACGAAAGAGGTTTACAAAGAGTACACATAGATTAAGATGTTAACTGTCCTGTGCTGGCACCAGTGGGATCAACAGTTGATCTGCCACCTGTCTTCAGGAGAAAGAGAGATAAGGAAGACAATAGAGCAGCATTTGGAAATGTTAATGAAGAGACAGGAGAGTTTAACGGAAGGAGACACGGTCTGAGAGCTGTCAAGATCGGCTCCTTTTTGAACCCTGAACTGTTTGAAGTGTGATGGACAGGCGATACCCCAGCAGGGGGATAAAAAGGGACAGGTTCGCTAAGGCAGGACACACACGACACCCCGAGGTAACAAGACCCTGGAAGCGCTGCGTCTCCCACAAGTCGGTGGGAGTTCTTGGAGGGCTGGTCACGGGTCCAAGCCACAGACGCACAGGGTGGAAAGGAACAATCGGCGGGAACCTGGTATGTGTCCGCCCTTGCCTGGGTGCCTGGTTCACTGCAGAAGAACGATCGCATCTGAAATGGAGGGGTCACAGTCGGTGACCTCAGAAGACATTACAAAGGGCTTGCCCGAAAGCTGACTGCGAGGAATATCGAAGGTCTGTGTGGAAGCCATTTTTGAATATTCATTCGCTTTCTCTCTCTCTCTCCCACGGCAGTGATTACTGTGAACTGAACTGAACTCAATTGAACTGAACTTTGCGTCACTTTGAAACTGGTCATTTACCCCTAGATGACAATAGAGCTTGATTGATCCTGTTATCCTAATTCTGTGTACATGTGTGTTTATCATTGCTGAACTGTTGCATTTATTATCCTTTTGATTAGAGTACTGTGTTGCTTATTTCTTTAATAAAACTTTCTTAGATCCAGTAATCCAGACTCCAACTGAGTGATCCATTTCTGCTGGTTTGGCAACCCAGTTACGGGGTACGTAACAAAAGGAACAAGACTGGTCAATGAATTCATTTCCCAAACTCTAAAATATAGAGTCATAGAGTAATACAATACAGAAAAAGAGCCTTTGGCCCATCTCATCCATGCCAACCGCAATGAGCTACCCCATCTGCTTGTCAGTCCCTTGGCCTTCCTATTTGAAAGAATGATCAGAGTTATCAAAGGAAAGAATAGAAAAAACAATGATAACTTTCCCACCTCCTCACAATGACTCTTTTATGCAATTTGCACAGTACAGTGCCTATTAAATTCTTCTTTAGCTGTAGGACTCTGCAGGAGAATTGTGGAGGACTGACATCCACAATCAGTTCGGATTTATTCACCATTTTCATCTTGAGACAAAGTCCTTATCTTCACAAACTTTCCCTGCCGTGTGGTTGGCAGTTGCAAGTAATGCCTGAAACCCTGTGTTGCAGTTGCACTGGTAGGATCCCATTATGTTGATACAAGTTGCATGTTTGTAACAAGGTGAGGACTTGCATTCATCAATATCTGTGTGAACAGGGAACATCTCTCTCAACAGTAAACATGGATTGCTCCCTTTTATACCTGGGCTCTGTGGGTCAGGATGGAGTAACTCAGCACTGTGTCGTTTAATGCAGAGAAGACCTCCGCTGGAACAAAGGATTGACTGGCTATTCTTGGGAAGGGGCCTAATGGCTTGAGAAAGAAAATCAGGTGAGTGGAGTTAAGGAACAGGAAAAGGCCTTAAGAATTGAGGTGAAAAGGCAGCTGGATGGAGCTGACAGTTAGATTGCTACAGATATACAATGTTGAGCATTCTGACTGACTGCATCATCATTAAGTATGGAGGGGCCAATGCACAGCACCAGAAAAACATACTGAGGGTTGTAAACTCAGCCGGTTTCTTTGGGCGTTAGTCTCACCACCATTTAGGGCATCTTGAAAACACACTGCTTCAAACAGGTGGCATCCATCATGAAGGAACCCCGCCACCCAGGACATGCCCTCTTCTCAATACTGCCATCATGCACGAGGTACAGAAGCCTGAAGACAAACATTCAACTTCTTAGGAATATCTTCTTCTTCGCCATCAGATTTCTGAACAGACAATGAACCCATGAATATTAACTGGCTATGTTTGCTCTCTTTATTTGCTACTTGTTTAATTTTCTAATATATATTTATTACTCCACCCTATAGGATGCTTTATGTATTGCACTGTACTGCTGCAGCAGAGCAACAAATTTCATGACATATGTCAGTGATAGTCAACTGGAATTTGATTGTTCATTCTGTTGGATGCAGGACTGGAAAAGTAATGACCACGGCAGCTATAGCTGATGTTAACAATTGTGTTGGAATTCAATCCTCTTCAGTCTACCTCGCTGGTCTCCTTTTTCCAAGGGATCTGCTTGTTGAATAAATTCATGTCCAAAATATTCAAAGGCACTGATTAATAAAGATCCCTTCGTAAACCAACACACACAACTTATCGGAGGAATTTACACAGTGCAGACACTGTCTGTTTATTCTTTACTTCCAAGGATATCTTCGGGATAATCTTGAGAATCGATGCCACCAAACCTGCCTTGAGATAAATTCTCCATTTTCATGAAGATACGAAGCCCTTACCTTCACAAACCTTCCCTGCAGTGAGGTTCAGAGTCGCAGTAGATGCCTGATACCCTGCAACACAGTTGCACTGGTAGGAACCCAGTGTGTTGTTGCAAGTTGCAAGTTGGTGACACGGAGAGGATTCACACTCGTCAATATCTGTGTGAACAGACAAAATCCGTCACAATCATAAACATTGTTTGCTGTCTGTTAAACATGTCTCACATTCTATGGGACAAAGGTATGGCTCTGCTGTTTCACATAAGGCAAGCTAGGGCCAATCTTTGGTGGGATACGAGTCCTTCCTTCCATCCTGTCCAGACTATCTTGCTCAACCCTCAGTTATGATTGCATTGATACTGCTTCCTACAATCATACAGAACTGCGAAATGTTATCAGCATAGATGACTCTTTCTAAGATGCTCTCATCTTCATATGGTCCATCGCTGTCTCTTCCCCTCCCTATCAGGTTCACATCCCTGTCCCCTGGCATTACTCAGACCATCACTTAACCACCTCCGAGAGGGTGACATTAGACTGTGCGAGAGTTTGGGAATCAAGACTAGAATAGTAATCAACACGCCAGCTACAGCTGCCACTTCTAGTCACACCTGTCTCTGGACAATGTGTACTCCGTCTCCTGTTCCTAATGGAACATGACTGGGCAACAAATTCATTTCCCAACCTCTAAAATATAGAATCACAGACTTGTCAAACACAGAGAAAGACCTTTTGGCCCATCTCATCCATGTTGACCACAACGAGCTATTCCCATTTGCTTGTGAGTCCCTTGTCTCTTCTCATGTCAACAGATCATCAGATTTATCAAAGAAATTAATAGTAAATCTAATGATAGCTATCCCGCCTCCCCACAATGACTCCCATGTGTAATTTGCAGAGTTGAGTCCATTAAATTCTTATTTAGTTACAGGCCTCTGCAGGAGAATTGTGGAGGATTGATATCTACAATAAGTAGGGATTTATTCACCATTTTCATGTTGAGACAAATTCCTTACCTTCACAAACGTTCCCTGCCGTGAGGTTGCCGGTCACAGGTAATGCCTGAAACCCTGTTTTGCAGTTGCACTGGTAGGATCCCATTACATTGATACAAGTTGCATGTTTGTGACAAGGTGAGGACTTGCATTCATCGATATCTGTGTGAACAGGGAAAATCTCTCTCAACAGTAAACATAGATTGCTCCCTTTTATCCCTGGGTTCTTTAGGTCGGGATGGAGTAACTCAGCACTGTGTTGTCCAGAGAAGACCTCCTAGCTTGCCTTCTAGTACCCTACCTAGATGAGAAAGAGGCGGCCACGTTAGCCGCAACTGCTAAGTTAGCGGATGAGTACGCGTTGACGCATAAAGTGAAGTTTGCCCCCAGTAAAGGCTACCAGAAGGGTAGTCAGGACGGTGGGGAGAGTCCGCCAGAAAAGTCAGAAAATAAGCCGGGGACTAGTGAGAAGGACAAGGTAGACCGAGAGCAGTCTGGTAGGAAGTCTCCTGGGGTCGTCTGTTATAATTGTGGGAAAGTCGGACACTTTGCGTCCAGGTGCTTTGCCCCAAAGAAGGAGACGGGGAAGGGAAAAATGGCGATTTTGACTGGCTGTATCGAGCTGGTAAACGAACCGCTAGGAGAGGAAAGGTCTGCCAAAGTTCAGGAAGGGCGCGAGAGGTTTATCTCAGCCGGATTGATGTCGGTGTAGGAGGGATTAAACCCAGTTCCAGTGCGGATCTGGAGAGACACGGGAGCGTGTCAGTCATTGATATTGAAGAGTGTATTAGAGTTTGGCTCAGAGACCCAGACTGGGGAGGTCATGGTAAAAGGTATTGGGGGAGGGACAGAGGCAGTCCCTTTGCACCAGATACACCTACAAAGCAACTTGGTCTCTGGACTAGTCACGATCGGGGTGAGGCCCGAATTACAGCTGAAAGGCGTAGAAGTCTTGCTCGGTAATGACCTCGCAGGGGGGAATTGTGTTCCCAGCCGTGAGATTGACAAGTCAGCCTGCCAGCATTGAGGCCCCGCCCATGGACTCACAGGTTCATCCCGGGACTGCCGAAGTAAATTTAGCTGAGACGTTTCTACCAGCCTTGTACCAGGGGGAGGTAGAAAGTGAAAAGAAGGAGTGTAGTGAAACAAGAGGTAGTGAGGGAGCTGAGACAGACTTAGCATTAGCCAGGAAGGAATTTGTGCAGGCGCAGGAGCGAGACGAGGGGCTGATGGTTTTGGCGGAGACAGAATTAATAAGGGAACCAGTAGGCTATTGTGTGGAGAGGAAGTGCTACGGAAGAAAGGGAGACCAAGCACCGTACCCGCAGATGAGGAAAGGGGGATGGTGCAAAAGAGTTATGGGGATGAGATTTTTAACCTGGCCCATAAGGTACCCCTCGGTGGACATTTTGAGGTGCTGAAGGAAACAGTCGGCAGAATCATGAAAGAGGTTTACTGGCTGCACAGGAAGAAGGATGTTATTGATTATGGCAGACGCGAACCGAGACGGTCACAGGCTTTTGATATGCTAACGAACCTAGCCGGTGTTGGCGCGGAAATCAATGAAGCTAGGGTCCCCCTGATGAGGAAAAAAAACATTTTGAAAAGATGAGTATGGTATCGACCAGATGGGAGAAGGCTATTGTTTTGGTCAGCTCTGCTAATGAGGTCTCTCCCTTAATCCTCGAACAAAGCGACTCTTTAGGAGAATTAATTAAACGGCTCGCACACGTGTGTTTGATTGTCCCGAGGCGATGCAAAGAACTGGGACGTTGGGTGGTGTTTGTCAACCTAGGTCAGCCTAGTGAGTAACAGCCCTATGGAATGAGTAATTCAGTGACGAAAGGGCTAACGAACGCAGAAGTGTGTATTGGCGATGTAATACAGCTGTCTGAAGCCAGCTTGATAGTGAACCTTGAAAAAAATGAGTTCGGCCACACGAAGGTCACTTATCTGGGAATTGTGGTAACACGGGGCAGCTGGCAGCGATGCAAGCTAAGGTGCAGGCTATCTCTGACATCCCAACCCCGACAGACGAGAGGGCCCTCAGGAGGCTCTTGAAGATGGTGGGGTACTGTAGAAAGTTTTGCAATAACTCTGCGGTTACTACCCCTCTCCCTCCTACTAAGCCCTTGCGAGAGAAAACTAAGTCGGGATGGGACGACCCTTGTTATCGTGGTCCGGGACGAAACCCAATGAGAGGTTACACTGATCGCAACTCATCAGTGTTTTCGGCCACTATGAAGTTTGCTAAGTTGGAGACTGGTTTAGGGGATTATTAATAACACACATAAAAGGAACAGAAAATGTGATTGCTGACTGCCTGTCAAGGTGTTGACAACTTAAAATTCTCTGTATTAGCCAAATAGCTGATGAAGATGTATATTTGTGTGTGTCTAATAATGTATTCATATTTGTAATTTTTACCCCGGTACAAATCCTTAAAGGTGAGGGGTGTGACGAAAGAGGTTTACAAAGAGTACATATAGATTAAGATGTTAACTGTCCTGTGCTGGCACCAGTGGGATCAACAGTTGATCTGCCACCTGTCTTCAGGAGAAAGAGAGATAAGGAAGACAATAGAGCAGCACTTGGAAATGTTAATGAAGAGACAGGAGAGTTTAATGGAAGGAGACACGGTCTGAGAGCTGTCAAGATCGGCTCCTTTTTGAACCCTGAACTGTTTGAAGTGTGATGGACAGGCGATACCCCAGCAGGGGGATAAAAAGGGACAGGTTCGCTAAGGCAGGACACACACGACACCCCGAGGTAACGAGACCCTGGAAGCGGTGCGTCTCCCACAAGTCGGTGGGAGTTCTTGGAGGGCTGGGCGCGGGTCCAAGCCATAGACGCACAGGGTGGAAAGGAACGATCGGCGGGAACCTGGTGTGTGTCCACCCTTGCCTGGGTGCCAGGTTCACTGCAGAAGAATGATCGCATCTGAAACGGAGGGGTCACAGTCGGTGACCTCAGAAGACATTACAAAGGGCTCGCCCGAAAGCTGACTGCGAGGAATATCGAAGGTCTGTGTGGAAGCCATTTTTGAATATTCATTCGCTTTCTCTCTCTCTCTCTCTCCCACGGCAGTGATTACTGTGAACTGAACTGAACTCAATTGAACTGAACTTTGCGTCACTTTGAAACTGGTCATTTACCCCTATACGACGATAGAGCTTGATTGATCCTGTTATCCTAATTCTGTGTACATGTGTGTTTATCATTGCTGAACTGTTGCATTTATTATCCTTTTGATTAGAGTACTGTGTTGCTTATTTCTTTAATAAAACTTTCTTAGTTCCAGTAATCCAGACTCCAACTGAGTGATCCATTTCTGCTGGTTTGGCAACCCAGTTACGGGGTACGTAAGAAAAGGAACAAGACTGGTCAATGAATTCATTTCCCAAACTCTAAAATATAGAGTCATAGAATAATACAATACAGAAAAAGAGCCTTTGGCCCATCTCATCCATGCCAACCGCAATGAGCTACCCCATCTGCTTGTCAGTCCCTTGGCCTTCCTATTTGAAAGAATGATCAGAGTTATCAAAGGAAAGAAGAGAAAAAAAATGATAACTTTCCCATCTCCCCACAATGACTCTTTTATGCAATTTGCACAGTACAGTGCCTATTAAATTCTTCTTTAGCTGTAGGACTCCGCAGGAGAATTGTGGAGGACTGACACCCACAATCTGTGGGGATTTATTCACCATTTTCATCTTGAGACAAAGTCCTTATCTTCACAAACTTTCCCTGCCGTGTGGTTGGCGGTTGCAAGTAATGCCTGAAACCCTGTGTTGCAGTTGCACTGGTAGGATCCCATTATGTTGCTACAAGTTGCATGTTTGTGACAAGGTGAGGACTTGCATTCATCGATATCTGTGTGAACAGGGAACATCTCTCTCAACAGTAAACATGGATTGCTCCCTTTTATACCTGGGCTCTGTGGGTCAGGATGGAGTAACTCAGCACTGTGTCGTTTAATGCAGAGAAGACCACCGCTGGAACAAAGGATTGACTGGCTATTCTTGGGAAGGGGCCTAATGGCTTGAGAAAGAAAATCAGGTGAGTGGAGTTAAGGAACAGGAAAAGGCCTTAAGAATTGAGGTGAAAAGGCAGCTGGATGGAGCTGACAGTTAGATTGCTACAGATATACAATGTTGAGCATTCTGACTGACTGCATCATCATTAAGTATGGAGGGGCCAGTGCACAGCACCAGAAAAACATACTGAGGGTTGTAAACTCAGCCGGTTTCTTTGGGCGTTAGTCTCACCACCATTTAGGGCATCTTGAAAACACACTGCTTCAAACAGGTGGCATCCATCATGAAGGAACCCCGCCACCCAGGACATGCCCTCTTCTCAATACTGCCATCATGCACGAGGTACAGAAGCCTGAAGACAAACATTCAACTTTTTAGGAATATCTTCTCCTTCGCCATCAGATTTCTGAACAGACAATGAACCCATGAATATTAACTGGCTATGTTTGCTCTCTTTATTTGCTACTTGTTTAATTTTCTATTATATATTTATTACTCCACCCTATAGGATGCTTTATGTATTGCACTCTACTGCTGCAGCAGAGCAACAAATTTCATGACATATGTCAGTGATAGTCAACTGGAATTTGATTGTTCATTCTGTTGGATGCAGGACTGGAAAAGTAATGACCACGGCAGCTATAGCTGATGTTAACAATTGTGTTGGAATTCAATCCTCTTCAGTCTACCTCGCTGGTCTCCTTTTTCCAAGGGATCTGCTTGTTGAATAAATTCATGTCCAAAATATTCAAAGGCACTGATTAATAAAGATCCCTTCGTAATCCAACACACACAACTTATCGGAGGAATTTACACAGTGCAGACACTGTCTGTTTATTCTTTACTTCCAAGAATATCTTCGGGATAATCTTGAGAATCGATGCCACCAAACCTGCCTTGAGATAAATTCTCCATTTTCATGAAGATGCGAAGCCCTTACCTTCACAAACCTTTCCTGCAGTGAGGTTCAGAGTCGCAGTAGATCCCTGATACCCTGCAACACAGTTGCACTGGTAGGAACTGGTAGAAAATCTACAATATAGCCCAGTACAGTTTCAGGTACGCAGACCTGACGGGCAGGAGTAAGCCAGAGGTTCTCAGTCAGTGAGTAAAAATATCTAGCCGATTCCCAGGTGACTTTCTCTTTTTCAGAGGTGTCTCTGTGTAAAACATACACATCCTCAATTCCAGGCATACTGGCTGAATTGGAAATAGGGCAGTCAGTTTTTCCCTGGTGATTCATCATTTGGGGAACAATCAGTGCTCCGGTGAGGGCAGCTCGTTTCACGGCTGAGTCATCTCTGTTGTTTCCTCCGTCAGTCCCAGTCGTACCTTTAGTGTGTGCAGAGCATTTAATAATGGCCAATTGTGAAGGAAGATAGGTGGTTGTCGATGTAAATTTTATTAATGATGGGCATACCGGAGGAGGTAACATCAACCCTAGCTTTCCAAAGTTGGCCAAAGTCATGAGCGACTCCAGCAGCATAACTAGAGTCTGTAAAAGTATTGGCCAATTTCCCAGTGGCTTGGATGCATGCTCCAGAGAGTGCAAAGAGTTCAGCTTGCTGCGCTAAGTCAGGAGAAAGAAAGCAAGTGGACGCCACGGTTTTTACGTTGGTAAAAACAGCATAGCCTGCACGGCACTGGCCTTGGTTGTCTATAAAGGGACTCCCATCTACATTGAAGACTAAGTCTGGATTACCGAGGGGGTCGTCAGTCATGGCAGGCTGGACTTCTGTCAGTTAGTGACTTATTGTTGCACAATCATGGGGTGGTGAATCTAGTTGCTCAGGTGGGCATTCTCAAAAAAAAGGTGGCTGGGTTCACAGTAGTACAAGGGAAAATTTGGAGAAGAGGGTTCTGCAGGGGAAGGACCTCATATCTCATGCAGTGGAAATTGACCAGGCCCAGGAATTTACGCATCTGAGTTGGCGTAGTGTTTTAACAATGGGAGTTAATTAGCACAGGTCAAGGGCTGAATCTGGTACCTTCTGGACTATTAAGATCTGCACTACATTAGTGCCACACTTGATAACAAATCCTTTTAAAAACAAATAAATTTTTCTTTCTGACAAGCTAACACACTAGATATTGTTAAGTAGTATCTTTATATTTGTTCCGAACTGGACAAAATCAAAACTTGACCATTCCTCACAAGGAAAGAAAACAAATATTAAAATATAGAAGATCGCTCTAACCACCCACTGAAAATTAAAATAAATTTCTCTTTCGATGGCCTCTGTGATTTGCTTTGAAAGACTGAAATAGACACTTCTTTCTGACAAGGCTATTGTTAATACAGCTACAATGATAAATAATGGACATCATTATCTGACTTACAGCTTTCTTAGAAATACTTTGTCTGTGTGAACTACTAACTAATTTAAATGGCATTCTGAAGCTTGAGTGGATTCTGACCATTTCATATTGTTGACTTTAACCTTGTCAGCCACCTTGCCGGGCAGGGCTTCGAGGAGGTAAACTGATTATCAGAACTATCGAAGCAAACACAACAAAACAACAAAATGTTGGAGGAACTCGGCAGGTCGTGAACTCCAGAGCTATCACAATAATGTGGGACTTGCATGAGAATTGCCTGCTATATTCTTATTGCTCCTGACTCCCAGTAATGTGTAGGATTGTCAATAATAACCCCTTCTTGGCGTTGCTTCTCCATTTCATGGTTATATTAAGTCCTTACCTTCACAAACTTTTCCTGATGCCAGGTTGACAGTCGCAGGAGTTGCTTGAAACCCTGCAATGCAGTGGCACTGGTACGAACCAACTGTGTTGCTACAAGTTGCGTTTTTGTCGCAGGGCGAGGATTCGCACTCATTAATATCTGTGTGAACAGACAAAATCCTTCACAATCGTAAACATTGTTTTCTCCCTGTTACACATGTCTCACTTCCTACAATCATACAGAACTGAGAAACGTTAACATTTTAGATGGCAATCTCAAAGATGCTCTCATCTTGCCACGGTCCATCGCTGACTCTTCCTCTCACTCTCAGGATCACGTCTGTGTCCCCGTGTATTACTCAGACCCTCAATGAACCTGCTCCAAGTGGGTGACATTAGACTGTGTGAGAGTTTGGGAAGCAAGACTGGAATAGTAATCAGCATGCCAGCTAGAGCTGCCACTTCAGGTCACACCTGTCCCTGGGTAATGCATTACTTTGTCTCCTGTTTCTAAAGGAACAAGACTGTCAATGAATTCACTTCCCAAACTCTAAAATATAGAGTCATAGAGTAATACAGTACAGAAAAAGACCCTTTGGCCCATCTCATCCATGCCAACTGCAATGAGCTACCCAATTTGCTTGTCAGTCCCTTTGCCTTCCTATTTGAAAGAACGATCAGAGTTATCAAAGGAAAGAATAAAAAAAACAATGATAACTTTCCCACCTCCCCACAATGACTCCTTGGTGCAATTTGCACAGTACAGTGCCTATTAAATTCTTCTTTAGCTGTAGGACTCTGCAGGAGAATTGTGGAGGACTGACATCCACAATCAGTTGGGATTTATTCACCATTTTCATCTTGAGACAAAGTCCTTATCTTCACAAACTTTCCCTGCCATGTGGTTGGCAGTTGCAAGTAATGCCTGAAACCCTGTGTTGCAGTTGCACTGGTAGGATCCCATTACATTGATACAAGTTGAATGTTTGTGACAAGGTGAGTACTTGCATTCATCGATATCTGTGTGAACAGGGAAAATCTCTCTCAATAGTAAACACAGATTGCTCCCTTTTATACCTGGGCTCTGTGGGTCGGGATGGAGTAACTCAGCACTGTGTTGTTTAATCCAGAGAAGACCTCCGCTGGAACAAAGGATTGAGTGACAATTCTTGGGAAGGGGCCTTATGGTTTGAGAAAGAAAATCAGGTGAATGCAGTTAAGGAGCAGATGGAATTGACTCAAGGAACCAAATGGTCGGTCACCTGTGAGAAACTGGGATGGTTGCTACCCTGCTCTCCATTTTATGAGCTTATCGACAACAGTGTGGAAGGTCGGCAGCAACCCTGCCTTCTGTACTGGAGCTGCTTTTCATTGGACGGGAGCAGGGAGGAAAGAGGATTCTCAGTGCTCCATTCATCTTTAATGTGGCTGTGGCAAGACCAGGTTTAGTCACACTTTAATCTCAGTTCATTGCCCACTCCCTCCCTGAATCTGCATTGGAAGCACAGCATTGGAAATACTCAGTAGGTCAAGAAGCGTCTGTAGGTGAGAAACAGAATGCTGGGAGATTCCAGCACCATCCCTGGTTTCCGATCTGCAGCATGTTCTACTCTGCATTTGACATTGTTACTTTAATTTCTCTCTAACTGTGGTTATTCATCCATTACCTGGATGCACTGTGTCTCCTTTACAAACTCAGTCTCCCCGCCCTGTCAGGGCCACACTTTCCTGCCTCATTTTCTCACTTCTCCAGATCCTCTCTCCACAGATTAATGACATCAAAACGGCCTTGAGATAAATTCTCCATTTTCAGGGAGATACGAAGCCCTTACCTTCACACACCTTCCCTGCAGTGCGGCTGGTGGTCGCAGTAGATGCCTGATACCCTGCAACACAGTTGCACAGGTAGGAACCCAACGTGTTGTGACAAGTTGCACGATGGTGACACGGAGACGATACACACTCATCGATATCTGTGTGAACAGACAAAATCCTCCACAATCATAAATATTGTTTGCCCGCTCTTCATCGTGCCTCACCTCCTCCTGGACAAAGGTGTGGCTGTGGAAATTTATATTTCATGGACACGAAGAAGAGACCTTGCTTCAGAACCTGACCTGACCACCTCGCTCAACACTTCTTCCAGCCCATCATAGAACATAGAACATAGAATAGTACAGCACATTACAGGCAATTCGGCCCACAATGATGTGCTGACCCTCTAACCCTGCCTCCCGTATAACACCCACATCTTAAATTCCTCCATATACCTGTCTAGTAGTCTCTTAAACTTCACAAGTGTATCTGCCTCTACCACTGACTCAGGCAGTGCATTCCACGCACCAACCACTGTCTGAGTAAAAAACCTTCTTCTAAAATCCCCCTTGAACTTCCCACCCCTTATCTTTAAGCCATGTCCTCTTGTATTGAGCAGTGGTGCCCGAGGGAAGAACCGCTGGCTATCCACTCTATCTATTCCTCTTAATATCTTATACACCTCTATCATGTCTCCTCTCATCCTCTTTCTCTCCAAAGAGTAAAGCCCTAGCGCCCTTAATCTCGGATCATAATCCATACTCTCTAAACCAGGCAGCATCCTGGTAAATCTCCTCTGTATCATTTCCAATGCTTCCACATCCTTCCCATAGTTAGGCGACCAGAACTGTCCACAGTACTCCAAGTGTGGCCTAGCCAGAGTTTTATAGAGCTGCATCATTACATTGCAACTCTTAAACTCTATCCCTCGACTTATGAAAGCTAACACCCCATAAGCTTTCTTAACTACCCCATCTACCTGCGAGGCAACTTTCAGTGATCTGTGGACATGTACCCCCAGATCCCTCTGCTCCGCCACACTACCAAGTATCCTGCCATTTGCTTTGTACTCTGCCTTAGAGTTTGTCCTTCCAAAGTGTACCACCTCACATTTCTCCGGGTTGAACTCCATCTGCCACTTCTCAGCCCACTTCTGCATCCTATCAATGTCTCTCTGAAATCTTCCAACAATCCTCTACACTATCTACAACACCACCAACCTTTGTGTCATCTGCAAACTTGCCAACCCACCTTTCTACCCACACGTCCAGGTCATTAATAAAAATCACAAAGAGTAGAGGTCCCAGAACTGATCCTTGTGGGACACCACTAGTCACAACCCTCCAATCTGAATGTACACCCTCCACTACGACCCGCTGCCTTCTGCAGGCAAGCCAATTCTGAATCCACCTGGCCAAACTTCCCTGGATCCCATGCCTTCTGACTTTCTGAATAAGCCTACCGTGTGGAACCTTGTCAAATGCCTTACTAAAAGCCATGAAGATCACATCCACTGCACTACCCTCAATAATATGCCTGGTCACCTCCTCAACGTACTCTATCAGGCTTGTTAGACACGATCTGCCCTTCACAAAGCCATGCAGACTGACCCTGAGCAGACCATGATTCTCTAAATGCCCAGAGATCCTATCTCTAAGAATCTTTTCCAACAGCTTTCCCACCACAGACGTAAGGCTCACTGCTCTATAATTACCCAGAATATCCCGACTAACTTTTTTTGAACAAGGGGACAATATTCGCCTCCCTCCAATCCTCTGGTACCATTCCCGTGGACAACGAGAACATAAAGACCCTAGCCAGAGGCTTAGCAATCTCTTCCCTTGCCTCGTGGAGCAGCCTGGGGAATATTCCGTCAGGCCCAAGGGAGTTATCCGTCCTAATGTATTTTAACAACTCCAACACCTCTGCTCCCTTAATATCTACATGCTCCAGAACATCAACCTCACTCATATTGTCCTCACTGTCATCAAGTTCCCTCTTATTGGTGAATACCGAAGAGAAGAATTCATTGTGGACCTCGCTCACTTACACAGCCTCCAGGCACATCTTCCCACCTTTATCTCCAATTGGTCCTACCTTCACTCCTGTCATCCTTTTGTTCTTCTCATAATTGAAGAATGCCTTGGGGTTTTCCTTTACCCAACTCGCCAAGGCCTTCTCATGCCCCCTTCTTGCTCTCCTCAGCCCCTTCTTCAGTTCCTTTCTTACTACCCTATATTCCTCAATAGACCCATCTGATCCTCGCTTCCTAAACCTCATGTATGCTGCCTTCTTCCCCCTGACTAGATTTTCCATCTCACTTGTCACCCATGGTTGCTTCACCCTACCATTCTTTACCTTCCTCACCAGGACAAATTTAGACTTAACATCCTGCAAGAGTTCCCTAAACATCCATGTCCATAGTACATTTCCCTGCAATAACATCATCCCAATTCACACCCACAAGTTCTAGCCTTACAGCCTCATAATTTGCCCTTCCCCAATAAAAATTTTCCTGTCCTCTTTGATTCTATCCTTTTCCATGATAGTGCGAAAGGCCAGGAAGCAGTGATCACTGTCCCCCAGATGCTCACCCACTGAGAGATCTGTGACCTGACCTGGTTCGTTACCTAATACTAGATCTAGTATGGCATTCCCCCTAGTCGGCCTGACAACATATTGTGACAGGAAGCCATCCTGGACACACTTAACAAACTCTGCCCCATCTACACCCTTGGAACTAATCAGGAGCCAATCAATATTTGGGAAGTTAAAGTCACCCATGATAACAACCCTGCTATTTTTGCACCTTTCCAAAATCTGCCTCCCAATCTGCTCCTCAGTATCTCTGCTGCTACCAGGGGGCCTTATAAGAATACTCCCAATAGAGTAACCGCTCCCTTCCTGTTCCTGACTTCCACCCATACTGACTCAAAGGAGGATCATGCTACATTACCCACCCTTTCTGTAGCTGTAATAGTATCCCTGACCAGTAATACCACGCCTCCTCCCCTTCCCCCGTTCTCTATCCCTTTTAAAGCACTGAAATCCAGGAATACTGAGAATGCATTCCTGCCCTGGTGCCAGCCAAGTCTCTGTAATGGCCGCTGCATCATAATTCCGGCAATTGCAGTGGTGCTGCTATCGATACATTGTTATGTTCCAGCAGCAATGGAGATGAATTTGAGTCAGGTTTTTATGAAATAAGCAACGACATTTATTAACCACTACTCAAAAAAAATCGAACAATAAATGAACGATTAACTTAAACGGATGTTAACAGCGTTATGCGTTTATATTTACCAAACAGTTGAACTTAAAGACAATTCTTAACAGATCATATTTAAGTACAGTCTTAAGGTGATAATTTAGGAAGTCCAAATGCTTCCTGAAATATTCGAGAGGAGAGACTTCCCAAACAAGCTTTGGACCAGTCCCTGAAGTAAAGACATCACTGCTGATGCAGCTCCCAGCCGAAATGCCTTGTCCGAAGTTGTGACGCAGAATACGATTTCTCAAAGTAACTGACCTTTCGACAAAGTGATCATCACACGATACCCAAACCATGTCAGGGTTAACAAAACGTGTGTGCCACGTACGGATGGATCCAAATATCAGTCACACCCATAATGAGCCGAATGCCGCTGGTTAATCCCAATCCTTTTGGGCTTTGCTCGGAGCTGGGGATTCTTCACACTCACTCTTTCTTCTTCTCCGATGGTGTAACTACCAACAGTGGACTCCCAACAAACGAACTATGCAACAACTGCGTACCCGTTGGTACATGCCATCACATGACATCACATCACCACACTACCACAAGACAATTACATCATTCCAATGACACAAGACCATTACAGTATATTCACGAGATACTCACGGGGCAGGTAACAACATATACAGAGCGAACAAACTTTTTCATTTTCGCTGCCAAATTGCCAGTGTTGATCTGCCTCTCTACCAGTGGACTTTAGGTTCTGACCCAGGGACAAGGCATCCAATATGTTTCCAGTCATCCGCGATTCAGTTTATCCGGTTGCTATTAATGGTTCATAGCTGCCGTGTCCGAGCAGAGTCTGATCATGTCTGATCGGTTGGAGTAAGTGCGGCCATTGCCAGAGGGAACAAATCTCGGGAGTTCACGGAATAAATAATCAGGACAGTTCTTAAGTAATTACAGACCCCTTGGGGTTGACCTTCTTGTTAAGGGCAGCATTCAGTATACCAGAGTTCAGAAAGGATCCAGGGCTTATGGATTTGCATACTAGGTGCTTGTCCCACAACTCTGGTTTGTGGATTAGGAACAGTCCTCATGGGCAACTGATACTGAGTCAGTATCGGTCCCGATAAAACTAGTGGCCCTT
The DNA here is from genome assembly GCF_963921235.1 of Mobula hypostoma. Lineage (NCBI taxonomy): Eukaryota > Metazoa > Chordata > Chondrichthyes > Myliobatiformes > Myliobatidae > Mobula > Mobula hypostoma. The sequence continues at coordinate 22,672,401 of NC_086125.1, forward strand.
GTTCAGGGGTCCAGTCCAGGAGAGGTCCAGTCTGACCGTGCTTGTGGGAAGAAAGGGGTATTGGGCTTCCCAATCGTTCTCCAGGAACCACATCAGTCTGGCTATGCAATGAACGTTGAGTAGGTGATTGAGGCACCAGGGCGAGAACCATATGAGGGTGCAGAACAGGACCATGGTAAAACAGGCACCGACGCACTTGTGGGTAGTATGGCAGGATTATTAGGTCGCCTTACCCATTCCCAGTCATCATCAGTATCCTTTGGGGAAATCGGTCGGTATGTGTGGAGGGAGGCGGGGTACCCCAGAATTACTTCTATTTTCCGTTTCCTATTTCCCTTTATTCATTCTTCCATGACCAGTACGTTTCGTCTCTGATACAATTTCTTCCTCCGTCTCCTTTGTCTGTTTCTGTCCCTTATCCTATTCTTCACAAATCGCTCTCAACTCTTTGCAACTCCTAGGATTGCCTCTTTTATCACGTACGGCTATCCCTCTTCGCTTAGTGTTATGGATCCAATAAGTTAATTTATGTCTGCCTTCTTTTACTTCTGCCTTTTGTTGCCATAGGCCAATTGGGCAACCATACTCTTTCCCTGCTTTCACTTTCCATATTAAATTTAAATCAAATGTACCTCCTGCAGGCCAATTGTCTTTTCCCAAATATTTAGACAATGGGAACAACATTTGTCTCAGTTTCTATTCATTTTTTGGAGAGTTGTCTATTATTTTCTGTAATGGACTCCGATGACACCGTTCCCCCATCCCCCCTGTATTCCAGGGGACTGTAACCGGCCGTCTTGAATTTAATGTTCGGCGGGACTAGAACCGCCCATCTTGAATTTACTATTCCCTTTGGGACCCGTCAGTGGATTTTCCCCGCCAAAATGAGGGAAAAAACAAAGTCATCGGAGAGCAGAGAGGAAACAAGGTTAAAGTTTACCTTGTGGGCCCGTTTCTCTCTGATTCACCCCAACGGTCCACCATCCACTTATTCAATTTTGGCAAAGGGCCTACCACATATTGAGGCCCTGCTCACAGTGCCAAGATGTCGATCTGCCTCTCTACCAGATGCCTTTAGGTTCCGACCCAGGGAATAACTGTCAAACACAGTTTACTTAAAAGTACATACTCTTAACTAGCAAGCTTGCGTGCTCAGTTGGCAACACAGAGTTGCTGCTCACCCAGCTTCAGAAAATCTGCAGCCAAGTGAACCCAGAATACTCTTTGGAGCTGTTGATACACATTTTTATCACATGTAGACTGAGAAGCTTCTCATGGAACAAACACCTCTGTTCATGCATTACTCTCACAGAACGACTTGTCACGAATTAATAACTCAGTTAGGTTCTAGCCCTTTTAATTCTGCATATAATTCCTCACCAGCTGCTCTCATCTTTACATAGTCCATCTCTGAATCTTCCTCTCCCTCTCAAGATCACACACGTATCCTATTGGATTTCCCCTCCCAGAACAAGCACCGTCTACTCCGCACTAATCCGTCTCTTGTTCCGATAGGGTGTTGTTGGACCATGTGAAAGTTTGTCATCCAGGATTGGGATAGCAACCATCATGTCAGCTACAGATGCCAAATCTGGCCAGACATGTTCCCTGATAATACACGGTCAATGTTTTGCAAAAAAACATGATTGCTCAATAAAATCATCTCACAAACTCTTAAATATACAGAACTGATTACAGAACCATCGAAGCAAACACAACAAATCAACAGACACACACAAAATGTTGGAGGAACTCGGCAGGTCGCGAACTCCAGAGCTATCACAATAATGTGGGACTTGCACGAGAATTGCTTGCTATATTCTTATTCTTCTTGACTCCCAGTAATGTGTAGGATTGTCAATAATAACCCCTTCTTGGCGTTGCTTCTCCATTTCATTGTTATATTAAATCCTTACCTTCACAAACTTTAAGTCAACCTATCCCTGGGCAATGCATTATTTTATCTTCTGTTTCTAAAGGAACATGACTGGTCAATGAATTCATTTCCCAAACTCTAAAATATAGAGTCATAGAGTAATACAACACAGAAAAAGACCCTTTGGCCCATCTCATCCATGCCAACTGCAATGAGCTATCCCCATTTGCTTGTCAGTCCTTTGCCTTCCTATTTGAATGAATGATCAGAGTTATCAAAGGAAACAACAGAAAAAACAATGATAACTTTCCCACCTCCCCACAAGGATTCCTTTCTGCAATTTGCTCAGTACAGTGCCTATTAAATTCTTCTTTAGCTGTAGGACTCTGCAGGAGAATTGTGGTGGACTGACATCTATAATCAGTTGGGACTTTTTCACCATTTTCAATTTGAGACGAAGTCCTTATCTTCACAAACTTTCCCTGCCGTGTGGTTGGTGGTCGCAAGTAATGCTTGAAACCCTGTGTTGCAGTTGCACTGGTAGGATCCCATTACGTTGATACAAGTTGCATGTTTGTGACAAGGTGAGGACTTGCATTCATCGATATCTGTGTGAACAGGAAAAATCTCTCTCAATAGTAAACATGGATTGCTCCCTTTTATACCAGGGCTCTGTGGGTTGGGATGGAGTTACTCAGTACTGTGTGGTTTAATCCAGAGAGGTCCTCCGCTGGAACAAAGGATTGAGTGACTCTTCTTGGGAAGGGGCCTTATGGTTTGAGCAAGAAAATTAGGTGAATGGAGTTAAAGATCAGATGGAATTGACTCAAGGAACGAAATGGTCGGTCACCTGTTCGAAACTAAGATGGTTGCTACCCTGCTCTCCATTTTATGAGCTTATCGACAACAGTGCCTTCTGTACTGGAGCTGCTTTTCATTAGACGGGAGCAGGGAGGAAAGAGGACTCTCAGTGCTCCATTCATCTTTAATATGACCGTCGCAAGACCAGGTTTAGTCACATTTAAATTTCAGTTCATTGCCCACTCCCTCCCTGAATCTGCATTGGAAGCACAGCATTGGAAATACTCAGTAGGTCAAGAAGCATCTGTAGGTGAGAAACAGAATGCTGGGAGATTCCAGCACCATCCCTGGTTTCCAATCTGCAGCATGTTCTACTCTGCATTTGACATTTCTCTCTAACTGTGGTCATTCACCCATTACCTGGATGCACTGTGTCTCCTTTACAAACTCAGTCTCCCCACCTTATCAGGGCCATACTTTCCTGCCTCATTTTCTCACTTTTCCAGATCCTCTCTCCACAGATTGATGACATCAAAACGGCCTTGAGATAAATTCTCCATTTTCAGGGAGATACAAAGTCCTTACGGTCACATTTCATAGCCTGTTACAGCCATTCCGACCAGTATTCTTACTTTTTCCTTCTTATTTTTTTAACTATGTTATTTTTTGTATTTTTTTTCACGGTAACACGTTGAAGCTGCACCCTCTCTAACATGCTGGTAGAGAGAATTTTATTTGGGTTTTTAGCACTGGAAATAGTTACATTCCAACACATCTCATTAACCGGACAGAAGCATGGTAGTATTGTTTATTCCAAGGACCAGCTGATTGAGCTTATGCCGGCTGGTTTAGTGAGCAGAGCGGCGGACATCCCTGCTGAAATCTGGAGGAAAACACACAGAGGATGCAGAGGGAGATCACTAAGGTGAGGAAAGAGGACCGGGTTGAGACAACAGAGACTTACGGAGAAGAGTAATTCAGTGGGTAATAAAATGGACGAGTTCATGGCGCTAGCCAGGCATCAGAGAACGTTTTGGGAGTTCAGTATTATGTGTTTTACTGGAACGGGACTGCATGAGGACATACCCGATCAAAACTTTTCCATGGACGGCTTCCAGACCATTCGGGCTGACCGGAAGTGCTCTGAGAGTGGTAAGCGTAAAGGAGTTGGGTGCTTATTGTTCTGCTTAACAACGGATGGTGCAATCTGGGTCATATTACGATCGAGGAACATGTTTGTAGACCGGATATTGAACTTTTTGCTGTTGGACTCTGGTCATATTCCAATGAGATACAACACTGGGCGTCACGGGAGGTTGTTCCTGCCTGTGGCCATCGAACTTTGCAGTTCCTCCCCTGGAGGGTCAGACACCCTGACCCAAAAGGCTGGTCCTGGACTTTCCATCTGGCATAGTTTGCATTTTGTTGATTGATTGTTTGTGGTTTTTGTATTGCTATATTTATGCTCTATTCTTGGTTGGTGCGGCTGTAACGAAACCCAATTTCCCTCGGGATCAATAAAGTATATCTATCTATCTATCAAACCTTCCCTGCAGTGAGGCTGGCGATCGCAGTAGATGCTTTAAACCCTGCAACACAGTTGCACAGGTAGGAACCCAACATGTTGTGACAAGTTGCATGATGGTGACACGGAGAGGATTCACACTCATCGATATCTGTGTGAACAGACAAAATCCTTCACAATCATAAATATTGTTTGCCCTCTCTTCATCGTGCATCACCTCCTCCTGGATAAAGGTGTGGCTGTGGAAATTTATATTTCGTGGAAACGAAGAAGAAACCTTACTTCAGACCTGCCCCGACCACCTCCCTCAACACTTCCTCCAGCCCATCATAGAACATAGAATATAGTATAGTACAGCACATTACAGGCCCTTTGGCCCACAATGTTGTGCCGACACTCAAATCCTGCTTCCTATATAACCCCCCACCTTAACTTCCTCCATATACCTGTCTAGTAGTCTCTTAAGCTTCACTAGTGTATCTGCCTCTACCACTGACTCAGGCAGTGCATTCCATGCACCAACCACTCTCTGAGTTAAAAAGCCTTCCTCTAATATCCCCCTTGAACTTCCCACCCTTTCTCTTAAAGCCATGTCCTCTTGTATTGAGCAATGGTGCCCGAGCGAAGAGGCGCTGGCTATTCACTCTATCTATTCCTCTTAATATCTTGTACACCTCTATCATGTCTCCTCTCATCCTGCTTCTCTCCAAAGAGTAAAGCCCCAGCACCCTTAATCTCTGATCATAATCCATACTCTCTAAACCAGGCAGCATCATGGTAAATCTCCTCTGTATCCTTTCTAATGCTTCCACATCCTTCCTATAGTGAGGTGACCAGAACTGGACACAGTACTCCAAGTGTGGCCTAACCAGAGTTTTATAGAGCTGCATCATTACATCACAACTGTTAAACTCTATCCCTCAACTTATGAAAGCTATCACCCCATAAGCTTTCTTAACTACCCTATCTACCTGTGAGGCAACTTACAGTGAGCTGTGGACATGTACCCCCAGATCCCTCTGCTCCTCCACACTGTCAAGTATCCTGCCATTTACTTTGTACTCTGTCTTGGAGTTTGTCCTTCCAAAGTGTACCACCTCACACTTCTCTGGGTTGAACTCCATCTTCCACTTCTCAGCCCACTTCTGCATCCTCTCAATGTCTCTCTGCAACCTTCGACAATCCTCTACACTATCTACAACACCACCAACCTTTGCGTCATCTGCAAACTTGTCAATCCACCCTTCTACCCCAACATCCAGGTCGTTAATAAAAATCACAAAGCGTAGAAGTCCCTGAACTGATCCTTGTGGGACACCTCTAGTCACAACCCTCCAATCTGAATGTACTCCCTCCACCACGACCCTCTGCCTTCTGCAGGCAAGCCAATTCTGAATCCACCTGGCCAAACTTCCCTGGATCCCATACCTTCTGACTTTCTGAATAAGCCTACCATGTGGAACCTTGTCAAATGCCTTACTAAAATCCATGAAGATCACATCCACTGCACTACCCTCAACTGTATGCCTGGTCATCTCCTCAAAGAACTCTAGGCTTGTTAGACACGATCTGCCCTTCACAAAGCCATGCTGACTGTCCCTGATCAGACCATGATTCTCTAAATGCCCATAGATCCTATCTCTAAGAATCTTTTCCAACAGCTTTCCCACCACAGACGTAAGGCTCACTGCTCTATAATTACCCGGACTATCCCTACTACCTTTTTTCAACAAGGGGACAACATTCGCCTCCCTCCAATCCTCCAGTACCATTCCTGTGGACAACAAGGACATAAAGATTCTAGCCAGAGGCTCAGCAATTTCTTCCCTGGCCTCGTGGAGCAGCCTGGGGAATATTCCGTCAGGCCCCGGGGACTTATACGTCCTAATGTATTTTAACAACTGCAACACCTCCTCTCCTTTAACATCTACGTGCTCCAGAACATAAACCTCACTCATATTGTCCTCACTGTCATCAAGTTCCCTCTCACTGGTGAATACCGAAGAAAAGTATTCATTGAGGACCTTGTCCACTTCCACACCTTCCAGGCACATCTTCCCATCTTTATCTCTAATCGGTCCTACCTTCACTCCCGTCATCCTTTTGTTCTTCACATAATTGAAGAATGCCTTGGGGTTTTCCTTTACGCTACTCGCCAAGGCCTTCTCATGCCCCCTTCTTGCTTTTCTCAGCCCCTTCTTAAGCTCCTTTCTTGCTACCCTATATTCCTCAATAGACCCATCTGATCCTTGCTTCCTAAACCTCATGTATGCTGCCTTCTTCCACCTGACTAGATTTTCCATCTCACTTGTCACCCATGGTTCCTTCACCCTACCATTCTTTATCTTCTTCACCGGAACAAATTTAGCATTAACATCCCGCAAGAGATCCCTAAACATTGAACACATGTCCATAGTACATTTCCCTGCAAAAACATCATCCCAATTCACACCCGCAAGTAACTGACCTTTCGACAAAGTGATCATCACACAATACCCAAACCATGTCAGGGTTAACAAAACGTGTGTACCATGTACAGACAGTTCCAAATATCAGTCACACCCATAATGAGCCGAATGCCGCTGGTTACTCCCAATCCTTTTGGGCTTCGCTCGGAGCTGGGGATTCCTCACTCTCACTCTTTCTTCTTCTCCGATGGTGTAACTATGAATGGTGGACTCCCAATAAAACGAACTACGCAACAACTGCAGTTTCCCCTTATATACCAGTTGGTACATACCATCACATGACTTCACATCACCACGACTATCACAAGACAATCACATCATTCCAATGGCACAAGACCATTACATTATATTCACGAGATACTCACGGGGCAGGTAACACCACATACAGAGCTAATAAACTTTTTCATTTTTGCTGCCAAATTGCCAGTGTTGATCTGCCTCTCTACCAGTGTACTTTAGGTTCTGACCCAGGGACAAGGCATCCTATATATTTCCAGTCATCCACGATTCAGTTTATCCGGTTGCTATTAATGGTTCGTAGCTGCCATGTCTGAGCAGAGTCTGATCATGTCTGATCGGTTGGAGTAAGTGCAGCCATTGCCAGAGGGAACAAATCTCGGGAGTTCACGGAATAAATAGTCAGGACAGTTCTTAAATAATTACAGACCCCTTGGGGGGTTGACCTATTTGTTAAGGGCAGCATTCAGTATACCAGAGTTCGGAAGGGATCCAGGGCTTATGGATTTGCACACTAGGTGCTTGTCCTACAACTCTGGCTTGGGGATTAGGAACAGTCCTCATGGGCAACTGATACTGAGTCAGTATCGGTCCCGATAAAACTAGTGGCCCTTGTTCAGGGGTCCAGTCCAGGAGAGGTCCAGTCTGACTGTGCTTGCTGGAAGAAAGGGGTATTGGGCTTCCCAATCGTTCTCCAGGAACCACATCAGTTTGGCTATGCAATGACTGTTGAGTAGGTGATTGAGGCACCAGGGCGAGAACCATATGAGGGTGCAGAACAGGACCATGGTAAAACAGGCACCGACGCACTTGTGGGTAGTATGGCGGGATTATTAGGTCGCCTTACTCATTCCCAGTCATCATCAGTATCGTTTGGGGAATCGGTCGGTATGTGTGGAGGGAGGCAGGTTACTCCAGAATTACTTCTATTTTCCGTTTCCTATTTCCCTTTACTCATTCTTCCATGACCAGTACGTTTCGTCTCTGATACAATTTCTTCCTCCGTCTCCTTTGTCTGTTTCTGTCCCTTATCCCATTCTTCACAAATCGCTCTCAACTCTTGCCAACTCCTAGGATTGCCTCTTTTATCACGTACGGCTATCCCTCTTCGCTTAGCGTTATGGATCCAACAAGTTAATTTATGCCTGCCTTCTTTTACTTCTGCCTTTTGTTGCCATAGGCTAATTGGGCGACCATACTATTTCCCTGCTTTCACTTTCCATATTAAATTTGAATCAAATGTACCTCCTGCAGGCCAATTGTCTTTTCCCAAATATTTAGACAATGGGAACAACATTTGTCTCAGTTTCTATTCATTTTCTGGAGAGTTGTCTATTATTTTCTGTAATGGACTCCGATGACATTGTTCCCCCATCCCCCCTGTATTCCAGGGGACTGGAACCGCCCGTCTTGAATTTAATGTTCGGCGGGACTAGAACCGCCCATCTTGAATTTACTATTCCCTTTGGGACCCGTCAGTGGATTTTTCCCCGCCAAAACAAAGTCATCGGAGAGCAGAGAGGAAACAAGGTTAAAGTTTACCTTGTGGGCCCGTTTCTCTCTGATTCACCCCAATGGTCCGCTGTCCACTTATTCAATTTTGGTGAGGGGCCTACCACATATTGGGGCCCCGCTCACAGTGCCAAGATGTCGATCTGCCTCTCTACTAGAGGCCTTTAGGTTCCGACCCAGGGAATAACTGTCAAACGCAGTTTACTTAAAAGTACATACTGTTTACTAGCAAGCTTGCGTGCTCAGTTGGCAGCACAGAGTCGCTGCTCACCCAGCTTCAGAAAATCTGCAGCCAAGGGAACCCAGAATACTCTTTGGAGCTGTTGATATACATTGTTATCATATGTAGACTTAGAAGCTTCTCATGGAACAAACACCACTTTGTTCATGCATTATTCTCACAGAACGACTTGTCAAGCTGTTAATAACTCAGTTAGGTTCTAGCCCTTTTAATTCTGCATATAATTCCTCACCAGCTGCTCTCATCTTTACATGGTCCATCTCTGAATCTTCCTCTCCCTCTCAAGATCACAAACATGTCCTATTGGATTTCCCCTCCCAGAACAAGCTCCGTCTACTCCACACTACTCCGTCTCTTGTTCCGATTGGATGTTGTTGGACCATGTGAGAGTTTGTGATCCAGGATTGGGATAGTAACCATCATGTCAGCTACAGATGCCAAATCTGGCTAGACACGTTCCCTGATAATGCACGGTCAATGTTTGGCGAAGTAACATGACTGCTCAATAAAATCATTTCACAAACTCTTAAATATACAGAACTGATTATCAGAACTATCGAAGCAAACACAACAAATCAACAGACACACGGAAAATGTTGGAGGAACTCGGCAGGTCGTGAACTCCAGAGCTATCACAATAATGTGGGACTTGCACGAGAATTGCCTGCTATATTCTTATTCTTCTTGACTCCCAGTAATGTGCAGGATTGTCAATAATAACCCCTTCTTGGCGTTGCTTCTCCATTTCATTGTTATAGTAAGTTCTTACCTTCACAAACTTTTCCTGATGCAAAGTTGACAGTCGCAGGAGTTGCCTGAAACCCTGCAATGCAGTTGCACTGGTACGAACCAATTGTGTTGTTACAAGTTGCGTTTTTGTCACAGGGCGAAGATTCGCACTCATTAATATCTGTGTGAACAGACAAAATCCTTCACAATCGTAAACATTGTTTTCTCCCTGTTACACATGTCTCACTTCCTACAATCATACAGAACTGAGAAACGTTAACATTTTAGATGGCAATCTCAAAGATGCTCTCATCTTGACATGGTCCATCACTGACTCCTCCTCTCACTCTCAGGATCATGTCTGTGTCCCCGTGTATTACTCAGACTCTCACTGAACCTGCTCCAAGAGGGTGACATTAGACTGTGTGAGAGTTTGGGAATCAACACTGGAATAGTAATCAGCATGCCAGCTAGAGCTGCCACTTCAGGTCACACCTGTCCCTGGGCAATGCATTACTTTGTCGTCTGTTTCTAAAGGAACAAGACTGGTCAATGAATTTATTTCCCAAACTCTAAAATATAGTCATAGAGTAATACAATACAGAAAAAGACCCTTTGGCCCAGCTCATCCATGCCAACCACAATCAGCTATTCCCATTTGACTGTCAGTCCCTTCCTCTTCCCATTTGAATGAATGATCAGATTTATCAAAGGAAACAATAGAAAAACCAATGATAACTTTCCCACCTCCCCACAATGACTCCTTTGTGCAATTTGCACAGTACAGAGCCTATTAATTTCTTCTTTAGCTGTAGGACTCTGCAGGAGAATTGTGGAGGACTGATATCGCAAATGAGCTTTGTATGCTTTGATATTGAATAAATCTGAATCTGAACTCCCTTCAACCGTTTGGTTCTTCAACCAACTGCAACAACTCTGATCACTACAGGTTAGCAGCACTGTGGCCATTTTAATCAATTTGCCCAAAAATAGACTTTCTTGTTCTAATTATGTTCCTTTTTGAAAACAAAAGTGTTCAATTTATATACAGTGGATTATGGATAATTGGGACTCTTCATGACCGATATATTTTGGCTGAACTGATCGACTGCCGAATTAGCTGAAGTTTCATGGAAATAGCTAAAAAAAGTATAAAAAGAGACAAATTGAGTAACGATTTATGTATTTAAATGAAATACAGAACAAATTAGAACACTACCAATATTAACAAGGTACTATAAAACTGAATTAGTTCCTAATAGTTATCAATGGAGGAACCTATCCAGTGTACACAATGAACAAAATCAGTACCAACCACGAGCACAGACAATAGACTGACTTTGGACAATGCTATTGATGACTGCATCCTCCAAAGCTTCTTTTTGATTGTAACATTCAAGATGATTGTTAATACTTTCAAATTCTTCATGGTGCCTAACTTGTTGAAGTAGTGAAATCATTTCATTTCATTCCTGACCATTTCTGGCATCTCCAAGACTCAATACATGAAACGGCAGTGAGCAAACCCACTTGGAATTGTCTTACTACTTATTTCTCACCAACTATCAGTGACAAAAATCACTGCTTTCTGAACACAAGCACACACAACTGACGCTACAGGTGAAACCTATTAATTAAACTATCAGTTAATTAGGGAAGCCATTTGTTTGGGACAACTCAAAAAAAACGAAATCGAGAAAATAGCCTGGTTTCCCCTCATCTATTTGGGACAACTATGCCACATAATTGGGGCAGGAGCCTTTCCAAACTGTTTCTAACTAGTGTGAGTCACGTCCACTTGCATGGCTGTTGGACACTACACTATGCTCAGAGCAATCAGCCTTTAAATAGCATCAGTTACATGCATTTATGTTCAAAAAGCAGTGACTTTTGTGATTGAAAGCTGGCAAGAAATTAGCAGCAAGACAACTTGGAACTGTTTTGCTCAATGGAGTTTCAAGTATTCAGGCTTGGAGATACCAGAAATGGCCATGAGCAAAATTGAAACCATCTCACTACTTCAAGAATGAAGGAAGGAACATCGACTCAGACCATGACAGGCCTGCGTTGGGCATTTTCATGCCTTACCATGCGCAGATTGGAAGTCTGTGTGGGGCGCCACTCCTCGCACAGATACTACAGCAATGTGTGGTTATGTGCCTTGCTCAAGGTCACAAACACACTGCCACAGCTGAGGCTCGAACTAGCGACCTTCAGATCACCAGAAAAATGCCTTAACCACTCGGCCACGTGCCCAACACAACTTCAACAAGTTAGGAATTACAAAGGTATTGACAATCATCTTGAATGTTATCAATGAAAATGAAGAATTGGAGGATGCAATCATCCAAAGTAATATATAAAGGCAGCCCATTACCTGCACTAGCTGTCTGAGCTGATTTTTGTTCATTTACAGCCAATCAAAAGTACATAGCAGATTAATTCCTCTGCTGGTAATGATTAATACACAGTTTTATAGTACTCTAATAGTATTGGTAGTGTTCTAATTAGTCTGCATTTCATTTAATTATGTAAATTGTTACTCAGTTAAGCAATAGTTTGCCTTTTTTATACATTTTAACTATCTCTATGGAGCTTCAGCTAATTGGGGTAGCCACCGATTGGGCCAAAAAGTACCAGTCCTGATGTGTCCCAATTATCTAGAACCTATTCTATTTAAAAACTCTGCATAAAGCAGAGTGTAGCGTCTAACATGCACACAAGCACGCTTGATTGACACTAGTTAGAAATTGTTTGGCAACAGTCTCCTGTTCCAATTAAGTGGCATAGTATCCCAAGTAAATCAAGGGAATCCTGCTGATGTTCACAATTGTTTTTTGTTCTTTAGGAGTTGTCACAAATAAGCAGCTGCCCCAATTAACCAGAATCTACTGTATTTAATGTATGTGTTTCTTGTAAATGATGCTTATGTGATGCTATGTGCCTATGATGCTGCAGTAAGACCGAAAGATCAAAAGATACAGGATCACAATTAGGCCATTCAGGTAAGTTTTACATTGCACTAGTGCATACATATATTTGTGCATATTACAATAAACTGAACTTTGACTTGGGCCTTCACCACCCTGGAGACTGGCAATTTGACCAATATTCTATGTCACGGTTATTTATTGCCATTACCTTCACAGCTCCTCCTTCCCCTGGAGCCAGCCTTCTCAGTTGACTGAAAACCTATGCTGCAAATACACTTGAATGATCCATTTATGTTCTGACAAGTTGCTTCATGGGGTCACAGAGAGGAATTACATTCATCGATATCTATGCAGACAGAGAAACTCTGCAGCGATCGATCGACTATATATTAAGGTCCCCTCACCCTTCAATATACCCTAGCATCCTACTACATTAATGGTATATATCCGACCTTTGCGATCTCCAACCTCACACTTATCAGAGTTAAATTTCATCTACCACTACCCTGCTCAGACTTCTGTACAAACTCCTTACAGATGGCACAGGAACTGAACTCCAAACTCTGACACCTCGAACTGTAATAGTGTTGCACTAATCGCTACTCTACCGTAGCACCCCTAGAGTCATAGAAAAGTACAGCACAGTAGGAAGCCCAAAAGCTCATCATGCTGACCCACGTAAATGGCCTACTCCCATCGACTTGCACTGGGACCATCAACCTCCATCCCCCTACCACCCATGTACCTATCTAAACTTCTCTTAAACGTTGAAATCCAGTCTGCATGCACCCTGTGTGCCGACAACTTGTTCCACACTCTCACAACCCTCTGAGTGAAGAAGTTTCCCCTCATGTCCCCTGAAACTTTTCACCTTTCACCCTTACCCCATGACCTCTAGTTGCAGCCCACCCAACCTCAGTGGAAAAAGCCTGTTTGCATTTACCCTAAGTACAGTATACCCCTCATAATTCTGTTTAATTCACAGTTGTAACACATTCATAACTAATAATTCAGATGTTGAAATTTAGTCTTGATCTCAAAGTTATTTAAAGTCCTCACCTTCACAGAGCAGATTGGATTTTCTGTATCCTTGCTTACATTGACACTTGTAAGAACCAGTTGTGTTGAAATACACTTTACAAGGTCCATATCGAAACTCGTTACATGCATCGATATCTGTGTAAAGAGGAAACATTCTTTACAATTGTAAACATTTTGCTCTCCATTACAAGTGGATTCTACTGTAGTTGATGGAATTTATAAAATAACATCAGGGGTACCACGGTAGTGTAGTGGTCAGCACAACGTTATTACAACTCAGGTTATTCCGAAGTTCGGAGATCAATTCCGACACTATCTGTGAGGGGCTTGTACATTCTCCCCACGAGTGTGTGGATTTCCTCTGGGTGTTGTGGTTTCCTCCCAATGTCCAAAGTCGTACCAATTGGTAGACTAATTGGTTGTTACAAATTGTCCTGTGATTAGGCTAGAGTTAAATAGGTGGGTTGCTGCAGTGTGGCTTGTTGGATCAGAAGGGCCTGTCCATACTATATCCTAAGTTGACTTTTGTAGTGGTGCACTTTAAGAGAGTGTCAGATGGTTTTCAAAACCACTTGGTTCACACATACCCTTCGGGGAAGGCACCCACTGTCCTCACTGGTCCATGTGTCAAGTCCAGACCCACCAATGTGCTTGACACCTACATATCGATCCCATCTTCACACCAAGGACACCTCCCTGAATATTGTGTCGCACTACCATCATGTTAAATCAAGTAGTTAAAAAGGCATATGCTGCGTTGGCCTTCATTAGTTGGGGATTTGTGTTCAAGAGCTGTGAGGAAATGTTGCAGCTCTATAAAACTCTGGTTAGACCACATTTCACAATCATCTATACTGGAATTTATGTATTTACTGGAATGGTACTCATTGAAGTCTTCTGCTGCTGTAGGCCATCCACTTAAAGGTTCAATATATTGTGCATTCAGAGATGCCCTTCTGCACACCATTGATGTAACACATCACTATTTCAATCACTGCACCTTCCTGTCAGCTTGAACCAGTCTGGCCATTCTCCTCTGACCTTTCTGTTATGTATTTAATATTTCATTAATATTGTAAATATATTGCTTGATTAAGCATTCTTGTTCATTTAAATAATTCATGATGGTTTATATGTAAAAAATAAAAGTATGAGAATGGCATACGTCATCATGCCACCACATCATACTTGCACATCTCACAAAGGAAAAAACAAAACTAAATGTACATGAGTTATCCCTGGCTCTGGTCTTGTGTTTTCGCTTTTAATTAGTTTTATGCTTTGGAGTTACAAAACATAACACTTTCTCATTAAAAAATGTTTTTTTCTCATTTAAAGGTGTTTTCACTCACAGAACTGTTGCTCACTGGATGCTCTAGAGACTGTTGTGTGTGAAAATCCCGAGAGAACAGCAATTTCTAAGATACTGAAACCACCCCATCTGGCACCAACAGCTATTCTGCAGCCAAAGTCAATTAGATCATATTTCCTCTGCATTCTGATGTTTGGTCTGAGCAACAATTTGTCTGCATGCTTTTGTGCATTGTGTTGCTGCCAGGTGATTCATTGATTGGACATTTGCATTAATGAGCAGGTGAGCAATAAAGTGGGCACTGTGTGTACATTCATTGAAACCATTAATTGGACTGTATCACCAATTTAAACCTCAACCAAACTCAGTCACCTGAGGGAATTTAAAACTCACCTATACATTTCTTTGTTGATTGATCACCCGATTTGCACTTGAGATTTTCTAACAGAGTATCTTGGAAAACACTGAAGCACAAGATAACTAAAATAAAGAAAATGAGGCAGTTAGACTTTTGTTCTGTCATTCCTACTCCTTCTCTCCTGGAACAGAACATCCCAATACTGAACAAAGCCAGGGCTGATGACAGCCACGGGAGGGAGAGAGATTTAATAGCCCCACCTCCTGAGATGTGCAAAGCCAGACTTTGGATTGAAGGCACTGAAAACAGCAGTGTCTGTGCTTTGTACTCAGTGACAAAAATCCAGCCACCAGTATTGACTTCTGGTACTAGTGTCCAAAGGTCACATGACTGCACATCACCTGTTGAGGTTATCTACACTGGTTCAGGAGGCTGATGGTTATAGGGTAATAACTTCCTGAACCTGGTGGCGTGAGAACCAAGTTTGCCTTCATTTGCACATTGGTTGTTTGTTAATCTTTGTTTATGTATAGTTTTATATATTTTTTACTGTATTTATTTATTTTCCTGGGAATATCTCAAAAAATAAATCTCAAGGCAGTATATGATAACTTATACATACTTTGATAATAAATTTACTTTGAACTTTGAAGTGATAAATATTAACTAATATCTAAACAAGGTGTTATGAGATAGTATTCATGAGTTCATGGACATTTCAGAAATCTGATGACAGGACTGATGGCAGCTGTTTGGAAAACATTGAGTGTGGGTCTTCAGGCTCTGTACTGCTTTGTTGATGGGACTATTGAGAAGAGGGTAAGTCCTGGATGGTGAGATACAGGAGCCTTAGGTCCCACAACACCAGGTTCAGGAACAGTTATTACCCAACAACCATCAGGCTCCTGAACTACCATGGATAACTTCATTCTCCTCAACGATGAACTGATTCCACAATCTATGGACTCACTTTCAAGAACTCTACATCTCATGTTCACTGTTTTATTTATTTACTTTTTAAAATTATTTGCATGATTTGAATTATTTTGCACTCGGTTCTTTGGCAATCTTTATTATTTATAGTTTTTCATAAATTCTGCTGTATTACTTTATATTCCAGTTGAAAGTGCTTTTTACCCGGAGTCCCTAGATATGTGGCTCGTTAGCCCCTCGCTAACAGCCACTGGACTCAGTGGTGAGAAAGCCACCTTCCTCAAACAGTGCGTCTAGGACCAAAACCAGATGCCTTGACCACCTGAACCCTGATCTGTGCGAATACTGTGTAAATACTATAGCTGTACAGTAGCCGTCGGCAAGAAACAGCAGATTGTACACTGCATACAATTATTCATTTTAAAATCTTTTTATTAATATATAATCTTCTACAGCTATAAAATACAGAAATTCAACAAAATAGTGTATATATATAATTAATTAAGCTGAAGAAAAAAACTTATATATGCTAATGAAAAACAAATTATAAAAGAAAAAGGAGAAAAGAGAACCCCAGCTAACTAAAAAAAAAACCCCACTAACTATAAAACAAAAAAGAGAAAAAAAACCATTAGGAACCAACTCCCGGAGCAATACGTCTTACAATCATTTATATATATATATATATATATATATATAAAAGAAGCAAAAGAAAACAACAACCACCAAATCACATTTATATAACATAAAATTGGAATGAAACCATGTAAATTGATTCAAATTAAATGATAATATTTAGCAAAAGAGCCCCACCTTCTCTCAAAATCAAATCGGGGTATCAGAAGTTCTACTTCTAATTTTTTCCAAACTAAGACATAACATTACTTGGGAAAACCATTGAGTTAGTGTAGGAGCAGAGGTATCTTTCCACTTCAACAAAATAGCTCTTCTTGCCAACAATGTAAGGAATGCAATTACATGTTGGTTTGAAAATGAAATACCCTGAATATGATGTGGAACTATTCCAAATAGAACAGTCAATCTATTAGGTTGTAAATTAATTTTCAAAGCTTTAGAAATTGTAGAAAATAAAGATTTCCAAAACGATTTCAATGAGGGCATGACCAGAACATATGTGACAAAGTAGCTACTTCAGTTTTGCACCTATCACAATAATTATCTATATTAGGAAATATTTCGGATAGCCTCTCCTTTGTTAAATAATAACAGTGAACAATTTTAAACTGAATTAAACAATGATTAGCACATATCGAAGAAGAATTAACCATTTTCATAACTCACGACCAATCTTCATTAACAAAAGTCATACTAAGTTCTCTCTCCCAATCTTGTTTAATCTTTAGTGGCAGGTTATCTTTTTGTAGTAAAAGTAAATTATAAATTCTACCAATGGAGCCTCTCACTAAGGTATTCATATTCAAGATAGTGTCCAACAAATCAGATTCTTGCATATACGGAAATATATTTTTGTAAAAAATGACTAACCTGTAAATATTGCAAGAAATGTGTGTGTGAGAGAGAATATTTACTAATTAACTCTTCAAAAGACATCAATCGACCATCACTAAATAAATCTGTAAAAGAACAAATCCCCTTATTTCTCCATAAAAGAAAGATGGGATCAGTAACTGAAGGCTTAAATAGCAAATTTCAAAATACAGGACTAGACAATTTAAATTGTTTAAAATTAAAAGAGTTGCGAAACTGAAACCAAATCCGTAAGGGCTGTTTAATAACAGGGTAGAAATTTAAATTGGAAATTTTAGCAAGTTGTAAAGGTAAATACAATTATAAAGAAAGTGTATTTACCAATTTCAACTTTATCAAACAGTTAGCAGGAAAAAGAAGGAAAAACTAAAAAGGGACCACTACTGTTAATCTAGTCCAAATGTGCAAATATGTTGGAGCTCATCTTGAAGTTGTCTTTAACTCACGCGCTGGACCCACGATCCGTATGAAATTGCACACCACCTTCCGAATGCTGCTCAAAATCCATATCAAACAAATGGGCTTCCCCAAGGGAATATTGGTCCTTCCTCCTTGAAACCATTCATCTGCACAAAGCACCTTGTGCAACAGGGACAGCTTCCTCAGCCATCTTCCCTCATGTCTTCTCCCAGCTCCTGCCAAAAAGACCACGACCCACACCAGTGTTCATCACCAAAACCTCTTTGCCAGTGTGCTCCAGAACCTTCTCCCAATTCCACCATCCTGATTGGCTGATACAACATTCCTAAGTCAAACAACATAGCCCCTTATCATTAGCTCAAACCCAATCATGCTAGAAGTAGAACAGACTGCTATTACTAAAACTGCAAAAATGAAATGCCTACAGTATAGCAGTAAAAATCTTAACCAGAGCATCATACAGTAAATGCCTTCAAGAAAATGAATTCCAAGGGAATATACAGTGACATATACTTACTTTAATAATAATTTACTTTAAACTTAAGATTTTCAGTTTATTTGTAATTTTCTCTCAACCGTCAACAAAGGAACTAATTATTTTCTGTCACATCCCTCCAAAAGATGACCTCCAACGATTGGAGTGCTGTACCATTGGAATTCCCAGCAAGTTCCACGGCATCAACATCAACACAACATATCCTGGGCCCAATACATTGATGCAGTCATCATATACAAAGTCGCTATACTTTGTTAGGAGTTTGAGGACATTTGGTATTTCAACAAAGACTCACAAATTTCTATGGAGGAGAGTGTTCTGACTGGTTGCATCACCACCCAGTGTGTAAGCTCCAATGCACAGAATGGAAAGGGTCAGCAGAAGGCTGCAGACTCAGCCTGTTCCATCACAGGCACCACCCTCCTATCATCAAGGATATCTACAAAAGACAATGACTCAAAAGGCTGCATTTATCATTAAGGAATTTCACCATTCAGGACAGACCCTCTTCGCATTACTACCATTAGGAAAGAAGTGCATCACCATGGTCTATTTCAGGATAGAGCTGTTGTAGAATGAAAAAAAAGAAAAGGTACAGGATTGTAAAGACACACACCCAACACCTTAGAAACAGCTTCTTCCCATCCATCTTCAGGCTACTGAATGGTCTAAGAACCCATGAACACTATCTCAATATTTGTTCTTCTTGTACCATGCATTTATTTTAAAATTTATAGTAATTTTATGTCTGCTCTGTAATGCTGACATAAAGCACAAATTTCAAGTCATATAAGACAGTGATAATGAATCTGGTTCTGTCATGGTCCGGTCCGTGAAGTCTGAATTCCAGTTCATGGTCCGGTCCATTGTTCCTTATTCCAGGTTTTCCAGTTTTCCCTTGTCCTGTTATGTGCCTTAATTGAGGCACATGATTCTGATTTTAGGCTGGCTACATAAACAGCTCCTGGGTTCAGCTTGAGTTGCTGGACTGTTCCCTTACCTTTCCCTTCCATTTGCCTGAAGCCTTGCCTGCATCCTTGCCTATTCTCGCCATCAAGTTCTACTGCTGGAGCAAGACTGGAACCTTGCTGTGTCTAGATAAGGAACTGTCTTTTGTTGTTTGGAACTGTCTCTTTGTGTCCTCGCTTTCGCTAGGTAGGTCTGGCTGTTTGCCGCTACCTTGTGTTGGGAACCGTTTCTGTGTCCACGTCTTCGCTAGGTAGGTCCGGCCATTTGCCGCTACCTTGTGTTGCGAACTGTCTCTGTGTCCACGCCTTCACTGGGTAGGTCCAGCCATTTGCTGCAACCTTGAGTGGAGATCTGTCTCTCAGTGTTCTGTGTATGAGTCCCGGCCCTACGTCCTATTCCAAAGGAGGGGTCCCAGCTCTGTGTTCTGCATTCCTGTCTCCCAAGACCAAGGCTCTGTGTTCTGTGTTCCTGTCTCCCAAGACCAAGGCTCTGTGTTCTGCGTTCCTGTCTCCCAAGACCAAGGCTCTGTGTTCTGCGTTCCTGTCTCCCAAGACCAAGGCTCTGTGTTCTGCGTTCCTGTCTCCCAAGACCAAGGCTCTGTGTTCTGCGTTCCTGTCTCCCAAGACCAAGGCTCTGTGTTCTGCGTTCCTGTCTCCCAAGACCAAGGCTCTGTGTTCTGCGTTCCTGTCTCCCAAGACCAAGGCTCTGTGTTCTGCGTTCCTGTCTCCCAAGACCAAGGCTCTGTGTTCTGCGTTCCTGTCTCCCAAGACCAAGGCTCTGTGTTCTGCGTTCCTGTCTCCCAAGACCAAGGCTCTGTGTTCTGCGTTCCTGTCTCCCAAGACCAAGGCTCTGTGTTCTGCGTTCCTGTCTCCCAAGACCAAGGCTCTGTGTTCTGCGTTCCTGTCTCCCAAGACCAAGTCTGAGCTTCATGCCCTCATCCAGTTCTGGTCCCATGTCCTGCCCAGGAGTCCCGTGTCCTGCCGCCATGTCCAGACCTGTTGCCTTGACACGTCTTGTCCTCGCCTAGATCCGTTGTCCGAGCCTGAGTCAAGACCCAGGTACTGAGTCCCTGTCCAGTCTCTGGCTCGGAGTCCTTGTCCAGGTTCCAAGTACCTTGTTCCTCATCCAGGTCCCACTATCCTAGTCTAGTCCTAGCCCAGGCCCTCTATCCTAGTCTCATCCAGGGCCTGTGTCTTGTCCAGCATCATTTCTTCCCCACTTCCCTTGCTTTCTTGACACAACTAGTCCTGTTCCTAGTACTTCAGTGTCTGTATCTTGCATTTGGGTCTGCTCCCAGCACCCCCATTATGACAGGTTCTGATTCTTCTGTGCCAATTTCCCAAGGACTCAATGCCTTGATTTTGCAAATATTTATTTATTTCCACCTTGCATATTCCTAATGATCCAGCCTTCACCAACCCCGTGAATTCAGAGTTCCAGGGTTTCATTATCCTCTGGGAAGAAATATCTGTGTATCACAACATGGTGCCACTGGGGGAAAATTAGGTTTCCCTGGAATTTGGAAAGAAAGATTTGGAATTCTTCTCCCCTGGGAGAGAAACAGACAAGAGGATATAGTGCAAATAAGGGGGCAATCATTTCTCTTGCAACTAAAACACAAGAAAATCTGCAGATGCTGGAAATCCAAGCAACACACACACAATGCTGGAAGAATTCAGCAGGCCAGGCAGCATCTATGGAAAAAAGTAAACAGTTGATGTTTCAGGCCAAGCCCCTTCATCAGGACTGGAAAGTCAGAATATGAAGGTGGTGGGAGGGGAGGAAGAAGTGCAAGGTGGCAGGTGATAGATTAAACCAGGAACGGGGGGAAGGGGTAGGGGGTGAGGTAAAGAGCTGGAAATTGTATTGGTGAAAGAAATAAAGTGTTGGAGAAGGGGAAATCTGATAAGAGAGAACCGAAGACCATGGAAAAAAGGAAGGGGGAGGAACACCAGAGAGAGGTGACAGGCGGGTAAGAAGATAAGGTGAAAGAAGGAAACAGGAATGGAGAGGAGTGGTGGGGGGCAATCATCACAAGTTAGAGAAATCGTTGCTCATGTCATCAGGTTGGAGGCTACTCAGATGGAATATACGGTGTTGCTCCTCCAACCCGAGTGTGGCCTCAATGTGGCAGCAGAAGAGGTCATGGATTGACATGTCGGAATGGGTGGCCACTGGGAGATTCCCTTTTGTGGCAGCTGGAGCGAAGGAGCTTGGCAAAGTGGTCTCTCAATCTACGTTGAGTTTCACTGATAACAGGAGGCCACACCAGGAGCACTAAATACAGGAAATGACCCCAGCAGACTCACAGAAATGTTGCCTCACCTGTAAGGACTGTCTGGGGCTCTGAATAGTAGTGAGGGAGGAGGTGTAGGGACATGTTCCACTTGTAAGGATAAGTGCCAGGAGGGAGATCAGTGGGAAGGGACGAGTGGACAAGTGAGTCATGTAGAGAGAGATTCCTGCAGAAAGCGGAAAGTGGGGAGAGAGAAAGATGTGCTTGGTGGTGGGATCCTGTTGGAGATGTCAGAAGTTATGAAGAATTATGTGCTGGACATGGAGGCTAGTGGGCTGGTAAGTGAGGATAAGAGGAACCCTACCCCTGGTGTGGCGGCAGGAGGATGGAGTGAGGACAGATGTGTGCAAAATAGAAGAAATGCAGGTGAGGGCAGCATTGATTGTGTAGGAAGGGGAGCCCCTTTCTTTGAAGAAGGAGGACATCTCAGTTGCTCTGGAATGTGGCAGGAATGGAGTAACTGAGAAGAGAATGGCAATTTTACAAGTGCCAGTGTGGGAAGAGGCACAGTCCAGACAGCTGTGAGAGTCAGTTGGACAGAGAGATCGAGTAAGGGGTGTTGGAAATGGACCCAGTGAATTTGAGGGCAGGGTGGAAGTTGGAGGCAAAGTTAATAAAATAGATGAGCTCAACATGGGTGTAAGAAGATCAATAATGCAGTTGTTGATATATCGAGTCAGAAGATTTGGGGAGTGATGCAGGTGTAAGGTTGGAACATGGACTGTTCCACATAGCTAATGAAAAGGCAGACATAGCTGGGACACATGTGACTGCCTATGGCTACACTTTTGGCTTGAAGGATGTGGGATTAACTGATGGAAAAATGATTGAGGATGAGGACAAGTTCTGCAAGACGGAAGAGAGTAGTGGTTGAGGGAAATTTGTTGGGTCTGTTGTCCAGAAAGAAGCGGAGAGCTTTAACATCCTTCTGATGAGGGATGGAGGTGTATAGGGACCGGACACCCATAGTGTAAATGAGACCATCAGGGCCAGGGAACTTAAAGTCATTGAAATGATCAGGAGTGTGTGAAATGTCATGGACGCAAGTTGGAAGGGACTGAACCAGGGGCACAAAACAAAGTTGAGGTATGCAGCCACAAGTTCAGTGGGACAGGAGCAGGCAGAAACAATGGGTCTACCTGGACAGTCAGGTTTATGGACTTTGGGAAGAAGGTAGAAATGGGGGGCGCGGGGTAAGGGAACTCTCAGGTTGGTGGCAGTGGGTTGGAGATCCTCAGAGTCGATAAGGTCGGTGATGGTGCACGACACAATGGCCTGGCGCTCCTTAGTGGGGTCCTGTCAAAGCGGTAAGTAAGAGGTTTGTAGACAGGAGAGTTCTTGCCAAAGAAGTAAGAGCGGAGGTGGGGGCAACGGAAGAAGAGTTTGCCCTCATGGCGGGTGCAGGAGGACAAAGATGAGATTCTTACTGAAGACGAAATGTTCTGCTCAGGGTGGGGGGTGGGGGAGGATGACGCAGGGAACTGAGAAGACCCGGCACGAATGAGAGCTGGGATCAGAGGGGGGAAGAGATTTGGTAGTGTCTGAGGAAAGAGGAGGGTTGGGGTGTTCAGTTATCAACTCACGATCCCAACTCACTGTCTGTAAGCGACCACTAACTAAATGTCTCTGGCAGTAAGGAGAAGGCAGGCATTGCTACGGGAGTGGGAGGAAGACGGAGGCTCCATGGACGCAAGAGCTGACGGTGGGGCCTGAAAGACAAGGGGCTGGGAATGGTGTTGGGCGGGCCAGGATAAGGATAGTCGCGGCCTGGATGTACTGGTGGTTACTGTCCAGGCTGGAGTCGGAATGAGTGGCTGTGCAATTACAGTTTGAAGGTCATTGGAACCACACTTTTTCTGACAAACAACTATCACGTAATAGTTTATTACTCCCCTGTGGACTTGGAGGCAATTCAATGTGGCAGAACAAAGGCGAGGTGGCGGACCTGTCACCGAGAGCGTGGAAAAGTGTTAAAGGCCGGGCACAGGCCGAATCGAAGCTGTGGGGTCCGGGCCCCAAGGCATTGAACACGATCTGCATATGGAGGTTTACAGCCTGAATCGAGATGGCGAGGCCGGCATATCCAAGTGGCAGAACCCATTGTTCGTATGGAGAGTTAAGTACTGGGCCAGATTGAAAAGGTCAGGGTGTCGAGGCTTGGGGCGAAGTATGAGCCGGTTCTGATCGCTGCGCCACAACGTTTACTGAGCTCCGCGCTGCACTGTGGTACTCTTACGGATTTCAGTTCAGAACCGCTATTTGCGGCTGCTGTCTGCATGATGTTTTGTTTTTCATTGCACGTTGGGTATTTGATGGTCTTTTTTATGGGTTATACTTTTAATTTTTATGGGCATGATGTGGTGTTGGACAGACTTTTTATTTATATATATGTGGTTTGTTTTTGGGTTTCTTTGTCTCGTGGCTACCTGTTGGGAGATAAATCTCAAGGTTCTATAATGTGTACGTACTTTGATAATAAGTGTACTTTGAACTTTGAATCACCACCCCGGCAACACATTCCACTTGCCCAGCAATTGTTAAGAGTCAGAAAAATACTCATTCCCGACATTTATTAAAGGTTCAACTGGATTTTGGCACAGAAACTCCAACTAAATGAGGGCAGGGATGTGATTATCCACTCAGTGTCACAAAGCAAATGTAGAGATACAGGGCAGGAGAGGGTTAAACACAATCTAAATCTCCCTCTATACCAGGAGTTCCCAACCTGGGGTCCATGGACCCCTCAGTAAAAGGTCAGGCTCCATGGCATAAAAAAGGGTCTGGAACCCCTGCTCAATACTATCCCATCAAATACTCCCAGAGCAGTGACTACGTGGGTTAAATACAGAGTAACACTCCCTCTGTGTCGTCCCATCAAACATATCCTGAGCAGGGATATCATGGGTTAAATACATGGTAAATCTCCCTCTGCAATGTACCACAAGCACATCTGAGGCAGGGACATCTTGGGGTAAGTACAGAATGAAGCTCCCTTCACATTGTAAGACCATGAGACATAGGAGCAGATTTTGGCCATCCAGCCCATCGAGTCTGCTCTGCCATTCCATCATGGCTGATCCTGGAATCCACTCAACCCCATACACCTGCCTTCTCGCCATATCTTTTGATGCCCTGACCTATCAACTTCCGCCTTAAATATACCCACAGACTAGGCGTCAGTTTCACCACTCACTGACTAAAAAGATTCCTTCTTACCTCTGTTCCAAAAGGTCACCCCTCAGTTTTGAGGCTGTGTCCATTAGTTCTGGGCTCCCTCACTATTGGATGCATCCTCTCCACATCCACCCTATCTAGTCCTTTCGATGCTCGGTAGGTTTCAATAAGATCTTATTCTTCTAAATTCTAGTGAGTACAAGCCCAAAGCTGCCAGAAGCTCCTCATATGTTAACCCCTTCATTCCTGTAATTATCCTCGCGAACCTCCTCTGGACTCTCTCCAATGACAACACACCCTTTGTGAGATATGTGGCCCAAAACTGTTGACAATACTCCAAGGGCAGCCTATCTAGTGTCATAAAGCATCCTTGCTTCTATATTTTATGACCCTTGAAATAAACAGAATCAGTATCAGGTTCCTTATCACCGGCATGTGTAGTTAAATTTGTTAACTTAGCAGCAGCAGTTCAATGCAATACACAATATAGAAGAAGAACAAAGTAATGAATAAATAACTAAATCAATTACAGTATACGTATATTGGATAGATTAAAAATTGTGCAAAAACCATAAATAATATGTATTTAAAAAGTGAGGTAGTGTTCACGGGTTCAATGTCCATTTAGGAATTGGATGGCAGAGGGGAAGAAGCTGTTCCTGAATCGCTGAGTGTGTGCCTTCAGACTTCTGTACCTCCTACCTGATGGTAACAGTGAGAAAAGGGCATGACCTGGGTGCTGGAGGCCTTAATAATGGACGCTGCCTTTCTGAGACACCGCTCCTTGGAGATGTCCTGGGTACTTTGTAGGCTCGTACCTAAGATGGAGCTGACTAAATTTACAACCCTCTGTAGCTTCTTTCAATCCCGTGTAGTAGCATCTCATATCAGAGAGTGATGCAGCCTGTCAGAATGCTCTCCACAGTGCATCTATAGGGGTTTTTGAGTGTATTTGTTGACATACTAAATCTCTTCAAACTCCTAATGAAGTATAGTTGCTGTCGTGCCTTTTTTATAATATTGGGACCAGGTTAGGTCCTCAGAGATCTTGACACCCAGGAACTTGAAACTGCTCACTCTCTCCACTTCCGATCCCTCTACAAGGATTGGTATGTGTTCCTTTTTCTTGCCCTTCCTGAAGTCCACAATCAGTTCTTTAGTCTTACTGACGTTGAGTGCAAAGTTGTTGTTGCGACACCACTCCACTAGTTGACATATCTCGCTCCTGTACGCCCTCTTGTCTCCATCTGAGACTCTACCAACAATGGTTGTATCAGCAGCAAATTTATAGATGGTATTTGAGCTATGCCTAGGCACACAGTCATGGGTATGTAGACAGTAGAGCAGTGGGCTAAGCACACACCCCTGAGGTTCACCAGTGTTGATCGTCAGCGAGGAGCAGATGTTATCACCAATCTGCACAGATTGTGGTCTTCTAGTTAGGAAGTCGAGGATTCAATTGCAGGGGGGAGGTATATAGACCCAGGTTCTGTAACTTCGCAATTATAGAACTTCTTCTATCCCGTGCTTGTAAACTATTCCCAGAAACTTCAGCAATCTGTGTCCTGCTGTCATCTCCGCCAGTATCCTCCTTCAGTCCTGGCCTAGCTCCTCTCTCATCCCTCTGTAATTCCCTTTATTCCATTGCGATAGTGATACATGTAACATATGCTTCTCCCTTTCAAATTGCTGCATGAATTCAGTAATATTATGATCCCTACTTCCTAATGGTTCCTTTACATTAAGCTCCCTAACAGGATCTGACCTATTCTACAATACCCAATCTAAGACAGCCTTTCACAAGTAGCCTCAAGCAGAAACTACTCTAAAAGGCCATCTCAAACGCATTCAACAAATTCCCTCCCAATCCGACAACAATCTGATTTTCCCAATCCCCTTGCATATAGAAGTTCCCCCGTACTATTGTGTCATTACCCTCATTACTTGGCTTTTCCAGCTTCCTTTGCAATCTCAACCCTACATCTTGCCTACTATTTGGAGGCCTATATATGTTCCCATTTTTTTTATCCCTGCAGTTTCTTAACTCCACCCACAAAGATTCGACATTCTCTGACCCTATACCACCTCTTTCAGAAGATGTAATTCCATCTCCAACAGAGCCACACCACCGCCTATGCTGTCCCGCCTGTCCTTTCCATACAAAGTATATCCTTTGATGTTAAGCCCCCAACTATTGTTTTCTTTCAGCCACGACTCAGTGACGTCCACAATGTCATACTGACCAACTGCTAATTGTCCCATCGTGGACAGAGACAACATGAGTTACGTACAGAGGAATGCTACCTCTATGACATCCAATCAAATACATATGAAGGGCAGACCAGAGGCAGAGGTGTGGGTTGGAATTCCGTGGTCAGCTCTGAAGGAGCCTGTCCTGGGACGGGTACCAGGGTTTGAAGAGGTCACTGACAGACCTGCAGTTGATAATGTACTAAGACTCATTTGCAAGGTCCAAGGTACTTTGAACTGTGACTCACTCTTCTAACTCGTGGGGAAATGGTGGAGGCTTCATCACCAGATCATGGAGATATGCTCGATGACAGCCCCTCCTGCACATAGAAACATAGAAGATAGGATGGGACCATTCAACCCTTCAAGCCTGTGCTGTCACTATGATAATTATAGCTGGCCCTCCATCTCTGACTATTTTCCTGCTCTGTCCCCAGTCAAGGATCCAGAGAGAATAGGAGACTTAGCCTGTACCTTTAACAGAGTCTATTCTAACCTGATCAATCCAGCACTGTTTGTGGGATGACCTTCCAAACATTGCCTCAGATAGTCCCTAACATTAGTGGAACTGACATTTGTCAGCTTTCAAGAAGTCAGTCTCCAGAGCAGGACAGGATGAACTTCAAGATCCTCGGGGCTTTCTGGAAGCAAGAACTTGGGAAAACCAGGTGACTGAGTGGATGTTCCTCTCGTGACACTGGATGGTCATTGCCATGTTAGTGACTTGTGAGCCACCCAGAAGCCACTCAGCCCATCCATCCCACACCAGCTCCAACAGAGCAATCCCATCTGTCCTGTTTCCCTTCTTATTTCCCTGTTTTCAGGCAACCTTCTCCCTCAAATGCCCACCAACTCCCCTTTGGTTATTTTGGTCTTTACCAACTAAGAGGTAGCTTACAGTGATAATTAACCCTGTATATCCTTGGAATGTTAGAGGCAACTGGAACACCCAGAGGAACCTTGTGTTCACAGGAAGAATGCGCAAAGTCCACAGACAGAACCTGAGATCAAGACTTAACTTGGGTCTGCTGACTCTCATTTCCTCAAGCTCGAGTCTAGTCTCCTCCCTCAGCACAGATGGCAGCATCTTTGCCCAGAGAACATTCACCCCCTGGGCCATGTGATCTACCCTGAATAATACCATGAATTCATGGCTGGTCCCTTTAGGGTGATGTCCGTTTTGTCTGAGATCTGGTCCAACATCCTCAGAGGGTTAGTCCACTGATTTCCTCTCCCTCTTCAACCAGGAGAAGATGCTCAAAGGGGTGGGCAAAGAATACCTTTACTGGGCTCTGGACTCATTCAATTGGCCCAGTACTTACTTCTGTACCCTGCCACAGAACTGGCCCTCGGTATTCTGCTGAAATAATTAAACTAGCAATTAAATCAACTCTTCCTTTCTGCCAACACAATGTCCATATCTCTCTCTGCTTATTCATGTGCCTACCATATTCCAGGCATCACCTACTTTGTGTTAAAAACTCTGCACAACGTCTTTCAACTCCTCCCCACCCCCACCCAATAAATACATTAAAAGCACATCCTCCAATATCAGACATTTCAACCCTAGAGAAACATACCAGCTCCCTGCTCTATCTATGCCCTTCTAATCTTATCAACTTCTATCAGGCCTTCGCTCAGCCTCTGCCACTCCAAAGAAAATAACCAAAGTTTGTGCAACCTCTCCCTACCACGCACTCCCTCCAATCCAGGCAGCAGCAAATCTCTTCAGCACCCTCTCCAAAGCCTCATATCATTCCCAGACTGGAGCGACCAGAACTGAATGCAATACTCCTGTTGCAGCCCAACCAAAACGTTACACAGCTGGTAAACTGATCAGTTGATTTATTAATGTCACATCAATTGAGTTCCAACAAAAAACTTTGTTATGCATGTCATCCCTACAGATCATTTCATTACAACAGTGCATTGAGGTAGTAGAAGGAAAAACCAAGAACAGATTGCAGAATAATGTGTTACAGTTACAAAGAAACTGCAGGCAGACAAAAAAGTGCAAACTCAGATTAGGTTGATTGCCATATCAAGACTCCATGTTATCATTGGGCGATATAATTTCCTTAATCTTAAACTCAATTCCTCAAAGGTATGGGAAGCATGCCAATTGCGTTACTTACCACCCCATTAACCTGTGCATTCACTTTCAGGGAACAATGGACTTGGACCCCAAGATCTTTCTGAATATCAGCATTGTTAAGGGTCCTGCCATTAACTGTGTACTGTCCGTTTACATTTGATGTGTCAAAGTGAAATGCCTCACACTTGGACAGATATAAACTGCACCTGAAATCATCCTGTCCATATCTGCAACTGATCAGTAGTTAATTGTCTGTCTTGTTTTGTGTGTTTCTTTGTATTTACTGTGAATGTCCATAAGAAAATGAATCTCAGTGTTGTATATGGTGAGATATATGTACATTAATAATAAATTTACTTTGGATTTGAACATTGATTTATATTCTGCTGTATCCTTTGGCAATCATTTTCTTAATAATTTTTTTATTGAGTTTTCAAACGTAGTTACGTGGGAGAAGAGGAATGCAGTAGTCATAGGGGATTCCATAGTCAGGGGAACGGACAGGAGATTCTGTGAGCCGGATAGAGATACGCGCATACTGTGTTGCCTCCCAGGTGCCAGGGTACGGGATGTCTCGGATCGGGTCCTGAATATTCTGAAGGGGGAGGGTGAGCAGCCAGTTGTCTTGGTACATGTTGGTACCAATGACATAGATAGGACAAAGGAGGAGGTCCTCAAGAGAGATTTCCAGGAGTTGGGAAGGAAGCTGAGAGGCAGGACCTCCAGGGTAGTAATCTCAGGATTGCTACCTGTGCCACGTGCTAGCGAGGGCAAGAATAGTAGGATCAGGCAGATGAATGCGTGGCTGAAAGACTGGTGCAGGGGGCAGGGCTTCAGATTCTTGGATAATTGGGATCTCTTCTGGGGGAAGTATGACCTGTTCAAAAAGGACAGGTTACACCTGAACCCAAAGGGGAACAATATCCTGGCGGGAAAGTTTAATAGAGCTGTTAGGGAGGGTTTAAACTAATTGGCAGGGGGATGGGAACCGGAATGACAGAGCGGAGGAAGGGGAAAACAGAAATAAATGTAAGATAGTGAGCAGTAAAGATGTCAGGAAAGACAGGCAGGTGATGAGGCAAATTTGTAGCCATTGGGATGAGTTGCAGTGCAATAAAGTTGCAGTGAAATCAAAGCGAAAAGTACCAAATACTGGTCTTAAGGTATTGTACTTAAATGCATGCAGCATAAGGAATAAGGTGGATGATCTTGTCGTACAGCAACAGATTGGCAGGTATGATATTGTGGCCATCACTGAGAAGTGGCTAAAGGATGTTTGTCTCTGGGAGCTGAATGTCCAAGGATACACGGTGTATCAGAAGGATAGGAAGGTAGGCAGAGGGGGAAGCGTGGCTTTATTGGTAAGAAATGATATTAAATCATTAGAAAGAGGTGATATAGGATCCGAAGGTGCAGAATCTTTATGGGTTGAGCTAAGAAATCGCAGGGGTAAAAGGACCCTGATGGCAGTTATTTATAGGCCTCCAAACAGCTGCAGGGATGTGGACTACAAATTACAACTGGAAATAGAAAAGGCTTGTCAGAAGGGCAGTGTTATGATAATCGTGGGGGATTTTAACATGCGAGTGGATTGGGAAAATCAGGTCGGCACCGGATCTCAAGAGAGAGAATTTGTAGAATGTCTGCAAGATGGCTTTTTAGAACATCCTGTTGTTGAGCCCACTAGGGGATCGGCTGTACTGGATTGGGTATTGTGTAATGAACCGGAGGTGATTAGAGAGATTGAGGTGAAGGAACCCTTACAGGCAGTGATCATAACATGATTGAGTTCACTGTGAAATTTGAAAACGAGAGGCCGAAATCTGATGTGTCAGTATTTCAGTGGAGTAAAGGAAATTACAGTGGCATGAGAGAGGAACTGGCCAAAGTTGACTGGAAAGAGACACTGGCGGGAAAGAAGGCAGAGCAGCAGTGGCTAGAATTTATACGAGAAGGTGAAAGACAGGTATATTCCAAAAAAGAAGAAATTTTCGAATGGAAAAAGGATGCAACAGTGGTTGACAAGAGAAGTCAAAGCCAAAGTTAAAGCAAAGGAGAGGGCATACAAGGAAGCAAAAATTAGTGGGAAGACAGAGGATTGGGAAATTTTTAAAAGCTTACAAAAGGAAACTAAGAAGGTCATTAAGAGGGAAAACATTAACTATGAAAGGAAGCTAGCAAATAGTATCAAAGAGCTTTTTCAAGTATATAAAGAGTAAAAGACAGGTGAGAGTAGATATAGGACCGATAGAAAATGATACTGGAGAAATTGTAATGGGAGATGAGGAGATGGCAGAGGAACTGAACGAGTATTTTGCATCAGTCTTCACTGAGGAAGACAGCAGGATACCGGACACTCAAGGGTGGCAGGGAAGAGAAGTGTGCGTAGTCACAATTACGACAGAGAAAGTACTCAGGAAGCTGAATAGGCTAAAGGTAGATAAATCTCCTGGACCAGATGGAATGCACCCTCGTGTTCTGAAGGAAGTAGCTGTGGAGATTGCGGAGGCATTAGCGATGATCTTTCAAGAGTCGATAGATTCTGGCATGGTTCCAGAGGACTGGAAGATTGCAAATGTCACTTCGCTATTTAAAAAGGGGGCAAGGAAGCAAAAAGAAAATTATAGACCTGTTAGCTTGACATCGGTGGTTGGGAAGTTGTTGGGGGTCGATTGTCAAGGATAAGGTTATGGAGTACCTGGAGGCATATGACAAGATAGGCAGAACTCAGCATGGATTCCTTAAAGGAAAATCCTGCCTGACAAACCTATTACAATTTTTTGAGGAAATTACCAGTAGGCTAGACAAGGGAGATGCAGTGGATGTTCTATATTTGGATTTTCAGAAGGCCTTTGACAAGGTGCCACACATGAGGCTACCTAACAAGATCAGAGCCCATGGAATTATGGGAAAGTTACATACGTGGATACAGCATTGGCTGATTGGCAGGAAACAGAGAGTGGGAATAAATGGATCCTAATCTGGTTGGCTGCTCCACAGGGGTCTGTGCTGGGGCCGCTTCTTTTTACATTGTACATCAACGATTTGGATTATGGAATAGATGGCTTTGTGGCTAAGTTGGCTGACGATACGAAGATAGGTGGAGGGGCCGGTAGTGCTGAGGAAGCGGAGAGTCTGCAGAGAGACTTGGATAGATTGGAAGAATGGGCAGAGAAGTGGCAAATGAAGCACAATGTTGGAAATTGTATGGTTATGCACTTTGGCAGAAGAAATAAACGGGCAGACTATTATTTAAATGGGGAAAGAATTCAAAGTTCTGAGATGCAACGGGACTTGGGAGTCCTTGTACAGGATACCCTTAAAATTAACCTCCAGGTTGAGTCGGTAGTGAAGAAGGCGAATGCAATGTTGGCATTCATTTCTAGAGGAATAGAGTATAGGAGCAGGGATGTGATGTTGAGGCTCTATAAGGGGCTGGTGAGACCTCACTTGGAGTACTGTGGGCAGTTTTGGTCTCCTTATTTAAGAAAGGATGTGCTGACGTTGGAGAGGGTACAGAGAAGATTCACTGGAATGATTCCGGGAATGAGACGTTTAACATATGAGGAACGTTTGTCCGCTCCTGGACTGTATTCCTTGGTGTTTAGAAGAATGAGGGGAGAACTCATAGAAACATTTTGAATATTGAAAGGCATAGACAGAGTGGATGTGGCAAAGTTGTTTCCCATGACGGGGGAGTCTAGTACGAGAGGGCATGACTTAAAGATTGAAGGGCACCCATTCAGAACAGAAATGTGAAGAAAATTTTTTAGTCAGAGGGTGGTGAATCTATGGAATTTGTTGCCACGGGCGGCAGTGGAGGCCAAGTCATTGGGTGTATTTAAGGCAGAGATTGATAGGTATCTGAGTGGCCAGGGCATCAAAGGTTATGGTGAGAAGGCGGGTGAGTGGGACTAAATGGGAGAATGGATCAGCTCATGATAAAATGGCGGAGCAGACTCAATAGGCCGAATGGCGGACTTCTGCTCCTTATGGTCTTATAATAATATCTACCCTCCCCCCTCCTCTTAACCCTTCCCCCGATACATACCCCTACCTAAAAGAAAAGAAAGAAAAAGAAGAAAAAGAAAAAAGAAAGAAAAACTGTCTGGATATTGGAAGGTCTCCACATGGTCTATGGGATTTGAAATAAATTTAATATATTTATTTGTTTCTTTCCCCAAAGGACCAACAGGGTATAAAGTAAATTGGGATAAAAGTGAAATCTTATCTCTTACTAAAGGAGACTATAGTCAATGTCAATTAGAAACCCAATTTAGATGGCTGACGGTAAAAAGTATTTAGGTATAAGGACTTGATAATGATATAAAGAATTTATATAAATTTAATTATTTACCACTATTGAAAAAAATTCAAGAAGATCCTGACAAATGGATAATATTACCAGTAATATTAGTGGGTAGAGTCAATGCTGTAAAAATGAATATATTTCCTAGACTACAGTATCTATTTCAAACACTACCAATACAATTGCCACAGAAATTTTTTCAACAGTTAAATAAATGTGTGAGGAAATTTCTTTGGAAAGGTAAGATGTCAAGAATATCGTTGGAAAAATTGACATGGAAATTTCAGTTAGGAGGGTTACAACTTCCAAATTTTAAGAATTATTATAAAGCAAATCAACTTAGCTTTATTGCATCTTTTTTTGACGAACGAAAATCGGCATGGATTGGAATAGAATTAGATAAGACAGGAGAAAATACACCCAAAGATTTTATATATACATGGGAATCTAAATGGCTACGGGTGAAGAAAGAATCTCCTATATTAAAACATTTGATTGATCTATGGAATAAGATAAATGTTGATGATGAAATAAAGAAATCTTTATTAGCAAGGAGACCTTTGATCCAAAACAGACTTATTCCTTTTACAATGGATAATCAACTTTTATATAACTGGTACCAAAAAGGAATTAGATGTATAGGAGACTGTTATGAAGGAGGTATACTGATGTCATTTGAACAATTAAAGAGTAAATATAATATATCAAATAACACTTTCTTTTGTTACCTTCAATTAAGGGCTTATTTAAGAGACAAACTGGGTCCAACAATGTTTTTGCCGAAACCTAATGAAATTGAAATTTTAATTTAAAAAGGAAAAATTTAAAAATTTCTTTTATGTATAATCTGATTCAAAAACAGACACTTAAACAAGGAATCCACAAGTCAAGGCAAAAATGGGAAATTGATTTGAGTATTAATATTGATGAAACAAATTGGTCAAGACTATGTCTTGACAGTATGACAAATACAATAAATGTTTGACTCAGATTAGTACAATATAATTTTTTACACCAATTATAAATTACAGTGTAAAAAATAGATAGATTAAATTCAAACTTATCTGATCAATGTTTTCGGTGTAATTAAGAAATTCGTACTTTTTTTACATTCTACTTGGTCCTGTTCCAAAATTCAACCTTTTTGAATAAATTTAAGAGTTTTATTGGAACAAATTACTGGAACTCAACTTCCATATAACCCTATATTATTTTTATTAGGTGATATTGAAGGAATAAAACCGAAACTTAAATTGAATAAATACCAGAAAGAATTTATAAAAATTGTGTTGGCAGTAGCCAAGAAGGCTATTGCAGTTACTTGGAAATCGGATTCGTATTTAAGTATGGATCGTTGGAATAACAAAATTTTTAGCTGTATTCCATTTGAAAAAAATTACTTATAATTTAAGAGATAAATATGATACATTTTTGAATATTTGGCTCCCTTATTTACAAAAGATAGGTTGGCATATATAGGTGCTCCTTTGGCAATCTTTTATACTATCCATAACAACACTAATCTTTTTTTGTATGATCTGCGAACTTACCAACCCACCCGTCCATGTTTTCACTAAAGTCAGTTCTATGTAGCACAAACAACTGAGCTCCAAGCTTTGATCCCTGTGGAATACCACTGGTCACAGACCTCCAGTCAGAATAACACCCCTCTACCACTACTTTCTGTCTTCTATGATTAAGTCAACTTTGAATCAAATTTACAAACTCTTCATCAATCCCATGTGCCTTAATCTTCTGGATCAGCCTACATAGAATTTAGAACATAGAAATCTACAGCACATTAGATTATTAGATTACGAGGACACGCAGTCCTCTTTTATTGTCATTTAGTAATGCATGCATTAAGAAATGATACAGCGTTTTTCCAGAATGATATCACAGAAACACATGACAAACCGACTTAAAAACTGACAAAAACCACATAATCATAACATATAGTTACAACAGCAATACCATAATAGACCATGGGCACGGTAAAAGTCTCAAAGTCTCTCGAAAGTCCCATCATCTCACGCAGACGGTAAACCTCCAGCGCCGCACACTTGCCGATGCAGCATCCTGGAAGCATGCACCCATCAATCTCTGTGTGAAGAACTTGCCTCTGACATACCCCTGGACCTGCTTCCAAGCACCTTAAAACTATGTCCCCTCAAGTTAGCCATTTCAACCCTGGGAAAAAGCCTCTGGCTGTCCACACGAACAATACCTCTCATCATCTTATACACCTCTATCAGGTCACCTCTCAGCCTCTGTCACTCCAAAGACAGACAAAAAACCAATGTACAAAAGAAAAAAAAACTCTGAAAATACAAAACAAAACAAATAATAAATAAATAAACAATATTGAGAACCTGAGTTCTTCTTATTCCTCTGGAGCTTTTTATCTCTAACTGACAACAAGTCATCAGCTGTCTCAAATTCAGCACTCCTCTCTCTTATTTGAACCTCATGCAATATGAGCGTGCTGCCTTCCACCCTAATCCCAATCTTTCTGGCAAACCTGAAAAAAGGGGGTACTATTGTAGAATTGGAAATGGAAAAGAATGGACAAGCAACAGAAATAGGATGAGGAAAATTGAGGGGAGGGAGAGAGGAGGGAGACAGGAGGGAAAAGGCAAATAGAACTGAGAGACAGTAGAGGGAAAAGCGAAATAGAGGGGAGGGAGAGGGAGGGGAGGGAAAAGAGTGGACCAGGGACAGAAAGAGAAATATTCCAGAATTAACACTTACCCAGAAGAAGCAGGCAGCTGCTCATGATGCCGAGACCCAATCTCTGCACACCTCGCTCTTTCTTGTGTCAGTGTGTCAGCTGTCACTGTGAGCTCTGGGTTTTATACTCTGCATAATCTCACCATCACACTGACTCATCAGTAGAGAAGGAAATGAAACTCTCTTACTGAAAACGTCTAAAGGCAAAAGTCCTGATGAAAGTCTCAGCATGAAATGTCAGCTCATTATTCCCCTACATAGATGCTGCCTAACCTGCTGAGTTCCTCATGCCTCCTCTGTGTGTCAGACTGGATTTTCAACATCTGCAGAATCTCTTGTGTAAAACTGAAAAGACTTATATTTGTTGGGCATCATGAGGTTGTGTCCCAATCATCATTTCAATAAGGGGCCAAATGTCTTTGGTGACAAACCAAATCTCCTCTAACTCCTAACGAATATAGCCACTGTCCTACCTTCTTTGTAGCTGCATTGGTATGTTGGGTCCAGGACAGATCCTGAGAGACATTGACACCCAGGAACTTGGAATTGTTCACACTTTCCATTTTTGATCCCTCAATGAGAACTTGTGTGTGTTACCTCACCTTACCCTTTCTCAAATCCACAATCAGTTCTTTGATCTTACTGACATTGCGTGCAAGGTTGTTGCTGTGACACCACTCAAGTTGCTGATAAATTTCACTCCTGTAAGCCTTCTCATCACCATTTGAAATTCTGCCAACAGTAGTTCTATCGGCAGCACATTTATAGATGGAATTAGAGGTATGCCTAGCCACACAGTCATGGGCGTGGATAGAGGAGACCAGTGGGCTAAGTGTTCATCCCTTGAGGTATACCAGTGTTGATCGTTAGCGAGTTGGAGATGGCATTTCTGATCTGCACAGATTGCGATCTTCCAGTTAGAAAGTTGAGGATCTAATTGCAGAGGGAGGTACAGGGGCCCAGGTTCTGGAGATTTTCAATCAGAACTGTAGAAATGACTGTGTTAAACACTGAGCTGTAGTTAATAAACAGCATCCTGAAATAGGTATTTGTATTGTCCAGTAGGTCCAAGGCTGCATGAAGAGCCAACGAGATGGCAACTGCCGTAGAATACTGTGGTGATAGGCAAATTGCACTGGGTCCAGGTTCTTGCTGAGATGGGAGTTAATTCTAGCCATAACTAACCGCTCGAAGCACCTCATCACCATATATGTGAGTGCTTCTGGATGATCGTCATTAAAGCGGCTCACCTGCTTTTCTTGGGCACTGGAATAATTGTTGCCCTTTTGAAGCAGGTAGGAACTTCCACTGTAACAATGAAGGTTTGAAAATCCCTCCCAATCAGCCCAATGTCCTTCATCAGGTCTGGAAATGAAGGGGGAAGAAGTCAGAATAAGAAGGTGGGGGAAGGGAAAGAGTACAAGCTGTCAGGTGATAGGTGAGACAAGGTGACGGGGAAGGTGAATTTGTAGGGGAGGGGGATGAAGTCACAAGCTGGGAGGTGATATTGGAAGAGGTAAAGAACTGGTAAAGGTAAAACCATGGAAGAAAGGGAAGAAGGAGTGAAACCAAAAGGGAGTGATGAGCAGGTGAGGAGAAAGGTCAAGAGGGTAACCAGAATGGAAAAATAGAGAAGGAGGGAGGAGAAGCAGGAAGACGGAGAAAGGTAACTTCCAATATGTCGATCAAGGTTCTCAGTCATCCAGGTCATTGTACATCAAACCGTAGTAAACCAAGACAACTGGACTTGCTGTGTTGTCTTTATACTTTATTGTCGCCAAACAATTGATACTAGAACATACAATCATCACAGCGATAATTGATTCTGCACTTCCCGATCCCTGGATTACAAATTGATAGTAAATATTAAAAATTTAAATTATAAGTCATAAATAGAAAATAGAAAATTGGAAAGTAAGGTAATGCAAAAAAACTGAGATGCAGGTCCGGATATTTGGAGGCTACGGCCCAGATCCGGGTCAGGATCCATTCAGCAGTCTTATCACAGTTGGAAGGAAGCTATTCCCAAATCTGGCCATACTAGTCTTCAAGCTCCTGAGCCTTCTCCCGGAGGGAAGAGGGACGAAAAGTGTGTTGGCTGGGTGGGTCGTGTCTTGAAGACATTTCGCCACTCATCCGAGGGGCTTCTTCAGTTCTCATCCATGATGGGTAGTTTTCTGGCTTATAAACTCTGTGAGTTGTTAGGACTGCATTGTAAGTAACTGATAGGTGGTGTCGTACCTCACCCTGTCTTTTCAGGGATAGGTTTTCCAGTTTGACAACGATCTGTGCCATTTGCCATCCATTGGATGGAATATACAATATTGCCCTGTTTATGCTTGGCTGTAGGAACCTTGGAGTGAAAACACAGGGATTTGGTGCTTTTTGAAATAAACAGAGCAATATTGTATGGGCTATACCAATACAATGAGAACTGCATAGATCTGCATCTTGGTGAGGCAAAACAACCACCACAAACGGCTGGCCCAACATAGGAAGTTTTGACCTCAGGTAAAGACTCAGCTGTATACAGTATCTACACCTAAAGGACAAGGAACACTCCTTTGATGATAACAATGTGCACATTTTGTACAGAGAGGGCAGATGGTTTGTAAGAGGCGTTAAAGAAGCCATCTTTGTCAAATTGGAAAACCCATCGCCGAACAGAGGGGTTGGGGTATGACACTACCTATCAGTTACCTACAATGCAGTCCTAACACATCCCCCTCCTCCACCCCTGGGGTCTCCACAAAAGTTCACACCTCTAATCATTTAAATAACTCAGAGTTTTCAGCCAATAAAATTACCCACCATGGATTAGACTTGAAGAAGCTTCTTGGATGAGTGGAGAAATATGTTATAGACAACAC
This sequence comes from Mobula hypostoma, assembly GCF_963921235.1. Lineage (NCBI taxonomy): Eukaryota > Metazoa > Chordata > Chondrichthyes > Myliobatiformes > Myliobatidae > Mobula > Mobula hypostoma. The sequence continues at coordinate 22,711,485 of NC_086125.1, forward strand.
AGCAAGTCCACTTGCCTTCCTTTACCACTGTTTGATAGGTCATTTCCTACAATTTCCCCTTTCCTCTCTTTTTTACCATTCCCTCATTAGCTCCCTCAAGTCCCCCATCCTCCTTCCCTTTCTTCCATGGTCCACTGCCCTCTTCAATCAGATTCCTTCTTCTTCTTCAGCCCTTTACCTTTTCTGCTTACTCACCCACCCATCTTCTTACTTCATCCCACCTACCCACCTTCCCCTTCACCTGTCTCACCTATCACCTGCCAGCTTGTTTCCCTTCCTCTCCCCACCTTCTGATTCTGACGTTAAGACTCTTTCCTTTCCAGTCCAGAAGAGGGTCTCAACTCAAAATGTCGACTGTCTATTCCTCTCCACAGACGATACGTGACCTGCTGAGTTTCAGTAATGAGTTCCAGCTTCTGGAATGATTCAAACTGTGAGAGGAGCTTCCAAATAGAAGTCCTCATTTGTTTCACTGATATTTGGCCTTATGCAGTTACAATGACCATAACATTGAGGGCTTATCGAGAAAACACAATTAACATCCTTCAACAAATGAAGGTTACGGTCACCACCCAGTCCAAACAATATACAGTAAGCGATTAATGTTGTCCCTGCTACTCTAAAACTATTGCAAGAAGGATGTTGAAGAGATAAGCAAGAAATTTACAGAAACTGGGTTCAAGGCTTGGGCTGATGTTTAGATCATCCCTGGGCAGTGAGAACACAGTATATGGTGTGAATGGGGAGTCAGAGCATTCGAGTACTGTGAAAACCACTTTAACAGCATCCACATCTCCTGCTAACTGCTCCTACCCCTCAAAGAGCTGCTGCTGTGAGAGCTTGCTGGAAAATGATTGCATCCAGGGCAGGAGGTGTCACTCTCACACTAGCTGCTCACAGTTTTGTTATCTCTCAGGAAACTACAAATATGCACAAACTAACAACCACATATGGAGGTGGGGGTGGGGGTGGGGGTGGTGGAGAAAATTTGCAGCCTGCATTTTGCCTCCAGAGACAGCAATGTTGTGTTGCATCCATCTTGTTTATATTTTTTGTCCAATCACCTACACCCAGTGGCCAATTTATGAGTTACCTCCTGTACACAATAAAGTGGCCACGAAATGTATGTTCTTGGTCTTCTGCTGCTATAGCACACCCACTTCACATTCAATATGTTCTGCATTCAGAGATGCTCTTCTGCACAGCAATTTGTAATGCATAGTTATTTGAATTACTCTTGCTTTCCCGTTTTAGACCATAAAACATGGGAGGAGAATTAGGCCATTCAGCCAATTGAGTGTGCTCTGCCATTCCATCATAGCTCATCCCAGATCCTACTCAACCCCATATATCTGCCTTCTCGCCATATCATTTGATGCCCTGGCCAATCAGGAAACAATCAATCTCTGCCTTACATACACTCACAGACTTGCCCCCCCCCCCACCGCAGTTTGTAGCAGAGCATTCCACAGATTCACTACTCAATAGCTAAAAAAAAATCCTTCCTACCTCTATTCTAAAAGGTCCCCCCTCAATTTTGAGGCTGTGCCCTCTAGTTTGCCTTCTTCAGTCAGCAGCTCCTATCCCCCGAAAGGAAGTACAGGACGTCTGACCATGAGCCACTCCGTCTCTTTCTGGCTGTCTGCCATTTTCATTTTCTTCTAAAGGGTCGCCATTTCACAGCGTTCGTTGATCACAAACCCCTCGTGCACACGATAGCCAAAATATCAGACCCTTGATCTGTACGACAGCAATGTCACCAGGCCTACATATCAGTGTTCTCAACGGATATAAGGGGGAAAATTATGGCATGACTGATTGCCTCTCACAGCCGACAGTCTCCGAACTCGCAGCGCACGCTGTGGGGACAGGTAGGGCGCCGCACTCGTGCCGCGCGAGGCGAGGCCGGAGAGAGCGGGAGAGTACCGCGCGTGGCTGCGCCCTCCGAGGAGAAGAGCAGCCTGCGCGAACGGTGCCCGCCAAGCCTCCCCGGTGGGGGTTGGGGGTGTCCGACGCGCCCGCGCGCGCCGCCGTCGAGAAGCCCGCCTGCCGGGCTGCCTGACCCGAGGCCCCGAGCGAACTCGGGCCTCCCGCCCGCCAGACGCCTTGGCCAGGTGCGGCTGGTCGTGGGTGGGGTGAGAGGACAAAGTAAGTGCCGGAGGTCTCCGTACCGGGGCCGCGGCGGTCGCAGTCCGGAGAGAGCGACCGACCGAGCGAGGAGGAGTGCGACGGGGCGCCCCCCCCCCCCCTTTGTAGGTAGATAGGATCTATCGGCCGACAAAAGTTTGGCTCGAGGGATGACTTCCAGTAGATGGCAGCGAGGTAGCTGCTCTTACCCTTACCAATCAAGAGGATAACAATCTAAACAAATACACACAATAACTTGGCCACCACAGCTATCTGTGGTAACAAATTCCACTACTGAGTCTCCACTCTCTAACTTCGACAAACTTCTACAGATGGGTAGTGAGGAGTATATTGGCTGGCAGCATCACAGCCTAGTATGGAAACCCCAGTGTCCTTGAACTCTCACCAGCAACCAGTCTGGATGTCAGACGTTTTTAAGGAGGGGATTTCATTCAGGTCCAATGCTTGAGTGAAAAAAGACAGCGGCAGATCACAGCAGCTTGTTTGAGCTCTGACCAGTGACCAATCGGTTTGGGATTGATGAGCAAGTGTAAACTCAAGGAAGGCAGGGGAATGTGCAGCAGCCATAGTCTGAGTGGATCGAATCAGAGTGGTGAGGCTTTAGCTCATCGACGGTTCAGTGCAGGGGCGGCACTAACGTGGTGCTATAGCCCCAGCAGAAATAACAATAGCACCACCAAGAAATTAACTGAAATTTCACATACAAATTGCAGCTGCTTTGCTTTCTCTGTATAGTTTTGAATACAGCTTGTTTCTCCAGTTGATCTAGTGAAGCAGCGCCCCAAGTTACCATAGCACCCACACAGCAATAAAGTTATAAACTCTGTCAGATCCATTCTACACTTAGTTCGTTGTCAATGTCTTGTCGTTGCTGTCCTCACTCAGGTCAGTTAAGCTGATCTAAGACCACTTAAGGTGGTGATGTCACTCACTCTCACTCAAGCGAGAGATTGATAGTGTACATACATTGTGCAAGATCCAGGCGCAGATCCATGGTCTCGCGAGACTAATGGATACCTCCCCACCCGCACACACTTACTGTGCTTTTACAAGCTAGCATGGGCCTGGCACGTGCATTATTTTGACTGGCGTGAAAAATGGATCGATTTTTAGTGAGAAAATGACCTCGTCCAGAGGAATCAGTGGTGTCTTAGCCTGAGCCTGTCTTAATTGAAAGTGACATGCAGAAAGGAGTAAGTGGGGATGAGGACAACAGCAGTTCATCGAAGGAGTGTGAGGACGAAGTAGAGGAACAAGAAATGGAGCGGGATTCGGAAGAGAACGTGAATGAAGCTGCTCTTAGTGCTTGTGGGAATACTGTTAGCGATGCTAGCCAGCAGCCTGAGGAAGGACCCCGTCAGCCAGCATTGAAAAAGTACCATTCACTGCTGCAACAGTTTGGCATTCAGCAAAGGAGTTTTATTCGTGGCTGGTTTGACCTGTACTCCTGGCTGGAATATTCAATCACAAAAAATACTACGACCAGATGTCGTGGTGCACATCGGTACCAATGACATAGCAAGGAAGAGTGAGGAGGTCCTGGACAGTGAGTATAGAGAGCTTGGTAGGAAGTTGAAAAGCAGGACCTCAAGGGTGGTAATCTCAGGATTGCTACCTGTGCTACGTGCCAGTGAGGGTAGGAATAGGATGCTCTGGAGGAGGAACAAGTGGCTGAAGAACTGGTGTAGGGGGCAGGGTTTCAGATTTCAGGATCATTGGGACCTCTTCTGGGGCAGGTGGGACCTGTACAAGAGAGACGGGTTACACTTGAACTACAGGGGGACCAATATCCTTTCAGGGAGGTTTGTTAGTGCTATTGGGGAGGCTTTAAACTAGATTTGCAGGGGGATGGGAACCAGAGTGCCAGAGCTGACAGTGTGGCTGGGGTGAAAATAAATGATGTTGAAAGTTTAATCAAATCCGCTGATAGAAAGGTTGTGAGTGGCGGTAAAAATCTTCTGAGGTGTATATATTTCAATGCTAGGAGTATTGCGGGGAAGGCGGATGAGTTGAGGGTGTGGATTGACACGTGGAATTCTGATGTTATAGCAATTAGTGAAACTTGGCTACAGGAGGGGCAGGACTGGCAGCTTAATATTCCAGGGTTCCGATGTTTCAGATGTGATCGAGGCAGAGGAATGAAAGGTGGGGGAGTAGCATTGCTTGTTAGGGAAAATATTACAGCAGTGCTCAGGCAGGACAGATTAGAGGGCTTGTCTACTGAGTCCTTGTGGGTGGAGCTGAGAAAAAGGAAAGGTATGGCCACATTAGTGGGATTGTATTACAGACCACCCAATAGTCAACGAGACTTGGAAGAGCAAATCTGCAGAGAGATAGCAGGCAACTGCAGGAAACATAAAGTTGTGGTGGTAGGGGATTTTAATTTTCCATACATTGATTGGGACTCCCATACTGTTAGGGGTCTAGATGGTTTAGAGTTTGTAAAATGTGTTCAGGAAGTTTTCTAAATCAATATATAGAGGGACCAACTAGAGGGGATGCAATATTGGATCTCCTGTTAGGAAACGAGTTAGGGCAAGTGACGGAAGTCTGTGTAGGGGAACACTTTGGTTCCAGTGATCATGACACCATTAGTTTCAATTTGATCATGGACAAGGATAGATCTGGTCCTAGGGTTGAGGTTCTGAACTGGAAGAAGGCCAAATTTGAAGAAATGAGAAAGGATCTAAAAAGTGTGGATTGGGACAGGTTGTTCTCTGGTAAAGATGTGATTGGTAGGTGGGAAGCCTTCAAAGAGGAAACTTTGAGAGTGCAGAGTTTGTATGTTCCTGTCAGGATTAAAGGCAAATTGAATAGGAATAAGGAACCTTGGTTCTCAAGGGATATTGCAACTCTGATAAAGAAGAGGAGGGAGTTGTATGACATGTATAGGAAACAGGGAGTAAATCAGGTGCTTGAGGAGTATAAGAAGTGCAAGAAAATACTTAAGAAAGTAATCAGGAGGGCTAAAAGAAGACATGAGGTTGCCTTGGCAGTCAAAGTGAAGGATAATCCAAAGCGCTTTTACAAGTATATTAAGAGCAAAAGGATTGTAAGGGATAAAATTGGTCCTCTTGAAGATCAGAGTGGTCGGCTATGTGCAGAACCAAAGGAAATGGGGGAGATCTTAAATAGGTTTTTTGCGTCTGTATTTACTAAGGAAACTGGCATGAAGTCTATGGAATTGAGGGAATCAAGTAGTGAGATCATAGAAAATGTACAGATTGAAAAGGAGGAGGTGCTTGCTGTCTTGAGGAAAATTAAAGTGGATAAATCCCCGGGACCTGACAGAGTGTTCCCTCGGACTTTGAAGGAGACTAGTGTTTAAATTTTGGGGGCCCTGGCAGAAATATTTAAAATGTCGCTGTCTACGGGTGAGGTGCCGGAGGATTGGAGAGTGGCTCATGTTGTTCTGTTGTTTAAAAAAGGATCGAAAAGTAATCCGGGAAATTATAGGCCGGTGAGTTTAACGTCAGTAGTAGGTAAGTTATTGGAGGGAGTACTAAGAGACAGAATCTACAAGCATTTGGATAGACAGGGACTTATTAGGGAGAGTCAACATGGCTTTGTGCGTGGTAGGTCATGTTTGACCAATCTATTGGAGTTTTTCAAGGAGGTTACCAGGAAAGTGGATGAAGGGAAGGCAGTGGATATTGTCTACATGGATTACAGTAAGGCCTTTGACAAGGTCCCGCATGGGAGGTTTGGTTAGGAAAATTCAGTCGCTAGGTATACATGGGGAGGTGGTAAATTGGATTAGACATTGGCTCAATGGAAGAAGCCAAAGAGTGGTGGTAGAGAATTGCTTCTCTGAGTGGAGGCCTGTGACTAGTGGTGTGCCACAGGGATCAGTGCTGGTTGTTATTGTTGTTATTTGTCATCTATATCAATGATCTGGATGATAATGTGGTAAATTGGATCAGCAAATTTGCTGATGATACAAAGATTGGAGGTGTAGTAGACAGTGAGGAAGGTTTTCAGAGCCTGCAGAGGGACTTGGACCAGCTGGAAAAATGGGCTGAAAAATGGCAAATGGAGTTTAATACAGACAAGTGTGAGGTATTGCACGTTGGAAGGACAAACCAAGGTAGAACATACAGGGTTAATGGTAAGGCACTGAGGAGTGCAGTGGAACAGAGGAATCTGGGAATACAGATACAAAATTCCCTAAAAGTGGCGTCACAAGTAGGTAGAGTCGTAAAGAGAGCTTTTGGTACATTGGCCTTTATTAATCAAAGTATTGAGTATAAGAGCTGGAATATTATGATGGGGTTGTATAAGGCATTGGTGAGGCTGAATCTGGAGTATTGTGTTCAGTTTTGGTCACCAAATTACAGGAAGGATATAAATAAGGTTGAAAGAGTGCAGAGATGGTTTACAAGGATGTTGCCAGGACTCATTTAGAGAAAGGTTGAATAGGTTAGGACTTTATTCCCTGGAGTGTAGAAGAATGAGGGGTGATTTGATAGAGGAATATAAAATTATGATGGGTATAGATAGAATGAATGCAAGCAGGCTTTTTCCACTGAGGCAAGGGGAGAAAAAAACCAGAGGACATGGGTTAAGGGTGAGGGGGGAAAAGTTTAAAGGGAACATTAGGGGGGACTTCTTCACACAGAGAGTGGTGGGAGTATGGAATGAGCTGCCAGATGAGGTGGTAAATCCGGGTTCTTTTTTAACATTTAAGAATAAATTGGACAGATACATGGATGGGAGGCGTATGGAGGGATATGGTCCGTGTGCAAGTCAATGGGACTAGGCAGAAAATGGCCAAGAAGGGCGAAACGGCCTGTTTCTGTGCTGTAGTTTCTATGGTTTCTATGGTTCTGCTTCGCATACAGGCATTTCCTGTGTGGAGGACATGGGTTCCATTCTGAGTCTACCTTCACTGTCACCGGTAACCGCAACTGGCGGAAAGCTACAACAGCTTTCAAAACCCACCATGTAAGTGCAGCTCATAAGTTTGCTATGGAGGCACGGGCTGAATTCAGATTGAGAAAACAAGACGGTTCAAGATTGGGAAATATGCTTGACAAAGGACATGCAAAGATTGTCCAAGAAAATCGTGAGTATATGAGAGCAGTTGTTGAGTCTCTAAGCAAGGACGGACAGTGAATGACACCGTGGATTTCTAGCTCTAATAAGACCCTACTGTGATGCATTTATAGATTTATACAAACTAATCTACATATCACTGACTCTACCTGTGACATCTGCATCATGTGAACGGAGTTTCTCTAGCCTCAGACGCCTCAAAAACTACCTAAGGAATAACAGCGGTGATGCTGGGAACAGCAACTTGGCCCTGTTGGCCATAAACAGCCGGAGAACCAGGGCACTTGACATCCGGAAAATCATTGATGCTTTCACCACCAATCACAACAGATGGATTGTGCTTCTCTGAAAACATCAATGGTGAGTGCAGTTAATTTTTTAAAAATTTGGGCCAAGACTAATGCTGATTTTTATTATTATTTTGTGATGGATACCCCATAGTCCTTATGTTTCCTGCAAATCCCAAAATATTACATTTACTGCTATTAAGCCTACTGGTTTTGCGTAGACTTCCAAGCGGTGATTCTGTTGATTTTTGTTTTAAATTCAGTAGCTGAATTAATTGAGGTATTGCATGGTCAGAGTACGATTTGTCCAACTCCTGGTAAAGCCTTGCATCTGTTGTTTGCCTTATTTGACTTTAATAATGGTGTATCTTTTGGCATTGTCTGTCTATGTAATGCGAATAGCAGTGGACATTGTGAGTTAGTGGTTGTGTTTTTCAGTTGAAAATCACGCATTTGACGCTGATTGCGGGATTGGTGTGTGATTCACGTTGTGTGCTGTGGGTCGGATGCTCTGTTGGTTTGTTTGTTTATGCTCTGTGCAGCCCGGGTTGTCTCCAATGCTGTTGACACTGTCACAGTTCACTTCTATATTAGATCTATCAATTGCTATTGCTTGTGAATCAACAGAGGCATTTATAGTAGGCACATAATGCTTGAAACTGACTTTTGAACGCCACGCGTCTGGCCTTGCAAATACATATTACCATACAGTACATCCCTCAGCACCATCACTGAATAATTCAGCCCCACTGTAGTGCCAGCAAGAAAAAATCTCTGGCGCCACCACTGCTCAAGAAGGCGGCATTTGTCATTAGGGACCCTTTCACTCAGGAACAGTTTTGTCCTCTCCCCAGTGAATTTCTGAACAGAAAATCAACAAACCCATGAACACCCCTCAGTATCTATGTTCAGATTTATTACTGTAATTTATAGTTTTTAATGTATTGCACTGTTCTGCTGCTGAAAAGCAACGAATTGCATGACATAGGCCAGTGATATTAAACCTAATTCTGATTCTGAATAAAGGACAGTTTGAAGAGTTGTGCAGGGCCACACACGTGCGCGCGCGCGATGGAATAAAGATTAAATAGATTAGAAACTCGACAAAATCTGCAGTTGCTGGATGTTGTGTATGTGGCCAGTTTACACAACAAAGCCATAAATAAAACGATGGAGACGGGAACTAAATCAACAGGGTTCTTTACTAACTGAAACCGAACTGAACATACACGTACAGATCAATAAGCGCCTAACAGCGCATGCTCAATACGTTGTAGTAGTACAACATAAAGTAGTCCTATATTATACAGTAGGTTATATGGTACACGCCTCCCCTTTTATTTTAATAGTGTATCACTTTTTTTTTTACTGGGGGCACTACGCTAAACAATATGTGTACTCTTAACATAGAAACACATCAATTATTTACTTAGTAACTTAATAATATCAAATTATAATAAGGTAATGTGATAATAATTATTGTAACTCAAGTCTCTGGCGGGGGTCTTCTCTGCCCCTTTGACAATAGACAATAGGTGCAGGAGTAGGCCATTCGGCCCTTTGAGTCAGCACCGCCATTCACTGTGATCATGGCTGATCATTCACTATAAGTATCCACTTCCTGCCTTATCCCCATAACCTTTGATTCCGCTCTCTTTAAGAGCTCTAGCCATCTCTTTCTTGAAAGCATCAGACACTTGACCTCTACTGCCTTCTGGGGCAGAGCATTCCATACATCCACCACTCTCTGGGTGAAAAAGTTTTTCCTCAACTCCGTTCTAAATGGCCTATCCCTTATTCTTAAACTGTGGCCTCTGGTTCTGGACTCACCCATCAGCGGGAACATGCTTCCAGCCTCCAGCGTGTCCAATCCCTTAATAATCTTATATGTTTCAATAAGATCCCCTCTCAGCCTTCTAAATTCCAGAGTATACAAGCCCAGTCGCTCAAATCTTTCAACATATGACAGTCCCGCCATCCCGGGAATTAACCTTGTGAACCTACGCTGCACTCCCTCAATAGCAAGAATGTCCTTCCTCAAATTTGGAAACCAAAACTGCACACAGTACTCCAGGTGTGGTCTCACCAGGGCCCTGTACAGCTGCAGAAGGACCTCTTTGCTCTTATACTCAATTCCCCTTGTTATGAAGGCCAGCATGCCGTTAGCTTTCTTCACAGTCTGCTGTACTTGCATGCTTGCTTTCAGTGACTGATGTACAAGAACACCTAGATCTCGTTGTGCTTCCCCTTTTCCTAACTTGACACCATTTAGATAATAATCTGCCTTCCTGTTCTTACCACCAAAGTGGATAACCTCACATTTATCCACATTAAACTGCATCTGCCCACTCACCCAGCCTGTCCAAGTCACCCTGCATTCTCATAACATCCTCCTCACATTTCACACTGCCACCCAGCTTTGTGTCATCGGCAAATTTGCTAATGTTACTTTTAATTCCCTCATCTAAATCATTAATATATATTGTAAACAGCTGCGGTCCCAACACTGAACCCTGCGGTACCCCTCTGGTCACCGCCTGCCATTCCGAAAGGGACCCAATAATCGCTACTCTTTGTTTCCTGTCAGCCAGCCAATTTTCAATCCATATCAGTACTCTGCCCCCAATACCATGTGCCCTAATTTTGCCCACTAATCTCCTATGTGGGACTTTATCAAAGGCTTTCTGAAAGTCCAGGTACACTACATCCACTGGTTGGGTAACGTCTGTCAATAAACATCCACTTTGGGTAATGTCTGTCAATAAACTTGTTTGTTTCAATACAGATTTCCATATAAAAGTCATGAAAGTTGACCTCTGAGCATAGGGTGTTTCCATGGTCTGCTTCAAAGGTGACTTGCCACCAAAAAAAGAAGTGGTTGGTGATCTGCTGTCCCTGCTAGTTATTCAAAAGTCAGAGCAATCCAACGACTCACAGAAAGATCAGTACCTTACCAGTAATCTTTCACCATTTGATGCAGCAGTTGATAGAAATCCTGTTGTTCGTTCCATTGTTCTTAAGCTGCTGTTAAAGTACCGTTTTGCTGACATTAAGAATTACCTGCAGTGCTATTTGTCTGGCTCAAGAGGGAGAATTCCTTCAGATGCACATTCAGCACAAGTGTGAAAATGCAACAATAGAAATCTTACAGTTTGTTGCCAGAATTCGCTTCCATTTTGATGCTGTTTCCTAACTTCTTTGTGCAAAACAAGACACATTGGCTGAGAATTCAAAATATGTACGTGCAAAAGAAACTTCTCTGCAAAGAATTAAGTGTATGATTCTCAATGGAGGAAATGATTGGTTCAAGATTTACCTTGTGCGAAAGATGTTCTGTTTGAATGGAATTGAGTTTGTCCTCTGTTAGGTTTACCTTCTCCCCCAGCAACCTGGTTTTCATTTATTTCACCACCATCGGCAATTTCTCCATGAGGCTGGTCGCTATATTGTGGGTGGTGACCATAGTGACGATGAACAAAGTAAGGTGGGTAACGCTGTCTTCTGTAAGGAGGGTGATATTGCTGATTTTGATAATCTTGGTGTTTTCCATCTGTTGCTGTGTCTGCTCCATCTCCTTTCTGTACACGTTGAATGTTCTGTTTGTAATTACATGGTGGACCTTGGCAATGATAACAATTTCTGTCCACGGCATATTGGCTTCCTTGGACTGGAACTCCTCCGGAACCAGTTATGTTTGCTGCTTCTGCACCCTTTTCACCTTCCACTACATCGAACTCCACAGTTTCACCATCTCCAACACTGCGGAGGTATTCCCGTGGGTTATTCTTTTTTATAGCAGTCTGATGTACAAACACATCTTCCTTTGTATTATTCTTGTTGATGAATCCATATCCCTTTCATACATTGAACCACTTTACTGTTCCAAGAACCTTTGTTGCGATGACTTTCTTCTACCCGGGGAATTTGGGTTTGTCTGGCTGCTGCTGCTGTTTGGATTGCTGCTCTGTCCCGGCCTCGCTCATGGTGTTGACAGGCTGCGTGAGGTGGTAGCGGCTCGGGCCGGTCTAGGGTGGGGCACCTGCACTCTCTCCGCTTCTTTCTTCTCCCTAATATAATTCTTTTCCACTTCTTCTGTCTCCAGTTGCAGAAAAAGCTCTGCATTTCGTATTCCTTCCTTGTATTGTTGATCTAGTTTCTTCATCCTTTCTGATACTCCTGCAAAGTGCCTTCCTCTAACTGCTGTGGCTGTCTTTTGAGAGATGTCAATTTCTCCTGGTAAATCTGCTGTTTTACTTCCAGGTAGTCTTCATCATCCTGCTTATTGGCAATATCTGTCTCACTTGCATCCTCTGTATCTTCATCCGAGTTGCGGCCATGGATACTGCATTCGTCCTCATCGTCGACACTGTCTAGCTCCTCCTCGTCATTGTTAATAGTCGACAATGGGTGAGAGGAGAGCTGTGGACATCTTCCCCACCGAGCTGCCCTCCTTTGTTGACACATCTAGTGCCTTGATAGTGTGCCAATCCAACTGGATTTTCCTGAGCCATTCACATCCCAGCAATGGTGGTCCTCCATTTTTCAGTATCTAGAGGTTCAGCTGATGTGTTTTGTCACCGTAGGTCACTGTCACTTTAATTTTACCTTGGGGACTCAGTTTCTGTCCTGTGTAAGTCTTCAGCAGTAGTTTAGTTCATTTCAGGGGTATGTGAGAAAACAGTCATTTGTGGTCATGTACAGAGATCACTGTTAAGGCTGATCCTGTATCCAACTCCATTTTCTGTCTCATGCCCGCCACTTGTGGAGTGATCCATGTTACTCTTTGATCATCTGTCTCTTTCACGCTGTGAAGTTGCAGACAAGACAATTCACTTTTGTTGGAGTCATTTTCATCAGAACTGCCTTCTTTCATTTGGTGTGCCTTGTTGTATTTTCCTTCCTGGGGTTTCTTGTTTCTGTGTATTTTGCCCTTTTCCTGCTGTTTACTAGCTTTGCATACTCTGCCAGTGTGGCCCTGTTTGCCACAGCTTCTGCATTCTTTGTCTTTAAACCAACAAACATCAGGGTCATGTGACCTGTTCCCACAACGGTAACGTTTCTTTCCCTCATTTCTGCTCAATCACATTTTATTCGTAGCATATTCCAGAGATTTTTGTTGTATCTCTGAAGCACCCCATACGGCTATTTCTAATTATATTGAGATGTTTAGCGCTTTCTCGAATGTAAGGTCTTTTTCATACAGGAGTTTCTTCTTTGTGGTTTCACAGTGCATGCCACACACTAACCTGTCCCTCAATGCATCTGGTTGACCAGCTCCAAATTGACAATATTCTGATAATTTGCGCAATTCAACACAATATTCAGAAATGCTTTCATTTTTGTTCTGATTCTGTTTATAGAATTTAAATCTTTCAGCAATGACCAGTGGTTTGGGGTTAAAATGCTGTTGGAGAGTGTCTGCTATTTGCTTGAACGTTTTGTGAGCTGGCTTTTCAAGGGTTAACAAGCTCGGTAACAGCTCGTATGTTTTCGCGCCCATAACACTGAGTAATACGCGGCCTTTCTTTTCATCATTCACATCGTTAGCATCACAATATAACTCTATTCTTTCAGTATAAGTTGCCCAGTCTTCAATGCCACTATCAGATGCTGTAATGGTTCCTATTACCGCCATCTTTGTTATGTTAATTTAACCCCAGACCCTTGTTTTCTTTTTGACTCATGTGACCTTTCTTTGCTAGCGTCGCAAGCGTACTCTGGGTAGATGCGCTTGTCACTCATTTTTATCTCCCTTCCGGGTCAGGCAGACCCGCAGACCCTCAGCCCCTGAGGTCAGCGCCGGCTGTGGTCTCAGCTGGACGTGTTCCAGTTCCGACTATGTCTCCCGCTTCCTTTCGGACTTGCGGCCTTGCTCTCTTCTTCCGAGTGTCGTTATCAATTATAACATGGCGTTCCAATACGATGTAGGTTCATTAACCTCATTGCCAATTTATTGTGTATGTAGCCAGCTTACACAACAAAGCTATAAATAAAACGATGGAGATGGGAGCTAAATCAACAGAGCGTTGTGGGTGATGCTGGGGTAGTGGTGGAGGCATATACTGTATGACAGAGGTGTTTCAAAAGCTCTTAAATAGGCATATGAATGTGCCGAGGATGGAGGGATATGGACGTTGTGTAGGCACAGTAGTGTAGTGGTTCGCACAACACTTTTCAGTACTGGTGACCCAGGTTCAATTCCCGCTGCTGCCTGTAAGGGCATTTATCCCATGAACACGTTCATTTCCTCCTGGTGCTCCAGTTTCCTCCCACAGTCCAAACACGTAACAATTGGTAGGTTAATTGGTCATTGTAAATTTTCGTGTGATTAGGCTCAGATTAGATCGGAGAATTGCTGGGCAGTGCAGCTCGAAGGGCCGGAATGGTCTATTCCACGCTGCATCTCAGTAATAATAAATAAAAGAAGGGATTAGGTTAGTTAGGCATTTCCCTAGTTTATCAGTTCAGTACAACACTGTGGGCTGAGTGGCCTGTTCCTGTGCTGTACTGATCCTAAAGTACTTTCTGCCCGTTACACCGCTGGCATTTAGAGCAGCAATGAAGTTCCTCCGTCTGTCTGTGTAGAAGGTTTCTTCATTGCTGTTTCTGTAACAATTGTTTCTTACCAGTCAGGGTGGTTAGTCCAGCGCATAACCTCCGAACGTGGAGAACCAGTGAAACAACTCTTCATCTGGCCTCTACCCTTTGGCCTGTTTAGCATGGGTAGCCCTACGAGCACAATGTCCTGACTCCACCCAACATTGCTCTCAGAATCATTGAGGCACACGAGTCTCCAAACCACAACCAGGTTGTGATCCTCTTGGAGGATGTTACTATCGGTCCCAACAGAAATAGTGTGAAAGTAGAGGATGAGCCATGATGTGGATGAACGGAGGAGCAGATCTGAAGGGTCAGATGTCCTGTGCCTGCTCCTTATTCTTCTCCTCTTCTGACCCAGCTGATCAGAACTGGGACAGGATTGTTGATTGGGCTTGAACTGGGAGGTGGGAATTGAAATTCCACGGGCTCCTGTGTTCCACACTGTGAGAACAGGTTTGAATGGGAGAAACCAAAACTGAGATAAAGACATTATCAGATCAGCAGAATTTGATAATCTTCATGGCTTACACAGCTGTAACGTTCATCCATTTTAAAATGATTTTTGGATCACCCTTTCTCTGTGAGACAAGTGGCTCCCAGTATTGACTGTCCCCCGAAATCACACATGACTGTAGCTGGTAGAGCTTCTGCCTCATATCTCCAGTGATCCAGGTTTGATCTTTACCTCAAGAACTGTCCGTGTGGAGTTTGAGTTTGTTACCTCCCCTTGGCAGAAGCTGGTGGATCGAGCCCAGCCAATCAGATGTAAAGACGTCACCACCATGGAGTACATTTACATGGAATTTTGCACTAGAAAGCAGCATCGATCAACAAGGACCCCCACCATCCAGGCCAGGCTCTCTTCTCACTACTACATTAGGCAGAAGGTACAGCAGCCATAAGTCCCACACCATCAGGTTCAAGAACAGTTATTACCCCTACAACTATCAGGCGCCTGAACTGGTTTGGATAAATTCATTCACCTCAACTCTGAAAAGATTCCACAACTTACAGTCCCACTTTTAAGAACTCAGCAACTTATGTCCTTGGTATTATTTATTTTTATTGGTACAATTTATCCTCTTTAGCACATTGGTTGTTGGTCAGTGTATGTTTAAGTATAATTTTTTATAAATTCTATTGTATTTATTTTCCTGTAAATCCCTGCGAAAGTGAATCTCAGGGTAGTGTATGGTAACATACACATACTTTAATAATACATTTACTTTGACTTTTTGACCATTCAGTTCATGAACGTACAGGTTTCCCCCGCCATCCGAAGGTAGAGCGTTCCTATGAAACGGTTCGTAAGCTGAAATGTTGTAAAGCGAAGAAGCAATTACCATTTATTTATATGGGAAAATTTTGTGAGTGTTCGCAGACCCAAAAATAACCTACCAAATCATGCCAAGTAACACATAAAACCTAGAATAACAGTAACATATAGTAAAAGCAGGAATGATATGATAAATACACAGCCTATATAAAGTAGAAATACTTCTCTGCAACGATTGCCTGCACAGATCTCCGTAGCGAAAATCTCACGCAAGCGCTCTCGGCAGAAAATCTCACGCAAGCACTGTTGGCATAAACGTGCTCTCCAGTAACCTTTAAACTATGAAGCTGCCAAATCTACCAAATAACACGTAAAAATACACAGCCTATATAAAGTAGAAATAATGTATGTACAGTGTAGTATCACTTACCGGAAGTGGGAAGACATCGAGCACACTGATGATGGTGTGTTAGACTGAGTCATCGCAGGCTGGGTGGTGCAGTGGCTCCCACCATCCAGGCCGCCGACTGATACATTGTCACAAAGCACGCAGGGGTAGCCGGGAGGCACACAGCACGTCTTTAAGAAAAAAGCCGAAATAATCATGCTAATTAATTTGGTGCTGCCCAGCACGTAAATGTCGGCACAGTTCAGAGGCGATTACCAATTGCATTGGCACTGATCTGGGCCGACAATTACGTGCTAGGCGGCACCTAATTAATTAGCATGTTTATTTCGGCTTTTTTCTTAAAGATGTGCTGTGTGCCCCCCGGCTACGGCTGCATTCTCCGCGAATCGGTACAGTATCTGTCCGGGGCCCGGGGGTTGGGGTGGTGAGACACGGGGGTGTCATCTCATCGTCGATCGGGGCGGGCAGCTCATCTTCTCCTATGACTGCCCGCCTCGATGTCGAAGGTCGGGGATCGTCGTCTGCTGTGGCTGATGTGGAAGGCTTACCTGACTGCTGAGCCTTGCGCATTTTTCTATCATACAGTTCTTTATAAGGAAGGACTCAAACCATCCTGCAAATATCCCCTAAACCTACGTACCCTTTCAAAGTTAAAGTCGTACTTTATCATTGCAACGAAAATCTCACACGGTTGCTTTACTTTCTGCATTCGGTTTCAATTGTTATCCTTTCCTCTTCTAACTGCATCAGCTCTTCATCTATCAGTTCTTGGTCATGGGATGCCAAAACCTCTTCAACATCATCTTCATCAGCTTCCACAAGCCAAACTCACTTTGTCCTTGCTTCGTTCACCACGATCGAAATGCTTAATTATGTCTAGTTTTACGCTAAGTGTAACACCCTTACGAGCTCTTTCAGGTTTTTCCGACACCTTAGAACTCATCTTGCTAACGGCTGCTCAATGCAACGTGTTTAAGCAATGCTGTTCCGAATCCGGGGGGGGGGGAGAGCGGCTGCTCGGGGTGTGCGCTGCCTTTTATCGTGTGCTGATTTTTTATCGTGCGCTGCCTTTCTTCGTAACAGTGAAAACACCTTCTGAAAGCGAAAACAGGGTACTAATGTGGGTCTTTCGTAACAGTGGGGTTTTGTAAAGCGAACGTTCGAAAAGCGGGGGACACCTGTACCAGCAAAACCCCAATCACTCCCTCACCATGACAACACTATGACTCCTTAGGTCTGCAGTAAACATTTTCTCTTAAACTTCCAATTGTAACATATTGTAATTATTTAATCTGAAGCACGATATGCTACCCTAAACAACACATTTCCAGCATAAGTGAGTGATTATAAACATGATTCTGTTTCTTTTCTTTCTTGCATAGTTTGCTAATTGATGTTAATTTATGTTTCTCTTGTGAGTGTTGTGTAACTGATGTTACGTGTCTGTGGTATTATTGCAAGTAAGTTTTTCGATGTACTTGTCCATACATCAATTGTATGCATGACAATAAACTGGACTTTGATGCATTGTGCAACCGAAAATGTGTCGAACCGGTCACCACCCATTTCAATTCTACTTCCCATTCCCATTCCGGCATGTCAGTCCCTGGCTTCCTCTCCAGCCACAATGAGGCCACAGTCTGGTTGGAGGAGCAACACCTTATATTCTGTCTGGGTAGCCTCCAACCTGATGGCATGAACGTCAATTTCTTAAACTTCAGGCAATTGCTTCCCCCTCTCTTTCACCATTATCCATTCCCATTTCCATCTCTCACCTCATCTCCTTAGCTGTTGATCTCCTCCCTCTGGTGTTCCTTCCCCCTGTCCTCCATTGTCTTCTGTCCTCTCCTATCAGATTGCCCCTTCGGTTCTTTACCTCTTCCACCAATCAACTTTTAGCTCTTTCCTTCACCCCTTCCCCTCTCCTAGTTTCTAAGTATGCCAGCAGGAAAAATAATCTCAGGGTTGTATGTGGTGTCATGTATGTACTCTGACAGTAAATTTTAGTGCGAAATTTTAACTATCACCTGCCACCTTTTACAACTTCCTCCCATCTTCTTATTCTGAATTCAGTCCCCGTCCTTTCCAGTCTTGATGAAGGCTCAGCCTCAAATGTCAAGTGTTTATTCTGATTCATAGATGCTGCCTGACCTGCCGAGCTCCTCCAGCACATTGTGTGTATCACTCTCGATCTCCAGCATGGTGCAGTATCTCGTGTGTCTGTGTGGCTGACTGGCGCCACCTACTGAGATTTATTGATACTGCAGCGCTTTTTGCCATTAATTCCAATACATGAATGCTCACCAACCTGCAGGTAATGGAAGGAGTTTTTCTTTTATGATTTTCAGACCTTATTGTAGCTGCTGTAACATTGTCTTCTTGTAAAAATGTCTATCTTAGAAATATTGTAAGAACCTGTACAGGTTTCCATCTGGTTATACAAAATGCATACACAGACTGTCGAGCCTGTGGCGATGTTTCTCTTTCCGAAAATCCGCTCCCACTATGAGCTCATCATTCTGTTCCTATATCCATCTTTCCTCTAAGTTCTTCAATTCCATTCACCCCAACTCGGAGAGGGTTTCCACATGTTGTTCAATCGATAGGTAAAGAGGTTTATCCAAGGGGTACAGCTGTATAAACCATCGGATGTAAGAGCAGAATTAGGCCATTTGGCCCATTGAATCCACTCTGCAATTCAATAATGACTTGATTTTTAAGACCACCTTCTCCCCGCAACACTTAATAGCCATTACCAATCAAGGGCTTAACAATCTAACAAATACACACGATGACTTGGCCTGCACAGCTACCTGTGGTAACAAATTCCACCATTGAGTCTCCACTTTCTAACTTCGACAAACTTCTACAGATGGGTCGTGGAGAGTATATTGGCTGGCTGCATCACCGCCTGGTATGGAAACCCCAGTGTCCTTGAACTCTCACCAGCTAACAGTCCGGATGTCAGACGTTTTTGAGGAAGGGATTTCATTCATGTCCAAAGTTTGAGTGAAAAAAGGTAGCATTGGATTGCAGCAGGTTATTTGAGCTCTGACCAGTGACCAATCAATCAGTGTTTGGGATTGATGAGCAAGTGTAAATTCGAGGAAGGCACGGGAAAATGCAGCGGCCATAGTCTGAGTGGATAGAGTCCAAGTGGTGAGGCTTTAGCTCATCGAGGGTTCAGTGAAGAGATTCTTCAGTCAGAGAAGGCAAAAAAGCTCTAGGTGAAGTTTTTTTTTGGCTTCTTTGCTTTACATCTACTCAGTTAGGACAGTGGAGATGCCAGGCAGGATGGGATCGAGTTTGTCAAATGGATCCAGGAGAGTCTCCTTCATCAATATATAGTCCTGACTAGTGGGAGTGCAATGCTAGATCTCCTATCAGAGAATGAGATAGTACAGGTGACAGAAGATTGTGTCGAGGAACACTTTGCATCAGTGATCACAATGCCATTAGTTTCAAGACAACAATGGTGAAGGAAATTTCTGATCCGGGGTTGAGATTCTACATTGGACAAAGGCGTATTTTGATGGTATCAGAAAGGATCTGAATGGTGTGGACTGGAACAGGTTGTTTTCGGGCAAAGGTGTACTTGGTAAGTGTGAAATTTTGAGAGTACCGAAATTGTCTGTTCCTGGCAGAATAAAAGGCAAGAATAACAATTTTAGGAAATTTTGGTTTCTGGGAGATATTGAGGCACTGGTTAAGAAGAATAAGGAGGTACACAGGTACAGGCAGGCAGGAACAAATTATATACTTGAAGAATATAAGAAATGTAAGAGAGCACGGAAAAAGAAAATCAAGAGAGGTAAAAGAGGGCATAAGGTTGCTCTTGCTGACTAGGTGACAGACAATCCCAAGGTCTCTACAGTTATATTAAGAGCAAAAGGATAGCAAGGGACAAAAGTGGGCATCCTGAAGTTTAGAATGGCCGTGGAGCCAAAAGAGAAGGAAAACCATAAATCGATTTTTTTTTGCATCCGCATTTCCTTGGGAGATGGACACAGAGTTTAGAAGACTAGCAAAACAAAACAAAAGTCACAGAACGTATACAGAGTACAGAGAGGAAGTGTTTACTGTCTTGAGCAAATTAGGGTGGATAAATCCCCAGGGGCAGACAAAGGATTCTGTCAGCGCACGTGGAAGGCCAATGCAAAGTTTCAGGGACGCTAGCACAGATAGTTAAAATGTTCTTGGCAACTGGTAAGGTCTGAGAGGATCAGAGGATAGCTAATGTTGTTCCTTTGTTTATAAAAGGCTCTAAGTATAAGCCATGAATCTATAGGCCAAGGAATCTGACATCGGCAGTGCATAGGTTATTCAAAGCAACTGGATATATATAAGTATTGTATTTCGATAGACAGAGACTGATTCGGAACAGTCAACATGGCTTTGTGTGTGGTGGGCCTCCCTCAAGCCCAGTCCACAAATTTATCACTTAGTAGGTTAATAGGTCGTTAGGCTCGGGTCAAATCGTGGGATTGCGGGGCAATGCAGCTCAATCGGTCGGAAGGGCCTGTCCCACACTATGTCTAAATAAAATTCATAAAACGATTGAAGTTTTGTAGTTACTGAGAAAGTGCAGAGCAGAGAGAGGGGTGGATTGTGAGATCGAGTTAATCCATATTGTGCTAGGGGACCGTTTAATAGTCCTGTAACTATGGGATACCTGTGATTGTCAGTGATAACAATCGTCAATGATGATAATTAGTTGGAGGAAGTCTCCACCTCCACCTTTTCCTTCCTCTACCTTCTTCAGACCTAGTCACCTGCTGACCTCCCGTGTCAATGCTTCGATCTCAGTTCATCTCAGTGTTAGTGAAATTCACTCAGATCCAGCTATGGAAACAGGTCTGAAATTTTGAAACACTGGCACTCAGGAGGTGCTGAAAATGTGTACAACATTCTGTCAAATGTGTGTGGTACAGAGCGTCTGCCTCAAGGTGCCACTGTCCCAGGTTCAATCCTAACCTCAGAACGCGGTCAGTGTGGAGTTTGACAAAAGAGAGCCACAGAATGATAACCTCAGTAATGGACCCACCTCGACACGTAATCAAACACAGACTCATGTAGAAAACAAACCAAAATATAACCACACACTGAACAATGATGGTCCCACCTCCGATATATTACACACCTCTGACCCATCCCGAAAATATAACAACACCCTGGCGATTGATGGAAACACGCCACACGCCTGACCAATCATATCTCCACCTCCAAAATATAACAACACCCTGACTGTAGAATAATTGTTGGTGCAGATGGGTTGGTTTGAATATCTCAGAAACTGATGACGTCCAGGGATTTTCTTACACAGGAGTCTGTAGAGTTTACAGAAAATGACGTAAAAAGCAAACAAAAAAAAATCCATTGAGCGGTAGCTCTGTGAGCAAAAAACCCTGTTAACGAGAGAGATCAGAGGAGAATGACCAAACTGGTTCCAGCTTAAAGGAAGGCAACAGTAACAACAGAAAACCACACCATGTTCCACTCTTGTACCTAATAAAGTCACCACGAAGTGTGTAACAACACACCTGACCAGTAGTGGAGAAATTGCAAAATATATAATGCTGACCAATAACTGGCACACCTCAACATATGACCACACCCTGGCCAACGTATGAATGACTGCAATTGATAAACACACTCCGACTAATGATAGACATACTCCCACATATCAGCACACACTGACCATTGACGGAAACACAATATATAACCATACACAAAGCAATGATGGACACTCACCAAACTATAACCAATTTGATTCATGATAGACCCACTGCAACAAATAACCACATCTACCCAAATGATGGAGCCACACTCAACATACATCTCCATGATCAATTATGGACTCATCCCCAGCATAAAACCACATCCTGACAAATGCTAGACACACACCCAACACACCTCAGACTAATGATGGACACACCTCCAACATATAACCACACCCCTAACCAATGAAGGACCTGCCTCCAAGATGTAGCCGCTCCCCTGACCAATGATGGTCTCACCCAAAACAAACCACACCACTGACCAACGATAGACACACTCCAAAATTTAACCAAGTCCTGACCAATGATGGGCCAGCCCCCAATATATAGTCACTCCCTTGACCAATGATGGCCACACCCCACATATAGACACACTCCTGACCAGTGATGGACACACACATCCAACATACAACCACACCCCTGACAAATGATGGACACCCCTGACCGATAATGAACACACCCCACCATATGACCACAATGCTGACCTATGAGGGACACACTCCCAACAAATAATTGCACACCTGACCAATGGTCTACAAGACCATAAAACATAGGAGCAGTATTAGGCCATTTGGCCCATCGTGTCTGCTCCACTATTCAATCATGGCTGATCCTGTTTCCCCTCCTTAGCCCCACTTGTAGACTTCCCCCAAAATCTTTGATCCCATGTCCAATCAAGAGCCTATCAGCTGCCTGTGTTAATAAGTTCCACAAATTCACCACCCTCTGGCTAAAAAAAATTCTTCACATCTCTGTTTTAAATGGACCCCCTCTATCCTGAGGCTGTGCGCTCTAGTCCTAGACTCCCCCACCATGGGAAATATCCTTTCCACATCTACTCCGTCCAGGCCATGCAACTTTCGAAAGGTAATAATACAGGAGGACTTGTTGTTGAGTGCCATCAAGGCATCATTGACTCATAGTGACCCTTTGGATTGCGTAATTGCCCATAGTGTTTTTGTGGCAAGATACAGAAATAGATTACCAGACCTTCATTCCACACAGGTACTGCTGCTGTCCAATCTGGGACCAGACGGGATTCGAACTCAGGACCACCCACCTTAAAGTCCAGTGCTTATGCCACTACACCACTGGCCAACCAATGCTGAACCAATCCCAAATATATCATTGCCAATTACAGACACACCCATAACATATAACTATACCTCTTACCAGCGATAGACCCACCCAAAACTACAACCAAACCTTGACCAATGATGCACAGACCATGACCAAAAATAGACACTGCCCCAAAATCAAACCACACCCCTGATCAATGATGGATACGCTCCCAACATATAACCACACCCCTGAACAATGATGGAACTGCCCTCAGCATATAACCACACCCCTAGACCAATGGTGGACATCCCCCCAACATATAACCACACCCCTTGACCAATGGTGGACATCCCCCCAACATATAACCACACCCCTTGACCAATGATGGATACCCCCACAAATACAACCAATGATGGACACACCACCAATAGAAAACCATGTAGATTTTCACAAATATAACGACAGAGCCATTATATGTTTAAGAAAAACTGGAGCAACTTATTTATTGTACAGCAAAAACCGAACACAAACAGCAGTAAAATACCTTCCCATAATTACATCATAATATCAGAGCAGCCTTTTCAAATTAACACCATTCAATGTTGGTGGTTGTGAACTAGGTGCATATCTGCCAATTCCATTACCCTACACAGGCACTGCCCAGAATTCACTAAAACTGGAATTATGAGCCTTACCGGAGCTCGGGCGAGCGGCCTGACACAGGTCCTATGTTCCATGGGTGGAGGAACAGCTGAGGCCTCTGGCTGTGTTGACATGCTCAAAGTCATATCGTAAAAGCAAGGGCATGATAGCAGAATCCTCCAAATCTTGGTGGGCCAGTCAAAATGCATTCCTATTTACCGCTCTTATCTTTGACAAATTCTTTTCTCTCAGTTCCAAAACACGGAACGGGCCATTTTAAGGATTTGGAAAGGGATGTTGGTGTGTGTCATGTCGGACGAAACAAATGAGTAATGTAGGTCAACAGGAATCCAAGAGTGCTGTATACCATGATGGGGGTAGGAATATGTGAGGAATTGAATTTACTGAGGGTGGAGGGGAACGCTGTTGACTGGCCAACCAGGTGGTCGTGGCTTCAGGAATAAAATCACCTGGCACTCATAACGGCTGCCTGTATACCAATTCAGCCATGGTCACCTGGGGGTCCTCTTTTGGAGCTATTCTGAGCCCTAGCAGGACCCGCGGAAGATGATCATGCCAATATTCATCCATCGGGGAAACCCTCAGAGCAGACCTTAAGGAGTGATGAAACCAGTCGCGTAGTCCATTGGATTGTGGGTGATACACCGTGGTATGATGTAATCTGTCACCAAGGACTGATAAGATTTGGGGACTACGGTCAGAGGAGGTATCAGTTGGGGTGCCAAACCAAGCAACCCAGGTGCTGATGAATGCCCAAGCCATGTCAGTGGTCAGTGTCGATGTTAGCAAGACGACCTCTGGCCACCCGGTGGTACAGAACACCATGGTATGGAGGTGTGTGAAAACGCAGATGTCACGGCCCTGATCGTTAATTCCCAATTTTCTTATAATTTCTTTTGTGCCACGGTTCCAACTGTTAATTTCCTAATTGCTTCTAATTAGCTTTGATGACGACACACCTGGTTTTCATCAAGACCTGCAGTGTAAGAACCCCACGTTACAAACACTGGTCGCCAGATCGTTGGTTTTGCCTGCGTGGTTCCATGTCAAGGCTCCGTGTCAAGATCCCTGCTGTTTGCTGTTCAACGTTCACGTCGTGTAAGCATCCTAACTCAATCTCCGTGCCTGTGTCCTGCACTTGGGTTGGCTTCATTCGCTGATTGCAACAGAACGATCCGGCCACAATGGACAGAGTGGACATGAATACCCTGCAACAAGCCCTTGCCAGCCGGGGCTCCTTACTGAGTCTGCACAATCGACTTCTCCGGGAGGCCAGGGAGAACCTCTGTTCCCTGTCTGCTAACGTTACGAAGATGGGTGACCAGCTGGACAGTGTATCCGCTCCTATTACCTCATGCACTCCTGGAACTCTGGATAACCAGCCCAGACAGCCTTTAGTGGTAACCCCCTAGGTGTCAGCAGCACCCCCGCCAAGACAGCCGCATGTACCTGAACCAGAACACTATGCTGGGGATTTGGGGAAGTGCCAGGCCTTCCTTCTGCAACACTCCTTGGTGTTCAAACAGCAGTCATCCACGTACTCCACGGACAAGTCAAAGATAGCTTATATCATGGGGTTGTTGCGGGGAAGTGCCCTAGCATGGGCTACAGCTGTTTGGGATAACCAACCGGAGATCTGCTCTTCTTCCGCCACCTTTATCACGGAAATGAGAAAGATCTTTGATCGCCTCGTCTGTGGTAAAGACGCCGCCATCGCACCCTCCGCCTGGGTTCGCACAGTGTTGCCGAATATTGCGTGGTGTTCCGGACATTAGCGGCCGACTCGGGGTGGAACAATGAGGCACTCCAAGGGGTATTTCAGAATGGCCTCAGCAACTAGGTGAAAGACGAGTTGGCGGCAAGGGACGACACCGACAGCCTGGATTCCTTGATCTCCCTAGCCACCAGGTTGGTCAATTCTCTTTGAGAACGCCATAGGGAAAGACCAGGTCGTCCACCACCTTTGGCCACTCCACGGCACTCATTACCGTCTCCCACCAGCATGAGCCTCTCTTCTCCTCCTGCTCCTGGAATAGCTCCCAGCCCGGCTGTCTCCACTGCCCCGGGAGAGGAACCCATTCAGCTGGGATGGAACCATCTTTCTCCCACAGAACAACTCTGGAGATTGAGAGTGGGAGAGTGTCTCTATTACAGCCTGTCCAGCCACTTCGTTTTTTCAATATTTTTACTGATTTTGATTTCTATATATAGAAGAATACAGAGTTCAAGAGGATACATATTATAAAACAAAAAACAAAATATAATACCAGAAACAGTATATTAAATCACATTAACGAACTCCTTACTCTATATTCATATGGATTAGATTAGTTCGTATATTAGAATATAAACAATTTTATTAAGAAAATAAGGATCTACACCCACTGCCAAAGCTGAAGCTGTTTGGGAAAAATAGAAAAATGAAACTTATCAGATAATAAAATATACTATTAACAAACTTCTGTACTTTAACAAGAAGTCAAAGATTATGAAAATAATTTGAAAATGGCCCCCATGAATTTTGAAAGTCTTGGTTAGACTCAGAAATTGAACAATGATTTTCTAAAATTTAGGCATGCCATAACATCCCGTAACCACTGAGCATAACTAAGTCGAACAGCATCCTTCCATTTAAACAAATTTGCCCTTCTAGCCATAAGACTGGTAAAAGTCAGAATATGCAAATCAGATGTCTTCAAAATGATATCTTTGTTTTCAACAATGCTAAATAAGGCAGTCAAAGGATTAGGCTTAAAATTTACTTTAAAGAGTACAGAAAAAGTTTGAAATATTTCCTTCCAATATTTTCCAAGACTTAGACAAGTCCAAAACATATGAATTAGTGAAGCTTCTCCATTGTTACACCTATCACAATAGGGAGATATAGCTCTATAAAAACGAGATAGTTTATCCTTAGTCATATAGATATATCTCTATAAAAACGAGATAGTTTATCCTTCGTCATATAAGTCCTATGAACCACTTTAAACTGTAGGAGGGAATGACAAGCACATAGCGATGAGGTATTAACCAATTTAAAAATCTCAATCCAAGTTTCTTCAGAAATTGAGCTCTGTAAATCTTGTTCCCAAAGATTTTTTATCTTGTCTAAAGAATCATTTCTCATTCCCAACAACATATCATAAATATTGGATATTGAGCTATTATAGAATGGTTTCATATTAAGAATTTCATCTAATATGTTCTTATCAGGTCTATTGGGAAATGTATGTAATTGAGATTGCAGAAAATCTCTAATTTGTAAGTACTGAAAAAAATGAGTTTTCGGTAAACTATATTTAGTTGACCATTGTTCAAATGAAGAAAGACTTCCTTCCACAAACAGATCTCGGAAACATGTAATGCCCAATCCTTCCCGATGCCTAAAGACTACATCAGTCGTAGCAGGCTTAAAAAATGATTTAAAAAATTAAGACTACAATGGGAGAATCTCAATAAACCAAAGTGTTTTCTAAATAGTATCCAAATCCTTATAGTATAACCAAAACGTGAGATGCCATATATTAGATGCCCAGTAATAAAGCCTAAAATTTGGTAAGGCTAAACCTCCACTGTTTTAGCTTTCTGGAGATGGACTTTATTCAGTCAAGGACGTTGAGGATAAAATAGTCCAGAGAGTCCAATCAATGATAACGAAAAGGGTGACCATTTTGATAATTTTCTTTTTATGTAATTTAATAGAGTTAGAAAATTTTCTTTAAATAACTATCTATAATTCTTAGTAATTGTTACCCCTCCCCCCCCCGCAAATAAGCAAATTGGTTTCTTACGATTTGAAAAGGATGGTTAATATCAGTTAATGGCAAATTATTCAAAGGAAAATGTTCAGTCTTGTGTAGGTTCAGTTTATATCCAGAAAATTGACTAAAACAAGATAGTAAAGAAAGCACAGAAGGTAATGAAGTTTCAACATTAGAAATGTAAAGCAATAAATC
This sequence comes from Mobula hypostoma, assembly GCF_963921235.1. Taxonomy (NCBI): domain Eukaryota; kingdom Metazoa; phylum Chordata; class Chondrichthyes; order Myliobatiformes; family Myliobatidae; genus Mobula; species Mobula hypostoma. The sequence continues at coordinate 22,738,718 of NC_086125.1, forward strand.
ATCCGCATAAAGTGAAACTTCGTGGATAGTACCTTTCTGTAAAATATCAGAGATATCATTAGATTCTCGGAAAGCAATAGCTAAAGGTTCTAAAGCCAGGTCAAAGAGCAAAGGACTGAAAGCGCAACCTTGTCTGCTTCCACCTTGAAGTTTAAATGGTTTAGAATTCTGAGAATTAGTAAGAACGCGAGCGAAAGGGGATAAATACAGTAATTTAATCCATTGAATAAAGTTGGACCCAAAATTAAATTTTTCTAAAATTTTAAATAAATAATGCCATTCAACCCGATCAAAAGCCTTCTCAGTGTCTAAGGATATCACACACTCCGATATTTCTTGAGAAGGAGAATAAGTAACATTTGTTAATCGGCGAATATTAAAATGAGAATATCGATTTTTAATAAAGCCAATCTGATCGTCAGAAATGACAGATGGTAAGATATTTTCCATCCTACGGGCCAGAACTTTAGATAAAATTTTAGCATCCACATTAAGTAAAGAAATTGGTCTATATCAAAAACATTCAGTTGGATTCTTATTCTTTTGAAGGATAAGTGAAATAGAAGCTTTGTAAAAAGATTGTGGTAACCTACCTAACTTAAAAGGATCTGAAAAAACTGAACATAAATGGGGTATGAACAAGGAAGAATAAGCCTTATAAAATTCTCCAGAGAATCCGTCAGGACTGGGAGCTTTCCCTGAATACAATGAACGTACAGTTTCAGCTATTTCTTCATGAGAAATACGTTGATCCAACTGTTTTAGGTCATCAACAGAAAGCGTAGGGATATTTATTTGGTCTAAAAAGTTATCCATTACAGTATTATCTTTAAGAAGATCAGAGCTATAAAGTTTAGAATAATATTCTCTTAAAGTATCATTTATTTCTAAATGATCAGTTGTCCTAATACCGTTAGCTTTATAAATTTCTTTAATCTGTCGTTTAGCACTGGAAGTTTTAATTTGATAATCTATAATTTACCTGTTTTATCCCCATGGATATAAAATTGACTTTTATCCTTTAAAAGTTGAGTTTCAATAGGGCATGTTAATAAAAAAGTCATATTTGGCTTTAATTTCAACCCATCTTGTATATACAGCAGGATCTGAGGTCAAAGCATGTTCTTCATCTAACTGTTTCAGCTGATTGACTAAATTAATTCTCTCTTTATTAGCTTTTTGTTAATGCTTGTAGTATAAGAAATGATTTGTCCTCTAATATATGCTTTAAAGGCACCCCATATGACAAGGCTAGAAGTCTCCTCCACCATATTCTCTTCAAAAAAGGAGAGTGATTTGCCTCTCCAAAAACTTTAAAAAATCCTTGTCAGATAACAGAGTTAAATTAAAACACCAGAATCTGTTTGTCTGAGGAAAACCAGGAGGATTTATGGATAAGAGCACAGGAGCATGGTCAGAAATAGCAATCTCTTTGTATTCACAAAATCAAAATGATGGAATCATTTGGTTATCAATAAAAAATAGTCAATTCTGGAATACTTATGATGAACATGGGAGAAAACGAGTATTCTCTATCTGTTGGATATAAGAAATGCCATATATCAACAATACCATATTTCGTTAAAAATGAATGGATAAACGAAGCTGATTTATTAAGTGTCGCTGGTTTAGAAGAAGACCGATCTAAAACTGGGTCTAACCAGCAATTAAAGTCTCCTGCCAACACCAATGAATACACACTCAGAGCAGACAAAAATGAAAACAATCGCTCAAAGAATCCTGGATCATCTATATTTGGGGCATAAACATTGGCAAATACCAACAATTTATCCTCTTGTTTCCCTGATACTATAACAAATCGTCCATTAGTATCAGAAGCAACCATGTGTTGAACAAAAGGAACTGTATTTTCTATAAAAATCGAGACACCTCTAGCTTTGGCCTGAAAACTTGACTGAAAGTGTAAACCTCGCCATTGGCTAAAAAAATGTGAATTATCAGAATTACGTACGTGTGTTTCATGTAAGAAAGTAATTGGGACCTTAAGTTTTTTAATATAGGCAAAAATCTTATTTTGTTTCAAAGGATGATTTAATCCTTTCACGTTAAGACTAAGTCATTTAGTATTATAATCTATTTTGTTATTTTAAAAAGAAATTAAAAAGGTAATCCTTAAGAAGATTAATAAAACTAAGCAATGACCTATGAGATAAGAAAACCAAACAACAGGTATGGCTAAAAATCCCAAGCAGCATCCAAGGAAAAAAACCTAACACCCTCCCCCTCCCAAAGAGAGAAGGTGGACCATAGAAAGTCGACGCCTACAATTAATGACACCCCCCCGCCCCACCCACAAATCCTGTTGGCTTAGCTCCAGACAAATTACAAGGTTAGAATATTCCAACCTAGTCAAAACAACATAGTAAAGAGACAATTAATTCTGGTATCAAAAAAAAACTCTCGAAAAGTAAGTATAATATATAATATAGACAATAATATGGACAATATAGACAATAATAAGATATTGACTCATTGAAGTCTTAATTTCAAAGTAAGACCTTAAGAGGTTCTAAAAGAAAATTGACTACAAGATTCTCCAGAGTCAAAATACACAATTATTCATGTAAGTTTTGTTAAACAGCTCTAACATGATACTTAATAATAGCACATTAAAATTTTATTCTCAAAATAAATCCTTGAAGAGTCCAAAAGGAAAAAGTTAAGTACAAAGTTTAGCAAAGGTGAAATAAACAGTTATTCATGTAGCAACTAATAAGCAGTCATTTTACTGAATCTAAATATTCCTGAGCCTGGAGACTGTAACGGAACTATTTTTGCGATCCATCTTTGCGATCCATCTTGCAGTGTAATTCTGAGCTTCGCCGGGGACCGTAGGGAAGTTTTAAAATCTTTTTTGTAGAATTTTGGCATGACATTTTTGAACTTAGCACATTCCCTCATAGTATCTGCTGAGAAATCTTCAACCATTCTAATCTTTTTTCCATTAAAGTCAATCATACCTTTCCGACGAGATTCACGAATTATACGGTCCTTTGTTTGAAACTCATGAAAAGCGATTAGCACTGAATGAGGTTTGCTTGTAAACATTCTGTTTGCAGGTATTCTATGCACTCGGTCGATCATTGATGTTGAATTTAAAATGTCAGGAAATAGTTGAACTAGAAGGTTTGCGAAAAATTCCGTAGGACGATCACCTTCAGTTAACTCTTCCAGACCATGAATTCATACGTTATTTCTTCTACGTCTGTTTTCTAAATCAATAATCTTCTGTATAGTTCATCATTAACCTTGGATTGCAATTTTCCAAAATGCTTTTTCAGGTCGTCCATTTTCCCATCCAGAATCGACAGGATTTCTTCATTCTCTTTATTCGTTTACCTTGCTCCGTTAGGGTTTCTTAAATAGAACCCAGTTTTGTGCTTAATTGCTAAATTTCAAAGCCAAGTTGTTGAAACTCTTCGGTGGATTATTTTCTGAATTGCTGAAATTCTTCGGAGAATTCTTTTCTGAATCGCTGCAATTCCTTGGACGCTTCCTTTCTGTGGTTTTGCATCAATTCAATAACAGAATCCAAAGATGTAGAAGAATCTACTTCTTTTTTGCCTTTAGCAGTTCTTGTAGTCACAGTGTCAGATCAGGTTGGAAAGTAGGAAAAGTAAACTAGGAGCAGCACTAAAATGCTGTTATCCCATCCACCGCCACCAGGAAATCCCAGCCGGCCACTTCTGTGCTACCTGTCCACTTCAGCCAAAAAGGGAAGGCTCTCCAGTAGAAAGGGGGACCCTGGTAAGCCGGACAACATTCCCTTCTGTCCCCCAAACCTGGATGCAGATCCAAGCTACTTTCCGTTACAACCAACAGTCCCTGCCTCTGTCAGCTCCAGTGGACTTCGGTGCTGAGGGAAAACTTTTGGATGAAAGCATAGCTTCCCGGGCCGGAATTCCTCGGGAGCTGTTGAGTACACCTCTGGAAGCCCGGGCCCTGGACGGTAGACTCCTGGCCCGAGTCACACACTGCGTGCCATTCCTGTCTCTTATTCTGTCCGGGAACCATCAAGAATGATTTAACAGGTACGATTTAACCTAATTTCCTCTCCTCAAGCGCCTATAGTTCTTGGGTACCCCAGTTAAGCCGCCATAATTCATATATTGACTGGTCTACCGGGAAGATAGTCAGCTGAAGTCCATTCTGAAACTCCATTTGTCTACAATCGGCCCTTTCCCCTGTGAAAATCTCCGTGACCTCGTCTGCCGCTGAAACCCCCGACTTATCCAAGGTTCCAGCAGCGTATCACGATCTGGGTGAAGTGTTTAGCAAACAATGGGCTCTTTCCCGACCCTTACGATCGCGCAATTGACCTTCTCCCTGGAGCCCCTCTACTCACCAGTCGGCTGTACAACCTGTCCTGGCCAGAAAGGGATGCAATGGAGGCTTACCTAAATGACTCTCTCGCGGCGGGCATCATCCGACTCTCACCTTCCCCTGTAGGTGCAGGTTTCTTCTTTGTGGGGAAGAAAGACGGCTCACTGCACCCCTGCATTGACTACCAGGGGCTGAGTAGCATAACCATAAAGAATAAGTATCCACTGCCCCTTATTAATTCTGCCTTCGACCCCCTTCATGGAGCCACCACCTTCTCTGAGTTGGACCTACGGAGTGCCTACCACCTGGTCAGGATAAGGGAGGGATATGAGTGGAAAACAGCGTTTAACACCCCTCTTGGTTACTTCGAATACCTGGTCAAGCCATTTGGTCTCACCAATGACCCACTGTCTTCCAAGCCCTGATAAATGATGTCCTTAGGGACTTTATTAACCATTTCATTTTTGTTTATTTAGGCGACATCTCGAACTTCTCCTGCAGCCTTGTGGGAATACACCCACAATGTCCGTCAGGTTCTGCGGAGGTTTTGGGAGAAAAAACTATTCGTGAAGGCTGAGAAGTGCGAGTTTCATGACCCTTCTGTCAGTTCCTTTGGGTACATCATCGAGAGCGGGCAAGTGATGGTGGATCCCGAAAAGATCCGGGCGGTGGTGGAGTACCCAAAACCCACGACACTCAAGCAACTGGAGTGAATTCTGGGGTCCACAAACTTCTATCATCGTTTCATCAGGGATTACAGCCGGGTGGAATTCCCCCCACTCGACTCACCTCTCCTGTGACCTCTTTACGCTGGGACCCTGAAGTGGACTCAGCCTTCTTAGAGCTGAAGAGGCGTTTCACCTCCGCTCCCATCCTGTCCAACCAGACCTGTCTCACCAATTCATTGTGGAAGTCGACGCCTCCGACTCTGGGATGGGAGCAGTCCTTCGGTCCAGACCAAAAACTCGATCCCTGCGCCTTCTTTTCTCGTCGGCTATCCCCCACCGAACTGAACTAAGACGCAGGGAACCGGGAGTTATTGGCCATCAACCTCACTTTGGAGGAGTGGAGGCATTGGCTGGAGGGAGCGGAACATCCATTTATTGTCTGGACAGATCACAAGAATCTGGCATACATCCAAACCACCAAACACCTGAGTTCCCGCCAAGCTGGGCATTATTTTTTGGCCGTTTCAGATTCACACTCACCTTTCGTCCGGGGTTCAAGAACGGGAAGTCCCGATGCTCTCTCCCATCAATACGTCTCCGAGGAGGGCCTTCCCAACCCTGAGACCATCCTTCCACCTTCCCGGTGAAGGCTGCCCTCATCTAGGAGAAGGAATCCATGGTGAAAGAGGCCCAATGGACTCAACCTGACCCAGGCAATGGACCCTCCAATTGCTTCTTCGTGCCTGACTTGGTTCGGTCTCAGGTTCTCCAGTGGGGGCACACTTCGCATTCCGCTTGCCATCCCAGAATCGATCAAACTCTGTCCCTTCTGAAGAGATGTTTCTGGTGGCCCCCATGAACGCTGACACCCGTTCCTTTGTCCCTGCCTGTTCTGTTTGTGCCCGCAGAAAAGCCTCCCACTGACCACCTGCTGGGATGCTTCGTCCCCTACCTGTCCCTAGCCTCCCCTGGTCTCATATTGCGCTGGATTTCGTAACTGGACTACCCCCTTCACCATGGTGGACCGCTTCTCTAAAGCTGTGCACTTCGTAGCCCTTTCCAAACTCCCTACAGCCCGTGAGCAGCTGACCTCCTTGGTCATCACATCTTCTGCCTTCATAGAAAACATAGAAAATAGGTGCAGGAGTAGGCTATTCGGCCCTTCGAGCCTGCACCACCATTCAGTATGATCATGGCTGATCATCCAACTCAGAACCCTGTACCAGCCTTCCCTCCATACCCCCTGATCCCCGTAGCCACAAGGGCCATATCTAACTCCCTCTTAAATATAGCCAATGAACTGGCCTCAACTGTTTCCTGTGGCAGAGAATTCCACAGATTCACCACTTTCTGTGTGAAGAAGTTTTTCCTAATCTCGGTCCTAAAAGGCTTCCCCTTTATCCTCAAACTGTGACCCCTCGTTCTGGACTTCCCCAACATCGGGAACAATCTTCCTGCATCTAGCCTGTCCAATCCCTTTAGGATTTTATACGTTTCAATCAGATCCCCCCTCGATCTTCTAAATTCCAACGAGTATAAGCCTAGTTCATCCAGTCTTTCATCATATGAAAGTCCTGCCATCCCAGGAATCAATCTGGTGAACCTTCTTTGCACTCCCTCTATGGCAAGGATGTCTTTCCTCAGATTAGGGGACCAAAACTGCACACAATACTCCAGGTGTGGTCTCACCAAGGCCTTATACAACTGCAGTAGTACCTCCCTGCTCCTGTACTCGAATCCTCTTGCTATAAATGCCAGCATACCATTGGCCTTTTTCACCGCCTGCTGTACCTGCATGCCCACTTTCAATGACTGGTGTATAATGACACCCAGGTCTCGTTGCACCTCCCCTTTTCCTAATCGGCCACCATTCAGATAATAATCTGTTTTCCTGTTTTTGCCACCAAAGTGGATAACTTCACATTTATCCACATTAAATTGCATCTGCCATGAATTTGCCCACTCACCTAACCTATCCAAGTCACCCTGCATCCTCTTAGCATCCTCCTCACAGCTAACACTGCCGCCCAGCTTCGTGTCATCCGCAAACTTGGAGATGCTGCATTTAATTCCCTCATCCAAGTCATTAATATATATTGTAAACAACTGGAGTCCCAGCACTGAGCCTTGCGGTACCCCACTAGTCACTGCCTGCCATTCTGAAAAGGTCCAGTTTATTCCCACTCTTTGCTTCCTGTCTGCCAACCAATTCTCTATCCATATCAATACCTTACCCCCAATACCATGTGCTTTAAGTTTGCACACTAATCTCCTGTGTGGGACCTTGTCAAAAGCCTTTTGAAAATCAAGATATACCACATCCACTGGTTCTCCCCTATCCACTCTACTAATTACATCCTCAAAAAATTCTGTGAGATTTGTCATACATGATTTTCCTTTCACAAATCCATGATGACTTTGTCCGATGATTTCACCGCTTTCCAACTGTGCTGTTATCACATCTTTGATAACTGACTCCAGCAGTTTCCCCACCACCGATGTCAGGCTAACCGGTCTATAATTCCCTGGTTTCTCTCTCCCTCCTTTTTTAAAAAGTGGGGTTACATTAGCCACCCTCCAATCCTCAGGAACTAGTCCAGAATCTAAAGAGTTTTGAAAAATTATCACTAATGCATCCACTATTTCTTGGGCTACTTCCTTAAGCACTCTGGGATGCAGACCATCTGGCCCTGGGGATTTATCCGCCTTTAATCCCTTCAATTAACCTAACACCACTTCCCTACTAACATGTATTTCCCTCAGTTCTTCCATCTCACTGGAACCTCTGTCCCCTACTATTTCCGGAAGATTATTTATGTCCTCCTTAGTTAAGACAGAACCAAAGTAATTATTCAATTGGTCTGCCATGTCCTTGCTCCCCATAATCAATTCACCTGTTTCTGTCTGTAGGGGACCTACATTTGTCTTAACCAATCTTTTTCTTTTCACATATCTATAAAAGTGTTTACAGTCAGTTTTTATGTTCCCTGCCAGTTTTCTCTCATAATCTTTTTTCGCCTTCCTAATTAAGCCCTTTGTCCTCCTCTACTGAACTCTGAATTTCTCCCAGTCATCAGGTAAGCCACTTTTTCTGGCTAATTTGTATGCTTCTTCTTTGGAATTGATACTATCCCTAATATCTCTTGTCAGCCACGGGTGCCCTACCTTCCCTGATTTATTCTTTTGCCAAACTGGGATGAACAATTGTTGTAGTTCATCCATGTGATCTTTAAATGCATGGTATTCCCTTTGACATTATTTCCGACCGAGGTCCCCAATTCATCTCTCAATTCTGGAGATCCTTTTGTCAAGCCCTTGGAGCCTCAGTAAACCTGTCTTCCGGCTTCCAACCGCAGACTAATGGTCAAACTGAACGAGCAAACCAGGATTTGGAAACAGTATTGCGCTGCATAACCGCCAACAACCCGTCATCCTGGAGCACCCATCTTGTTTGGTCCACAACTCCCTGGTCAGCACCACCATCGCAATGTCTCCCTTCGAATGTTCCCTCTGTTACCGACCCCCTCTGTTTCCTATCCATGAAGACAACATTGCTGTGCCTTCTATTCAGGCCCATCTCCGCCGGTACCGCAAGGTCTGTAAGGATGCACGTGCAGCCCTGTTCCGCTCAGCCATCCACAACTGGAGGATTGCCAAACGCCATCGAATTCCTGCACCAAATTATCGGCCTGGGCAAAAGGTTTGGCTCTCGTCAAAAGACAAAATAATCTACCCCTGTGTGTGGGTCTCAACGGCTGGCCGTGAGAGGCATTATTTTTCCTGTTGTTATGTTAGATATCAGTTGTGAACTCTGATATTTAGGCCAGGGGGTGTTGCTGCCGTGCAGACCGAGGGTTTGACATATGTGGTCAATGAGCGCTGTGAAATGGCAACCCTTTAGAAGAAAATGAAAATGCAGACAGCCTGACGGAGACCGAGAAGCTCACAGTCAAACGTGCTGTACTTCCTTCCGGGTGGTGGGGGGCGGGGGTGGAGGGGGTGGAACGAATGCTATAGGTGCATTGGGGAGGGAGTGAGCCAGTAGGGTTGCATTGGAAAGAGCTTGTCTGGTATCATCATGTGCCATAGTCATGTCCGCTGACCAGTCAAGCATGTGAATAGGGGTTTTGTCTTTAAGCGCACTATACAAGGGAAGCATAACTACAACAGCTAGTGGAATGAAGCTGTGATGGAAATTCACCTAGAATGGCTGGGGGGTGGGAACCGAACTGAAGCGACGAAGGAAGAGGCGGCTGGTTCACAAAATGGAGAAAGCTCGTAGACAGTGAAAGAAGGAGGGTAGGCAGGTGATAGAGAATGGATGCACTCAGACCGATGGTTTGAGATGTGTCTATTTTAATGCAAGGAGTATTATGAACAAAGCGGATGAGCTTAGAGCGTGGATCAGTACTTGGAATTATGATGTTGTGCCCATTACAAAGACTTGGATGGCTCAGGGGCAAAAATGGTTACTTCAAGTGCCGGGCTTTAGATGTTTCGGAAAGGATAGGAAGGGAGGCAAAAGAGGTGGGGGCGTGGCATTGTTGATCAGTGATAGTGGAAGTTAGGAACAGGAAGGAGTCAATAACTCTACTGGGTGTTTTTTATAGACCACACGATCGTAACAGGGACATCGAGGAGCAGTTAGGGAGACAGATTCTGGAAAGGAGTAATAATAACAGTTGTCCTGATGGGAGATTTTAATTTCCCAAATACTGATTAGCATCTCTGTAGAGCAAGGGGTTTAGATGGGGTGGAGTTTGTTAGGTGTGTTCAGGAAGGGTTCTTGACACAATATGTAGATAAACCTACAAGAGGAGAGGCTGTACTTCATCTGATATTTGGAAATGAACTTGGTCAAGTGTCAGATCCCTCAGTGGGAGAGCATTTTGGAGATAGTGATCACAATTCTATCTCCTTTACCATAGCATTGGAGAGGGATAGGAACAGACAAGTTAGGAAAGCATTTAATTGGAGTAAGGGGAAATATGAGGATATTAGACAGGAACTTGGAAGCATAAATTTGGAACAGATGTTCTCAGGGAAATGTACGGCAGAAATGTGGCAAATGCTCTGGGGATATCTCCATTGCATTGAGACAGGGAAAGGATGGTAGGGTACAGGAACCGTGGTGTACAAAGACTGTTGTAAATCTAGTCAAGAAGAAAAGAAAAGCTTACCAGCGGTTCCAAACATTAGGTAATGGTAGAGATCTAGAAGATTATAAGGCTAGCAGGAAGGAGCTTAAGAAGGAAATTAGGGGAGCCCAAAGGGGCCATGAGAAGCACTTGGTGGACAAGATTAAGGAAACCCCCAAGGAATTCGACAGGTATGTGAAGAGCAAGGGGATAAGATGAGGGAGAATAGGACCAATCAAGTGTGACAGTGGAAAAGTGTGTATGCAAACCGGAGGAGATAGCAGAGGTACGTAATGAATACTTTCCTTCAGTATTCACTACGGAGAAGGATCATGGCGATTGTAGGGATGACTTGCAGTGGGATGAAAAGCTTCAGCTTTTATTAAGAAAGAGGATGTGCTTTTGGAAAGCATCAATTTGGATAAGTCACTGGGACCGGATGAGATGTACCCCAGGCTACTGTGGGAGGCGAGGGTGGAGATTGCTGAGCCTCTGGAGATGATCTTTGCATCATCAATGGGGATGGGAGAGATTCTGGAAGATAAGAGGGTTGCGAATTTTGTTCCCTTATTCAAGAAAGGGAGTAGAGACAGCCCAGGAAATTATAGACAAGTGAATCTTTCTTCAGTGGTTGGCAAGTTGATGGAAAAAATCCTGAGAGGCAGGATTAATGAACATTTGGAGATGTATTATATGATTAGGAATAGTCAACATAGCTTTGTCAAAGGCAGGTCATGCCTTACAAACCTGATTGAATTTTTTGATGATGTGACTAAACACATTGATGAAGGTAGAGTCATAGATGTAGTGTATATGAATTTCAGCAAGGCATTTGATAAGGTACCCCATGCAAGGCTTATTGAGAAAGTAAGGAGGCATGGGATGCAAGTGGACATTGCTTTGTGGATCCAGAATTGGCTTGCCCACAGAAGGCAAAGAGTGGTTGTAGATGGGTCATATTCTACCTGGAGGCCGGTGACAAGTGGTGTGCCTCAGGGATCTTTTCTGGGACTCCTACTCTTCCTGATTTTTATAAATGACCTGGATGAGGAAGTGCAGGGTTGGGTTAGTAAATTTGCAGATGACACAAAGATTGGAGGTGTTGTGGATAGTGTGGATGGCTGTCAGAGGTTACAGTGGGACATTGATAGGATGCAAAACTGGGCTGAAAAATGGCAGATGGAGTTCAACCCAGATAAGTGTGAGGTGGTTAATTTTGGTATATCAAATAGGATGGCAGAATATAGTATTAATGGTAAGACTCTTGGCAGTGTGGAGGATCAGAGGGATCTTGAGATCCGAGTCCATAGAACACTCAAAGCTGCTGCGCAGGTTGACTCCGTGGTTAAGAAGGCTTACGGTGTATTGGCCTTCGTCAACCATGAGATTGAGTTTTGGAGCCGGGAAGTAATGTTGTAGCTATATAGGACCCTGTTAGACCCCACTTGGAGTACTGTGCTCAGTTCTGGTTGCCTCACTACAGGAAGGATGTGGAAACCATAGAAAAGGTGCAGAGGAGATTTACAAGGATGTTACCTGGTTTTGAGGGCATGCCTTAAGAGAATGGGTTGAGTGAACTCAGCCTTTTCTCCTTGGAGCTACGGTGGATGAGATGTGACCTGATAGAGGTATATAAGATGATGAGAGGCCTTGATCATGTGGATAGTCAAAAGCTTTTTCCCAGGGCTGAAATGTCTAACACGAGAGGGCACAGTTTTAAGGTGCTTGGAAGGAGGTACAGAGGAGATGTCAGGGGTAAATTGTTTACGCAAACAGTGGTGAATGCATGGAATGGACTGCCAGCGACAGTGGAGGCGAATACGATAGGGTTGTTTAAGAGACTTCTGGATAGGTATATGGAGCTTAGAACAATAGCGGCTATGGATAACCCTAGGTAAATTCTAAGGTAACGACATGTGCGGCACAGCTTTGTGGGCCGAAGGGCCTGTACTGTGCTGTAGGGTTTCTATGTTTCTGAGCTCTGGTGGTTTCAAAGTGACTGCATTGTCCGACATGTTCAACTCTGGAATCGTCCTAGCGCATCAGGGTCACCAATGTAGGTTTTCACAAAGAAAATGGCAGAGGCATTTTATGTTTAAGAAAAGCCATAGTAATTCATTTATTGAGCACCAAAAACTGAACACAAAGTGCAGTAAAAGTCCTTTACATCATTACATTATCACGTCAGAACAGCCTCTTAAAGTGAACCCGAACTGAATGGCGGTGGCTGTGAATTATGTACATTTCTACCAATTACATCACCCTACTGTCATATGGCGGTGGCTAGGAACTGACCCAAGTGCAAGACACAGATACTGAAGTACTAGGGACAGGACTAGGATACAGGGTGAGGGCAAGGATATGGAAACGAAAACCGGGAACCCGGAACAGGACTGGACCAGAGAGCTAGGAGTCCGGGCTTGGACTCCGAGCCAGAGACTGGACAAGGACCCAGTACCTGGGTCTTGCCTCTGGCTCAGACCTCAGAACTAGGCGAGGACGAGGCTTGGCAGGAAGGCAGGATGAGGCTGGAGTCTTCAGGCTTGAGGCTAGAGGCTAGAGATGAGGCTTGTCAGGAGACAGGAGGCTGCGGTCTTCAGGCTTGAGGCTAGGCAGGAGGCTGGAGTCTTCAGGCTTGAGGCTAGGCAGGAGGCTGGAGTCTTCAGGCTTGAGGCTGGAGACAAGGCGAGGCTTGGCAGGAGGCTAGAGACTTGAGGCGAGGCTTGGCAGGAGGCTAAAGACTTGAGGCGAGGCCTGGCAGGAGGCTGGAGACTAGAGACTTGAGGTGAGGCTTGGCAGGAGGCTGGAGGCTGGAGACTTGAGGTGAGGCTTGGCAGGAGGCTGGAGACTTGAGGCGAGGTGAGGCTGGAGGCAGGAGACTTGAGGCAAGGCAAGACTGGCAGCTGGAGGCTAGAGACTTGAGGCGAGGCTTGGCAGGAGGCTGGAGACTTGAGATTTGAGGTGAGGCTGGAGACTGGAGACTTGAGGCGAGGCTGGAGGCAGGAGACGAGGCAAGGTGAGGCTGGAGGCAGGAGACTTGAGGCAAGGCGAGGCTGGAGGCTGGAGGCAGGAGACTGGAAGCTCCTCCTGAGCAGGGCGTGGATCTCCACCCGATGGAGGCAAGGGACAGGAAAGGACAGAACCAACCGCAGGTAATGGCAGGACGGCCTGGCTTACACGACGGAGGCAAGGGACAGGAAGGGAGCTAGGTATGGGGTGGCTCCAGGACAAGACAGCAAGACAACGCAAGGCTTCAGGCAATGCAAGGCAAGATAGAACTTCAGGTGAGGCGAGAGTTACCGGCAAGACAAGGCAGGGCTTCAGGCATTGCAAGGCGAAACGAGAACTTCAGGCGAGGCGAGAGTTACCGGCAAGGCTTCAGCCGAGGAAACAGAAGGCAGAGGAAGGGATACAAGGAGTAAGGACAAGAACAATCCAGCAGCCACGTCCTGGTCTCTGAAGATATTCAGCCAGCCCCAACGAGCATCAGCTGGCTCAATAGAGCTCAACAAGAACAAAAACGGGGCAGACAGGAAAACCTGGAGCAAGGGTCAATGGACTGGACCGTGAACCGGAATACGGACTTCACGGACCGGACCGTGACACCTACATCCACACCATGACCTATGATGGACAGAGACCCAATTTATAACTACATCCCAGAACAATGATGGACACACACCCAACTGGGAATCCACAGTACCTCCAGAAAAGAGGCAAGATCACTACGTGTCATGGCTAACAAGTACTGGTAGCTATTAGACCTGGAGAGCTAAGACAATTGGGCCAGAATCATTCTTTTCTCTACTTTTGATCAGAGCCTCCAGACAGGGAAGGACAGATGTATTTTTTCTCTCATTTCTGTGGATGCTGAGGATGATTATGTTCTCTGTCTACACTAAAGCGAACTCAACCCAAGAAAGCTCAGTCTCAAATCATATCCATCAAGTGGAATTCTCAGGAAGCTTGGACAAGAATTTGCTGGGAAGCATTGATGAAGGAATTATCATCAGAGGCAGGGAGAGAGAGGACGTTCTTTTTGGCGCTGGATGCTTCACATTCCCTTACCTTTCCTCATAATTCTTCAGATCCAGGTGCCTGGAGGGAAAAAATGTGATTGGGAAGCCATTGGAGAAATTAGAAGCTCAGGATAATTCCTCAGAGATTTACTGCAGAACTATTGCTGGAGAAAATAACTTAAATTTCCTGACCTTTTCCCATCCTTGGTGTCATCTCTATGTCGTTGTAATCCTCACAAGCCCAGCAGAAGTTGTCCTTCTCCTCCCTAAACTCACACATGAAGGTGTGGACAACAGACTCCCCACCTGAGAGTCAATGAAAGGAGTCGGTTGCTGCCTCTGTGTGAATCGGTTTTTCCAGCGGATCGGCTCTGTATCCGTCCATCAGGCATCGTGCACAGAGCTACCACATTCCCTCAGTCAGGGGGACGGCTCTCCCTGTCCCTGAGTATTTGTGCGGAGAATGTTGCAAGGTTGGTCAGGCTTGGAACAACTTGACCGGGTTCCGATCCAGAGTCCAGGCTGATGCTGGGTGGTTCACCCCATTTTACTCTTCCTCTGTTTACAATAAAGTTGCAACTGAGTCACTTGCTGGGTCATTCCAGAGGGTGGTAAGTGACAAACAGCAGGGCCTGTGAAAGACATGATGCACGGAGAGATCTTTACTTTCAGGATACACCCAGAGATTGAGGTCGAGGTCAATCCCTGGAGGAATAGGATGGCATGGTACTGAATCGAGTGCAGCACAGTAACGTAGTTAGCATAACACTTCACAGCACGAGTGATCAGGAGATCAGGGTTCAATTCCTGACACTATCTGTAAGGAGTTTATAAGTTCTCCCTGTGATCGTGTGGTTTTCCTCCAGGTGCTCTGATTTCCTCCCACATTCCAAAAAGACATTCGAGTCAGGGTTGGTAAGCTGTGGGCATGCCACATTGTTGCCAGATGTGTAGCAACACCGGTGGACTGCCCCCAGCACATTTCGAGCTGTGTTGGACGTTAACAGAAACAACACATTTCATTATATGTTTCAATGTACACGTGATTAATAAAGCTGATCTATATCTTTAGCTTTATCCAAGGTGACTGGCAATTGCTGGCTGCTGTTGAACCGGAGGAAAGAATGGGACGAGACTGTAGATGCAGAAATGGACAACAGGAGAACAGGAGTGTGTGGGGGGAGACATTGGGAGCTGCAGGAATGTGACTGCTCTCTACACCGCAACGAATAGACCGACACAGAGTGGGTCCTCAGGAGAGGAAGGAAAGAAAACCCTTTCATATCAATGCAGCTCTCAGGTGGGGGGTCTGCAGCCCACAACTTCCTGAGGTCCAGGTTCAGAGAGGAGGAGGGCAACTTCTGGTGGAACTGTGAGAATTAGAGGGGCACCGCGACAGACCCCAATCATAGGCTCAAGGACCAGAGACTCGTCAATGAACTTAGCAAGGTCAGAATTAGAATCAGGATTATTGCACCGACATATAGCATATCATGAAATGGATTGTTTTGTGGCAGCAGTACAATGCAAAATTTAAAAAATACTACATGTTATAAAAAATAAGCAAATAGAACAGAAGAGGAATAGTAAGGTAGAATTCATGGACCATTCATAAATCTGATGATGAAGAAGTAGCTATTCCTGAAATGATGGGTGTAGGGCTTTAGGCTCCTGTACCTCCTTCCTGATGGCAAAAATGAGAAAAGGGCATGTCCCAGATGATGAGAGTCCTTAATGATGGATTCTCCCTTCTTAAGGTACCACGTCTTCAAAATGAAGACCCACACCTACATTTTAGGTAATGTTTCTTCTTCTCCACCATCTGATTTCTGAATGGTCTATGAATCCATGAACAGTACCTCACTATTCCTCTCTTGTACTGCTGATTTATGCATTTATTGTAACTGAAGGCCCAGAGAACAACGATAAACTCACCAAGATCCTGGTCCCAAAGGAGGTAGATTTTCACTTTGTGGCCTCCACTGTTTCCCACTCCACCAGAGCAGAGAGGGTGGAGGGGGACCGTGGGAGGCGGAGGAATCTATGAAGGATGAGTTTGGGGTTGGAGGCACCACAGGTGTAGTGAAGAGAAGTTAATCAGACTGAGAATGTCATGAGGATGGGGTTTGATGGAGAGTTAGGTAGGGAGAAGGCTGTACTCATGGGCTGTCCCAAGAACACATGGGTCTTCAGGTCAGTCGAGGATAGACCCCTGACGCAACATCTCTGGCTCTTGTTGCCACATCCATCACTCTGGTATGACAGGGAGTCATTCCTCTCAGCATGAGATAATCCATGTAGAACCCTCATTCTATAGTTCAAAATCTCTTTCACTTTTACTTATTACACATTGCACTATTAGTGCAATAAGGTTTAATTATTTCTTGTATTTTATCAATTTTGATCAACAGTACAGTGATTAGCAAGCATGCACAAATTGGTAAATAAAGAGCTTTATTCCAATTAAAACATATGATATATATTGTACAGATGGTTTTAAAATAGATGCAGAAAGCAAGGCTAGCAGTCAGTCTCCATTTATAAAGGCAGAAGAGGAGAAGGCGTGATGGTTAAGTGTTGCTTAGCTACCCCATCACAGGCTAAAATCAGCACTTGAAGTGGTGTGTGTGTATGTGTGTGTGTGCGCGCACCTGTACATGTGCACACACCTGTGTGGTATGCGTCTGTGCAAGCACGTATTTCTGTGTGTGTGTGTGTGTGTGTGTGTGTGTGTGTGTGTGTGTCTGTCTGTCTGTCTGTCTCTGCTGCACATGTGTTTCAGGTCTGTGTATGCGAGTGCACGTTTGCCGTTTGTGTGTGTGTGTGTGTGTCTGCACATGTGTACTTGTGTGTATGTTTCTGCTATAATTGTGCTTTAGGTCTGTGTAGTGAGTGCCTGCATGTGAACTGAACTGTGCACATATCCGAGTTCTGTATCAATCTTCTAAGAGTCTGGTGCACGTTGTGTACCTGATCTTTATGTTGAAGCTGTACAGATGCAACATGTTAGGTGAAGGTCAAGTTCAAATCTGGTATCTCACATTGACTTCAGGTAAGATCTCAACAATGTTGGCACCACAGTCATATGTCTCATAAGGAACAACAGTCAAATTCACAGGATACCTGTGCAAAACTTGGAAATGTTGCAAAACTTTGTAATCACACTCATCATAACACCAAATCTCACACATATTCTTCTACTGACTCGCTTTCATACGCACACAATTCTAGAATTCCAGTTAGATCGTGTCTTTTTACAAGCTCAGTACAAGCCAAATAATACCGTTGGTGTGACCACTTCTGCAATGTAGCTTTCCATTCTTGGGAGTGGGTCTTGAACCCACAATCTTCAGAGCCAGACGCACAGCGAGAGCGAAAGAAAATGAAACAGAGAAACTCTACTGAGAAGAATCTTGTCATTGGGTCTTGAATGCATCTGTTTATTACTTTATAAGCCTAGATAAAACAAAATGAGATAGTTATTATTTGTCTTGGATACAGACAAAATCGAGTTAAGACCAACTTTAAGGAGGTAGAATTCATCTATTCACTGCCCTGGGGGTTCTGCCAGGAGAGTCAAAGGTCCTTGGGATTCATGGTCAGCAGGAGGGCTTGAATGGGAATGAGAACAACAGTGTGTTCATCACCTGTGTTGGCCCACAATAGTCTGTTGGAAAGCTGGTGTCTTCTTGTGTGAGGTGGGCACAGGATGGGGCAAGGCCAAGATACCTTGTCGAGACCCTGCAGACACCACTCCCAGCAAGGGGAGCAAACTGACATCAGATCTCATGCAAAAGGCAAGTGGAGGCAGAAACAATCCCACCATTTCAATGGATAAGACCTTTAGCTGAGTGAAGATAGTGACCATGACCAGGGGAAGTAACCCCACCAATGTGGGTCTTAAACAGGGTGGATCCTACTGTGCCGTAAGAAGTTGTGAGAAGGTGACACGGAGTGGTTTCACACTCATTGATATCTCTTACTCAAGTCTCACTTTCTCGTGGTCATCGATGTGGCTGTAGGAATTCACGTGGGCCAAGCTACACCTAAACTTTGGTGGGACACGAGGAAGAGTACTTGCTTCAATCCTGTCCAGACCATCTCCCTCAACCTTTCTCCAGTCCATCAACGATTGCATTGATGCTGCTTCCTACAATCATACAGAACTGAGAAACGTTATTTTAGATGGCAATCTCAAAGATGCTCTCATCTTTACATTGTCCATCATGACTCTTCCTTTCTCACTCATAATCACATCCTTGTCCCCATGAGTGATATTAGACTGTGTGAGAGTTTGGGAACCAGAATTGGATTATTAATCATGATGCCAGCTAGAGCTGCCACATTACATTCTACTTTAGTTGTGGGACTCTACAGGAAAATTGTACAGGACTGGTATCCTCAGTCAGTGGGATTTATTCTCTATTTTCATGTTGATACAAAGTTCTTACCTTCACAAACTTTCCCTGCCGTGAGGTTGGCGGTCGCAGGTAATGCCTGATACCCTGCATTGCAGATGCACTGGTAGGATCCCATTACGTTGATACAAGTTGCATGTTTGTGACAAGGTGAGGACTTGCATTCATCGATATCTGTGTGAACAGGGAAAATTTCTCTCAACAGTAAATATGGATTGCTCCCGTTTATACCTGGGCTCTGTGGGTCAGGATGGAGTAACTCAGCACTGTGTTGTTTAATCCGGAGAAGACCTCCCTGGAACAGAGGATTGAGTGACTATTCTTGGGAAAGGGAACTTATGGTTTGAGAATGAAAATGAGGAGATTGGAGTTAAGGAGCAGATAAAATTAACTCAAGGAACCAAATGGTGAGTCACCTGTGAGAAACTGGGATGGTTGCTACCCTGCTCTCCATTTTATGAGATTATCGATAACAGTATGGAAGGTCGGCAGCAACCCTGCCTTCTGTACTGGAGCTGCTTTTCATTGGACGGGAACAGGGAGGAAAGAGGACTCTCAGTGCTCCATTCATCTTTAATATGACTGTGGCAAGACCAGGTTTAGTCACATTTAAATTTCAGTTCATTGCCCACTCCCTCCCTGAATCTGCACTGGAAGCACAGCATTGGAAATACTCAGCAGGTGAAGAAGGATCTCTGGGTGAGAAACAGAATGCTGGGAGATTCCAGCAACATCCCTAGTTTCAGATACCCAGCATCCTACATTTTTATTTTACTTTCTCTCTAACTGCGAGCATTCATCCATTACCTGGATGCATTATGTCCTGTTTACAAACTTGGCCTCTCCATCCTATCAGGGACACACTTTCCTGCCTCATTTTCTCACTTTTCCAGTTTCTCTCTCCACAGATGCTATCTGATCCTCTGACCTTCTCCATTCTCTAACTTCAGAGGTTGCAGTATTTAAGCCATAAGACTATAAGCAGAGGCTGATCGAGTCTGTTCCACCATTCCATCATGGCTGATTTATTAAACCCTCTCAACCCCATTCTCCTGGCTCCCCCTGCAACCTTTGATGTACTTGCTAATCTATCAAAGATCAACTTACATTTGAAATAGATGCATTGACTGGACCTCCACAGCCATCTGAGTGTATTTCACAGATTGTTCCTTGTTACACCTGGGCTCTGTGGGTCTGGATGGATAACTCAGCACCCGGTTACTTAAACACAGAGCAGAACTCCTCGCTGGAACAAAGGACAAAGTGACTGTCCTTGGGGAAGGACCTTCTGGGTTGAGGCAGCATATCAGTTCAAATTACAAAGTAAGTTTTATTATCAAAGTACAGATACATCACCATATACAACCCTAAGATTCATTACCTTGTGGGGATACTCAGTGTGTTTCTAGAATCATAACCATAACGGAATCAATGAAAGTTGGCCAACTACGGTGGTCACCCAGAGTACAGAAGACAACAAACTGTGCTAATAAAAAAAGCAATATTAATAATAAATAAGTAAGCAATAAATAGTGAGAACATGAGAGGAAGTGTTTTTGAAAGTGAGTCCATTGCTTATTAGAACATGTCAGTGATGGGGCAATTCAAGTTTAGTGAAGTTAGAGCATAAGACATATGAGTAGAAATAGGCCATATGACCCATCGAGTTTGCTCCGCCATTCAATCATGACTGATCCTTGCTTCTATCTCCTCCTCAACCCCAGTTTCTGGCCTTCTCCTCATAACTTTTGATGCTTTGTCTAATCATGAACCTATCAACCTCTGCCTTAGATATACCATGTGACCTGGCCTCCACAGCTGCATGTGGCAACAAATTCCACAAATTCACCATTCTTTGGCTAAGGAAATTTCTGCACATCTCTGTTTTGAAAGGGCGCCCTTCTATCCTGAGGCTGTGCTCTCTTGTCCTAGACTCTCCCACCATGGGGAACTCCCTTACCACATCTACTCTCTCTAGGCCTTTCAACATCCAAGAGATTTTAATAAGCTTCCCCCCTCATCCTTCTGAATTCCAGCGAGTACAGACTCAGAGCCGTCAAACGTTCCTCGTATGATAACCCTTTCATTCCTTCTTCTTGGTGCAAGTTATCTTCTTTGGTGCAAAAACCTGCTTGTTGAGCAGTAGCAGCTGTTCCTGAACCCTGTGGTGTGAGTCCTGAGGCTCTTGAACCTTCTTACTGCTGGCAGCAGTGAGAAGAGAGCATGTCCTGGCTGATGGGGTATCCTGATGATCGATGCTGCTTTTCTGCAGCAGATGTGATCAGTGGTGGGGGGTGCTTTACCCATGACGGACTGGGCCGTATCCACTACTACTTATAGCATTTTTCTGTTGAAGGGCATTGTTGTTTCCCTACCAAGCTGTGATGCAGCCAGTCAATCTACTCTCCAGAACACATCATTTCTATGAAATGGAGTTTGGTAGTTGACTCAAGAAACCAAATGTTAAGTTAACTGCTGGAAGATGAGATGATTGCTGCCCTGAGCTCCATCCCATGAGCCTGTCAATAACTATGTGGAACGTCTGGAGCTGCTTTTCCATGGGAGGGAACAGGGAAGGAAAAAAGAAAACTTCGTGGCTCCATTGACCTTTAACATGACTGCACCAAAACCAGTTTTAGTCACATTCAAATCTTAGTTAATTGCCATTACATTCATTTGACAAGCTAAAATATTCAGAGCTGATCATCAGTTGTGTCAAAACAAACAAAAGAAAAACACAGGCAGATACAAAATGTTGGAGGAACTCAACAGGTTATGAACGCGAAAGCCATCACATATAAAATTCTCCTGTGCGACGTGCACAGAGCTGTGCAGTGATTTTCTTCTTTAGTCCCATGAATCTGCAGGACAAACCTGTAGAATTGTCAGTGATAACCTCTACCTGGGGTTGCTTCTCCATTTTATGGTTATATTAAGTCTTTAGCTTCACTAACCTTTCTTACAGTGAGGCAGGTGGTCACAGGCAATGCCTGAAAACCTGCAATGCAGTTGCACTTGCAGGAATCCACTATGTTGTTTGAAGTTGTGTGTTTGCTACAGGCCAAGGATTCATACTCATCAATATCTGTGTGAACAGACAAATTCCTTCACATTGATAAACACTGTTTCCTCCCTGTTACACGTGGACTCGTGGGTCTAAATGAAGCAAAGCATTGACATGTTGCTTAAACATAGAGAATGCACTTGTTGGAACAAACAATTTACTGGTTTTCTTGTAAAAGGCCTTAAAGATTCACACAGAAAGAGAGCTGGATGGGGTAAAGGAACATACAGCCGAAGATTGAACCAAATCAGTGAACCATTGTCTTTCCAGCTGCTTAAGTCTGAGATGGTTGGTAGCTCACTGGATTCAGAAGCTGTCTGTCATCACCTGAAGATCCCAATGGAGAAGGTCAGCAGTAGCCTTGCCTTCTCTGGTGATACAATGGATTACAGAAACGTTGATGAACTCCAACCATTCCATTGACTTTGTGAGGTCATCAATGGCCTAATCTCCACTAGGAGCTAAAGGTTCAAGAAGAAGAACCATCAGACTCTTGAACCAAAAGTGATACAGTCACTCAACTTAACTTGCCCCATCATTGAAATGTTCCCACAACCAACTGACTCAATTTCAAGGAGTCTTCATCTCATGTTCTCGATATTTATGCTTGTTTATTTGCTTATTTATTTATTTATTTATTATTATTGTTTGTTTTTATTTGCACAGTTTGTTGCCTTTTCCACATTGGTTGAACACCCAAGTTCTTACAGTCTTTAATTGATTCTGTTATGATTATTATTCTATAAATTTATTCAGTATGCCTGCAAGTAGATGAATCACAGTGTTGTATATGGTGACATATATGTACTTTGATAATAAATGTACTTTGAGTTTGACTTTGATTTTGATGTTGGTCCATGTGGGAATTTGGGATGCAGGACTTGAACAATAATATGATCAGCCATGATCATAATAAATGGCGGTGCAGGCTCGAAGGGCCGAATGGCCTACTCCTGCACCTATTTTCTATGTTTCTATGTTTCTATATGCATGGTGGCTCAATCTGCCAAGCAGTTTGGTTGTGGTCCTAAAGGTTGTGTTGCATGTTGGATTCTTGTTTCCAAAGGATCTGCTTTGTCAGTGAATTCCTGTCCCTGTACCAAAAAATACTTGGAAACAATGATTTTTAAAAAAAAGCATGCCATTTACCAAGACACATAATTTATCTGTGGGATTTGCATGGTGCAGTCCCTGTCAGATTATTCATTTATTCCAAGAATATCCTGGAGGATACTTGACACCAACACTTCATTGTGATTTATTCTCAATTTTGACAGTGACAGAAATTCCATACCTTCACAAACCTTCCCTGCAGTGAGGCTGGTGGTCGCAGTAGATGCCTTACACCCTGCAACACAGTTGCACTGGTAGGCACCCAATGTGTTGTGACAAATTGCATGATGGTGACACGGAAAGTATTCACACTCATAGATATCTAAGTGAACAGACAAAATCCTTCACAATCATAAACATTGTTTGCTCCCTCTTCATCGTGTTTCACTTCCTCCAGGAAAAAGGTGTCACTGTGGTAATTGAAGGTACCCCAGACCTTTGGTGGGACATGCGGAAGAGACCTTGCTTCAGTCCAGCCAAGACCACCTCCCTCAACACTTTCTCCAGTCCATCAGGGACTGTATTAATGCTGCTTTCAATACCCATGCAGAACTAACAAACTTCATCATATTTGCTGCCAATTTCCAAGCTGCTCTCATCTTTACATGGTCCATCTCTGAATTTTTTCCTCCATCTCACGATCATAGTCATATCCCCATGGATTTCTCAGCTCCTCACTGAACCGGCTCTGATAGGGTGTTGTTGGACCATGTGACAAAAAGTTGGACATCATGAAGAAACCCCACCACCCAGGACATGCCCTCTTCTCATTACTGCCATCATGCAGGAGGAACAGAAGCCTGAAGACAACATTCAACTTTTTAGGAATACCTTCTCCTCTGCCATCAGACTCCTGAACAGACAATTGTTACGTACCCCATAACTGGGTTGCCAAACCAGCAGAAATGGACCACCAGTTGGAGTCTGGATTACTGGAAACTAATAAAGTTTTATTAAAGAAATAAGTAACACAGTACTCTAATTGTACGGATATAAATGCAACAGGTTAGCAATGATAAAACACACATGTGCACAGAACTAGGGAAATAGGAATCAATCAAGCTCTATTGCAGTCTACGGGTAAAATAATCAGTCTTAAGTGACGCAGAGTTCAGTTCAGCTTAGTACAGTTCGCAGTAATCGCTGTTGTGCTGTTGGAGAGAGAGAGACAATGCAAATTTTGATTCAAACAGACCTTTGATGTTCTTTGCAGTTAGCTTTCGGGCGAACCCTTTTTATGTCTTCTGTGGTGACCGACTGTGACTCCTCCGTTCTGGATACGACCGTCCTTCTGCGGTGAACCGGCACCCAGGCAAGGGCGGACACACACACCAGGTTCCCACCGATCGTACCCTTTTCACCCTGTGCATCTATGGTCAGTTCCAGTGACCAGACCTCCAGACTCCCACCAACTTTTGGGGGAACACCGCTCTTCCAGGGTCTCGTTATCTTGTGATCTCGTGGTGTGTCGTGCCTTAGCGATCCTATTCATTTTATCCCCCTGCTGGGGTATCACCTGTCCATCAAACTTCAAACAGTTCAGGTTCAAAGCAACCGGTCTGTCAATATTCTGAAATATGTTTCTTTCTCGTTAATCTCTCTCTTCTCTCTTATTAGCATTTTGAATGTTTCTCCATTGTCTCACTTATCTCTCTCTCATTAGCATCAGTCTTCTGATAACTTGGTTTTTCGCCACACCCCTATCCTTCAAAGGATTTTTACCAGGATAAAAATTATGGGCATCAATACATTATTAGATACACACTAATGTACATGGTCATCAGCTATTCGGCTAATACAGAGAACTTTAAGTTGTCAACACCTTGACAGACAGTCAGCAATCACATTTTCCATACCTTTTATATGTGTTATTTTAATATCCTCTAAGACCAGGCTCCAACTTAGCAACCTTTTGTTTTTATCCTTCAGAGTGGCCAAAAACACTAATGGGTTGTGATCACTGTAAATTCTCGGTGGTTTCCGTCCCGGACAAATATAACAAAGGTCATCCCACACAAACTTAGCATTCTTTGGCAAGAGCTTAGTAAGAGTGAGGGTAATATCCGCAAAGTTTTTGCAAAACTTCCGATAGTACCCCACCATCCCCAAGAACCTTCTCAGGTCTCTCTTGTCTGTTGGCGTGGGGAGTTCAGAGATAGTCCGCACCTTAGCCTGCATCGGAGGTCTAATTCACTTTTTGCGAGGTTCACTGTCAGGCTGGCTTCAGCCAGCTTTTTAGACAGTTCCTCTACTGCTACAATCTGCTCCTCCCACGTGTCACTCCAGACCACTAAATCGTCAATATACGCTTCTGCTTTCCTTCGCCCTTTTGTCACTGAATTAATCATCCTATAGGGGTGTTGCTTACTAGGCTGACCTGATGCGACAACAACACCATGTCCCGGCTCTTTGCATCGCCTCGGGACACCCGGACATACGTGTGCGTGCCGGTTAATTAGCTTTATCAGCGGCTTGCTCTGTTCGGGGGTTAAGTGAGAGAACTCATCAGCAAAGTTGGCCAAAACAATAGAGTTCTCCCATCTGGTCGGCACCATACTTACCTTTTCAAAATGGGTTTTCCCCTTATCAGGTGGCACCCTAGCCTCATTAATTTTCGTGATAACACCAACTAGGTCTGCTCGCTTATCGTGGCAAGCTGTTAACATATCAATAGTCTGTAACTGTGTTAGCTCACATCTACAATAGTCAATAACATCCTTCCTCCTGTGCGGCCAGTAAAACTCTTTCATGATTCTACCGACTGCCTTCTTCACCCCAAAATGTCCACCAAGGGGTATCTTGTGGGCCAGGTTAAAAATCTCGCTCCTATAAATTTTCGGCACTACCACCTGGTGTACCAACCCCCATTCCTCATCTGCAGGCACGGTACGTGGTCTCCATTTCCTCCTTAGTACTCCCTCCTTCACATAATAGCCCACTGGCTCCCTTTTTAATTCTGCTTCGGAGAGAGCTGTCTCCGTCAAAACCATTAGCTCCTCATCTCGTTCCTGTGCATGTATAAATTCCTTCCTTGCTAATGATAAGTCTACCTCAACTTCCGTTTCACTACGCCCCTTCTTCTCACTTTCTAACCCCTCCTGGTACAAAGCTGGTAAAAACATCTCAGCTAAATCTATATTCGCTTCGGCAGCCTTTCTGGACATGCGCCGAGTCACTGCGCAAACGGGATAAACCTGTGAGTCCATGGGCGGGGCCTCAATGCTGGCAGGCTGGCTTGTCAGTTTTACTGCTGAGAACACATTTCCGCCGGTGAGGTTATTACCGAGTAAGACATCCACGTCTTCCATCGGTAGTTCGGGCCTTGCCCCGATCGTGACCGGTCCGGAGACCAAGTCGCTTTTTAGGTGTATCTGGTGCAAAGGTACTGCTTCAGTCCCTTTCCCAATGCCTTTTATCACCCTGACCTCCCCAGTCTGTGTCTCTGAACTAAAGTCTAACACACTCTTTAAGATCAATGACTGACAAGCTCCAGTGTCTCTCCAGATCCGTACTGGAACCGGGTTTAACCCCTCCTTCACTGACACCAATCCGGCCGAGATAAACTTCTCGCGCCCTTCCTGAACTTTATCAGACCTCTTCTCCCCTAGCGGTTTGTCTGCCAGCTCAATACAGTCAGTTGGAACCGTCGTTTTTCCTTTCCCCACCTCCTTCTTTGGGGCAAAGCACCTGGACGCAAAGTGACCGGCTTTCCCACAATTATAGCATACGAACCCAGGAGACTTCCTACCAAACTGCTCCTGGTCTTCCTTATCCTTCTCACTAGTTCCCGGCTTGCTTTCTGACTTTTCTGGCGGACTCTCTCCGCCCTCTTGACTACTTTTCTGGTAGCTTTTACTCGGGGTAAACTTTGCTTTGTGTGTCAACATGTACTCATCCGCTAACTTAGCAGTTGTGGCTAAGGTTTCTGCCTCTCTCTCATCTAGGTAGGGCCTCATACCTTCAGGGACACAACCTTTAAACTGCTCAATCAGTATTAGCTGTAGCAGTCTGTCATAATCCCCATTGACCCCTTTCGAGGCGCACCAATGCTCACAATACATCTGCATCTCACGGGCAAACTCTAAATACGTGCGGCCCCACTGCTTCCTCACATTCCGGAACCTCTGCCAGTATGCCTCCGGGACCAACTCGTAAATCCTGAGTATCGCCTCTTTCACCACATCATACCTCTGGGCATCTTCTGCGGACAATGCCGAGTAAGCTTGCTGGGCTTTTCCTTTAAGTACACGCTGAAGCAAAACAGCCCACTTATCCTTCGGCCTGTCCTGACTTGCAGCGACTTTTTCAAAATGGCCTCCTCAAATGGGGGAACCAGCCTAACCTCCTGGGTCGCCCTGAACCCTCCACCTTAGTTCGGCATGGGCCCCTGAACTAGCGTCATCCTTAACTTCTCCAGCTCAAATTCCCTTTCCCTCTGTTTCTCTCTCTCTTGTTGTTCTAACTGCCTCTCTTCTTGTTCTAGCTGTTTTATTCTCTCTTCTAACTGCCTGTCCCTCTCTTCTCGCTCCAGCTGTTTTACCCGGAACTCGTGCTCGAGTCTCAATTTTTCCATCTGCAGCTGTACTGCTGCTCCACCAGGTTTGCCCATAGATACCACCTTCAGCTCCCCTTGGGGAAACACACCTTTAGATACATAATGCTCAATGATAGCTCTGTGCATCTCCGCTCTCCTCATTGTCGACTCCCCCTTAAAAAGATTCAACCGTTTGGCAACAGTTGCCAACTCTGATTTCCTGGCATCCTCTAATGCCTCCAAGGTTGGCGCCTTTAGAAATTCCTCAATCTCCATTTCTGCTGTTTGCCCTTTCTTTCTTTCGGTAATTTTTACTCAGTCAATTTACCCAGTCCCAAATTTGGCATTCAAAATCGCGGACGAGATCCCCACTTATGTTACGTACCCTGTAACTGGGTTGCCAAACCAGCAGAAATGGACCACTAGTTGGAGTCTGGATTACTGGAAGCTAATAAAGTTTTATTAAAGAAATAAGTAACACAGTACTCTAATCGTACGGATATAAATGCAACAGGTTAGCAATGATAAAACACACATGTACACAGAACTAGGGTAGTAGGAATCAATCAAGCTCTATCGCAGTCTAGGGGTAAAATGATCAGTCTTAAGTGACGCAGAGTTCAGTTCAGCTTAGTACAGTTCGCAGTAATCGCTGTTGTGCTGTTGGAGAGAGAGAGAGAGAATGCAAATTTTGATTCAAACAGACCTTTGATGTTCTTCACAGTTAGCTTTCGGGTGAACCCTTTTTATGTCTTCTGTGGTGACCGACTGTGACCCCTCCGTTCCGGATACAACTGTTCTTCCACGCTGAACCTGGCACCCAGGCAAGGGCGGACACACACACCAGGTTCCCACCGATCGTACCCTTTTCACCCTGTGCGTCTATGGTCGGTTCCCGCGACCAGACCTCCAAACTCGCACCAACTTGTGGGGGAACACCACTCTTCCAGGGTCTCGTTATCTCATGATCTCGTGGTGGGTCGTGCCTTAGCGAACCTGTTCTTTTTATCCCCCTGCTGGGGTATCGCCTGTCCATCAAACTTCAAACAGTTCAGGTTCAAAGCAACCGGCCTGTCAATATTCTGAAGCGTGTTTCTTTCTCGTTAATCTCTCTCTTCTCTCTTATTAGCATTTTGAATGTTTCTCCGTTGTCTCACTTATCTCTCTCTCATTAGCATCAATCTTCTGATAACTTGGTTTTTCATCACACAATGAACCCATGAGTATTACCTCGCTACTTTTGCTCAAGTGTATTTAATTTTCTAATATATATTTCTGACTCCAACTTATATTTTTTATATTGCATTGTACTGCACAAATTTCATGACATGTCAGTGATAGGCAGCTGGAATTTGATTTTTGATTCTGTTGGAGCCATGTATTAATGGTTGTGTGTTGCATCATTTAAATGGCATATAGTGTCCCAGGTAACCGAAGGGAATACTGGCAATGTTCACGACTAGTTTTTATTTTTTCGGAGTTCTCCCAAAGAAGCATCTGTCCGATTAACCAATGGACCAATTAATCAGATTGTTGTGAATGACTCTTACATGATGCTATGTGTCTGCGATGCTGCTGCAGGTAAGACCGTAAGATCAAAAGACATAGGAGCAGAATTAGGCCATTTGGCCCATCTGGTAAGTTTTACATTGCACTAGAGCATACATCTATTTGTGCATATTACAATAAACTGAACTTTGACTTTGACCTTCACCACCCCAGAGATTGGCAATTTGATCTTTATTCTATGTCACGGTTATTTATGGTCATTACCTTCACAGCTCCTCCTTCCACTGGAACCAGCCTACTCAGTCGACTGAAAACCTGTGCTGCAAATACACTTGAATGAACCATCTGTGTTCTGACAAGTTGCTTCATGGGCACACGGAGTGGAAGTACATTCATCGATATCTGTGGAGACAGAGAAACATTTCAGGGATCTTTCGACTACACATTAGGGTCCCTTCATTCTTCAATATTCCCTAGTGTCCTACCATTCATGGTATATACCCAATCTTCGAGATCTCCACCCTCACACTTATCAGAGCTAAATTTCATCTACCACTACCCAGCCCAGACTTCTGTACAAACTCCTTACAGATGGCACTGGAAATGAACTCCAAACTCTGAAACCGCGAACTGTAATAGCGTCGCACTAACCGCTACTCTACTGTAGCGCCCCCTAGAGTCTTGGAAAAGTACAGCACAGTAGAAGCATCAGCTCAGCTCATCAATGCCGATCCATTTAAACAGCCTACTGCCATCAACCTGCCCTGGTTACCTTCCATGCCCCTGCTATCCATGTACCTACCCAAACTTCTGGTGCTGACAACTCCTTCCACACTCTCACAACCCTCTGAGCGAAGAAGATCCCCTCATGCTTCTCTGTTTGTTTCCAACCTCAGTGGAAAAATCCTGTTTGCATTTTCCCTATCTACAATATACCCCTCGTAATTTTGTTTCATTCACGGTCTCTAACATAGTGGTCGCCAACTGGTCGATTGCGGCCTAACACATTCACAACTAACAATTCAGATCTCGAAAATCATTCTTGATTTTATAGTTATTTAAATCCCTCACCTTCACAGTCCTGATTGACTGTGTTGTACCCTTGCTTGCATTGACACCTGTAAGAACCAGCTGTGTTCCAACACCTTTTGCGAGGTCCACATATAGCAACATTTTTACATTCATCAATATCTGTGTAAAGAGGAAAAGTTCTTTACAATAGTGAACATTTTGCTCTCCATTACAAGTGGATTCTACTGTAGTTGATGGAATTTATAAAATAACATCAGGGATGCCACGGCAATGTAGTGGTCAGCACAACGTTATTACAACTCAGGCTATTCCGAAGTTCAAAGATCAATTCTGACACTGTCTGTGAGGGGCTTGTACATTCTCCCCAGGAGTGTGTGGATTTCCTCCAAGTGTTGTGGTTTCCTCCCAATGTCCAAAGATGTACTGGTTGGTAGGCTAATTGGTTATTGTAAACTGTCCTGTGATTAGGGTAGAGTTAGATAGGTGGGTTGCTGCAGTGTGGCTCATTGGATCAGAAGGCCTGTTCCATGCTATATCACTAAATAAATAAATAATATTAAAGTTGACTTTTGTAGCGATGTGATTTTTAAAAAGTGCCAGACTGTCTTCAAAACCATTTGGTTCATACATACCCTTCATGGAAGGGCACCCACTGTCCTCACTGGTCCATGTGTGAAATCCAGACCCACCAATGTGCTTGACACATATAGATCGATCCCATCTTCACACCAAGGACACCCCCCTGAATATTGTGCAGCACTACCGTCACATTAAATCAACTGGTTAAAAAGGCCTCTGGTGTGTTGGCCTTCATTAGTTGGGGATTTGTGTTCAAGAACTGTGAGGAAATATTGCAGCTCTATAAAACTCTAGTTAGACCACACTTCACAATTATCCATACTGGAATTTATTTAATTACCAGAGAGGAATTCAGAGGGATCTTCAGAGAGATCAATATACAGTGCTGTGCATTCAGAGATGCCCTTCTACACACCATTGTTGTAACACATGGTTATTTGAGTTACTGTCGCCTTCCTATCAGCTTGAACCAGTCTGGCCATTCTCCTTTGACCTTTCTGTTGTGTATTTAATAGCTCAGAAATATTTGAGTAATATTGTAAATATATTGTTTGAGTAAGTGTTCTGGTTCATTTAAACAAAACAAATTGTACACGAGTTATCCCTGGCTCTGGCTCTGTGGTTTTGCTTTTAATTCATTTTATGTTTTGGAGTTACAAAACATAACACTTTCTCATTACAAGGTGTTTTCACTCACAGAACTGCTGTTCACTGGATGTTCTAGAGTCTGTCGTGTGTGAAAATCTCAGGAGATCAGCGGTTTCTGAGATACTCATTCCACCCTGTCTGGCACCAACAATCATTCCACAGCCAAAGTCACTTACATCGCATTTCTACCCCATCCTGATCTTTGGTCTGAACAACAATTGAACCCTTTGACCATGTCTGCATGCTTTTGTGCATCGAGTTGCTGCCACATGATTGGCTGATTGGACATTTGCATTAATGCGCAGGGGTACATGTGTACCTAATAAAGTGGGCACCAAATGTACATTCATTGAAACCATTAATTGGACTGTATCACCCATTTAAACCTCAACCAAACTCAGTCACCTGAGAGAAATTAAAACTTACCGAAACATTTGTTTTGTGATGGTTCAAATCGATGACCTGGTTGACACTTGTGATTTTGGGACAGAATGTCTTGGAACATACCACAGCACAAGATAACTAGAAGAATGAAAATGAAGCAGTTAGACTTTTGTTCAGTCATTTTTACTCCTTCCCTCCTGGAACACAACACCCCAATACTGAACGTAGCCAAGGCTGATGACAACTGTGGGATGGTGAGAGAGTTAATAGCCCCACCTCCTGAGATGGGCAAAACCAGTCTTTGGATTGATGGCGTTGAACACAGGAGTGTCTGGGCTTTGTTCACAGTGACCAAAATCCAGCCACCGGTATTGACTTCTGCCACTGGTGTCCAAAGCTCAGATAACTCCACATCACCTGCTGAAGTTATCTGCACTGGTTCAGGAGGCTGCTGGTTATAGGGTAATAACTTCCTGAACCTAGTGGTGTGAGAACCAAGTTTTGTCTTCTTTTGCACTTTGGTTGTTTGTTCATCGTTGTTTATGTAGAGTTTTACACAAATTTTACCGTATTGCTTTATTTCCTCGTAAAAGTCTTCAAAAAAATGAATCTCAGGATAGTACATGGTAACCTACCATATGATATTAAATTTATTTTGAACTTTGAAGTGATAAATATTAACTAATATCCAAGCAAGGTGTTATGAGATAGTATTCGTGAGTTCATGGACATTTCAGACATCTGATGACAGGACTGATGGCAGCTGTTTGGAAAACATTGAGTGTGGGTCTTCAGGCTCTGTAATGCTTTGTTGATGGGACTATTGAGAAGAGGGCAAGTCCTGGATCGTGAGATACAGGAGCCTTAGGTCCCACAACACAGGTTCAGGAACAGTTATTACCCAACAACCATCAGGCTCCTAAACTACCATTGGCAACTTCACTCTCCTCAACGATGAACTGATTCCACAACCTATGAACTCACTTTCAGGAACTCTATGTCTCATGTTCTCTGTATTATATGTTTACTTCTTTTATTGACATGATTTGAACTCTTTTGCAGATTGCTTGTTTGTCAGTCTTTATTATTTACAATGTTTCATAAATTCTATTGTGTTTATTTATGTTCCAGTTTATGCCTGCAAGAAACTGATTGCCAAGGTAGTATATGGTGATATATACTTACTTTGATAATAAATTTACTTTGAGCTTAAGATTTCCAGTTTAAGTGTAATTTTCTCTCAACAAAGGAACAAATTATTTTCCATCCCATCCCTCCAAAAGATGAACTCCAATGATTGGAGTGCTGCACCATTGGAATTCCCAGCAAGTTCCACGGCATCAACATCAACACAACATATCCTGGGTCCAATACATTGATGCAGTCATGAGGAAGGGACATCAGTCGCTACACCTTGTTAGGAATTTCTATGGAGGAGAGTGGTCCGACGGGTTGCATCACCACCCAGGATCAAAAGAGTCAGCGGACTCAGCCAGTTCCATCACAGACACCACCCTCCCATCATCAAGGACATCTACAAAAGACAACGCCTCAAAAGGCAGCATTCATCATTTGGGACCTACCCCCTTCTCATTACTACCATTAGAGAAATGGTGAAGATGCACACTCAACATTTTACGAACAGCTTCTTCTCCACTATCTTCAGATTTCTGAATGGCCCAAGAACCAATGAACACTACCTCACTTGTCCTTCTGTTTGTACCATGCATCTATTTTATAATTTATCGTAATTTTATGTCTGCTCTGTAATGCTGACATAAAGCACGAATTTCATGTTATAGAAGACAGTGATAATGAATCTGGCTCTGATCCTTTTGTGCCAGTTTCCCAAGGACTCAATGCCTTGATTTTGCAAATATTTACAGTATCTATTTGCACCTTAAGTATTCCTAATGATCCAGCCTTCACCATCCTTGGTGAATTCAGAGCTCCAGAGATTCACTGTCCTCAGGGAAGAAATTTTTGTGCATCACAACATGCCACCGCTGGGGTAAATTAGTTTACCTTGGAATTTGGAAAGAAAGATTTGGAATTCTTCTCCTCGGGACAGAAACAGACAAGGTGTTAGAGTCGCAAAACAAGGGACAGTCATTTCCCTTGTAACTAAAACGCAAGAGAATCTGCAAATGCTGGAAATCTATGCAACACACACAGAATGCTGGAGGAACTCAGTGGGCCAGGCAGCATCTGTGGAAAAGAGTAAACAGTCACTGTTTTGAGCCAAGACTCTTCAATAGGATTGGAACGGAAGGGGAGAAGTCAGAGTGAGAAGTTGGGGGAAGGGGAGAAACAAGTACAAGGTGGCAGGTGATAGATGAAACCATGAGAAGGGGAGGAGGTGAAGTAAAGAGCTGAGAAGTTGATTGGTGAAGGAGATAAAGGGTTGCAGAAGGGGGAATCTGACAGGAGGGGACAGAAGACCATGGAAGAAAAAGAAGGGGGAGGAGCACCAGAGGGAGGTGATGGGCAGGTAAGGAGAGAGAGGGAAACAGGAATAGGGAATGGTGAAGGAAGGGTGGGGGGAACAATTGCCGGAAGTTCGAAAAATCAATGTTCACACCATCAGGTTGGGGGTTACCCCGATGGAATATAAGATGTTGCTCTTCCAACCTGAATGTGGCCTCATCGTGGCAGTAGAGGAGACCATGAACTGACATGTCAGAATGGGATTGGGCATGCAATCCAGAATTGAATTGGGTGGCCACCAGAAGATCCCATTTTGT
Organism: Mobula hypostoma; assembly: GCF_963921235.1. Lineage (NCBI taxonomy): Eukaryota > Metazoa > Chordata > Chondrichthyes > Myliobatiformes > Myliobatidae > Mobula > Mobula hypostoma. The sequence continues at coordinate 22,772,912 of NC_086125.1, forward strand.
GGTAAATGGATCAAGGGTGCTCAGTGAAGTGTTCTCCCAGTCTACGTCAGGTCTCATCAATATACAGGACACGGGGAGCACTGGATACAGTACATGACCCCAGCAGACTCACAGGAGAAGTATCACCTCACCTGGAAAGACTGTTAGTGGCTCTGAATAATAGTGAGAGAGGAGGTGTAGGGGAAGGTGTGACACTTGTTCTACTTACAAGGATAAGTACCAGGACGGAGGGGGATGAGTGGACAAGGGAGTCAAGTCGGAAGTAATCCCCGTGGAAAGAGGGTGGGGTGGGAGGGAAGGATGTGCTTGGTGGTGGGATCCCATTGGAGATGGCAGAAGTTACAGGGAATTATTCTGGAAATGGAGGCTCGTGGGGTGGTAGGTGAGGAACCCTATCCCAGGTGTAGCGGGAGGAGGATGGGGTGAAGGCAGATGTGTGCAAAATGAAAGAGATGAGGGTGCGGGCAGCATAAATGGTGAAGGAAGGGAAGTTCCTTTCTCTGAAGAAGGAGGGTATCTCAGTTGTTCTGGAACGAAAAGCCTCATCCTGAGAGTGGGTGCAGGATACAGCACCAACACAGTCGTCAATGTAGTGTAGGCAGAATTTGGAGAGTGATGCTAGTGTAGGCTTGGAACATGGAATGTTCCACCCAGCCGATGAAAAGACTGGCATTTATGGGTCACCTGCGAGCGCCCATGGCTACATCTTTAGTTTGAGGGAAGTGGAATTAACCAAAAGATAAATTATTTAGGGTGAGAACCAGTTCTGGAAGACAGAGAGTGGCGGGAAGGGAAATGTTTGGATCTGTTGTCCAGAAAGAAGCAGAGAGCTTTAAGGTCCTCCTGAAGGGTGATGGAGATGTATTGGGAATGGACACTCATGGTGAAAATGAGACTATCAGGGTCGGGGAACTTAAAGTCATTGAAAAGATCAAGAGTGTGTGAAGTGTCACGGACGTAAGTTGGAAGGGACTGAACCAGGGGCTCAAAACAAAGTTGAGGTATGCAGCCACAAGTTCAGTGGGACAGGAACAGGCAGAAACAATGGGGCTACCTGGACAGTCAGGTTTATGGACTTTGGGAAGGAGGTAGAAACGGGGGGCGTGGGGTAAGGGAACTCTCAGGTTGGTGGCAGTGAGTCGGAGATCCTCAGAGTCGATAAGGTCAGCAATGGCGCACGAGACAATGGCCTGGTGCTCCTTAGTGGGGTCCTGTTCAAGGGGCAAGTAAGAGGAGGTGTCTGAGAGTTGCTGCTTGGCCTCAACAAGGTAGAGGTCAATCTGCCAGACTACTACAACACCCCACTTATCTGCGGGCTTGATGGTAAGGTGGGGTTCAGTGCGGAGAGAGTGCAGAGCCACACGTTCGGAGGGACTGAGATTAGAATTGTAGAGATGAGTGTTAGTCGATATAGTTTATGTCTCATCGGCAGTTAGTGATAAAAAGACCCAGAGCAGAGTGTCCAGGAAGAGAAGGAGGGTTGAAGACAGGAGAAGGGGTCATCGGTGCAGGCTGAAGAGTCCTTGCCAAAGAAGTAGGGACAGTGATGGCGACAATGGAAGAAGAGCTCGGCTTCACTGTGGGCATGGTGGGTGCAGGGGCACAAAGGTGAGGCTCTTACTGAGGGCAGGACGTTCCGCCTCAGAGAGGGGAAGGTCAGAGAGAATTGAGAATATCCAGTATGGATGAGAACTGTGATCAGAGAAGGGAACAAGTTTGGTAGTATCTGAGGAGGGAGGAGGGTTGGGGTGTTCTGTTATCACCTCACTGTTCCAACTCATGGCCTGTAAGACACCACTAAATGTCTCTAGCAGTAAGGAGAAAGTAGGCATTCTGATGTGAGAAGGATGAAGACGGAGGCGCCGTGGACCCAGGAGACATGGGGTTGGGGAGAGGTGGTGGTTGGCGGGGAGGGGGCAGATGAGAGACTGGGGTTCTAACGGCAGCGTGTAAAGTCTCAGCCTGGTTGTGCTGTCAGTTCAGGTCCAGGCTGGAGTTAGAAAGAGAGGTTGTGCAATTAGCTGTTTGAAGGTGTCCGGGGTTGTTGGAACCAGCTTTGACAGCGGTGGAATTTAGACCATAAGACCATAAGACAAAGGAGCAGAAGTAGGCCATTCGGCCCATTGAGTCTGCTCCGCCATTTTATCATGAGCTGATCCATTTTATCCTATTTAGTCCCACTGCCCCGCCTTCTCACCATAACCTTTGATGCCCTGGCTACTCAGATACCTATCAATCTCTGCCTTAAATACACCCAATGACTTGGCCTCCACTGCTGCCCGTGGCAACAAATTCCATAGATTCACCACCCTCTGACTAAAAAATTTTTTTCGCATTTCTGTTCTGAAAGGGCGCCCTTCAATCCTGAAGTCATGCCCTCTCATACTAGACTCCCCCATCATAGGAAACAACTTTGCCACATCCACTCTGTCTATGCCTTTTAACATTCGAAATGTTTCTATGAGGTCTCCCCTCATTCTTCTAAACTCCAAGGAATACAGTCCAAGAGCGGACAAACGTTCCTCATATGTTAACCCTCTCGTTCCCGGAATCATTCTAGTGAATCTTCTCTGTACCCTCTCCAACGTCAGCACATCCTTTCTTAAATAAGGAGACCAAAACTGCCCACAGTACTCCAAGTGAGGTCTCACCAACACCTTATAGAGCCTCAACATCACATCCCTGCTCCTATACTCTATTCCTCTAGAAATGAATGCCAACATTGCATTCGCCTTCTTCACTACCGACTCAACCTGGAGGTTAACTTTAAGGGAATCCTGTACGAGGACTCCCAAGTCCCGTTGCATCTCAGAACTTTGAATTCTTTCCCCATTTAAATAATAGTCTGCCCGTTTATTTTTTCTGCCAAAGTGCATAACCATACACTTTCCAACATTGTACTTCATTTGCCACTTCTCTGCCCATTCTTCCAATCTATCCAAGTCTCTCTGCAGACTCTCCGTTTCCTCAGCACTATCGGCCCCTCCACCTATCTTCGTATCGTCAGCCAACTTAGCCACAAAGCCATCTATTCCATAATCCAAATCGTTGATGTGCAATGTAAAAAGAAGCGGCCCCAACACGGACCCCTGTGGAACACCACTGGTAACCGGCAGCCAACCAGAATAGGATCCCTTTATTCCCACTCTCTGTTTCCTGCCAATCAGCCAACGCTCTATCCACGTATGTAACTTTCCTGTAATTCCATGGGCTCTTATCTTGTTAAGTAGCCTCATGTGTGGCACCTTGTCAAAGGCCTTCTGAAAATCCAAATATACAACATCCACTGCATCTCCCTTGTCTAGCCTACTGGTAATTTCCTCAAAAAATTGTAATAGGTTTGTCAGGCAGGATTTTCCTTTAAGAAATCCATGCTGAGTTCTGCCTATCTTGTCATATGCCTGCAGGTACTCTGTAACCTCATCCTTGACAATTGACTCCAACAACTTCCCAACCACCGACGTCAAGCTAATAGGTCTATAATTTCCTTTTTGCTTCCTTGCCCCCTTCTTAAATAGCGGCGTGACATTTGCAATCTTCCAGTCTTCCGGAACCATGCCAGAATCTATCGACTTTTGAAAGATCATCGCTAATGCCTCCGCAATCTCCACAGCTACTTCCTTCAGAACACGAGGGTGCATTCCATCTGGTCCAGGAGATTTATCGACCTTTAGCCTATTTAGCTTCCTGAGTACTTTCTCTGTTGTAATTGTGACTGCGCACACTTCTCTTCCCTGCCACCCTTGAGTGTCTGGTATCCTGCTGTCTTCCGCAGTGAAGACTGATGCAAAATACTTGTTCAGTTCCTCTGCCATCTCCTCATCTCCCATTACAATTTCTCCAGTATCATTTTCTATCGGTCCTATATCTACTCTCACCTGTCTTTTACTCTTTATATACTTGAAAAAGCTTTCAGTATACTCTTTGATATTATTTGCTAGTTTCCTTTCATAGTTAATCTTTTTTCTCTTAAAGACCTTCTTGGTTTCCTTTTGTAAGGTTTTAAAGACTTCCCAATCCTCTGTCTTCCCACTAATTTTTGCTTCCTTGTATGCCCTCTCCTTAGCTTTAACTTCGGCTTTGACTTCTCTTGTCAACCACGGTTGCCTCCTTTTTCCACTCGAAAATTTCTTCTTTTTTGGAATTATACCTGTCTTGCACATTCCTCATTTCTCGCATAAACTCCAGCCACTGCTGCTCTGCCATCTTTCCCGCCAGTGTCTCTTTCCAGTCAACTTTGGCCAGTTCCTCTCTCATGCCACTGTAGTTTCCTTTACTCCACTGAAACACCGACACATCAGATTTCGGCTTCTCTTTTTCTAATTTCACAGTGAACTCAATCATGTTTTGATCACTGCCTCCTAAGGGTTCCTTCACCTCAATCTCTCCAATCACCTCCAGTTCATTACACAATACCCAATCCAGTACAGCCGATCCCCTAGTGGGCTTAACAACAAGCTGTTCTAAAAAGCCATCTCGCAGACATTCTACAAATTCTCTCTCTTGAGATCCAGTGCTGACCTGATTTTTCCAATCTACTCGCATGTTAAAATCCCCCACAATTATCATAACACTGCCCTTCTGACAAGCCTTTTCTATTTCCAGTTGTAATTTGTAGTCCACATCCCTGCAGCTGTTTGGAGGCCTATAAATAACTGCCATAAGGGTCCTTTTACCCCTGCTATTCCTTAGCTCAACCCATAGAGATTCTGCACCTTCCGATCCTATATCACCTCTTTCTAATGATTTAACATCATTTCTTACCAATAAAGCTACGCCTCCCCCTCTGCCTACCTTCCTATCCTTCTGATACACCGTGTATCCTTGGACGTTCAACTCCCAGAGACATGCATCCTTTAGCCAGGTCTCAGTGATGGCCACAATATCATACCTGCCAATCTGTAGCTGTACAACAAGATCATCCACCTTATTTCTTATGCTGCGTGCATTTAAGTACAACACCTTAAGGCCAGTATTTGATACTTCTTGCTTTGATTTCACTGCAACTTTATTGCACTGCAACTCATCCCAATGGCTACACATTTGCCCCATCACCTGCCTGTCTTTCCTGACATCTTTACTGCTCACTATCTTAGATTTATCTCTGTTTTCCCCTTCCTCCGCTCTATCATTCCGGTTCCCATCCCCCTGCCAAATTAGTTTAAACCCTCCCTAACAGCTCTATTAAACTTTCTCACCAGGATATTGGTCCCCTTCGGGTTCAGGTGTAACCTGTCCTTTTTGAACAGGTCATACTTCCCCCAGAAGAGATCCCAATTATCCAAGAATCTGAAGCCCTGCCCCCTACACCAGTCTCTCAGCCAGGCATTCATCTGCCTGATCCGACTACTCTTGCCCTCGCTAGCACGTGGCACAGGTAGCAATCCCAAGATTACTACCCTGGAGGTCCTGCTTCTCAGCTTCCTTCCTAGCTCCTGCAAATCTCTCTTCAGGACCTCCTCCTTTGTCCTATCTATGTCATTGGTACCAAGATGTACCAAGACAACTGGCTGCTCACCCTCCCCCTTTAGAATATTCAGGACCCGATCCGAGACATCCCGTACCCTGGCACCTGGGAGGCAACACACCATGCAGATATCTCTGTCAGCCTCACAGAATCTCCTGTCTGTTCCCCTGACTGTCCCCCGTCAGGTCATCCCCCTCAACAACATCCAGAACAAGATTTGTGGCTGAGGGGGACAGCCACAGCGGTGCTCTCCACTATCCGGGCATTTCCCTTCCCTCTCTTGACAGTGGCCTAGTGTTCTGACTCCTGTAGCCTAGGGATGACTACTGACTCCTGTAGGTTTTAGGAATTTAGGTTCTGAATTTGCTCGGGATTGTTGGACAGGATCTCTTGTAACTAAATCTCTTTGCTCTTGACTCTCCAAGTGAAAAGAAATCCCAGACTTTGCTTCCAAATTCCATCAGAGCCCAATTTACTCACTGCAGCGCCGAATTGTGGTTCCCTGTATCCCATGGAAACCATTCTTGTGGCAATGCTCACTCTCCACTTCCTGCTGGAGACATTTAGTGGTGAATTACAGGCAGTGAGTTGGGTCAGTGAGGTGATAAAGCATTGATCAATACAAAATGTAAATGTAAACTAATTTGCCAGTAACTTTAGTAAAACTGTACACCAGCTTCTTTCTGATGTGCTCGCAAGTGCTGAGGAGGAATCCATCAGTCCCAATATCCCACAGAGTAATTCCAAGGCCACGTTGTCTGCTTCGTACTATTTCATACTCCAATGTCTAACAGGAGGTGGAGATCAGTGAGGGTACATGGACACAATTTGCTTGAATGCTTGCATTCAAAATATGAAATAAGATATTTACAGTATATTCTGTTTAAAAATATGTAGCTCCCCTTTACAAGTAACCTCACTTGAAGAAGTGGTTTGTTATCTATGTGCCGATGAATAATGTTTACTGACAGACCGAGAGTTTCACAACAGTGGGGAAAATATCTAGATTCAGCAGCTTTAAAGCTCTTATTTTTGCACAGGGGTCAAGGAGTCTCTGCTGGCTCTCAGAGCAATCCCAACTATTGGCCAATCACCCATACTCTGTCCTACCACACACCTACAGTCAGGGCAAATTACAACGGCCAATTAGCCTCCAACCTGCACGATTTTGGGATGTCGGAGGAAGCAAACTCATCATCAGGAAAACTGCAAACACCAATTCTTACGTTCTTGGCTCAACTCTTTAAAGACTAAACAAAAGAGATGCTGGAAATATTGAGCAACACGCACAAGATGCTGGACGAACTCAGCAAGTCAGGCACATCTATGGAAGGAAGGAAACACTCAACATTTTGGGCCAAGACAGTCCTGATGAAGAGTCTTGGCTTGAAACTTCGACTGTTTACTTTCCTCCAACGATGCCGTCCGAGTTTCTGAGTTCCTCCTTACAGTTTAAAATCTTTTTATGCTAAGATAACTCAACCGAGGAATTGCTAGACATAAATAAAGAACTGTATAGCACAATACAGGCCCTTCGGCCCAAGATGTTGTGCCGACATTTTAATTTATTCTAAGGACTATCTAACTCCTCCCTTCCACATAACCATCCACTTTTCTTTCATCCATGTGTGTCTCTGAGTGTATCTTAGTGTATCTTCCGGTTTAAGATGGTGCTGGTGAACCTCAGTGACCTCTGTCTGGGGTTAACGAAACAAGGATAGCAACTAAATATTGTTAACCACACTTGTTCTGGAAAACAATCATCACAAGTAATTGTCTGTAACTTCCCTTTGGATTTGGTGGCAATTTGATGTGGCAGAACTGAGGAGAGGTGAGGTGGCGGACCCATCAACAAGACAGTGGGAAAGTGTGAAAGGTCGGGAATAGGGAATCGAAGCCACAGGGTCCAGGCACCAGACGGTATCAACACGACTGAATACGACGTGTGGACGGAGGTTTAAAGGCTGAATCAAGATGGCAAAGTCAGTGTATCCATATGGCAGAACCCATTGTTCGGATGGAGAGTTCAGCACCGGGACAGATTGAGAAGTTCAGGCCTGAGGGGAGGTATGAGCTGGTTCTGATCGCTGCCCCACAACGTTTACTCGACTCTGCGCTGGACTCTGGGACTCTCTTTACAGATTTCAGTTCAGAAACGCTATTTGTCTGTGGTTACCGTCTGCATGATGTTTGCTTTTCATTGCACGTTGTCTTCTTTTTATGGGTGCTTTTATTCTTTTATTTTTTATGGGCATGATGTGGTTTTTATGCACATTGGGTGTTAGGCAGCCTTTATTTATATATATGTGGTTTGTGTTTGGGTTTCTTTGTCCTGTTGGGAGATAATCTCAAGGTTCTATAATGTGCACGTACTTTGGTAATAAATGTACTTTGAACTTTGAACCACCACCCCAACAACATATTCCACTCACCCAGCAATTGTTAGAGTTGGAATAATACTCATTCCCGACATTTATTCAGATCAAGGATCAAATGGATATGCTCAGAAACTGCAACTAAATGAGGGCAGGGATTTGATCATCCACTCAGTGTTACAAAGCAAATGTAGAGAGACAGGGCAGGAGAGGGTTAAACACAATATAACTCTCCCTCTATATCAGGTGTTCACAACCTGGGGTCCATGGACCCCTCGGGAAAAGGTCAGGCTCCATGGCATAAAAAAGGGTCTGGAACCCCTACTCAACACTACCCCATCAAATACTTCCAGAGCAGTGACGGCATGGGTTAAATACAGAGTAACACTCCCTCTGTGCCATCCCATCAAACATATTCTGAGCAGGGATATCATGGGTTAAATACATGGTAAATCTCCCTCTGCAATGTACCACAAGCTCATCTGAGGCAGGGACATCATGGGGTAAGTACAGAATGAAGCTCCCTTCACATTGTCCCATAAATATATCATGGGCAGAGACAACATGAATTATATACAGAGTAAAGCTACCTCCACCACATCCAGTCAAACGCATGTGAGGGGGCAGACCACAGACTAAGTTCTGGGATGGAATTCCTTCAGAGGGACACGGATATGAGAGTCCAGCCTGGTTCAAGCTGTGAAGGAGCCAGTCCCGGGACAAAGGTACCAGGGTTTGAAAGTCCACTAACAGACCTGCAGCTCATAATGTACTAAAATGTGCGAGGTCCCAGATAGTCTGGACTGTGACTCGCTCTTCTGACTGGTGGAGAAATGGTGGAGGCTTCATCACCAGATCAGGAAGATATGCTCGATGACAGTCCTTCCTGCTCATAGAAACATAGAAGATAGAATGAGACCATTCAGCCCTTCAAGCCTGTGTTGTTGGTATGATAATTATACCTGGCCCTCCATCTCCGACCATTTTCCTGCTCTGTCCCCAGTCAAGGATCCAGAGGGAATAGGACACTTGGCCTGTACCTTTAACAGACTGTTCTCGCCTAATCAATCCAGCCAGGATGCACACACAGTTTGTGGGACGACCTTCCAAACATTGGCTCAGATACTCCCGAACGTTGTAAACTCCCGTACCTGAGATCAAGAAAAAACCTGGGTCCGCTGAGACTCACTTCCTCAGAAGCTCGAGTCTAGTCTTCTCCCTCAGCACAGATGGCAGCATCTTTGCCCAGAGAACATTCACACCCTGGGCCATGTGCTGGCCTATGCGATCTACCCTGAACAATACCGTGAATTCATGGCTGGTCCTTTTAGGGTGATGTCCGTTTCGTCCGAGATCTGGTCCAACATCCTCAGAGGGTTGGTCCACTGATTTCCTCTCCCTCTTCAACCAGGAGAAGATGCTCAAAGGGGTAGGCAAAGAATACCTTTACTGGACTCTCGACTCATTCAACTGACCCGGGATTTACTTCTATACATTGCCACAGAACAGGTCCCTCGATATTCTGCTGAAATAATTAAACTAGCAATTAAATCAACTCTTCCTTTCTGCCAACACAATGTCCATATCCCTCTCTGCTTATTCATGTGCCTACCATATTCCAGGCATCACTTACTTTGTGTTAAAAACTCTGCACAACTTCTTTCAACTCCTCCCCACCCCCACCCACACACAATAAATACATTAAATGCACACCTTCCTGTATTAGACATTTGAACCCTAGAGAAACATACCAGCTCCCTGCTCTATCTATGCCCTTCTAATCTTATCAACTTCTATCAGGCCTTTGCTCAGCCTCTGCCACTCCAAAGAAAATAACCAAAGTTTGTGCAACCTCTCCCTACCACGCACTCCCTCCAATCCAGGCAGCAGCACGGTAAATCTCTTCAGCACCCTTTCCAAAGCCTCATATCATTCTCAGACTGGAGCGACCAGAACTGAATGCAATACTCCACTTGCAGCCTAACCAGAACTTTACACGGCTGGTAAACTGATCAGTTGATTTATTAATGTCACATCAACTGAGTTCCAACAAAAAACCTTGTTATGCATGTCATCCCTACAGATCATTTTATTACAACAGTGTATTGAGGTCGCAGGAGGGAAAACAATAACAGATTACAGAATAACATTAAAAATATCATGCACTGACCGGCAAACAAAAAAGCACAGGTCAAATTAGGTTGATTGTCAGATCAAGACTCCATGTTATAATTTCCTTAATCTTAAACTCAATTCCTCAAAGGCAAGGCAAGCACTCCAATTGCTTTCTTTACCACCCCATTAACCCGTGGAGACTCTTTCAGGGAACAATGGACATGGACCCCAAGATCCTTCTGAATATCGGCATTGTTAAGGGTCCTGCCTTTAACTGTGTGCTGTCCATTTACATTCGATGTGCCAAAGTGAAATGCCTCACACTTCGCCGGATTAAACGGCACCTGACATCGTCCTGTCCATATCTGCTACCGATTAACAATGTGTTGGGTTTTGCACATTGAATATTTATCTATCTTGTTTTGTGTGTTTTTTTCACTGATTGTGTTGTGTTTCTTTGTTTTTACTGTTAATGTCCGTAAGAAAATAAATCTCAGGGTTGTTTATGCTGACATATATGTAAATTGATAATAAATTTAATTTGGGTTTGAATTTGAAATTTCATTTATATTCTGGTGTAAACTTTGGCAATCTTTTACAGTATCCATAACAATACCAATCTTTTTTAGAATGATCTGCGAACTTACTAACCCACTCATCCACGTTTTAGAACATAGAACAGTACAGTACAGCACAGTATAGGCCCTTCGGCCCACAATGTTGTGCCGACCCTCAAACCCTGCCTCCCATATAATCCCCCACCTTAAATTCCTCCATAAACCTGCCTAGTAGTCTCTTAAATTTCACTAGTGTGTCTGCCTCCACCACTGACTCAGGCAGTGCATTTCACACACCAACCACTCTCTGAGTAAAAAACCTTCCTCTAATATCCCCCTTGAACTTTCCACCCCTTACCTTAAAACCATGTCCTCTTGTATTGAGCAGTGGTGCCCTGTAGAAGAGGCGCTGGCTATCCACTCTATCTGATCCTCTTAATATCTTGTATTCCTCTATCGTGTCTCCTCTCATCCTCCTGCTCTCCAAAGAGTAAAGTCCTAGCATCCTTAAACTCTGACCATAATCCATAATCTCTAAACCAGGCAGCATCCTGGTAAATCTCCTCTGTACCCTTTCCAATGTATCCACATCCTTCCTATTATGAGGCAACCAGAACTGGGCACAGTACTCCAAGTGTGGCTGAACCAGAGATTTATAGAGCTGCATCATTACCTCGTGACTCTTAAACTCTGTCCCTCGATTTATGAAAGCTTTCTTAACTACCCTATCTACCTGTGAGGCAACTTTCAGGGACCTGTGGACATGTACCCACAGATCCCTCTGCTTCTCCACACTACCAAGTATCCTGCCATTTACTTTGTACTCTGCCTTGGAGTTTGTCCTTCCAAAGTGTACCACCTCACACTTCTCCGGGTTGACCTCCATCTGCCACTTCTCAGCCCACTTCTGCATCCTATCAATGTCTCTCTGCAATCTTCGACAATCCTCTACACTATCTACAATACCACTGACCTTTGTGTCATCTGCAAACTTGTAAACCCACCCTTCTACCCCAACATCCAGGTCGGTAATAAAAATCACAAAAAGTAGAGGACCCAGAACAGATCCTTGTGGGACACCACTAGTCACAATCCTCCAATCCGAATGTACTCCCTCCACCATGACCCTCTGCCTTCTGCAGGCAAGCCAATTCTGAATCCACCTGGCCAAACTTCCCTGGATCCCATGCCTTCTGACTTTCTGAATAAGCCTACCATGTGGAACCTTGTCAAATGCCTTCCTAAAATCCATATAGATCACATCCACTGCACTACCCTCATCTATATGCCTGGTCACCTCCTCAAAGAACTCTATCAGGCTTGTTAGACACGATCTGCCCTTCACAAAGCCATGCTGACTGTCCCTGATCAGACTATGATTCTCTAAATGCCCATGCCCATAGATCCTATTTCTAAGGATCTTTTCCAACAGCTTTCCCACTACAGACGTAAGGCTCACTGCTCTATAATTACCTGGACTATCCCTACTACCTTTTTTGAACAAGGGGACAACATTCGCCTCCCTCCAATCCTCTGGTACCATTCCCTTGGACAACGAGGACATAAAGATCCTAGCCAGAGTCTCAGCAATCTCTTCCCTTGCCTCGTGGAGCAGCCTGGAAAATATTCCATCAGGCCTGAGGACTTATCCATCTTAATTTATTTTAACAGCTCCAGCACCTCCTCTCCCTTAATATCAACATGCTCCAGAACGTCAACCTCACTCATATTGTCCTCACGGTCATCAAGTTCCCTCTCATTGGAGGATACTGAAGAGAAGTATTCATTGAGGACCTCGCTCACTTCCACAGCCTCCATGCACATCTTCCCACCTTTATCTCTAATCGGTCCTACCTTCACACCTGTCATCCTTTTGTTCTTCACATAACTGAAGAATGCCTTGGGGTTTTCCTTTACCCTGCTCACCAAGGCCTTCTCATGCCCCGTTCTTGCTCTTCTCAGCCCCTTCTTAAACTCCTTTCTTGCAACCCTATATTCCTCAATAGACCCATCTGATCCTTGCTTCCTAAAACCTCATGTATGCTGCCTTCTTCCACCCGACTAGATTTTCCACCTCACTTGTCACCCATGGTTCCTTCACCCTGCCATTCTTTATCTTCCTCACCGGGACAAATTTATCCTTAACATCCTGCAAGAGATCCCTAAACATTGACGAGATGTCCATAGTACATTTCCCTGCATAAACATCATTCCAGTTCACACCTGCAAGTTCTAGTCTTGTAGCCTCATAATTTGCCCTTTCCCAATTAAAAATTTTCCTGTCCTCTCTGATTCTGTCTTTTTCCATGATAATGCTGAAGGCCAAGTGGTGGTGGTCACTGTCCCCCAGATGCTCACCCACTGAGTGATCTGTGACCTGACCTGGTTCGTTACCTAATACTAGATCTAGCATGGTATTCCCCCTAGTCAGCCTGTTAACATACTGTGACAGGAATCCGTCCTGGACACACTTACCAAACTCTGCCCCATCTAAACCCTTGGAACTAATCAGCTGGCAATCAATGTTAGGGAAGTTAAAGTCAACCATGTTAACAACCCTGTTATTTTTGCACCTTACCAAAATCTGCCTCCCAATCTGCTCGGTATCTCTGCTGCTACCAGGGGGCCTATATAATGCTCCCAATAGTCTAACTGCTCCTTTCCTGTTCCTGACTTCCACCCATACTGACTCAAAGGAGGATTCTACTACATTACCAACCCTTTCTGTAGCTGTAATAGTATCCCTGACCAGTAATGCCACACCCCTCCCCTTTTCCCCCCTCTCTATCCCTTTTAAAGCACTGAAATCCAGGAATATTGAGAATCCATTCCTGTCCTGGTGTCCGCTAAGTCTCTGTAATAGCCACTACATCATAATTTCATGTATGTATCAAAGTCATATCTATGTATCACGAACAACTGAGGTCCAAGCTTTGATCCCTGTGGAATTCACTGGCTACAGACCTCCAGTCATTATAACACCCCTCTACCACTACTTACTACCTCTACCACTGTCTTCTATGATCAAGTTAACTTCCAATCCAATCGAATCGCCTGGGTCTGTACTCGCTGGAATTCAGAAGAATGAGAGGATATCTCATAGAAACATATAAAATTATTAAAGGATATATAAGATAGAGGCAGAAGAGTTGTTTCCACTTATAGGTGGGACTAGAACTAGGGTACGTAGCCTCAAGATTCGAGGGAGTAGATTTAGGATGGAGATGAGGAGAACTGCTTTTCCCAGAAGGTGGTGAATCTGTGGAATTCTCTGCCCAAATATACTTAAGACAAGGTTGGATAGATTTTTGCAACCCTGCTGAAAAAAGGCGGTACTGCTGTAGAATTGGAAATGGAAAGGAATGGAGAAGAAACAGAAATATGATGAGGAAGGTTAAGGGGGAGGGGAGGGCAGGGAGGGAGAAGAGTGTAGAGGAATGGAAAAGAGTGGACCAGGGACAGAAAGAGAAATATTCCAGAACTAACACTCACCCAGAAGAGGCAGGCAGCTGCTCATGTTGCTGAGACCCATTCTCTACACACCTCGTCCTTTCTCGTGTCAGTTGTCACTGTGAGCTCTGGGTTTTATACTCTGTATAATCTGACCATCACACTGACTCAACAATGGGGAAGGAAATGAAACTCTTTTCCTGAAATTGTCTAAAGGCAAGAGTCCTGATAAAAGTCTCAGCCCAAAACATTAACTCCTTATTCCACTCCATAAATGCTGAGTTCCTCCTGTGTGTGTGTGTGTGTGTGTGTGTGTGTGTGTTTGACTGCATTTTCAGCACCTGCAGAATCTCTTGTGTAAAGTTGGGCATTGTGGAGTTGTGGCCCAACTATCAATCAATTCCAAACACCTGTTCAGGATCTATGCACCAAGTCAACACTCTCTGTCCCAGTGAATAGATCAGTGTGAGCAGGGTGGACTCGTTAATTAGCAGCCACAGGAATGTATCTGTCACTCAGGGGTGGAGGTTCACAATAACAGGACAAGTGAGAACAAGTAAACACAAGAGATTCGGCAAATTCTGGAGATCTTGAGCAAAGACACGAAGCATGCTGGAGAAATTTAGAAAATCAGGCAACATCTTTGCAGGGGATTAAACAACCGATGTTTCAAATCAGAATCCGGTTTCATATCACCAGCATAAGTCGTGAAACTTGTTGTCTTTACCGCAGCAGTACAATGCAATACATAGTAATAGAAAAAAAACATGAATTACAGTAAGTACATATACTGTATATAATTGAATGGTTAAATTAAATAAGTAGAGCAAAATTAAAAATAAAAACAGTAGTGAGGTAATGTTCATGGTTCAATGGCCATTCTGAAAGCGATGTCAGAAGAGAGGAAGCTATTTCTGAATTGTTGACTGTTTGCCTTCAGGCTTCTGTACCTCCTTCCTGATGGTAGCAATGAGAACAAGGCATGACCTGGGGGTCATTATGATGGATGCCACGTTTTTGAGGCATCTCTCCTGGGAGATGTCATGGATACTATGGAGGCCATTGCTCATGTTGGAGCTGACTGAGTTTACAACTTCCTGCAGTTATTCTGATCCTGTGAAATAGCTCCCCAACCCCCATACTGGATGGTGATGAACCCAGTTAAAATGCTCTCCACAGTACAGCTATAGCAGTCTATGAATGTCTCTGATGACATACCAAATATTTGGTCCAGGACAGATCCTCAGAGAGATTGACACCCAGGAACTTAAAATTATTCACACTTTTCATTTCTGAGCCCTCAATGAGGACGTGTGTGTTACCTCACCTTACCCTTTCTCAAGTCCACAATCAGTTCCTTGATCTTACTGACATTGAGAGCAAGGTTGCTGCTGTGACACCACTCAAATTGCTGATAAAACTCACTCTTGTACGCCTTCTCATCACCATCTGAAATTCTGCGAACAAAAGTCGTATCGTCAGCCCATTTATAGATGGAATTTGTTGTATGCCCAGCTATACAGACATGGGTGTGGAGAGAGTCGGCCAGTCGGCTAAGCGTTCATCCCTGTGGTGCGCCAGTGTTGATTGTCAGCGAGTTGGAGATGTTATTTCTGATCTGCACAGATTGTGGTCTTCCAGTTAGGAAGTCGAGGATCCATTTGCAGAGGGAGGTACAGAGGCCCAGGTTCTGGTGATTTTTGATCAGAATAATGGGAGCAGTTGTGGTAAAAACTGAGCTGTAGTCAGTAAACAACATCCTGACATAGGTATTTGTATTGAACAGTAGGTCTAAGGCTGCATGAGGAGCCAATGAGATCGCATCCATCGTAGAACTATTGTGGCGAAAGGCAAATTGCACTGGGTCCAGGTCGTTGCTGGGACGGGAGTTAATTGTAGCAATAACTAACCTCTCAAAGCACTTCATCACTATATGTGTGAGTGCTACTGGACGATAGTCATTAAGGCAGCTCACCCTGCTTTTCTTGGGCACTGGTATAATTGTTGCCCTTTAAAGCATGTCGGAACTTCTGACTGTAGCAATGAGAGATTGAAAAACTCTCCCAATCGGCCCAAGATCCTTCATCAGGTCTGGGAATGAAGGGGGAGAAGCCAGAAAAGGAAGGTGGGGGAGGGGGATGAATTCACAAGCTGGGAAAGGTAAAGCATGGAAGAAAGGGAAGGAAGACAGGGACAAGAGGGAGAGATGTGCAGGTGAGGAGAAGGGGCAAGTGGGTAACCAGAATGGAAAAACAGAGAAGGAGGGATGGGAAGCAAGAGGAGGGGGATAGGTAACTTCATATAATTCCCCCTTCCTCTTTCACTCTTCTTCCATTCCCATAGTTTCTCTCTTACCCCTTTTCTTCTCACCTCCCCGTCACCTTCCTCTCATCCCCTTCCATCCATCCCTTTCTTCCATGGTCCACTGTCCTCTCCAATCAGATTCTTTCTTCTTTTTCAGCCCTTTACCTCTTCCACCTATTCCCCCACCCATCTTTTTACTTCATCCCAACTACTCACCTTCACCTTCACCTGGTCTCACCTATCACCTGCCAGCTTGTTTCCCATCCCTTCCCCTCCCCCACATTCTTGGTAATGCTCCTTTTTTTTTCCAGTCCAGGAGAGGGTCTCAACTCAAAATATCGACTGTCTATTCCTCTCCATACGTGACCTGCTGAGTTTCAGTAATGAGTTCCAGCTGCTGGAACGATTCAAACTGTGGGAGGAGTTTCCAAATGAAAGTCCTGAATGAGTTTTATTTGTTTGACTGACATTTGGCCTTATGCTGCTATAATGACCATAACATTGAGGGCTTACCGAGAAAACACAATTAACATCCTTCCACAAATGAAGGTTATGGTCACCACCCAGTCCAAATAACATACAATAAGCAATTAATATTGTTCCTGCTACTCTAAAAGCATTGTGAGAAGGATGTTGAAGAGATAAGCAACAAATTTACAGAATCTGGGCTCAAGGCTTGGCCTGCTGTTTAGATCAGCTCTGGGCAGTGAGAACACAGGATACGGTGTGAATGGGGAGTGAGAGCATTCGAGTACTGTGGAAACCACTTAAACAGCATCCACATCTCCCGCTGACTGCTCCTACCCTTCAAAGAGCTGCTGCTGGGAGGGCTTGCTGGAAAATGACTGCATCCAGGGCAGGAGGTGCCACTCTCACACTGTTAGCTGCTAAAAGTTTGTTATCATTCAGGAAACTACACGTATGCACCAACATCCTTGTATGGAGAGGAGGTGGTGGAGAAAATCTGCAGCCTGCATTTTGCCTCTGGGGACAGCAAGGAGCAATGTTGTGCTGGATCCATCTTGTTTATATATTTTTGTCCAATCACCTACACTCAGTGGCCACTTTATGAGTTACCTCCTGTACACAATGAAGTGGCCACGAAATGTATGTTCTTGGTCTTCTGCTGCTGTAGCACACCCACTTCACATAAAATGTGTTCTGCATTCAGAGATGCTCTTCTGCACCTTTTGACCCTGTCTGCATGTTTTTATGCATTGAGTTGCTGCCACATGATTGGTGGATTAGATATTGACATTAACGAGCAGGTATATGAGTATAGCTAATAAAATGGCCACTGAGTGTGTGTCCCGTAGTGGTGGACAGCTTCACCATGGGGAAATGGTTTTGTACTTTCTGCCCTCATTATGCCGCCTGTGGAATTCCAGTTAAAATCAGATCAGACGTGATCCCACTGATGGTGGGTCAGGTTTGAGGAACTGATTTTCAATGCAGTTTTCTGATACGACGAAGTGCAACGATCAACAGCGTTTGCAGTGTTGGATTGGACCGGGGCATCACAGTAACACAACACTATCACAGCTCGGGGTGACAGAGTTCAGAGTTCAATTCCATTGCTGTCTGTACATTGTCCCCATGGGTTTCCCCATTGTGATTCAGACTATGCTGTGGGTGCTGGGCATGAACAGTTGGTCAGACGCGTGTGGCAGCTGCTCACATTCTCCAGTCAGCAGCTCCTTCCTGCCCGAAAGGAAGTACAGGATGTTAGACCATGAGCCTCTCGGTCTCTATCTGGCTGTCTGCCATTTTCACTTTCTTCTAGGGGTTTGCCATTTCACAATGTTCATTGACCACAAAGCCCTCGTGCATGCGATGGCCAAAATATCAGACCCTTGGTCTGCAAGTCAGCAACACCACCTAGACTACATATCAGAGTTCACAACAGATATACAACATATCAAGGGGAAAAATAATGCCGTAGCTGATTGCCTCTCAAGGCCAGCCACTGAGGCCAGACACATAGGGGTTAATTATGCTGGCATGGCAGCCAAACAAGCTACTGACCCAGAGATCCAGGCTGACCGAACAACAGTCGCGGGCCTGCGGTTTGCTGACATTAAGCTTGGGAAGCTGGGGTTTCTCTCCTGTGCAATATCTCAGCCAGTCACCCTCACCCCACAGTGCCCACAAACTAGAGACGGACTGTTTTGGACTCCGTACAGGGCCTCTCATGTACAGGCCGGAAGGCCTCACAGAAACTGTTTGCACTAAAGTTTGTGTGGCACGGCCTTAGGGAGGATGTACGTGACTGGACTGCAGCCTGTGTGGAGTGCCCGTGGGCAAAAATTAACCATCATGTTCAAGTGCCATTGGCATCGTCTGAGGTTCCTGAGCAACATTTGACCATGTCAATGTGGACCTTCTTGGTCCTCTTTCCCCATCCCATGGTTTCACATCCCTCCTTACCGTGGTGGATCGCACCACGAGGTAGACAGGGGGGTCATCTCTCCAGCATCGACAACGGCCACAGATGTGGCTCAGGCTTTCGTCAGCCCCTGGGTCGCTCGGTTTGGTACACCGTCTGATATTTCCTCTGACCTCTATCCCCAATTCATATCAAACCTCTGGGCTGCAATGACCCAGAACCTCGGGGTGAGGTTACATCACACCACAGTGTATCACATGCAGTCCAATGGCCTTCCCGAGCAGTTTCACCTCTGCTTAAAGGCTGTTCTGAGGGCCTCCCCGATGGATGAGTGTTGGCATCATCATCTCCCATGGATCCTGCTGGGGCTCAGAACAGCTCTACAAGAGAAGCTGCAGTCATCCTCTGCTGAGTTGGTACCCGGGCAGCCGTTACGAGTGCCTGGTGATTTCATTCCTGACACCGTGACTGTCTGGTCAGACTCTCAACAGCATTCCACCCTCCTCAGTAAATTCAATTCCTCTGTACCTATTCCTGCCTCCCTCATGGTGTACAACACTCTTGGGTTCCTGTTGACCCACATTCCATCTCATTTGTTTTTGTCCTCCATGAGGCACACCGACATCTTCTGAGGCCCCCTTACGATGCTCAACACACCTGTGGTTCCTCCACCCCTGGAACATGGGATCCGAGCCGGGCGGCTCGTCTGAGCTCCGGACAGGCTCACAATGCCAGTTTTAGTGAATTCTGAGGGGGACTGTGTACGGCAATGTAATTGGTGGAAACATACAGAAATCACAACTACTGACGATTAGTTGGGATTCACTTTAAGAGGTTGTTCTGACGTGATGACATATTACATGGAATTTTGTCACCGCACTTTGTGTTCAGTGTTTTAGGGTACAATACGTGAATTGTTACCATTTTTCATAAACGTAAAACACCTCACATTGTTTTATTTGTGAAAATACAGTGGCTACTTTATTAGGTACAGGAGGCACAGAATAACGTGGCCATTCAGTGTATTATTGCTGTGCATACTGGTAAATCTGTGGGCTTCTTACAGACAAGGAACTTTATTGCAGCCTGTATATAACAACAGGATAAGCTAAACTAAACTAGAGGCAGATACATTAGGGAATTTTAAGCAACTCTTAGACAGGCATGTGGATGATAGAAAAATGGAGGGTTATGTTGGGAGGAATTGGTGAGTTTGATCTTAGGGAAAGTTGAAGGGTCAGCACAACATTGTGGGCCGAAAGGCTTGTACTATGTTGTATTGTTCTATGTTCTAACCTATTTGGAAGTGCTCAAGTATTCCTGGCATTCGTGTGTTTCACTGAGTCTCATGGTTAAGGTCTTGATCACAATCTAATGGGCAGGCCTGATTCACTGGTGTAGGATCCTGTGCAACCGGTGTTGTTGTTGGTGTAGGTGGAAGGGTTTCAGGGACCTTGACAGAACAATCTGTGTTTTAATGAGGATTATTTTAGGGAAGTGGATTCTTACAGAACAAAGTCTGGTTGCCAAGTTTCACAAAGTTCCTGCAGATTTCCTGTGGATTCCCTGTCTACCCCACCCTCACGTCCTTCAACAGGGCAAGGGGATGAACTAGTTATAAAAGGGTATAAGAGCATTCTAACTGGTTGCATCACTGTCTGGTTTGGAGGGGCAACTATACAGCACTGGAAAAAGCTGCAGAAGGTTCACACTTAGCCAGCTCTATCATCAGAATCTGGTTTATTATCACCGCATGTGACGTGAAATTTGTTAACATAGCAGCAGCAGTTCAGTGTAATACATAATATAGAAGAGAGAGAGAGAGAGAGAGAGAGAGAGAGAGAGAAATAAATAAATAAGTAAATCAATTACAGTATACATATATTGAATAGATTTAAAAAGTGCAAAAAACAGGAATATGTTATATTAAAAAAAGTGAGGTAGTGTCCAAGGGTTCAATGTCTATTTAGGAATTGAATGGCAGAAGGGAAGAAGCTGTTCCTGAATCGCTGAGTTTGTGCCTTCAGGCTTCTGTACCTCCAACCTGATGATAACAGTGAGAAAAGGGCATGCTCCGGGTGCTGGAGATACTTAATAATGGACGCTGCCTTTCTGAGACACCACTCCTTGAAGATGTC
The DNA here is from genome assembly GCF_963921235.1 of Mobula hypostoma. Lineage (NCBI taxonomy): Eukaryota > Metazoa > Chordata > Chondrichthyes > Myliobatiformes > Myliobatidae > Mobula > Mobula hypostoma. Next base: position 22,793,704 of record NC_086125.1, read on the forward strand.
CTGGGTACTTTGTAGGCTAGTACTCAAGATGGAGCTGACTAAATTTACAACCCTCTATAGCTTCTTTTGATCCTGTGCAGTAGCTCCCCCATACCAGACAGTGATGCAGCCTGTCAGAATGCTCTCCACAGATAATCTATGGAAGTTTTTGAGTGTATTTGTTGACATACCAAATCTCTTCAAACTCCTAATGAAGTATAGCTGCTGTCTTGCCTTCTTTATAACTATATCGATATGTTGGGACCAGGTTAGATCTTCAGAGATCTTGACACCCAGGAACTTGAAACTGCTCACTCTCTCCACTTCGGTTCCCTCTATGAGGATTGATACGTGTTCCTTCGTCTTGCCCTTCCTGAAGTCCACAATCAGCTCTTTCGTTGTACAGACGTTGAGTGCCAGGTTGTTGCTGTGGCACCATTTCACTAGTTGGCATATCTCATTCCTGTATGCCCTCTCACCACCTGAGATTCTACCAACAATGGTTGTATCATCAGCAGATTTATAGATGGTATTTGAGTTATGCCTAGCCACACAGTCATGGGTATATAGAGAGTAGAGCAGTGGGCTAAGCACACACCCCTGAGGTGCACCAGTGTTGATCGTCAGCGAAGAGGAGATGTTATCACCAATCCGCACAGATTGTGGTCTTCCTGTTAGGAAGTCGAGGATCCAATTGCAGAGAGAGGTACAGAGGCCCAGGTTCTGCAACTTCTCAATCAGGATTGTGGGAATGACGGTATTAAATGCAGAGCTTTAGTCGATGGACACCATCGTAACATTGATGTTTGTATTGTCCAGGTGGGCTAAAGCCATGTGGAGAGCTATTGAGATTGTGTCTGCCATTGACCTATTGTGGCGATAGGCAAATAGTCATAATCATCATCATAGTCATAGTCATACTTTATTGATCCCGAGGGAAATTGATTTTCGTTACAGTTGCCCCAACCAAGAATAGAGTATAAATATAGCAATATAAAACCATAAATAATTAAATAGTAATATGTAAATTATGCCAGTAAATAAGTCCAGGACCAGCCTATTGGCTCAGGGTGTCTGACCCTCCAAGGGAGTAGTTGTAAGGTTTGATGGCCACAGGCAGGAATGACCTCCCTCCTATGACGCTCAGTGCAATGGGTCCAGGTCCTGGCTGAGGCACGAGTTCAGTCTGGTCATGACAAACCACTCAAAGCATTTCACCACTCTCGATGTATGTGCTACCGGGCGATGAGCACTATCCTCCCCGGGATCAAGGACAACTTCAGAAGATGATGCCGCAAGAAGGCGGCATTTGTCATTAGGAACCGTATCGCCCAGGAACAGCTTCGTCCTCTCCACACTGAATTTCTGAACAATCAACCAACCCATGAACACCTCCTCAGTATCTTTGTTCAGATTTATTATTGTAATTTACAGTTTTCAATGTAGTGCACTGCATTGCTGCTGAAAAACAACAAATTGCATGACATAGGGCAGTGATGTTAACCTAATTTTGAATAAAGACACACACACAGAGTAAAGATTAAATAGATAAGAAACACAAGGAAATCTGCAGTTGCTGGAAATCCACACAAAATGCTGGAGGAACTCAGCAGGCCCAGCAGCATCTCTGGAAACGAGTAAACAGTTGTCGTTTTGGGCTGAGACCTTCCCCTCCCCCCAACTTCTTATTCTGACTTCCTGCCTTTGTTTCTAGTCTTGATGATTCTGGCTGGTCTACTGCATTCCTCCAGCATTTTGTGTGTGTTGCTTTAAATAGATTAGAGCTGTGTTCTTTAGAGAAATTGTAGGGATCTCACTGAAACATACCAATTCTTATTGCTAGAGAGCCTGCATGATGATGGGGTAAGTTCAGAGGAGATATATGGGAAAAGTTATTTTACACAGAGAGTTGTGGGTGATGCTGGGGTGGTGGTGGAGGCATATACTGTATGACAGAGGTGTTTCAGAAGCTCTTAAACGAGCATATGAATGTGCCGAGGATGGAGGGGTATGGACGTTGTGTAGGCACAGTAGTGTAGTGGTTCGCACAACACTTTTCAGTACAGGTGACCCAGGTTCAATTCCCGCTGCTGCCTGTAAGGGGTTTATACATTCATCCCATGAACACGTTCATTTCCTCCTGGTGCTCTGGTTTCCTCCCACAGTCCAAAGTCGTACCAGTTGGTGGGTTAGTTGGTCATTGTAAATTTTCGTGCGATTAGGCTCGGATTAAGTCAGGGAATTGCTGGGCAGTGCAGCTCGAAGGGCCGGAATGGTCTATTCCACGCTGCATCTCAATAATAATAAATAAAAGAAGGGATTAGGTTAGTTAGGCATTTCCCTAGTTTATCAGTTCAGTACAACAATATGGGCTGAATGGCCTGTTCCTGTGCTGTACTGATCCTACAGTACTTTCTGCCCGTTACACCGCTGGCATTTAGAGCAGCAATGAAGTTCCTCCGTCTGTCTGTGTAGAAGGTTTCTTCATTGCTGTTTCTGTAACAATTGTTTCTTACCAGTCAGGGTGGTTAGTCCAGCGCATAACCTCCGAACGTGGAGAACCAGTGAAACAACTCTTCATCTGGCCTCTACCCTTTGGCCTGTTTAGCATGGGTAGCCCTACGAGCACAATGTCCTGACTCCACCCAACATTGCTCTCAGAATCATTGAGGCACACGAGTCTCCAAACCACAACCAGGTTGTGCTCCTCTTGGAGGATGTTACTATCGGTCCCAACAGAAATAGTGTGAAAGTAGAGGATGAGCCATGATGTGGATGAACGGAGGAGCAGATCTGAAGGGTCAGATGTCCTGTGCCTGCTCCTTATTCTTCTCCTCTTCTGACCCAGCTGATCAGAACTGGGACAGGATTGTTCATTGGGCTTGAACTGGGAGGTGGGAATTGAAATTCCACGGGCTCCTGTGTTCCACACTGTGAGAACAGGTTTGAATGGGAGAAGCCAAAACTGAGATAAGGACATTATCAGATCAGCAGAATTTGATGATCTTCATGGCTTACACAGTGGTAATGTTCATCCATTTTAAAATAATTTTTGGCAGCACCCTTTCTTCGTGAGACAAGTAGCACCCAGTGTTGACCGTGCCCCAAAATCACACGTTACTGCAGCTGGTAGAGCTTCTACCTCACATCTCCAGTGATCCAGGTTCGATCCTTACCTCAGGAACTGTCTGTATGGAGTTTGAGTTTGTTACCTCCCCTTGGCAGAAGCTGGTAGATCTAGCCCAGCCAATCAGATGTAAGGACGTCACCACCATGGAGTTCTGACACAGGAAAGCAGCATTCATCAACTAGGACCTCCACCATCCAGGCCAGGCTCTCGTCCCACTACTGTGTTGGGATCCCGAGTTATCCCTTATGAACTGTGCTTTTAAAAAGAGAGAGAGTGCATACAGCACAAACACCTGGTTATTAAGAGAGAGGCAAAGATTGCTAATGGTTTGTTTGGAATTTCTGCAAGGACACTGCCAGCTTCTGAGTTCCTACAGAGAGAGAAGGGAGGAGCTACTTGATGGACAGCTGATATTCAGCATGCTAACACAAATAGAAGGTCAGCTGGTAGACAGACAGACTCATGATTTTGGAGCTTTTTTGTGCCCACCGAAAGGTGGGTTTTTAGAGGATCAATCAGAAGAATCGATCAGAACTCGCAGTGTGGAAAAGGTGTGATCGGTGGGAAGTTATTAGCGTGTCCAACCCCCGCCTGGGTTGATATCTCCACCACATAAAACGGTCCTCTTGTTGTGGTCACATCCGGTGACTTCTAAAGGATTTTGGAGGACAACAGGAAGATTGACGGCATCGGCTTACTCGAACAACCACAACACCTCTCTCTCTCTATCACCACTCAACTCAATCCCACGAACTGAACTGAAATTTACCTATCATCGTCAGGCTGCATCTATTTACTTCCAGGCTTGAAGAAGCTTGGTCTTTTATATTTTCACACTGATATAATATAATCATTGCTAACCTGCTTGGTTTATCTGATGTTATATTACTGTATTGCGTAGTTACTAATAAAATAGCATTAGTTAATAACAATACCAAACTCCAAGGCGTTTTCCATTTCTGCTGGTTCTCTAACACGTCACGGGGTCCGTGACAAAATTGGGGTCTGCGTCCGGGATATGAACGAATTGGTGGGAGCCATTCTAAAAATTGGTTGGGGGGGGTGGGGGAAATCCCTTTTGATTTGGTTGTGTGGAAAAACAGCAGAAATGGATGTTAGGAAATTTCTGGCATCCGCAAACCCTGTGGCTTTGAAGAGAGCTAGAAAGGATGAGTTGCGGAAAATTGTTGAGGAACTGGAACTTAAGACGGTGAAGAAGGATATGACTAAGGTAGAAATTCAAAGAAAAATAGTTGAATATTATATTTCGATGAAGCAATTTACTGAGGATGTGTTGAAAATGTTCCTGGAAGGTAAACCTACTGAGGCTGAGTTTCAGCTTCAGTTGGCAGAATTAAAGATGGAGCGTGAATTGCAATTAAAACGGCTCGAGGCTGAGGAGCAGAAAAGCGGAGACAGTTCGAGAGGGAGATGTGGCAGCTGGGATGTCCAGTGTTGGACCCTGCTGACTTTTACAGCTTGAAAGAGCTGGTGTTGATTGAAGCATTTAAGAAGTGTGTTCCTGATCATGTAAGGGCATACCTCGATGAATAGGGTGCCGCTACCTTGCGGGAGTCTGCTAGATTAGCAGACAGGTTTGTTTTCACCCACAAGGTTGAGTTTACTACAGATGAGAGTTTCCCAGAAAGTAGCAGGGAAGATCAGTGTAACCTTGAATTTGAAACTGGGACAAATGATGAAAGCCCAGAAGAGGCAGCTGTCCTGATTGCCTGTTTTCAGGTTGTTGAAGTACCTGTGGATTCATGGGGTACTGAACCTAATGTTGAAGCTCAGTTAAGGTCTGAGGTGTCTGACTCAGTTGGAAAGGAATGTAGTCCTTTTGTGTCAGATGGTCTTGGTTCACTGAATAAGGGGTTAGCCTTGGTACCAGTGGAAATTGAGGATTCTCAGTCACTTGTATTAACCATGTAACCATATAACAATTACAGCACGGAAACAGGCCATCTTGGCCCTTCTAGGCCATGCCGAACTCTTACTCTCACCCAGTCCCACCGACCTGCACTCAGCCCATAACCCTCCATTGTTCTAAAAGTTAGTGATGAGATGAAAATTGATAAGGTAAATGTTACTGCAGATATTGAGAAAAGTGTTGTTTCTGGACTTTGGAATAAAGTACTTGTGAAGTTTGGATTAGTTTCGCGACCTTTGATCCTGTTTTCAGGACAATGGCCTGTGTTACACACCTCATGGATATCTTGTGACTGTCTTATGAGGATGATGTAATGATCTTGTGGAGGTCACATGATGTAATTTTCCTGCCAATGTGAGGTCACGTGATGACCTATTCTCACCAGGTATATATGCAGTTTTTTTTTGTTTTCCAGTTAGAACATTAGCCAGATACTCTGCTCTGCTGCGTATTTGCTTTATGACGCAGTTTTGATTTAAAACGGAGTCTTACGTTCTATTGTAAGGTACAATAGTCTTGGGCCGGCAGTTTAATCAATCACTACCAGGTTTGTTGATGTATCTTTTCAGTAGTATTGGAGAGTGAAGACGGGAACATGAAGGAGTCGTTCGACGGTTGAAAGGATCAACCATTATTGAATTCATAGAAACATAGAAAATAGGTGCAGGAGTAGGCCATTCGGCCCTTCAAGCCTGCACCACCATTTACTATGATCATGGCTGATCATCCAACTCAGAACCCCGCCCCAGCCTTCCCTCCATACCCCCTGATCCCCGTAGCCACAAGGGCCATATCTAACTCCCTCTTAAATATAGCGAATGAACTGGCCTCAACTGTTTCCTGTGGCAGAGAATTCCACAGATTCACCACTCTCTGTGTGAAGAAGTTTTTCCTAATCTCGGTCGGGGAAACAGTGATCTGCATGAGATAGCCTCTGCTAAAAGTGGCAGAAAAGGCTGTGCAGGATCTAGTATCCAGAGGGAAAGATCAGTGCCTTTAAACTGTTTTATTTCAGTTGTCGTGAATCCTGCGGACAAGGCATATGCAGCTGGGACTGGTGTGACGTCGTGTCTTCGAGGTATTCTTTACTTCAAGAAAATCTCTCCTAATTGACTGTATAAATCTCTTGGACTTTCGAATTTACCATTCTAAGAACTGTGTTTGAATTTACCGCTTTAAGAACTGCTTTCACATTTATCGCTTTAAGAACTAGTACTGAGTGGTGGCTTGTTAAATGGCCGCAAAGCAGTTAACTTCTGGCTAAGATTATTTTTTGTTTTTTTTATATATTGAGCAGAGTTCAATAAATGTTTGATTGTTTTATAAAACCTGACTCAATTCAATTCTATATTCATTGTTGCCAGTCAGGTGACACCTGCTAATGAAGTATGTGTCACGCTGTCGAATTTTGTTTTAACATTTGGTTGTAAACACCTTCAAGGTTATGAAGTTGCTTTTCACGATGGTGTTGTGGAGAAAAAGGTGTGTTTTGATTTTGAGAAGCTGTTTCCGGGAATTACTATGGAGACAGATCGAGATAAAGGTTGTAGAAATAAAATAAATGGATTGTTTGGGATTTTTCACAATTAAACATGGTTTTCGTAAGTCTGGTGATAGTGCTAAGTTTAATAAACATTGGGGGAGAGGTTGACACCTATCCAAGGTGATGATTATCCAGCAGTTCGGTTAACGAGCAAAGCAGCTGCTAATGACCCATACAGAAAGGCTGATGTTTACTCTGCCTGCGTAGTCACTTGAAGCATGTCTAATAAGTCTGCTGATGCGGATACTTCGGGGCAGGGCCATTTTGAGAACCATGATAGCAAAACCAGGGGTTCAAATCAGTATGGTTTGTCACAGACTTCTCTAACTTCCATGTTACAGCAGGATTTGGGTAATAAAGCTGATGAGAGTAAGGTAGATGAGAAAGGTTTGTCCTTGTCAAGAAAGGAATTTATAGAGGAACAGAAGCGAGATTCTAAAATTGTGGTTTTAAGGAAGACAGCTCTCTCCGAGGATGATGATGATTATGAAGACACGTAGTCCTCTTTTATTGTCACTTAGTAATGCATGCATTAAGAAATGATACATTATTCCCTCCAGTGTGATATCACAAAAACACAAGACAAACCGAGACTGAAAAAACTGACAAAACCACATAATTATAACATATAGTTACAAACAGTGTAACAATACCATAACTTGATGAAGAAGTCCATGAGCACAGTAAAGTTCAAAGTTTCTCAAATGTCCCACATCTCACGCAGATGGGAGAAGGAAGAAAAATCTCCCTGCCATGCCGACCACAATCCGACTCTGAGTCATCCAAAAACTTCGAGCTCTGATCAGCTCTCCGACACGAGTACTGAGCGCCATCTCTGTCCGAATGATTCGACCTCCTTCTCAGTCGCCAAAAGCAGGCAAGACCGGGGATTTTGAAGCCCACCCTCCGAAAGTTCCTGACCACACACTAATGACAGCAGCGAATGGGCATTTCAGAAATTTCTCCAGATGTTCCTCTGTGCTTTCACGTCCATTCTCCATCAAATCAGAATTGTCCACGGCCCCTATTTAACAGATACAATATCATTTTTCACCGGAGAGCTGCGCACTCGCAGGCGCACCGCCATCTTCTCCTCCCGCCTTCTTCTTCTCCTGAATGAAATTCAGAAAGAGTCAGTAGGATATTATCTTAAGGATGGGGTGTTAATGAGGAAGTGGAGACTACCTACTGTGCCTGCAAGTGAGGATTGGACTATTGTGCACCAGGTGTTGGTTATGAAAGTTTACAGGGCTGAGATCCTAAACATGGCTCATAGTATGTCTTCAGGTGGACATTTTGGAGTGAGAAAGACAGTGAACAGGATTATGAAGGAATTCTTCTGGCCTAATTTAAGAACGGATGTTGTGAATTTTTGCAGGACTTGCCATACCTGCCAGGTTGTGGGGAAACCTAATCAGGTTATTCAAGTAGCACCACTTAAACCGATACCTGCTTTTGGTGAACATTTTTCTAGAGTCATAGTGGATTGTGTTGGCCCATTGCCAAAGACTGCAACTTGTCATTTTACTTGTTAACAATTAGGTGTGCTGCGTCTAGGTTCCCTGAAGACCTGCCTCTCGGAAATGTCCAGGCCAAGGCTGTGGTAAAAGCACTCATCAATTTCTTCACACTGGTAGGTCTGCCCAAAGAAATTCAATCTGACCAGGGTAGGAACTTTACTTTGAGAACATTCCAGAGGATAGTTGGAGAACTGGGAGCTAAGCACATTGTGTCATCTGCATATCACCCAGAGTCCGAGTGAGCCTTGGAACGGTTCCACTTCACTCTAAAGACCATGATTAAAACATATTGTGTGGAAAATGGAAAAAACTGGGAAGAGGGGGTTACCCTACTCTTATTTGCTGTTAGGGATTTGATTCAACAATCATTGGGGTGTAGTCTGTTTGAGTTTGTTTTTGGTCACAGGCCCAGAGGACCTTTGACCCTACTCAGAGAACAGTGGTCTGGTCCAGATGTGTCAGTGTACTGGATTATGTTTTGAAATTTCGAGAAAGGCTTGTGACCTTGCAAAGCAGAATTTGCAAAACTCCCAAATTAAAGTGGAACACTGGTTTGATAGGATAGCACCTGTGAGTATGGTTATGAAAACAAACGGAGTCGTGGAAGCTGGTAATCAATACCGGATAATTTTAACAAGCTGAATATAGTATCAACAAGATTTGAGAATTCCTTTATTTTGAAAAAACATTACTGACAAGGTCCATCAGTTGGAGCCAGCACAGCAAAAACAATTGGTAGAATAATTAGCAAGTATAAAGATTTATTCCCTGACATTCCAAGACAGTGCACGGCTGCAGTGCATGAGGTCATTGTAGGCTCAGCCGAGCCGACCAAAAAGCATCCCTACAGAATGAATTTAGAGGAAAATAGAATGGTTGAACAAGAAATTGGAAACAAGAAAGAACAAGGAAAGAGAGTGGTGATTGTATCGATAGAGTGGGAAAGGTTAAATACCTTACAAAGATTGTCCTGTTGAAAGGATATTGGTGTGTTCCTTTGACAGAGAGGGCTAAAGCAGTATCTACATTTGTCACACCTTCTGGGCTGTATGAATATAATGTTTTACCTTTTGGGATGGAAAAAGCTCCAGGGACATTCCAAAGGATGATGAATTCAGTAATTCAGGGTTCAGAAAATACAGGGGCTTATATCGATGATCTGGTTGTATGGAATGACACGTGGGAAGAGCTTATTGCGGCTGTTAGAAAAACTGTTTGAAAGGCTGTCCAATGCAAATCTTACTGTGAACCTCGCTAAGAGTGAGTTTGGTCATGCTACTGTCACGTATCTTGGCTATGTAGTAGGCCAGGGCCAACTGGCTCCTGTACAGGCCAAGGTTCAACCTATTGCTGAGTTTCCCGTTCCGATGGGCAAGAAAGCTTTAAGAAGGTTTTTAGGAATGGTTGGGTATTATCGTAAGTTTTGTAAGAACTTTGCTGATATCGCACTCCCCCTAACAAAATTACTAGGGAAGAGTGAAAGATTTGTATGGAGTGACCTTTGCCAGGAGGCATTTGAATGCCCGAAAACCATCCTGTGTTATTATCCTGTGCCCAAGGCACCTGATTTTAATAAACCATTTTTGATCGCGGTAGGCGCTAGTGATGACGCTGCCAGGGCAGTATTATTGCAAAAGGATGATAATGAAATTGAACATCCAGTAGCTTATTTCTCAAAGAAATTTAATGTGCACCAGAAAAATTACTCTGCTGTTGAAAAGGAGTTGCTATCACTTATTCTGGCTTTGCAGCATTTTGAAGTCTATGTTTGCCCTGCCCAGAAACCATTTGTGGTTTACACGGACCATAATCCATTGGTGTTTTTAACTAAAATGAAGGATAAGAATAGAAGGTTATTAAACTGGAGTCTGATCTTGCAAGAATATGACCTGAAAATAAAATATGTAAAAGGTACTGACAACATTATATCTGATTGTTTATCCAGATGTTAAGTTAGAAGTTGTACATGTTTTGCTCTGTTATCTGATAATCATACATGTATTGTTTCAAACTTTGTGATCTACAGTAAAACTAAAAACTTTACTGCTTCATCAAACTTTTTCCTAAAAGGAGGAAGGTGTGACAGGATCCTGAATTATCCCTCATGAACTGTGCTTACTAATAAAATAGCATTAGTTAATAGCAATACCAAACTCCAAGGTGTTCTCCATTTCTGCTGGCTCTTTAACCCGTCACGGGGTACGTGACACTGCTACATTAGGCAGAAGGTATAGCAGCCATAAGTCCCACACCATCAGGTTCAGGAACAGTAATTACACTTACAACTATCAGGCTCCTGAATTGGTTTGGATAAATTAACTCACCTCAACTCTGAACTGATTCCAGATCCATTCAGACCCACTTTTAAGAACTCAGCAACTTATGTTCTCGGTATTATTTATTTTGATTTCTACAATTTATCCTCTTTAGTGCATTGCTTGTTTGTCAGTCTATGTTTAAGTATAATTTTTCATAAATGCTATTGTATTTATTTTCCTGTAAATGTCTGTGAAAGTTAATCTCAGGGTAGTGTATGGTAACATACACATAATTTAATAATAAATTTACTTTGACTTTTTTGATCATTCAGTTCATGAACTTACCAGCAAAACCCTAATCACTCCCTCACCATGACAACACTATGACTCCTTAGCACTGCAGTAAACAGTTTCTCTAAACTTCTAATTATAACATACTGTAATTGTTTAATCTGATGCACAATATGCTACCCAAAACAGCAAATTCCACAGCATAAGTCAGTGATAATAAACCTGATTTTGTTTCTTTTCTTTCTTGGATAGTTTGATAATTAATGCTTAATTTATGTTTTTCTTGTGAGTGTTGTGTAACTGATGCAATGTGCCTGTGATATTATTGCAAGTATGTTTTTCATTGCACTGTCCATACATGAATTGTACGCATGACAATAAACTGGACTTTGATACATTGTGCAACAGAAAATGTGTCGAACCGTTCGCCACCCATTTCAATTCTACTCCCCATTCCCATTCCAGCATGTCAGTCCCTGGCTTCCTCTACAGCCACAATGAGGCCACACTCAGGTTGGAGGAGCAACACCTTATATTCTGTCTGGGTAGCCTCCAACCTGATGGCATGAATATCGATTTCTCAAACTTCAGGTAATTGCTTCCCCCTCTCCTACACCATTATCCATTCCCATTTCCCTCTCTCACCTCATCTCCTTAGCTGTCGATCTCCTCCCGCCAGTGTTCCTTCCCCCTTCCCTTTCCTCCATCGTCTTCTGTCCTCTCCTATCAGATTGCCCCTTCAGTTCTTCCGCCAATCAACTTTTAGCTCTTTCCTTCACACCTTCCCCTCTCCTAGTTTCTAAATATGCCCGCAGGAAAAATAATCTCAGGGTTGTATGTGGTGTCATGTATGTACTCTGACAGTAAATTTTACTGCAAGCTTTTAACTATCACCTGCCACTTTTTACAACTTCCTTCCCTCCTCCTACCTTCTTATTCTGAAATCAGTACCCTTCCTTTCCAGTTTTGATGAAAGCTCAGCCTGAAATGTCAAGTGTTAATTCCGATTCATAAATGCCGCCTGACCTGCTGAGCTCCTCCAGCACATTGTGTGTATCACTCTCGATCTCCAGCATGGTGCAGTATCTCGTGTGTCTGTGTGGCTGACTGGCGCCCCCAACTGAGCTTTATTGATACTGCAGCACTTTTTGCCATTAATTCCAATACATGAATGCTCACCAACCTGCAGGTAATGGAAGGAGTTTTTCTTTTATGGTTCTCGGATCTTATTGTAGCTTGTATAACATTTTCTTCTTGTGAAAAATGTCTAACTTAGAAATATTGTAAGAACCTGTACAGGTTTCCATCTGGTTATACAGAATGCATACAGAGACAGACTATCGAGCCTGTGGCAGTGTTTCTCTTTCTGAAAGTTCGCTCCCACTATCAGCCCATCATTCTGTCCCTTTATCCATCTTTCCTCTAAATTCTTCAATTCCATTCACCCCAACTCAGAGAGAGTTTCCGCATATTGTTCAATCGATAGGTAAAGAGGTTTATCCAAGGGGTACAGCTGTATAAACCACAGGATATAAGAGCAGAATTAGGCCATTTGGCCCATTGAATCCACTCTGCAATTCAATAATGACTTGATTTTTAAGACCACCTTCTCCCCACAACACTTAATAGCCATTACCAATCAAGGGCTTAACAATCTAACAAATACACACAATGACTTGGCCTGCACAGCTACCTGTGGTAACAAATTCCACCATTGAGTCTCCACTCTCTAACTTCGACAAATTTCTACAGATGAGTAGTGGGGAGTATATTGGCTGGCTGCATCACCGCCTGGTATGGAAACCCCAGTGTCCTTGAACTCTCACCAGCAACCTGTCTGGATGTCAGGTGCTTGTGAGGGGGAATTTTATCCAGGTCCAGTGCTTGAGTGGAAAAAGGCAGCACAAGATTGCAGCAGTTTATCTGATCTTTGCCCAGTGACCAATCAGTGTTGGGGATTGATGAGCAAGTGCAAATTCAAGGCAGGCAGGGGAAAGTGTGAGTGGATAGAGTCTAAGTGGATAGAGTTAAAGTGGTGAGGCTTCAGCTCATCAAGGCTTCAGTGAAGAGAGTCATCAGTGAAGAGAAGGCAAAAAAAGCTCTCAGTGAAGTTTTTTTTTGCCCTTCTTTGTTCTACATCCGTTCAGTGAGGACAGTAGAGATGCCAGACAGGATGGGATAGAGATTGTCAAATGTATAGAGGAGAGTCTCCTTCATCAATATATAGTCCTAACTAGTGGGAGTTCAATGCTAGATCTCCTGTTAGGGAATGAGACAGTACTGGTGACAGAAGATTGTGTCAAGCAACACTTTGCCTCAAGTGGTCACAATGCCATTAGTTTCAAGACAATAATGGAGAAGTTCTGATCCAGGGTAGAGATTCTAAATTGGACAAAGGCCTATTTTGATGGTATCAGAAAGGATCTGAAAGGTGTGGAATGGTACAGGTTGCTTTTGGGCAAAGGTGTACTTGCTAAGTGGGAAGCCTTCAAAAGTGAAACACTCCCATCTCAGTTCATCTCAATGACAGTGAACTTCAGTGTGGAGTTTGTCCAAAAATTTATCAGTTAGTAGGTTAATAGGTCGTTAGGCTAGGGTCAAATCATGGGATTGCTGGGCAGTGCAGCTCAAACGGTCGGAAGGGCCTGTCCCACACTATGTCTAAATAAAATTCATAAATTAATTGAAGTTTTATAGTTACAGAGAAAGTGCAGAGCAGAGAGAGGGGTAGATTGTGAGATCGAGTTAATCCATATTGTGCTAGGGGACCATTTAATAGTCCTTTAACTATGGGATACCTGTGATTGTCAGTGATAACAATCATCAATGAAGATAATTAGTTGGAGGAAGTCTCCACCTCCACCTTCTTCTTCCTCTACCTTCTTCAGACCTAGTCACCTGCTGACCTCCCGTGCCAATGCTCCGATCTCAGTTCATCTCGGTGTTAGTGAAATTCACTCAGGTCCTGCATGGAAACAGGTCTGAAATATTGCAACACTGGCACTCAGGAGGTGCTGAAAATGTGTACAACATTCTGTAAAATGTGTGTGGTACAGAGCGTCTGCCTCAAGGTGCCACTGTCCCAGGTTCAATCCTAACCTCGGAACTTGGTCAGTGTGGAATTTGACAAAAGAGAGCCACAGAATGATAACCTCAGTAATGGACCCACCTCGACACATAATCAAACACAGACTCATGTAGGAAACAAACCAAAATATAACCACACACTAACAATGATGATCCCATCTCCGATATATTACCACACCTCTGACCAATCATAACTCCACCCCGAAAATATAACAACACCCTGGCGATTGATGGAAACACGCCACACGCCTGACCAATCATATCTCCACCTCCAAAATATAACAACACTCTGACTGTAGAATAATTGTTGGTGCAGATGGGTTGGTTTGAATATCTCAGAAACTGATGACGTCCAGGGATTTTCATACACAGCAGTCTGTAGAGTTTACAGAAAATGACGTAAAAAGCAAACAAAAAAGATCCATTGAGCGGTAGCTCTGTGGGCAAAAAACCCTGTTAACGAGAGAGATCAGAGGAGAATGACCAAACTGGTTCCAGCTGAAAGGAAGGCAACAGTAACAACAGAAAACCACACCATGTTCCACTCTTGTACCTAATAAAGTCACCACGAAGTGTGTAACAACACACCTGACCAGTAGTGGAGAAATTGCAAAAAAAGAGGCGCCAGACTTATCAAAGTCCAAGTTCTTCATGCACAACCGTTGGGGCTCAATCAATTCGTGACGACCACCCAGACCCTGTCGACTCAAGGCTCGGGACCACCGGAAGTGATCGACCGGAGCCTCTCCGCACATCCGCCGTCCTCGCTGTCTCTCCTCCGACTCCCCATCTCTCCACCGTCCTCCCCGTCTCTCCTTCGTCCTCCCCGTCTCTCCTCCGACTCCCCGTCAAAAACCCCGTCCGCCGTCCTCCCCGTCTCTCCTCTGACTCTCCCCCAAAAACCCCGTCTCCCCTCAGACTTCCTGCCAAAACCCTGTCCCCAGTCATATGAGACAGTATTATCATCCAAAAACAAAACGATACATGACCACCCATTGGCTAATAGCATCCTGCTATCTGTATTAACCCAAGCAACTGTCTAGCTAAAGACTTCTCAGCATTTAACATAACAAAGAAGCATTCCCCAGTATAACATAACAAAGAAGCCATTTTAAATTTAACATATAAAAAAGAAAGACCCCGTACACTCTCCCCCGACCAAATAAAAGTCATGCCCTCACGACATTAACAGGGTTCACCAGTGCTCCTTGTAAAACACAAAACCCAACCCAGGTGCGTAAAGAAGTGATGTAACTTCCCAGGGCTGTAGAGATCACACCCTATTCTCCCGGCGTTGTATAATTCAACCTCTCTGGGGGGTGCCTACTCCTCTGAGACCTCTGTACTTCCTCTGCTGACTCTTCCTGTTCAGACGCCCCAGGTGACACCCCAGGCTTACCTGTTGGACCCTCACCTTCACGGGGACCCCTCAGCACCTGTGAGCCCTCTGCCTCAGGTTCTGGCTCCATCCTCTCCTCCCCCAGTCCCGGCTGTAATACAGGCGGCTCTGCAACACCCTCCCTCATTTCCCATAACTCAGTGAGGGAAGGGCCAGGAGCCTCTTCTCCCGGCACTGGGGAATCAGCGAACTGAAACAGGTACCACACGTCCGAATCATCAGCCCCACTCATAGTCTTCCCCCAAAATCTTTGATCCCATGTCCAATCAAGAACCTATCAAACGCTGCCTTTAATACACCAACCAACCTGGCCTCCACAGCTGCCTGTGATAATAAATTCCACAAATTCACCACCCTCTGGCTAAAGAAATTTCTTCGCATCTCTGTTTTAAATGGACCCCCTCTATCCTGAGGCTGTGCCCTCTTGCCCTAGTCTCCCCCACCATGGGAAACATCCTATGCACATCTACTCTGTTCAAGCCATGCAACTTTCGAAAGGAAATAATACAGGAGTATCACCACGGTTTGGATATGGCCCAAGTGCAGAGTGAGAGATACTGAAGCAGGTTGATAGTTCACAGACTTTAATACGAACAGTGTTAAGGGGAAAACAAAACAATAAACGCTAGGACAAAACAGGGCCGTTAACTAGAACTCTCAACGGAGAACGAAGCCTACACTATGGCTGAAAAGGACATCTAAACACTATACAAATACCGCTAGTCTTCAGAGTCAGTTGATTTGAAAGTCCAGTATCTCAGGGAAGGCCAGATACACAACAGCAGCAAAGCATTGCTATGCTCTGTCCAAGTCTCAACAAGCACCACGACGACAAGAATGGAGTTAAATACTATCAGGCTGAATAATAATTACCCAACACGTGCAAATTCACAAGCGCAATTGCCACATCTACTGCGCTGCTGAATCCGTGGTTGTGACAGGGCCCCCCTCTCGAGTCATAGCCCCTGAGACGCCACAGAGCTGTGTCCGCTGGAAGTCCCGGATCAGCGACTTGTCCAAGATGTCCTTCGCTGCGAGCCAAGTACGTTCCTCTGGGCCATACCTTCCCAGTCCACAAGGTACTGGACCTTACCACGTACCTGGTGAGATAGAACATAGAACATAGAATAGTACAGCACAGTACAGGCCCTTCGGCCCACAATGTTGTGCCAACCCTCAAACCCTGCCTCCCATATAACCGCCTACCTTAAATTCCTCCATATACCTGTCTAGTAGTCTCTTAAATTTCACTAGTGTATCTAACTCCACCACTGACTCAGGTAGTGCAATGCACGCACCAACCACTCTCTGAGTAAAAAACCTTCCTCTAATATCCCCCTTGAACTTCCCACCCCTTACCTTAAAGCCATGTCCTCTTGTATTGAGCAGTGGTGCCCAGGGGAAGAGGCGCTGGCTGTCCACTCTATCTATTCCTCTTAATATCTTGTATATCTCTATCATGTCTCCTCTAATCCTCCTTCTCTCCAAAGAGTAAAGCCCTTGCTCCCTTAATCTCTGATCATAATGCATACTCTCTAAACCAGGCAACATCCTGGTAAATCTCCTCTGTACCCTTTCCAATGCTTCCACATCCTTCCTATAGTGAGGTGACCAGAACTGGACACAGTACTCCAAGTGCGGCCTAACCAGAGTTTTATAGAGCTGCATCATTACCTCGCGATTCTTATACTCTATCCCTCTACTTATGAAGGCTAACACCCCATAAGCTTTCTTAACTACCCTATCTGCTTGTGAGGTAACTTTCAGTGATCTGTGGACATATACCCCCAGATCCCTCTGCTCCTCCACACTACCAAGTATCCTATCATTTACTTTATACTCTGCCTCGGAGTTTGTCCTTCCAAAGTGTACCACCTCACACTTCTCTGAGTTGAACTCCATCTGCCACTTCTCAGCCTGCTTCTCAATCCTAACAATGTCTCTCTGCAATCTTCAACAATCCTCTGCATTATCCACAACACCACCAACCTTTGTGTCATCTGCAAACTTGCCAACCCACCCTACTTCCCCTACATCCAGGTCATTAATAAAAATTCACGAAAAGTATAGTTCCCAGAACCGATTCTTGTGCGACACCACTAGTTACAACCCTCCAATCCAAATGTACTCCCTCCACCACGACCCTTTGCTTTCTGCAGGCAAGCCAATTCTGAATCCACCAGGCCAAACTTCCCTGGATCCCATGCCTTCTGACTTTCTGAATAAGTCTACCATGTGGAACTTTATCAAGTGCCTTACTAAAATCCATGTAGATCACATCCACTGCACTACCCTCATCTATATGCCTGGTCACCTCCTCAAAGAACTCTATCAGGCTTGTTAGACACGATCTGCCCTTCACAAAACCATGCTGACTGTGCCTGATCAGACCATGTTTCTCTAAATGCCCATAGATCCTATTTCTAAGAATCTTTTCCAACAGCTTTCCCATCACAGACGTAAGGCTTACTGGTCTATAATTACCCGAACTATCCCTACTACCTTTTTTTTCTTTTCAAATCTTTTTATTATTTTTTTCCAAAATAAACACGAGTACATCAAAGTAAACAACATTTACAATGTCTCAAGAAAAAAAAATTATATAAACATTATATAAAAGCCTACTACCTTTTTTGAACAAGGGGACAACATTTGCCTCCCTCCAATTCTGCAGTACCATTTCCGTGGACAATGAGGACATAAAGATCCTAGCCAGAGGCTCAGCAATCTTTTCCCTGGCCTCGTGGAGCAGCCTGGAGAATATTCCATCAGGCCCCGGGGACTTATCCGTCCTAATGTACATTTGTATTTTAACAACTCCAATACCTCCTCTCCCTTAATATTAACATGCTCCAGAACATCAACCTCACTCATATTGTCCTCACCGTCATCAAGTTCCCTCTCATTGGTGAATACCGAAGAGAAGTATTCATTGAGGGCCTCGCTCACTTCCACAGCCTCCAGGCACATCCTCCCACCTTTATCTCTAATCGGTCCTACCTTCACTCCTGTCATCCTTTTGTTCTTCACATAACTGAAGAATGCCTTGGGGTGTTCCTTTACCCTACTCGCCAAGGCCTTCTCATGCTCCCTTCTTGCTCTCCTCAGCCCCTTTCTTGCTACCCTATATTCCTCAATAGACCCATCTGATGCTTGCTTCCTAAACCTCCTGTATGCTGCCTTCTTCCACTAGATTTCCCACCTCACTTGTCCCCCATGGTTCCTTCACCCTACCATTCTTTATCTTCCTCACAAGGACAAATTTATCCCTAACATCCTGCAAGAGATCCCCAAACATCGACCACATGTCTATAGTACATTTCCCTGCACAAACATCATCCCAATTCACACCCGCAAGTTCTAGCCTTATAGCCTCATATAGCCTTTCCTCAATTAAAAATTTTCCTGTCCTCTCTGAATTGATTCTTTTCCATGATAATGTTAAAGGCCAGGGAGCAGTGGTCTCTGTCCCCCAGATGCTCACCCACTGAGAGATCTGTGACCTGGCCCGGTTCGTTACCTAATACTAGATTTAGTATGGCATTCCCCCTACTCGGCCTGTCAACATACTGTGACAGGAATCTGTCCTGGACACACTTAAACTCTGCCCTGTCTAAACCCTTGGAACTAATCAGGTGCCAATCAATATTAGGGAAGTTAAAGTCACCCATGATAACAACCCTGTTATTTTTGCACCTTTCCAAAATCTGCCTCCCAATCTGCTCTCGGTATCTCTGTTACTACCAGGGGGCCTATAGAATACCCCCAATAGAGTAACTGCTCCCTTCCTGTTCCTGACTTCCACCCATACTGACTTAAAAGAGGATCCTGCTACATTACCCACCCTTTCTGTAGATGTAATAGTATTCCTGACCAGTAATGCCACCCCTCCTTCCCTTCCCCCCTGAAAATCCCTTTTGAAGCACTGAAATCCAGGAATATTGAGAATCCATTCCTGCCCTGGTGCCAGCCAAGTCTCTGTAATGGCCACTACTTCATAATTCCATGTATGTATCCAAGCTCTCAGTTCATCACCTTTGTTCCTGATGCTTCTTGCATTGAAGTACACACACTTTAGCCCTTCTACCTTACTACCTTTACACCCTTTATTCTGCTTCTCTTTCCTCAAAGCCTCTCTATATGTTAGATCTGGCTTTACTCCATGCACTTCTTTCACTGCTCTATTGCTCCAGATCCCATCCCCCTTGCAAATTAGTTTAAACCCTCCCGAACCATGCTAGCAAACCTACCTTCAAGGATATTGCTCCCCCTCGAGTTCAGGTGCAACCCATCCAATCTGTACAGGTCCCACCTTCCCCAGAAGAGATCCCAATGATCCAAAAATCTAAAACCCTGCCCCCTGCACCAACTTCTCAGCCACGCATTCATCTGCCATCTCCTCCAATTCTTACCATCACTATCATGTAACCAGGAAGCACCGCACAGTATACACAAGGGAACCATCTATCAGGCGGGGAGGAGGGGGAGGTTATCGGCCCAGGGCAGAGGTAGTAACCGGCTTGAGCTGGGAAACATAGAATACTGGGTGGATCCTTGGCGATGCTGGCAGATGCAATCTATACGACACCTTGTTGACAGCCTTTTCCACTACAACCGGACCCACGTAGCGTGGTGCCAATTTCCGATTCTCGACTTTCAGGGGAAAATCCCTTGATGCCAACCAGAGCCTCCTATCCTGGCTTGAATGGCTTTACCTGTCAACGGAGCCGATCAGCCTGCTGGGAATGCAGATCAATTTTGGAAAATATTGTTGCTCCCCGGAGATGTTCAAACGCAAACGCCAGCAGGCGAAGAGGGTAGCAGTTCTTCACAGTGATGCTGTTCAGGGGCCGATAATCAATGCAGGGACGGAGCTTCCCATCTTTCTTGCTCACGAAAAAGAGGCCCGCTCCTGCCGGCTAGGTTGACGGACGGATAAACCCCATGCTGAATACCTCCTTAATGTATTCCTCCATGGCCACCGTTTCAGGACGAGAGAGGGAAAAGAGCCGGCCCCGGGGAGGACTAGTGCCAGGTAGGAGGTCCATGGCACAGTCGTATGGCCGGTGTGGGGGCAGGGTGGCGGCTTTTCTTTTACTGAAAACATCAAGGAGATCCGCATATTCAGCCCGAATCCCAGACAGGTCTACATCCTTAGCTGACACAGGAGGGGGATTCATGGGATGGAGTTTGAGCTGGACCCAGACAGGTAGACAGGCATGCTGGTCCCCACTCTTGGAGTACCTTCAGAGACCAATTGATCTGTGGATTATGTCGGGATAACCAGGGCAGATCAAGAACCAGTAGCAGTTCAGGTGAATTAACCAGATAGAAAGATACTTCTTCATGATAGTTGCCTTCAAGTACCAGTTGCAGGGTTTGGGTGGAAAGCTGGATTTGACCGGTTCCCAAAGGTGGACCGTTCAGCGCCTTGACGTTGATCTGCTCTTAATTCCCGAGTTGGAAGTCCCCATCTCTGAGCGACAGAGATGTCCATAAGAAGATTCCCGGCTGCACGGGACTCAATAAACGCCTTAAGTTCATGGGTCTGAGACCTCCACGACAAGGAAACTGAGGGCGTTACAGAATGAGGGGAAGCTGACTGAACAGAGAACCGACCCGTCAGGATTCCCCTCCCTGCTGACGGGTATTCTCTTTTACTGGACGCTTGGAACATACCGCCCGGAAGTGTCCTGGATCTCCACAGTAAAGGCAGGAACCTGTCCTGCGGCGCTGCGCTCGGTCCTCCTGAGACAGGCGCATGCGCCCCACTTGCATAGACTCGTCGGTGGTTTGGGTGCTGGGTGGTGAGGGAGGGGGAGAGGGCGAGGAAGGACGGTGATCTGGTGAGGGAGGGGGAGAGGACGAGGAAGGATGGTGATCTGGTGTGCGTTGGAAGTTTGAAACATTCTTTCCCTGCGCCACTCAGTTACCCGGTCGTCAACTCGATTGGTCAGAATAATCAGTTTATCCAGACTATCCTGCTCGTCCTGCACAGCGATCTCATGCGGAACCCCTGCATTCAGATCACGCTGGAAGGCAGTTATGAGGGATCTCATTCCATCCCGTCTCTAGGGTATGGAATTTGACTGCATAGGCTCTCACCGTTCCTCTGCCGTGGTGCAGGTCCAAGAGTCGGTGGGCAGCCTCCTGACCCCGTTCTGGAAGATCAAAAACCCTCCTTAACTCCGCCATGATATGTCGGAACGACTGGGTTGCGGGGTATCCTTGCTCCCATAAAGCGTTGAACAGGCTGAGTGGAGGTCCGTCAAGAAGATTGACCATGTACGCCAACTTTCGCGCATCATCACCAAAACGACCAGGCTGGGCTTGGAATGTCAGCTCGCATCGAGTAATAAAATTCCTGCAACCATCGGGATCACCAGAATATCTGCCTGGTTGTGGAATACTCAGTTCCCGAACGGCCGTGGGAGTCGGCTCTGGTCCGGGAGCCGGAGCATTAGTAGCAGAGATTGTCGGCGCAGCAGAAAAGGAGGACCTGCGAGATGCTGGGAATGGGATTGAAGCGGCCTGAAGCTGCTGAATTGAGCTGGCGAGAACGTTAATGGCTGTCAGCTCATGCTGGCTGTTCACAGTAAGTTCGTGGACGGCGGCCATGAGTGCGGAAATCGCTAACACCCGAGTCCAATTGTCTGTGGTGAGCTATTGAATAGCTGCGGCTAGGGACGATACCTGTTCCTCCAAGTGAGACTGAGCTTGTCGGCACGAGGTTATCTGCCTCATTGCCTCCGTTACTTCACTGAGTACGGATTCCATTGCCTGTAGTTCATCTCCTACCTGACCAATGAATCTCACAGTCAAGTTCAGCTGCACTCTCTCTGCTGGGTCTATCTTTCTGGTCGAGATTTGTTGTCACCGCGGTTCAGATATTGCCCAAGTGCAGAGTGAGAGACACTGAAGCAGGTCGATAGTTCACGGACCTTAATACGAACAGCGTTAAAGGGAAAATAAAGCAATAAACGCTAGGCCAAAACAGGCCAGTTAACTAAAACTCTCAGAGGAAAACCAAGCCTATACTGCGTCTGAAAAGAACATCTAAACACTATACAAATACCGCTGGTCTTCAGAGTCAGTTGATTTGAAAGTCCCATATCTCAGGGAAGGCCGAATACAAAACAGCAGTGAGACGTTGAGATAAGCACTATGACGACAAGAATGGAGTTAAATACTATCACAATGAAATAATAATTACCTGACACGTACAAATTCACAAGTGTAAATGCCGTATCTACTGCACTGCCGAATCCATGGTTATGACACAGGAAACTTGTTGACTGCCATCGAGTCATCCTGGACTCATGGTAACTCTACAGATAGTGTAATTATCCGTAGGGTTTTTGTGGCAAGATACAGAAATAGATTACCAGGCCTTTCTTCCACACAGATACTGGTGCTGCCCAGTTGGAACCAGATCAGATTGGAACTCAGGACCACCCACCTCAAAGTCCAGTGTTTATGCCACTACACCACTGGCCAACCAATGATGAACCAATCCCAAATATACCATTGCCAATTACTGACACACCCATAACGTATAACTACACCGCTGACTATTGATAGACCCACCCGAAACTATAACCACACCCTGACAAATGATGCACAGACCATGACCAGTAATAGAAACTTCCCCCAAATCGTACCACAACCCTGAACAATGATGCATGCACCATGACCAATAATAAGCACCCCCCGAACATGTAACCACACCCCTTGTGCAATGATGGACATACCCCCCCACGAAATATAACCATACTCCTTGACCAATGATGGACACACCCCCAACATATAACCATGTAGATTGTCACAAGTATAATAACAGAAGCACTTTCAGTTTTAGAAAAACCGTATCAACTTATTTATTGAACACCAAAAACCAAACGCAAACAGTGGTAAAATTACTTTCCATAATTACATCATAATATCAGAAAAACCTTTTCAAATGAGCACCATTCAATGCTGGTGGTTGTGAACTAGGTGCATATCTGCCAATTATGTTACCCTACACAGGCACTGCCAAGAATTCACTAAAACTGGAGTTAGGAGCATGACCGGAGCTCGGGCGAGCGGCCTGACACAGGTCCTATGTTCCATGGGTGGAGGAACAGCTGAGGCCTCTGGTTGTGTGGACTTGCTCAAAGTCATGTCGTAAAAGCAAGGGCATGATAGCAGAGTCCTCCAAATCTTGGAGGGCCAGTTTAAGGCGATCTAACAAAATGTATTCCTACTTACCCCTCTTATCTTTGATGATTTCTTTTCTGTCAGTTCCAAAACACGGAACGGGCTATTTTAAGGAGTTGGAAGGGGATGTTGGTGTGTGTCATGTTGGACGAAACAAATGAGTAATGTAGGTCAACAGGAATCCAAGAGTGCTGTATACCATGATGGGGGTAGGAATATGTGAGAAATTGAATTTACTGAGGGTGGAGGGGAACGCTGTTGACAGGCAGACCAGACGGTCGTGGCTTCAGGAATAAAATCACCTGGCACTCATAACGGCTGCCTGTATACCAATTCAGCCATGGTCAACTGGGGGTCCTCTTTTGGAGCTATTCTGAGCCCCAGCAGGACCCACGGAAGATGATCATGCCAATATTCATCCATCAGGGAAACCCTCAGAGCAGACCTTAAGGAGTGATGAAACCGGTCGCGTAGTCCATTGGGTTGTAGGTGATACACCATGATATGATGTAATCTTTCACCAAGGACTGGCAAGATTTGGGGACTGTGGTCAGAGGAGGTATCAGCTGGGGTGCCGAACTGAGCAACTGAATGCCCAAGCCATGTCAGCAGCCATTGTTGATGTTAGAGGGACGATCTCTGGCCACCTGGTGGTACAGAACACCATGGTATGGAGGTGAGCAAAAATGCAGGAGGAGGGAAAAGGACCACAAGGTCCACATTAACATGGTCAAACTGTTGCTCAGGGACCCCATAAAGTGCCAGTGGCCAGCGATGCCTGAACGTGATGATTAATTTCACACACTGCACTCAGGCTGAAGTCCAATCATGCAGTCCTTTCTGAGGCTGTGCCACACAAACTTTAGTGCAACCAGTTTCCCTGATGCCTTCTGACCCGGATACCAGAGGCCGCGTATGGAGTCAAAAACAGCCTGCCTCCATTTCGTGGGCCCTCTGGGACGAAGGTTACCGGTTGAGACGTCACACAGGAGAGAAACTCCAGCTTCCCCGAAATTAATCTCCGCCAACCGTAGGCCCGTGATTGCTGTTCAGTGAGGCTGGACCTCTGGGTTAGTAGCTTGGTAGGCTGCAAAGGCAACATAATCTGTGTATGGCCTCACACACACAGCTGGGAGTCTACAGTACCTCCAGAAAAGAGGCAAGATCACTACGTGTCATGGCCAACAAGTACTGGAGAACTAACACACTTGATCCTGAATCTTCCTTTCACCTACTTTTGATCAGAGCTACCTGACAGGGAAGGTCAGATATATTTTTTCTCTCAGTTCTGTGGGTGCTGAGACAGATTATCTTCTCTGGCTACATTAAGCAAACTCAACCCAAGAAAGTTCAGTCTCAAATTATATCCCTCAGGTGCAATTCTCAGGAAGCTTGAACAAGACTTTGCTGGGAAGCATTGATGAAAGAATTATCATCAGAGGCAGGGAGAGAGAGGATATTCTTTTTGCCACTGGATGCTTCACATTCCCTTACCTTTCCTCACAGTTCTTCAGATCCAGGTGCCTGGAGGGAGAAATGTGAGTGGGAAACCATTGGGGAAATTAGAAGCTCAGGATAATTCCTCAGAGCTTTATTGCAGAACTATTGCTGGAGAAAATAACTGTTAAATTTCCTGACCTTTTCCCATCCTTGGTGTCATCTCTATGTCGTTGTAATCCTCACAAGCCCAGCAGAGGTTGTCCTTCTCCTCCCTAAACTCACACCACATGAAGGTGTGGACAACAGACTCCCCACCTGAGAGTCAATGAAAGGAGTCGGTTGCTGCCTCTGTGTGAATCGATTTTTCCTGAGGATCGGCTCTGTATCCGGCCATCAAGCAATGTACACAGAGCTACCACATTCCCTCTGTCATGGTCCGGATCGGGGTCCCTTTAAATTTACTTTGTTTGTGTTACAATCCGGACCGTTGACTCCCTGTTTCCCTTTGGTTCCCTGTTTTCCCGTGTCCCTCGGGCTTGGTGATTAGGGGCAATTTACTCTCGGCTGAACCGGCAGTTTATAGTCTGCGGCTTTCAACCGTTCGGCGTGAGAGCGCTAAACAAGTCACCGAAGCTGGTGCGAGCCAATGGCATGTGGCCGGAGCAAGCCTAGTCTTCTCCCGAAGCAAATGCCAGCAAGCCGCCTTCTCTTGCCAGAGCGGGTCAGTCAAAGTTAACCCGCCGGGGTGAGACAAGAGCTCGCCGCTGCTTGGAGCGTACCTGCGTCCAGTTATAGTACTGTCCATCGTTGTGTGGTCTCTGTATTCATGTCCTGCGTCGAAAAGGGGTCCCGGCCCTGTACCCTGGAAGGGTCCTGACCCCGTGTCAAGAAGAGTCCCGACTCCATCCTGTATCTAAGAAGGATTCCTGGCTCAGTGATTTATGTCCAGTGTCTGAGTCTGTCCCGTGAATAAGAAGAGTCCCTGGCTCCAGAGGTTTCAAGAATCGAGTCCCTGGCTCCGGAGGTTTCAAGAATCAAGTCCCTGGCTCCGGAGGTTTCAAGTATCGAGTCCCTGGCCCCGGAGGTCCGCCTTCCGAGTCCTGGCACAGACCCTTAGTCCCAACCTACTCCAGGGCCCGAGTCCTTGTCCATAACGCTATTCCCGCTTCTGCTTTGCTCTCCTTGTAACGAGCAATAAACTCAATTTAGTTAACCTCACAAGACGTGTTTGTGTCTTGCATTTGCGTCTGCTCCCAGCGCCCCCATGTGACACCCTCAGTCAGGGGGATGGCTCTCCCTGTCCCTGGATATTTGTGCGGAGAATGCTGCAAGGTTGACCAGGCTTGGAACAACTTGACCAGTTCCGATCCAGAGTCCAGGCTGATGCTGGGTGAATCACCCCATTTTACTCTTCCTCTGGACGTGGCTTGGACTAGACGAGGTTCTTGGACGCGGCTTGGGCTAGAAGATGGAACTCCAGCACAGGATGATGGAACTCCAGCACCGGGCTGGGCAAGGTTCTCCTAGGCTGGGTGAGGAACTCCAGGCCAGGACTTGGCTCTTGGACTAGGCTAGGCTCAGCTTTTGGACTCGGCTCAGTTAGGCCTTTGGGTACGGAGCCGGGACTCCTCCTAGGTCGCAGGGCCGGGATGAATGCCGAGGTAACTCGGGGATTCAGATGGGGAGGTGAAGGGAACAGTCCAGCAGCCAGTCCTTGGTTTGCAGAGGTTTTTATGTGCCAGCCCAAAACGAGAATCAGGTGCCTCAATTAAGGCACACAATGGAACAAGGGAAAACAGGAAAACCCGGAATAAGCATCAATAAACCGGACTGTGAATCAGAATGTGGATTTCACAGACCAGACCATGACAATAGGATGGTATGGTGCTGAACTGAGGACAACACAGTAATGTAGTCAGCGTAACACTTTACAGCACAAGTGATCAGAAGATCAGAGTTCAATTCCTGACGCTATCTGTAATGAGTTTATAAGTTCTCCCTGTGATCATGTGGTTTTCCTCCAGATGCTCTGATTTCCTCCCACATTCCAAAAAGACATACAGGTCAGGGTTGGTAAGCTGCGGGCATGCCACATTGTTGCCAGATCTGTAGCAATGCTTGTGAGCTACCCAAGCACATGTTTGATTTCATTGTATGTTTCGGTGTTGTGACGGGGTCCTTGGCAGGAGGAGAAGATGGCGGTGCGACGCAGTGCCTGCAGCTCTCCAGTGAAGTGATATCGTATTTGTAAGTAGGATGCCATGCACAATTCTGATTTGATGGAGACAGACGTGAGAAGCACGGAGGAACATCTGGAGAAACTTCTGAAATGCCCGGTTCACTGCTGCTGCTACTGTGCGATTGAGAATCTCCAGAGGGAAGGCCCCAAAATCCTTGGCTATGCCTGCTGCTGGCGGCCAGGGCTGGGGTCAAAGTGCTCGGCAGAGATGGTGCTTGGTACTCGGTGTTCGAGGGCTGGTCGGAGGCTCGAAGTTTTTGGATGACTCTGAGTCGGACTGTGGTCAGGCATGGCAGGGAGAGTTTTCTTCCTTCTCCCATCTGTGTGAGATGTGGGACTTTCGAGAGACTTTGAACTTTTTTTTACCGTGCCCATGGCCTGTTCTTCATCAAGTTATGGTATTGCTTGCACTGTTGTAACTGTATGTTATAATTATGTGGTTTTTGTCAGTTTTTCAGTCTTGGTCTGTCCTGTGTTTCTGTGATACCACACCAGAGGAATATTGTATCATTTCTTAATACATGCATTACTAAATGACAATAAAAGAGGACTGCGTGTCCTCATAATCTAATCTAATTACCCCTGTGAACTGTGCTTTTGAAAAGAGAGAGAGTTGTTCAACACCAGACAGCTTGTTATTAAGAGAGAGGTGAAAACTGCTTTGACATGGTGTTATGGTTTCTCTGCAGCACGTTTACACTTTGCAAGGACACTGGCAGCTTCCAAGTTCATACAGAGAGAGAAAGGAGGAGCTGCTTGATGGAGAGTTGGTGTTCAGCATGATGAGATAAATAGAAGGTCAACTGTTAGACCTACAGACACATGCTTTTGGACACTGAGCTTTCTTGTGCCCACAGAAAAGCTGGGTTTTGGAGGATCGATCGGGTAGATCAATCAGTGGCTCTGACAGTGTGAAAAGGGTGTGACCGATGGGGAGTTATTCGTGTGACCGACCCTCGCCTGGGTTGATAATTCCACCACAGAAGAATGGTCCCCTTTGTTGTGGTCACAGTTGGTGACTTCTAAAGGATTTTGAAGGACAACGGGAAGATCGACGGTGTCAGCTCACCTGAAGACTCAAATCTCTCCCCCTCTCTCTCTGTCACTACTCAACTCAACACCACGAACTGAACTGAACTTTACTCATCATCGTAAGACTATCCATTTGCCCCTAGTCTTGAGAAGCTTGGTTTTCATATATTTCCACACTTACTTATATATAATCATTGCTAACCTGTTTGATTTATCTGCATTTATATTACTGTATTGTGTAGTTACTAATAAATACCATTAGTTAATAGCAATACTGGACTCCAAAGTGTTTTCCATTTCTGCTGGTTCTTTAACCCGTCAGAGGGTACGTGACAGTGTACATATGATTAATAAAGGTGATCTATATCTTTATCTTTATCTAAGGTGACTGGCAATTGCTGGCTGCTGTTGAACTGGAGGAAAGGATGGGACGAGACTGTAGAGATAGGAATGGACAACAGCAGAACAGGAGTGTGTGTGTCTGCAAAGCCTGGCCTGTCACTTGTGGGAGGGGGGGAGACATTGAGAGCTGCAAGAATGGGACAGCTGTCTACACCATAACAAATAGACTGACACAGAGCGGGTCCTCAGGAGGGGAAGGAAAGAAAACCCTTTCATATCAATGCAGCTCTCAGGTGGGGAGCCTGCAGCCCACAACTTCCCGAGGTCCAAGTTCAGAGAGCGGGAGGGCAACTTCTGGTGGACCTGTGAGAATTAGAGGGGCATGGAGACAGACCCCAAACACAGGCTTGAGGACCAGAGAGCTGACAATGAATTCACCAAGGTCAGAATCAGAATTGGGTTTATTACACTGACATATAGTATATCATGAAATGAATTGTTTTGTGGCAGCAGTACAATGTAAAACATAAAACATACTATATGTTATAAAAACAAATAAATAGAGCAGAAGATGAATAGTGAGGTAGAATTCATGGACCATTCTAAATCTGATGGCGGAGGAGAAGTAGCTATTCCTGAAATGATGGGTGTTGGGTTTCAGGCTCCTGTACCTCTTTCCTGAAGGAAAAAATGAGAAAAGGGCATGTCCCAGGTAGAAAGAGTCCTTAATGATGGACGCTGCACCACCTCTTAAAAATGAAGACCCGCATCTAATATTTTAGGAAATGTTTCTTCTTCTCCACCATCCAATTTCTGAAAGGTCTATGGATCCATGGACAGTACCTCACTATTCTCTTGTGCTGCTTATTTATGGATTTATTGTAAGCGAAGACCCAGAGAACAACAATAAACTCACCAAGATCCAGATCCCAAAGGAGGTAGATTTTCACTTTATGATCTCCACCGTTTCCCACTCCATCCAGAACCGAGAGGATGCAGGGGGACCATGGGTGGAGGAATGGTCTATGAAGGATGAGGTTACGGGGCAACACCAGAGGTGGAGTTAAGAGATGTTAATTGGACTGAGAAGGTCAGGAGGATGGGGATTGAAAGGAGAGTTAGTTAGAGAGAAGTAGGGGCTTAGAAGAGGTCAGGAATGGGTGTGTACCTCAGCAAAATAGCAACAACTTCAGTAGAAATGGGCCAGTAGCAATGTCCTCAACATCTTTAGTAGGGCATGCACAATGGAAGGAGTCTGTGGACAATAATGTCTTTTCCTATAATTCCTTGTAGGTGAACCTTAACTCACAGAACAGAGGGAGTATCCTTAGGATGAGAAGCCATTGACTTGGCCAAAAATAGGGTCTATGGACCAACAGAAAATCTCCTTCTCTGATTTTTCTAAGATTCCCATTTTACTGGGCCTCCTACAAGATACATTGGTGGGATGATGCGAGAGAGAGGAGAGGAAATTTGTGCTGGGATCTGGGAATCATTCCAGGGTCATCCGATCGGAGAAATTAATCCCTCCAGCACCAGCCCCCAGAAGCTGTGCTGGTTGTGGGGAATATTTGGGCTGAAAGGTGCCTTGTTTGGAGACCATGATCTGGTGTCTGTGGGCAGTGAAGGAGACAGCTGTTCCAGTGGGCTGTGCCAAGAACACATCTCATGGGTCTTCAGGTCAGTCAAGGACAGACCCCTGACGTAACATCTCTGACTCGTGTTGCCACACCCATCTTTCTGGTACGACCGGGGGCCATTCCCCTCACCATGTGATAATCCATGTACAACCATCTTTCTACAGTTCAAAATCTCATTCACTTTTAATTATTACACATTGCACTGTTAGTGCAATAGGGTTTATTTATTTAAGATACTTTTATTTTATGAATTCAACAATAAAGTGATTTTCAAGCATGCAGAAATTGGTAAATAAAGAGCCTTAATCCAACTAAAAAATATATCCATTTCTTGTACAGATGGTTTCAAAATGGATGTAGAAAGCAAGACTGACTGTGAGTTTCCATTTATAATGGCAGAAGAGGAGAAGGTGTGATGGTTAAGTGATGCTTTGCTACCCAACCACAGGCTAAAATCAGCACTTGAATGGTGTACATGTGTGTGTGTGTGCGTGCGCGCTTGCACGTGTGCATATGCCTTTCTGTGTGCGTCTGTGTGAGTGTATGTTTGTGTCTCTGCTGCACGTGTATTTCAGAGCTCTGTGTACATGTGCACGTTTGCCTTTTACGTGCGCCAGTGTGTGCACGTGTGCATTTGTGTGTATGTTTCTGCTACACATGTGCTTTCGGTCTCTGTAGTGAGTGTCTGCGTGTGAACATGAACTGTGCACATATCCAGGTTCTGTACCAATCTGCTACATGGGTTTTGTATCCGTTAAGAGTCTGGTGTGCATTGTGTACCTGATCTTTATGCCTAAGCTGTACAGATGCAATATGTTAGGTGATAGTCCGTGAGCCAGGACCCAAATTTAGGCCACTGGTACCATCTGGGAGGAATAATTCTTATAGTGAATTTTGGCAAGGTATACACCCCTAGTGCTAGAAAATATGTGATAGTGTTGCAGCAGTGATAGCTTGCATGGTGACCTCCATGCTATAAAACCATGATCCATGGTGCTTTGCCTATGATAAGATGAATTATGCCAGGTACCTGTCCCCTTACTTTGCTCAGATGACGAACCTCCCAGAGAAGAATCTTTCTGTGTATGAGGCCTTCAAGACAGGCCAATTCTCAGTGTAGCTGTCACGTAACAACCCCTTTGGGCAGATCCCCGTGGACCAGGCTATTGAAGCCACAGTGAACAAAGACACACAGACTCCTGGAGGCACATCACAGTTCAGCCTGAATGCTGGAGCTATCAAGCGTTAGTACGTAACAGCCAAGCACCGCAGTGCATTCCTGGGACAGCTAAGGGAGATGGTGCAAGGCAACAAATCAGAGCTTTGTCATGCGGAGCCACAGTGGCCAAGAATCTAGAAAGATGAGGAAGCAGTTTCAGCGGTGGGTAGCCTCATACATGAATAGGTCAACCTGTTTGCAGAGAAGCGGGACCTCATTAGCATTTCTATAGCAAAGGCAGCCCACAAGGACATTGTCTCTGACCTGATGAAGGCATTTGAGATTGGTGAGCAATGCTATATAACCTTCAAGGATGAGAGACTAGAGGAAGACCCACCAGCAAAGAAACTCCATGACTCAATGAAAACCAACAAGCTGAAAACATTCAGTGATATGTGTGAGAAGAGAGAAGTGAAATCAAATGGGAGGGCGATCATCTTGAAAGCAGACAAGTCTTTGTTTGGATGCATCATAGTGATGGCACAAGGGCGCACTCTACATATGGAGGATATCCTTTCTCATCTCCTTGGACCATTGCCTGGGCCCTGTCCACACCAGTAGGATTGCTGAGAAAGACAAATAAAGCTACTTCAGCCACAACCTTGCAGAAAAATGTAGCAGTAAAAGAGCAACTCCCAGGAAACTCTGCTACAGAGGTTGATGAATGAACTTGGTCCAAAGAGTGAAAGGTGATCAAGATACTTTCAGAGATATTGCCACAACAATTCTGGGTATGGCTTTGAGGGAAGGCAGTCAGAGTAGCAGAATAGATGTTGTGTTCGACACATAGAAGGAGAACTCTATCAAGAATAGTGAAAGATCTCTACGGAGTGAAGAGACCGGTCATGAGTTGCAAGGTATCACAGACACACAGATGGTGAGGCAGTGGAGGAGCTTCCTGACCAAAGTCAGTAACAAAAATAGTCTCATTAGCTTCATAGTCCATGAATGGAGGAAGATGGAGTACAGAGCAAAGCTACAGGAGAAGATTCTGTCTGCAACTGTGAATGACAAATGTTACAGAATCACATCTCAAGACAGTGAGTTGGCGTCAGCTCTTCAGTGTCAACAAGAAGAAGCAGATGGCCGCCTACTTCACCATGCTGCCCATGCCACTTGAGAGGGATATCAATCTGTAGTGATCTGCTCAGAAGACAGAGATGACTTTATCATGTCTTTAGCATTTTGTGATAAGATTGAGGCCCCATTGTTCCAGAAGTGTGGCACTAGAACCTGTACAAAGCTTGTAGACATCAGGAAGTTTGCTGCCACTGTTGGCATAGAGGTTTGTAGGGCTGTCATTGGGTTACACGCATATACAGGATGTGACACTGTAGGCGCTTTTGCAGGCAAAGGCAAGGCAAGTGCCCTATAACTTCTGACCAGCAACAGGGAAACTCAGGACACATTCTTAGAGTTGGGTCAGGAATGGGACCTCTCCCCAGAACTGATGGAAATACTGGAGGCATTTACATGTCCCCTGTATGCCCCAAAAGCATCGACCACCAAGGTCAATCAGCTCAGGTATCACCTTTTCTGTGCCAAAAAAGGTGAAATCGAAAGTCATCAACTCCCACCATGCAAGGACTGCTTAACAAAACATGAACAGCGAGCCAACTACCAGGCTGGTATATGGAGAAGATATTTGGAGAAGGACCCACAAGTGCCAAGCCCTGCTGGCAGAGGATGGAAGATGGAGAGAGAAGAGGAAGCTGAACAGTTGGTGGTGCACTGGATGGAAGGCCAGCCGGCACCCGATGCCATCCTGGATCTACTGGCCTGTAACTGTCCAAAAAAATGTTCACTCCCAAGGTGTATGTGTGTTGCAAATGGCCTCAGGTGTACTGACATGTGTAGACTGGCAGACTGTGAGAACCAAGCATCCACCACAGAGAGTGTGGAAAGTTCAGTTGAAGATGTGGAAGACTTGGAAAATTATTATGATTATTAATATGTTATGAAAGTATGGAAAACAAAGTATCGAAAGCAGTCTTTGATTAAATATATTCATTTTACAACCAAATGGGGCCTAGGTTATGGCCATGTGGAGCCCCATATTTGAATTTTTGTACTGTAATTCTATATACCATGACAAAAGCTTAAGATTGTTTTGATTTGATACAAAAATATGGAAAATATCATGACATTGATAAAACTCCAGAAATCTCTCCAAATGAGGTTTTTTACCTTTGGGGGGGGGGTGGAGTAATATTTTTTGCTGTACTGATGTTTCATTGACTATACAAAAGCTTTTGGCACTGACAGACATCAAGAATTTCTGGAAATGCTTCAAGATCTTAACATAGATGGGAAAGATATACGTTTCTTAAAAAACTTATACTGGGACCAGACAGCATCCATCAGAACAGAAGAAGTGAGTGAGTATGTGAATATCATGAGAGGAGTCAGGCAAGGTTGTGTCTTTTCACCAGACTTATTCAACCTGTATAGTGAAAATATCTTGAGAAGTATCAAAGATATCAAAGGATTCGCAATTGGAGGCCATAATATAAATAACATCAGATATGCTGATGACATCGTACCAATAGCTGACTCAGAAACAAAACTTCAAGGACTATTCACTATAGTGGCAGCAGAAAGTAATCGCAGAGGCCTCTCAATGAACACCAAGAAGACAGAAAGCATGGTCATCTCCGGAGAGACAAACATCCCACAAAGTGTGATCAAGATCGGAAATACAAACATCAAACAAGTCAACAAATTCAGATACCTTGGCAGCCTAATAACAAGTAATGGCAGGTGCGACACAGATATCAAATACAGAATAGCAATGGCAAAAGAAGCTTTCCAAAAAATGAAGACCATATTAACAGACAGAAAGATGAGCACGTACACTAAAAACAGAATACTGCAGTGCTACATTTACTCTATCCTGACTTATGGAAGTCAATGCTGGACCATTTCCCCAGCAATGGAAAAGAGACTAGAAGATGGTTCTACAGGAGAATGTTAAAAATATCACGGACCACATATAGATCGAATGAAGAAGTTCTCAGAAGAGCCCAAGCAGCTAGATCACTCATACCATCAATAAGAGAAAGACAACTCAGATTCCTAGAACTCATCATGTGGAAAGATGAACAAGAAAAACTCATGCTCTCTGGAAAGATCGAGGGGAGAAAATCTAGAGGAAGACCTTGGTTTATGTACATCAAATGCCGAGCCAGGTGGCTACACATCGAGGAAATGGAAGTCATCCAAAGAACGAGGGATAGATCTATATGGAAAACCATGGTCACCAACGTCCGCATCAGATATGGTACCTAGACGGACAGACAGACTGATGTTAATATGGAATATATACAAAAAGTGATGACTTATTTGAAGTAATAAAGCTACCACTGGTGCAATGCTATCACATATTTTCTAACTCTAGAGATGTATACCTTGCCAAAAATCACTATGAGCATTATTCCCCTCAGATGGTACCGACCAACCCTACTAGCTCATAGACTATGAAAGTCAAATTCAAATCTCGTATCTCACATTGAGTTCAGGAAATATCTCAACGATGTTGAGACCAAAGTCATATATCTCATAAGGAACAACAATCAGAATAACAGGATATCTGTGTAAAACTTGAAAATTTAGCAAATCCTGAAATTTATTTATAATCACACTCATAATAACACCAAATCTCATACATATTCCTGTACAGACTCACTTTCATATACAGACAGTTCTAGAATTCCAGTTAGATCGTGCCTTTTTACAAGCTCAGTGCAAGCCAAATAATTCTGCAGGTATGACCAATCGTCCAACAGAGCTCTCCGTGTTTGGGAGTGGGTCTTGAACCCACGATCTTCAGAGCCAGACGCACAGCGAGAATGAAAAAGAATGAAAGAAAGAAACTCCGCTGAGAAGAATCTTGTCATTAAGTCTTGAATGCCTCTGATTGTTTTACTTTATAAGTCTAGATAAAGCAAAATGAGATTGCTATTATTTGTCTTGGTCCAGACAAAATCGAGTTGAGACAACTTTAAGGAGGTAAAATTCTTCTATTCACTGCCCTGGGGGGTTCTGCCAGGAAAGTCAAAGCTCCTTGGGATTCATAGTCAGCAGGAGGGCTTGAATGGGAACGAGAACCACAGTGTGTTCATCACCTGTGTTGGCCCACAATAGCCTGTTGGAAAGCTGGTGCCTACTTGTGTGTGGTGGGCAGCGGATGGGGCAAGGCCAAGATACCTTACCGAGACCCTGCAGACTCCATTCCCAGCAAGGGGAGCAAACTGACTTGTTATTCAATCATCAGATCTCATGCAACAGCAGAGGGCAGCAAAAAGCCAAGTGGAAGCAGAAATATTCTCACTATTTCCATGGATCAGAGCTTTAGCTCAGTGGGACACTGACTATGACCAGGAGCAGTAACCTCACCAACGTGGGACTTAAATTGATGGTTCTGGGGGGTGTGTGGGTCTTGAGCTGAGATCATGAGAGAATGTTGTAGGAATCCAGCAGTGTGTCAGGCCCACTATTGTCACCAAGTGATTCACAGTCATAGAGTTCCTTGTCGGGAGATCAATCATTATGGATCAGTCATAACATCTCCTCCTCACTGACAGTCAAGGATGTGTGCTGAGCTCATGTCTCCACTCTGTCCAAACTTGTGTGGCTCGGCCCTGCTCAAATACCACCTCCTTCATTAGGAGTTCGAGGAGATTCAAGAAGGTGCATCCATCCTTAAAGACCCTCACCATCCGGGACATGCCTTCTTCTTGTTACTACCGTCAGGGACGAGGTATAGGAGACTTCTATCATCAGATTTCTGAACAGCCCATGAACTCTATCCAGTTACAGTATTTATTTTGTAACTCTTGGTAACTTTTGCACAGTGCTGGGACCAGAAAACAAGTAATTTCACAACATAATAAACCTGTATTGTCGGGAAAAGAATTGTGAGGGTTAATAATTAGTAAATAGTGATGTGGATTGTGCTAATGTGGTAAAAGGAAACTGCATAAATCTTATTTATGCAATAGCATGTACTCATTCTTGTGATAAAAAATAGAAAACTGCTGGACCTGTGGATAATCATTTTATTTTGCAATCTGACCTAGACTCAATTAACTCTTCCTATAGATACCATTCTGTTAATAAAATGTAGTTTTACAGGTAATCTCATCAACTGAGAGTGTAAAAGCTGCATCAAACTCTCGCTCAGCTAGATCAGCTTTGCCTGGTTTCCTGGTGTTCAATGGTTCAATTTAACATCAGTGAAAGTACACAGTATACAGCCTGAAACTCTCACTCTTCACAGACATCAACAAAACAAAAAATACCCAAAGAATGACTGACAGAAACATTAGAATCCCAAAGACCCACGATCCCCTCTCCCATGCACAAGGACTGACCCTCCCCCTCACCTTCCCCCACTTGCACCAGCAAAATCACTGATACTGCTCCCCCCCCCCACCATGCAAGCAAAAGCATGGTGTGCACCTGTTTTGAATAAATCACTTGTTATTTCAAATATCAACTGTGTGATCTTTCAGTTTGTTCCTACAACCCGATTCTGATTCTGATACAGCAAGGCAACAGGACTCCGGACCAACGAGTCCATGCCAACCAAAATGCCCCATCCTAGCTCATCCGATTTGCCTACTTTGAGCCCCTATTTCTCTAAACTTTTTCGATCCATTTACATCCAACTACCATTTAAAAGTTGTTCTTCCACCTAACTCTAGCACCTCCTCTGGGTGCTCATTCCGCAAGTATACTACAGTAAATGTGGCTGGTCTGGTTCAGTTAGTTAATGGTGACAGCTCCAGGATGTTGATGGAAGGGACTCAATGACATTATTGTATCTCAGGGGTAAGTGGATTGATGTGCTCTTGATGGAGGTGGTGATTGTCTGTGAATTATTTCTCACTTCTCAGCCCATGCCTGATTGGAGGAATGAAGGCTCCAAAAACATTCACTCTTTCTCCCTCTACAGATGTCAAAAGAGACCATCAATGGTTTGGGTGGATGATCTTTCATTGGAGCAGTTTTGATGGAAGATCATCGACTCAAGTCATTCAGTTTATTTCTGCCTCCGTGGACACAGCCTGACCTGAATATTTCTGTCCTTCTGGAGAAAGCTTCTCACCTCAGTCGTGTTCATCTCCATCTGTGAGGACCCTGTGGTAATGCTCTTCTGTTTACTGGTCAACCATTTCCTAAATTCATCAACCACCTTCGATGAAATGAGAATGATACATTAGTCACACCCAGTTTAAATGAATTTTATTTTTGCACAATTAAATTGTTTGATTCTTTGCGCTAATCATGAATTTTGAACCTGTCCTTCATTTTCTGTTATTTATTTTTGCAATGGTCATCGCTATCTATTTTTGTGATGGTTATGCAAATGTCATAAGATGGTTTTGAGTGGTGAGAGAAACCTTTACACATTAACTATTATGATGTAGCATGCTTTAAAGAATTTGTTAATTCCTACCTAGCAGAATAAAACTACCTTTCAATCACCCTTCAGAGTCCTAAAGCCAAGTAAGAATTAAATTTTATATTGTAACTGCGTCCCATTGGCACCTCCAGTGGATCACTCAGACAGAAGCAAGTCCACCAAATTTCTTTTATCAAAGAGCAATGAAATCATGATCTTCGAAAAAATTTACAGAGATGCAGAGAGCTTCTGGATAAGGAGGTGAAAGGTTATGAAGGTGAGATGAAAATGAACATTAGAGGTCATGAACATATCAGCCTGATCTTATCAAATGGCAATGAAAACCTAAAGGATCAAGTGGCTGACTCTTGCTTCAAATTCATAGTTTAGTAAAAGGCTCTCTAACTATTCATCACTATTATGATTATATGCAGAGAGTAAGATCAGGAGGAGAAATTCATAGAGTTATGGAGTCATAGAGCAATACAGTTTCAATAGAGGCCCTTCAAAAAGCTCAAGCCATATACGGTGCCCACCCATTAGTTCCAAATTCCTGTGCTACACCATGAGATATTGAAGCAGAATTAGTCCATTCGACCCACTGAGTCTGCTCCTTTCAACCCACAACCCTCAAATCCGCAACCCTCCATGTACATAACCAAAATATTTCTTAAATTATACCACTGTACCTGCCTCAACCACTTCTTCTTCAGCTCATTCCATATACTCACCACCCCCTACCTCTCAGGTCCCTTTTTAAATTTTTTCCCTCTCATCCTAAATCTATGCCCCCTAGTCCTGGTCTTCCCAATCCTCTGGTAAAGACTTATCACCCATCTTATATATGTTTCTCATACTTTTAAACATTTCTGCAATTTTGACTCTCGTTCTCCTACGTTCCAAGGATTCGAGACCGAAGCTGGTCAACTTCCCACTGTAACTCAGGCCCTCTAATCCTGGAAACATCTTCAAATATTTCCAATGTACCACGACTTTCTGATAACAGAGTGACCAAAAGTATCTACCGTATTCCAAGTGTATCCCCACCAACAACTTATGAAGCTACACAATAATGTCCAATCTTCGATGCTCATTGCCCTGACTAATGAAGGCCAGTGTGCCAAATGCCTTTCTCACTACCCTGTCCACCTCTGACCCTGCTTTCAAACTCATACTCCTGGGTTCCTCTGTTCCTTTACACCCTGAGTGCCCAACCATTCACAGTATGTAGGGAAGAGATTCTTACCCGGCGATTGAAAACGCAGTAAATAAGGAAAATGAACAGACCCTGGAGACTGTTGATGACCGTGAATAAGTGGGAGAACACTGCAGTGCTCTTATCAACTTGAAATATTCCAAAGATCCACATGGATCCCAAAACAAGCATCCGTGCTGCAGCCTTAATGGTTAGGGATCTGTAGAGATGAAGAAAAAGAGACCAGGTGAATGAAAAATACAGGAATGATGAAATTCCTTTCATATGGGATCTTTCATACCCTCAGGGTTTTAGAGCCAGTCATGGCAAAGGAGCAGTGATATATTGCCAATTCAGGATGTTGTGTTACATAAGACATGAAGCAGGTGCAGGAATTGCCTCTTTGAACATTCCATATGATTTGGTAAGATCGTGGTTGGTCTAATCTTGGTTTCCACATTACTTACTTGCTCTCTGCAAACACATTGACTCTCTCATAGCTCAAACATTTGTCAATTTCTGTCTTTAAAATATTCAATAACTGCATATCTGCATCACTCCGGGGTCGATCACAGTCTTTCAAGGTATGGAGTCTCTCCTGATTCAATTTTGAAATGCGTCATCCCCATCCGGAAACTATTCTTTGCTCTGAGTGCTCCCATCATCTGCTCAACATCTTATCTGCCCCCTTCATAATCATCTGTTTTGCGAAGTTGGTCCCTCTCACACTTCTAAAGTATACCGAGTGAAGTTCCATTCTGCTTAAATGTCTCTTGAACATCAACCCAGCCTAGGGAGCCGCCTGGTAAACCTTCTCTGCAGAGCACACCAGTCAATTTGTGCACATAACTGAGAATGGAACCTCAGG
Source organism: Mobula hypostoma (assembly GCF_963921235.1). Lineage (NCBI taxonomy): Eukaryota > Metazoa > Chordata > Chondrichthyes > Myliobatiformes > Myliobatidae > Mobula > Mobula hypostoma. The sequence goes on from NC_086125.1 coordinate 22,833,421, forward strand.
GTGAGTGGGAAGAAGCTTTTAGGGCTGCTGAGAATCAGCTCATCTGTCTATGCAGATCTAGCCCCAGAAGGAGTACTTCTGTCATAAAGTCCAAATGCCTTCTGAAAACCGAATGGTTCCTTCTTTTACTGACGATGGGAATCATGAGTTTTTCTTATGATACAATGTTGGCTCTGCTTGGTCACGCTCAGATTATTGAATTGTCTTCTGAATGAGACCTTAATGATGTGTCTTATCTTTTGGTGATACCGTCAACCTTACATTGTCTGTGTTCCTGTTCCTGGTCATTGGGTTTGAGGGTAAGTGGCAACAACTGTGTTAGTCCCGACACTGTGCTCACATGGCATGTACACAAGTACATTTCCACCAACAACTTTGGGCCAATGACCTGACTAGCACCCCATTTCTGGTGTTACCATCGGCAGAAATCAGCACCATGGACAGAGACCCTTCCTGGGAACCTGCTAATTCTCATCCCACTCACTCACCCGGGATCAATTGTAAAACAAAACACTAATATAAAAGATAAGAGTTCATTTGCTGTTACAAAACAACAAATATCATGACATACACTCAGTGGTCACTTCATTATGCACATCGGTAACCATGTTTGTTAATGATAATATATAATCAGCCAATCATGTGGCAGCAATTTAGACCAGGCAGGCATGGTCTGGAGTTTCAGTTGTTAATCAGAATGGGGAAGAAACGTGATGTAAGTAACTTTGACTGTGGAATAACAGTTGGTGCCATATGGGGTGGCTTGAGTATCTCAGTATCTGTTGATACCCTGGGATTTTCATGCATAACCGTATCTAGCGTTTACAGAGAATAGTGCAAATTTTGTTTCAAAAAAAATCCAGTGAGTGGAAGTTCTGTGGGGAAAAAACACCTTGTTAATGATAGAGGTCCGAGGGGAATGACCAGCCTGGTTGAAGCTGAAAGGAACGTAACAGTAACTCAAATAACCATGCATTACAACAGTGGTGTTCAGAACACACAACACATCAAACCTTGAAGCAGATGGGCTACAGCAGCAGAAGATGTTGGTGTATCTAACAGAGATGCCTAATAAAGTGACCATCGGTATGTCAGTGATAATAAAGTTTTTCAGTGATAACAAACCTGATTCTGATTCTGAAAGGTGAGGTATGTGCAAGGAGATCATGGTGTCCCCTCCCTATAATAATCCAAAGAGGATGCAAGTGCATATATTTACTCTGTAACATCAAGGATGACTGAGACATTTAGGACGTAGCCACATGGGTCATGTGCTGTTGGCTCTCAGTAGGAGTGTCTCTGTGTTTTGCCAGATCATGATCAACAGCAGCTTCCTTGCCAGGAGTCTGCCCCATGTCAGGGTCCCAAGAGGCCAGGCTAGTGATGGACACATAGTGGCACATAGAACAGAGAACACGGCACAGTACAGACCCTACAGCCCATGATGTTGTGCAAAACTTTTAACCTACTCCAAGATTAAGGTAACCATTCCCTCCCACATAGGGCTTCATTCTACTTTCAACCATGTGCCTATCTAATAGTCTTTCAAATGTCCTAAATATACCTGCCTCTCCCACCACCCCTGGTAGTGTGCTCCACACTCCCTCCGCTCCCTGTGTGAACAACTTACCACTGAGAATCACCACCCTCCCACCCAATACTTCTCCTCCATTCACCTTAAAAGTATGCCATCTCATATTAGCTATTGTTACTCTGGGAGAAAGATGCTGGCTGTCCACTTCATGCCTCATATCATCTTATATACATCCATCAAGTCACTTACTTGGTTTCCTTCAGCTTCGACACCTCCTTGTTGCGCGAGTTCAAATGGCGTCTCAGTAAGTAGAGAGTCGCAAATAAAAGGACTGTATTGACCTGGAGAGAGAGAAACAGAGAGTGCAAGAGAAAGAGAAAGTGCGAGAGAAGGAGAGAGTGCGAGAAAGAAAGAGTGTGTGAGAGAAAGAGAGTGTGTGAGAGAATGATGGAAAGAAAACGAGAGAGTGAGAGAAAGACTGGTATTCATGAGCAAGGCAGAACGTATCCCCCAAATCCCGCACTCAATTCACCCCTCCTACTTTCCATTCTCACTCACTGACACTCACACTTACTTCTCAATGATTATTGGCTTTACCCTTGACACTCTTTTTTCCTTTATCTAAAATTCAGCTTGTCCCCACAGAATTCTGGAGGAACTCAACAGGCCAGCAGCTTCTATTCGAAAAGAGTTTCGGGCTGAGACCCTTCAGCAGTTCTGGAGAGATTTAAACTTCTTCAGGGTAGCCATACCTGGAAGGGACTCGGCAGTGTAGTAATCAAATTCTGGAAATCTAAGCAACACACAGAGAATGGTGCCAAAGGGTCTTGGCCCGAAATGTCGACTGTACTCTTTTCCATAGATGCTGCCTGACTGCTGAGCTCCTCCAGCATTTTGTGTGTGTTGCTTGGACTTCTAGCATCTGCAGATTTTCTCTTGTTTCTGCTTATCCCCCATGTCTTCCCCTCAGACTCTCCACTCATACATTTTGCAAAACCAACATTCTTCCAGGGGGTGGGATTTTCCACAGAATCCTGATGCATTGGGATGACTAGGAAGCCCAGGAGAAGAATTAAATGGGAATTGTTCACCCTCAACCACTATGATGAGTCAGTGGGATCTGTCAGCTGGGAATTCCAGGCCAGAAGATTGGGAAGCAGGCCCCCAGTTTCTCTGCTTCTTTCCTCCATCCTGCCCTGAATCAAAGACCCGGTGCCCCTCAACCTGCCTATTCCTCCTTGCTGCTCCTTTTAATTATGCAGACGGACACAACCAAACCCAAACCTAGGCCCACCCTACTCAGTGATAAGTAATAGGACAATGAAGCTGGTGGAAAGAGATACCATACTTTAACAACAGGAATTTGCTTTTTGATCAAAATCTTTCATTAACTCCAAAGAGTGAAGCATTTTACAAACTGTCCCAATACTTGGGGTAAAGTGGTACCTAATCTGCAAATGTGCCAATGTCTCAAAGGGATGAAAGCAACAAAGCAACAATGAAGGTTCCAGTATCACTGGGCCCAGTGCACACACGACTCAGAGAGGGTCTGGGGGGGAGGGGGAATGATGGAGGGAACTACCCAGGATGTGTAGGCTGGGTGCATCCTTTGTGTTGGTCAGTGGCTGGAGTTCAGTATAACACAAGGTTCGAGCTGATAGGGGTAATGGCTCAGGGTTAGGAGAAAGGGTTGTAAATTTAGTGGGCTCCATCTTGGGCACGAGCCTACAAAATACCCAGGACATCTTCAAGGAGCAATGTCTCAAAAAGGCAGTGTCCATTATAAAGGACCTCCAGCACCCAGAGCATGCTCTTCTGTCACTGTTACCATCAGGTAGGAGGGACAGAAGCCTGAAGGCTCACACTCAGTGATTCAGGAACAGCTTCTTCCCCTCTGGCATCCAATTCCTAAATAGACATTGAACGCGTGAAAACTACCTCACTTTTTTAATGTATATTATATCTGTTTTTGCACGATTTTTAATTTATTCAACAAACGTATACTGTAATTGATTTACTTACTTATTATTATTTTTTTTTCTTCTACTTCTTCTATTATGTATTGCATTAAACTGCTGCTGCTAAGTTAACAAATTTCACGACACATGCAGGTGATAATAAACCTGATTCTGATTCTGAAAGCAGCAGATCAGAGGTCAAAGGCCAGCCCCTAGGTCAGAGGTGCGATTGACACAAACACCTGAGGGGCAGGTTCACTGATATTTCTTCAGTTATCAAATATGCCGACCACACTGAGTGTCAGACACATTAACATTGAGAGGACACCGATGCTTCTCACAGTCCATGAGTGATTCGTGAGGGGCTGTTACACTGGACACAGCCCCTCAGCAGAGGCACCACCCCGGACTGTGATCCTTCCCCACTGAGCTTTTGGAGTGTCTGCACCAAGCTTCAGTGCATCCCCCAAACTCGTCCTTCTCAACACTGGGCACTGAGACACTCCAGTGCACAGTGATATCTGGTGTCTGTGAACCCTGGGCATAGAGGCAACACCATGTGGACACACACAGGGGACTGAAAGTGAAGCACACAACAAGAGAGAACCCCGGTCTGGAACGGTTGCAGTGCAGAGAGAAACAGGAAGCTTACCAGAATCACGAAACAGACCGGGCCCTGGAAACTCCAGTTAAACCCCAACTTGTGCTTCAGCCAACAGCTGTGAGGATGGAAGAGATTCGTCACTGGGTGGCAGTCAGTTTGTGAAATACATTGAGAACGTCAGCGGATCGACAGTGCAGGAAAACGGCAGCCAACCTCTGCATGGCAAGATCCCAAACAATAACAGTGCGCTGATGACCAATCAATGCCATTGGTTAAGGGATGTTGGCCTGAATGTGGGGGAAATGGCCTGCACTCTCCTTTGATATGGTTTGTTGGGATAAGTTCTGTCCGTCCAAAACTACAGACAGGATTTGGCTCCGATATCTCCTCCAATGACAGCAGCAGTGACAATGTGACTCCTTCTCAGCTCTGCACTGGAACTCAATCTCTGTCCACAGAGTTGGGCATCTGTCAGTAAACTGGGAGGGCAGAGCCACCTAGCACAGGAGAGAATTGAGAAGGACAGGGAGGGGCACCACGCCGTCTCCCTCCCTGCCCCACAGGCAGAGACTGGGGTTGATAGTGACCAAGTCTCACAGCATCAGGCAACTGGTGTTTCAACAGAAGTCTTGTTTGCCTCTCTCACTGTGGTCAATCCCAGAAGAAGATGAGGGGATTAGCCGACTAGCTCTGCAATGTTCTGTGATGCTGGGATCTCAGTCAGACTCACTTCTGCAGGTCCCTGGATGGAGATCAGTAGGATATCAGGTCACTGCAAACTCTCCCCTTTGATCACAGGTCAACAGGCTGCCGAAGTGGGTGATGGATCAGGGTGTAAAGAGCTATGGACCAAGACGAGGGAAATGGGTTCCAGTCATGGGTGATTGGTAGACTTCTGTTGCCCCTATGCCTTCTGAGGATTCTCCTCTGGCCCTTGGCCAATCTCACACTTCTCAGTGGTACAGCAGCTGAGATCAGTTGGGACAGGATCTGTCAACGGGTGAATTCAAACCCTTTCCAGTACCCGGGAGCAACTCAGACAATACCCACAATAACCCTTGCAAGTCTTTTCCTTTTTACCAGTTTCAACACAGCTTCCCACACCTCTCCACACAATCACCACCTGGAGAATATTTAATACAATATTATCAAGGTTTCAGATGCAGGATATCGGGTGAATTTTATGCTTTGCTCTCAGAGCTGGTACAGGACTCAGTCCACGTCCTGCGTTAGGGCAGTGGTGCAGCCAATTGCGCCGCTGCCTCCAGGGACCCGGGTCAATCCTGACCTTGGTTGTTGTCCAAGTGGAGTTTGCATGTTGTCTCCATCACCGTGCCAGGATTTCCCTTAGAGCTCCGGTTTGATCCCACATCCCAACGGTGTGTATTGACAGTAAATTACCCCCTGTTGTGGGTGGGTGGAGAAAGCATCAAAGGGGAGTTGATGGCCATGTGTGGGAGGATAAGGTTCAGGGGTAGAGGGAGATAAGGAGAGGCCAATGGGACTGATGGGCTAAGTCTGCAGGAAGTTAGCATGGACCTGATGGACCAAATGGCCTCTTTCTGCGTCACAGTCAGTTGTGTCACTCCATTACATTTCCTTATCATTTAATACTCACGTGGTTTTTGTTCCATAGCCTCCGGGGTATATTGCTGCTGAGATAATGACTATCACAGCAGGAGCAGCATAAGCAGAAACGTACAGGTATCTTCGTTTGATGATATGTGTGCGAGTGTAATTGGTGACTGTCAATTTTCTGGACATGATGAAAAGCTGCAGACTGTCCAGGAACATCCAGACGAAGACGGCAAGGAAGAGGTAATGCAGACACCCGGCAATCAGGGCGCACACGACCTAAAGAAAGAGGCAACACAGTGGATAGTGGGCAGCTCGGGGCAAAAGCAGAGGGCAGTCAGAGACAGGGACGCAGGCAGGAACATGCAGAGATGGGTCAGAGACACACAGACGGTTACACACAAGTGGAAAGGAACAGAGAGAGATAACCACAGCTAAAGACATTCACACGGGCACAGAGAAAAACACATGGCATCAGAAATGGACCGACAACCTATTCCAGCTCCCTCTTACCTCTTCTCTTCTCCTCACCTGCCCATCACTTCCCTCTGGTTCCCATCCTTCCCTTTCTCCCCTGCTCCACGTTCCCATCCAATCAGAATCCTCTTTCTTCAGCCCCTTAACTTCTTCACCTCCCAGCTGCAGTATTCAAACACCTCCCACCGCCACCCACACTCCGTCCCCCTCACCTCATCTCACCTATCACCTCCCAGCTGCTGTATTCAACCCCCCCACCCACACTCCTTCCCCCTCACCTCATCTCACCTCTCACCTGCCAGCTTGTATTCCTTCCCCTCTCCTCTCCCTCTGATTCTGACTTCTGCCACCTTCCTTTCCAATCCTGATGAAGAGTCTCAGCCTGAAATCTCAACTGTTTATTCCCCTCCATAGATGCCGCCTGACCCCCTGAGTTTCTCCAGCATTTTGTGTGTGTAACTCAGAGATACTAACACAGAGACTCTGAAATAAATCAGTACACAAACACCTGTACACAATAGAAGAGATAATCCGCAAACATATAAAGAAAACGGTGGTGATATACACCAAAGATTGATTAATGAGTAGTAATTTAGTGATAAAATTAGAATAATGCACAAAGGAGATGGAGGAACTCCAAGGGTCAGTAGGTATCTATGAAGGGACATGGACATTAGACGTTTCACATTGACTGACCTCCTCTGTTCCTCCAGCTCCTTTGTGATTTGCTCCAGATCTCCAGTGTTTACAAACTCTTGTGAGTCCATAAACTGAGAACATCTTTGGTACTTTTTATAAAAGATCTTGTTGCAGCTCCAGATCTGCAAAGTGTGCTGATGTCACTCATTCTCCAGTGACCGGGAAACTCAGTGACAGGGGTAATCCACTACACCCTAGGGTGAATGTGAATAAGGAGGTTTGGAGTGTCCAGTGAGGTCATTGGGCAGGAGGGCAGAGGGAGGGAAAGGGCAACGTTCTGTGGTGACAAGACCATGGGGAAGGGGTGAGTCTCCAATGCTCGGAGGCTTTGGCTACCATTGCAATGAGGATCTGATTAAAGGGATGGCACGATGGTCACGATGAGCCAATGGAAGGAGAGGACACCAGAGGAGAGTGGTGGGAGAGCAGGGGCTGAGATACCACTACACCCACGTTAAGTCTGGCTTTGCTGCAGAATTTGACCAACTGCACATTCAGAAACTCTATGAGAATTAGAGGCGGGAATTTGGTTTTCTTACCGGCTGTTTAATCCGCATTCCGATCAGAAAGATGAACTGTGCCAGGAAGAGGGTGATACTCAGGTGCTTGTGAAGATTGGTGTTAGCATTCTGGATGGATTTGCAGTTGACAAATACGGCGATGGAGGCAGCGAGGCAGAAAAGGGAGATGATGAGGCCGATGTAGGTGATCACCTCCAAGTGCCAATCGTCAGTCTGCAAGCACAAAGTGGGGAACCACGTTCAGGAATCGACTGTGATAGAGTCTCCAGGGACAGAGTCACTATGATAGAGTCTCCAGAGACAGAGGTACTGTGATAGAGTCACCAGGGACAGTGTTACTGTGATAGAGTCTCCAGGGACAGAGTTACTGTGATAGAGTCACCAGGGACAGAGTTACTGTGATAGAGTCTCCAGTGACAGCATTAGTCAGAGTTACTGTAATAGAGTCTCCAGGGACAGAGTTACTGTGATAGAGTCTCCAGGGACAGCATTAGACAGAGTTACTGTGATAGAGTGTCCAGGGACAGAGTTACTGTGATAGAGTCTCCAGGGACAGAGTTACTGTGATAGAGTCTCCAGGGATAGTATTAGACAGAGTTACTGTGATAGAGTCTCCAGCGACAGAGTTCCTGTGATAGAGTCTCCAGGGTCAGAGTTACTGCGACAAAGTGTCCAGGGAGAGAGTTACTGTGATAGAGTCTCCAGGGTCAGAGTTACTGCGACAAAGTGTCCAGGGAGAGAGATACTGTGATAGAGTCTCCACTGACAGCATTAGTCAGAGTTACTGTGATCGAGTCTCCAGGGACAGAGTTACTGTGATAGAGTCTCCAGGGACAGCATCAGACAGAGTTACTGTAGAGTCTCCAGTGACAGAGTTACTGTGACAGAGTGTCAGGGACAGAGTTACTGTGATAGAGTCTCCAGGGACAGAGTTACTGTGACAGAGTGTCCAGGGACAGAGTTACTGTCATAGAGTCTCCAGTTACAGCATTAGACAGAGTTACTGTGATAGAGTGTCCAGGGACAGAGTTACTGTGATAGAGTCTCCAGGGACAGCATTAGACAGAGTTACTGTGATCGAGTCTCCAGGAACAGAGTTACTGTGATAGAGTCTCCAGTGACAGCATTAGTCAGAGTTACTGTAATAGAGTCTCCAGGGACAGAGTTACTGTGATAGAGTCTCCAGGGACAGCATTAGACAGAGTTACTGTGATAGAGTGTCCAGGGACAGAGTTACTGTGATAGAGTCTCCAGGGACAGAGTCACTATGATAGAGTCTCCAGAGACAGAGGTACTGTGATAGAGTCACCAGGGACAGTGTTACTGTGATAGAGTCTCCAGGGACAGAGTTACTGTGATAGAGTCACCAGGGACAGAGTTACTGTGATAGAGTCTCCAGTGACAGCATTAGTCAGAGTTACTGTAATAGAGTCTCCAGGGACAGAGTTACTGTGATAGAGTCTCCAGGGACAGCATTAGACAGAGTTACTGTGATAGAGTGTCCAGGGACAGAGTTACTGTGATAGAGTCTCCAGGGACAGAGTTACTGTGATAGAGTCTCCAGGGATAGTATTAGACAGAGTTACTGTGATAGAGTCTCCAGCGACAGAGTTCCTGTGATAGAGTCTCCAGGGTCAGAGTTACTGCGACAAAGTGTCCAGGGAGAGAGTTACTTTGATAGAGTCTCCAGGGTCAGAGTTACTGCGACAAAGTGTCCAGGGAGAGAGATACTGTGATAGAGTCTCCACTGACAGCATTAGTCAGAGTTACTGTGATCGAGTCTCCAGGGACAGAGTTACTGTGATAGAGTCTCCAGGGACAGCATCAGACAGAGTTACTGTAGAGTCTCCAGTGACAGAGTTACTGTGACAGAGTGTCAGGGACAGAGTTACTGTGATAGAGTCCCCAGGGTCAGAGTTACTGTGACAGAGTGTCCAGGGACAGAGTTACTGTCATAGAGTCTCCAGTTACAGCATTAGACAGAGTTACTGTGATAGAGTGTCCAGGGACAGAGTTACTGTGATAGAGTCTCCAGGGACAGCATTAGACAGAGTTACTGTGATCGAGTCTCCAGGAACAGAGTTACTGTGATAGAGTCTCCAGTGACAGCATTAGTCAGAGTTACTGTAATAGAGTCTCCAGGGACAGAGTTACTGTGATAGAGTCTCCAGGGACAGCATTAGACAGAGTTACTGTGATAGAGTGTCCAGGGACAGAGTTACTGTGATAGAGTCTCCAGGGACAGATTTACTGTGATAGAGTCTCCAGGGATAGTATTAGACAGAGTTACTGTGATAGAGTCTCCAGCGACAGAGTTCCTGTGATAGAGTCTCCAGGGTCAGAGTTACTGCGACAGAGTGTCCAGGGACAGAGTTACTGTGATAGAGTCTCCAGGGTCAGAGTTACTGCGACAAAGTGTCCAGGGAGAGAGATACTGTGACAGAGTCTCCAGGGACAGCATTAGACAGAGTTACTGTGATAGAGTCTCCAGGGACAGAGTTACTGTGATAGAGTCTCCACTGACAGCATTATTCAGAGTTACTGTGATCGAGTCTCCAGGGACAGAGTTACTGTGATAGAGTCTCCAGGGACAGCATCAAACAGAGTTACTGTAGAGTCTCCAGTGACGGAGTTACTGTGACAGACTGTCAGGGACAGAGTTACTGTGATAGAGTCTCCAGGGTTAGAGTTACTGTGACAGAGTGTCCAGGGACAGAGTTACTGTCATAGAGTCTCCAGTTACAGCATTAGACAGAGTTACTGTGATAGAGTGTCCAGGGTCAGCATCAGACAGAGTTACTGTGATAGAGTGTCCAGGGTCAGAGTTACTGTGACAGAGTGTCCAGGGACAGCGTTACTGTGATAGAGTCTCCAGGGACAGCATTAGACAGAGTTACTGTGATAGAGTCTCCAGGGATAGTATTAGACAGAGTTACTGTGATAGAGTCTCCAGGGACAGAGTTACTGTGACAGAGTGTCCAGGGAGAGAGTTACTGTGATAGAGTCTCCAGGGACAGCATTAGACAGAGTTACTGTGATAGAGTCTCCACGGACAGAGTTACAGTGACAGAGTGTCCAGGGACAGAGTTACTGTGATAGAGTCTCCAGGGTCACAGTTACTGCGACAAAGTGTCCAGGGACAGAGTTACTGTGATAGAGTCTCCAGGGACAGCATTAGACAGAGTTACTGTGATAGAGTCTCCAGGGACAGAGTTACTGTGACAGAGTTACTGTGATAGAGTCTCCAGGGACAGAGTTACTGTGACAGACTCTCCAGGGTCAGAGTTACTGTGACAGAGTGTCCAGGGACAGAGTTACTGTGATAGAGTCTCCAGGGACAGAGTTACTGTAACAGAGTGTCAGGGACAGAGTTACTGTGATAGAGTCTCCAGGGACAGAGTTACTGTGACAGACTCTCCAGGGACAGAGTTACTGTGATAGAGTGTCCAGGGACAGCATTAGACAGAGTTACTGTGATAGAGTCTCCAGGGATAGAGTTACTGTGATAGCGTCTCCAGGGTCAGTGTTACTGTGACAGAGTGTCCAGGGACAGAGTTACTGTGATAGAGTCTCCAGGGACAGAGTTACTGTGATATTGTCTCCAGGGACAGCATTAGACAGAGTTACTGTGATATGTCTCCAAGGACAGAGTTACTGTGACAGAGTGTCCAGGGACAGAGTTACTGTGATAGAGTCTCCAGTGACAGCATTAGTCAGAGTTACTGTGATAGAGTCTCCAGGGACAGCATCAGACAGAGTTACTGTGATAGAGTCTCCAGGGACAGGGACAGAGTTACTGTGATAGAGTCTCCAGTTTCAGAGTTACTGTGACAGAGTGTCCAGGGACAGAGTTACTGTGATAGAGTCTCCAGGGACAGCATTAGACAGAGTTACTGTGATAGAGTCTCCAGGGACAGAGTTACTGTGATAGAGTCTGCAGGGTCAGAGTTACTGTGATAGAGTTCCAGGCAGAGTTACTGTGACAGAGTTCCAGGGACAGCGTTACTGATAGAGTTACAGAGGACAGCAGAGTTAGACAGAGTTAGACAGAGTTACTGTGATAGAGTCTCCAGGAAGAGTCTAGGGATAGTATTAGACAGAGTTACTGTGATAGAGTCTCCAGGGTCAGAGTTACTGTGATAGAGTGTCCAGGGACAGAGTTACTGCGATAGAGTCTCCAGGGACAGCATTAGACAGAGTTACTGTGATAGAGTCTCCAGGGACAGAGTTACTGTGACAGAGTGTCCAGGGACAGAGTTACTGTGATAGAGTCTCCAGGGTCAGAGTTACTGTGACAGAGTGTCCAGGGACAGAGTTACTGTGATAGAGTCTCCAGGGACAGCATTAGTCAGAGTTACTGTGATAGAGTCTCCAGGGATAGAGTTACTGTGACAGAGTTACTGTGACAGAGTCTCCAGGGACAGAGTTACTGTGACAGAGTCTCCAGGGACAGAGTTACTGTGATAGAGTCTCCAGGGACAGCATTAGACAGAGTTACTGTGATAGAGTCTCCAGGCACAGCATTAGACAGAGTTACTGTGACAGAGTGTCCAGGGACAGAGTTACTGTGATAGAGTCTCCAGTGACAGCATTAGTCAGAGTTACTGTGATCGAGTCTCCAGGGACAGAGTTACTGTGATAGAGTCTCCAGGGACAGCATTAGACAGAGTTACTGTGATAGAGTCTCCAGGGACAGAGTTACTGTGACAGAGTGTCCAGGGACAGAGTTACTGTGATAGAGTCTCCAGGGACAGCATTAGACAGAGTTACCGTGATAGAGTCTCCACGGACAGAGTTACAGTGACAGAGTGTCCAGGGACAGAGTTACTGTGATAGAGTCTCCAGGGTCACAGTTACTGCGACAAAGTGTCCAGGGACAGAGTTACTGTGATAGAGTCTCCAGGGACAGCATTAGACAGAGTTACTGTGATAGAGTCTCCAGGGACAGCATCAGACAGAGTTACTGTGATAGAGTCTCCAGGGACAGCATTAGACAGAGTTACTGTGATAGAGTCTCCAGGGACAGAGTTACTGTGACAGAGTGTCCAGGGACAGAGTTACTGTGATAGAGTCTCCAGGGACAGAGTTACTGTGATAGAGTCTCCAGGGACAGCATTAGACAGAGTTACTGTGATAGAGTGTCTCCAGGGACAGAGTTACTGTGATAGAGTCTCCAGGGACAGCATTAGACAGAGTTACTGTGATAGAGTCTCCAGGGATAGTATTAGACAGAGTTACTGTGATAGAGTCTCCAGGGACAGAGTTACTGTGACAGAGTGTCCAGGGACAGAGTTACTGTGATAGAGTCTCCAGGGACAGAGTTACTGTGATAGAGTCTCCAGGGACAGCATTAGACAGAGTTACTGTGATAGAGTCTCCAGGGACAGAGTTACTGTGACAGAGTGTCCAGGGACAGAGTTACTGTGATAGAGTCTCCAGGGACAGAGTTACTGTGATAGAGTCTCCAGGGACAGAGTTACTGTGATAGAGTCTCCAGGGACAGCATTAGACAGAGTTACTGTGATAGAGTCTCCAGTGACAGAGTTACTGTGACAGAGTGTCCAGGGACAGAGTTACTGTGATAGAGCCTCCAGGGACAGAGTTACTGTGACAGAGTGTCCAGGGAGAGAGTTACTGTGATAGAGTCTCCAGTGACAGCATTAGACAGAGTTACTGTGATAGTGTCTCCAGGGACAGAGTTACTGTGATAGAGTTACTGTGATAGAGTCTCCAGGGACAGAGTTACTGTGACAGAGTGTCCAGGGACAGAGTTACTGTGATAGAGTCTCCAGGGACAGCATTAGACAGAGTTACTGTGATAGAGTCTCCAGGGACAGAGTTACTGTGATAGAGTCTCCATTGACAGCATTAGTCAGAGTTACTGTGATCGAGTCTCCAGGGACAGAGTTACTGTGATAGAGTCTCCAGGGACAGTATTAGACAGAGTTACTGTGATAGAGTCTCCAGGGACAGCATCAGACAGAGTTACTGTGATAGAGTGTCCAGGGTCAGAGTTACTGTGACAGAGTGTCCAGGGACAGCGTTACTGTGATAGAGTCTCCAGGGACAGCATTAGACAGAGTTACTGTGATAGAGTCTCCAGGGACAGAGTTACTGTGACAGAGTGTCCAGGGACAGAGTTACTGTGATAGAGTCTCCAGGGACAGCATTAGACAGAGTTACTGTGATAGAGTCTCCACGGACAGAGTTACTGTGACAGAGTGTCCAGGGACAGAGTTACTGTGATAGAGTCTCCAGGGTCAGAGTTACTGCGACAAAGTGTCCAGGGACAGAGTTACTGTGATAGAGTCTCCAGGGACAGCATTAGACAGAGTTACTGTGATAGAGTCTCCAGGGACAGAGTTACTGTGACAGAGTGTCCAGGGACAGAGTTACTGTGATAGAGTCTCCAGGGACAGAGTTACTGTGACAGAGTCTCCAGGGTCAGAGTTACTGTGACAGAGTGTCCAGGGACAGAGTTACTGTGATCGCGTCTCCAGGGACAGCATTAGACAGAGTTACTGTGATAGAGTCTCCAGGGACAGAGTTACTGTGATAGAGTCTGCAGGGATAGTATTAGACAGAGTTACTGTGATAGAGTCTCCAAGGACAGAGTTACTGTGATAGAGTCTCCAGGGACAGCATCAGACAGAGTTTCTGTGATAGAGTCTCCAGGGACAGCATCAGACATAGTTACTGTGATAGAGTCTCCAGGGACAGAGTTACTGTGATAGAGTCTCCAGGGACAGCATTAGACAGAGTTACTGTGAAATGTCTCCAGGGACAGAGTTATGTGATAGAGTCTCCAGGGATAGTATTAGACAGAGTTACTGTGATAGAGTCTCCAGGGACAGAGTTACTGTGACAGAGTGTCCAGGGACAGAGTTACTGTGATAGAGTCTCCAGGGACAGCATTAGACAGAGTTACTGTGATAGAGTCTCCAGGGACAGAGTTACTGTGACAGAGTTACTGTCACAGAGTCTACAGGGACAGAGTTACTGTGACAGAGTTACTGTGATAGAGTCTCCAGGGACAGAGTTACTGTGACAGAGTGTCCAGGGACAGTGTTACTGTGATAGAGTCTCCAGGGACAGCATTAGACAGAGTTACTGTGATAGAGTCTCCAGGGACAGAGTTACTGTGATAGAGTCTGTCAGGGACAGAGTTACTGTGATAGAGTCTCCAGGGACAGAGTTACTGTGACAGAGTGTCCAGGGACAGAGTTACTGTGATAGAGTCTCCAGGGACAGAGTTACTGTGATAGAGTCTCCAGGGACAGCATTAGACAGAGTTACTGTGATAGAGTCTCCAGGGACAGAGTTACTGTGATAGAGTCTCCAGGGACAGAGTTACTGTGATAGAGTCTCCAGGGACAGCATCAGACAGAGTTACTGTGATAGAGTCTCCAGGGACAGAGTTACTGTGACAGAGTGTCCAGGGACAGTGTTACTGTGATAGAGTCTCCAGTTTCAGAGTTACTGTGACAGAGTGTCCAGGGACAGAGTTACTGTGATCGCGTCTCCAGGGACAGCATTAGACAGAGTTACTGTGATAGAGTCTCCAGGGACAGAGTTACTGTGATAGAGTCTGCAGGGATAGTATTAGACAGAGTTACTGTGATAGAGTCTCCAGGGACAGAGTTACTGTGACAGAGTGTCCAGGGACAGATTTACTGTGATAGAGTCTCCAGTGACAGCATTAGTCAGAGTTACTGTGATCGAGTTTCCAGGGACAGAGTTACTGTGATAGAGTCTCCAGGGACAGCATTAGACAGAGTTACTGTGATAGAGTCTCCAGGGACAGAGTTACTGTGATAGAGTCTCCAGTGACAGCATTAGTCAAAGTTACTGTAATAGAGTCTCCAGGGACAGAGTTACTGTGATAGAGTCTCCAGGGACAGCATTAGACAGAGTTACTGTGATAGAGTCTCCAGTGACAGAGTTACTGTGACAGAGTGTCCAGGGACAGAGTTACTGTGATAGAGTCTCCAGGGACAGAGTTACTGTGACAGAGTGTCCAGGGACAGAGTTACTGTGATAGAGTCTCCAGTGACAGTATTAGACAGAGTTACTGTGATAGAGTCTCCAGGGACAGCATCAGACAGAGTTACTGTAGAGTCTCCAGGGACAGAGTTACCGTGACAGAGTGTCAGGGACAGAATTACTGTGATAGAGTCTCCAGGGACAGCATTAGACAGAGTTACTGTGATAGAGTCTCCAGGGACAGAGTTACTGTGACAGAGTGTCCAGGGACAGAGTTACTGTGATAGAGTCTCCAGGGACAGCATTAGACAGAGTTACTGTGATAGAGTCTCCAGGGACAGAGTTACTGTGACAGAGTTACTGTCACAGAGTCTCCAGGGACAGAGTTACTGTGACAGAGTTACTGTGATAGAGTCTCCAGGGACAGAGTTACTGTGACAGAGTGTCCAGGGACAGAGTTACTGTGATAGAGTCTCCAGGGACAGCATTAGACAGAGTTACTGTGATAGAGTCTCCAGGGACAGAGTTACTGTGACAGAGTGTCCAGGGACAGAGTTACTGTGATAGAGTCTCCAGGGACAGAGTTACTGTGACAGAGTGTCCAGGGACAGAGTTACTGTGACAGAGTCTCCAGGGACAGAGTTACTGTGACAGAGTTACTGTGATAGAGTCTCCAGGGACAGAGTTACTGTGACAGAGTGTCCAGGGACAGAGTTACTGTGACAGAGTCTCCAGTGACAGCATTATTCAGAGTTACTGTGATAGAGTCTCCAGGGACAGAGTTACTGTGATAGAGTCTCCAGGGACAGCATTAGTCAGAGTTACTGTGATAGAGTCTCCAGGGACAGAGTTACTGTGATAGAGTCTCCAGGCACAGCATTAGACAGAGTTATTGTGATAGAGTCTCCAGGGACCGAGTTACTGTGATAGAGTCTCCAGTGACAGCATTAGTCAGAGTTACTGTGATCGAGTCTCCAGGGACAGCATCAGACAGAGTTACTGTAGATTCTCCAGTGACAGAGTTACTGTGACAGAGTGTCCAGGGACAGAGTTACTGTGATAGAGTCTCCAGGGACAGAGTTACTGTGACAGAGTGTCCAGGGAGAGAGTTACTGTGATAGAGTCTCCAGTGACAGCATCAGACAGAGTTACTGTAGAGTCTCCAGGGCCAGAGTTACTGTGACAGAGTGTCCAGGGACAGAGTTACTGTGATAGAGTCTCCAGGGACAGCATTAGACAGAGTTACTGTGATATAGTTTCCAGGGATAGTATTAGACAGAGTTACTGTGACAGAGTGTCCAGGGACAGAGTTACTGTGACAAATTGTCCATGGGCAGAGTTGCTGTGATAGAGTCTCCAGGGACAGCATTAAACAGAGTTACTGTGATAGAGTCTCCAGTTACAGAATTAGACAGAATTTCTGTGATAGAGTCTCCAGGGACAGAGTTACTGTGATAGAGTCTCCAGGGACAGAGTTACTGTGATAGAGTCTCCAGGGACAGAGTTACTGTGACAGAGTGTCCAGGGTCAGAGTTACTGTGATAGAGTCTCCAGGGACTGCATTAGACAGAGTTACTGTGATAGTGCCTCCAGGGGCAGTATTAGACAGAGTTACTGTGGTAGATTCTCCAGGGACAGATTTTCTGTGATAGAGTCTCCAGGGATGGCATTAGATTAGATTTGATTAGATTATGAGGATACGCAGTTTTCTCTTATTCTCATTTAGTGATGCATGCATTAAGAGATGATACAATTCTTTTCCAGAGTGATATCACGAAAGGACATGAGAAACTGACTTAAAAACTAACAAAAACCGCAGAATTATAACATATAGTTACAACAATGCAAAGCAATACCGTAATTTGATAAGAACAGGCCATGGCATGGTAAAGTCTCAAAGTCTCTCGAAAGTCCCATCATCCCACGCAGATGGTAAACCTTCAGTGCCGCCAACTTGCCGATGCAGCATCCTGGAAGCATCCGACCACAGTCCGACTCTGAGTCTGTCCGAAAACTCCGAGCCTCCGACCACCTGTCCGACACCGAGCACCAAGTACCATCTCTGCCAAGCACTTCGACCCATAACTAATACCGTACCATAACCTTGGCATGTCTAATAAAGGTTAGAGCAATAATTGATCTGTTGGAGGAACTCAGCGGGTCGAGCCGTGTCTGTGGGAGGAAAGGAACTGTCGGTGTTTTGGTTTGAAAACCTGAATCAGAACCAGAATGTCACCTCAGTCCTGATACAGAGTTCGGCCCTGAAATTTTGACAATTCCTTTCCCCCTACAGACGCTGCTCGACCCCTTAAGTTCCTCCAGCAGATTGTTTGTTGCTCCTCAGTCCAGCGTCTGTGGTTACTCGAATATCTGTAATAAGGGTCGGTCTTACAGAGTGAATGGTGAGGACCTGGTGTGTGGAGGAACAGTGTGTAAAGTCAATGTGTTCCTGAAGATGGAAATAGAGGTTGCTAAGGCAGTAAAGAAGGCATCGGTTACTTCCTGCATTATTCAGGGAATAAAATATAAATACAGTACAGGCAGGAAATGGTAAAACTTCAAGCAACATTGTGTAGACCACAGCTAGAGTGCAGCTGAGTGATTTGCTGGACTTGTTCTCTGTAACTGTGGCTACGTCATTTCCTGAGAAATCGTGACAGAGGGACTCCCCCTCTTACAAGCCTCCTGTCAACATGCTTTCCAATCTGGTAAATCCCCTCTGAAGCCTCTCTAAATCTTCCACATCATTCCTATAGTGAGGTAAACAGAACTGAACACAGTACTCTGAGAGCGATCTAACCCACAGTTATATCGAGTTGGAATATTCCTTTGTGGTTCTTGAACTCAACCTCCCCGAGCCCAACCGACTAAGGAAGGCCAACACACCATATGCCTTCTGAACCACCTTTTGACTTGCATGGCATCATTGTTTTGTTTTTCTTGGAGCAGAGGATGCTGACGGAGCATGGAACGAATAGATACTGGGAAAATTTACACCATAGCAGAAGTGTCGAAATGCAGACGGCTGAGGTTGAGAGGAAGGGGTATGGATTTTGAAGGGATTTGTGGAAGGATTGTTTCACCCATTGGGACACACTGCCTTGAGGGGGTGGCACAGGCAGGTGCATCACCACATTTCAGTGACATTTAGAGGAGGATTTGTATCACCAATATATAGAAAGCTACAGAACAAATATTAATGTAAATGATTGTTAATGGTCAGCATGGAGAATGTGGGCTGAAGGGTCTGTTTCTGTGTTTGTGTCTCTTTCAATCTAACTCTCTTCATTCACCCCTTTTTATCTGACTACAGAGTTTTCTATTGAATGATTTCTTACCTCAATCTTAACTGGAACCATTAAAATAGCAAAGCTTGTCAGGTGGTTACACTGGCAGGTTACATGGGTCTGATTGGAATCGATCCGTTCACAACCATCAGATTTCCAGACACTGTTCTTTTCGGTATTACTCCAATAGACACATTCTAGCTCTTCACCAACTTCCTTTTCCTGTTTCCAGATAAGGAGAAATTCTTCAAACCATTATTGAAAATATTCTAATAACAAGTTAAATATTCACAGCCACAGGACAGGAGACACTGGTTAGAAACAGAGTGAAGCTCCATCTACATTGTCCCATCAAACTTGTGAAGTGCAGGGCAATAGAATTGGAAAAGTTTACCTTTATTTGCCTCATGAACATAAAACCTTTGAAACCTACAGTGAAATGTATCATTTGTATCAAAGACCAACACAGTCTTTGATGA
Organism: Mobula hypostoma; assembly: GCF_963921235.1. Lineage (NCBI taxonomy): Eukaryota > Metazoa > Chordata > Chondrichthyes > Myliobatiformes > Myliobatidae > Mobula > Mobula hypostoma. The sequence continues at coordinate 22,852,538 of NC_086125.1, forward strand.
GACCCATGTGGTCACGAAGAGAAAGTACAAACTCCTCACAGACACTGGCGGGTCTTATTGCTGGCATTGTAAAGCATTACGTCAACCTCTCTGCTACTGTGCAAACTCGATGGCTGAATGGGTAATTACAGTAATGCAGTAATGGGTATTTTCCTTTCAGTGAAATGGTGTTTGTACTTTGTAACCAGTTACTCAATGACCTGAGAAATGACAGCAAGGGGCTTCTCCTCCTCTGTGTCTCACTACCAGTCTCTGAACAATCCCCCGTCTCTCTCAGATGAGGGATCTCCACTTCCTCTATCAGGCCCCACTGAGTAATGGGGACTGGAAAGGCCACCATAAACTGACCTGAAATGGCCCAAACCCAGTTTCCATGGAAATGTTATACTTAAACCCAGGATCAGCACCTGTTCAACTTCCCATCTTGCATTTTAGCAGGAAGCTCATTTTCAATTGGGGAACATCACAGATAGTACCTACAAACCTGGTTGAGTTTCAGAGTCAAATTGAACTTTTCCTTCAGATTAGAGCTGACAGCTTTGTTGCTGATGGTGGCGGCTATCACCTGGGAGTTTAATGAGACATTGTTCTGAGATGGACGGCCGTCTTCAATCACTTGGTTCAGCAGGGATTCCAAGTCTTTGAATACAATAAAGGAAACGGCCTGAAACTCTGTGGAGATAATAGATCAGCCTTTAGTGAATGTGGAGAAACATCAGTGAAACACTCCAGCAACTGGATATAAAGGCAGGTCAACACAAAACACACCCATGGCAGTAGCGCTTTGTAAGTCTTTGAGTATTAAAATCAGCTCTCAGTGGGGATGGACAAGGAGATCATCATGTGGGCTGCCTTATCGTGGATGGTGTTAAGTTTATTTGTGTTGGTTAAGCTATACTCTTCCAGGTAAGTGAGAGTCCATCACATTCCTGACCTGTGTCTTGTGAATAGTTCAAAATCTGGAGATCCACAGAAAATGGTGCCTTTCTGGGAAAGAAGATAAGACCATAAGACAAAGGATCAGAATTAGGCCATTTAGCCCATCGGGTTTGCTCCACCATTTCATTATGGCTGATTTATTATCCCTCTCAACCCCATTCTCCTTCCTTCTCCCCTTAAACGTTGATACCTTGCTAACCAGAATCAGAATCAGATTTATCATCATTGGCTTATGTTGTGAAATTTGTTTCTTAGGACATTAGTACATTGCAATGCATAATAATAACAATAATAATAATAAACCTTTAAATTACAATAAATAGTATACATACAGAAAATTAAATTAATTAAGTAGTGCAATAAGATAGTATGAAGTAAAACGGTAGTGTTCGTGGTTTTATTGTCCATTGAGAAATCTGATGGCGGAGAGGGTCCTGAGAGGCTGAGACTGTGTCTTCAGGTACGTGATTCTGCGTCGTTGATGGTAGCAATGGGAAGACAGCATGTCCTGGGTGCTGGGGGTCCTTAAAGACAGATGCTGCCTGTTTGGAGCATCACCTTTTGAATGTGTCCCTGATGGAGCTGGCTGAGTTTTCAATATTCTGCAGCTTTTTCTAATCCTGCACAGTGGCCGCTCCATACCAGAGGGTGATGCAACCAGTTAGAACGCTCTCCACAGAACATGTGTAGAAATTTGCATGTGTCCTTGGTGACGTACCAATTCTCCTCAAACTCTGAATTACACATAGCTGCTGTCGTGCATATTGGTATTGTATCAATATGGGTCCAGGACAGACCTTCAAAGATGTTGATACCTAAGAACTTGAAACTGTTTACCCTTTCCACTGATGACTCCTTGATGAGGGTGAGTGTTTCCTCAACTACCCCTTCCTGAAATTCACAATCAGTTCCTTGGTTTTACTGATGTTGAGTGTAGGGTTTTTGTTGCTACACCTCTCAACCAGCTGATCTATCTCACTCCTGTACACCTCCTCATCACCACCTGAAATTCTGTCAACAATGGTTGTGTCGTCAGCAAAGAAAGATGGAATTTGAGCTGTGCCTAGCCACACAGTCATGGGTGTAGAGAGAGTAGAGCAGTGGGTAAGCACACATCCTTGAGGTGCACCAGTCTTGATTATCAGCAAGGAGGAGGTTATTTCTGATCTGCACTGACTGTGGTCTCCTGATGACGAAGTCAAGGATCCATTTGCAGAGAGGGGTACAGAAGCCCAGGTTTTGGAGTTTGTTGATCAGAATTGAGGGTATGGTTGTGTTGAACGCTGAGCTGGAATCAATAAGCAGCAGCCTGACGTAAGTGTTGCGATTATCCAGGTGATCCAAGGCCGAGTGGAGAGCCAGTGAGATTGCATCCTATTGTGGCGATAGGCAAAGTTTGTTCTATTTTATTTAGAGATACAGCATTTAACAGGCCCTTCTGACCCTTTGAGCCTTGCCACCCAGCAACCCACTGATTTAACTGTAGCCTAATCTCGGGACAATACACTACTAACCGGACTGACTTTGAATGGTGGGAGGAAATCGGAACACCCAGTAGAAAGCCATGCACACACAGGAAGGAATGTACAAACTTGCTTCCAAAGGACACTGGAATTGAACTCTGAACTCTGATGCCCGAGGTGTCTATGCAACCATGGTAACCTCACAACAGGTCCAGGTCCTTGTTTAGGCAGGAGTTGATTCTGGCCACGAGCAAACTCCCAACGCACTTCATCACAGCAGATGTGAGTACAACTGGGTGGTAGTCATTGAGGCAGCTCACCCTGCCCTTCCTGGGTGCTGGTATGGATGTCGCCCTTTTGAAGCGGGTAGGAAATTCTGACTATGGCAGTGAGAGATTGAAGATGTTCTTGAACTCTCCCACCAGTTGGTTGGCACAGGTTTTCATTTCCCTACCAGGCACACCATCAGGACCTGACGCCTCTTGAAAGCTGTTCTGATGTGGTCCTCTGAGACAGAGAACACAGGATCACCAGATGCTGCAGGGATCCACACAAGCATAGATTTATTCTCTCTTTCAAAGCCATTCATGACGTTAGGTTTCTCTTTGGAGAAAGTAATGGCTTGTAAATCTTGTTAGAACTGACGTGTATTTGATTCCATCTCCAACTTCAATTAGCATGTTTTTTTCTATCTTAAAATAGCCTTCTGTAGGTCATACGTGGACTTCTTGTGTAGTTCTGGATCACTGGTCTAGAATACCACATATCTAGCTCTCAGCAGTCTACAAATATCCTGGTTTATCCATGGTTTTTAGTTTGGTAATGTCCAGTATGTTCCTGAAGGTACACCCTCATGATTCCCATCTGAGTTGCATGCAAAGAGTTGCCACTTATCAGCACCATCATGAACCTATCAAGCCCCATTTTAAATATACCCAATCACTTGGCCTCCAGAGCCTCTGACTAAAAAAATACCTGCACACCTCTATTCCAAAGGGATGTCCTTGTATGCTGAGGCTGTGCTCTCTGGTGCAAGACTCTCCCTGGCCTTTCAACATTCGATATATTTCAGTGAGATCCGCCCTCATTCTTATCATCTCCCTCATACATTAACCCTTTCATTCCCACAATCATCCTATTGAACTTCCTGCTGACCCTCTCCACAATCAGATGAGCAGATATCCTGAACGTAGCAAATATCTGTCAGCCTGCAAACTACATACTGAGGTCTCTCAGATTAATGCAGAGTTTGAAACCATAAATTGGATCTTCATGTCGATTACACATGGATTAAAAACAGTGGCCAAGCACTGCTCATTCTGAACTACATTTGATTTCTACTCAAGGCAGAATTGTCTTCACTGAGGATTACACAATAAGACCAAACACAGCAGCATATTTTGATGTAGGGGAACACAGACTGATCCCACAGAGTAATAGTTCAGTCAACAACTTGGGCAAGGTAGAACATCCCCTGTGAATGAGTCTGTAAATCATTGGCCAAACTCATTCTTATACTGTGTACACAAGCATGGGAAAGAGACAGAAAATTTACCAGTGTTATTTTCTCCAGCAATAGTTCTCCAGTAAATCTCGAAGGAATTATTCTGAGTTTCCAATTTCACCTGTTGGTCTGCACCCGCATTGTTCCTTTTAGGCACCTTGACCTTAAGAACTATGAGGAAAGGCAAAGTAAGGTGAAGCATTCAGTGGCAAAAAGGATATTCTCTCTCTCTCTCTCTCTCTACCTCTGCCGATAACTCTTTAATCAATGCCTCTCTGCAGGGTCTTGTTCAGGCATTCTGAGAATCCCATCTCATGGATACAATTTGCAACTGGGCTTTCTTGGGCTGAATTAGCTTACTGTAGTAAGAAAACAATTAGTCTCAGTTCCCACAGAACTGAGAGAAAATACTCTTGCATGTTCTTCACTGTCTGGTGGCACTGATCAAAAGCAGGTAAAATGATAAATTCTGGCTCAAATATGTTAGTTCACCAGGTCTAATATCTATCTTATCAACACTTCTTATCCATAGCATGGACAGTGATCTTGACTCCTTACCAGAGTTAGTGAGGAGTCCCACTCCTATATCAGGAAGACTGAAGTTTCATGACTTCAGTCTTTTTCTCAACTTCAGAACATCCTCCTAGATGTTATTTTTGAAGTGTGGTGGAATTAACATAAAAGATGATTGAGCTACTTTGTATTTGGTTACCATGCTTAGAGGGAGTGCAGAGAAGATAGAGCAGGAAGATGCAGTCGATGAGGAACATTAGATCCATTGACAGACCAGAGAATGTGGCATTGTTCTTCTTCAGTAGTGTAGGTTGAGAGATAATTTGATAAAAATCTTCAAGATTGTCAATGGTTTGGGCAGAGAATGGTCTTCCATTGAAGAGGGATGGAGAACCAATAACCAGAGGTTTAAAGGTGACTATTGTTGAACCAGGGGTGCCAGGAGAGAAACCCTTTCCGCACAGTGAGTGGTCACAGAACTGACTGCTTGGATGGGAAGTGGAGCTATTTCATCATGAGCTTTCAAATGGGAAAACACATGAGTGTTGGAGAGAAAATAATTACAGGTCTATTGAGAAACAGGAGATGATCAGACTGCGATGTTCCTGTTGAGACCTAGCATGGGTTCAATGGGTAGAATGGCCTTCTGCACAACGTTTCTCTGATACTACACTGTTGGTGAATTCTTTGGAGTAGTTTGTTTGCAGACAGTGAGGTCACAAAGAAATTAAGTAACTGATTATATAATGTGAATGAGGGTTTGTGGATAATCTTGTCTGGGACTTTTGGTATAATTCTCCTGGTCTTCTATGATATAATGTCCTGCATTCCCACCAACAGAACAAATGACAGAATGTCCCATGCAAAATCAGGCAACTCTAACTGTGTGGTACCCTCTCAGCCTAGACATTGTGCTCAACAGACAACAGTGAGGGTGAGGGTAAATTGTGCAAAACATGACAGCGGACACTCACAATCAGTGATGTGGCATGTTTAGATCAGATTAGATTAGATTCAACTTTATTGTCATTGTGCCAAGTATAGATACAAAGCATCTAACCAGAAATGCAAAGAATAGTGTTATTTACAAAATAACTGCGAACAAAAAGTAAGTGCTACAGCACACAAATATAAAAGTACTGAGACAGTACAATAGGGGTGCAATACTGCTTAGCGCTGTGATGAGAGGTTCAGCAGGGTCACAGCCTCAGGGAAGAAGCTCTTCTTGTGCCTGCTGGTGCAGGAGCGGAGGCTCCTGTAGCGCCTACTGGATGGGAGGAGAGTAAAAAGTCCATGGTTAGGGTGAGATGCATCCTTGATAATGCTTTTTGCCCTACCCAGGGAATGTTTCAGCACAGCCTTCCAAAGCAACCTCATGAAATCAGAAATAAAAGCAGAAAATGTTGGTAAATTCAGCAGGTCAGGCATAAACATTAGAATGAAAAATGGTTAATCTCTTCAGCGTGAAACATTAACTATTTATCTTTCCAGAATGCAGCCTGAACTACTGACTACTTCCAGCATTTTTCTTTCTTCCACATTGCAGCCTGATTGATTTTTAAGCTTTAGAAATATTAAACAAAGATTTCTATCAAGAGCCCACATATTAATCATTTTCAAAACCAGCTGATTACTGAGAAAATAATCTCCACATTTCCTTCCCTTAACTTGAAACCAGTTTCACAGACTCGATAACTAGCAATGAGGACCTTTGCTCCAGTAGTCAATGTTTCCAGAATCCAATACTTTACCAAAAGAGTTTGTTTCTATGGTCTCTGCCTTTGAACTTGGTAGTTTCAGAGCAATCGCCATTGCCATGTTCTCCAAGAGGTCCACTGCGGCCGTTGCCACCTCCAGCCTTTGAGTGGTGTCCATGCTCTTCAGCCGGGAACTATTAAGAACACTGTTTACAAATGTTGTTATATCCTACAGATGAAAAGGAACATCTCATGAATTGAGAAGGAAAATACTACAGATGTTGGATGTCTGGGAAAAAATGGAAAATGATGGTTTTCCAATGAAGGGTCATTGAGCAAAAACATTAGTTTTGCTTCCCTCTCCACAGATGCTGCCTGACCTGCAGAGTTCAGCAATGGAGGCTCTAATAACAGGACTGAAAGAGACTGAAAAGTGTTGTACACTCCGCCAGACCTATCATGGTACAACCCTCTCCACCACTGAGGATATCTTCAAAAGGTAGTGCCTCAGGAATGCAGCATCCATCATTCAGGACCATCGCCACCAGGACATGCTCTCTTCTCATAACTACCATCAAGGAGGTAGAGAAGCCTAAAGATGCACGCTCAACATTTCAGGAACAGCTTCTTCCCCACACCATCAGATTTCTGAATGGTCTGCGATCCTCACTATTCCACTTTTGTCATAATTTGAAAGTTCAAAGTTCAAAGTACGTTGACTATCAAAGGATATATACTATATACAACCTTAAGATTAATTTCCTTACAGGCAGCCACAAAACAAAGAAACCCAATAGAACTCATTCAAAATGAAGACTGTCAAATTATTATAATAATTTGTTATGTCTTGTACTGTACTCAAAACAACAGATTTCACAACATGTCAGTGATGATAAACTTGATTCTGTGATTCTCAACACTGAACTGACTCCACAACCAACAGACTCTCTTTCAAGGACTCTATGACTCAGTATCATTTATTTACATTTTTCATCATTTGCAAGATTTGTTTTCTTTTGCACATTGGTCATATGTCACCCTTCGTTATTTATAGTTTTTGATAAATTCTATCATATTTCTTTATTTCCCAGTGAATGCCTGCAAGGAAATGAATCACAGTGTTGTATATGGCAACATATATATACTTTGATAATAAATTTACTTTGAACATTGGCAGCTCTTTTAGTTTTCCATGACTGCTGATTTTCCTGGGGCTATTGAAAGCCTACATTTAAGAAGTTCTCTTCTTTATGGAAGGGTTTGTACCCCTTCCTGTTTTTATTCCTACTGCACTAATTGTTGAATCTTTCTCCACCTTTTTTCTCCCCTTCTATTCCACTCCCTTTTTCTCTCCCTTTGCTTTCCATCTTTGACTTCCTTTCTTTCTCCATTGCCTTCTGTTCCTCTGCTCCCACTTTCCCAACCCTTACTCTTTCTCTAGCTCTTCATGACTCCCTTTGCCTTTTCCGTTATACTCGGGTAACCATCCCAGTGCAGACACTGTGTGGGCAAAAGCAATGAACGTTGTCCCATAAAGCTGTCATTTCCAATCCTGTGCTGCTCTGGATGTTGGTGCATCTTCTGCAGCAACACACACTACAAGCTGGAGGAACTCGGTGGCTGTCAGGCAGCATCTATGGAGGGAAATGGAGAGTCAACATAACGGGTCAAGCCCTTTCATCGGAGCTGGGCTTCTGCGATTCTGGGATGCAAATGCATTTTCTGGTGTCACCTCATTCTACCCAGATTCAATGTCTACTTAGGACACCTGTATCTCCAGTACATCTGCTCAACTGCCCATATTACAGAGTGGCAGAAATACAAGGCACATCAGGCTGGCAGATGAAGAGACCCCCAGCACATTTAGAAAGTACGATGCCAACACTGAGATGGGATTGGGTTGAATCGCACAGATACAATGGGCAGAATGGCTTCCAGTTGTGTTGTGAATATCCTATGATTCCAAGAGAAAGGTGCTGTAAGAACATACTGCCATTCTGTAACATCCATGGGACCTAACTCCATCTGGTGACAATTCCCTCATCCCGTTACGACCTTCAGTAAACATCTTGGGTTTAGAATCAATCTTTGACCCAGCACTGATGGGTCACTGAGGAGTGTTCTGAGTTTCCATCACCATCTGAGTGTACAAGTCTTTTCAAATTTCACTCCTGAAAGACATGGCTCTAACTTTCAGACTCTGCCCTCTTGTTCTGGACCTTCCTCTGCTCTCCCTACCCCGTCCACACCCTACACTCCCTCCCTTCACATCTGCTCCTCTCCAGCTCTGTTTTCCATAATACACAGATCATAGCACAGTACAGCACAGGAACAGGCCATTCAGCCCACAATATCTGTGCTGAACATGATGCCAAATTAAAACAAAGTCTCTTTTGTATCCACATGATCTATATCCCTCCATTCCCCGAAACTTCATGTGTTTATTGAATAGAGTCTTCAACACCACTATTACCACCATTACATCTGGCAGCCTGTTCCTGACATCCAACACTCTGTTAAAAACCTGTCCCACACATCTGTTTTAAACTTCCCCACTCTCACCTTAAATGCATGTCCTACAGTATTTGACATTTCTACCCTGGGAGGAAGATTCTGACTGTTCACTCTATCTCTGCCTCTGATGCTCCAGAGAAAATGACCCAAGTTTGCCCAACGTCTTCTTATAGATTGTAATGTGAAAACAACAAATCACTTTGCCAGTTCTGGCAGAAAAAAATCCCCCCTCAAGTACTGTACTCTTTAGATACAGTATCTTTGCCTCTCTTTCTGACAATGTATTCAAGATCCTCTGGCTGAGGAAAGTATCTGTTCAACTTCCTTCCCAACTTTCTTCCAAATACTTCTTGTCCATTGTTACTGGTGTTTCTGGAGAGGTGAACAGACCTTTATATATCCTCAGTGCTCTCTGCTCCAAGAAAGCCAACTTTATCAATCATTCCTCAGTCAACTCCTCCTGACTATATCCTTGTAAATATCCACTTTACTCTCTCCACCTCAGGAACACACCATTTTTACCACAGGATAAAATTGTTGGGCTTCTAATTCCTTACCTTGGTATCGTTTGTCACACTGAAATTCTCACAGATTTTATCACGGTAGCAATCAGTTACTGTCAGCACGTCTTCTGCAGAGTTTAACTGGGCAATCTGAAAATACAACAGCTAAATATCCAGGAACAAGCAATCAAACAGAGAAATAGTCAAAAGTCATAAGCAATCTGAAAAAAATGCCTGAAAATGAAGCCTTCAAAACTCTTTGGCTTCACAGGTGACTCCGACATAGTGTCCAATGGCAACTCTTACTGAAGGTCACGGGGTCAATGAAAGGACATCTCTGAGCATGGAAAAGCAGGAAGGAATGGCTTAATATAAGACTGACCCTTTATCCAATGCCCTTCACAGTCTCAGAGCATTCCAACATGTTGTACAGTGTCTGGCAGAACTGTGGTACAGATCTTGGCCAAACTATCCAGAGCCATGGACCAATGATCAGCTGATCAAGTTGAAATTCAGTCATGAATTCAGACAGCATGGAAACAGGCCCTTCAGCCCATTGAGTCTATGCTGACCCTCAAACGCCCATTGATGCTAATGTTAAACTCATTCCTTTATATTCTCTTTACATCATGACAGAGACACTTAAAAACTCTTAGATAAGGACAGGAACGTGTAGAGAATCATGGATATGGATGTTGTGTAGGCAGAATGGATTAGTTTAGATTGGTGTTTAATTACTAGTTTCCACCACCATTTTGTGTACAAGTCTTTTCAGATTTCACTCCTGACAGGCGTGGCCCTAACTTTCAGACTCTGCCCACTAGTTCTGGGCCTTCCTATGCCCTCTCTACCCAGTCCACACTCCCTCCCTTCACATCTGCTCCTCTCTAGCTCTGTTTTCCATAATACACAGATCATAGCACATTACAGCTCAGGAACAGGCCATTCAGCCCACAATATCTGTGCTGAACATAATGCTAAATTAAAACTAATTCTCTTTGGTACCCACATGATCATTGACAGCTCAAGAAACACTGTCAACTCTGGCGAGGACTGGATTTCCTGGTGGAGGCTGATGGAGTAACAGCAATCTGCCATTGCTCCAACTCTAATTATCTTGCACTTTCCAACCTGTCTTGAAACTTATTTTTTAAGTATGATGTTCTTTCATTATGGATATAAGGAGGGCCAGGGGTACTAAAAAGGATGATTCCTTTTTTGGAGGCTACAGGCCTCCAAACAGCAGCCGGGATATGGACTACAAGTTACAGCTGGAAAGAGAAAAAGCGTGTCAGAAGGAAAATGTCAAGATAATTATGGGGGATTTTAATATGAAAGTGGATTGGAAAAGTCAGGAAGGTACTGGATCTCAGGAGGGGGAGTTCATAGAATGCCTATGGGATGGCTTTTTGGAGCAGCTTGTCCATAAGCCCACCAGGGGATTGGCTGTTTCGGACTGGGCACTGTCTAACGAACCTGAGGCGATTAGGGAGCTGGAGGTAATGGAACCCCTTGGAAGTAGTGATCATAATATGATTGAGTTCAGTTTCAAATTTGAAAAGGAGAAGCTGGTATCATGTGTATCGATATTTCAGTGGAACAAAAGAAATTACAGTGGTATGAGAGGAACTGGCCCAAGTCGATTGGAAAAGTAATCTAAATGGAGGGTTGGTAGAGCAGAATTGGATGAAATTCCTACAAGAAATAGGGAAAGTGCAGGAAAAACATATTCCAAGAAAAAAGAAAATCATGAATGGAAAAATGGCACAAATGTGGCTAACGAGAGAGGTTAAGGCGAAAATAAAAGCAAAAGAGACGGTGTACAAGGAAGCAAAAATTAGTGGGAAAACTGAGGACTGGATGACTTTTAAAAACTTACAGAAGGAAACTAAGAAAGTCATTAGGAAATAAAAGATGAATTATAAAAGGAAGATGGCAATTAACATAAAAAAGGATACTAAGAGTATTTTAAAAATATATGAAGAGTAAAAGAGTGACATGGGTAGATATAGAACCGATTGAAAATGATGCTGGAGAAATTATAATGGGTAACAAAGAGATGGCAGAGGAACTAAATGAGTATTTTGCATCAGTCTTCACAGTGGAAGACATTAGCAACATACCTGATAGCCAGAGGTCTCCGGGAATAGAATTAGGTACAGTCATGTTTACTTTAGAGAAAGTGCTTGGGAAGCTAAATGGACTAAGAATACATAAGTCTCCCAGACCAGATGAGGTGCACCCATGGGTTCTGAAGGAGGTAGCTTTGGAGATAGTGGAGGCATTGAAAATGACCTTCCAGGAATCAATAGACTCTGGCATGGTTCCGGAGGACTGGAAGGTCACAAGTGTAGTTCCGCTGTTTAAGAAAGGAGGGAGGCAGCAAAAAGAAAATTACAGACCTATTAGTCTGACATCGGTAGTTGGAAAGTTATTGGAGTCGATCCTTAAGGACGAGGTTATGAAAATAGGCCCAAGCCAGCATGATTTCATGAAGGGAAGATCCTGCCTCACCAATCTATTGGAATGTTTTGAGGTAATCTCAAATAAGATTGACAAGGGAGAGGCTGTGGATGTTGTGTATTTGGATTTTCAAAAGGCCTTTGATAAGGTGCCACATAAGAGGCTGCTTAATAAGATAAGTGCTCATGGAATTACAGGAAAGATATTGGAATGGGTGGAGCATTGGCTGATAGGCAGAAAGCAAAGAGTGGGAATAAAGGAATCCTATTCTGATTGGTTGCCGGTTACTACTGGTGTTCGGCAGGGGTTGGTGTTGGGGCCGCTTCTTTTTACAATGTATATCGATGATTTAGATTATGGATTAAATGGTTTTGTGGCTAAGTTTGTGGATGACACCAAGATAGGTGGAGGAGCAGAAAGTGTTGAAGAAACAGAAAGGTTGCAGAGAGACTTGGTCAGTTTAGGAGAGTGGGCAAAGAAATGGCAGATGAGATACAATGTTGAGGAATGTACAGTTGTACATTTTGGAAGAAGAAATAATCGAGCAGATTATTACTTAGATGGGGAGGAAATTCAAAAATCGGAAGTACAAAGGGACTTGGGAGTCCTCGTGCAGGATACCCTAAAGGTTAACCACCAGGTTGGATCGGCAGTAAGGAAAGCGAATGCTATGTTGGCATTCATTTCAAGAGGAATAATGTACAAGAGTAAGGAGGTGTTGATGAGGCTCTATGGGGCACTGGTGAGACCTCATTTGGGATACTGTGTGCAGTTTTGGGCCCCCCATCTTAGAAAGGATGTACTGATGTTGGAGAGAATTCAGAGAAGATTTACGAGGATAATTCCTGGAATGCAGTGGCTAACATATGAGGAGCGTTTGTCGGCTCTTGGACTGTATTCATTAGAGTATAGAAGAATGAGAGGGGATCTCATAGAAACATTTTGAATGTTGAAAGGGTTGGACAGAATAGATGTGGAAAGGTTGTTTCCCTTGGTGGGTGAGTCTAGGACAAGAGGCCACAGTCTTAGAATTAGAGGGTACCCATTTAAAACAGAGATGAGGAGAAATGTATTTAGACAGAGGGTCGTGGATTTGTGGAATTCGTTGCCACATACAGCTGTGGAGGCCCGATCATTGAGAGTGTTTAAGGAGGTGATTGATGGGTATTTAATTAGTCAGGGTATCAAGGGATATGGGGAAAAAGCCGAAAATTAGAACTAGATGGGAGAATAGTTTAGCTCATGGTGGAGTGGCGGAGCAGATGGCCTACTTTACTCCTTTGCCTTGTGATCTTGTGATTCCCCTGCTTCTTTGGATTCTATCATGAATTTGCTATAAAGTCATACATAAGAAGCCTCTGAGAAGTTTCAACAATTCAGCTCTGAATTTAAACAAATAGATGGTAAATTGGATTCTATTCAACAAACTCTTAATGAACATGATAAACGTGTAAAAAAGAATGAATAAATTTTGTCGTCTCTGGAAATGGAAGTGGATGAATTGCAGAAGCTTGGTGAAAAGCAATCGAAGTCCAACGAAAATTTAAAACAGAAGATTATTAACCTAGAAAATAGAAGTAAAAGGAACAACTTATGGGTTCTGGGTCTCGAATAATTAATGAAAGGTAACCACCCTACAGAGTTTTTTGCAAACTTTTTGCAAGAGTTATTTCCGGAGATTTTGACGTCTGTGCCTATGATCGATTGAGTTCACAGATCTCCTGCATTTAGACCTCCTAAGGGTCAGAGACCAAGATCAGTAATAATCTGTTTTCAGGAATTTAAAACAAAGGAACTCTTAATTCACGAATCTCATCAAAGAGGCATGACTGATTATAATGGTCGCAAGATTAGAAGTGTCAAAGATGATTCGCCTGAGGTTAAGCAGGAACACGTTAAGTTCAAAGAAGTTATGTCCGAGCTTTTTAATAAGGGTTTCAAGCCTTCCCTTCGCTACCCAGCCCGACTCAGAATCACACTTACAGACGGAACTTTCAAATGGTTCGGCTCGACTGTTGAAGCACACAGGTTTTTAAAATCCGAAGGCTAAATCTGAAGGCCAGCTGTTTAGTTTCTCCTTACATGAAGGCACAAGATTAAATGAGGAACTTTTAATTCGCTAATCCCGTCAAAGGGGCATGATAGGTTATAGGGTGGAATATTAAGATTCTCGAAGATTATTCACTTGAGATTATGCAGGAATGTGCTCAGTTTAAACAAGCTTTGTTGGAATTTTTTTTAACAAGGGTTTTAACCTGAACCTTGGCTACCCATTTTGACTGAGAATCTCATTAAAGATGGATCCTTCAAATGGTTTCGTTTGAGTGCTGACGCACAAAGATTTTTTTAATTTGAAGGCTAAGTGCTTCGTCTGCTTTCCCATGAGATTTAAGATTAAATGTTTAATGTCCTTCTGTATGAATAGTTGTATCTTTTACTTTTGGTAAACCTTTGTACCTAATTTCCTTTCATATTTTTAATACTGTATTTTTGATATACAAGAATTAAATCTCTTGTTTGGATATTGTTTAGTCTAGCTTGGAATATAAATAATCTTGAAACTAATTGGAGTGATCACCAGGTTTTTTTGAGGGGCTGTCCGTAGTTGTAGATGCCGGCTTTCTGTTGGTAGGCCTTCTTTCTTTGGGAGGTGGGCGGGGGTATATTTTTTTTCTTAGAATCTGTTTTCGGATTTTAACCCTTCCTTTAAATAATATTAAAAATGGACCAAACTATTAATTTACTCAGTTTTAATGTGAAAGGGTTAAATCACCCCGTTAAACGTAACACACATCAAAGTTGCTGGTGAACACAGCAGGCCAGGTAGCATCTCTAGGAAGAGGTACAGTCGACGTTTCAGGCCGAGACCCTTCGTCAGGACTAACTGAAGGAAGAGTGAGTAAGAGATTTGAAAGTTGGAGGGGGAGGGGGAGATCCAAAATGATAGGAGAAGACAGGAGGAGGAGGGATGGAGCCAAGAGCTGGACAGGTGATTGGCAAAAGGGATACGAGAGAATCATGTTACTTATTTTTATACACACATTCTTTCTCTCACTCTCTTTTTTCTCCCACTGCCCCTCTGAATATATCCCTTGCCCATCCTCTGGGTTCCCCTGCCCCCCTTGTCTTTCTTCCCGGACCTCCTGTCCCATCATCCTCTCGTATCCCTTTTGCCAATCACCTGTCCAGCTCTTGGCTCCATCCCTCCCCATTCTGTCTTCTCCTATCATTTTGGATCTCCCCCTCCCCCTCCCACTTTCAAATCTCTTACTTACTCTTCCTTCAGTTAGTCCTGACGAAGGGTCTCGGCCTGAAACGTCAACTGTACCTCTTCCTAGAGATGCTGCCTGGCCTGCTGCATTCACCAGCAACTTTGATGTGTGTTGCTTGAATTTCCAGCATCTGCAGAATTCCTGTTGTTTGCGCTGTTAAACGTAATAAGATTTTTGCTTTTATTAGGAAATTTAAGGTCCCCATTATTTTCTTACAAGAAACTCACATACACAAATGTGATAAACTACTGTTTTTTTTTAGCCGTTGGAACGGACTTTGTTTTCACTCTTCTTTTCAGGCCAAATCTACAGGAGTTTCAATTCTTATAGATAACACACTTTGCTTTGTCCAACATAAAGTAGTTTCTGATACTAAAGGACGTTTTGTTATAGTTTCAGGAAAACTAGATAATAAATTAATAGTATTTGCCAATGTGTATGCCCTAAATGTAGCTGATCCAGGATTCCTTGAGCGTTTTTTTTTCATTTTTACCCAATCTGAATCTTTATTCTTGGCGATGGGAGGAGGTTTTAACTGTTGGCTAGATCCAATTTTAGACCATCATCCTCTAAACCAGCGTCTCTTAATAAATCAGCTTTGTTTATTCAATCCTTTTTATTGAAGTGTGGTATTGTTGATGTTTGGTGTTTTTTACATCCTTTAGATAGGGAGTGTCCGTTTTTTTCCTATGTTCATCATACATATTCTAGGATTGATTATTTTTTTATTGATAGTCAAATTATTTCATTAGTTCGCTCTTGTGAATATAAAGAGATTGCTGTTTCAGATCATGCTCCTATATTTTTGTCTTTAAAACTCCCTGGTCTTCCTCAAACCAACAGATTTTGGAGTTTTAATACAACTTTGTTACCTGATAAGAAATTTTTAAAATTTCTAGAGAAGCATATTATTTTGTTTTTTGAAGAGAATAATAAGGAAGAGACTTCTAATCTTATTGTATGGGATACTTTCAAGGCCTATATTAGAGGACAAATTATTTCTTATACTGTGAGTGTTAAGAATAAAGCTAATAAAGAAAGAATTGAATTAATCAATCAATTGAAACAATTAGATCCAAAATATACTATAGCTCCAGATCCTGTTTTATATAAAAGACCTGTTGAAGTTAAAACTAAATATGATCTTCTGTTAACATATCCAATTGAAACTCAACTTCTTAAAGATAAGACTCAATTTTACATTCACAGAGATAAATCAGGCAATGTATTGGCCAACCAATTAAAAACTTCTGTAGTTAAATGACAAATTGAAGAAATTTGCAAAACTAATGGTGATAGGACAACTGATTACTCTGAAATAAACGATACCCTTAGAGAATTCTATTCTAAACTTTATAGTTCTGATTCCCCTTGAGATAATACTATAATGAATAATTTTCTAGATCAATTAAATATCCCTGCACTATCTGCAGATAATTACAAACAAGTAGATCAACCCACCTCTTCTGAGGAAATCGCCGAGGCGATACATTCATTACACTCAGGGAAGGCTCCAGGTCCAGATGGATTTTTTGGAGAATTTTATAAGGCTTTTTCTTCATTAATTATACTGCAGTTACACTTAGTCCTTTTGGATTCTTTCAAATTGGATAGTTTGCCTCAATCTTGTTATGAAGTTTCTATTTCGCTTATCCTAAAAAAGAGCAAGGACCCAGCTGAATGCTCTTCATATAGGCCAATTTCATTACGCAATGTTGACACTAAAATTCTTTCTAAAGTTCTGGCTCGTCGGATTGAAAATATTTTACCTTCTATTATCTCTGATGATCAGACTGGATTTATTAAAAACCAACATTCCCATTTTAATGTACGCCATGTATTAAATGTTACTTTCTCTCCTTCTCAGGCGATATCGGAATGTGCGATATCCTTAGATGCTGAGAAGGCTTTCGATCGGGTTGAATGGAATTATTTATTTAAGACCTTAGAAGTATTTAATTTTGGACCAGATTTTATTCAATGGATTAAATTACTTTATTTATCTCCTTCTGTTCGGGTTCTTACTAATTTTCAAAATTCCAAACCATTTAATCTTCACTGCGGAACTAGACAAGGCTGTCCATTGAGTCCTTTGCTTTTTGATCTAGTTTTACAACACCTTGTCATTGCTTTTCAAGAATCTAATGATATTTGTGGTATTTTAAGAAGAGGTATCACCCGCAAAATCTCGCTTTACGCTGATGATATATTGCTTTTTATCTCTAATGTTGAGACCTTGTTACCTTGTGTACTTTCTTTTCTCTCCCATTTTAGCCCATTTTCAGGATATAAATTGAACCTACATAAGAGTGAATTATTTCCTTTATATAATTTGGTATCAATTAATACTAATCTCCCTTTTAAAATTGTAAGGAATCAATTTACTTATTTGGGTCAAACAGTCACTAAGAATTACAAACACCTGTTTAAAGAAAACTTCCTTACTTTATTGAACCATGTAAAAAAGTTATCATTAAATTGGTTGTCTCTTTCAATATCGTTGGTTTGACGAATTAATTCTATTAAAATGAATATTCTACCTAAATTTATATATCTTTTTCAGGCTTTACCTGTTTTTATTTCTAAATCCTTTCTTGACTCTCTTGAATATATTTTATCTTCCTATATATGGAAAAATAAACATCCTCGTTTAAATAAAGTTCATCTTCAAAAACCTAAAAAGTCTGGAGGTTTAGCCTTACCTAATTTTAGGTTTTATTACTGGGCAGTTAATATACAATATCTTATGTTTTGGCTATATTATATTAATCATGTAGACTGTCCGGTACGGGTTTCTTTAGAAGCTAACTCTGTTAATAACTTTTCTATTATTTCTCTTCTTGGATCTTCACTTCCTTTATTTGTAAGTAAACTAACTGATAATTTAATAGTTAAACATACTCTGAGGATCTGGATACAATTTAGAAAACATTTTGGTTTATTGAGATTTTCCCTTTCTAGTCCCATTTATTCCAATTTTTTCAAACCCTCCATGTCTGATTTAGTTTTTAAAGAATGGGACAGGTTGGGTATTAAATGTTTTTGGGATCTGTTTGTTGGAGGAAATCTTTTCTCATTTGAGCAATTGTCAGCTAAATATAGCTTACCCAAAACTCACTTTTTTAGATATCTACAAATCAGAGACTTTCTAAGATCTCAATTATGCACATTTCCTATAAGCTCAGACAAGAACTTACTAGACATAATTTTTAATTTGACACCTTTTCATAATGTTCAATATCTAATATTTATGGTATGTTACTGGAAATGAGGAATGTTTCTTCAGACAAAATTAAGAATCTCTAGGAACAAGACTTACAGACATCAATATCTGAGGAGACTTGGAATGAAATTTTTAAACTGGTTAATACTTCATCGCTATATGCTCACCATTCTCTCATACAATTTAAGGTGGTACATAGAGTCCATATGACTAAAGATAAGCTATCTCGTTTTTATTCAGATATATCTTCCTACTGTGACAGATGTAATAATTGAGAAGTTTCATCAATTCATATGCTTTGGACTTGTCCGTGTCTTGAAAAATATCGGAAGCAAGTTTTTCAAACCTTGTCTTTACTTTTCAAAGTCAATTTTAAGCCTAATCCTTTGACGGCCCTATTTGGTATTGTTGTAGGACAAGATATCAAGCTGATGACATCTGATTTACATATTTTGGCCTTTAGCTCTCTTATAGCTAGGAGGGCGCTTTTGTTTAAGTGGAAAGATATTTTTCCTCCTACTCATGGTCAATGGTTATGTGACATTATGTCATGCTTAGATTTAGAGAAGATTCGTTGTTCAATTTCTGAAAATTTCTAAACATTGTGGGGACCCTTTCTGAATTATTTTCAAAACATTCAAAACCCTCAATTCGTTGTTTAAATTCAGATGTTGGCTATTATTATTTTTTTATTATACGAGAAGGTATTTTACCTTTTTCCTCTGTAATAAACAGCTTCGCTCTTGGTAGGGGTTAGACTCCTTTTTTGTAATAAATTAGTATATTTCAATATAATTATTGACTAATTTACATGAATACGGGGTATGAGATTGTTATTTTGAATAGATATAATGTAATCGGTAATTTAAAAAAATCTTTTTTTGACCTTTTATATACACTTTCTTGTACTCTGTATTCCTCGATGTAGAAACTAATAAAAATATTGAAAAGAGACTCTGGTGAGGACTGCATATGCAGGAAAACATTCCAATAGATCCACATCCGGGGATAATGGAAGTTAAGTTTGAATCTTGAAGAAACGGAGTGAGTTCTCATACCTGCTGGGCGTTTGCTGGATAATTCAAGTTGCACTGCGACAGCGTAGAGTTCTGCTTCTCAGAGACAGGACAGTAAAGTGGATCCACTGGAATGTAAATGGCATTTTAGAGATCTGTGCATCCACCTGCAACTCTACCACTGCCTTCCTGGTGTTCACCGATCAGGCAGGGAAGCGCTGACCTCTGTAACTCCAGGCTGATGTACTCCCACAATGAGCAGCATCAGACCCAGACACACCATACTGTGACTTGACACCACATCTTCCTGACCCCAAGAAAAACTGTGAATGCCTCACCCAAGCCTACGCCCACTGGCACCCAAAGGAACTTATACCCATGGTTGGCATTGTACTTGTAATGTTGTCACAAGCCACACTAACGAGGAAATGTTAGTATGGGCCTCATTGTTGGTTTGGGAGGGACAATTTGTCAACATCTCCACAGCCACAAAACCAGTTAAATGTGTAAGTGATCAGCCCTCTCAGGTTGGAGGAGCAACACCTCATATTCTGTCTGGTTAGCCTCCAACCTGACAGCATAAAGATTAAATTCTCAAACTTCCAGTAATTTCTCACCCTCCACCTTCTCTCTTTTTCCGTTCCCCACTCTGGCTCTCTTCTTATCCCTTCTCTTCTCCTCAGCAACCTATCATCTCCCTCTGATGTCCCTCCTCCTTCCCTTTCTCCCTCAGTTCACTCTCCTCTCCTATAAGCTTTCCTCTTCTTCGTCCCGTTTTACTCTCTCCACCTCTCACCTCCCAGCTTCTTACTTCATACCCCTCCCCGTCCCACCTTCATTCTCCCTCACCTGACTTTACCAATCACCCGTCAGCTTGTCCCCTTCCCTTTTCCATCTTCTTATTCTGGCTTCTTCACACTTCCTCTCCAGTCCCGATGAAGGGTCTCAGCCCAAAATGACGACTGTTTGTTTCTCTTATTAGATGCTACCTGACCGACGAGTTCCTCCAACATTTTCTGTGTGAGACAGCAGGACCCATGTTTGATTTAAAGTTGTTTCAATGGGCTGGTGTGAGACCATTCAGCACCAAGTGACAAGGTGCTGAATTTAATTATCTTCTTTATACGTTAAATAATCTTGTTCACACTCCCCCATCTCCACAATCCCATTCTCTGCTCACTCATCACCTTCCCACCACTCACAGGGACCAGCCTAACCTGTTCCTCCTGCGACTGACCTGAGGACTGGAGCCAGTGGTATGAACATCTGGGGTGAGCTGCCCGTGTCTGAGATCAGTCTCTGGATTGGGGCTCTGGGGTCATGAGGAATTCCTCATCAGAGGGCTGCAGATCTTTGGAATTCAGTGAGCCGTGGTTTCTCAAAACACTATGGGGTGTCAGGGAGGGGTAGCACCTCCGGTGGGGAACACGTCACATCCTTTTCAAGGTGGTTCATCCACCCTTGGTCCCCACCTGGCACTCAGCTCTCACCTGTGGCTCCCCGTAGCTGTTTGCATGCGACTGTGGCAACACCCCGGGCAACGGCTTTGACAAGCCGGCTAAACCAGGTGAGGGTAGCCAACGGGTCTCAAACCCTCGGTGAGATAGGAAGTTGTCTATCCCAGCATGTGAAGACAGGCTCCAGCGGATTGAGCAGACGAGACCAATGGAAGATCGACTGGCCAAGAAAGCAGTCTCTGCAAGCGTCGTGGAATATGTAGAGCAGGACAAGACACAGAAGATGTCCTGGTCATCCACTGCACCTAGTCTTATCTCCAGCCGTCTCAACTCTTGTCTTGCCACTGGATCCAGATGGGAATTGGGAAGAGAGAGTGAGGCTGACGCTGCGCAACTCTCCCTCACTTAAATCCAAATCAAGTGCCATCATAAGCCGGCTGATGGCGTAGTGGCATCAGCGCTGGACTTCGGGGCAAGAGGTCCTGAGTTCGAATCCGGCCGGCTCCACTGCATGTTCTCCATACATGCTGGGTTGAGCGTCAAACTCGACCTCGTAACCAGTACTAATGGTGTCGAGGTCTTCATCGATGATGGTGGATGAACCTTATGTAAATTCAAGGCTGATGTGGAGTTTAGGGTGGGTGGTGGTGAAGGGTGTAGGGAGATCAACATAACCCTCTTGTGGAGGAATGGTCTCTAGGACTGGGGGATTTGGCAGAATTGTGGGGAGAGCATGAGAAAAAAAACACAATGAGTCTGTCTTCTTTGTATTAACTGACAATAGGTCATGTCATCGATGAGGAACCGATTGCATGGGTGCTAATTGTCTGAGAGACAACAACGGCTTGTTTGGTACTCTGATCAATGAGAAACTGATTGTATAGGTGCTACTATTGTACAAATTGTGGAAATAGTGTGTCCGGCTGACCACATGTAATTAGATTTACTGTATAAATTTGAATTGTAACCTCGTGTTGACGGAGACATGCGGAAAGGTTCCCCATGAATTCACGAATTAAGGCAGTGACCATTGCTGAATTCTGACTCAGAACAAGACATGCTTTGGAAGAAAGGGCCTGACAGCTCTGATTAAAAGACGGCATTGAAATGAAGGCAATTAAAGGACGGTATTAAAATGAAGGCAATTAAAGGACGGTATTACAACGAAAGCAATTAAAGGATGGTATTACAACGAAGGCAACTGAAACCTTAGGATTAGAACCTAGACCCGTTGGCCAATGGAAAAAGGAAAGAGAATTATATGGAGGATACGACTTTATGTCTTTGAGTGTACGTCTCTGTTTGTCTTAAGTGTTTATGTCCTTTGTAGAGAACAATTAACAGGCAGGTAAAATGGGTAACAGGAATGGCAAGCCCCAGAAAGGGAAGTGGAAAAACAATTCTGGATCAACACCGCCCACTTGGACCCAGCCTGCTGATCCCCTAACGACAGCACCCACGAACAGGAACACCCGAAAGAAGATAGAAACAATATAGGAAGACGGAGCAGCTCTTAGGGGACCAGTTTGTTCCCCCGGGTGGCCGGCGGACAAGGTTTCCTTGGAAACGTGAGATAGCAGGTATTCTAACTTCTTCCAGGGATCTCTCTGGGTGGAATGGTGGGGATTGGTTTTATTGCAGACCCTTTGGTCTAAAAGAAGATTCAGTATTCCAGATTCACTCTCCAACACACCCCAAACTGACACAGCCCCAGACTCACTCCCCACTATCTCCAACACATTGCACTGACCCAGACTCACTATCCCCAACCCACTGACCTAGTTCCAGAATCACTCCCTGTAGTCCCCGACACACCCCACCGTCCTCTACACACCCCAAACTGACCCAAGCTCACACCCCGCCGTCCACCTCACACTCAGCTGTTCCCCAGTCTCAGCCTCCACCCCCACTGTCCCCTACACACCCCACACTGACCCAACCTCAGCCTCACACCCCACCATCCCCTACACACCCCACACTGACCCAACCTCAGCCTCACACCCCACCATCCCCTACACACTCCAGACTGACCCAACCTCAGCCTCACACCCCACCATCCCCTACACACCCCACACTGATCCAACCTCAGCCTCACACCCCACCATCCCCTACACACTCCAGACTGACCCAACCTCAGCCTCACACCCCACCGTCCCCTACACACCCCACACTGACCCAACCTCAGCCTCACACCCCACCATCCCCTACACACTCCAGACTGACCCAACCTCAGCCTCACACCCCACCATCCCCTACACACTCCACACTGATCCAACCTCAGCCTCACACCCCACCATCCCCTACACACTCCAGACTGACCCAACCTCAGCCTCACACCCCACCATCCCCTACACACTCCAGACTGACCCAACCTCAGCCTCACACCCCACCGTCCCCTACACACCCCACACTGACCCAACCTCAGCCTCACACCCCACCATCCCCTACACACTCCAGACTGACCCAACCTCAGCCTCACACCCCACCATCCCCTACACACTCCACACTGATCCAACCTCAGCCTCACACCCCACCATCCCCTACACACTCCACACTGACCCAACCTCAGCCTCACACCCCACCATCCCCTACACACTCCAGACTGACCCAACCTCAGCCTCACACCCCACCGTCCCCATACACACCCCACACTGACCCAACCTCAGCCTCACACCCCACCATCCCCTACACACTCCAGACTGACCCAACCTCAGCCTCACACCCCACCATCCCCTACACACTCCACACTGATCCAACCTCAGCCTCACACCCCACCATCCCCTACACACTCCAGACTGACCCAACCTCAGCCTCACACCCCACCATCCCCTACACACTCCAGACTGACCCAACCTCAGCCTCACACCCCACCGTTCCCTACACACCCCACACTGACCCAACCTCAGCCTCACACCCCACCATCCCCTACACACTCCAGACTGACCCAACCTCAGCCTCACACCCCACCATCCCCTACACACTCCACACTGATCCAACCTCAGCCTCACACCCCACCATCCCCTACACACTCCAGACTGACCCAACCTCAGCCTCACACCCCACCATCCCCTACACACTCCAGACTGACCCAACCTCAGCCTCACACCCCACCGTCCCCATACACACCCCACACTGACCCAACCTCAGCCTCACACCCCACCATCCCCTACACACTCCAGACTGACCCAACCTCAGCCTCACACCCCACCATCCCCTACACACTCCACACTGATCCAACCTCAGCCTCACACCCCACCATCCCCTACACACTCCAGACTGACCCAACCTCAGCCTCACACCCCACCATCCCCTACACACTCCAGACTGACCCAACCTCAGCCTCACACCCCACCGTTCCCTACACACCCCACACTGACCCAACCTCAGCCTCACACCCCACCATCCCCTACACACTCCAGACTGACCCAACCTCAGCCTCACACCCCACCA
The DNA here is from genome assembly GCF_963921235.1 of Mobula hypostoma. Classification (NCBI taxonomy): domain Eukaryota; kingdom Metazoa; phylum Chordata; class Chondrichthyes; order Myliobatiformes; family Myliobatidae; genus Mobula; species Mobula hypostoma. The sequence continues at coordinate 22,876,552 of NC_086125.1, forward strand.
TCCCCTACACACTCCACACTGATCCAACCTCAGCCTCACACCCCACCATCCCCTACACACTCCAGACTGACCCAACCTCAGCCTCACACCCCACCATCCCCTACACACTCCAGACTGACCCAACCTCAGCCTCACACCCCACCGTCCCCTACACACCCCACACTGACCCAACCTCAGCCTCACACCCCACCATCCCCTACACACTCCAGACTGACCCAACCTCAGCCTCACACCCCACCATCCCCTACACACTCCACACTGATCCAACCTCAGCCTCACACCCCACCATCCCCTACACACTCCAGACTGACCCAACCTCAGCCTCACACCCCACCATCCCCTACACACTCCAGACTGACCCAACCTCAGCCTCACACCCCACCATCCCCTACACACTCCAGACTGACCCAACCTCAGCCTCACACCCCACCATCCCCTACACACTCCACACTGATCCAACCTCAGCCTCACACCCCACCATCCCCTACACACTCCAGACTGACCCAACCTCAGCCTCACACCCCACCGTCCCCTACACACCCCACACTGACCCAACCTCAGTCTCACACCCCTCCATCCCCTACACACACCACACTGATCCAACCTCAGCCTCACACCCCACCATCCCCTACACACTCCAGACTAACCCAGCCCCAGCCTCACTCCGCACCCCAAAGTGTCTCCTTGACAGTCAATGATACTCAGAAACTTGCAGAGACGCAAGATATTCTGTAGATGCTGGAAATCCAGAGCAACACATATACAACCCAGCAGCTTTGTCAGAGACTGTGTAGGGATAAATGGAGTTGATGATTCAAAGTTTAAAACTCTTCATTAACACTTTGAAACACAAATTCTTCTTCTTTGCACGGATTCTCCCTGACTTCTGTACTGTTTCTAGCATTGTTTGTTTTGATTCTCAGCTCTCAGTAATCACTCTATTTTCACCTGTACAGGCCAGCTGAGTGTCTCCCTGTTTCTGGTGATATCCCACTTTGCAGGTGCAGTAAAAAGACCCAAAGGAGTTGCGACAGGTCGTGTTCACTCCGCACGCACTTTTATCCTGGCATTCATCCACATCTGTTGTAGAGAGGAACAGAGGTACACATGTTACCAACACAGATGTAGTCATAGAGTCATAGAGGACTACAGGACAGCAACAGGCCTTGCTGCCCATCGAGTCTGTGCTGAACTGTTATTCTGCCTAGCCCCATTGACCTGCACCCAGAACATAGCCCTCCATACCCCTCCCATCTATGTATTTACTCAAATTACTGTTAAATGTTGAAATTGAACCCGCTTCCAATACTTCCACTGGCAACTCGTTCCACTCTCACTCCACCCTCTGAGTGAAGATGATGAAAATTACAATAGGTCTTGACTGGAAATTAAATAGTGTATGGAGTTCCACAGGAGCTTCACTCAGATCTTTGTTCCTCATACTCTACATCACATTTTATTAACCATTTCCTGAATGGATTTTCCTGGATCTAGCATCAGGGAGGCACAGAGCTGCATCTACTACAGATGCTCCTCCACAGGCCCAGCAGCCCGGGTCCAATCGTCATTCAAATTCCTCCACAGCAGCTGCAATTTAGGAAATAATTTGTCATTGGGACATTTCTCACTAAAATCAACAAATTGTCTCAAAAGGTCATCTGTAATATCCTCCTGGAATGACCCCCTGGATTCACGATAGGTGTTCAGTGGTCAAGGCCTGGTGTTTGGTGATCGGTGTGCCCTGGCATCGATGCTGATGATTGAGGTCTGATGGTCCAATCAGAAGTCCAGAAGTCAAGGCCCATTGGCTGGAGCCGGATCTGCAGATCTCCATGAGTCCACTGGGGAGGAAGAAACCTGGTGTCTGCAGTCCCAAGTCTGGTCCGCTCGAGGCCTGTCCTGGGATTAAAGGACTGTGTATGTGTGTTGGTGGGAGGGAGGAACTGGGCTTGTTTTTGCTGTTGTTGCTTTGTTACTTTTTGTGTTCTGTGTTGTTCTTCTGAGCATTGTGGGCCTGCTATGTTGGCACTGGAATATGTGGTGAAACTCGTGGGCTGCCCCTAACACAACCTCGGGTACGCTGGTTGTTAGCACAAATGACACATTTCACTCTCGGTTTTATCTACCATCGAGAATCTTGAAACCTGAATCTTGGGAATGGAAATATGGTGAGCTTGTTAAGTCTATTCTGCGTGATGAGAACCACTAATGTATAACTCTCAAATTCCCCTGAGCCTGGAAGTCATGCAATAAGAGCATTTTTGGCAAATACAAATCAAATCTGCAGAAAGTGCTTAGCAGATCAAGTTGCATCAGAGAACAGGAAGTATGAAGGGTGAGCACTCTTCAGTGTAGCTGCTTTCATCAGCGTTTTGATACTGAAGTCTAGGAGTATAGGCAACTTGGCTTTGCTGTTTCCTTCAGAATTGGCTTGTTCTACTTTATCAGTGTGCAGTTCTTCACACTTCATGACCTCTGACACAACTTGATCTGCTCAGCACTTTCTGCAGACTTGATTTGTATTTCACTCTGGAGGGTTTGCTCAAGAGCTGACTACTTGTATTGGTGCAGTTGATCTGGTAAAAATGCTCTGAAGTGCTGAGGGTGGGAATTGCCAGACTGTGTAATGGGGAAAGAATTCCAAATTCTTTCCAGATCAGGGAGATGAACATTGCAGATGATGGTGTTTTTCATCTGTTTGATGCTCTTTGCTGTGGTGATAGACTTCACAGGTTTATAAGGTTCAATTACAACAGAAAAAGGCGTTCATTGCTTGAGTTCCAGATCCTTTCATGGGGAATTTGTGAGTTACCACATTGGTGCTTCTCATCACACAGGCTTGTCTAAGCAAGGTCACCATATTTCTATCCTCGAGATTCAGGTTTCAAGATTCTTGATTATTTGTCAAGCGTACATAAAACTTTGGAAACAGGAAACCATGCAACACAACCTTTAGGACCACATCCAAAATGGTTGGCGGTTTTAGCTGCCGTGGTCATTACTACTCCAGTACGGCATCCCTAATTGAAGCCAATGGTGAGAGGGTTACATTTTGGGAGCATCATCCGTGATGAATGTGCGACTGTGTCTGTGTAAGGATTGGATAGCCTGTTTACTTGTGTTCAAGTCAGCGTTACACCAGTGTTATTTTCTGTGCAATTTAAAGTGTGTCATAATTAAGGTGATATAGATGCCACACAGATTTACGTTTCATGTGATTTGCTCACAGAGCTTGTGTAACGAGCAATCTTTCTGCTTATGTTAATAATGACACTTTAGTTAAAGCCTTGGGTCTTCTGAAAGCTCTGGGAAAAGTTACATTGAATGATCGACGTTTCAACAAATCATTTGGCAAATACTTTGTGCTAGTCCAGACCTGGAGTGATGTGACTGAACTCACTCTGCCTGATGTGATAGAAATACCAGGGGAACAGTGACAGGGCCAGTTCATGTGTTTAGAGTTGCTCAGGAAACAACTCCAGATGGTGCTGAGGGTGAAGATTTTCAGTTCAAGTTGCTCTCTTTTCTGAGGAATGAAGGGAAAACTCTGACTGATGTTAAAAATCTACTAACTCCTTCAGTTGTTGATCTAAGTTCTAAGCTGGTTTCTGCTATCGCATCACTGGTCGAGAAATGCCAAAGTGTACCTGCTGATATCCAAGGTTACCATAAACTGAGAATGTTCTCTGCAGTCAAGCGTAGTGAAGAAGGGTCAGGCTTGAGCTGAGCTGGATGAGTGGCAGTGCTCAGACAAGATAAAGACACAGAGACTGCTAGAGAGTTTAGAGGGTCCTGCTGCTGATTATGGTGAGGTTTCAAAAGGCAGAATATCCTTTTGCCACATCCGTTAGCTCTATGCAAGCTCTGAAAAACGCTTTGACACCACTGAAAGTTCAGCGGAACCCCTGGTGAGATTCAGATACACATTCCAAGAGGAAGGAGAGAAGCTCTCTGCTTCCCACCTGCAGCTGGATAAACTGCCGCATTGCTTGTGCCGCAAAGAACACTTTCAACTTTCTGAGATAAACTGCTTGAGGGTGGAGCAAGTTATGAAGGGCCCACTGTCACAAGTTATGGTTGCTCTACGTATTCCAATGACCCACAAGATGTGTGATCCACCATCTTTTGCTGAGTCACTAAGAAAATAGGATTGAGGAGTGAAATGTTTCCAAAGCCAAGTAATGTCTTCAGTTGTAGGCCCTGTTGCTAAAGTAACCATTGATACCACAGAAGTAGAACTTTTGAGAAATGACGTGAGAAACACTCAAGCTGATATGTCTCAATAGATGTCTGTTAATGTTGCAGATAAACATGACGTGTTCACTGGAAAGCCGAACCCACCTGTGAAAATCACAAAGCAGAGCAATGCTGCTGCATAGGGTGAAGGATAGGACTGGTATTCTCTGTTACAAATGTCGAGAAGATGGACATTTCAAATGAGATTGTGAGAGACAGGAAATCTTCAAATAGTAAACCAGCAGATAATCAAACAGAAAATGATGGGAAACAACAGAGGGACCCACTAAAGGAACAGTCTGACGTCCTGGAGCAAAAACGTTCCAATCAGTGTATCAACAGCAATACTAAGGTGCAAAACGTTATTCCTGAAGGCTTAGTGGGGCCAAGTTCTGATGTCTCCAGACATTCTGAAGGTATTTATGCTAGAGTCATACTTGACACAGGTTCTCAAGTTACTTTACTCTACAGATCCTTTTCAACAGGGATTTGATGCATTTACTGTTGGCTCCTGTCAGTACCCTTGGGGTTTCGGAGGCTTAGTGCTGATGATTACCCTCATGATGGTTATTTGTCGTCGACACTGGTGTATTCAAGAGCAGATATTGCAGTAGCTGAGACTATTGATACACTTGTGTTGGTTTGCCCGGATCCAGTTGTCAAAGGCAAAGTTACCATTCTTGTGGGAACAAACACTTCCACTGCGAGAAGGCAGATGGGAGCATGTAAAGAGAGAAAGGGAGAGAACTTTCTGAGAACTTCGTCTATTCTCCCTGCATTCAGAGCTGCCTTTGAGAATGTGCAAGTTTCTCCTGTGCAGGGTGATGAGAATAAAGAGGAACTGTGTGGTATACTCAGTCTAAACCAGACACTCTACCTTCTGGAGGAGTTAGAGTGACTGGAATACCCAGATTCTCAGGACAGCCCAGTACCCCAGCCATTTTTGTGGATGCTCCTGACGATCAGGAAGAAAATCCACTTTTGCCTGCAGGAGTGCTGGTGAGACCCCTAACTGTAGAAATCTTTGGGTGTCTATTCTAACAGAAGAACAGTGATTGTCAGGAACACGTCAGGAGGAGGTGTCAGGAGTTTCTAGTTTCCCAGTAAAGAAAAAGGAAGAGAAAGAGTCTCCTCTGTTAGGGAAGTTGACATTGAAGTCAGTCAACTTTGATGACTCACCAATACCAGAGGAATGGAAAAAGAGAATAACTTATAAGATATTGGAACACAAAGACATCTTTTCTACTGACAATTTTGCTGTTGGTTGTTCCACGAGTACTCACCACACTATCATAGTGACAGAAGACACACCTTTCCATTCATCACCAGCGGAGATTGAATTCACAGTGACAGCTAATTCATTACGAGCCTACAGTGAGGCAGTTTCAGTTACAAGGTCTATCTCTAAAGGCTGATTTATACTTGTGCGTTCTAGCTTACGCCGCAGCCTATGGAAATGGGCTACGCCGTTGTGAACATTTATACTTATGTGTTGGTGTGTCTGCGTCGCTCTGCAATTCACCGCCAAAATGCTAGTTGGCAGTGGGGTTTCTATGCCACTATGTTGAGTTTCTTCGTGTTGAAACTCAACACGAAGAAACTCAAACTTCAAACAATGGTGACTGAAACTGAAGGAGGGTGAATTTTCTGTGCTTGTCCGGCCACTGAGAGACATGGACGAGGAAATGCATTTCAAATATTTTCAGATGTCGGCAGGTAGATTTGATGATTTGGTTCATCGTCTCCAACCATTTATTTCACATCAGTGTGCGCACAGTATACTCAGAGACTGGCAATCATCATTCAAGTTTTAGCTTCAGGTGGAAGTCAACAGGCTGTAGCAGCTAGCTACAAACTGGCGTCAAGCACAGGGTCCTCCATAACTTCGGAGGTCTGTAAAGCTTTATGGAAAGCATTGCAGCCAGAGTTCCTTCCCTGCCCTTCAGTCGCCCAATGGGAAGCTATTGCAGCGTAGGAGGAAATGCGATGCTACCAAGCGGACCAATCACAGTTGTTGCCATCTGCGACGCCGCGACGCATAGTTAAATTTTGGGAGATGTGCGCGTTAGGCTACGACGTAGGGTTCGCAGCTACGCCGTACCTACGGCATACATTTGACGCACAAGTATAGGCACCCTTAAGTTTCAAATGAGGGCCGTGAGAAATCAGCTGTGGGGAAATTATTCATCTGCCCCCGGCCTTGTCTAGGTAGGCAAGAAATGGATCCCAGATAGCTGAAAATTTTATAATTGAATTGGTTCTGAAGAACCTAAGTCTCTCCATCTGTATGACTGAGATCGTGTCAGCCATCCATCTCCGGAAGGAAGGGGGAGAGGGTGATTTCCATTCCCTCAAGTTAAGTCTTTTGGCGACAGTCATCCCCAGCATCAGAGACTGTTGTAGGGATGCATAAAGTAGATTGTGGACAGCCAAAGATGGCTAGACGAACTTCCAAAGGGAAGGATCTTTTATAGGCCTTTGAGTACCAGTCAAATATTTTGGACCAAAATCCGGTCAGTGACGGGCAAAACCAAATGGTGTGTGACAACGTGCCCTCCGTCCCTTGACATCTGTCACACAGTGAGACAGAAGGGTAAATCCTGTGCAGCCTGAGTTTAGAACAGTGAAGACGGTGGACAACTTTGAACTGGATCAGCTGGTGTCAGCCGTTAATAGAGCAAGCCTGTACCATGACAAACTCTTGTCCCAGGCAGCTTCAGATAGTTCAATGCCCAATTCCTCTCTCCAGGCCTCCCTGATCTTCACAGTAGAGGCTGTAATACAACTATCGAACAAACGTACAAACTTAGAAATGAGATGCTTGGAGTCAGGGGGGTTCTTTAAGATATCAAAAAATATATGCTTCCCTGGAAGGATTTCAAAATCACAAATCTTAGATTGGACGTAGTGTCTAATTTGTAAGTAACGAAAAAAGTGCCAATGAGGCAGCTCAAATTTCTCTTTCAGCAGACTAAATGTTGCAAACTGTCCCTCTATGTACAGGTCTTTGATAGAAACCAGACCCTTCTCCCTCCAAGCATGGTAGGTTTTATCTGACCCTGAGGGTAGAAAGGAGTGATTGAAACAGGTTGGTGTTTGTACAGAGGTCTCTGGTAAATTCAGAACGCTCCTAATCTGATTTACAATTCTGATGGAATTTTTCAAAACAAAAAAACTTAAACTTTTTAAAATCCCAGGCTTTTCTAACTTAGAGAGCAGCATGGCTGGCAAGGAGGAATTGACAACAGAGTTAGACTCCATATATAGCCACAAGGGGGCCCCAGGGACTGAGTTATCTGGAGCCCCCTGTTGCCAAAACATTAGAGCCCTAACATTGACAGCCCAATAGTAATGTCTGAATACAGGTAATCCCAGCCATCCTTCAGACTTGGGCTTTTGCAAATGGATTTTTGAAGTCCTGTGATTCTCATAATTCCAGATGTAAGACAAAATTATGGAGTCCAACTCTTTAAAGAAGGCTGATGTAAGAAAAATGGTGAGATTGTGACAAAGATAGAGAAACCTAGGAAGGGAAACCATTTTAATTGAATTTATACGACCAATCATGGACAGAGGTAGGGTTTTCCAACTTTCTATATTCTGCTTAAGTTTTGAAATGAACTCTGTGAAACTTAATTTAAATATTAATTTAGGATCTTTGGATATTGCCAAACCAAGATAAGTAAAGTGATCTTTAACTACTTTAAACGGGACACTTTCCAAAAAACCCAGCGTGTAGACGTCGGAGAGGGGCATGAAGTCACCTTTTGTCTTATTGATTGAGTATCTCGATAGTCTGCCAAAAGAAGTGATTAAATCTAGAAGAAGGGGGACTGATTTTTCTGGGTTTTGTAGGTACAGTATCATATTGTCGGCATAGAAACTATTAAGTGTTTCAATACCTCCCACTTTCAAACCCACAATATTTGGGTGAGTTCTTACTTTTAGGGCGAGGGGCTCTACCGTGGCAGCTGGCCGGGTCTGTTTCCTCTTTACCTTTCTTTAGAATAAGGGAAGTATTGGCCTCGTACAATGTTTTAGGCAAGGCTTTTCCCTCTTAGAGCAAGATATCATTCTGAGGAGAAGTGGGGCAAGGATATCCCAAAATTTCTTATAAAATCTGCAGCCAAATCCATCTGGCCCAGCTGCCTTACCAGACAGAAATGACTTAATGGTAGAAGTTACTTCTTGCAATGTGAAGTCAGAATCTGTGTCCTCCCTAGCAGCGTCACTAAGTTTCGGCATTACAAGAGAGTCAAAGAAGTCATTCAAATCAGATTGAGTGGCATCGCATTAAGAAGTGTAGAGTTCACTGTAAAATTCTTTAAAACAGTCATTTACCTCCTTGGGTTTGGTTAACAGGGTGCCCGCCCTGGATCTAATGCAGTGGATTGACCTTGAGGCCGGAGCGCCCCTAAAGCTGCCCTGCCAGGAGCCCCCCAGGCTTGTCCCCCCATTTCGAAATGCTTTTGTCTTAATTTACCCAAGATGCAATTGTACTCATATTTAAGCTTCATTATCTTATTGTAGTCTTCAGAGGATTTTGAGGCCTGGTATGTCGCTTCGAGAGTTGGGAAAGTATTCTCAATCTCTAATAATCGCCCCTCTCTCTCCCTCTTAGCAGCAGATTCATATGAAATTAAGTACCCATGAAATACAACTTTTAATGTCTCCTAGAGTGTGGAATCTGACACCTCGCCATTATCATTAATTTCTATAAAATCTTTTAAACTGATGGAGATGTTTTCTATAAATTTCTTATCAGTGAGTAAGGAAGGGTTAAAACGCCAGGAATAGATTTGTTTAGGAAGAGAGAGATTTAGGGACATTGTCTAGGGGCTATGGTCAGAGGTTAATATATTATGATATTTTGTATTGGTAACGCGAGAAATTAAATGAGAATCAACCAAAAAATAGTCTATTCTACTATAGAATTTGTGAACATGAGAATAATAAGAATAGTCCTTGTCGGTGGGATGTTGAACTCGCCAGATATCTACTAAATTCCAAGATTTAATCAAATTGTTTAGGACCTGCACTGACACGATATTTGAGGGCGGGCGGGAGGACAATCCATCTAAATATGGATCTAGATAGCAACTCAAATCACCGTCGATTATTATATTTGAATTACTGGCATCCGGAAGTAAATCAAAAACTTCCCTAAAAAAACTTGGCTCATCTGTGTTTGGACCGTAAATATTAAGGAAGGTTAGTGGAAACGAATTAGTGGTACCAGAGGCCATGATATACCTGCCAAGAGGATCCGTGGTCATGGAAGTGAGTTGAAATCGAATATTTTTCCTAAAAAGGATAGCCACACCACGGGCATGTGAAGTAACTGGTGACTGGGAAACCTGCGATATCCAGCTAGACCTCAATCTGCGTTGCTCAGTTACTTTGATATGGGTTTCCTGTAGAAAAATCACGTCTGCAGATAGAGATTTGAGATGTCTAAAAACTCTGTCCCTCTTAATAACATGACCAAGCCCCCTAAACATTCCACGAGACTATTGTAATAGCTTTTCCCCCCAGCTGCGTTCTACCGCGAGACCCCTGCATATGAGAATAAAAAAGAGATTATTACAGTTGAGCACAAACATAGCAAACAATGCAAAATAACTGGCAGCCTCATGAGAACACAACATACAAAAAAAAACATGTCTGAGCCGTAAACAAGAACAGCACACACCCTAAACCACCCCACTTCGTGTCTCCCTGAACCGGACACATAGTTCCCCATTTCCATCCAAAAAGGAGCTGCTGGGCAGGTAACTAACATTACACAATTATCACAAGCCCCCTCTCCGAGAAAATTTTTAACGCAAACTATACAATACAAATGGTATTAGGGCTGGGGAGAGTTATCCAATGTCTGCACCTGAAGCTGGGCATTCATGACACCAACTCAAAATTAACCATTGTAATAACAGACATATTCAAAACATTCTCTGCAATTAAATATCAGTGCGGTATACAGCGTTGTAAAACTACATTTAGCAAGCAGGTCACTCCCCTTATCCCAACATATAAACTGGCACAAGTATAAGCTGAATAAACAGTGTCAGTATATCTACTCCCCTTTGCGTGCATTATTCCTTTCCATGAATTGTGCTGCTTCCTTCGGGTCGTCATAGACTATACGCGCTCCTCCGTCCTGATGATAAATATAGAGCCTAGCCGGGTACTGCAGGGCGTTCTTGATTCCTCCATCATGCAGAGTTTGCAGTACATCCCAAAAGGCACGACGTTGAGTCATCACCTCACTGGTATAGTCCGGGAAGATCAAGACCTTGTTTCCCTTATACTCCATGGGTCGTAGTTTGCCATGGCACAAGATCAGCTCTTTCACTTGAAAATGGTGAATGCGTGCCAAGATGGTGCGTGGCTTGGCACCGGTGGCTGGATTCAGCTGAAGAGAGCGATGTGCACGGTCAACGTTAACCGGGTGCGGGAAATGCTCTTCCCCAAGCAACTTGGGAATCAGTCTGGAAACAAATTCATTGGGATTACCATCCTCCTCACCCTCTTGAATCCCTACAATCTTAAAGTTATGTCTCCGGGAACAAGCCTCTAAGCCAAGCACTTTAGCTTGGAGCTGGCTGTTTTGTCTCATTGGCTCTGAGTATTTAGCTTCAAGCTCTTGCACGCATGCTTGGAGGTCACTAGCGGTTAGTTCTTGATTAGCCACACGGGCTTGTAGATCAGCCTATGAGGCCACAAGCGTCTGGAACTTGGTCTCAAAAACATCAAAGCGGTCGTTAATGCCGCGCAGAAATGACTGAGATCTCCTGACCTAAGTTTAGTCCGGCGGTATCTCAGACGCGGAGAAGTTATTTACAGGCCTGTTGTTAGCATTAGCACTAGCTCCGGTAGTTTGGCAGTCGGCGGTCTTGGCTTTGTTTGCCTTCAGCATTGTCAAACTTTTCCATACACTTAGTTTAGATAAAGAGAGTAAACGCACACTGTTGGCCCATGAATAAATAAAATAAGGTATAGTAGTAATTTTATCGAGGCCTCAGAGAGGAGCACTGAGCAAACGCGTCTAATCCATAAGCATGTGCACTGGCGCCACCCCCTCCCCCATTTCCATCTTTAATGTCTTTATTTTTCCCTTTCAGGGTTTTTTTGAAGACCCTGCCCTGCATCCCTGACTTCGGATCTTTGCGGGAATGGGACCTTTTCTCAGGGTTTCAGCATGCCAAGATTTTGGCCTGAGAATCTGGCTCGAAATCGGAAGCTTAAGATCTCAGGGCTCTGGAGACGGGCAGATCGAGGGTCGGTTTCACAGCAGGAGACCCGTGTGTCGTCGGGGGAGTCGGAATATCTGCTGTGGGCCCGAAGACCCGGGATCTGTGCGAACTTCAGGCACAGAGCTCGAAAAAAGTGATGTAATGGACTTTTAACATCATAAACCAGTGGGCTGTTGTTATGTCTCCCCGCTCGCTGGGGGTAAAAATGGAGACGCCTCCTTCTCCCTTACCTGTGGTATGTTGAATGCCGGATGAAATGTGAAGTTTGTGGGGTAACTGCAAGTCTGTGTCTTTGCTATTGCTTTGCTCATGATGAGTGCTCGGTGGCAGTTCTGATACTTGCTTTATTTTTGCTAGTGGGAGGGAGGGGGGGATTGTTGCTCGCTGCGCTTACGCGTATGAGGAAGAGGAGCTCGGGGGGGGATTTTGGGGTTCTTATGTTTATCTGTCGTTCATTCTTTGGGGCACTTCTCTGTTTTTGTGAATGTTTGCGAAGAAAAAGCATTTCAGGATGTATATTATGTACATCTCTCTGAAATTAAATTGGACGTTTGAATTTTTAAATATATATTTCTTATCATAATTTATTGTATATTTTATGTATTGCACTGTACTGCTGCTGCAGAACAAGACATTTCACGACGGATGTCAGTGACAATACACAGGAATCTGATTCTGATGGAGTCGTGCATTAATGACTGGGTGTTACTGGGGTGGATAGCTGGCAGTGGGGAGGTGTACTGGATGCCCATAGCTCTACTCATCTTTAATGTGGCCCTGAACCCGGATTGGGGTTGAAAACATCTCAGTCCCAATAGATTTCCCAGCCCCTCCACTGAATGGGCTCAGAGAGTGACATGTTGGTCCATGTGGGAATCTGGGATGCAGGATTGTAGTAGTAATGACCACGGGAGCTAAAACTGTCAATCAGATTGGACTCAGTCCTCAAAGTTGTATTGCATGATTTCCTGTGTCCAAAGGACCTGTCTGGTCAATAAATTCTGTCCCTGTATCTAAAAGTATCTGGAAATAACGATAAAACAAAGAAAGCACCAACATTTACCAACCACGTGATTTACACAATGCAGACCCTATGAGTTAATACTTTAATTCCAAGAATACCTTCAACACAATCCTGGAATATTGATGACACCCACACAGCCTTGTGATTAATTCTCACTTTCATGGTGATATAAAGTCCGTACCTTCACAAAACCTTCCTGCAGTGAGGCTGGCTGTCACTGGAGATGCCTGAAACCCTGCAATGCAGTTCCACAGGTAGGAACCCGATGTGTTGTAACAAGTTGTGAGAGGGTGATACGGAGAGGCTTTGCACTCCTTGGTATCTTTTACTCGTCTCTCACTTTGTTGTGGACATAGGCGCGGTTGTAGGAATTCACATGGGCCAAGCTACACTTGAACTTTGGTGGGACACATGGAGGAGTCCTTGCTTCAATCCTGTCCAGACCATCTCCCTCAGCCTTTCTTCAGTCCATCAATGATTGCATTGATGCTGCTTCCTACAATCATACAGAACTGAGAAACATTATCATTTTTGATGCCAAGCTCCAAGCTCCTCTCATCTTTGCGTGGTCCATCGCTGACTATTCCCCTCCACATCCCCATGGATTACTCAGACCCTCACTGAACCTGCTCTGAGAGGGTGCCATTAGACTGTGTGAGAGTTTGGGAACCAAGTTTGCAATAGTAATCACCATGCCAGCTAGAGTTGCCTCCTCCAGTCACACCTGACCCTAGACAATTCAGTATTTTGTTTCTCGTTCCTAAAGAAACATGACTGGTCAATGAATTTATTTCACAAACTCTGAAATATAGAATCATAATACAGCAGAGAAAAAGACCCTTTGGCCCATCTCATCCATGCCAACTACAATCAACTATTCCCATTTGCTTGTCAGTCCCTTTTGCCTTCCCATTTAAACAAATCATCAGATTTATCAAAGGAAACAACAGAAAAACCAAGGATAACTTCCCTACCTCCCACAATGACTCCCTTGTGCAATTTACACAGGACAGAGCCCATTAAATTCTTCTTTAGTTGTGGGACTCTGCAGGAGAATTGTAGACAACTGATATCCTCAATCAGTTGGGATTTATTGTCCATTTCCATGTTGAGACAAAGTCCTTACCTTCACAAACTTTCCCTGCTGTGAGGTTGGTGGTCGCAGGTAATGCCCGAAACCCTGTGTTGCAGTTGCACTGGTAGGATCCCATCACGTTGATGCAAGTTGCATGTTTGTGACAAGGTGAGGATTTGCATTCATCGATATCTGTGTGAACAGAGAAAATCTCTCTCAACAGTAAACATGGATTGCTCCCTTTCATACCTGGGCTCTGTGGGTCGGCATGGAGTAACTCAGCACTGTGTTGGTTAATCCAGAGAAGACCACTGCTGGAACAGAGGATTGAGTGACTATTCTTGGGAAGGGGCCTTATGGTTTGAGAAAGAAAATCAGGTGAATGGAGTTAAAGAAGAGCAGAATTGACTTGAGGAACCAAACAGCTGGTCACCTGTTAGAAGCCGGGGTGGTAACTACCCTGCTCTCCATTCTATGGGACTGTCGATAACAGTGTGGAAGGTCGGCAGCAACCCTGCCTTCTGTACTGCAGCTGCTTTTCATTGGACAGGAGCAGGGAGGAAAGAGGACTCTCAGTGCTCCATTCATCTTTAATATGACTGTGGCAAGACCAGGTTTAGTCACATTTAAATTTCAGTTCATTGCCCACTCCCTCCCTGAATCTGCATTGGAAGTACAGCATTGGAAATACTCAGCAGGTCAGGCAACATCTGTGGGTGAGAAACAGAATGCTGGGAGATTCCAGAACCATCCCTGGTTTCAGATTTCCAGCATACTCTACTCTGCATCCTGCATTTTATTTTATTTTCTCTCTAACTGCGGTCATTCATCCACTACCTGGATGCATTATGTCTCCTTTAACAACTTGGTCTCACCACTCTATCAGGGACACACTCTTTTGTCTCATTTTCTCATTTTTCTAGTTTCTCCATCCACAGATGCTGTTGGATCCTCTGAGCCTCCCCACTTCCTCATCTGGGATCTCCAACTTCACAATTTGCAGTATTTAAGCCATAAGACATAGGCCCATTGAGTCTGCTCCATCATGGCCGATTTCCCTCTCAACCCCATTATCCTGCCTCTCCCTGTAGCCTTAGATGCACTTCCTAATCTATCAACTATCAACTTGCACTTTAAATACACCTAATGACTTGGCCTCCATGGCCATCTGAGGCAATGAATTCCTCTGATTCACCACCCTCTGCTGAAGAAATTCAAGTGAGTACAGGCCTAGAACCATCAGACGTTCCTCATACATTAACTGTGTCATTCCCAGGATCATTCTTGTAAACCCTCTCCATTGCCAGAACTTCTTTTCTTGGATATGGCATACTGTCCCAAGTAACTAAAGGGAATCTTGGCAACGTTCACAATTAGTTTTTGTTCTTTCAGAGTTCTCCCAAACAGGGCCAGTTAATCAGAGTGTTGTGAATGATGTTTATGTCATGCTATGTGCCTGTGATGATGCTACGGTAAGACCAAAAGACATAGGAGCAGAATTAGGCTATTCGGCCCATCGGGTAAGTTTTACATTGCACTAGTGCATACGTACGTATATTTGTGAATATTACAATACACTGAACTTTGATTTTGAGGTTGATCGTCCTGAAGATTGGCAATTTGATCTTTATTCTATTTCACGGTTATTTATGGTAATTACCTTCACAGCTCCTCCTTCCATTGGAGCCAGCCTTCTCAGTCGACTGAAAACCTGTGCTGCAAATACAGTTGAAAGACCCATCTGTGTTCTGACAAGTTGCTTCATGGGCACACGGAGTGGAAGTACATTCATCGATATCTGTGCAGACGGAGAAACACTTCAGGGATCTTTCGACTACACATTAGGGTCCCTTCACCCTTCAATACTCTCTTGGGTCCTACTATTCATGGTATATATCTAACCTTTGAGATCTCCACCGTCACACTTATCAGAGTTAAATTTCATCTACCACTACCCTGCCAAGACTTCCGTGCAAACTCCTTACAGATGGCACTGGAAATGAGCTCCAATCTCTGACACTTTGAACTGTAATAGTGTCGCACTAACCGCCTCTCTACTGTACTGCCTCATAGAGTCAAAGAAAAGTACAGCACAGAAAAAGGCCCCCTCATGTTTCCCTTAAACTTTTCACCTTTCACCCTTACCCCATAATCTTTAGTTGTGGTCCCACCCATCCTCAGTGGAAAAAGCCTGTTTGCATTTGCCCTATCTATAACCCTCAAAATTGTGTTCAATTCACAGTCTCTAACACATTCGGAACTAATAGTTCAGTCTTGAATTTTATTCTTGATTTCATAGTTACTTAAATTCCTCACCTTCACAGTCCTGTTTGATTTCATTGTACCCTTGCTTGCATGGACACTTGTAAGAACCAGCTGTGTTCCAACACATTTTGCGAGGTCCACATATAGTAACATTTTCACATTCATTGATATCTGTGTAAAGAGGAAAAATTCTTTACAATTGTAAACATTTTGCTGTCCATTACAAGTGGATTCTACTGTAGTTGATGGAAATTATAAAATAACATCAGGGATGCCACGGTAATGTAGTGGTCAGCACAACGTTATTACAACTCAGGCTATTCCGAAGTTCAGAGATCAATTCCGACACTGTCTGTGAGGGGCTTGTACATTCTCCCCACGAGTGTGTGGATTTCCTCCAAGTGTTGTGGTTTCCTCCCAATGCCCAAAGATGTACTGGTTGGTAGGCTAATTGGTTATTGTAAACTGTCCTGTGATTAGGCTAGAGTTAAATAGGTGGGTTGCTGCAGTGTGGCTCATTGGGTCAGAAGGACCTGTTTCACTCAACATCTCAAATAAATGAATATTTTATTTAGAGATATAGAGTGGAAAATAAAATAAATTGTATTTCTGATGTTTCTGATGTGTATTTCATATCTCAGAAATATTTGACCTTTTTGTAAATATATTCTTTGATGAAGCATTTTGTATTCTGGGTTATTTGTAAAAAATAAAAGTATGTGAATGGCGTACGTCATCATGCCATGACATCATACTCACACGTCTCACTAAAGTATAAACAAAACTAAACGTACATGAGGTACCCTTGGCTCAGAGTAATTTGAGTAATATTGTAAATATATTGTTTGAGTAAGTGTTCTGGTTCATTTAAACAAAACTAAATGTACATGAGTTATCCCTGGCTCTGGCTCTGTGGTTTTGCTTTTAATTCGTTTTATGTTTTGGAGTTACAAAACATAACACTTTCTCATTACAAGGTGTTTTCACTCACAGAACTGCTGCTCACTGGATGTTCCAGAGTCTGTCGTGTGTGAAAATCCCAGGAGATCAGCGGTTTCTGAGATACTCAACCCACCCTGTCTGGCACCAACAATCATTCCACAGCCAAAGTCACTTACATCGCATTTCTACCCCATCCTGATCTTTGGTCTGAACAACAATTAAACCCTTTGACCATGTCTGCATGCTTTTGTGCATTGAGTTGCTGCCACATGATTGGCTGATTGGACATTTGCATTAATGAGCAGGGGTACATGTGTACCTAATAAAGTGGGCACTCAATGTACATTCATTGAAACCATTAATTGGACTGTATCACCCATTTAAACCTCAACCAAACTCAGTCACCTGAGGGAATTTAAAACTCACCGAAACATTTGTTTTGTGATGGTTCAAATTGATGACCTGATGGACAGTTGTGATTTTGGGACAGAATGTCTTGGAACATACCACAGCACAAGATAACTAGAAGAATGAAAATGAAGCAGTTAGACTTTGGTTCTGTCATTTTTACTCCTTCCCTCCTGGAACACAACACCCCAATACTGAACATAGCCAGGGCTGGTGACAACTATGGGAGGGAGAGAGAGTTAATAGCCCCACTTCCTGAGCTGGGCAAAACCAGTCTTTGGATTGATGGCGTTGAACACAGGAGTGTCTGTGCTTTGTTCTCAGTGACCAAAATCCAGCCACCAGCATTGACTTCTGACACTGGTCTCCAAAGCTCAGATAACTCCACATCACCTGCTGAAGTTATCTGCACTGGTTCAGGAGGCTGATAGTTAAGGGTAATAACTTCCTGAACCTAGTGGTGTGAGAACCAAGTTTCGTCTTCATTTGCACTTTGGTTGTTTGTTAGTCTTTGTTTATGTAGAGTTTTATACAAATTTTACTGTCTTTCTTTATTTTCTTGCAAATGTCTTCAAAAAAATAAATCTCAGGTTGGCACATGGTAATATATACCTACCCTGACAATATATTTACATTGAACATTTAAATTATAAATATTAACTAATATGCAAACAAGGTGTTATGAGATAGTATTCGTGAGTTCATGGACATTTCAGAAAACACCTGGATGGTGAGATACAGGAGCCTTAGGTCCCACAACACCAGGTTCAGGAACAGTTATTACCCAACAACCATCAGGCTCCTAAACTACCATGGATAACTTCACTCTCCTCAACGATGAACTGATTCCACAACCTATTGATTCATTTTCAGGAATGCTACATCTCATGTTCTCTGTATTATATATTTACTTTTTTATTATTTGCATGATTTGAATTCTTTTGCACTCAGTTCTTAGTCATCCTTTGTTATTTATAGTTTTTCATAAATTCTATCGCATTTGTTTATGTTCCAGAAAACACCTGCAAGAAAATGAATTCCAAGGCAGATTAATGACATATACTACAATCATCACAAGTAATTGTCTATAACTTCTCTTTGGATTTGGAGGCAATTCGACCTGGCAGACTTGTCAACAAGAGAGTGGAAGAGTGTGAAAGGTCGAGAATAGGCCAAATCGAAGCCACGGGGTCCAGGCACCAGACGGTATCGACGACTGAACACAATGTGCGGATGGAGATTTACAGGCTGAATCAAGCAGGCAAAGTCCCGTGTATCCATGTGGCAGAACCCATTGTTCGTATGGAGAGTTAAGTACTGGGCCAGATTGAAAAGGTCAGGGTGTCGAGGCTTGGGGCGAAGTATGAGCTGGTTCTGATCGCTGCGCCACAACGTTTCCTTGGCTCTGCGCTGGACTCTGAGACTCTCTTTACGGACTTCAGTTCAGAAACGCTATTTGTTTGCTGTTATTGTCTGCATGATGTTTACTTTACATTGTACATTGGGTGTTCCACAATCTTCTTTTTATGGGTTATTTTATTCTTTATATGTAGTTTCTTTGTTTCGTGGCTGCTTGTTGGGAAATAAATCTGAGGATTCTGTAATGTGTACATACTTTGGTAATAAATGTACTTTGAACTTTGAACCACCACGCCGGCAACACATTCCATTCACCCAGCAATTGTTAGAGTCGGAATAATACTCATCCCCAACCATTATTTAGATCAAGGATGAAATGGATTTGATCGGAAACTCCAACTGAATGAGTGCAGGGAGTTGCTCATCCACTGTGTCACAAAGCAAATGTAGAGAGACAGGGCAGGAGAGGGTTAAACACAACTTAAATCTCCCTCTATATTAGGAGTTCACAACCTGTGGTCCATGGACCTCTCAGTAAAAGGTCGGGCTCCATGGCATAAAAAAGAGTCTGGAACCCCTGCTCAACACTATCCCATCAAATACTTCCAGAGCAGTGACTATGTGGGTTAAATACAGAGTAACACTCCCCCTGTGCCATCCCATCAAACATATTCTGAGCAGGGATATCATGGGTTAAATACATGGTAAATCTCCCTCTGCAATGTACCACAAGCACATCTGAGGTAGGGACATCATGGGGTAAGTACAGAATGAAGCTCCCTTCACATTGTCCCATAAATATATCATGGGCAGAGACAACATGAGTTATATACAGAGTAAAGCTACTTCTACCACATCCAATCAAACAGATGTGAGGGGGCAGACCAGAGGCTGAGGTCTGGGATGGAATTCCTGGAGATGGGCACAGACTGAGACTCTGACTCAAGGTGTAAAAGAGCCTGTCCCGGGACAAAGGTACCAGTGTTTGAAGAGTCCGCTAACAGACCTGCAGCTCATCATGTACTAAAACTCATATGCAAGGTCCCAGATAATTTTGTTCTGTGACTCCCTCTTCTAACTGGTGAGGAAATGATGGAGGCTTCCTCACCAGATCATGAAGATACGCTCGATGACAGCCCCTCCTGCTCATAGAAACATAGAAGATAGGATGAGACCATTCAAGCCTTCAAGCCTGTGCTGTCAGTATGATAATTATAGCTGGTCCTCCATCTCTGACCATTTTCCTTCTCTGTTCCCAGTCAAGGATCCAGAGGGAATAGGAGACTTGGCCTGTACCTTTAACAGAAATGTTCTTGCCTAATCAATCCAGCCAGGATGCACACACAGTTTGTGTGACGACCTTCCAAACATCGGCTCAGATACTCCCGAACACTGGTGGAACTGACCATTGTCCTCCACCAACTCTGAATAAGATCAGTCACCAGGGCAGGCCAGGATGACCTTGGAGATCCTCAGAGATTCTGGAAGCAGGCATTTGGGAAAACCATGTGACTGGGCGGATGTCCCTCTCGTGACAATGGGTGCTCATTGCCATGTTACTGACTTGTGTGCCAGACAGAAGCCATTCAGCCCATACATCCTACACTAGCTCCAGCAGAGCAATCCCATCTGTCCTGCTTCCCTTCTTATTTCCCTGTTTCCTGGCAACCTTCTCCCTCAGATGCCCATCAACTCCCCTTTCGTTATTTTGCTCTTTACCTACACTAAGAGGTAGCTTACAATGTAAATTAACCCTGTATATCCTTGGGATATGAGAGGCAACTGGAACACCCAGAGGAACATTTACAGGAAGAACATTGTGAAGTCCACAGACAGTACCTGAGATCAATACTGAACCTGGGTCTGCTGACTCTCACCTCCTCAGAAGCTTGAGTTTAGTCTCCCCCTGGGTCATGTGCTGGCCCATGCAATCCACTCTAAACAATACCATGAGTTCATGGCTGGTCCTTGTAGGGTGACATCCATTCTGTCCGAGATCTGGTCCAACATTCTCAGAAGGCTGGTCCACTGATTTCCTCTCCCTCTTCAACCAGTAGAAGATGCTCAAAAGGATGGGCAAAGAATACCTTTACTGGGCTCTGGACTCATTCAATTGGCCAAGGAACAGAGAACAGGCCTTTCGGTATTTTATTGAACTAATGAAACCAGTAACTAAACTAAACACTTCATTTCTACGAAAACAATGTCCATATCCATCTCTGCTTATTCATGTGCCTACCACATTCCAGGTAACCCATACCTTGTGTTAAAAACTTGCCTCGCACATCTCAATTCAAACCCCCCCCCACCATTAAAAACACATCCTCCAGTATTAGAAATTTCAACCTGAGAGAAACATACCAGCTCCCTGCTCTATCTATGCCCTTCTAATCTTATCAACTTCTATCAGGCCTTCGCTCAGCCTCCGCCACTCCAAAGAAAATAACCAAAGTTTGTGCAAGCTCTCCCTACCACGCACTCCCTCCAATCCAGGCAGCAGCACGGCAAATCTCTTCAGCACCCTCTCCAAAGCCTCATATCATTCCCAGACTGGAGCGACCAGAACTGAATGCAATACTCCTGTTGCAGCCCAACCAAAACTTTACACAGCTGGTAAACTGATCAGTTGATTTATTAATGTCACATTAAATGAGTTCCAACAAAAAACTTTGTTATGCATGTCATCCCTACACATCATTTCATTAGAACAGTGTATTGAGGTCACAGGAGGGAAAACAATAACAGATTGCAGAATAACGTTAAAAATATCATGCACTGACTGGCAGACAATAAAGCACAAGGTCAAATTAGGTTGATTGTCAGATCAGGACTTCTTGTTATAATTCCCTTAATCTTAAACTCAATTCGTCAAAGGCAAGGCAAGCATGCTAATTGCCTTCTTTACCACCCTATTAACCTGTGCAGACTCTTTCAGGGAACAATAGACTTGGACCCCAAGATCCTTCTGAATATCAGCATTGTTAAGGGTCCTGCCATTAACTGTGAACTGTCCGTTTACATTTGATGTGTCAAAGTGCAATGCCTCACACTTGGACAGATTAAACTGCACCGGACATCATCCTGAACGTATCTGCTACTAATTAACCATTTGTTGGGTTTTGCACAGTGAATTTTTACCTATCTTGTTTAGTGTGTTTTTTTCACTGATTCTGTTGTGTTTCTTTGTATTCACTGTGAATGCCGGTTAAGAAAATAAATCCCAGTGTTGTTTATGGTGACATATATGTACATTGATAATAAGTTTAATTTGGATTTGAATTTAAACTTTCATTTATATTCTGCTGTAATCTTTGGCAATCTTTTACACTATCCATAAGAACTCCAATCTTTTTTTGAATGAGCTGCGAACTTACTCACTCACTCATCCACATTTTCATTAAAGTCATTTCTATATATCATGAACAACTGAGGTCCAAGCTTTGATCCCTGTGGAATACCACTGGTCACAGACCTGCAGTCAGAATAACACCCCTCTACCACTACTTTCTATGATCAAGTCAACTTTGAATCCAATCAAATCGCCTGGGTCTGTGCTCGCTGGAATTCAGAAGAATGAGAGGAGATCTTACAGAAACATATAAAATTATTAAAGGATAGATTAGATAGAAGCAGGAGAGTTGCTTCCACTAACAGGTGGGACTAGAATTAGGGTACGTAGCCTCAAGATTTGTGGTAGTAGATTTAGCATGGAAATGAGAACTGCTTTTACCAGAGGGTGGTGAATCTGTGGGATTCTCTGCCCACTGAAGCCGTGGAGACTACCTCAGTAAATATATTTAAAACAATGTTGGATAGATTTTTGCAACCCCGCTGAAAAAAGGCGGTACTGCTGTAGAACTGGAAATGGAAAGGAATGGAGAAGCAACAGAAATATAATGAGAAAAGTTAAGGGGAAGGGAAGGGCAGGGAGGGAGAAGAGTGGACCAGGGACAGAAGGAGAAATATTCCAGAATTAACACTTACCCAGAAGAGGCAGGCAGCTGCTCATGTTGCCGAAACCCATTCTCTACACACCTCGCCCTTTCTCGTGTCAGCTGTCACTGTAAGCTCGGGGTTTTATACTCCGTATCACACTGACTCCACGACAGAGAAGGAAATGAAACTCTCTTCCTGAAAATGTCTAAAGGCAAGAACCTGATGAAAGTCACAGCCCAAGACATTAACTCCTTATTCCCCTCCATAAATGCTGAATTCCTCCTGCATTTTGTGTATGTTAGAATGTATTTTTAGCATCTGCAGAATCTCTTGTGTGAAGTTGGGTATCGTGGGGTTGTGGCCCAACCACCAATTCAATAGGGGTCCAAATACCCGTTCAGGATCTGTGCACCAAGTCATCATTCTAATGACCGAGTCAACACTCTCTGTCCCAGTGAATAGATCAGTGTGAGCAGGGTGGACTTATTAATTAGCAGCCACAGGAATGTATCTGCCACTCAAGGGTGGCGGTTCACAATAACAGAACAACTGAGAACAAGTAAACACAAGAGAATCGGCAAATGCTGGAGATCTTGAGCAAAGACACGAAGCATGCTGGAGGAATTGAGAAAATCAGGCAGTATCTTTGCAGGGGGTTAAACAGCCGATGTTTCAAATCAGAATCAGGTTTAATATCTCTGGCATATGTCGTGAAACTTGTCTTTGCAGCAGTACAATACAATAAAACATTAGAATAAAACATGAATTACATTAAGTATATATATATAATTGAATAGTTAAATTAAACAAGTAGTGTAAAAATAAAAATAAAAGGAACTAGTGAGGTTATGTTCGTGGTTCAATGGCCATTCAGAAATCAGATGACAGAGGGAATGACTGAATTGTTGACAGTTTGCCTTCAGGCTTCTGTACTTCCTTCCTGATGGTAGCAATGAGAACAAGGCATTACCCGGGGGTCATTATGACCGATGCCACCCTTTTGAGTCATCACTTCTGGGAGATGTCATGGTTACTACGGAGGCCATTACTCATGTTGGGGCTGACTTCCTGCAGCTTATTTTGATTTTGATCCTGTGAAATAGCTCCCCAACCCCCATACTGGATGGTGATGAACCCAGTTAAAACGCTCTCCGCAGTAGATCTGTAGAAATTTGCGAATGTCTTTGGTGACAGACCAAATCTCCTCAAACTCCTAACGAATATAGTCACTGTCCTGCCTTCGTTGTAGGCAAAAACATTGGTTTGTTGGGTCCAGGACAGATCCTTAGAGACACTGACACCCAGGAACTTTAAATTATTCATTTTCCATTTCTGATCCCTCGATGAGGACTTGTGTGTGTTCCTTCACCTTACTCTTTCTCTAGTCCACAATCAGTTCTTTGATCTTACTGACATTGCGTGCAAGGTTGTTGCTGTGACACCACTCAAGTTGCTGATAAATCTCACTCCTGTACGCCTTCCTGTCACCATCTGAAATTCTGCCAACAATAGCTCTGTTGTCAGCTAATTTATGGATGACATTTGAGGTATGTCTAGCCATACAGTCATGAGTGTAGAGACAGTAGAACAACGGGCTACGTATCACCCCTGTGGTGCGCCCGTGTTGATTGTCAGCGAGTTGGAGATGTTATTTCCAAACTGCACAGATTGTGGATTGAAGTCGAGGATCCAGTTGCAGAGGGAGGTACAGAGGTCCAGGTTCTGGCGATTTTCAATCAGAACAATGGAAACTTTTGTGCTAAAGAGCATCTTGACATAGATACTCGTATTGTCCAGTTGATCCAAGGCTGCATGAGGAGCCAATGAGATCACATCCACTGTCGACCTATTGTGGCAACAAGCAAATTGCACTGGGTCCAGGTCATTGCTGGGACGGGAGTTCATTGTAGCAATAACTAACCTCTCAAAGTACTTCATCACTATATGTGTGAGTGCTACTGGACGATAGTCATTAAGGCAGCTCACCCTGCTTTTCTTGGGCACTGGTATAATTGTTGCCCTTTTGAAGCATATGTAAACTTCTGACTGTAGCAATGAGAGATTGAAAATCCCTCCCAACAAGCCCAAGATCCTTTGTCAGGTCTGAAAATGAAAGGGGAAGAAGCCAGAATAATAAAGTGAGGGAGGGGAAAGAGTACATGCTGTCAGGTGATAGGTGAGACCAGGTGAAGGGGAAGGTGAGTGTGT
This sequence comes from Mobula hypostoma, assembly GCF_963921235.1. NCBI lineage: Eukaryota > Metazoa > Chordata > Chondrichthyes > Myliobatiformes > Myliobatidae > Mobula > Mobula hypostoma. Next base: position 22,901,258 of record NC_086125.1, read on the forward strand.
GGGGGAAGGGGATGAAGTCACAAGCTGGGGGGGGGGTGATCATTGGAAGAGGTAAAGAACTGGTAAAGGTAAAACCATGGAAGAAAGGGAAGGAGGACAGGAACAAGAGGGAGAGATGAGCAGGTGAGGAGAAGGGGCAAGAGGTTAACCAGAACGGAAAAATAGAGAAGGAAGGAGGGAAAGCGAGGAGGGAGAAAGGTAACTTCCTCTAATTCCCCCTTCCCCTTTATCTCTTTTTCCATTCCCATGCTTACCCTCCTACCCCTTCTCTTCTTACCTTCCCATCACCTCCCTCAATTGCTGGAACGATTCAGACTGTGGGGGGAGCTTCCAAATGGAAGTCCTGAATGAGTTTTATTTGTTTCACTGACATTTGGACTTCTGTAGTTATAATGACTATAACATTGAAGGTTATCTTGTGAACAGAATTAACATCCTTCAACAAATGAAGATTACGGTCACCACCCAGTCCAAACAACATACAATAAGTGATTAATTTTGTCCCTGCTACTCTAAAACCATTGTGAGAAGGATGTTGAAGAGATAAGCAAGAAAGTTACAGAAACTGGGCTCAAGGCTTGGGCTGATGTTTAGATCAGCCCTGGGCAGTGAAAACATAGGATATGGTGTGAATGGGGAGTGAGAGCATTAGAGTACTGTGGAAACCACTTTAACACCATCCACATCTCCCGCTGACTGCTCCTACCCTTCAAAGAGCTGCTGCTGGGAGGGCTTGCTGGAAAATGACTGCATCCAGGGCAGGAGGTGCCACTCTCACACTGTTAGCTGCTCACAGTGTTGTTATCGCACAGGAAACCACCAATATGCACCACTGGGGGGAGTGCGGGGAGGTAGAAAATCTGCAGCCTGCAGGGACAGCAAGGAGCGATGTTGTGTTGAATCCATCTTGTTTATAATTTTTGTCCAATCACCTACACTCAGTGGCCACTTTATGAGTTACTTCCTGTACACAATAGACATTACTAAAGGTATACTCGCAGTCTTCTGCCACTGTCACATATCTTCTTCAAAATTCAATGTGTTCTGCATTCAGGGATGCTCTTCTGCACCTTTTGACCCTGTCTGCATGCTTTTATGCATTGAGTTGCTGCCACACGATTGGTGGATTAGATATTGACATTAACGAGCAGGTATACGAGTATAGCTAATAAAATGGCCACTGAGTGTGTGTCCCGTAGTGGTGGACAGCTTCACCATGGGGAAATGGTTTTGTACTTTCTGCCCTCATTATGACGCCTGTGGAGTTCCAGTTAAAATCAGATCAGACGTGATGGTGGATCAGGTTTGAGGAACTGATTCTTGCTGCTGTTTCCTGATGGCGAGGAAGTCCAACGATCAACAGCGTTTGCAGTGTTGGATTGGACCGGGGCGCCACAGTAACACAACACTTTCAGAGATGGGGTGTCAGAGTTCACAGTTCAATTCCATTGCTGTCTGTACATTGTCCCCATGGGTTTCCCCATTCCGATACAGACTATGCTGTGGGTGCTGGGCACGAACAGTTGGTCAGACGCGTGTGGCAGCTGCTCACATTTTTCAGTCAGTAGCTCCTTCCTGCCCGAAAGGAAGTACAAGATGTTAGACCATGAGCCTCTCAGACTCTAAGGCTGTCTGCCATTTTCACTTTCTTCTAGAGGGTCGCCATTTCACAATGTTCATTGACCACAAAGCCCTCGTGCATGCGATGGCCAAAAGATCAGACCCTTGGTCTGCAAGTCAGCAACACCACCTGGACTACATATCAGAGTTCACAACTGATGTACAACATATCAAGGGGAAAAATAATGCCGTAGCTGATTGCCTCTCACGGCCAGCCACTGAGGCCAGACACATAGGGGTTGATTATGCTGGCATGGCAGCCAAACAAGCTACTGACCCAGGCTTACTGAAACGAGACATCCCACCTCTCCCGGAAGTTCCGGGAATCTCCCACAAATTAATAGCGGCTCCCTGATGCCCGTAAATTATATACAATGTCCCGGAAATAGATTTTTTTTGAGAGCGAGCATGAGAGAGCGCATGAGAGAGAGCGAGCGCAAAAGCAAGAAAGCAAGTGCAAGTGAGAGTGACCACGAGCGAGAGAGCACGCGGAACAGAGAGCGAGAGCAAGAGCGAGAGAGTTCCAAAAAAGTCAGAGTAGCAGAGTGTTCCAAAAAAAGAAAATATAAAACGTACGTCACCCCAGACTACACTAAAGTGTACCCCTGCCTAATAGGGGTCAAAATAATGACAGTGTTGCTCGCTGCACTGTTTGCAACAGTGACTTTTCTGTTGCCCATGGTGGGTTAAGACTGTAAAAGACATGTTGAGGTGAGTTTAACAGGCATCATTCGTTCACTAGCATAGCTAACGTTATTTAAACTAGCAGGCCAGCTGCTAAGGAGCTACTCTATTGCAGACATTCCACCTCTCCCGGAAGTCTCCCGCAAATTGATGGTGCTGCCTCCCTGAAATGAGTTTTTGCAGGGTGGGATGTCTGCGAATATCAGTCATGGGCCTGCGGTTTGCTGACATTAGGTTTGGAGAAGCTGGGGTTTCTCTCCTCTCCAATATCTCAACCAGTCACCCTCGCCCCACTGTGCCCACAAACTAGAGACGGACTGTTTTTGACTCCATACATGGCCTCTCATGTACGGGCCGGAAGTTTTCACAGAAACTGTTTGCACTAAAGTTTGTGTGGCACGGCCTTAGGAAGGATGTACGTGACTGGACTGCAGCCTGTGTGGAGTGCCCGTGGGCAAAAATTAACCATCATGTTCAAGTGCCATTGGCATCGTCTGAGGTTCCTGAGCAACATTTGACCATGTCAATGTGGATCTTCTTGGTCCTCTTTCCCCATCCCATGGTTTCACATCCCTCCTTACCGTGGTGGATCGCACCACGAGGTAGACAGGGGGGTCATCTCTCCAGCATCGACAACGGCCACAGATGTGGCTCAGGCTTTCGTCAGCCCCTGGGTCGCTCGGTTTGGTACACCGTCTGATATTTCCTCTGACCTCTATCCCCAATTCATATCAAACCTCTGGGCTGCAATGACCCAGAACCTCGGGGTGAGGTTACATCACACCACAGTGCATCACATGCAGTCCAATGGCCTTCCCGAGCAGTTTCACCTCTGCTTAAAGGCTGTTCTGAGGGCCTCCCCGATGGATGAGTGTTGGCATCATCATCTCCCGTGGATCCTGCTGGGGCTCAGAACAGCTCTACAAGAGAAGCTGCAGTCATCCTCTGCTGAGTTGGTACCCAGGCAGCCGTTACGAGTGCCTGGTGATTTCATTCCTGACACCGTGACTGTCTGGTCAGACTCTCAACAGCATTCCACCCTCCTCAGTAAATTCAATTCCTCTGTACCTATTCCTGCCTCCCTCATGGTGTACAACACTCTTGGGTTCCTGTTGACCCACATTCCATCTCATTTGTTTTTGTCCTCCATGAGGCACACCGACATCTTCTGAGGCCCCCTTACGATGCTCAACACACCTGTGGTTCCTCCACCCCTGTAACATGGGATCCGAGCCGGGCGGCTCGTCTGAGCTCCGGACAGGCTCACAATGCCAGTTTTAGTGAATTCTGAGGGGGACTGTGTACGGCAATGTAATTGGTGGAAACATACAGAAATCACAACCACTGACAATCAGTTGGGATTCACTTTAAGAGGTTGTTCTGACGTGATGACATATTACATGGAATTTTGTCACCGCGCTTTGTGTTCAGTGTTTTGGGGTATAATAAATGAATTGTTACTATTTTTCATAAACGTAAAACACCTCACATCGTTTTATTTGTGAAAATATACAGTGGCCACTTTATTAGGTACAGGAGACACAGAATAACGTGGTCCTTCAGTGTATTATTGCTGTGTATACTGGTAAATCTGTGGGGTTCTTGCAAACAAGGAACTTCTTTGCAGCCTGTATATAACAACAGGATAAGCCAGGCTAATCTAGAGGCGGATATATTAGGGAAAGTTAAGTAACTCTTAGATAGGCATGTGGATGATAGAAAAATGGTGGGCTATGTTGGAGGAAATACTTAGTTTGATCTTAGAGTAAGTTAAAGGGTCAGCACAACATTGTGGGCCAAAGGGCCTGTACTATGTTGGATTGTTCTATGTTCTAATCTATTTGAAGGTGCTCAAGTAATTCCAGCATTTAGGAGTTTCACTGAGCCTCATGGCTAAGGTCTTGATCACAATCTGATGGACAGACCTGATTCACCGGTGTAGGGTCCTGTGCAGCCGATGTTGTTGTTGGTGCAGGTGGAAGGGTCTCAGGGACCTAGACAAAGCAACTTGTGTTTTAATGAGGATTATTTCAGGGAAGTGGATTTTTACAGAAGAAAGTCTGGTTGTCAAGTTTCACAAAGTTCCTGCAGATCTCCTGTCTACCTCACCCTCACATTCTTCAACAGGACAGTGGGGTGAACTAGTTATAAAGGGGTATAAGAGCATTCTAACTGGTTGCATCACTGTCTGGTTTGGAGGGGCCACTATACAGCACTGGGAAAAGCTGCAGAAGGTTCATACTCAGTCAGCTCCACCATGGGCACTATCCTCCCCAGTATCGAGGACATCTTCAAAAGATGATGCTTCAAGAAGATGGCATTTATCACTGGGGACTCCCATCACTCCTGACATGCTCTCTCCTCATTGCTGCCATCGGGGAGGAGGTACAGGAGCATGAAGATACACACCGAACATTTTAGGAACAGCTTTGTCCTCTCCGCATTGAATTTCTGAACAATCAACCAACCCATGAACACCCCCTCATTATCTTTGTTCAGATTTATTATTGTAATTTACAGTTTTCAATGTATTGCACTGTTCTGCTGCAGAAAAACAACAAATTGCATGACATAGGCCAGTGACATTAAACCTAATTCTGATTCTGAATAAAGGACAGCTTGAAGAATTGTGCAGGGACAGACACACACAGTAAAGATTAAATAGATTAGAAACCACAAGGAGATCTGCAGTTGCTGGAAGTCCAAAGCAACACACACAAAATGCTGGAGGAACTCAGCAGGCCAGGCAGCATCTCTGAAAACGAGTAAACAGTTGATGTTACGGCTGAGATCTTCCCCTCCCCCCAACTTCTTATTTTGACGTCTTGCTTTTGTTTCTAGTCCTGATGATTCTGGCTGGCCTGCTGAATTCCTCCAGCATTTTGTGTGTGTTGCTTTACATAGATTAGAGCTGTTGTTAGGAAGGGCACTTATGTGTTGAGGCAGGAAATCAGTTCAAATCATAAAGTAAGTTTTAATGTCAAAGGCCGGATATGTCACCATATACAACCCTAAGATTCATTTCCTTGTGAGCATCCTCAATACAGTTATAGAACAATAACCATAATAGAATCAACGAAAGAACCTCAACTAGGGTGGTGTCAGTACCTCCAGTTGAACTTTGTCTTTTTGTGTGTTTTCCCCCTAGCCGTCAGTTTGTGGTTTTGTTTTGCCATTGTGCTCTTCTTTGTTTTCATGTCCCATGTGCTTCTGTCCCCATTCCTGCTCTACTCCAGCCCCTGTATTACTGAATACTCTGCCTCTCACTTATTTCTCATTACTACCTGTATTGCTGCCCCCTGTGTCTCATTGTGCTCCACCTATCCTCTGCCTCTCTGTTTATTGCTCAGTGTATTTCAGTCCTGTGTTTTCACCTGTTTGTTGCCAGATTGTGCCAGTGAGTTTTCCTGAGCCTTCCCAGCATTCGTATGTGTGCTCTATCCATCTGAATATCGACTGCCTGTTTCCTGATTCTGGTTTTTGGATTTTTCTGGATGTTTTGATCTCTGCCTGAACTTTGACACTGACTTTGTTGCCCTCCCTCCCCCCCGCTCCCGAATTTGCCACTCAGTAAATATTACAGAGCGCACAGTACTTGGTCTGCAATTGAGTCCCAGCTTTGGCGTCCTGGCAGGCAGACAGGCGGTCAACCAGTGTGAAGAAGAAACCAAACTGTGCTATTACAAACAAAAAATAATAATAATAATAACAATAATAAATAAATAAATAGATAAGCAAGCAAGTAGGCGATAGATACTGAAAACATAATATTGATTGGCAGGGAAAGGATAGTAGAGTTAAAGAACCGTGGTGTACAAAGTAGGTAGAAAATCTAGCTAAAAAGGAAAGAAAAGCCTTCAAAAGGTTCAAGAAACTAGGTACTGTTGGAGCTCTAGAAAATTGCAAAGTTGCAAGGAAGGAGCTTAAGAATGGAATTAGGAGAGCCATAAGGGGCCATGAGAAGGCCTTGCTGAGCAGGATTAAGGAAAACCCCAAAGCATTCTACAAGTATGTGAAGAGCAAGAAGATGAGCTGTATGAGTATAGGACCAATCAGGTGCGATAGTGGAAACGGTGCACGGAGTCAGAGCAGATAGCAGAGGTACTTAATCAATGCTTTGCTTCAGTATTCACCGGGGAAAAGACCTTGGCAATGTGAAGATGACTTACAGTGGACTGAAATGCTCGAGCATATAGACATTCAGAAGGAGGATGTGCTGGAGCTTTTGAAAAGCATTGAGTTAGATAACTCACCAGGACTGGATGAGATATACCCCAGGCTACTGTGGGAAACCAGGGAGGAGATTGCCGAGCCTCTTGTGATGATCTTTGCGTCATCAATAGGGACGGGAGAAGTACCGGAGGATTGGATTGTTGCAAACGTTGTTCCTTTGTTCAAGAAAGGGAGTAGAGATAACCCAGGAAATTGTAGACCTGTGAGTCTGACCAGTGGTGGCAAGTTTTTGGAGAAGATCCTGAGAGGCAGGATTTATGAGCATTTGGAGAGACATAACCTGATTAGGGATAGTCAGCATGGCTTTGTCAAGGGCAGTCATGCCTTACAAGCCTGATTGAATTCCTTGAGGATGTAACAAAACACATTGATGAAGGTAGAGCAGTGGATGTAGTTATATGGATTTCAGTAAGACATTTGATAAAGTTCCCCATGAAAGGTTCCTTCAGAAAGTAAGGAGGCATGGGATCCAAGGAGACCTTGCTTTGTGGATCCAGAATTGGCTTGCCCACAGAAGGCAAAGGGTGGTTGTGGGTGGTTCGTATTCTGCATGGAGGTTGGTGACCAGTGGTGTTCTGCAGGGATCTGTTCTGGGACCCCTCCTCTTTGTGATTTTTATAAATGACCTGGATGAAGAAGTAGAAGGGCAGGTTAGTAAGTTTGCTGATGACACAATGGTTGGAGGTGTTATGGGTAGACTGGAGGGTTGTCAGAGGTTACAGTGAGACATTGATAGAATGCAGAAGTGGGCTGAGAAGTGGCAGATGGACTTCAACCCAGATAAGTATGAAGTGGTTCATTTTGGTAGGTCCAATTTGAAGACAGAGTATAATATGAATGGTAAGATTCTTGGCAGTGTGGAGGATCAGAGAGATTTTGGGGTCTGTGTCCATAAGACACTCAAAGCTGCTGCGCAGGTTGACAATGTTGTTAAGAAGGCGAATGGTGTATTGGCATTCATCAACCATGGTATTGAGTTTAAGAGCCATGAGGTAATGTTACAGCTATAGAAGACCTTGGTCAGACCCCACATAGAGTATTGTGTTCAGTTCTGGTCACCTCACTACAGGGAGGATGTGGATACTATAGAAAGAGTGCAGAGGGGATTTACAAGGATGTTGCCTGGATTGGAGGGTGTACCTTGTGAGAATAGGTTGAATGCACATGGCTTTTTCTCCTTGGAGCGACAGAGGTTGAGAGGTGACCTGATAGAGGTGCACAAGATGGTGAGGTGCATTGATTGTATGGACAGTCAGAGGCTTCTCCCCAGGGCTGAAATGGGTTACACTAGAGGGCATAGTTTTAAAGTGCTTGGAAATAGGTACAGAGGAGATGTCAGGGGTAGGTTTTTCACACAGAGAGTGGTGGGCGCATGGAATGCACTGCTGGCAGCAGTGGTGGAAGCGGATACAATAAGGTCTTTTAAGAACCTCTTAGATAGATACAAGGAGCTTAGAAAAATAGAGGGCTACATGCTAGGGAAATTCTAGGCAGTCTCTAGATTAGGTTACATGGTCCGCACAACATTATGGGCCAAAGGGCCTGTAAATTTCTATGTTCAATGTAACATGAGATGAAGAGTCTTTGAAAGTAAGATCAATGCTTGTGGGAACATGCCAATGCTGAGGCAAATGAAACTGAGTGAAATTATCTCCTCTGGTTCAAGAGCCTGATGGTTTCGGGTTGCAGCCATTCCTGAAACTGGTGGTGTGAATTCTAAGGCTCTGGTACCTTCTTCCTAAGGACAGCAGCAAGAAGAGAGCATGTACTGGTTGGCGGTGTCCTGATGATGGAAGCTGCTTTTCCCATGATGGACTGGGCCGTATCCATGACATTTTGTTGGATTTGTCTTTCAAGGGCATTGGTGTTTCAATACCAGGCTGTGATCAATGTTCCCTCTAATTTTTAGAAGTCAGTGTGCGCAAAAATCTTATGTTGTGCAATTTTTTTTCTGCGACAAAAGTATGTGCGCATTGAATGCACACATGGGACAGTTTATGTAGGTTTACAAAATATTTGACACAAAACTGCACAGAATAACAACAAAATAACATACATATTTAAGTCACACACACACACACACACACACACACACACACAAACTGCTGGTGAACTCAGCAGGCCAGGCCGCATCTCTAGGAAGAGGTATAGTCGGCGTTTCCGGCTCAGACCCTTCGTCAGGACTAACTGAAAGAAGCAATAGTAAGATATTTGAAAGTGGGAGGGGGAGGGGGAGATCCAAAATGATAGGAGAAGACAGGAGGGGGAGGGATGGAGCTAAGAGCTGGACAGGTGATTGGCAAAAGGGATACGAGGCTAGAGAAGGGAGAGGATCATGGAACGGGAGGCTTAGGGAGAAAGAAATGGGGGGGGCTCAGAGGATGGGCAAGGAGTTATAGTGAGAGGGACAGAGGGAGAAAAAAGAGAGGGAAAAAAGGGGAAAGAAAAATAAATAAATAAGGGATAGGGTACGAAGGGGAGGAGGGGCATTAACGGAAGTTAGAGAAGACAATGTTCATGCCATCAGGTTGGAGATATTTAATTTTTATCATATTTAAGTCATTCAGTTATTTTTTCTCTCTCCTTTCTTTGGCATTTACCCATTCTTTGCAAACTCTAACTTGGCTAATAGAACTTCCATTCCATTGATAGCTTTTGATTCTCATTAACATATCCAGATGACGTTCACCTAAACAGTTTTTCAGCTTGTTTTTGAGTTGATTCATTAGGCTAAATCCTCACTCACAGTCCGCACTAGACGCAAGAAAGGTTCTCCCAATGTCCATCAACCGTGCAAGGTCGCACAACTGTTCATTTTGAAGTATAAATGCCACCATTTGAGCAAAGTTTGAAATCAGTTTGGACTTAATTTTTTCTTGCACGGAAAATTTGAAATCATTAAACTGTCTAACTATTACAATATTTTCAGCTAGAAAATCATGATATTTTAGACATAAGTTCATCGACAAATGTGAAGTCACAATCTGTAATTGTGAAGAAATCAAAAGCTGACCATTCTTGTACCTCAACTTTAATCTCCTCTGGGTTTGATTGTTTTCGCTCTCGCTCATCTGCACTCAACCGTAACATGTGTAGCACTCCTGTAACGGGAAATGACGGGTTCTGTTGCCTGAGCTTTTGTACACCATCCAAATGCTACTTACTTGCCAAATGACGTTTCAAAAAGTCAAGTTTCCAAATATCATCCCACTTCTTGCCACTAGCAAATTCTCCAGCACTTTCGCATCACGACAATACAGATAACTCCAGTTTCTGAATCATACATAAATATTTCTCGTAGCTGAACGTTCATGACCTCATGAGCTTTTGGTGTAACAGTTTCTACTATTTTGTTAGGTCATTCAGCTTTAAACAAATTTGCAGTTCTTTTGCGCTTCACGCCCTTCGCTTCTTTTGAATTCGACATAGTGAATCAATATTTTTTCCAATAAAAACTTAGTAAGCTACCTCCAGGATTTGAAACAGATCTTTGTAAACTTTACGATATGAAAACTGTCCGCCAAAGATGGCTGCCGCCCTGATGCAGCTGTACAATCCGGAACAGGACAGGTGAGGCAATGTAAATCAGTGACGTGCATTGTGGTATTTGAAAAAACGACTAACTAGTTAACAGAGTTGCTGGTGAACGCAGCAGGCCAAGCAGCATCTATAGGAAGAGGCGCAGTCGACGTTTCAGGCCGAGACCCTTCGTCAGGACTAACTGAAGGAAGAGTGAGTAAGGGATTTGAAAGCTGGAGGGGGAGGGGGAGATGCAAAATGATAGGAGAAGACAGGAGGGGGAGGGATAGAGCCGAGAGCTGGAAAGGTGATAGGCAAAAGGGGATACGAGAGGATCATGGGACAGGAGGTCCGGGAAGAAAGACGGGGGGGGGTGACCCAGAGGATGGGCAGGAGGTATATTCAGAGGGACAGAGGGAGAAAAAGGAGAGTGAGAGAAAGAATGTGTGCATAAAAATGAGTAACAGATGGGGTACGAGGGGGAGGTGGGGCCTAGCGGAAGTTAGAGAAGTCAATGTTCATGCCATCAGGTTGGAGGCTACCCAGACGGAATATAAGGTGTTGTTCCTCCAACCTGAGTGTGGCTTCATCTTTACAGTAGAGGAGGCCGTGGATAGACATGTCAGAATGGGAATGGGATGTGGAATTAAAATGTGTGGCCACTGGGAGATCCTGCTTTCTCTGGCGGACAGAGCGTAGATGTTCAGCAAAGCGGTCTTCCAGTCTGCGTCGGGTCTCACCAATATATAAAAGGCCACATCGGGAGCACCGGACGCAGTATATCACCCCAGTCGACTCACAGGTGGAGTGATGCCTCACCTGGAAGGACTGTCTGGGGCCCTGAATGGTGGTAAGGGAGGAAGTGTAAAGGCATGTGTAGCACTTGTTCCGCTTACACGGATAAGTGCCAGGAGGGAGATCAGTGGGGAGGGATGGAGGGGACGAATGGACAAGGGAGTTGTGTAGGGAGCGATCCCTGCGGAATGCAGAGAGAGGGGGGAGGGAAAGATGTGCTTAGTGGTGGGATCCCGTTGGAGGTGGCGGAAGTTACGGAGAATAATATGTTGGACCCGGAGGCTGGTGGGGTGGTAGGTGAGGACCAGGGGAACCCTATTCCTAGTTGGGTGGTGGGAGGATGGAGTGAGAGCCGATGTACGTGAAATGGGGGAGATGCGTTTAAGAGCAGAGTTGATAGTGGAGGAAGGGAAGCCCCTTTCTTTAAAAAATGAAGACATCTCCCTTGTCCTAGAATGAAAAGCCTCATCCTGAGAGCCGATGCGACGGAGACGGAGGAATTGCGAGAAGGGGATGGCGTTTTTGCAAGAGACAGGGTGAGAAGAGGAATAGTTCAGATAGCTGTGAGAGTCAGTAGGCTTATAGTAGACATCAGTGGATAAGCTGTCTCCAGAGACAGAGACAGAAAGATCTAGAAAGGGGAGGGAGGTGTCGGAAATGGACCAGGTAAACTTGAGGGCAGGGTGAAAGTTGGAGGCAAAGTTAATAAAGTCAATGAGTTCTGCATGCGTGCAGGAAGCAGCGCCAATGCAGTCGTCGATGTAGCGAAGGAAAAGTGGGGGACAGATACCAGAATAGGCACGGAACATAGATTGTTCCACAAACCCAACAAAAAGGCAGGCATAGCTAGGACCCATACGGGTGCCCATAGCTACACCTTTAGTTTGGAGGAAATGGGAGGAGCAAAAGGAGAAATTATTAAGAGTAAGGACTAATTCTGCTAGACGGAGCAGAGTGGTGGTAGAGGGGAACTGATTAGGTCTGGAATCCAAAAAGAAGCGTAGAGCTTTGAGACCTTCCTGATGGGGGATGGAAGTATATAGGGACTGGACATCCATGGTGAAAATAAAGCGGTGGGGGCCAGGGAACTTAAAATCATCGAAAAGTTTAAGAGCGTGAGAAGTGTCACGAACATAGGTCGGAAGGGATTGAACAAGGGGTGATAAAACAGTGTCGAGGTATGCAGAAACGAGTTCGGTGGGGCAGGAGCAAGCTGAGACAATAGGTCGGCCAGGACAGGCAGGTTTGTGGATCTTGGGTAGGAGGTAGAAACGGGAAGTGCGGGGTGTGGGAACTATGAGGTTGGTAGCAGTGGATGGGAGATCCCCTGAGCGGATAAAGTCGTTGATAGTGTGGGAGACAATGGCCTGGTGCTCCTTAGTGGGGTCACGATCGAGGAGTAAATAAGAGGAGGTATCCGCGAGTTGTCGCTGTGCCTCGGCAAGGTAGAGGTCAGTACGCCAGACTACAACAGCACCCCCTTATCAGCGGGTTTAATAATAAGGTTAGGATTAGTGCGGAGGGAGTGGAGAGCAGAGCGTTCCGAAGGAGTGAGGTTGGAATGGGGACAAGGTGCGGTGAAGTCGAGACGGTTGATGTCCCGTCGGCAGTTAGCGATAAAGAGATCCAGAGCAGGCAGAAGACCAGAGCGGGGTGTCCATGAAGAAGAGGAGGGTTGAAGACGGGAGAAGGGGTCATCGGTGGGGGTGGAAGAGTCCTTGCCGAAGAAGTAGGCTCGGAGACGGAGACGGCGGAAGAAAAGTTCCGCATCGTGGCGAACACGGAACTCGCTGAGGTGTGGGCGAAGGGGGACAAAGGTGAGGCCCTTACTGAGAACAAAGCGTTCTGCCTCCGACAGTTGAAGGTCGGAGGGGATGGTAAAGACCCGGCACGGATGAGAGCTGGGATCAGAGGGGGGAGGGGGGAGGCTGGGGGTGTCAATGGAGAGGGGAGGGTTGGGGTGAGAGGAAGATGGAGCCTCTGAGGGCCCAGGAGCTGACGGTGGGATCTGAGGGAGACGGGATTGCAGAGTATTGGTGGGGGAAGGAGAGACGGGAGTCACAACAGCAGCACATAAAGACCCGGCCTGGAGTTCAAGGCTGGAGTCGCAGTTGGTGGTTGCGCAATCGCTGTGAAGGTGTCCATGGTCGTTGCTGGAGTCCGGGTTTTGAATATGTCCTGAGGTGTTGGAGCCGCCGAGATCAATGGCAGAGGCCGCAATTGAAAGTTCATGCCTGCTAGCGTCGGGGCCGGCAGGCTCTGGAGTCCGTAGATGTAGGATCTTGCGATCTTTGCCTAACATGACAAAGTAATTGTTATTCCCTTGTAGTTTAATTTTCTTATGCTTGCTAGTATTTTATATAATCAACTATATACATGTAATTGCTCTTTGTGTTTTTAGTGCCTTTGCATCATTCTAGAAACTTCTCAGTTTCGGTGGTGGGAATCACATTACTTGAATCAGGGCTTTCTTATTGGTTAATCTAGGCAATGGAATTTGAGTGGTACTGGTATAAGAGGACCAGACCATGTTGGTTTGTTCTCCGGTGCTCCCGATGTGGCCTTTTATATATTGGTGAGACCCGACGCAGACTGGGAGACCGCTTTGCTGAACATCTACGCTCTGTCCGCCAGAGAAAGCAGGATCTCCCAGTGGCCACACATTTTAATTCCACATCCCATTCCCATTCTGACATGTCTATCCACGGCCTCCTCTACTGTAAAGATGAAGCCACACTCAGGTTGGAGGAACAACACCTTATATTCCGTCTGGGTAGCCTCCAACCTGATGGCATGAACATTGACTTCTCTAACTTCCGCTAGGCCCCACCTCCCCCTCGTACCCCATCTGTTACTCATTTTTATGCACACATTCTTTCTCTCACTCTCCTTTTTCTCCCTCTGTCCCTCTGAATATACCTCTTGCCCATCCTCTGGGTCACACCACCCCCCGTCTTTCTTCCCGGACCTCCTGTCCCATGATCCTCTCGTATCCCCTTTTGCCTATCACCTGTCCAGCTCTCGGCTCTATCCCTCCCCTTCCTGTCTTCTCCTATCATTTTGCATCTCCCCCTCCCCCTCCAGCTTTCAAATCCCTTACTCACTCTTCCTTCAGTTAGTCCTGACGAAGGGTCTCGGCCTGAAACGTCGACTGCGCCTCTTCCTATAGATGCTGCTTGGCCTGCTGCGTTCACCAGCAACTTTGATGTGTGTTGCTTGAATTTCCAGCATCTGTAGAATTCCTGTTGTTTGCTTTTAAACTAGTTAACAGAAACAGTTAGCTAAAAGATTATTTTCAATAAGTATAATTATTAACTACTACATTATTTTAGGTAATTAACCTTTTGTGTGCACATTAATTTCCTTTGTGCGCTGGTTGAAAAATGTGTGCGCGCGCACACGCACACAACTTAGAGGGAACTATGCTGTGATATAGCCAGTCCATATACACTCCACTACACATTTATGGAAGATTGTCAACATTTCCATGAAGTGGAGCGTGGAAATTGACTCAAGGAACCAAATATTCAGTTGTCTGCTGGAAGCTGAGATGGTTGCATCCCATGGGGCTGTCGATAACAAGGTGGAAGGTCTGCAGTGGCCCAGTTTTCTCTGCTGTCACTGCTTTTCACGGAGAGGGAGTGGGAAAGGGAAAATTGACTCTTCTCACTCCATTAATCTTTAACATGTCTGCACCAAGACCAGGTTTGGTCATATTCGAGTCTTAGTTAATTGACTCGTGCCTCCCTGAATCTGCACTGGAAATACTCAGCTGGTCAGGCAGCATCTGTGGGTGAGAATCATAACACTGGGTGCTTCCAGCATCATTCCTTGTTTCAGATCTCCAGCATGCTCTACGCTGTTTCCTACATTTTTATTTCTATTTCTTTCTAACCTGCTCATTCATCTATTAACTGGATGCATTGTGTCTCCTTTACAAATCTGGTGTCCACCACATCAGGGACCCCTGTTTCTCAATTTCCATTCCTTGAACCAGTTTCTCTCTGCACAGCTGCTGTCTGATCCTCTGAGCATCTCCACCCTCAATTTGGAGTCCCAATTTCACCATTTCCAGTATTTAAAACCATAAGACCATGAAATCTAGGAGCAGAATTCTGCCATTTAACTCATAGAGTCTACTCTGCCATTCCATCATAGCTGATTTATTATCCCTCTCAACCCTATTCTCCTGCTTCCTACCTCTAACCATTAACATCCTTACTAATTAAGAACCTCCACTTTGAATACACACAATGACTTGGCCTCCACGGTGATCATTTTAGCTGCCTATCATTACAGCTGTAGAAGTAAACTAGAAATAAAAAGAAAGATGAATTGCCATTGCCAAAACCAGTTTCCAAAAAATGAAACTCTTTTGCTCTTTTGTACCAACAGACGCATTTCTATGACAACAAGGTTTAGGCTACTAAAATGTTACATCTGGTCAATCTTGCTGTATGCTTCTGAAACATGGACTGTAACACCAGAGCTCCAAAGAAACTTAGAAGCAACAGAAATGTGGTTTCTTAGAAGAATGCTGAACATATCAAATAGAGTTAGGGTAACTAATGAGACAGTATTCCAACATGCCCATACAAAAAGATCTTTAATGAGAACATTAAATGAGAGGAAGCTAAAATTCTTGGGCCATGTCATCAGAAAGAGAGAAATAGAATGCTTTACATTACAAGGCCGTACGCCTGGGAAACGTGAGAGTGGAAGACAAAGAAGAAAATATATGGACACTGTGAATGAACTCACAGTTCTAAGTGTGTGAGATATCATTTACGCTGTGAGGGATCGTTCGATGTGGAGAGCTGTGATCGCCCAAGCGTGTAACGCGCAAGGCACATGAAGAAGAAAATCATTACAGCTATCCTCATGGTTACATTGTCCATCTCTAAGTCTTGCATTTCCCTTTCTGGATCACGGCTGTGTCCTCAGAGATTTCCCAGCCCCTCTCTAAGACTGCTCCCAGATGTTGGACCGTGAGGAGGCTGAGATCAGGTTTGGAATAGTAACCACCATACCAGCTACAGATGGCAGCTCTGGTCAGACCAACATGTTACACCGTCAGCTGTTCCCGAAGGAACATGATTGGTCACTAAATTTATTTAACAAACGGCATTATTCAGAGCTGATCATCAGTGTGTCAAAAGAAACAAAATAAAAACACAGGCAGATACAAAATGCTGGAGGAACTCAGCAGGTTATGAACTCAACTGCTTGAAGCAGTGAAATACCTCAGACTGCTGAAATGAGAGGTTAAAGATCTCAGTGAACACTGTAGCCAGCTGATCAGCACAGGTTTTTAGTACCTGGCCAGATGCCCCTTCTGGGCTGGTTGCTTGTTGTGGGTTCACCCTTCTGAAGGCTGTTTGCAAGTCAGCCTCAGAGTCTGAAATCCCAGGATCGTCAGGGGCTGTGGGAGGTTGTGATGATTCCTCCAGGTTTTGTTGGTCAAAACAAGCGTAAAGGGCATTGAGCTCATCTAGAAGTGAAGCCCTGTTGTCATTTGTCACTTGATTTAACTACACAAAAGGTGATCGTATCCAAGCCCTGCTACAGCTGTTGACCATTCTTTGTTGATTCAAGTTTAATCTGGAATTTCCAGTTCACCCATGGGGTGGCTTCCCGAGTTTGTACCTGGAGCTCTTGTAACTTTCTTGGTCACCAGACTTGAATGCCACTGATATGACCCTCAGCAGATTGTTGATCTCGTGGTTCATCCAGGGCTTCTGAATTGGAAAGACTCCCAATGATTTTGTGGGACACACTCGCCTACAACTGTTTTAATAAAGTCTGTTCCAACCATGGTGTATTGATTCAGATCCCCAGATGAGTCCTTGAACGTGATCTAATCCACCAATCCTGTAGCTGCTCCTCTGCCTCCCGTGGCCACCCCCTTGTTGTCCTGATCTCTGGAACTTTGATCTTTAGCCTCTGCCTATATGCAGGTAGGAGAAGGAGAGCCAAGTGATCTGATTTACTGAAATTCTGACTGGGTATGGAAGGGTGGGTGTTCCTTATGTGTAGAGGGAAGTAGAGCAGTGGGATAAGTACCCATTCTTGAAGCGTGCTTGTGTTGATTGTCAGTGAGCAGGAGGTGTTGTCACCAATCTGTGCTGACTTTGGTCTTCCAATAAAGATAATGAGGATTCAGTGCAGTTGGAGGTACTGTACAGTGGTCCATAAGGATGATACTGGGAATGAAAGGGTTAACAAATGAGGGGCACTTGATGTCTCTTGGCCTGGAATTCGGAAGGATGAAAGGGGATCTCATTGAAAATCTACCAGATACTGAGAGGCCTGACTGGAGTGGATATTGTGAGGATATTTCCATTGGAAGGATACAAGGGCACCGCCTCAGACTGGACAAGGTTAGAGGGTGGTGAATCAATGGAATTCATTACCACAGGTAGCTGGGGAGGCCAAGTCATTGTCCTGATGAAGGGTCTCGGCCTGAAACGTCGACTGTACCCAAACAGTCCTTCCAGGTGAGGCAACACTTCACCTGTGAGTCGGCTGGGGTGATATACTGTGTCTGGTGCTCCCGATGTGGCCTTTTATATATTGGCAAGACCCGACGCAGACTGGGAGATAGTTTTGCTGAACATCTATGCTCTGTCTGCCAGAGAAAGCAGGATCTCCCAGTGGCCACACATTTTAATTCCACATCCCATTCCAATTTTGACATGTCTATCCTCGGCCTTCTCTACTGTAAAGATGAAGCCACACTCAGGTTGGAGGAACAACACCTTATATTCTCTCTGGGTAGCCTCCAACCTGATGGCATGAACAACAACTTCTCTAACTTCCGCTAATGCCCCACCTCCCCCTCGTACCCCATCTGTTACTTATTTTTATATACACATTCTTTTTCTCACTCTCTTTTTTCTCCCTCTGTCCCTCTGACTATACCCCTTGCCCATCCTCTGGGTTCCCCCCCACTTGTCTTTCTTCCCGGACCTCCTGTCCCATGATCCTCTCGTATCCCTTTTGCCAATCACCTGTCCAGCTCTTGGCTCCATCCCTCCCCCTCTTGTCTTCTCCTATCATTTTGGATCTCCCCCTCCCCCTCCAACTTTCAAATCCCTTACTCACTCTTCCTTCAGTTAGTCCTGACGAAGAGTCTCGGCCTGAAATGTCGACTCCACCTCTTCCTAGAGATGCTGCCTGGCCTGCTGCGTTCACCAGCAACTTTTATGTGTGTTTCATGTACTGTATTGGAATCAATGGCAAATAGCACTGCAGTATCAGTAAAGCCCAGTTGGTGGCGCCCGTTAGCCACATAGACACAAGAGATACCGCAGAGTGATACACACAATGTGCTGGAGGAGCTCAGTAGTCAGGCAGTATTTATGCATGGGAATAAACAGTTGACGTTTTAGGCTGAGCTCCTCCAGCAAGGAATGGGACAGAGTCAGAATAAGAAGGTGGGAGGAGGGGAGGAAGAAGTACAAGGTGGCAGATGATAGTTAAAATTTCTTTTTCAATTTTTTTATTATTAATTTTTCAAGAATCTAATGTTATTACTGGTATCTTAAGAAGAGGTACTACCCACAAAGTTTTGCTCTATGCTGATGACCTATTGCTTTTATTTCTAATGTCAAGATTTCATTAGCTCCTGTGCTTTCTTTGCTCTCCTGTTTTAATCAATTTTCAGGATATAAACTGAATTTACATAAGAGTGAACTTTTTCCTTTGAATAATTTGGTATCAATTAATACTAACCTTCCTTTTAAAATTGTAAGAAATTAATTTACCTATTTGGGTGTAACAATTACTAAGAATTATAAACACCTACTTAAAGAAAATTTTCTTACCCCACTGAATTATGTTAAAAGGGCACTATCAAACTGGTCGCCCCTTTCGTAATCGTTGGTTGGCCAAATTAATTCTATTAAAATGAATATTTTACCTAAATTTATATGCCTTTTCCAGGCCTTACTCGTTTTCATTCCTAAATCTTTTATTGATTCTCTTGATTCTATTTTATCTTCTTATATATGGAAAAATAAACATTTTCAATCAAATAAAGTTCATCTTCAGAAAGCTAAAAAGAATGGAGGTTTAGACTTACCCAATTTTAGGTTTTATTACTGGGCAGTCAATATATGAAACCTTACGTTTTGGTCATTTTATGTTAACTGTGAGGACTGTCCAGTATGGGTCTCTTTAGAAGCTAACTCTGTTAATACATTTTCTATCATTTCTCTTCTCGGGTCCTCAATTCCTTTATCTTTAAGTAAACTAACTGACAATTTGGTAGTTAAACATACTTTGAGGATCTGGGTACAATTTAGAAAATATTTTGGTTTATTGAGATTTTCTCTTTCTAGTCCCACTTCTTCTAATTATTTTTTAAACCCTCTATGATCGATCTAGTTTTTAAAGAATGGGATAGGTTGGGTATTAAATGCTTCCAGAATTTGTTTGTGGAGGAGTCTCTTTTCGTTTGAGTAATTGTCAGCTAAGTATAGCTTATCAAAAACCCACTTTTTTCGATATCTAGAAATTAGAGATTTTCTGCGATTTCAATTACATCCATTTCCTAAAAGTCCTGATAAGAACTTATTAGATGCAATTTTTAATTTGAAACCTTTTCATAAAGGTTCAATAACTAATATTTACGTTACGTTGCTGCGAATGAGAAATGCTCCTTTAGAAAAAATTAATAATCTTGGGAACAAGATTTACAGACTTCAATTTCTGAGGAAACTTGGATTGAAATTTTTAAATTGGTTAACACTTCATCGTTATGTGCCCACCACTCCCTCTTACAATTGAAAGTGCTCCATGGGGCCCAAATGACCAAGGATAAGCTATCTCACTTTTATTCAGATATATCTCCCTTTTCTGATAGATGTAATAATGGAGAAGCTTCATTAATCCATATGTTTTGGACATGCCTGAGTCTTGAGAAATACTGGAAGGAAGTACTTCAAACTTTCTCTGTACTTTTCAAAGTAAATTTTAAGCCTAACCCTTTGACTGCTTTACTCGGTATTGTTGGAGAAAAAGATATTATTCTGGAGAAATCTGATTTGCACCTTTTGGCTTTTATTTCTCTTATAACCAGGAGGACGCTCTTGCTTAAATGGAAGGATGTCATTCCACCTACTCATGCTCAATGGTTACATGATATTATGTCATGTTTTTTTATTTAGAAAAGATCCGTTTTTCAATTTCTGAATCTAGCCAAGACTTTCACACATTGTGGGACCATTTTTGAACTATTTTCAAAATCTTTGATTCGTTGTTAAAATACAGATGTTGGTTAATAACATATTTCACTATATGATAAGGAATTTTTTCCCTTCCTTCTTTCTTTACCAAGCAGCTTTGATCTTGGGAGTGGGTTAAGATTTTTTTTTCTGTATAATAATAAAATTATCATATTTCATTATTATGATTTAATTTAATTTACATGAATATAGAGTAATGAGGTTGCAAGTGTGATTCAAATATGTATTGGTATTATTTTATCTTTTTTGACATAATATATGCTCTGTATTCTTTATGTAGAAATTAATGATAAAAATATTGATATTGTAAAAGAAAAAAAATTTAAAATTTCAACAACTTTATTGATAGAATACATATATGTCACCATATACAACCTTGAGGTTATTTTTTCACAGGCATACAATTGAGGGTTGGGTGAAGTAAAGAGCTGGGAAGTTGTTTGGTGGAAGAGATAAAGAAATGGCGAAGAGGCAATCTGATAGGAGAGGACAGAAGACCATGGAAGAGAGGGAAGGCGGAAGGAGCACCAGAGGGAGGTGATGGACAGGTAAGGAGATGAGGTGAGAGATGGAAATGGGAATGGGTAATGTTGCAGG
Source organism: Mobula hypostoma (assembly GCF_963921235.1). Taxonomy (NCBI): domain Eukaryota; kingdom Metazoa; phylum Chordata; class Chondrichthyes; order Myliobatiformes; family Myliobatidae; genus Mobula; species Mobula hypostoma. Next base: position 22,921,954 of record NC_086125.1, read on the forward strand.
AGAGGGGGAAGCAATTACCTGAAGTTTAATAAATCAATGTTCATGCCATCAGGTTGGAGGCTACCCAGACAGAATATAAGGTGTTGCTCCTCCAACCTGAGTGTGGCCTCATTGTGGCAGTGGAGGAAGCCAGGGACTGACATGCTGGAATGGGAATGGGGAGTAGAATTGAAATGGGTGGCGACCAGTTCGACACATTTTCTGTTGCACAATGTATCAAAGTCCAGTTTATTGTCATGTGTACAATTCATGTATGGACAAGTGCAATGAAAAACATACTTGCAATAATATCACAGGCACATTGCATCAGTTACACAACACTCCCAAGAAAAACATAAATTAAACATTAATTATCCGAATTACGCAAGAAAGAGACAAAACAGCATCAGGTTTATTATCACTGACCTATGCTGTGAAATTTGTTGTTTAGGATACCATATTGTGCATCACATTAAAAAATTACGATATGGTTCAATTAGAAGTTTGGACAAACTGTTTACTGCAGCACTAAGAAGTCATAGTGTTCTCATGGTGAGGGAACGATTGGGGTTTTGCTGGAAAGTTTATGAACTGAATGATCAAAAAAGTCAAAGTAAATTTATTATTAAAGAACGTGTATGTTACCATACACAACCCTGAGATTCACTCTTGCAGTCATTTAAAGGAAAATAAATACAATAGAATTTATATTAAAAAAAATTCTTAAACATAGACAGACAAACAACCGATGTGCTAAAGAGGATAAATTGTACTAATAAAAATAAATAATTCTGAGAACATTAGTTGCTGAGTTCTTAAAAGTTGTGGAATCAGTTCAGAGTTGAGCTGAGTAAAGTTATCCACAGCAATTTAGGAGCCTGATAGTTGTAGGGTAATAACTATTACTGAACCATTTGGTGTGGGACTGGGCTCAATCTACCACCTTCTGTTGAGGGGAACTAACAAACTCAAACTCCACACAGACAGTTCCTGAGGTAAGGATCGAACCTGGATCTCCAAAGATGTGAGGCAGAAGCTTTACCAGCTACAGTAAAGTGTAATTTCGGGGCACGGTCAACACTGGCAGCCACTTGTCTCACAGAGAAAGGGTGATCCAAAAAGCATTTTGAAATGGATGAATGTTACAGCTGTGTAAGCCATGAAGATCATCAAATTCTGCTGATCTGATAATGTCCTTATCTCAGTTTTGGTTTCTCCCATTCAAACCTGTTCTCACAGTGTGGAACACAGGAGCCCGTGGAATTTCAATTCCCACCTCCCAGTTCAAGCCCAATGAACAATCCTGTCCCAGTTCTGATCAGCTGGGTCAGAAGAGGAGAAGAATAAGGAGCAGGCACAGGACATCTGACCCTTCAGATCTGCTCCTCCGTTCATCCACATCATGGCTCATCCTCTACTTTCACACTATTTCTGTTGGGACCGATAGTAACATCCTCCAAGAGGAGCACAACCTGGTTGTGGTTTGGAGACTCGAGTGCCTCAATGATTCTGAGAGCAATGTTGGGTGGAGTCAGGACATTGTGCTCGTAGGGCTACCCATGCTAAACAGGTCAAAGGGTAGAGGCCAGATGAAGAGTTGTTTCACCGGTTCTCCACGTTCGGAGGTTATGCGCTGGACTAACCACCCTGACTGGTAAGAAACAATTGTTACAGAAACAGCAATGAAGAAACCTTCTACACAGACAGACGGAGGAATTTCATTGCTGCTCTAAATGTCAGCGGTGTAACGGGCAGAAAGTACTGTAGGATCAGTACAGCACAGGAACAGGCCATTCAGCCCACAGTGTTGTACTGAACTGATAAACTAGAGAAATGCCTAACTAACCTAATCCCTTCTTCTATTTATTATTATTGAGATACAGCGTGGAATGGGCCATTCCGGCCCTTCGAGCTGCACGGCCCACCAATTCCCCGATTTAATTCGAGACTAATGACACGAAAATTTACAATGACCAATTAACCCACCAAATGATACGTGTTTGGACTGTGGGAGGAAACTGGAGCACCAGGAGGAAATGAACGTGTTCATGGGATGAATGTATAAACCCCTTACAGGCAGCAGCGGGAATTGAACCTGGGTCACCTGTACTGAAAAGTGTTGTGCGAACCACTACACTACTGTGCCTACACAACGTCCATATCCCTCCATCCTCGGCACATTCATATGCCGATTTAAGAGCTTCTGAAACACCTCTGTCATACAGTATATGCCTCCACCACTACCCCAGCATCACCCACAACTCTCTGTGTAAAATAACCTTTCCCATATATCTCCTCTGAACTTACCCCATCATCATGCAGGCTGATAGCAATAAGAATTGGTAAGTTTCAATGAGAGCCCTACAATTTCTCTAAGCCATAAAGAACACAGCTCTAATCTATTTAAAGCAACACACACAAAATGCTGGAGGAACTTAGCAGACCAGCCAGAATCAAAGGCAGGAAGTCAGAATAAGAAGTTGGGGGGAGGGGAAGGTCTCAGCCCAAAACGTCAACTGTTTACTCGTTTTCAGAGATGCTGCCGGGCCTGCTGAGTTCCTCCAGCATTTTGTGTGTGTTGCTTTAGATTTCCAGCAACTGCAGATTTTCTCGTGTTTCTAGTCTAGTTAAGTGTGAGTGCGTGTGTGAGAGACCTTGCACAATTCTTCAAACTGTCCTTTATTCAGAATCAGAATTAGGTTTAATATCACTGACCTATGTCATCCAATTTGCTGTTTTTCAGCAGCAGAACAGTGCACTACATTAAAACCTGTAAATTATAATTATAAATCTGAACAAAGTTACTGAGGAGGTGTTCATGGGTTGGTTGATTGTCTGTTCAGAAATTCAATGTGGAGAGGACGAAGCTGTTCCTGAGTGATGTGGTCCCTAATGATAAATGCTGTCTTCCCAAGGCATCATCTTTTGAAGTTGTCCTCGATACCGGGGAGGATGGCGTTCATCGCCCAGTAGCACTCACATCGACAGTGATGAAATGTTTTGAGAGGTTGGTCATGACTAGACTGAACTCCTGCCTCAGCAAGGACCTGGACTGATTTCAATTTGCCTATCGCCACAATAGGTCAATGGCAGACGCAATCTCAATGGCTCGCCACACGGCTTTGGACTACCTGGACAACACTAACACCAATGTCACAATGCTGTTCATCAACTATAGCTCAGCATTTAATACCTTCATTCCCACAATCCTGATTGAGTAGTTGCAGAGCCTGGGCCTCTGTACCTCCCTCTGCAAGACCATAGTTTGTGTGGATTGGTGATAACATCTCTTCCTCGCTGACGGTGAACACTGGTGCACCTCAGGGGTGTGTGCTTAGCCCATTGCTCTACTCTCTCTATACCCATGACTTTGTGGCTAGGCATAGCTCAAATACTATCTATAAATTTGCTGACGGTACAACCATTGTTGGTAAAATCTCGGGTGGTGACGAGAGGGCACACAGGAGTGAAATATGCCAAATAGTGGACTGGTGCCACAGCAACAAGCTGGCACTCAACGTCAGTAAGACGAAAGAGCTGATTGTGGACTTCAGGAAGGGTAAGGAGGAACACATACCAATCCTCAGAGGGATCAGAAGTGGAGAGAGTGAGCAGTTTTAAGTTCCTGGGTGTCAAGATCTCTGAGGATCTAACCTGGTCCCAACATATCGATGTATTTATAAAGAAGGCAAGACAGCGGCTATACTTCATTAGGAGTTTGAAGAGATTTGGTATGTCAACAAATACACTCAAAAACCTCCATAGATGTACCATGGAGAGCATTCTGACAGGCTGCATATCTAAGAGCAGATTAAATTTCCCTAATGTACCTGCCTCTAGTTTAGTTAGCTTATCCTTTTGTTAGATACAGGCTGCAATGAAATTCCTTGTCTGCAAGAAGCCCACAGAGTTACCAGTAAACACAGCAAGAATACACTGAATGGCCACGTTATTCTGTGCCTCCTATACCTAATAAAGTGGCCACTGTATTCTTTCACAAATAAAACGGTGAGGTGTTTTACATTTATGAAAAATGGTAACAATTCATGTATTGTACCCCAAAACACTGAACACAAAGCACAGTAACAAAATTCCACATATTTGGCTGGGGCATGGCAACAGAGTCATCAAAATCTTGGTGGGCAGATTGAAGGCGATTTACTGAAATACGTCCAAGTTTACCCCTCTTATCCATGATGGAAATCTTTTCCTTCTGTTCCAAAATGTGGAAAGGGCCATCATAAGGGGGCCTCAGAAGATGTTGGTGTGCCTCATGGAGGACAAAAACAAATGAGATGGAATGTGGGTCAACAGGAATCCAAGAGTGCTGTACACCATGAGGGAGGCAGGAATAGGTACAGAGGAATTGAATTTACTAAGGAGGGTGGAATGCTGTTGAGAGTCTGACCAGACAGTCACAGTGTCAGAAATGAAATCACCAGGCACTCGTAACGGCTGCCCGGGTACCAACTCAGCAGAGGATGACTGCAGCTTCTCTTGTAGAGCTGTTCTGAGCCCCAGCAGGATCCACGGGAGATGATGATGCCAACACTCATCCATCGGGGAGGCCCTCAGAACAGCCTTTAAGCAGAGGTGAAACTGCTCGGAAAGGCCATTGGACTGCATGTGATACACTGAGGTGTGATGTAACCTAACCCGGAGGTTCTGGGTCATTGCAGCCCAGAGGTTTGATATGAATTGGGGATAGAGGTCAGAGGAAATATCAGACGGTGTACCAAACCGAGCGACCCAGGGGCTGACGAAAGCCTGAGCCACATCTGTGGCCGTTGTCGATGCTGGAGAGATGACCCCCTGTCTACCTCGTGGTAGGATTCACCACGGTAAGGAGGGATGTGAAACCATGGGATGGGGAAAGAGGACCAGAAAGGTCCACATTGATATAGAAACACAGAAACATAGAAAACCTACAGCACAATACAGGCCCTTCAGCCCACAAAGTTGTGCGGAACATGTCCCTACCTTAGAAATTACTAGGCTTACCCATAGCCCTCTATTTTACTAAGCTCCATGTACGTATCCAAAAGTCTCTTAAAAGACCCTATCATATCGACCTCCACCACCATTGCCAGCAGCCCATTCCACGCACTCACCACTCTAAGTAAAAAACTTACCCTTGACATCTCCTCTGTACCTACTCTCCAGCACCTTAAAACTGTGCCCTCTTGTGGCAACCATTTCAGCCCTGGGAAAAAGCCTCTGACTATCCACATGATCAATGCCTCTCATCACCTTGTACACCTCTATCAGGTCACCTCTCATCTCCGTCGGTCCAAGGAGAAAAGGCCGAGTTCACTCAACCTATTCTCATAAGGCATGCTCCCCAATCCAGGCAACATCCTTGTAAATCTCCTCTGCACCCTTTCTATGGCTTCCACATCCTTCCTGTAGTGATGCGACCAGAACTGAGCACAATACTCCAAGTGGGGTCTGACCAGGGTCCTATATAGCTACAACATTACCTCTCGGCTCCTAAATTCAATTCCACGATTGATACACCGTATGCCTTCTTAACCACAGGGTCAACCTGCGTAGCAGCTTTGAGTGTCCTATGGACTCGGACCCCAAGGTCTCTCTGATCCTCCACACTGCCAAGAATCTTACCATTAACACTATATGGTCAAATGTCACACAGAAACCTCAGAAGATGCCAATGGCACTTGAACACGATGGTTAATTTTTGCCCACGGGCACTCCACACAGGCTGCAGTCCAATCACGTACATCCTTCCTAAGGCTGTGCCACACAAACTTTAGTACATGAGAGGCCATGTATGGAGTCAAAAACAGTCCGCCTCCAGTTTGTGGGCACTGCGGCGAGGGTGACTGGTGGAGAGATTGCACAGGAGAGAAGCCCCAGCTTTCCCGAACCTAATGTCAGCAAACCACAGGCCCGTGACTGTTGTTCGGTAAGCCTGGACCTCTGAGTCAGTAGCTTGGTTGGCTGCCATGCCGGCATAGTCAACCCCTGCGTGTCTGGGTTCAATGGCTGGCCGTGAGAGGCAATCAGTCGTGATCTTATTTTCCCCCTTATATCTTATATCTGTTGAGAACACTGATATGCGGCAGCAGAATAATACATAAATACAGAAAAAACATAAATAAATTACAGCAAGTATCTATATATATATTAAGTGGTTAAATTTAAAAATAGTTATGCAAAAACAGAAATAATACAAAAATGAGCTAGTGTTCATGCGTTCAATGTCCAATTAGAAACCAGCTGACAGAGGGGAAGAAGCAGTTCCTGAATTGCTGAGTGTGTGTCTTCAGGCTCCAGTGACAATCTATGTTGGCATTTAGCGGAGCTAGTAGCCAACCCGTGTTGGCTTTAGTGCTCAAAACGTGTGCAGAGATGTGATACTTGTTCAAATTTGGATGCACAGGAGACAAGTCTGTCATCTAGGTAAACAAGAAGAAAATCTAAGTCTTTCAGTACGGAGTTCTTCGGCCATTGGGAAGTCTAGTGATGGCGCTGAGGGGGTGCTTGCTGGTGAAATTACAATAGCACCACCAAGAAATTAACTGAAATTTGACATACAAATTGCAGCTGCTTTGCTTTCTCTGTATAGTTTTGAACACAGCTTGTTTCTCCAGTTGATCTCGTGAAACAGCGCCCCAAGTTACCATAGCACCCACGCAGCAATAAAGTTATAAACTGTGTGCTTGTCTAAGGTCAGATCCACGCTACACTTCTGCTTATTCGTTCGTTGTCAATGTCTTGCCGTTGCTGTCCTCACTCAGGTCAGTTAAGCTGATCTAAGACCACTTAAGGTGGTGATGTCACTCACTCTCACTCAAGCGAGAGATTGATCGTGTACATACATTGTGCAAGATCCAGGCGCAGATCCATGGTCTCGCGAGACTAATGGATACCTCCCCACCCACACACACTTACTGTGCTTTTACAAGCTAGCATGGGCCTGGCACGTGCATTATTTTGACCGGCGTGAAAAATGGATCGATTTTTAGTCAGAAAATGACCTCGTCCAGAGGAATCAGTGGTGTCTCAGCCTGAGCCTGTCTTAATTGAAAGTGACATGCAGAAAGGAGTAAGTGGGCATGAGGACGACAGCAGTTCATCGAAGGAGTGCGAGGGCAAAGCAGAGGAACAAGAGATGGAGCAGGAATCGGAAGAGAACGTGGATGAAGCTGCTCTTAGTGCTAGTGGGAATACTGTTAGCGATGCTAGCCAGCAGCCTGAGGAAGGACCCAGTCGGCCAGCATTGAAAAAGTACCCTTCGCAACAGTTTGGCAATCAGCAAAGGAGTTTTATTCGTGGCTGGTTTGACCTGTACTCCTGGCTGGAATATTCAATAACAAAAAATACTATGTTCTGCTTTGTATGTAGGCATTTCCTGTGTGAAGGACATGGCTTCCATTCTGAGTCTACCTTTACCTGGCTCAGTCTGTTATCGACGCACTCTCAGCGAAACGGGCAGAGGAATCATGGAGTGAAATTCAGGCAAGAGCTAGGGACCTGTGCGTCAAGGCCAGTATACAGAGCAGACCACATGAAAGGAGACAGGCCCAGCCATCCCGCCGCCTACATGATTTTGTTGTTGAGGCCCAAACCGAACGCGCACCTGTCACATCCTCTGATGACCTTCGCAAGCACTGTTTCTATCCGGTTATAGAGAGACTTCTGACTGAAATGAAAAGACGGTTCTCAATTGAGACTGGGGGTTTTCTGACTGGAGCCTCAGCACTGAGTCCCAAACACAAGCTCTTCCAAGACAAGAATTGTCTTTGGCCAATGGCCCAATACTACGGAGTGACTGAAGTGAACCGGACTGCAGAGCTACATTAGGTTCGGTGTCTGCTGGAAACAAAACAAAAGCAAGGACAGACAGCGAATGACACAGTGGAATTTCTAGCTCTAATGCAGGGGTCCCCAACCTTTTTTGCAATGCGGGCCGGCCAACCCGGTTGGGCGGGGTAGGGTTGCTAACGGACAAGAGTAGCAGTCAAATACGCTGTGTTTACCCTGAGAAAGACTACAATAACCATGAAGCCTTGCACGGCCACCAGTGCGCATGCGTGTACGTGCCGATTTTTTTCTGCAAATTGTTTTCGGTGATTCTGTTCGGTGGGGGGGGGGGTGTTAATCACGACCAGAATATAGGTAAGAAGTGGCTAATACACTCAATTTCCTTTCTAAAAGGGATTATCTAACAAATTTAACATTAAACACACAGCACATATCTTCCTCGCATGAATATAAAGATAAGTCAATTATCATGGGAGCTTGAAGTAAGTGTTGAACGAACTTCCAGTAGAAGTGGTAGAGGCAGGTTCGATATTATCATTTAAAGAAAAATTGGATTGGTATATGGACAGGAAAGGAATGGAGGGTTATGTGCTGAGTGCAGGTCGGTGGGAATAGGTGAGAGTAGCGTTCAGCACGGACTAGAAGGGCAGAGATGGCCTGTTTCCGTGCTGTAACTGTTATATGGTTATATAAGTCACTTATAAGTCAATAGCATCATAACATTTTAAGTAACGTTTGGATACTAAACACACAGCACATATTTTCCCCGTATGAACATATAAAATCATTGCAACACACCAATATCGCTGAATCAGTGGGAGCCCTGGGCTGAATACTTGTTTTCCTGCAACAAGACGGTCCTATCGAGGGGTGATGGGAGACAGCGATATTCGAAGGGGGTTCCTTATGTCTAGTCTATTCTGCAATTTAGTTTTCGTTGCATTCATTGCAGGGATATGTTGGAAATGGAAGCAACGTTTTCAGTGCTTTCGTGGCTATCTCAGGATATTTAGCCTTGACTTTGATCCGGAATGCCGGCAGAGATGTTACGTCAAACATACTTTTCAGCCCGTCGTCATTTGCAAGCTCGAGGAGTTGATCTCCTTCCCGCGCTGTCATGGATGACACACGGGTAATGACTTCACGTGCGCAATGGCTCAACAGTGCATGACAGGGAATGTGGAAAGGTGCAGCTGACTCATATCATTTCCTTGTGGCCTGGTAGCACATGCTTTGCGGCCCGGTGGTTGGGGACCGCTGCTCTAATGAGACCCTACCACAATGAATTTATAGATTTATGCAAACTAATCTGCATATTACTGACTCTGCCTGTGACATCTGTCTCATGCAAATGGAGTTTCTCTTGCCTCAGACACCTCAAAAGCTACCAAAGGAATAGCAGCGGTGATGCTTGGAACAGCAACTTGGCCCTGTTGGCCATAAACAGCCGGAGGACCAGGGATCTTGACATCCAGAAAATCGTTGATGCTTTCGCCACCAATCACAGCAACAGAAGGATTGTGCTTCTCTGAAAAAGTCAATGGTTAGTGCAGTTGATTTTTTAAAAAAATTTGGGCAAGACTAATACTGATTATTATTATTATTATTTTGAGGTGGATACGCCATAGTCCTTATGTTTCCTGCAAATCCTAAACTATTACATTTACTGCTATTAAGCCTACTGGTTTTGCTTAGACTTCCAAGCGGTGATTCGGTTGATTTTTGTTTTAAATTCAGTAGCCGAATTAATTGAGGTATTTCATGGTCAGAGTACGATTTGTCCAACTCCTGGTAAAGCCTTGCATCTGTTGTTTGCCTTATTTGACTTTAATAACGGTGTATCTTTTGGCATTGTCTGTCTATGTAATGCGAATAGCAGTGGACATTGTGGGTTAGTGTTGTGTTTTTCAGTTGAAAATCACGCATTTGACGCTGATTGCGGGATTGGTGCGTGATTCACGTTGTGCGCTGTGGGTCGGATGCTCTGTTGGTTTGTTTGTTTATGCTCTGTGTAGCCTGGGTTGTCTCCAACGCTGTTGACACTGTCACAGTTCACTTCTATATTATATTTATCAATTGCTGTTGCTTGTGAATCAACAGAGGCAGTTATGTAGGCACATAATGCTTGAAACTGACTTTTGAACGCCACGCGTCTGGCCTTGCAAATACATATTACCATACAGTACATCCCTCAGCACCATCACTGAATAATTCAGCCCCACTGTAGCGCCAGCAAGAAAAAATCTCTGGCGCTGCCAGTGAAACTGCATTTTCCAGCCCAAATGGCATGTGCAGAAACTGATAGAAGCCAAACGAGGTTATCACAGCAATTTTGGAATGTTTTCCGAGCACACAGGCACCTGATGGTGGCCCCTAACTAAGTCAACTTTAGAAAGTATTAACTTTGCAGCTAACGTGCTGAAAAGAATTGGATGTGTGGGGCCCAGTAGTGATTGGGTTTGGTGACCTCGTTAGGCTGGCGGTACTGGCTGTGCGGCAACCATCACCAGACTTTGGGACCATATGGATGGGCAAAGTCCAGCGGCCATTCTTTTGGCGCACAATGCCAAGTCTTTCCATGTTGTCAAACTTAACCATCACTATTGCCAGCTTTTCTGGGTCTAGTATATCCACACAGGCATGGACTGGTGGGCAGACAAGCTCGGCCCCAAGATGTGTGACTGTTGTGGAGAATGTGGGCATGGTGAGGTCTGGGAATTCGCCCAGCGGTCGACTAAGCTCACACGCAGTGGTGAATGCGCTTGACAGAGCCGTTGTGGGGAACTTACTGGGGGAGCAGGGTAACTACACCAAAGTCCTTGACGTCCACAGTCTGGCAGTTCTCAAGATCGACTAACAGTCCTTGGGCACACAGGAAATCTGCGCTGAGCGGAGGTCTAGTCACTTTAGACAGGACGAAGTCCCACAAGTAACCGCTCACCGAAGCGGAGCGCCACCCGTCGTGTCCTGTTAAGTCTGGAACGTGCTGCAGTTGGCGACCTCCAGCGAGGTATCGTCACTCGTTGGTTTCTCATCATTAGACAATGATAACAGAACACTCACTTGAGCACCCATGTCACACAGGAAGCGTCACCGTGAAAGGGTGTCCATAATAAACAGCAGACCACCCAGGCAGCTGGAACCCATGGTGTTCTCAGACCCCTGATATTCCGATGCACTGGCACTGTCGAAGCTGTAAGGCAGTCAGCACTTCCGGGCGTTCGTATCAAAGTGAATGGGTAAAAACACAAACCCAGCATCGTCTGTTTCACAGCCACGGACTGGTTTATATCCCATCTCAAAAATAGAAGCTTCTTCGTCAACATAGGCAAACTTTCTTCTCCCCCAGCTAGTCTCTGCTGTGGGGTCCCACAAGGTTCCATCCTAGGTCCCATTCTTTTATCTATGTATATGTTCCCCTCGGCCAAATCATTTAAAAATACGACATCTCTTTCCACTGTTATGCTGATGACACCCAGTTTTATCTCCCCCTAAAACCAAATGACCAGTCAAATCTAGTCAGCCTCATGAACATAAAGTGTTGGATGGCACAAAACTTCCTACAGTTGAATGAAGGCAAGTCTGAAGTTGCCTTATTTGGCCCCCCTGACTCCATCAAAGTGATTACCAACAGTCTTGGCAACCTGTCCACCCTTGTCAAACCCCATGCTAAATCCCTTGGTGTGATATTTGATTCCACCTTTAAGCTTGACAAGCAAGTTAATGCAGTAGTAAAAGCCAGTTTTTTCCAGCTTTGTACTATTGCCAAAATCAAGCAGTTTCTCTCTTTCAAAGGTCTCGAGAAAGTCATCCGCACCCTTATATCCTCCCGCTTGGACTATTCCAATTCCTTGTATACTGGCATTAGTCAGTCGTCCCTGTTCCATCTGCAACTGGTCCAGAATGCCGCAGCCAGGCTCCTGACAGGTGCCCGGAAGAGAGACCATATTAGTCCTGTCCTGGCCTTTCTCCATGGGCTGCCAGTACGGTTCAGAATTGATTTTAAGGTTCTCCTGTTTGTTTATAAAGCCCTAAATGGGCTGGCTCCACCTTATATCACAGACCTTCTAGCCCCTTATTCTACTTCCAGGTCCCTCAGGTCAGCTGACTTGGGGCTCCTGGCTGTCCCGCGATCTAAATTTAAGCTCAGGGGTGACCGCGCCTTTGCTATTGTAGCCCCTTGACTGTGGAGCAGCATTCCCCTCCCTATCAGATCTGCCTCCTCCATCATCTCTTTTAAATCCAGGCTCAAATCTTACTTTTATTCACTAGTATTTGAATCCTCCTGATGTGGCTAATTTTTGGCTTGTGCCTAGGCCCTTGTGTTCTTTCTTTTGTGCCGATAAGCTGTTTGCCTTGTTGGTTATGCCTGTGTTTCTTGTATTGGTAATTTGTACAGCACTTTGGTCAACGTGGGTTTTTTTGAAATGTGCTATATAAATAAATTTGACTTGACTTGACTTATGTTAGGGGCCTTGCTCATAGTGCTTTTTCACCCACAGAACTGCTGCTCACTGGATGGTTTTAGTTTTTGTGCCATCCTCTGTAAAATTTGGAGGCTTGTCCATGAAAATCCCAGGAAATCAGCAGTTTCTCAGACACTCAAACCACTGCGTCTCGCACCAAGAATCTTCTATGGTCAGAGTCACTTAGAACTCATTTCTTCGCCATTGTGATGTTCGGTCTGAACAACTGAAGCTCTTGACTGTCTGTATAATTTTATGCATTTGAGTTACTGCCACATGATTGGCTGATGGAGACAGGCAAGTCCCTACTGACATCAATGGATCTGGGGTTGAGAGGGTGAACAGCTTTAAGTTCCTCAGCACATACATCACCGAGGATCTCACATGGTCTGTACATACCGGCTGTGTGGTGAAAAAAGCACAACAGCAGCTCTTTCTCCTCAGAAGGAGGAAGAAGTTTGGTATCGCCCCCCCAAATCCTAAGAACTTTCTATAGGGGCACAACTGAGAGCATCCTGACTGGCTGCATCACTGCCTGGTATGGGAACTGTACTTCCCTTAATCACAGGACTCTGCAGAGAGTGGTGCGGACAGCCTGGCACATCTGTAGATATGAACTTCCCAATATTCAGGACACTTACAAAGACAGGTGTGTAAAAAGGACCCGAAGGATCATTGGGGACCCGTGTCACCCCAACCACAGACTGTTCCAGCTGCTACCATCTGGGAAATGGTACTGCAGCATAAAAGCCAGGACCAACAGGCTCCAGGACAGCTTCTTCCACCAGGCCATCAGACTGATTAATTCATGGTGATGCAACATATTTCTGTGTTCTATTTCTATGTTCTATTAATATGAAAGTTGAGGGGAGTAATGAATTAAATGTATTATATATGAATGCACGGAGTATAAGAAATAAAGTGGATGAGCTTGAGGCTCAGTTGGAAATTGGTAAGTATGATGTTGTGGGAATAACAGAGACATGGCTTCAAGTGGACAGGGCCTGGGAAATGAATATTCAAGGGTATATGTCCTATCGAAAGGACAGACTGATGGGCAGAGGGGGTGGGGTGGTTCTGTTGGTGAGGAATGATATTCAGTCCCTTGAGAGGGGGGACATAGAATCAGGAGACATAGAGTCAGTATGGATAGAACTGAGAAATTCTAAGGGTAGAAAGACCCTACTGGGAGTTATCTACAGGCCCCCAAACAGTAGTCTGGATGTAGGGTGTAAGTTGAATCAAGAGTTAAAACTGGCATGTAGCAAAAGTAATGCTACAGTTGTTATGGGGGATTTCAACATGCGGGTAGACTGGAAAAATCAGGTTGGTACTGGACCCCAAGAAAGGGAGTTTGTGGAGTCCCTCCGAGATGGATTCTTAGAACAGCTTGTACTGGAGCCTACTAGAGAGAAGGCAATTCTAGATTTAGTGTTGTGCAAAGAACCGGATTTGATCAGGGCCCTCGAGGTAAAGGTGCCATTAGAATGTAGTGACCATAATATGATAAGTTTTAATCTACAAATTGAGAGGGAGAAGGGAATATCGGAAGTATCAGTATTACAGTTGAACAAAGGAAGCTATGGAGCTATGAGGGAGGAGCTGGCCAAAGTTCAATGGAACAATACCCTAGCAAGGATGACAGTGGAACAACAATGGCAGGTATTTCTGGGAAAAATGCAGAAAGTGCAGGATCAGTTCATTCCAAAGAGGAAGAAAGATCCTAAGGGGAGGCCATGGCTGACAAGGGAAGTAAAGGACAGTATAAAAATAAAAGTATAACATAGCAAAGATGAGTGGGAAGCCGGAGGATTGGAAAACTTTTAAAGAGCAACAGAAGGTAACTAAAAAGGCAATAAGCGGTGAAAAAAATGAGGTACGAAGGTAAACTAGCCAAGAATATAAAAGAGGATAGTAAAAGCTTCTTTAGGTATGTGAAAAGGAAAAAAATAGTTAAGACCAAAATTGGGCCCTTGAAGACAGAAACAGGTGAATTTATTATGGGGAACAAGGAAATGGCAGACGAGTTGAACAGGTATTTTGGATTTGTCTTCACTAGGGAAGACACAGACAATCTCCCAGATATAATAGTGGCCAAAGGACTTAGGGTAATGGATGAACTGAAGGAAATTTACATTAGGCAGGAAATGGTGTTGGATAGGCTGTTGGGTCTGAAGGCTGATAAGTCCCCGAGACCTGATGGTCTGCATCCCAGGGTACTTAAGGAGGTGGCTTTAGAAATCGTGGACGCATTGGTAATCATTTTCCAATGTACTATAGATTCAGGATCAGTTCCTGTGGATTGGAGTGTTGTTCTTCCACTTTTCAAGAAAGGGGGGAGAGAGATAACAGGGAATTATAGACCGGTTAGCCTGACGTCAGTGGTGGGAAAGATGCTGGAGTCAATTATAAAAGATGAAATTACGACACATCTGGATAGCAGTAACAGGATCGGTCCGAGTCAGCATGGATTTATGAAGGGGAAATCATGCTTGACTAATCTTCTGGAATTTTTTGAGGATGTAACTATGAAAATGAAAATGGACAAGGGAGAGCCAGTGGATGTAGTGTACCTGGACTTTTCAGAAAGCCTTTGATAAAGTCCCACATAGGAGATTAGTGGGCAAAATTAGGGCACATGGTATTGGGGGGACAGTACTGACATGGATTGAAAATTGGCGGACAGGAAACAAAGAGTAGCAATTAACAGGTCCCTTTTGGAATGGCAGGCAGTGACCAGTGGGGTACCATAGGGTTCAGTGCTGGGACCGCAGCTGTTTACAATATACATTAATGATTTAGATGAAGGGATTAAAAGTAACATTAGCAAATTTGCCGATGACACAAAGCTGGGTGGCAGTGTGAAATGTGAGGAGGATGCTATGAGAATGTGGGGTGACTTGGACAGGCTGGGTGAGTGGGCAGATGCATGGCAAATGCAGTTTAATGTGGATAAATGTGAGGTTAACCACTTTGGTGGTAAGAACGGGAAGGCAGATTATTATCTAAATGGAGTCAAGTTAGGAAAAGGGGAAGCACAATGAGATCTAGGTGTTCTTGTACATCAGTCACTGAAAGCAAGCATGCAAGTACAGCAGGCAGTGAAGAAGGCTAATGGCATGCTGGCCTTCATAACAAGGGGAACTGTGTATAGGAGCAAAGAGGTCCTTCTGCAGCTGTACAGGGCGCTGATGAGACCACACCTGGAGTATTATGCAGTTTTGGTCTCCAAATTTGAGGAAGGACATTCTTGCTATTGAGGGAGTGCAGCGGAGGTTCACGAGGTTAATTCCCGGGATGGCGGGACTGTCATATGTTGAACGATTGAAGCGACTGGGCTTGTATACACTGGAATTTAGAAGGATGAGAGCGGATCTGATTGAAACATATAAGATTATTAAGGGATTGGACATGCTGGAGGCAGGAAGCATGTTCCCGCTGATGGGTGAGTCCAGAACCAGAGGCCACAGTTTAAGAATAAGGGGTAGGCCATTTAGAACGGAGTTGAGGAAAAACTTTTTCACCCATAGAGGGGTGGATATGTGGAATGCTCTGCTCCAGAAGGCAGTGGAGGCCGTCTCTGGATGCTTTCAAGAAAGAGATGGATAGAGCTCTTAAAGATAGCGGAATCAAAGGTTATGGGGATAAGGCAGGAATTGGATACTGATAGTGGATGATCAGCCATGATCACAGTGAACGGCGGTGCTGGCTCGAAGGGCCAAATGGCCTACTCCTGCACCTATTGTCTATTGTCTATTGACTACGTCATAATAGGGACGCTGGGAACGGACCCAAATGCAAGACACAGACACTGAAGTGCTAGGAACAAGGCTAGACTAGAGTTAGGGACAAGAACACAGACTGGGCTAGGACATTGGCTAGGCAAGCGGGACCAGGACAAGGAACTGGGAACTAGGAGCCTGGGCTTCGACTCCGAGCCGGAGACTGGACAAGGACCCAGAACCGGGTCTTGACTTGGGCTCGGATCCTGGAACTAGGTGAGGACATGACGTGGCTACTGGACTGGACATGGCTTGGGTTCTGCGAGGCGAGGACATGATGAGGCTTGGGTTCTGCAAGGCGAGGACATGATGAGGCTTGGGTTTGGACTCCGAGCAAGAGAATGGACAAGGACCCAGAACCTGGGTCTTGACTCGGGCTCAGACTCCGGGACTAGGTGACGCTACAGGACAGGATGAGGGAACTCTAGCACAGGACGAGAGAACTCCAGCACAGGACGAGAACATGAAGCCTTGACTTGGTACTCAGAAACAGCCAAGCCTTAGACTTGGGACAACAGGAACCGCGGAACCTTGGACTTGGGATGACAGGAACGCAGATCACAGAGCCTTGGTCTTGGGGAGGACAGGAACACAGAGCCTTGATCTAGAGCACGGGAACATGGAGCTTTGGACTTGAGAGACAGGAACACAGGGAGATGGAACACAGAGCCGGGACCCCTCCTTGGGAACAGGACTTGGGGCCGGGGCTCCACACAGGCTGCTGAACACGACGAGATGGTTCAAACACAAGGTAGCGGCAAACGGCCAGACCTACCTCGCAAAGGCGTGGACACAGAGACGGTTCCCAACACTAGGAAGCGGCAAACAGCTAGACCTACCTAGCGAAGGCGTGGACACTGAGACAGTTCCAACTCAACAATAGACAGTACCTTATCTTGACACAGCAAGGCTCTGGTGGTTAAACTAGACACAGGTTGCAGGCAAAGGCTCCAGACACAGGTTGCAGGCAAGGCTTTGGGAGGGGGAGGGGGAGGGGAAAGTCCAGCCTTAGGGTAACAGCAAAGATAGCCTGACTTACCCCACAGAGGCAAGGACAGGATACTGACAAGACAAACCAGCACCCACACTCGAACCCAGGGCCACTTATATTCCCAGCCCCAAGACGAGCATCAGGTGCCTATGATTAAGCCCAACTGAAAAAAGGGACAGCCGGAAGACCTGGAGTCCAGGGTCCATGGACCGGACCTTGAAACGGAATGCGGACTTCACAGACCGACCATGACAGGCTATCCTGATGTACATAATATTTAGTATAAATTGTGCATTGCACATTTAGACAGAGACGTAACATGAAGCTTTTTACTCCTCATGTATATGAAGGATGTAAGTAATAAAGTCGATTCGATTCAATACTTGCATTAAAGGGCAGGTGTGCAGGTGCACCTCATAAAGCGGTCACTGAATGTAAATCCAACATGAGCACATGACAACAGAATGACAGAACGATGGCCATGCATTCTGAAATGGTACTGAAAGCAACGCGAAAGGTACCGAGAGAGGTAGAGTGAAGAGTCCGAGCATGTGGTAACATCACCGGGAAGGGTGTGTGAAAGAGGTGACTGGTTCAGGAATCTGATTGCAGTGGGGAAGAATCTGTTTTTGAGGCCAGAGTTCCGGGCTTTCAAGATCCTGTATCTTCTCCCAGAGGGTAGAAGAGAGAAAAGGGAATAGCAAAGGGTGGCAGAAATTCTTGACAAAGTCCCCACTTTATTGAGACAGCATTCCTTGAAGACGATCGAAGGAGATGATGTGCTCCTGGCTATTTTTACTCTCTTTTTGCAGTTAATTTAATTTAATCATATATAGTATTTTGCACTGTACTTTTGCCACAACTCAACAAATATCACAACATAAATCTGATTGCAGAGACACACACACATTGCAAAGGAGATAAGGAGGTGATGAATTTAACCACTCGTGGTGTGATGTCCACTGTCTCTGCGTCATATTCTGATGTTTTTGCAATTCACCACTTCCGAGTTCAAGAATGAGGCATAAGACTTGTCACTTACGATCATTTTATTAATTGTTACAAGATCAAAGCAAATGAGGGGAAAGGATGATAGTGGAGAGCAAAAGCAAAGCCCAGTGGCCAAGGGAAGATGAGACAAAAGAGAACAAACCAACATGGTCTGGTCCTCTTATACCAGTACCACTCAAATTCCATTGCCTAGATTAACCAATAAGAAAGCCCTGATTCAAGTAATGTGATTCCCACCACCGAAACTGAGAAGTTTCTAGAATGATGCAAAGGCACTAAAAACACAAAGAGCAATTACATGTATATAGTTAATTATATAAAATACTAGCAAGCATAAGAAAATTAAACTACAAGGGAATAACAATTACTTTGTTTATTTTATGTAGAGATATAATGTGGATGGAACAGGCCCTTCTGGCCAAACAAACTACTCCTCCCAGCAAACCACCGATTTAACCTGAGCCCAATCACAGGACAATTTACAATGACCAATTAACCCACCAATCAGTGCGTCTTTGGACTGTGGAGGCAACCAGAGCACCAGGAGGAAACCCACGGGGGGAATGGATGAACTCCTTACAGACAGCACTGGAATTGAACTCTGAACTCTGACACCCTGAGCTGTGATAGTGTTGCCCCCGTCCAACCCAACACTGCAAAAGTTACTGATTGTTGCACTTCCTCACCATCAGGAAACAGCAGCAAGAATCAGTTCCTCAGGGATCACATCTGATCTTATTTTAACTGGAACTCACAGGCAGCATAACTAGGGCAGAAAGTACAAAACCATTTCCCCATGGTGAAGCTGTCCACCACTATGGGACACACACTCAGTGGCCATTTTATTAGCTACACCTGTATACCTGCCCATTAATGTGAGTATCACATCTGCCAATCATGTGGCAGCAACTCAATGCATAAAAGCATGCAGACAGGGTCAAAAGGTTCAGACCGAACGTCAGAATGGGAATGAAAAATGATTTAAGTGACTGATTGCGGAATGATTTTTGTTGCCAAATGGGGTGGTTTGGGTTCCTCAGAAAGAGTTGATTTCCTGGTATTTTCACGCACAACAGTCTCCAGAGTTGACAGAGAATGGTGTGAAAAACTGAAACCATTCAGTGAGCAACAGTTCTGTGGGTGAAAAACATCTTGTTACTGAGAGACGCCAGAGGAGAATGGCCAGACTGGTTCAAGATGACAGGAAGGCAACAGTAATTCAAATAACTATGCATTGCAACATTGCTGTACAGAAGAGCATCTCTGAATGTAGAACACATTGAATGTGAAGTGGGTGTGCTACAGCAGCAGAAGACCAAGAACATACATTTCATGGCCACTTTATTGTGTACAGGAGGTAACTCATAAAGTGGCCACTGAGTATAGGTTATTGGACAAAAAATATAAACAAAATGGATTCAACATAACATCGCTCCTTGCTGTCTCCGGAGGCAAAATGCAGGCTGCAGATCTTCTCCCCCGCACCCCTCCATACATGGATGTTGGTGCATGTTGGTGGTTTTCTGAGTGATAACAAACTTTTAGCCGCTAACAGTGTGAGAGTGGCACCTCCTGTCCTGGATGCAGTAATTTTCCAGCAAGCCCTCCCAGCAGCAGCTCTTTGAAGGGTAGGAGCAGTCAGTGGGAGATGTGGATGCTGTTAAAGTGGTTTTCACAGTACTCGAATGCTCTCACTCCCCATTCATACCATATCCTGTGTTCTCACTGCCCAGAGCTGATCTAAACATCAGCCCAAGCCTTGAACCCAGTTTCTGTAAATTTCTTGCTTATCTCTTCAACATCCTTCTCACAATGGTTTTAGAGTAGCAGGGACAAAATTAATCGCTTACTGTACGTTGTTTGGACTGGGTGGTGACCGTAACCTTCATTTGTTGAAGGATGTTAATTATGTTTACACAATAACCCTCAATGTTATGGTCACTATAACTGCAGAAGTCCAAATATCAGTGAAACAAATAAAACTCATTCAGGACTTCCATTTTGAAGCTCCTCGCGCAGTTTGAATCATTCCAGCAGCTGGAACTCATTACTGAAACTCAACAGATCACGTATCGTCTCTGGAGGAGAATAGAAAGTCGATATTTTGAGTTGAGACCCTCTTCTGGACTGGAAAGAAAAGGGGCATTACCAAGAAGGTGGGGGAGGGGAGGGGAAGGGAAACATGCTGGCAGGTGATAGGTGAGACCAGGTGAAGGGGAAGGTGAGTAGGAGGGATGAAGTAGGAAAATGGGTGGGGAAATAGGTGGAAGAGGTAAAGAGCTGAAGAAGAAGAAGGAATCTGATGAGGGAGGACAGTGGACCATGGAAGAAAGGGAAGGAGGGAGGGGGAATAGAGGGAGGAGATGGGAAGGTGTAACAGAGGGAGGAAAAGGGGTAAGAAGGTAACCACGGGAATGGAAAAAGAGATAAAGGGGAAGGGGGAATTATATGAAGTTACCTTTCTCCCTCCTCGCTTTCCCTCCCTCCTTTTCTATTTTTCCATTCTGGTTACCCTCTTGCTCCTTCTCCTCACCTGCTCATCACTCTATTTTGGTCCACTGTGGTTTTACTTTACCAGTCCTTTACCTCTTCCAATATCACTTCCCAGCTTGTGACGTCATCCCCCTCCCCCACACACTCACCTTCCCCTTCACCTGGTCTCACCTATCACCTGACAGCTTGTACTCCTTCCCCTCCCCCACCCTCTTATTCTAACCTCTTCCCCCTTCATTTCCAGACCTGATGAAGGATCCTGAGCTGATTGGGAGAGATTTTCAAACTCTCATTGCTGCAGTGAGAATTCCTAGTGCCCAAGACCAGGGTGAGTTGCCTTAAAGGCTATCATCCAGTAGCACGGACTTATTCGGTGATGAAGTGGTTTGAGAGGTTAGTTATGATTATAGGGGTTAACTCCCATCTCATCAACGACCTGGACCCAGTGCAATTTGCCTATCGCCACAATAGGTCTACAGTGGATGCGATCTCATTGGCTCCTCATGCAGCCTTGGATCAACTGGACAATACAAATATCTATGCCGGAGTGCTGTCTTTTGACTGCAGCTCAACATTTAACATGTTCGTTCCCATACTTCTGATGGAAAATTTCCAGAATCTGGACCTCTATATCTCCCTCTGCAATTGGATCCTCAGCTTCCTAACTGGAAGACCACAATGTGTACAAATCAGAAACAACATCTCCAACTCACTAACAATCAACACTGGTGCACCTCATTCGATGAATGCTTAGCCCATGGTTTTACTGTCTCTACACCCATGGCTGTGTGGCCAGGCATTCCTCAAATGCCATCCATAAATTTGCTGATGATACAACCATCGTTGGCAGAATTCCAGATGGTGACGAAAAGGTGTAAAGGAGTGAGATTCGTCACCTACTTGTGCAGTGTCACAGCAACAACCTTGCTCTCAACATCAGTCAAACCAAAGAGCTGATTGTGGACTTCAGAAAGGGTAAGATGAGGTAACACTCACAAGCTGTCATTGAGGGATCAGAAACGGGAAGTGTGAGCAATTCCAAGTTCCTGGGTGTCAGTGTCTCTGAGGATCTGTCCTGGACCCAACATACCAATGCAGCTACAAAGAAGGCAGGACAGCGGCTATATTCATTAGGAGTTAGAGGAAATTTGGTCTGTCACCAAAGACATCACAAATTTCTACTGATGTACCATGGAGAGCACTTTAACTGGGTTCATCACCGTCTAGTATGGGGGTGGGGGAGCTATTGCGCAGGATCAAAATAACTGCAGAAAGTTGTAAACTCAGTCAGCTCCAACTTGAGCAATGGCCTCCATAGTATCCATGACATCTCCCAGGAGTGATGCCTCAAAAAGGTGGCATCCATCATAATGACCCCCAGGTCATGCCTTGTTCTCATTGCTACCATCAGGAAGGAGGTACAAAAGCCTGAAGGCAAACACTCAACGATTCAGAAACAATTCCTCCCCTCTGACATCACTTTCAGAATGGCCATTGAAACATGAACATAATCTCACGACTGTTTTTATTTTTAATTTTGCTCTACTTGTTTAATGTAGCTATTCAATTATTTTGTTAAGTTCCTCCAGTGTGTTTTGTGTGCTTTGCTCAAGATATTCAGCATTTGCATAAACTTGTGTTTACTTGTTCTCACTTGTTCTGTTATTGTGAACCGACACCCCTGAATGACAGATACATTCCTGTGGCTGCTAATTAACAAGTCCACCCTGCTCACACTGATCTATTCACTGGGATAGAGAGTGTTGTATCTACCATGCTCCCAGGTGCCAGACTGATGACTTGGTGTACTGATCCTGACCAGGTATTTTGTCCCCTATTGAATTGATGGTTGGGCCACAACCCCACAATGCCCAACTTCACACAAGAGATTGTGCAGATGCTGAAAATTCAGTCAAACACACTCAAAATGCAGGAGGAACTCAGCATTTATGGAGGGGAATAAGGAGTTGAATCAGGTCTCTTGCCTTTCGACGTTTTCAGGAAGAGAGTTTCATTTCCTTTTCCACTGTGTAGTCAGTGTGATGGTGAGATTATACAGAGTATAAAACCCAGAGCTCACAGTGACAGCTGACACTAGAAAGGGTGAGGTGTGCAGAGAATGGGTCTCGGCAACATGAGCAGCTGCCTGCTTCTTCTGGGTAAGTGTCAATTCTGGAATATTTCTCTTTCTGTCTCTGGTCCACTCTTTTTACTCCCCTCTCCACTCTTCTCCCTCCCTTCCCCTCCCCCTCCCTGCTTCCTTTCCTCCCCTCCCCTCTATTTCCCATTTTCCTAGACTCTCCCTCCCCTCCCCCTTCGTCCACTCTCCATTCTTTCCTCATCATATTCCTGTTGCTTGTCTATTCCTTTGCATTTTCAAGACTACAACAGTACCCCCTTTTTTCAGCAGTTTTTAAAATATTTTTATTGTTTTTTTAAATAAAGAGAGCATAGTATAAAGGAGGTTTGTGCAGTTCATAACAAATGTATCAAACGTACAATTCACACCTATGAAAGAGATGCAGCATAGTACAATCATGCTTTGGTTGCCACCCTGCCCCGGCCCACCCCTCCCAATCCCCAACTCCAAACCATCATTGAATTAGCAAAAAGGGTTAAACAGAACCTTTGTCCCCACAGAGCTGCATTGGTATAGAGAAGGTGTATTTTCCTAATACATAGACTAATGTATGTTTACGAGTCTGGTTCCGTAGAATTTTACCGGGAAATGCTGGAAGTCAGGGATTTATGTGCAGAGGAAAGGAAGAAAGGATGGGACCTTTAGTTTGGCTGGGAGTTCTGAAAATATTCAAGAAAGGGTCCCCACACCTTTTGGAACTTTATGTCCGAGTTGAGAATTGAATAATGGATCTTCTCAAGGTTTGGACTGGACATGATGTCCCTGAGCGACAGCGTGTGGGTGGGCGGGGCAGCATCCCTCCACCGGAGCAAGACTGCGCGCCTGGCTAACAGAGATGCAAAAGACAGTGTGCAACGTTTGGTCGGATTTAGGTGCGTATCCCCCTCTCCGGAGGTGCCGAAAAGAGCAATCAAAGGGTTAGGTTCCACATTGTAATTAAGTATTTGGGATAGAGTTTGGAAAACATCTTTCCAGTATTTTTCCAAGCTAGGGCATGTCCAGTACGTGTGAATAAGGGAAGTCTTGCCCTTTTTGCATTTGTGGCAGCAGGGATTAACATTTGGGTAAATACCAGTTAATTTAGTTTTAGACATATGGGATGACCTTGAACAAGCAGTGGCGGGCTCATAAAGAGGTTAGTTAACTAACTTAAAAACTGAATCCCATACATCGTCTGACAGTGAGAAATTTAAATCTTGCTCCCAGGCAGTTTTAATTTTGTCGGGGGGTGGGGGGCTTGCCTCAGGACCGCTAGCTTGTTGCAAATAGCAGATATTAGACCTTTGTGCAATGGATTCATGCAGAGAAACATATCAACAGCGTTTATGTCGGGTGCCTCAGGGAAGTTTGATAACAAAGGGCTGATAAAAGGTCTAATTTGCAAATTTCTGAAGAAATGAGTGTTGGGTACATTAAACTTTACAGACAGTTACTCAAATGATGCAAAGCAGTTGTCTATAAAAATATCTTTAAAGTGCCCTTTCGTACCAGTCTCGAAATGTTGAAACATGTATAGAAGGTTGGAAGGGATGATTATACAGAATAGGACTTGAAAGAGAGAAGCCACGGAGACCACTATGCTTTCTGAACTGAGCCCATACTCTCAGGGTGTGCCTGAGAACAGGATTAACAATTGGTTTAGGCATAAGAAAAGGGAGTGCGGATCCAAGAAGTGTGAAGATGGAGAAATTCTTAATAGAGTTCAGCTCCATTGCCACCCATTTTGGGCAGTCATATTGGTTGTAAGAATGAGACCAAAAGATGAGACAGCGTATGTTAGCTGCCCAGTAATATAAACAGAAACTGGGCAAAGCCATGCCCCCAACACTTTTAGATTTTTGAAGACAGACTTTATTCAGCTGGGGATGCTTGCCCTTCCATAGGTACGACGATATGACTGAGTCTAGCGAGTCAAAGAAGGCTTTAGGAATGAAAGTTGGTATAGATTGAAAAAGATATAAGAATTTAGGAAGGATGTTCATTTTGACAACATTAATTCGGCCCATCCGGGATATGGACAGGGGTAACCACTGCGCTAGGCTCTGTTTTGTATGATTTAACAAATTAATGAAATTTTCTCCAAAAAGACGCTGATGTATCCTTGTTACTGTGATGCCAATGTAAGCAAATTGGTTATTCACTACCTTAAAAGGGAGGTTATGAAACTCTGATGCTTGCGCTTCTCCATTTATTGGAAAAAGTTTGCTCTTGTGTAAATTAAGTTTGTATCCTGAA
The DNA here is from genome assembly GCF_963921235.1 of Mobula hypostoma. Lineage (NCBI taxonomy): Eukaryota > Metazoa > Chordata > Chondrichthyes > Myliobatiformes > Myliobatidae > Mobula > Mobula hypostoma. The sequence goes on from NC_086125.1 coordinate 22,946,839, forward strand.
AACTGGCTAAATTTGTTAAGGAGTGAGAACATGGGGGGGGGGTGGGGGGGTAAGGAGGTGATCGGGTTTGATATAAAAAGTAAAAATCGTCAGCATAAAGGGAGACTGTGCTTAACTCCCTCCTTCCAAATCTCCGTCAGATCCGCACAAGTGCGGGACGCAATTGCCAGTGGCTCTACGGCCAGAACGAAAAGTACACGGCTTAAAGGGCATAGGTAGGACGATATGACCAAGGCAGGTTCCACGTTTGAGGTTGAAAGGTTGGGATTGCTGAGACTTGGTCAAAACAGAGGTGGTGGGACGCGAATATAACAGTTTAATCCACGTGATAAAACATGGTCCAAAATCAAATTTTTCTAAAACAGCAAAGAGGTACTCCCATTCCACACGGTCGAACACTTTCTCTGCGTTTAAGGAGATGACACATTCAGGGATCCCAAATGAAGGTGTATAAAATATTCAAGAAGTGGCGTATGTTAAAAAAGGGGAGGCGATTTTTGACAAAACCGGTTTGGTCTTCGGAAATAATTGAGGGTAAGATGTTCTCCAGTCTACCGGCCAAAACTTTTAGCTAAGATTTTGACATTGATATCTAACAGAGAGATTGGCCTCTATGAGGAGCACTCTGTTGGATCTTTGCCTCTCCTCGCTAGAAGAATGATGCATTCCCTCATTAAATGATGCTGGCAGTTTACCTTGTTTAAACGAATCAGATAGAACCAAGGTTAGTTGAGGTCAGAGCAGTGACGAAAATGATTTAAAGAATTCTACAGGGAACCCGTCCGGTCCTGGAGATTTACCAGTCTGCTGTAACGAGGTGGCTGAGGATATTTCCTCGAATGATATTGGCTCATTCAGTCTCATTTTGAGATCAGGAGAAAGTGTGGGGATATTTAAGCTGTTTAAAAAATTCTCGACTGAAACATTATCATTTGGGGATTCAGAAGTGTAAAGTTGGGAGTAAAAATTCCTGAATGTGTTGCTGATTTCAGAATGATTCGAGGTTTTTGTGATGTGTTGTTTGGCTTTGAGGCCCCTTAATTGGTTGGCTAAAAATTTACCAGATTGGTCACCATGCATATAGAACTGGCTCTTGCTCTTCAAAAGTGGGCGTTCAATTGGGTGAGTGGAAATAAGATCAAATTTAGTTTGAAGTTTCACTCGCTTTTTGTACAGCTCCAGATTTTTAATTTGAGCATATTGTTGCTCTATTTCCTTAATTTGATTGGCCAGATCTAATCGTTCTTTATGGGTCTTTCTTTTCATGTTCGCAGTGTAGGAAATTATTTGACCCCTGAGGTATGCTTTCAAAGGGTCCCAAACAAGCAGGCCTGAGGTTTCAGGTGACGTATTGGTATTAAGAAAAAAGATTATCTGGTCCTCCATAAATTTTACAAAATCATTATCTGACAGTAAGGTCGAATTAAAATGCCAATGCTTATTTATTTGAGGAAGGCCAGGAAGAATTATAGACAGGACAACAGGAGCATGGTCTGATATCACTATACTCAGATAAGCTCAGGAATGGACAGATGGAATCAGCTGGTTATCAATTAGAAAATTAGTCAATTCTAGAAAAGGTATGATGGACGTGTGAGAAGAAAGAATAATCTCTCTTATTTGGGTGGAGAAAGCACCATACATCAGAGATGCCATAGCTGGAGAGGAAGGACTGAATTAATGAGGCAGATTTGCTTAGTACTCGGGGATAGGAGACGATCAATCCAACACTGGATCTAACCAACAGTTGAAGTCTCCACCTACTATAAGAGAGTATGAACTCAGATCAGGCTGCGCAGAAAAAAAATGTTCAAAGAAGTCCACGTCATCTGAGTTAGGAGCATATATGTTAGCCATCACTACCAATATATTATATAATCTCCCCGAGACAATGACAAAATGGTCATTTGTATCTGATATTGTGTTGTGGAGCTCAAAGGGAATGTTTTGATTTATGAGAATTGAGACACTCCTCTCCCCCCCCCCGGCTTTAGCCTGAAAAATGGAGTGGAAGTACTGCCCCGCCCATCGTGACATAAGACGGGAATTGTCAGCACTGAGAATGTGTGATTCTTGTCGAAATGCAATTGCTGTATTAATCTGTTTGAGATGTGAGAACACCTTCCTTCTTTCAACAGGGTGATTCAGCCCCCTGACATTCCAGTTTACAAAATTTAACGGTCTAACCATTGTCCTTTAAAAGAGATACAGGTTGATAGGCATAAGCGGTGTCAAGATTTCAGGTATCAGCTCTGAGGCAAAGAGAAACAGGGCAGAAATAAATCCAGTATAACAAGGACTTCTAAGGATTCTTAAAATAGTACCGGCATTGGAGTACCCCCCCTCCCCAACCCACAACAAGACAGCTGTCAGAGAGCACAGCAGCAAGTTCTTAAGAACAATAACAATCCAACAGTACAATTTCCTGTCACCCGTAGCGTCATCTTCAACTCCGTTATTGATATTTAAAGGAAACAGTAAGAATTCAACACTCCTAAACTGATATTGTGCTTAGTGAGAGACAGAACAATTCCCCCAAAGTTTATTAAACATGGCTCTGAAAAATGAACCATAGAACAGAAATATAAACTGATATTTGAAGAAAAAAATAAAAAATAAACAGACTTTACCCAGTGCTCTTCCCACAAAAGGTTGTAGAGTTCACTGAGTTGAAGGTAAAAGGAAATATTCTCTCAGGAGAACAGTCTGAGTGATTATTGTTCCACCTATCGTGGTAGTCAGTAGCTAACCCGGCCAAGTCAGACCAGACCTCGCTGTCCAAGCACTGCTAATGTTACCTGGCAGAGGGTATCGGAGAAAAGTATTTTATGAATAATTTGGTGCAGTGGGGAGGCTGTCGATGCATTTGAGACAAATGTAGGTCCCCTACAGACAGAAACAGGTGAATTGATTATGGGGAACAAGGACATGGCAGATCAATTGAATAATTACTTTGGTTCTGTCTTCATTAAGGAAGACATAAATAATCTTCCAGAAATAGTAGGGGACAGAGGGTCCAGTGAGATGGAGGAACTGAGCGAAATACATGTTAGCAGGGAAGTGGTGTTAGGTAAATTGAAGGGATTAAAGGCAGATAAATCCCCAGGGCCAGATGGTCTGCATCCCAGAGTGCTTAAGGAAGTAGCCCAAGAAATAGTGGATGCATTAGTGATAATTTTTCAAAACTCGTTAGATTTTGGACTAGTTCCTGAGGATTGGAGGGTGGCTAATGTAACCCCACTTTTTAAAAAAGGAGGGAGAGAGAAACCAGGGAATTATAGACCGGTTAGCCTAACGTCAGTGGTGGGGAAACTGCTGGAGTCAGTTATCAAAGATGTGATAACAGCACATTTGGAAAGCGGTGAAATCATCGGACAACGTCAGCATGGATTTGTGAAAGGAAAATCATGTCTGACGAATCTCATAGAATTTTTTGAGGATGTAACTAGTAGAGTGGATAGGGGAGAACCAGTGGATGTGGTATATTTGGATTTTCAAAAGGCTTTTGACAAGGTCCCATACAGGAGATTAGTGTGCAAACTTAAAGCACACAGTATTGGGGGTAAGGTATTGATGTGGATAGAGAATTGGTTAGCAGACAGGAAGCAAAGAGTGGGAATAAACGGGACCTTTTCAGAATGGCAGGCAGTGACTAGTGGGGTACCGCAAGGCTCAGTGCTGGGACCCCAGTTGTTTACAATATATATTAATGACTTGGATGAGGGAATTAAATGCAGCATCTCCAAGTTTGCGGATGACACGAAGCTGGGCGGCAGTGTTAGCTGTGAGGAGGATGCTAAGAGGATGCAGGGTGACTTGGATAGGTTGGGTGAGTGGGCAAATTCATGGCAGATGCAATTTAATGTGGATAAATGTGAAGTTATCCACTTTAGTGGCAAAAATAGGAAAACAGATTATTATCTGAATGGTGGCCGATTAGGAAAAGGGGAGGTGCAACGAGACCTGGGTGTCATTATACACCAGTCATTGAAAGTGGGCATGCAGGTACAGCAGGCGGTGAAAAAGGCAAATGGTATGCTGGCATTTATAGCGAGAGGATTCGGGTACAAGAGCAGGGAGGTACTACTGCAATTGTACAAGGCCTTGGTGAGACCACACCTGGAGTATTGTGTGCAGTTTTGGTCCCCTAATCTGAGGAAAGACGTCCTTGCCATAGAGGGAGTACAAAGAAGGTTCACCAGATTGATTCCTGGGATGGCAGGACTTTCATATGAAGAAAGACTGGATGAACTAGGCTTGTACTCGTTGGAATTTAGAAGATTGAGGGGGGATCTGATTGAAACGTATAAAATCCTAAAGGGATTGGAGAGGCTAGATGCAGGAAGATTGTTCCCGATGTTGGGGAAGTCCAGAACGAGGGGTCACAGTTTGAGGATGAAGGGGAAGCCTTTTAGGACTGAGATTAGGAAAAACTTCTTCACACAGAGAGTGGTGAATCTGTGGAATTCTCTGCCACAGGAAACAGTTGAGGCCAGTTCATTGGCTATATTTAAGAGGGAGTTAGATATGGCCCTTGTGGCTACGGGGATCAGGGGGTATGGAGGGAAGGCTGGTGCAGGGTTCTGAGTTGGATGATCAGCCATGATCATAGTAAATGATGATGCAGGCTCGAAGGGCCGAATGGCCTACTCCTGCACCTATTTTCTATGTTTTCTATGTTTTTCCGTGCTTCGTCTACCGAGCATAGCCAGTTCTTGTCACTGCTGGGAAGTGTGATACAGAGCCATGCAGTGTATAGTAGGGAAGGCCTAAGTCCTGGGTTGTATAGTTCCATCATTACTTCTCTGTACTGGGCTCACAGGCTCAAAACTTCGGGAGAGTAGCCCTCCACAACCCGAATCTGCTGGCCGCGATATTCTAGCTTCCCTCTCCGCCAGGCCTCTCTAACCAGGAGATCTTCAATCTGGTAGCGGTGCAAGCGAAGAATGACCAGGCGTGATCTCTGTCCTGGGGGCTGGTTTAGCTGCTAGTGAACGGTGGGCTCTATCAATCTCCGGTGGGGATGGGAGCATCTCCTTCCCAAAGATCTCACAAAGCAGACTGGAAAAAAATTCAGTAGGACGTCCGCCTTCAGTAGATTCTGCCGTCTGCTCCGGCCATCCCAGTCAGTAACTTTAGCTTGATATTGTTTTCACGTAAGCTGGAGCAGATGTTTTCCAGCTCACTGACGTGCTGGCTCAGGTCGTACGTAGCGAGCTCGAAAGAGGGTAGGCGTTGCCTGTGGTCCTCCACTTTGCATTGGATTTGGTCAAGTTTCATTTCCAGCAGGCTGAAAGAAGATTTAAATTCGGCCGCTAATGCCTCAGGGTGTTGGTCCAGTAGCGTGGAGATAAGCCTCTACTGTCAAGCCAGCTGCCGAATCGTCTTTTCTCCTGCGTTTAGTACTCTTTGAGGTCATTGTGAAGTGAGCACAGTCGCAGGCAGGGGGAAGAACAAAAAGTCCAACAGTTTGGTATGAGCAAAGGAGGAAGAAGGAGTGTGGAGATAAAAAGCAGGACAGAGCGCCCGTCATGCCGCTGCTAACCAGAAGTCCAAACTTTAATTTAAATGCTTCTTCAGCAGTTTTGATGGAAAGGTTGGGATTGGGGCGGAGAGACTGGAGGCCAGTACACTCAAAGGGCACGAGGTTCAAATTTTACTTATTTATTTATGTATTTATTATTATTTGTTTTGTTTTGGATTTGCACAGTTTGTCTTCTTCCGCACATTGGTTGTTTGTCCATCTTTGTGTGTAGCATTCATTGATTATATTGTGCTTCTTTGCATCTGCTGTGAATGCCCACAAGAAAATTAATCTCCGGGTAGTATATGGTAGCATCTACGTACTTTGGTACAGTAAGATATTTACTCTGAACTTTGAAGAGCAGAGCAAGGTGTCCAGGAAGAGGAGGGTGGTTGAAGACATGAGACGGGGTCATTGATGTGCGATGGGGAATTCTCACTACACTCGTGTAAAGGTAACTTCTTTCCACGGAGGGTAGTGAGCACCTGGAGTGAGCTATCAGAGAAAGTGGTCAAGATGAGCACAATTGCAACATTAAAGAGGTATTTTCATAGGTACATGGGGGGAGGTGTGGAAGGGCTTGGAGGGTTAGGGGCCAGATGCAGGCAACTGGAACTAGCAGGGAGGATGCTGTATTCAGCATGGACCAGTTGGGCTGAAGGGCCTGTTTCCATGCTATAAACATAAAGGTTTATCACAAGATCGCAAGGTCACAAGACAAAGGAGCAGAAGTAGGCCATTCGGCCCATCAAGTCTGCTCCACAGCTCTCCCATGAGCTAAACTATTCACCCATCTCGTTCCAATTTCCGGCTTTTTCCCCATATCCCTTGATACCCTGACTAATTAGATACCTGTCAATCTCCTCCTTAAACTCCCTCAATGATCGGGCCTCCACAGCCATATGTGGCAACGAATTCCACAAATCCACGACCCTCTGGCTAAAAAAATTTCTCCTCATCTCTGTTTTAACTGGGTACCCTCTAATTCTAAGACTATGGCCTCTTGTCCTGGACTCACCCACCAAGGGAAACAACCTTTCCACATCTACTCTGTCCAACCCTTTCAACATTCGAAACGTTTCTATGAGATCCCCTCTCATTCTTCTATACTCTAATGAATACAATCCAAGAGCCGACAAACGCTCCTCATATGTTAGCCCCTGCATTCCAGGAATCATCCTCGTAAATCTTCTCTGAACTCTCTCCAACATCAGTGTATCCTTTCTGAGATAGGGGACCCAAAACTGCACACAGTATTCCAAATGAGGTCACACTAATGCCCCATAGAGCCTCATCAACACCTCCTTACTCTTATACACTATTCCTCTTGAAATGAATGCCAACATAGCATTCGCTTTCCTTACCGCCAATCCAACTTGGTGGTTAACCTTTAGGGTATCCTGCACGAGGACCCCCAAGTCCCTTTGCCCTTCCGATTTTTGAATTTTCTCCCCATCTAAATAATAATCTGCCTGATTATTTCTTCTTCCGAAATGTACAACCGTACATTTATAAGGTTACATTTATAACCTTAAGATTGCTGGGGTCTTGACAGAGACGTTTTTATCCTTTTTAGCTACAGGTGAGTTCGCAGAACACTGGAGAATAGTTGGGAGTTTGTCTTCTTTTCCACATTGGTTGTTTGTCAGTCTCTGTTCAAAGGTCAAAATAAATTGCTTGTCACCAAATACTACCCTGAGATTCATTTACTTGCAAGCATTCACAGTAGGACAAAGAAGTATAATAGAATCAATGAAAAACGCACACCAAGACTAACAAACAACCAATGTGCAACAGAAGACAAACTATGAAATACAAAAAGTAAATAATTAAATGGATAAATAACAATAAATGTGTGTAGTTTTTCATTGACTCCATTGTCGTTCTCTGTTCTGAAAATGCTTGAAGAATATGAATCTCAAGGTAGTATATGGTGACATGTACGTACTTTGATACTAAATTTATTTTGAACTTCAGTGTTGTTCTGCTATTTCAGAAGGGCAATGAGGCAAATCATGAAATTCCAGGCTGGTGAACCTTACATAAGTGGTAGGGAAACCACTGGAGAAAATGTTGAGGGACAGAGCAATTCACAACTGGAAAAGCATTGACATTGGGAAGAGCCAGCATGGATTTGTGAGGGAAGTCTTACAGACTTGCTTGAGATTTCCAGGAGATCATGAAGATGACTGTTAAGGGTAAGGCTATAGATCTTATAGACATGGAGTTTAGAAAGGTTTTGACAAGGTCTCTCATGGTCGGCTGATCCAGAAGATTAAGGCACATTGAATCGATGAAGAGCTGATACATAGGAACATAAGAACATTAGAAATAGGAGCAGGAGTAGGCCATCTGGCCTGTCGAGCCTGCTCCACCATTCAATAAGGTCATGGCTGATCTGACCATGGACTCATCTCCACCTACCTGCCTTTTCTCCATAACCCTTAATTTCACTACTGTGCAAGAATCTATCAAACCTTGTATTAAATATATTTACTGAGGTAGTCTCCGCTGCTTCATTGGGCAGAGAATTCCACAGATTCACCACCCTCTGGGAAAAGCAGTTCCTCCTCATTTCCATCCTAAATCTACTTCCCTGAATCTTAAGGCTACGTCCCCTAGTTCTAGTCCCACCTGTCAGTGGAAACAACTCTCCTTCCTCTGTCTTATCTATCCATTTCATAATTTTACATGTTTCTATAAGATCTCCTCTCATTCTTCTGAATTCCAGCGAGTACAGACCCAGGCGATTTGATTGGATTCAAAGTTGACTTGATCATAGAAGACAGTAAGTAGTGGTAGAGGGGTGTTATTCTGACTGGAGGTCTGTAGCCAGTGGTATTCCACAGGGATCAAAGCTAAGACCTCAGTTTTTCATGATATATAGAAATAACTTTAATGAAAACACAGACTGGTCAGTGATCAGTGGTGTGACTCAGGGATCTGTTCTGGGACCCTTACTCTTCATGATTTTTATCAATGACCTGGATGAGGAAGTGGAAGATTGGGTTAGTACATTTGCTGATGGCACAAAGGTTGGAGGTGTTGTTGATAGTGTGGAGGGCTGTCAGAGGTTACAGCGGGACATTGATAGGATGCAAAACTGGGCTGAGAAGTGGCAGATGGAGTTCAACCCAGTTAAGTATGAAGTGGTTCATTTTGGTAGGTCAAATATGATGGCAGAATATAGCATTAATTGTAAGACTCTTGGCAGTGTGGAGTACCAGACGGATCTTGGGGTCCGAGTGCATTGGACGCTCAAAGCAGCTGTGCAGGTTGACTCTGTGTTTAAGAAGGTGTACGGTGCATTGGCCTTCGTTAATCATGGAATTGAATTTAGGAGCCGAGAGGTAATGTTGCAGCTATATAGGACCCTGGTCAGACCCCACTTGGAGTACTGTGCTCAGTTCTGGTCGCCACACTACAGGAACGCAAGGAGTGGCGCCTCACACAGGCTTCCAATCTGCGCCTTATAAGGCATGAAAGTGCCCGACACTGGCCTCATAGTCTGAGTCGACGTTCCCCCCACTACAGGAAGGATGTGGAAGCCATAGAAAGGGTGCAGAGGAGATTTACAAGGATGTTGCCTGGATTGGGGAGCATGCCTTATGAAAACAGGTTGAGTGAACTCGGCCTTTTCTCCTTGGAGCGACGGAGGATGAGAGGTCACCTGATAGAGGTGTATAAGATGATGAGAGGCATTGATCGTGTGAATAGTCAGAGGCTTTTCCCAGGGCTGAAATGGTTGCCACAAGAGGACACAGGTTTAAGGTGCTGGGGAGTAGGTACAGAGGAGATGTCAGGGGTAAGTATTTTACTGAGAGAGTGGTGAGTGCATGGAATGGGCTGCCGGCAATAGTGGTGGAGGCGGTTATGATAGGGTCTTTTAAGAGACTTTAGGATGGGTACATGGAGCTTAGAAAAATAGAGGGCTATGGGTAAGCCTAGTAATTTCTAAGGTAGGAACATGTTCGGCACAATTTTGTAGGCCGAAGTGCCTGTATTGCGCTGTAGGTTTTCTATGTTTCTATGAAAATGTGGAGGGGTGGGTTAGTAAGTTCGCAGATCATTTTAAAAAATATTGGTGGTGTTATGTATAGTATAAAAGATTGCCAAAGGATACAGCAGAATATAAATCAAAGTTCAAAGTTCAAATCCAAACTAAATTTATTTTCAATGTACATATATGTTACCGTAAACAACCCTGCAACTTATGTTCTTTATGTTCTTCTATAAGGTCTCCCCTCATTTTTCTGAATTCCAGCAAGTACAGTCCCAGGCGACTCAATCTCTCCTCATAGTCTAACCCCCTCATCTCTGGAATCAACCTGGTGAACCTCCTCTGCACCACCTACAAAGCCAGTATATCCGTCCTCAAGAAAAGGAGACCAGAACAGCATAGAGTGCTCCAGATGCGACCTCACCAGTACCCTGTACAGTTGCAGCATAACCTCCTTGCTCTTAAATTCAATCCCTCTCGCAATGAAGGCCAACGTCCCATTTGTCTTCTTGATAGCCTGCTGCACCTGCAAACCAGTCTTTTGTGATTCATGCACAAGCACTCCCAAGTCCCTCTACACAGCAGCGTGCTGCAATTTTTTTTACCATTTATATGATAATCTGCTCTTTCATTTTCCCTTCCAAAGTAGATGATCTTGCATTGACCAACATTTACTCCATCTGCCAGACTCTTGCCCACTCACTTAATTGAATTGAAATGACTTTATTTCTTACATCCTTCACATACATGAGGAGTAAAAATCTTCACATTACATCTCCATCAAAATGTACGATCTCTAAATGTCTGAATAACTTATCTATAACTCTCTGCAGACTCGCCATATCTTCTACACGGTTTGATTTACCACTCAATTTAGTATTATCAGCAAACTTAGATACACCACACTCGGCCCCCTCTTCCAGATTGTTAATGTCTATCGTGAACAGTTGTGGGCCCAGTACTGACCCCTGCAGCACCCCTGCGCATTAGTTCAGTTTAATTACTAGTTTAATTAGTTTAGCAGAATACCGAAGAGCCTTGTTACATATCCGTAATGGGTTAAAGAACCAGCAGAAATGGAAAAACACCTGGAGTCTGGTATTGCTGTTATCTAAAGCTACCTTATTACGTAAAGTTAAAGTTACCTAAAGTTACCCAAAGCTACCTATGCAATACAATAATATAAAAATCAGATAAATCAAACAGGTTAGCAAAGTTCATGCATATATAAGTGTGGAAATATATAAAACCCAAGCTTCTTCAAGCTTAGGATGTAAATGGATACAGTCTTACGATAATGGGTAAATGAAGTCAGTTCAGTTCGTGTTATTGATTTGAGTAGTGTTGGAGAGATTCACAGTCCAAATTATCTGTGGCCTTTGCACATTTTAGTGCATTATGAGCTGCAGGTCTGTTAGTGGGCTCTTCAAACCCTGGTACCTTTGTCCCGGGACTGGCTCCTCCACAGCTTGAGACAGGCTGGACTCTCATATCCGTGTCTCTCTGAAGGAATTCCATCCCAGACCTCAGCCTCTGGTCTGCCCCCTCACATCTGTTTGATTGGATGTGGTAGAGGTAGCTTTACTCTGAATATAACTCATGTTGTCTCTGCCCATGATATATTTATGGGACAATGTGAAGGGAGCTTCGTTCTGTACTTACCCCATGATGTCCCTGCCTTAGGTGTGCTTGTGGTACATTGCAGAGGGAGATTTACCATGTATTTAACCCATGATATCCCTGCTCAGAATATGTTTGATGGGATGGCACAGAGGGAGTGTTACTCTGTATTTAACCCATGCCATCACTGCTCTGGAAGTATTTGATGGGGTAGTGTTGAGCAGGGGTTCCAGACCCTTTTTTATGCCATGGAGCCTGACCTTTTCCCGAGGGGTCCATGGACCCCAGGTTGTGAACACCTGATATAGAGGGAGATTTATATTGTGTTTAACCCTCTCCTGCCCTGTCTCTCTACATTTACTTTGTGACACTGAGTGGATGATCAAATCCCTGCCCTCATTTAGTTGCAGTTTCTGAGCATATCCATTTGATCCTTGATCTGAATAAATGTCGGGAATGAGTATTATTCCAACTCTAACAATTGCTGGGTGAGTGGAATATGTTGTTGGGGTGGTGGTTCAAAGTTCAAAGTACATTTATTACCAAAGTACGTGCACATTATAGAACCTTGAGATTATCTCCCAACAGGACAAAAAAACCCCAAAACAAATCACATATATATAAATAAATAAAAGGACAACTGCCTAACACCCAACGTGCAGAGAATACAAAACCACATCATGCCCATAGAAGATAAAAGAGTAAAATCACCCATAAAAAGAAAACAATGTGCAATGAAAAGCAAACATCATGCAGACAGTAACCACAAATAGTGTTTCTGAACTGAAGTCCGTAAAGCGAGTCCCAGAGTCCAGCACAGAGCCAAGGAAACGTTGTGGGGCAGCGATCAGTACCAGCTCATACTTCGTCCCAAGCCTCGACACCCTGACCTTTTCAATCTGGCCCAGTACTTAACTCTCCATCCGAACACCGCGTACTGCCACATGGATACGCTGACTTTGCCGTCTCGATTCAGCCTGCAGACCTCCGTCTGCACATCGTATTCAGTCGTGTTGATACCGTCTGGTGCCTGGACCCTGTGGCTTCGATTCCCTATTCCCGACCTTTCACACTCTACCACTGTCTTGTTGATGGGTCCGCCACCTCACCTCTCCTCAGTTCTGCCACATCAAATTGCCACCAAATCCAAAGGGAAGTTACAGACAATTACTTGTGATGATTGTTTTCCAGAACAAGTGTGGTTAACAATATTTAGTTGCTATCCTTGTTTCGTTAACCCCAGACAGAGGTCACTGAGGTTCACCAGCACCATCTTAAACTGGAAGATACACTAAGATACACTCAGGAACACACATGGGTGAAAGAAAAGTGGATGGTTATGTGGAAGGGAGGAGTTAGATAGTCCTTAGAATAAATTAAAATGTCGGCACAACATCTTGGGCCGAAGGGCCTGTATTGTGCTATACAGTTCTTTATTTATGTCTAGCAATTCCTCGGTTGAGTTATCTTAGCATAAAAAGATTTTAAACTGTAAGGAGGAACTCAGAAACTCGGACGGCATCGTTGGAGGAAAGTAAACAGTCGAAGTTTCAAGCCAAGACTCTTCATCAGGACTGTCTTGGCCCAAAATGTTGAGTGTTTGCTTCCTTCCATAGATGTGCCTGACTTGTTGAGTTCGTCCAGCATCTTGTGCGTGTTGCTCAATATTTCCAGCATCTCTTTTGTTTAATCTTTGAAGAGTTGAGCCAAGAACGTAAGAATTGGTGTTTGCAGTTTTCCTGATGATGAATTTGTTTCCTCCAACATCCCAAAATCGTGCAGGTTGGAGGCTAATTGGCCGTTGTAATTTGCCCTGACTGTAGGTGTGTGGTAGGACAGAGTATGGGTGATTGGCCAATAGTTGGGATTGCTCTGAGAGCCAGCAGAGACTCCTTCAACCCTGTGCAAAAATAAGAGCTTTAAAGCTGCTGATCCTAGATATCTTCCCCACCCTTGTGAAACTCTCGGTCTGTCAGTAAACATTATTCATCGGCACATAGATAACAAACCACTTCTTCAAGTGAGGTTACTTGTAAAGGGGAACTACATATTTTTAAACTGAATATACTGTAATTATCTTATTTCATATTTTGAATGCAAACATTCAAGCAAATTGTGTCCATGTGCCCTCACTGATCTCCACCTCCTGTTAGACATTGGAGTATGAGATAGTACGAAGCAGACAACATGGCCTTGGAATTACTCTGTGGGATATTGGGACTGATGGATTCCTCCTCAGCACTTGCGAGCACATCAGAAAGAAGCTGGTGTACAGTTTTACTAAAGTTACTGGCAAATTAGTTTACATTTACATTTCGTATTGATCAATGCTTTATCACCTCACTGACCCAACTCACTGCCTGTAATTCACCACTAAATGTCTCCAGCAGGAAGTGGAGATCAGGCATTGCCACAAGAATGGTTTCCATGGGATACAAGGAACCGCAATTTGGCGCTGCAGGGATTAAATTGGGCTCTGATGGAATTTGGAAGGAAAGTCTGGGATTTCTTTTCACCTGGAGAGTCAAGGGCAAAGAGACATAGTTACAAGAGATTCTGTCCAGCAATCCCGAGCAAATTCAGAACCTGGATTCCACCGCTGTCAAAGCTGGTCCTAATGACCCCGGACACCTTCAAACTGCTAATTGCACAACCTCTCTTTCCGACTCCAGCCTGGACCTGAACTGACAGCACAACCAGGCTGAGACTTTACACGCTGCCGCTAGGACCCCAGTCTCTCATCTTCCCCTTCACCACCAACCACCACCTCTCCCCAACCCCGTGTCTCCTGGGTCCACGGAGCCTCCCTCTTCTTCCCTCTTCCATCAGAAAGCCTACTTTCTCCTTATTGCTAGAGACATTTAGTGGTGTCTTACAGGCAATGAGTTGGAACAGTGAGGTGATAACTGAACACCCCAACCCTCCTCCCTCCTCAGGTACTACCAAACTTCTTCCCTTCTCTGATCACAGTTCTCATCCATACCGGATATTCTTAATTCTCTCTGACCTTCCCCTCTCTGAGGTGGAACATCCTGCCCTCAGTAAGAGCCTCACCTTTGTGCCCCTGCACCCGCCATGCCCACAGTGAAGCCGAGCTGTTCTTCCATTGTCGCCATCACTGTCCCTACTTCTTTGGCAAGAACTCTTCAGCCTGCACCGATGACCCCTTCTCCTGTCTTCAACCCTCCTTCTCTTCCTGGACACTCTGCTCTGGGTCTTTTTATCTCTAACTGCCAATGGGACATAAACCATAACGACTTCAACACTCATCTCTACAATTCTAACCTCAGTCCCTCTGAACGTGTAGCTCTTCACTCTCTCCGCACTGAATCCCACCTCACCATCAAGCCCGCAGGTAAGTGGGGTGTTGTAGTAGTCTGGCAGATTGACCTCTACCTTGCTGAGGCCAGACAGCAACTCTCAGACACCTCCTCTTACTTGCCCGTTGAACAGCACCCCACTAAGGAGCACCAGGCCATTGTCTCGTGTGCCATTGCTGACCTTATCGACTCTCAGGATCTCTGACCCACTGCCACCAACCTGAGAGTTTCCTTACCCCACTCCTCCCGTTTCTACCTCCTTCCCAAAGTCCATAAACCTGACTGTCCAGGTAGCCCCATTGTTTCTGCCTGTTCCTGTCCCACTGAACTTGGGGCTGCATACCTCAACTTTGTTTTGAGCCCCTGGTTCAGTCCCTTCCAACTTACGTCCATGACACTTCACACACTCTTGATCTTTTCAATGACTTTAAGTTCCCCGACCCTGATAGTCTCATTTTCACCATGAGTGTCCATTCCCAATACATCTCCATCACCCTTCAGGAGGACCTTAAAGCTCTCTGCTTCTTTCTGGACAACAGACCCAAACATTTCCCTTCCCACCACTCTCCTCTGTCTTCCAGAACTGGTTTTTGGCCTCAATAATTTATCTTTTGGTTAATTCTACGTCCCTCAAACTAAAGATGTAGCCATGGGCGCTCGCAGGTGACCCAGAAATGCCAGCCTTTTGATCGGCTACGTGGAACAGTCCATGTTCCAAGCCTACACTAACATTACTCTCCAAATGCTTCCTACACTACATTGACGACTGCGTTGGTGCTGTATCCTGCACCCATTCTCAGGCTGAGGCTTTTCGTTTCAGAACAACTGAGATGTCCTCCTTCTTCAGAGAAAGGGACTTCCCTTCCTTCACCATTTATGCCCGCACCCTCATCTCTTTCATTTTGCACACATCTGCCCTCACCCCATCCTCCTTCTGCTACACCAGGGATAGGGTTCCTCACCTACCACCTCACGAGCCTCCACTTCCAGCACATAATTCTCCGTAGCTTCTGCCATCTCCAATGGGATCCCACCACGAAGCACATCTTCCCCCCCCCCCACGTTTCCTCTTTCCACAGGGATTACTCCCTACTTGACTCCCTTGTCCACTCATCCCCCTCCAATGATCTCCGCCCCTGGTACTTATCCTTGTAAGTAGAACAAGTGTCACACCTTCCCCTACACCTCCTCTCTCGCTATTATTCAGAGCCACAAACAGTCTTTCCAGGTGAGGTGATACTTCTCCTGTGAGTCTGCTGGGGCCATGTGCTCCCAGTGTGGCCTACTGTATATTGATGATACCCGACGTAGACTGGGAGAAGGCCTCACCGAGCACCTTTGATCCATTTGCCACAAAATGGGATCTTCCAGTGGCCACCCAGTTCAATTCTGGATCGCATTCCCATTTCTATTCCGACATGTCAGTTCATGGTCTCCTCTACTGCCACGATGAGGCCACATTCGGGTTGGAAGAGCAACATCTTATATTCCATCGGGGTAGCCTCCAACCTGCTGGTGTGAACATTGATTTTTCAAACTTCCGGTAATTCTCCCCTCCCCCGCCCCCCCCCCCACTGCCACTTCCTTCACCATTCCCTATTCCCCATTCCCAGTTTCCCTCTCTCCCATTATCTCCTTACCTGCCCATCAACTCCCTCTGGTGTTCCTCCCCTTTCTTTTTCTTGCATGGTCTTCTGTCCTCTCCTGTCAGATTCCCCCTTCTGCAACCCTTTATCTCCTTCACCAATCAACTTCTCAGCTCTTTACCTCACCTCCTCCCCTTCTCACGGTTTCATCTATCACCTGCCACCTTGTACTTCTTTCTCCCCTCCCCCCAACTTCTCACTCTGACTTCTCCCCTTCCGTTCCAATCCTATTGGAGAGTCTTGGCTCAAAACATTGTTCACTCTTTTCCACAGATGCAGCCTGGCCACTGAGTTCCTCCAGCATTCTGTGTGTGTTGCTTGGATTTCCAGTATCTGCAGATTTTCTCATGTTTTAGTTACAAGGGAAATGACTGTCCCTTGTTTTGCAACTCTAACCCCTTGTCTGTTTCTGTCCTGGGGAGAAGAATTCCAAATCTTTCTTTCCAAATTCCATGGTAACCTAATTTACCCCCCGTGGTGGTATGTTGTGATGCACAAAAATTTCTTCCCTGAGGGCAATGAACCTCTGAAGCTCTGAATTCACCAAGGATGGTGAAGGCTGGATCATTAGGAATATTTAAGGTGCAAATAGATACTGTAAATATTTGCAAAATCAAGGCATTGAGTCCTTGGGAAACTGGCACAAAAGGATCAGAGCCAGATTCATTATCACTGTCTTATATAGCATGAAATTCGTGCCTTATGTCAGCATTATACAGCAGACATAAAATTACTAAAAATTATTAAATAGATGCATGGTACAAACAGAAGGACTAATGAGGTAGTGTTCATTGGTTCTTGGGCCATTCAGAAATCTGAAGATAGTGGAGAAGAAGCTGTTCGCAAAATGTTGAGTGTGCATCTTCACCATTTCTCTAATGGTAGTAATGAGAAGGGGGTAGGTCCCAAATGATGAATGCTGCCTTTTGAGGCATTGTCTTTTGTAGATGTCCTTGATGATGGGAGGGTGGTGTCTGTGATGGAACTGGCTGAGTCCGCTGACTCTTTTGATCCTGGGTGGTGATGCAACCCGTTGGACCACTCTCCTCCATAGAAATTCCTAACAAGGTGCAGCGACTGATGTCCCTTCCTCATGACTGCATCAATGTATTGGGCCCAGGATATGTTGTGTTGATGTTGATGCCGTGGAATTTGCTGGGAATTCCAATGGTGCAGCACTCCAATCATTGGAGTTCATCTTTTGGAGAGATGGGATGGAAAATTATTAGTTCCATTGTTGAGAGAAAATTACACTTAAACTGGAAATCTTAAGTTCAAAGTAAATTTATTATCAAATAAGTATATATCACCATATACTACCTTGGCAATCAATTTCTTGCAAGCATAAACTGGAACATAAATAAACACAATAGAATTTATGAAACATTATAAATAATAAAGACTGACAAACAAGCAATCTGCAAAAGAGTTCAAATCATGTCAATATAAAAAGTAAATATGTAATACAGAGAACATGAGACGTAGACTTCCTGAAAGTGAATCCATAGGCTGTGGAATCAGTTCATCGTTGAGGAGACTGAAGTTACCCATGGTAGTTCAGGAGCCTGATGGTTGTTGGGTAATAACTGTTCCTGAACAGATATTGGGACCTAAGGCTCCTGTATCTCACCATCCAGGACTTTTCCTCTTCTCAATAGTCCCATCAACAAAGCAGTACAGAGCCTGAAGACCCACACTCAATGTTTTCCAAACAGCTGCCATCAGTCCTGTCATCAGATTTCCGAAATGTCCATGAACTCACGAATACTATCTCATAACACCTTGTTTGGATATTAGTTAATATTTATCACTTCAAAGTTCAAAGTAAATTTATTATCATAGTATATGAAAGTTACCATGTACTATCCTGAGATTTATTTCTTGAAGACATTTACAAGAAAATAAAGCAATACAGTAAAATTTACATAAAACTCTATATAAACAAAAACTAACAAACAACCAAAGTACAAAAGAAGGCAAAACTTGGTTCTCACACTACTAGGTTCAGGAAGTTATTATCCTATAACCAGCAGCCTCCTGAACCAGTGCAGATAACTTCAACAGGTGATGTGGAGTCATGTGAGCTTTGGAGACCAGTGTCAGAAGTCAATACCGGTGGCTGGATTTTGGTCACTGTGAACAAAGCCCAGACACTCCTGTGTTCAACGCCATCAATCCAAAGACTGGTTTTGCCCATCTCAGGAGGTGGGGCTATTAACTCTCTCTCCCTCCCATGGTTGTCATCAGCCCTGGCTATGTTCAGTATTGGGGTGTTGTGTTCCAGGAGGGAAGGAGTAAAAATGACAGAACAAAAGTCTAACTGCTTCATTTTCATTCTTGTAGTTATCTTGTGCTGTGGTATGTTCCAAGACATTCTGTCCCAAAATCACAACTGTCAACCAGGTCATCGATTTGAATCATCACAAAACAAATGTTTCGGTGAGTTTTAAATTCCCTCAGGTGACTGAGTTTGGTTGAGGTTGTTACGTACCCCGTAACTGGGTTGCCAAACCAGCAGAAATGGATCACTCAGTTGGAGTCTGGAGTACTAGAACTAAGAAAGTTTTATCAAAGAAACAAGCAACACAGTAATCGAAAGGATAATAAATGCAACAGTTCAGTGATGATAAACACACATGTGCACAGAATTAAGATAACAGCATCAATCAAGCTCTATCGTTGTCTAGGGGTAAATGACCAATTTCAAAATGACTCAAAGTTCAGTCCAGTTTAGTAGTTCAGTTCGCAGTAATCGTTGCCATGGCGATGGACAAGGTGGGGAAGAGAGAGATAGAATAGGAACAACTCATCATTCAGCACAGCTTCACTCACAGACCAGCGAGATGGCTCACAAACAGCTTTTGGGCGGGTCCTTGGTGATGTCACCTGAGGTCACCGACTGTGACCCCTCCTCCAGATGCGGTCGATCCTCTGCAGTGAACCCGGCACCCAGGCAAGGGCGGACACACACCGGGTTCCCGCTGATCGTACCTTTCCACCCTTGTCGTTGTCTGGCACTTCTCACCCACTCGTGAGAAGCGCACCGCTTCCAGGGTCTCGTTACCTCGGGTGGCGTGTGTGTCTGTCTTAGCGAACCTGTCCCTTTTTATCCCCCTGCTGGGGTATCGCCTGTCCATCACTTCAAACAGTTCAGGGTTCAAAGGGGGGAGCCGCTCCAGACAGCTCTTCCTCCCACATCCCTTCATTACACATCTCCAGACGCTGCTCCATTGTTCCTTATCTCTCCTTCCCCTGAGGGCAGGTGGCAGACCAACTGCTGATGCCACTGATGCTAGCCCAGGCCAGCAAACATCTTAATTTTATGTGTATTCTCGTAACACTTCCCCCCTTTAAGGATTTTTACCGGGAGGTAAAAATTACAAACATGACTACATTATCTGATACATACACAATATACATCTTTAACAGTTATTTAGCTAATACAGAGAATTTGAAGCTGTCAACACCTTGACAGACAGTCATCACATTTTCTGTTCCTTTTACACGTGTTATTAATAATCCCTTAGACCAGGCTCCAACTCAGCAAACTTCATAGTGGCCAAAAACACTGATGAATTGCGACCAATGTAACCTCTCATTTGGTTTTGTCCCGGACCACAATAACAAGGGTCGTCCCATTCCGACTCAATTTTCTCTCGCAAGGGCTTAGTAGGAGGGGGACGGGTATTGACCGCAGAGTTATTGCAAAACTTCCTGCAGTACCCCACCATCTCCAAAAGCCTTCTGAGGGCCCTCTTGTCTGTCGGGGTTGGGAGGTCAGCGATAGCCTGCACTGTAGCTTGCATCACTGCCAGCTGCCCCTGTGTCACCACAATTCCCAGGTAAGTGACATTCGTGTGGCCGAATTCATTTTTTCCAAGGCTCACTATCACGCTGGCTTCAGACAGCCGTGTTAAATTGCCAATACACACCTCTGTGTTCATCAGCCCTTTAGTCACTGAATTACTCAAAAAATATGGGTGTTGTTTGCTTGGCCGCCCTATTGTAACAGACATAACCCAACGTCCCAGTTCTTTGCATTTCCTCGGGACAATCAAACACATGGGTGCGAGTCGTTTAATTACTCCTTCGGGGATTAAGGGAGAGACCTTATCAGTAGACCTGGCCAAAACAATAGCCTTCTCCCATCTGACCGATCCCATCCTAATCTTTTCAAAATGGTTTTTTCCTCTTATCAAGGGGCCCCTAGCTTCATTGATTTCCACGCTAACACCGACTAGGTTTGTTAGCATATCAAAAGCCGGTGACCGTCTCAGTTCGCGTCGGTCATGATCAATAACATTTTTCCCCCTGGGCAGCCGGTAACTCTCTTTCATGATTCCACCAACTGTTTCCTCCAGCACCGCAAAATGTCCACCGGGGGGTACCTCGTGGGCCATGTTAAAAACCTCATCCCCATAACTCTTTTGCACCACCCCCCACTCCTCATCTGCGGATGCTGTACTTGATTTCCCTTTCTTCCTTAGCACTTCCTCATCCGCACAATAGCCTACTAGTTCCCTTGTCAAGGCTGTGTCAGAGAGAGCTGTCTCGGCCAAAACCATCAGCCCCTCGTCTCGCTCCTGCGTCTGCACAAATTCTTTCCCGGCTACTGCTACGTCCGTCCCAGCTCCCTCACTACCACTTATCTCACTACACCCTGTCTCATACAAGGTTGGCAGAAATGTTTCAGCCAAATTCACCATCGCGGGCGGGGCCTCCATGCTGGCAGGCTGACCCGTCAATCTCACGACTGGGAACACGATTCCTCCGGCGATGTCATTACCGAGCAAGACTTCCACGTCTTTCATCGGTAATTCGGACCTCACCCCGATCGTGACTAGTCCAGAGACCAGGTTGCTCTGTAAATGTATCTGGTGCAAAGGGACTGACTCTGTCCCTTCCCCAACACCTTTGACCTCTACCTCCCCAATCTGGGTCTCTGAGCTAAACTCTAATACACTCTTCAGTATTAGTGACTGACACGCTCCCGTGTCTCTCCAGATCCGCACTGGAACTGGTTTTAACCTCTCCTTCACTGACACCAGTCCGGCCGAGATAAACCTCTCGCGCCCTTCCTGGACTTTTTCAGACCTGTCCTTCCCTAGCGGTTCGCTTAACAGCTCAATACAGCCATTCCAAATTTCCGCTTTTCCTTTCCCCGTCTCTTTCCTTGGGGCAAAGCACCTGGACGCAAAGTGTCCGACTTTCCCACAATTATAACAGACGACCCCAGGAGACTTCCTACCAGACTGCTCCCGGTCTACCTTATCCTTTTCACTAGTCCCCGGCTTACTTTCTGACTTTTCCGGTGGACTCTCCCCGCCGTCCTGACTACCCTTCTGGTAGCCTTTACTCGGGGCAACCTTCATTTTATGCGTCAACGCATACTCATCCGCTAACTTAGCAGTTGCGGCTAACGTGGCTGCCTCTTTCTCATCGAGGTAGGGTCTCATACCCTCAGGGACACAACCTTTAAACTGCTCAATCAGAACCAGTTGCAGCAGTCTGTCATAATCCCCCTCTACCCCTTTCGAGGCGCACCAACGCTCACAATATGTTTGCATCTCACGAGCAAACTCCAAATACGTGCGGTCCCACCGCTTCCTCGCATTCCGGAACCTCTGCCGGTATGCCTCCGGGACCAACTCATAAATCCTGAGGATGGCCTCCTTCACCACCTCATACTTCTGGGCATCTTCCGCGGATAAAGCTGAGTAAGCTTGTTGGGCTTTCCCTTTCAGTACACTCTGAAGCAAGACAACCCACTTATCCCTCGGCCATTCCTGACTTATAGCTACTTTTTCGAAGTGGAGAAAGTACCGATCCACATCGGTATCGTCAAATGGGGGAACCAGCCTAACCTCCTGGGTCGCCCGGAACCCTCCACCTTGGTTCGGCACGAGCCCCTGCTCGGCCCTTATCTTTAACTTCTCCAGCTCAAATTCCCTTTCCCTCTGTTTCTCCTCTCTCTCCAACTGTCTGTCCCTCTCTCTCTCTTCTCTCTCCAACTGTCTTTCTCTCTCTTGCCTTTCTACCTCTTTCTCTCTCTCCTGCCTTTCTAACTCTCTCTCTTTCTCCTGCCTTTCTAACTCTCTCTCTTTCTCCTGCCTTTCTAACTGCCGTACCCGGAACTCGTGCTCGAGTCTCAGTTTTTCAAGCTGTACCTGTACCGCGTCTCCAGCAGGTTTTTCAATAGACACCTCCCCCAGCTCACCTTGGGGAAACACACCTTTAGATACATAGTGCTCTACAATAGCTCTGTGTATCTCCTCTCTCCTCATTGTCGACTTCACCTTAGCAAGATTCACCCGTTTTGCCACAGCTATCAATTCCGATTTCCTGGCATCCTCTAATGCCTCCAAGGTCGGCGCCTTTATAAATTCCTCAACCTCCATTTCTGCTGTTTGTCTTTTCTTTCTTTCGGGAATTTTAACCCAATCAATTTACTCCGTCCCAAATTTAGCGTTCAAAATCGCGGACGAGAACCCCACTTATGTTACGTACCCCGTAACTGGGTTGCCAAACCAGCAGAAATGGATCACTCAGTTGGAGTCTGGAGTACTAGAACTAAGAAAGTTTTATCAAAGAAACAAGCAACACAGTAATCGAAAGGATAATAAATGCAACAGTTCAGTGATGATAAACACACATGTGCACAGAATTAAGATAACAGCATCAATCAAGCTCTATCGTTGTCTTGGGGTAAATGACCAATTTCAAAATGACTCAAAGTTCAGTCCAGTTTAGTAGTTCAGTTCGCAGTAATCGTTGCCATGGCGATGGACAAGGTGGGGAAGAGAGAGATAGAATAGGAACAACTCATCATTCAGCACAGCTTCACTCACAGACCAGCGAGATGGCTCACAAACAGCTTTTGGGCGGGTCCTTGGTGATGTCACCTGAGGTCACCGACTGTGACCCCTCCTCCAGATGCGGTCGATCCTCTGCAGTGAACCCGGCACCCAGGCAAGGGCGGACACACACCGGGTTCCCGCTGATCGTACCTTTCCACCCTTGTCGTTGTCTGGCACTTCTCACCCACTCGTGAGAAGCGCACCGCTTCCAGGGTCTCGTTACCTCGGGTGGCGTGTGTGTCTGTCTTAGCGAACCTGTCCCTTTTTATCCCCCTGCTGGGGTATCGCCTGTCCATCACTTCAAACAGTTCAGGGCTCAAAGGGGGGAGCCGCTCCAGACAGCTCTTCCTCCCACATCCCTTCATTACACATCTCCAGACGCTGCTCCATTGTTCCTTATCTCTCCTTCCCCTGAGGGCAGGTGGCAGACCAACTGCTGATGCCACTGATGCTAGCCCAGGCCAGCAAACATCTTAATTTTATGTGTATTCTCGTAACAAGGTTTAAATGGGTGATACAGTTCAATTAATGGTTTCAGTGAATGTACATTTGGTGCCCACTTTATTAGGTACACATGTACCCCTGCTCATTAATGCAAATGTCCAATCAGCCAATCATGTGCAGCAATTCAATGCACAAAAGCATGCAGACATGGTCAAAGGGTTCAATTGTTGTTCAGACCAAAGATCAGGATGGGGTAGAAATGTGATGTAAGTGAATTTGGCTGTGGAATGGTTGCTGGTGCCAGACAGGGTGGGTTGAGTATCTCAGAACCTGCTGATCTCCTGGGATTTTCACACACGACAGACTCTAGAACATCCAGTGAACAGCAGTTCTGTGAGTGAAAACACCTTGTAATGAGAAAGTGTTATGTTTTGTAACTCCAAAACACAAAACAAATTAAAAGCAAAACCACAGAGCCAGAGCCAGGGATAACTCATGTACATTTAGTTTTGTTTAAATGAACCAGAACACTTACTCAAACAATATATTTACAATATTACTCAAATATTTCTGAGCTATTAAATACACAACAGAAAGGTCAAAGGAGAATGGCCAGACTGGTTCAAGCTGATAGGAAGGCGACAGTAACTCAAATAACCATGTGTTACAACAATGGTGTGTAGAAGGGCATCTCTGAATGCACAGCACTGTATATTGATCCCTCTGAGTTCCTCTCCGGTAAATAAATAAATTCAAGTATGGATAATTGTGAAGTATGGTGTAACTAGAGTTTTATAGAGCTGCAATATTTCCTCACAGCTCTTGAACACAAATTCTCAATGAATGAAGGCCAACACACCAGAGGCCTTTTTAACCAGTTGATTTAATGTGATGGGAGTGCTGCACAATATTCAGGGGGGTGTCCCTGGTGTGAAGATGGGATCGATCTGTATATGTCAAGCACATTGATGGGTCTGGACTTGACACATCAACCAGTGAAGACAGTGGGTGGCCTTCTATGAAGGGTATGTATGAACCAAATGGTTTTGAAGAAAATCTGGCACTTTTTAAAAATCATATCGCTACAAAAGTCAACTTTAATATTATTTATTTATTTAGTGATATAGCATGGAACAGGCCTTCTGATCCAATGAGCCACACTGCAGCAACCCACCTATTTAACTCTAGCCTAATCACAGGACAGTTTACAATAACCAATTAGCCTACCAACCAGTACATCTTTGGGCATTGGGAGGAAACCACAACACTTGGAGGAAATCCACACACTCCTGGGGAGAATGTACAAGTCCCTCACAGACAGTGTCAGAATTGATCTCTGAACTTCGGAATAGCCTGAGTTGTAATAACGTTGTGCTGACCGCTACATTACCGTGGCATCCCTGATGTTGTTTTCTAAATTCCATCAACTACAGTAGAATCCACTTGTAATGGAGAGCAAAATGTTTACGACTGTAAAGAATTCTTCCTCTTTACACAGATATCGATGAATGTAAAAATGTTGCTATATGTGGACCTCGCAAAAGGTGTTGGAACACAGCTGGCTCTTACAGGTGTCAATGCAAGCAAGGGTACAACACAGTCAATCAGGACTGTGAAGGTGAGGAATTTAAATAACTATGAAATCAAGAATGATTTTTGAGATCTGAATTGTTGGTTGTGAATGTTAGGTCGCAATCGACTGGTTGGCGACCACTATGTTAGAGACTGTGAATGAAACAAAATTACAAGGGGTATATTGTAGATAGGGAAAATGCAAACAGGATTTTTCCACTGAGGCTGGATGAGACTACAAACAGAGAAACATGAGGGGATCTTCATCGCTCAGAGGGTTGTGAGAGTGTGGAAGGAGTTGTCAGCACCTGAAGTTTGGGTAGGTACATGGATAGCAGGGGTATGGAGGGTTACCGGTGCAGGTTGATGGCAGTAGGCTGTTTAAATGGATCGGCATTGACGAGCTGGGCTGATGCTTCTACTGTGCTGTACTTTTCCATGACTCTAGGGGGCGCTACGGTAGAGTAGCGGTTAGTGCGACGCTATTACAGTTCGGTGTTTCAGAGTTTGGAGTTCAATTCCAGTGCATTCTGTAAGGAGTTTGTACAGAAGTCTGGGCACGGTAGTGGTCGATGAAAGTTAACTCCGATAAGTGTGAGGGTGGAGATCTTGAAGGTTGGGTATATACCATGAATGGTGGGACACTAGGGAATATTGAAGAAAGAAGGGACCCTAATGTGTAGTCGAAAGATCCCTGAAGTGTTTCTCCGTCTGCACAGATATCGATGAATGTACTTCCACTCCGTGTGCCCATGAAGCAACTTGTCAGAACACAGATGGTTCATTCAAGTGTATTTGCAGCACAGGTTTTCAGTCGACTGAGAAGGCTGGCTCCAGTGGAAGGAGGAGCTGTGAAGGTAATTACCATAAATAACTGTGACATAGAATAAAGATCAAATTGCCAATCTCCAGGATGGTCAAGGTCAAAGTCAAAGTTCAGTTTATTGTAATATGCACAAATAGATGTATGCTCTAGTACAATGTAAAACTTACCAGATGGGCCAAATGGCCTAATTCTGCTCCTATGTCTTTTGATCTTACGGTCTTACCTGCAGCAGCATCGCAGGCACATAGCATGATATAAACATCATTCACAAGAAAAACATACATTACATACAGTGGATTCTGATTAATTGGGCCATCGGTTAATTGGGGCAGCCGCTTATTTGGGAGAGCACTGATTGTGAACATTGCCAAGATTCCCTTCAGTTACTTTGGACACCGTGCCATTTAATTGGGGCTGGAGACGGTTGCCGAACAATTTCTAACTAGTGTCAATCATTCATACGTGTGTGTATATTAGATGCTATACTCTGCTGAGAGCAGAGTTTTTAAATACAATGGATTCTTGATAATTGGGACGCATCAGGACCAGCACATTTTGGCCCAATCAGTGGTTGTCCCATTAGCCAAAGTTTCATGGAAATATTAAAACTTATTAAAAAGTCAAACTATCATTTAACTGAGTAACAATATACGTATTTAAATGAAATACAGATGAATTAGTATACCCACACACGAGGAATTCTGTAGATGCTGGAAATTCAAGCAACACACATCAAAGTTGCTGGTGAAGGCAGCAGGCCAGGCAGCATCTCTAGGAAGAGGTACTGACGAAGGGTCTCGGCCCGAAACGTCGACTGTACCTCTTCCTAGAGATGCTGCCTGGCCTGCTGCGTTCACCAGCAACTTTGATGTGTGTTGCTTGAATTAGTACGCCGCCAGTACTACTAGAGTACTATAAAACTGTGTATTAATTCTTAACAGCTATCAACAGAGGAATTAATCTGCTGTGTACTTCTGATTGGCTGTAAATGAACAGAATCAGTGCAGACAGCTAGTACAGACAACAGACTGCCGTTACTGTGTACGTACGTCTATTGATGCTTCTGGACACACCTTCAGTGATGTTCCTGGAATCATCGGGTGTTTCGGGTCTTTCAACATCATACAACCTCCTCCAGGTGACCCAGCCGGGGCTGATCAGACCCCAGCTTGTGTCCAGATGGCTAGCTACTCATGACTCCATGGCTCCCCTCTTTTGAGTCACAGCCATCTTGAGGCCCTCTCTGCCGCATCGGTGGTACTGCGGATGGCTCTCCTCTTCCTCTCTCCCTCGATGCCCAAAATGCTGAAGGCTCTAACTAAAGAACGGGCTACGAATCCCCTACAACCAATCTCCACTGGGAGACACCTCGCTCTCCATCCAGCCTGCTGACAGTTGCTGACCAGTCCTGCGTACTTGGAGAGCTTCCTTTCAAAGGCCTCCTCCAAGCTATCTTCCCATGGGACTGTCAGCTCCAGCAGCACCACTTGTTTAGTAGCCTCAGACACTAGGACAATGTCTGGTTGCAGGGTGGTGGCTGTGATATGGTTGGGGAATTTCAGCTGCCCTTCGAGGTCCACCAACAGCTGCCAGTCCCTTGCAGAGGTCAGAATGCCTGCAGATGTTCTTTTGGCAGGTATTGGCTGCTCCCCAGCTCTGACAAAGGCAATGGTCTGCTTGGGGGGTCGAGACCACTTCGCCCATTCAACTCCTGCGCTGACGGCTTCAGCGATGGTCTTCAGGACCTGATCATGCCTCCACCTGTACCGTCCCTCACCAAGTGCCCTTGCACAGCCACTGAGGATGTGCTCCAGGGTTCCTCGCTTGGAGCACAGTGGGCACGCAGATGACTCTGCCTTGCCCCATGTGTGCAGGTTTGATGGGCTTGGAAGCACATCGTACACTGCCTGGATGAGAAATTGGATGCGGTGTGGTTCGGCTTTCCAAAGATCAGCCCAGGTCACTTTCCTCTCAACCGCATTCTCCCATCTTGTCCAAGCTCCCTGTTGCTTCATTCCCACCGTCTTGCAGGCTCTCATCTCCTCCACTACTGCTCTCACCTCCTCCTGAACTAGACAACGCCTTTCCTTCCCTCTGGTGTCCATTTGGGGAGTTGGAAAGGATCCTAGCCCAGCTCGGCCTCGTGTGACCACTCCCACCAGCCTCCTGTGACGCAGCCTCGTCTCTGCCTCCTGAACAGCTTCCTCTGCCCTCCACTTCCTGCCAGTCCTCACTTGGATCCCTGCTCTAGCCACCTTTGGGTCACTTGAGTCCCTATACTGTAGCACTTCTCTGGCTCTTGTTACCTTGAATTCTTCCTCCAAGGATTTGAAGGGCAGTTGCAGTTTGTTGTGGTGTCCATAGAGTGCGATGCTGCTCAGGCTCTTTGGCAGCCCCAGCCATCTCCTGAGGTGGTTGCGAACCCTCCTCTCTAAGGCTTCGACTGTCGAGATCGGAACTGCATAGACGAGGAGGGGCCACAGGATTCTGGGAAGAATGCCATGCTGATACACCCAGGCTTTAAACTTCCCAGGTAGGCCAGACTTGTCCACAGATTTCAGCCAGCCATCCAACTCGGTGCAGGTTGCCTGAATGGATGTTGTGTCCCTTAAAGAGCTGTCAAAAACCTTACCTAAGCTCTTGACTGGCTTTTCTGTGATGGTTGGGATGGCTGTGCCTGCGATGCCGAACCGGAATTTGTTCTCCACCTTCCCTTTCCTCAGCACCATCAATCTTGATTTGGCAGGTTTGAAACGCATCCGGGCCCACTCCACCAGCTTTTCGAGCCCTTGCAGAATCCACCGGCAGCCTGGGACTGATTCTGTGGTGACTGTGAGGTCATCCATGAATGCCCTGATAGGTGGTTGCCGTTGAGCAGAATTCATTCTGGGCCCTTTGCACTCTGGTTCAGCAGACTTAGTGAGCATGTTCATGGCTAGGGAGAACAGTGTCACTGAGATAGTGCACCCTGTGATGATGCCGACCTCCACCTTGTGCCAGGTTGATGTAATTGCTCCTGAAGAGACCCTCATCCTGAAGTTGCTGTAATAATCAGCGATAATCTCTCTGATTCTGCTGGGGACGTGATACTTGGTCAGTGTGAGCTGCACCAGCTTGTGCGGAATGAAGCCATATGCATTTGCCAGGTCGAGCCACAACACTGACAGGTTGCCCCTGCTCTCTCTGGCCTCCCTGATGGGCTGTGTCACCACACCGATGTGCTCCAGACAGCCCGGCATCCCTGAAATGCCACCCTTCTGGACTGATGTATCAATATAGGTGTTCTTTGCTAGGTAGGTGCACAGCCGGTTAGAAACTGCACTGAAGATCACCTTTGTCTCGACACACAGCAGGGAGATGATGCGAAACTGATCTATCTGGGTGGCATTTTCCTCCTTCGGGATCCACACCCCTTCAGCCACTCTTCACTGTTCTGGGATCTTCCCCCTTCTCCAGAAGACTCGCAGGATCTTTCACAGACGCAGCAGGAGTTTGGGGCAGTTCTTGTACACTTTGTACGAGGTGTTGCTTGGTCCTGGAGCCGAGCTTGCCCTTGCTTTGCGGACGACCTCTCTGACTTCCTTTAGTTGCAGCTCTGACATGTCGAACTGCACATCCGGTTCATGTGGGTCTATTAGGATGTCGCACTCTCCCAACTCCTGCTCTCTTTCAGGATCATTATATATCTTCTTAAGATGTGGGTCTATGTCTTCCTGTGAACAGGCCAGTTTCCCACTGCGCTTCTCCCCCAGCAACTCCTTGGTGAACTTGAAGGGGTTGGCGATAAAGGCAGCACGTTTTCGAGCCCTTTCACGACGCAGCCTCCGATGCCACTCTGCCCGGCGGAGGACCCTGATCTTCTTTCGTAGTATGCACATCAGCTGGGCCAAGCCAATGCGCTCCTCTTCTCCTGCCTCCTTGTATTGGGACTTCAGCGCTTTCATCTCCTGCCTGATGTTGTGGATCCTCAATGCTCTTTGGTTCTTCGAGTAAGATGTTTTGGAGCCTTCCTTCTCTTCTTCTCCGAACCGTTCAGCTGCGATACTGACAATAATTGTTGTCATGGCTTGCAGCTTCCTATCAACCCCTCCCTTCGCCGTTGCCTCCAGAATTTGGTTAACATCTTCATCAAACTGCTTCCACAGTGAAGTCATGTTAGCTGCAGGCCATTTGATCCGCCTCCTGTTAGACTTCATGTTCGAGGGATTAGTTTGCAACACTTGGAGGTTCCAGGCACTATGGGGTGACTCCGGGCCTGGCCCCTCCTTCGTCTCACCAGGTTGGACACCTGCGCGTTGTGCTGCTCCTGCTCCCGCCAAACACTTCATCCTCGCTTGGTGGATCTTCAAGCCGCGATCGCTCTTGCAGATTTTGCCACATGCACACTGCTTCCTCATCGTCATTTGTTCATTGCCTGGGTCTGATGTCGTTGTGTCCATGCGACTCGGATGCTTATCCTCCCCCCCTCTCGGGCCCCCCGGGGGTATCTTTTCCTTAGATTCTTTGTAGCTTTTGTTGGGGTCCTCCTCTCAGAGGACACAGATTGGGTTGCCAGCCCGTTCTGTCCTGGTTGCCGTCTCTCCGGGCTGTCACTGACTCTCCAGTCGTCACCACTCTTTTCGCGGTTGTCACCCAGTCTTTCCTGGTTGTCACTGATTAACTCAGTTATAGATTACTTTGGACAATTGCATCCTCCAATTCTTCATTTTCATTGATAACATTCAAGATGATTGTCTATACCTTTGTAATTCCTAACTTGTTGAAGTAGTGAGATGGTTTCAATTTCCCTCTTGGCCATGTCTGGTATCTTCAAGCCTGAACGGTTGAAACTCTGGTGAGCAAAACAGTTCCGAATTTTCTTGCTGCTAATTTTTTTCCAGCTTTCAACGACAAAAGTCACTGCTTTTTGAACACAAACACATGTAATTGGCGCTACTTAAAGGCTGATTGCTTTGAGCATAATGTAGTGTCTAACGGCCATGCAAGTGGACGTGAATCTCACTAGTTAGAAACTGTTTGGAAAGGCTCCTGCCCCAATTAAGCAGCATAGTTGTCCCAAATACTGAAGGGAAATGAGGCTATTTTCTCAATTTAGTTTTTGTTCTTTAAGAGTTGTCCCAAAAATGGCTTCCCTAATTAACCAGTTTCTGCTGAAGTGTCAGTTGTGTGTGTTTGTGTTCAAAAAACAGTGATTTTTTGTCACTGATAGCTGGGGACAAATATGTAGTAAGTCAAAGAGATTCACAGTGATGGGGCATTTCCTAAAATTACAGAATAATCTCGTGGCTGCTGCGTTGAGAGGCAATATTAAAGATGGGGTAAGGCAAAAAAAAAGTGGGGGTTTTAGATCTTTGGACAGCTCTGGTTATTAATTCTGAATAAAAGAGAGGACTAGAATATAAAAGCAAGAATGTAATGCTGAGGCTTGAGAAGGCATTGGTCAGGACGTATTTGGGCCCCTTATCTAAGAAAAGATGTTCTGGCAATAGAGGGGGTCCAGAGAATGATCCCATGAATGACACGATTAACATATGAGGAGCATTTGATGGTTCTAGGTCTGTAGTCGCTTGAATATTTTTTAGCAGAGGGTGGTGAATCTGTGGAATTTATTGCCTCAGGAGACGGCTCCAACACAAACAGAAATCAGAATCAGGTTTATGATCACCGAGGTATGTTGTGAAATTTGTTGCTTTGCTGAAGCAGTACAGTGCGATATATGAAACGTACTATAAATTGGTCAGAAATACATATTCAAAAATTAATTAAGTAGTAAATAAAGAGAGCAAAACAAGTGTGGTAATATTCATGGGTTCATTGTCTGTTCTGAAAACTGATGGAGGAGGGGGAGATATTCCTAAAAAGTTGAATGTTTGTCTTCAGGCTTCTGTACCTCGTGCATGATGGCAGTATTGAGAAGAGGGCATGTCCTGGGTGGCGGGGTTCCTTCATGATGGATGCTACCTGTTTGAAGCAGTGTGTTTTCAAGATGCCCTAAATGGTGGTGAGACTAACGCCCATAGAAACCGGCTGAGTTTACAACCCTCAGTATGTTTTTCTGGTGCTGTGCACTGGCCCCTCCATACTTGATGGTGATGCAGTCAGTCAGAATGCTCTCTGTTGTACATCTGTAGCAATTTGTTAGCTCCGTCTACCTATATTGACCAGACAGATCCTTTGAAAACAGGAAACCACCATCAACACGACCTTTAGGACCACATCCAAGCTGGTTAACAGTTTTAGTTACCATGGTCATTACTGCTTAAGTCCAGAATCCTAAATTCCCACATCGATCAACATCATAATCAAAGTCAAAGTAAATTTATTATCAAAGTACATATATGCCAGCATATAGAACACTGTGATTCATCTACTGACAGAAATTATTGCCTTTGGTTCAAGAGCCGAATGGTTCTTCTTCTTCTTAAGCCCTTAGCGCCAAGTCATTGTGTATATTTAAAGTGGAGTTTGAGAGGTTCTTAATGAGTAAGGGTGCCAATGGTTACAGGTAGAAGGCATGAGAATGGGGTGAAGAGGGATCGTAATTCAGCTATGATGGAATGGCAGAGTAGGCTCTATGGGCTAAATGGCAGAATTCTGCTCCTAGATTTCATGGTCTTATGGTCTTAAATATTGCAAATGGTGAAATTTGAACTACAAATAGAGAGTGGAGAAGCTCAGGAGATCAGACAGCAGCTGTGAGAGAGAAACTGGTTCAAAGAGCTGGAAAAAAAGAGAAGGAGGGGTCACTGATATGGTGGAGACCAGATTTGTGAAGGGGACACAAAGCATCCAGTTAATAGGTGAATGAGCATGGTTAGAAAGAAATAGAAATAAAAATGTAGGAAACAGTGTAGAGCATGCTGGAAATTTTAAACAAGGAATGATGCTGGAAGCACCCAGTGTTATGATTCTCACCCACAGATGCTGCCTGACCAGCTGAGTATTTCCAGTGCAGATTCAGGGAGGGATGAGGCAATGAACTAAGACTTGAATGTGACCAAACCTGGTCTTGGTGCAGTCATGTTAAAGATTAATGGAGCAATGAGAGTCATTTTTCCCTTTCCCACTCCCACCCCATGAAAAGCAGCAGCAACAGAGAAAGTGGAGCCACTGCAGACCTTCCACATTGTTATTGACGGCCCCATGGGGTGGAGAACATGGTAGCAAACATCTCAGCTTCCAGCAGAGAACTGAATATTTGGTTCCTTGAGTCAATTCCCAAACTCCATTTCATAAAGCATTAACAATCTTCCATAGATGTTTAGTGGTGGGTATATGAACTTGAGTCAATTTCATCTATTACCGAACTCCATTGCATAGAACCGTTGACAAACATCTACAGATGTGTAGTGGAGAGTAGATTTACTTGCTGCATCACAGCCCAGGATAGAAACACTAATGCCCTTGAATGGAAAATCTTACAAAAAATAGTGGATACAGACAAGGCCATAATGGGAAAAGCAGCATACATTATCCGTGACCACCACCAACCAGGACATGCTCTCTTCTCACTGCTGCCATCAGAAAAAAGGTGTAAGAGCCTCTGGACTCACACCACTAGGTTCAGGAACAGCTACTACCGCTAAACCATTAGGCTCTTGAACCAAAGGAAATAACTTCACGAACTTTCACTTGCATCATCATTAATGTTTCCAGAACCAGTTTCAAAGACTCTTTATCTCATGTTGTCGATAGTTATTGCTTATTTATTATTATCATTATTATTATTATTTCTGTTTCTGTTATCAGAGTTTGTTATCTTCTGCACTCTGGGTGACCGCCCTAGTTGGGCATCTTTCATTGATTCTGTTATGGTTATTATTCTATAAACTTATTGATTATGTCCACAAGGAAATGAATCTCAGGGTTGTATATGGTGATATATCTGTACTTTGATAATAAAACTTACTTTATAATTTGAACTGGTTTTCTGCCTCAACCCTTAAGTTCCCTCCCCAAGAACCGTCACTCAGTCCTTTGTTCCAGCGGAGTTCTGCTCTCTATTTAAGTAACAGGGAGGTGAGTTATCCATCCAGACCCATGGATCACAGGGTAACAGGGAACAGTCCATGAAATAATCTCAGATGGCTGTGGAGGTCAAGTCATTTAGTCTATTTAAAGAACAAGTTGATAGATGGTAGATTAGGAAGTGCATCAACAGTTACAGGGCAAAGGGCTTGAGAGGGATAATAAATCAGTCATGATGGAATGGTGGAGCAGACTTGATGGGTCTATGTCTTATGATTTTATGGCTTAAATACTGGAAATTGTGAAATTGGAGATCCCAAATGAGGGAGTGGAGAAGCTCAGAGGATCAGACAGCATCTGTGGAGAGAAGAACTGGAAAAATGAGAAAATAGTACTGAGACTGACCGTGAAGGCAACAAATATAAAGATACTACTTAAAAATATCTAGTCTGTCAGTTTGTCAGAAAGAAAGATTTATTTGTTTTCAAAAGGATTTGTTATCAAGTGTGGCATTAATGTAGTGCAGATTTTAATAGTCCAAAAGGTACCAGATTCAGCCCTTGACCTGTACTAATTAACTCCCATTGTTAAAACACTACGCCGACGCAGATGTGTAAATTCCTGGGCCTGGTCAATTTCCACTGCATGAGATATGAGGTCCTTCCCCTGCAGAACCCTCTTCTCCAAATTTTCCCTTGTACTACTGTGAACCCAACCACCTTTTTTTTGAGAATGCCCACCTGAGCAACTAGATTCACCACCCCATGATTGTGCAACAATAAGTCACTAATTGACAGAAGTCCAGCCTGACATGACTGACGTCCCCCCTCGGTAATCCAGACTTAGTCTTCAATGTAGATGGGAGTCCCTTTACAGACAACCAAGGCCAGTGCCGTGCAGGCTATGCTGTTTTTACCAACGTAGAAACCATGGAGTCCACTTGCTTTCTTTCTCCTGACTTGGCACAGCAAGCTGAACTCTTTGCACTCACTGGAGCATGCATCCAAGCCACTGGGCAATCAGCCAATATTTTTACAGACTCTAGTTATGCCTTTGGAGTCGCTCATGACTTTGGCCAACTTTGGAAAGCTAGGGGTTATGTTACCTCCTCCGGTATGCCCATCATTAATAAAACTTACATCGACAACCACCTATCTTCCTTCACAATTGGCCATTATTAAATGCTCTGCACACACTAAAGGTACGACTGAGACTGACCGTGGAAACAACAGAGATGACTCAGCCGTGAAACGAGATGCCCTTACCGGAGCACTGATTGTTCCCCAAATGATGAATCACCAGGGAAAAACTGACTGCCCTATTTCCAAATCAGCCAGTATGCCTGGAATTGAGGATGTGTGTATTTTACACAGAGATGCCTCTGAAAAAGAGAAAGCCACCTGGGAATGGGTTAGATGTTTTTACTCACTGACTGAGAACCTCTGGCTTACTCCTGCCCGTCAGGTCTGCTTACCTGAAACTGTACTGGGCTATATTGTAGATTTTGTACATACCAATACTCACCTTGGCAAGGAGGGAAAGGTAAGGCAGTGTTTGGAATCATGGTGGGATCCGGACCTGGAGAAAGTAGCGGAGAATGTTGCCCGACAATGTCCGATATGCCAAGAACATAATCCAGGAAAAGGCACCCCATGCCCAAAGGGATGTACCCAGTGCCAAGATACTCTTTCTGCCAACTATAACTCAATTTTATCGAATTACTGTGCGTGCACTATTATAAGTACTGCCTTGTAATTCTTGATGTTTTAGTAGATGGATTGAAGAATTTCCCGGCACTGATAACAAAGCGATGATGATAGAGCCCAGGAGTAACAGGAAGAATCCATGAAATACCCTCAGATAGGTGCGGAGTGCAAATCATTGGGTCTATTTAAAGAGCAAGTTGATAAATGATAGGTTAGCAAGTACAACAAAAGTTACAGGGGGAGCCAGGAGAATGTGGTTGAGGGGGATAATAAATCAGCCATGATGGAATGGTGGAGCTGACTCGATGAGCCGATGTTTTATGGTCGTATAGCTTAAATACTGCAAATTGTGAAACTGAAGATCCCAAATGACAGAGAGGAGAAGCACAGAGGACCAGACAGTATTTGTGGAAAGAGGAGCTGGAAAAGTGAGAAAATGAGGCAGGAAAGTGTGTACCAGATAGGGTGGGGAGACAGAGTTAGTAAAGGAAACACGATGCATCCAGTTAATGGATGAATGACCACAGTTAGAGAGAAAGTAAAATAAAATGTAGGATGCAGAGTGGAGCATGCTGGGGATCTGAAACCAGGGATGGTTCTGGAATCTCGCAGCATTCTGTTTCTCACCCACAGATGCTGCCTGATCTGCTGAGTATTTCCAATGCAGATTCAGGGAGGGAGTGGGCAATGAACTGAAATTTAAATGTGACTAAAGCTGGTCTTGCCACAGTCATATTAAAGATGAATGGAGCACTGAGAATCCTCTTTCCTCCCTGCTCCCATCCAATGAAAAGCAGCTCCAGTACAGAAGGCAGGGCTGCTGCCGACCTTCCACACTGTTATCGATAGGCCCATGGGGTGGAAAGCAGGGTAGTAACCATCCTCGATTCTAACACATTACCAATCATTTGGTCCCTTGAGTCAATTCCATCTGCTCCTTAACTCCATTCACCTGATTTTCTTTCTCAAACCTTAAGGCCCCTTCCCAAGAATAGTCACTCAATCCTTTGTTCCAGTGGAGGCCTTCTCTGGATTAAACGACACAGAGCTGAGTTACTCCATCCCAACCCACAAGAGCCCAGATATGAAAGGGAGCAATCTGTGTTTACTATTGAGAGAGATTTTCCCTGTTCACACAGATATCGATGAATGCAAGTCCTCACCTTGTCACAAACATGCAACTTGTATCAATGTAATGGGATCCTACCAGTGCAACTGCAACACAGGGTTTCGGGAATTACCTGCGACCATCAACCTCACGGCAGGGAAAGTTTGTGAAGGTAAGGACTTTGTCTCAACATGAAAATGGTGTATAAATCCCAACTAATTGTGGATATCAGTCCTCCACAATCCTCCTGCAGAGGCCTATAAATAAAGAAGAATTTAATGGACTCTGTACTGTGCACAGGGAAGTCGTTGTGGGGAGGTGGGATAGTTATGATTAGTTTTACTATTAATTTCTTTGATAAATCTGATGATTTGTTCAAATGAGAAGGGAAAAGGGATTCACAAGCAAATGGGAATAGTTCATTGTGTTCAGCATGGATGAGATGGGCCAAGGGTCCTTTTCTGTGTTTGACAAGTCTGTGACTCGATATTTTAGAGTTTGGGAAATGACTTTGTTGACCAGTGATGTTTCATTAAGAACAGGAGACAGTGTACTGCATTGTCCAGGGAGAGGTGTGAGTAAAAGTGGCAGCTGTAGCTGGCCTGGTGATTACTATTCTAGTCTTGGTTCCCAAACTCTCGGACAGTCTAATGTCACTCTCTCAGTGGTGGTTCAGTGAAGGTCTGAGTAATCCACGGGGACAGGGATGTGATCCTGAGAGGGAGGGCAAGAGTCAGCGATGGACCATATGAAGATGAGAGCATCTTGGAAAGAGTCATCTATACTGATAACATTTCGCAGTTCTGTATGATTGTAGGAAGCAGTATCAATGCAATCATAATTAAGGGTTGAGCGAGATAGTCTGGACAGGATTGAAACTAGGACTCGTATCCCACCAACTATCGGCCCTAGCTTGCCTTAGTGAAACAGCATAGCCATACCTTTGTCCCACAGAATGTGAGACATGTTTAACAGGGAGCAAATAATGTTTATGATTGTGAAGGATTCTGTCTGTTCACATAGATATTGACGAGTGTGAATCCTCTCCGTGTCACCAACTTGCAACTTGCAACAACACACTGGGTTCCTACCAGTGCAACTGTGTTGCGGGGTATCAGGCATCTACTGCGACTGCCAGCCTCACTGCAGGGAAGGTTTGTGAAGGTAAGGGCTTCGTATCTTCATGAAAATGGAGAATTTATCTCAAGGCAGTTTTGGTGTCATCGATTCTCCAAGATTATCCCGAAGATATTCTTGGAAGTAAAGAATAAACAGACAGTGTCTGCACTGTGTAAATCCCTTCGATAAATTGTGTGTGTTGGATTACGATGGGATTTTTATTAATCAGTGCTTTTAAATATTTTGGACATGAATTTATTCATCAAGCAGGTCCCTTGGAAACAGGAGACCAGCGAGGTAGTCTAGAGAGGATTGAATTCCAACACAACTGTTAACATCAGCTATAGCTGCCATGGTCATTAATATTCCAGTCCTGCACCCCAAATTCCCACTTGGGCAAAGTCATACTCGCAGAACCCATTCCATGGAGTGGCTGGGCAAAGTACTGGGATTGAAATGTGTTCAACCCCAGCCAAGGCTCAGAGCCACGTTACTGTTCAATAGAGCCACGGACACCCTGTACACCTCCCCATCGACCACTTCCCCCCTGCAACACAAAGCCTTAATACATGGCTCCAACAGAATGAAAAATAAATTCCAGTTGACTATCACTGAAATATGTCATGAAATTTGTTGCTCTGCTGCAGCAGTGCAGTGCAATACATAAAATATCCTATAGCTTGGAGTAATAAATATATATTAGAAAATTAAACAAGTAGCAAATAAAGAGAGCAAACATAACGAGGTAATATTCATGGGTTCATTGTCTGTTCAGAAATCTGATGGCGAAGGAGAAGATATTCCTAAAATGTTGAATGTTTGTCTTCAGGCTTCTGTACCTCGTGCATGATGGCAGTATTGAGAAGAGGGCATGTCCTGGGTGGCAGGGTTCCTTCATGATGGATGCCACCCGTTTGAAGCAGTGTGTTTTCAAGATGCCCTAAATGGTGGTGAGACTAACGCCCATAGAAACCGGCTGAGTTTACAATCCTCAGTATGTTTTTCTGGTGCTGTGCACTGGCCCCTCCATATTTGATGGTGATGCAGTCAGTCAGAATGCTCAACATTGTATATCTGTAGCAATCTAACTGTTAGCTCCATCCAGCTGCCTTTCTACCTCAATTCTTAAGGCCTTTTCCTGTTCCTTAACTGCATTCACCTGATTTTCTTTCTCAAACCATTAGGGCCCTTCCCAAGTATAGTCACTCAATCCTTTGTTCCAGGGAGGTCTTCTCTGGATTAACCAACACAGAGCTGAGTTACTCCATCCCGACCCACAGAGCCCAGGTATGAAAGGGAGCAATCCATATTTACTGTTGAGAGAGATTTTCCCTGTTCACACAGATATCGATGAATGCAAATCCTCACCTTGTCACAAACATGCAACTTGCATCAACACAGTGGGATCCTACCAGTGCAACTGCAGCACAGGGTTTTGGGAATTACCTGCAACCAGCAACCTCATGGCCGGGAAAGTTTGTGAAGGTAAGGAATTTGTCTTAACATGAAAATGGAGAATAAATCCCAACTGATTGTGGATATGAGTCCTCCACAATTTTCCTGTAGAGTCCTACAACTAATGATTTTTAATGGGCACTGTTCTGTGAAAATTACACAGAGGAGTCATTGTGGGGAGGTGAACAAGTTATCATTGTTTTCTTTCCATTGTTTCCTTTGATAAATCCAATCTTTTCTTCACATGGGAAGGGAAAAAGGAACTGACAAGCAAATGGGAATAGCTCATTGTGGTCAGCATGGATGAGATGGACCAAAGGGTCTTTTTCTGTATTGGATTACTCTACGACTCTATATTTTAGAGTCTGAGAAATGAATTCATTGACCAGTCATGATCCATTAAGAACAGGAGAAGGAGTACTGCATTGTCCAGAGACAGGTGTGACTAGAAGTGGCAGCTGTAGCTGGCGTGGAGATTACTATTGTAGTCTTGGTTCCCAACTCTCACACAGTTAATGTCACCCTCTCGGAGCAGATTCATTGGGCGTCTGAGTAATCCATGGGGACATGTATGTTATCCTGAGAGGGAGGGGAAGAGTCAGCAATGGGCCACGTAACGTTCTGTGTAGGATGCTGCATCATTGCGATCATTGATGGACTGGAGAAAAGGAGAGGGGGATGTTCTGGACAGAATTGAAGCAAGATGTCTTTATCGTGTTCCACCAAAGTTCAGGGGTAGCTTAGTCCATGTGAACTGCTAGAGCCACACTGTTGTCCACAAGAAAGAGAGACATGAGTAAGTGTTATCAATGAGTGTGAAGCCTCTCGACGTCTCCTTCTCACAACTTGTTACAACACATCGGGTTCCTATCTGTGGAACTGCATTGCGGGGTTTCAGGCATCTCCAGTGACAGTCAGCCTCACTGCAGGGATGTTTTGTGAAGGTACAGACTGTGAAAGTGAGAATTAATCACAAGCCTCTGTTGGTGACAACTTTCCAGGATTGCCCTGAAGATATTCTTGGAATTATAGAATTATCTCACAGGGTCTGCATTGTGTAAAACACATGGCTGGTAAACGATGGGGTTTTTTTTTTGTTTTATCATTTTTTCCAAATATTTTTGCATACCGGGACAAGAATATATCGACCAAGTAGGTGCTTTGGGAACAAGAGATCATGCAACACAACTTTGAGGACTGTGTCTGATCTGATTGGTAGTTTTAACTCCCGTGGTCATTACTACTCCAATCCTGCATCCCAAATTCCCACATGGAATGACCTCTTACTGTCCGAGCCCATTCAGTGGAGGGGCTGGGAAGCCTATTGGGACTAAGATGTGATCAACCCCAGCCCGGGATCAGGGCCACATTAAAGATGAGCAGAGTTACTGGCATCCAGTACACCTCCCCACTGCCCATTGTCACCCCAGCATCACTCAGTCATTAATGCCCGACTTCATCAGACTCAGAATCAGATACCAGTTTGTTGTCACTGCCATCTATCGTGAAATGTCTTGTTTTGCAGCAGCAGTACAGTGCAATACATAAGATATACCATAAAATATGACTAGAAATATATATTAAAAATTAAATACGTAATGAGAAATAAAAGCGAAAATAGTGAGGAAGTGTTCATGGGCTCATTGTCCGTTCAGCAGTCTGGTGAAACAGAGGAAGAAACTGTGCTGTGTGAAAACCACCATGAATGCAACCTTGAGGACCACATCCAAACTGGTTGGCAGTTTTAGCTACCATGGTCATTGCTATTCAAGTCCTGGATCCTAAATACCCACATGGACCAACATCATAGTCGAAGTCAAAGTCAAAAATACATTTATTAGCAATGTACATATATGTCACCATAAACAACCCTGAGATTAATTTCTTTTGGGCATACTCAGTAAAGCCATAGAATAACAACCATAACAAAACCCAGTTAGTGACTGCTCCAACTTGGGCATTCAACCAGTGTGCAAAAGGCAATGAACTGTCCAAATAAAAAAAATAAATAATAATAAATAAGTAAGCAATAAATATTGGGAACATGAGATGAAGGCTCCTTGAAATTGAGTCCATTGGTTGTGGGAACATTTCAATGATGGGGCAAGTTAAGTTGAGTGACTGTA
Source organism: Mobula hypostoma (assembly GCF_963921235.1). Classification (NCBI taxonomy): domain Eukaryota; kingdom Metazoa; phylum Chordata; class Chondrichthyes; order Myliobatiformes; family Myliobatidae; genus Mobula; species Mobula hypostoma. The sequence goes on from NC_086125.1 coordinate 22,988,130, forward strand.
TCACTTTTGGTTCAAGAGCCTGATGGTTCTTCTTCTTGAACCTTTAGCTCCTAGTGGAGCTTAGGCCATCGATGACCTCACAAAGTCAATGGAATGGTTGGAATTCATCAACGTTTCTGTAATCCATTGTATCACTGGAATAGGCAGGGCTACTGCTGACCTTCCCCATTGGGGCCTTGAGGTGATGACAGACAGCTTCTGGATCCAATGAGATCCCAACAATCTCAGCCTCAAGCAGGTGGGAAGCCAGTGGTTTCCTGTTGCTTAATCCCATTCACCTGTTTTACTGCATCAACTTTTAAGGCCTTTTGCAAGAAAACCAATAAATTGTTTCAAAAAGGGCGTGGTCTATGTTTAAGCAACATGCCTATGTTTTGCCCCATTCAGACCCACAGTTCACATGTAACAGGGAACAACTAGTGTTTATCATTGTGAAGGAATTTATCTGTTCAGACAGCAGATATTGATGAGTATGAATCCTTGGCCTGTAATAAACACACAACTTCTAACAACATAGTGGGCTCCTTCCATTGCAGGTTTCAGGCATTGCCTGTGACCACCTGCCTCACTGCAGGAAAGGTTTGTGAAGGTAAGGACTTAATATAACCATGGAGAATCAATCCTGAGTAGAGGTTATCACTGACAATCTGACAGGTTTGTCCTGCAGATTCCTGGGAGTAAAGGAGAATGTCACAGGCAGCGCTCTGCGCGCGTCCCACAGGAGAATCACTGTGTTAGCTGTCAAGTTTATAACCTGCTAAGTTCCTCCAGCATTTTGTATTTTTATTTTGTTTGTTTTGACACAACTAATGATTAGCTCTGAATATTTTAGTTTGTTAAATGAATGTAATGAACAATCATGTTTCTTTGTGAACAGCTGACAGTGTAATACGATGGTTGGGAACAGGTCTGACCAGAGCTGGCATCTGTTGCTGGCATGGTGGTTAATATTCCAATCCTGATCCCAAACTCCTCACGGTCCAACATCACCATATGGGAGCTGCTTTACTGAGGGTCTGGGAAATCCATGGGGAGACCGGTGTGATCCAGAAAGGGAAATGCAAGAGTGAGAGATGGACCATGTAAAAATGAGGGCAGCTTGTGATGATAGGCAGCTAAAATGATAACCGTGGAATCCAGGTCATTGTGTATATTTAAAGTAAAGTTTGATAGTTTCTTAATTAGTAAGGGTGTAAATGGTTTGAAGTAGAAGGTAGGAGAATGAGGTGAGAGGGATAGTAAATCAGCTATGATGGAATGGCACAGTGGACTCTGGGGGCTAAATTAACTAATTCTGCTCCTGTATTTCATGGTCTTAAATACTGCAAATGGTGGGGTTTGAACTAGAAATGGAGAGTGCGGAGACAAGGAAGACCAGACAGCAGCTGTGGAGAGAGAAACTGGAAAAGTGAGAAAGAGCGGGATCCCTGAAATGGTGGAGACCAAATTTATAAAGGGGACACAATGATTCCAGGAAATAGATGAATCAGTGCGGTTAGAAAGAAATAGACATAAAAATGTAGGGTACAGTGTAGAGCATGCTGGAGATCTGAAACAAGAAATGATGCTGGAAGCACCCAGCATTCGGATTTTCACCCACAGATCCTGCCTGACCTGCTGAGTATTTTCACTGCAGATTCAGGGATGGACAAGGCAATTAACTAAGATTCGAATGTGACCAAACTTGGTCTTGGAGCAGACATATTAAAAATCAATGGGTCAATGAGAATGCTTTTAACTCCCCTGCTCCCATCCCATGAAAAACAGTGGCAGTACAGAAAGTGGAGCCACTGCAAACCTTCCACATTGTTATTGACAGACCCATAGATAGGAGAGCAGGGTACCAACCATCTCAGCTTCCAGCACAGAACTGAACATTTGGTTCCTTGGGTCAATTCAATTTATTCCTGAATTCCATTTCATAGAAACATTCACAAACATCAGATGTGTAGTGGAGAGTAGATGGACTGGCTACATCACAGCCTGATATGGAAACACCAATGCCCTCGAATAGCAAATCCTACAAAAAGTACTGGATATGGGCCAGTCCATCACAGGCAAAGCCCGCCCTTCCATTGAGCGCATCTCATAAAACATTGTCGCAGAAAAGCAGCTTCTATTATCAGCAACCTCCACCAAGCAGGACATGCACTTCTTTCTCTGCTGCCATCAGGAAGAAGATAAAAGAGCCTGAGGTTAGGGAATGGCTAATACACATCAACCATCAAGCTCTTTAACCAAAGGAGCTAACTTCACTCAAATTCATTTGCCCCATCATTGACATGTTCCCAAAACCAGAAGACTCACTTGCACAATTCTTCATCTCATGTTCTCCATATTTATTGCTTATTTATTGTTATAATTTGGTTTTGTATTCATACAGTTTGTTGTCTTCTGCACTTTAGTTACCTACCCAAGTTGGGCATCTTTTATTGATTCTGTTTTGGTTTATTATTCTATAAACTTATTGAGTATGCCCACAAGGAAGTGAATCTCAGGGTTGTATATGGCTACATATATGGACGTTGATAATAAAACTTACTTTGTGATTTGAACTGATTTTCTGCCTCAATCCTTAAGTCCCCCCCCCCAAAGTACAATCTCTCAGTCCTTTGTTCCAGTGGAGTTCTGCTCTCTGTTTAAGTAACAAGGAGGTGAATTATACATGCAGACCTAGAAAGCCGAGGTGTAACAAGGAACAGTCCTTGAACTATCCTCAAATAGCCAAGTCATTGGGTGTATTTCAAGTGCAAGTTGATAGATGATAGATTTGGAAGAGCGTCAATGGTTACACGGAAAGTTAGGATAATGGGGTTGAGAAGGATAGTAAATCAGCCATAATGGAATGGTGGAGCAGACTCAATGGGCCTATGTCTTATGTTAAATACTGCAAATTGTGAAGTTGGAGATCCCAAATGAGGAAGTGGGGAGGCTCAGAGGATCCAACAGCATCTGTGGAATGAGAAACTGGAAAAATGAGAATATGAGACAAGAGAGTGTGTCCCTGATAGAGTGGTGAGCCCAAGTTGTTAATGGAGACATAATGCATCCAGGTAGTGGATGAATGACCACAGTTAGAAAGTAAAATAAAATGTAGGATGCGGAGTGGAGCATGCTGAGGATCTGAAACCAGGGATGTTGCTGGAATCTCCCAGCATTCTCTTTCTCACCCACAGATGCTGCCTGACCTGCTGAGTATTTCCAATGCAGATTCAGGGAGGGAGTGGGCAATGAACTGAAATTTAAATGTGACTAAAGCTGGTCTTGCCACAGTCATATTAAAGATGAATGGAGCACTGAGAGTCCTCTTTCCTCCCTGCTCCCGTCCAATGAAAAGCAGCTCCAGTACAGAAGGCAGGGTTGCTGCCGACCTTCTGCACTGTTTATCGATAAGCCCATGGGGTGGAGAGCAGGGTGGTAACCATCCCTGCTTCTGAGAGGTGACCAGCCATTTGGCCCCTTGAGTCAATTCCATCTGCACTCCATTCACCTGATTTTCTTTCTCAAACCATAAGGCCCCTTCCCAAGAATAGTCACTCAATCCTTTGTTGCAGTGGAGGTCCTCTCTGGATTTAACAACACAGTGCTGGGTTACTCCATCCCAACCCACAGAGCCCAGGTATAAAAGGGAGCAATCTATGTTTACTGTTGAGAGAGATTTTCTCTGTTCACACAGATATCGATGAATGCAAGTCTTCACCTTGTCACGAACATGCAACTTGTAACAACGTAATGGGATCCTACCAGTGCAACTGCAAAACAGGGTTACAGGCATTACCTGCAACTGCCAACCTCACAGCAGGGAAAATTTGTAAAGGTAAGGACTTTGTCTCAACATGAAAATGGAGAATAAATCGCAACTGATTGAGGATATCAGTCCTGCACAATTTTCCTGCGGAGTCCCACAACTAAAGAAGAATTTAATAGACACTCTACTGTGCAAATTACACAGAGGAGTCACTGTGGGAAGGTGGGAAAGTTATCATTGTTTTTTCTATTTTGTCCTTTGATAAATCTGATCATTAGTTCAAGTTGGAAGGGAAAAGGGACTCACAAGCAAATAAAAATAGCTCATTGTGGTCAGCATGGATGAGATGGGCCAAAGGGTCTTTTTCTGTGCTGTAATACTCCATGATTCTATATTTTACCCTTTGGAAAATGAATTCATTGAACAGTCATGTTCCTTTCAGAACAGGAGCCAGAGTACTGCATCGTCTAGGGCAGGGGTCCCCAACCTTTTTTGCACTGCGGACCGGTTTCATATTGACAATAATCCTGCGGGGCCGATCCGGCGGGGTAGGGTTGCCAACGGACAAGAGTAGCAGTCAAATACGTTGTGTTTACTCCAAAAAAAGACTACAATGACCATGAAGCCTTGCGTGGGCACTAGTGCGCATGCGTGCACCGCCGATTTCTTTTCGCAAACTGTTTTTGGCGATTCTGGTCGGGGGGGGGTGTTAATCACGACAGGAATGTCGGTGATACGTGGCTAATACACTCAATTTCGTTTCTAAAAGGGTTTATCTAACGAATTTAATATTAAACACACAGCGCATATTTTCCTCGCATGAATATAGTGATAAGTCAATTCTCAGAGGAGCTTGAAGTAAGTATTGAACGAACTTCCAGTAGCAGGTTCGATATTATCATTTAAAGTTAAACTGGACAGCTATATGGACAGGAAAGGAATGGAGGGTTATGGGCTGAGTGCAGGTCGGTGGGACGAGGTGAGAGTAGCGTTCGGCACGGACTAGAAGGGCAGAGATGTCCTGTATCCATGCTATAATTGTTATATAGTTATATAAGTCACTTATAAGTCAATAGCATAATAACATTTTAAGTAACGTTTGGACATTAAACACACAGCGCATATTTTCCTCGTATGAACATATAAAATCACTGCAACGCACCAATATCGCTGAATCAGTGGGAGCCCTTGTCAGTACTTGTTTTCCTGCAACAAGACGGTCCTATCGAGGGGTGATGGGAGACAGCGATACTCGAATGGATTCCTTATGTCCAGTCTATTCCGCAATTTAGTTTTCGTTGCATTCATTAGAGATATGTTGGAAATGGAAGCAACGTTTTCAGTGCTTCCATGTCTATCTCAGGATAGCCTTGACTTTGATCCAGAATGCCGGCAGAGATGTTATGTCAAACATACTTTTCAGCCCGCCGTCACTTGCAGGCTCGAGGAGTCGATCTCCTTCCCGCGCTGACATGGATGACGCGTGCGTAATGGCTCAACAGTGGGCGTGACAGGGAATAAGGGGAGGTGCAGCTGACGCATATCGTTTCCTCGCGGCCCGGTAGCGCATGCCTTGCGGCCCGGTGGTTGGGGACCGCTGGTCTAGGGACTGGTGTGACTTGAGCTGGCATGGTGATTACTACTCCAATCTTGGTTCCCAAAGTCTCACACAGTCTAGTGTCAGTGTCTCAGAACAGGTACAGTGAGGGTCTGAGTAATCCATGAGGACACGGATGTGATCCTGAGAGGGAGGGGAAGAGTCAGTGATGGACCATGTAAAGATGAGAGCAGCTTGGAAACAGGCATCTAAAATGATAACGTTTCTCAGTTCTGTATGACTGTAGGAAGCAGCATCAATGCAATTGTTGATGGACTGGAGAAAGGCTGAGGGAGATGGTCTGGACAGGATTGAAGTAAGGTCTCTTCACCGTGTCCAACGAAGTTCAGGGGTAGCTCGGCTCATGTGAATTCCTACAGCCACACCAATGTCCACGAGAAAGTGAGACATGAGTAAGAGATATCAATGAGTGTGAAGCCTCTCCGTGTCACTCTCTCACAACTTGTTACAACACGTCGGGTTTCTACCTGTGGAACTGCATTGCAGGGTTTCAGGCATCTCCAGTGACAGTCAGCCTCACTGCAGGAAGGTTTTGTGAAGGTACAGACTTTATATCACCGTGAAAGTGAGAACAAATCACAAGGCTGGGTTGGTGGTGTCAATTTTCCAGGATTGCCTTGCAAGTATTCTTGGAATTAAAGAATTACTGTATCTCACAGGGTCTGCCTTGTGCAAATCGCGTGGTTGGTAAACAACTGGGTTTTCTTTGTTTTATCATTGATTCCAAATATTTTTAGATATCGGGACAGGAATTTATTGACCAGACAGCATCTTTGGAAACAAGATCATGTAACATAACTTTTAGGACCATGTCTGGTTGATAGTTTTACTTGCCGTGGTCATCACTACTCCAGTCCTACATCCCAAATTCCCACATGGAATGACATCTTACTGTCAGAGCACTTTCAGTGGAGAGGATGGGAAATCTACTGGGAGGTGATCAACCCCAACCCATTCTCAGGGCCACATTAAAGATGAGTAGAGTTACTGACATCCAGTACACCTCCCCACTGCCCATTATCACTCCAGTAACACTCAGTCATTAATACACGACTCCTTCAGAATCAGAATCAGTTTATTATCACATCTGTCATGAAATGTCTTGTTTTGCAGCTGCAGTACAGTGCAATACATAAAATATATGCAACATACATCAAAGTTGCTGGTGAACGCAGCAGGCCAAGCAGCATCTATAGGAAGAGGTGCAGTCGACGTTTCAGGCCGAGACCCTTCGTCAGGACTGAAGTTAGTCCTGACGAAGGGTCTCGGCCTGAAACGTCGACTCACCTCTTCCTATAGATGCTGCTTGGCCTGCTGCGTTCACCAGCAACTTTGATGTATGTTGCTTGAATTTCCAGCATCTGAAGAATTCCTGTTGTTTACATAAAATATATGATACATTGCAATTAGTGGGAATGCTACTACCCATAGTGGTGTGGGCTATATTTACAACTCTGCAGGTTTTTCTATTCCTGTGTGGTGGCCCCTCAAAACCGGATGGAAACGCAACCAGTCAGAATGTTCTCCATGGCACATTTTTAGCATCCTAATGAGTCACATCACCAGAGAAGGTGGGGCTACTCTTGATTCCTCCACTGGGATCTGCAGGTGTTGATAGGCAGCTTCCAGATCCAATGAGCAGGAGAGCAGGCTAGTAACCATCTGGGGCTCCAGCAGGTAGGAAGCTATTGGTTCCCTCCTTCAATTCAATCTAGGGTGGTTTGTGCCTTAACTCCACGCACCTGTCTTTCTGCCTCGACTCTGAAAGCCTTTGCCAAGAAAATCACTGAATTATTTGTTCCAAGAAGGTCTTGTCTGTGTTTAAACAACTTGCCAATGTTTTGCTCCATCCAGACCCACAGAGTGCACCTGTAATCAGGAGCAAACAGTGTTTATCATTGTGAAAGATTTTGTCCTTTCTCACAGATATTGACAATTGTGAATAGTCGCCCTGTGACTAATATGTAACTTGTAACAACACAGTGGGTTCCCACCAGTATAACTTCATCATAGGGTTTCTGGCATTTTCTGCAACTGCCAGCCTCACTGCAGGGAAGATCTGTGAATGTAAGGATTTAATATAACCATGATGTGGAGAATCAATTCAATGTAGGGGTTGCCATTATCAACCCTACAGCATTGTCCTTCAGATCCCACAAGGCACTGTACTGTGCAAGTCCCACAGAAGAGTTATTGTGATGGGCATGGACTTCATGACCTGCTGAATTTCTCCGGGAACGAGTCTGTCCAGAATTGCTATCTGTAGTGGTTACTATTCCAATCCAAGATCACCAACTCTCACACAATCCAATGTCACCATCTGGGAGCAGACTGAGTGAGGGGCTGGAAAATCCATGGGGATACCAGTGTGATCCAGGGAGGGAAGGGGACGAGTTAGAGATAGACCATGTAACTGAAACCCTCTCACTGTAGGCTCGTAATGAGTTAGCTATTACTGTGAATTTAATCTCCGCTGGTGCTAAACCGTGAGATCTCTCTTGGAAAGGTGTGTCATCTGTTACTCTGACAGTGTGGTGAGTACTTGTGGAACAAGCAACGTGAAACTTTTCAGTAGAAAAGATATCTTTGTGCTCCAACATCTTGTCAGTTATTCTTTTGTTCCATTCCTCTGCTATTGGTGAGTCATCAAAGTTGACTAACTTCAATGCCAACTTTCTCGATAGAGGACTCTGTTTCTCTTCCTTTTTCTCTACTGGGAAACTAGAAACTGCCGACACAGGAAAAAGATATGCAATCTGCATACCAAGTCTTAGAGTAACTTCTCTTCCTGAGGTGTTGCTGACAATCACTGTTCTCCTGTTAGAATAGACAGCCAAAGATTTCTGCAGTTCAGATCTCACCAGCATTCCTGCAGGCAGAAGTGGATTTTCTTCCTGATTGTCAGGAGCATCCACAAAAATGGCTGGGGTACTGGGCTCTCCTGAAAATCTTGGTGTTCCAGTCACTCTAACTCCTCCGGCAGAAGGTACAGTGTCTGGTTTAGACTGAGTATACCACACAGTTTCTCTTTCATTCTCATCACCCTGCACAGGAGAAACTTGCACATTCACAAAAGCAGCTCTGAATACAGGGCAAACAGATCAAGTTCTCAGAAAGTTCTCTCCCTTTCTCTCTTTACATGCTCCCATCAGCCTTCTCACAGTGGAAGTGTTTGTTCCCACAAGAATGGCAACTTTACCTTTGACAACTGGATCCGGGAAAACCAACACAAGTGTATCAATAGTCTCAGCTACTGCAATATCTGCTCCTGAATACCCCAGTATCAACGACAAATAACCATCATGAGGGCAATCATCAGCATTAAGCCCCCAAACCTCAAGGGCACTGATAGGAGCCAACAGTAAATGTGTCAAATCCCTGTTGAAAAGGATCTGTAGAGTAAAGTAACTTGAGAACCCGTGTCAAGTATGACTCTCGCATAAATACCTTGAATCTGTCTGGAGACATCAGAACTTGGCCCCTCTAACCCTTCAGGAATAAAGTTTTGCACCTTAGTTTTGCTGTTGATACATTGCTTGGAACAAATTTGCTCCAGGACTTCAGCCTGTTCCTTTGCTGGGTCCCTCTGTTGTTTCCCATCTTATAACCACTGGTTTACTTTTAGAAGATTTCCCTGTCTCTCACAATCTCATTTGAAATGTCCATCTTCTCCACATTTGTAACAGAAAATACCAGTCCTATCCTTTGCCCTATGCAGCAGCATTGCTCTGCTTTGTGATTTTCACAGATGGGTTGGGCTTTCCCATGGACAATAAACAATAGAGAATAGGTGCAGGAGTAGGCCATTCGGCCCTTTGAGCCAGCACCACCATTCACTGTGATCATGGCTGATCATCCACAGTCAGTACCCTGTTCCTACCTTCTCATATTCCTTGTCTCCGCTATCTTTAAGAGCTCTATCTAACTCTTTCTTGAAAGCATCCAGAGAATTGGCCTTCCCTGCCTTCTGAGGCAGAACTTTCCATAGATCCACAACTCTCAGTGAAAAAGTTTTTCCTCAACTCCGTTCTAAATGGCCTACCCCTTATTCTTAAACTGTGGCCTCTGGTTCTGGACTCCCTCAACATCGGGAACATGTTTCCTGCCTCTAGCGTGTCCAATCCCTTAATAATCTTATATGTTTTAATCAGATCCCCTCTCATCCTTCTAAATTCCAGTGTATGCAAACCCAGTCGCTCCAATCTTTCAACATATGACAGTCCCGCCATCCCAGGAATTAACCTCGTGAACCTATGCCGCACTCCCTCAATAGCAAGAATGTCCTTCCTCAAATTTGGAGATGAAAACTGCACACAATACTCCAGGTGCGGTCTCACCAAGACCCTGTACACTGCAGAAGGACCTCTTTGCTGCTATACTCAACTCCCCTTGTTATGAAGGCTGTCATGTGACCGGCAACAATGAATATAGAAATGAGTCAGGATTTATAAACAAATAAACATTTATTAAACTCTGCTTAAAATTAGTAAAAAGATAAACAAATGAAAACCTTAACCAGAGGTAAACTGCTATGCGGCCATTTAACAAACCGCTAAACTAAGTACTAGTTCTTAAAGTGGTAAATGTGAACACAGTATTAAAGTGGTAAATTGGAACACAGTTCTTAGAATGGTAAATTTAAAATCCAAGAGATTTATACAGTCAATTAGGAGAGACTTTCCTGAAGTAAAGAATTCCTCGAAGATACGACGTTACGCTGATCCCAGCCGGAACCTGCCTTGTCCGCAGGATTCACGACGACAGAAATAAAACGGTTTAAATGCACTGACCTTTTTCCTCTGTAGACTAGATACTACACAACCTTTTCTGCTGCTTTTAGAAGAGGTTATCTCATGCAGATCACTCTTACTTGAACAAATTCAATAATGGTCGATTCTCTCCAAAACCGCCGAACGACTCGTTCAGGTTCCCGTCTTCACTCTTCAATATTACTGAAAAGGTACATCGACAAATCTGGCAGCTATTGGTGAAACTGCTGGCCCAACACTTCTGTACCTTACAATAGACAGTAAAACTCCATTTTAAAATTAAACAGTGTCATAAGGCAAATATGCAGCATAGCGGAGTATCTCACTGACAATCTAACTGAAAACTCAACTGGGAAAAAAACTAACTGCGTCACCAGGGGTCTACCCTTATATATACCTGTTGAGAGCAGGTCATCATGTGACCTCACTTCGGCGGGAAAATTACATCATGTGACCTCCGCAAGACCATTACATCATCCTCATAAGACAGTCACAAGATATCCATGAGGTGTGTAACAAGGCCAACATGCCATTAGCTTTCTTCACTGCCTGCTGTATCTGCATGCTTACTTTCAGTGCCTGTTGAACAAGGACACCAAGATCTTGTTGTACTTCTTCTTTTCCTAACTTGACACCATTCAGATAGTAATCTGCCTTCCTGTTCATGCCACCAAAGTGGATAACCTCACAATTATCCACATTAAATTGCATCTGCCCACTCACCCAACCTGTCCAAGTCACCCTACACTCTCATAACATCCTACAATTCACACTGCCACCCAGCTTTGTGCCATCTGCAAATTTGCTAATGTTGCTTTTAATCCCTTCATCTAAATCATTAATGTATATTGTAAATAGCTGCGGTCCCAGCATCGAGCCTTGTGGTACCCCACTAGTCACTGCCTGCCATTCTGAAAGGGACCCATTAATCCCTACTCTTTGTTTCCTGTCTGCCAACCAATTTTCTATCCATGTCAGTATCCTACCTCCAATACAATGTGCTCCAATTTTGCCCACTAATCTCCTATGTGGGACCTTATCAAAGGCTTTCTGAAAGTCCAGGTACACTACGTCCACTGGCTCTCCCTTGTCCATTTTCATAGTTACATCCTCAAAAAATTCCAAAAGATTAGTCAAGCATGATTTCCCCTTCATAAATCCATGCTGACTCGGACCGATCCTGTTACTGCTATCCAAATGTGCCGCTATTTCATCTTTTATAATTGACTCCGGCATCTTCCCCACCACTGATGTCAGGCTAACTGGTCTATAATTCCCCGTTTTCTCTCTTCCTCCTTTTTTAAAAAGTGGGATAACATTAGCTACCCTCCAATCCACAGGAACTGATCCTGAATCTATAGAACATTGGAAAATGATTGCCAATGCATCCACGATTTCTAGAGCCACTTTCTTAAGTACCCTGGGATGCAGAACATCAAGTCTTGGGGATTCATCAGCCTTCAGTCCCATCAGTATCCAACACCATTTTCTGCCTAATGTGAGATAAATGTCATGTTTATCTGCAACATTAACAGACATGTACTGAGAAATATCAACTTGAACGTTTCTCACCTCATTTCTCAAAAATTATACTTCTGTGGCAGCAATGGTTACTTTAGCAAGAGGGCCTACAACAGAAGATATTACTTGGCTTTTGGAAACATTTCACTCCTCAATCTTATTTTCTTAGTGACTCAGCAAAAGATGGTGGATCACACATCTTGTGGGTCATTGGAATACGTAGAGCAACCATAACTTGTGACAGTGGGCCCTTCATAACTTGCTCCACCCTCAAGCAGTTTATCTCAGAAAGTTGAATGTGTTCTTTGCGGCACAAGCAATGCGGCAGTTTATCCAGCTGCAGGTGGGAAGCAGAGAGCTTCTCTCCTTCCTCTTGGAATGTGTATCTGAATCTCACCAGGGGTTCCGCTGAACTTTCAGTGGTGTCAAAGCGTTTTTCAGAGCTTGCATAGAGCTAACGGATGTGGCAAAAGGATATTCTGCCTTTTGAAACCTCACCATAATCAGCAGCAGGACCCTCTAAACTCTCTAGCAGTCTCTGTGTCTTTATTTTGTCTGAGCACTGCCACTCATCCAGCTCAGCTCAAGCCTGACCCTTCTTCACTACGCTTGACTGCAGAGAACATTCTCAGCTTATGGTAACCTTGGATATCAGCAGGTACACTTTGGCATTTCTCCACCAGTGATGCGATAGCAGAAACCAGCTTAGAACTTAGATCAACAACTGAAGGAGTTAGTAGATTTTTGACATCAGTCAGAGTTTTCCCTTCATTCCTCAGAAAAGAGAGCAACTTGAACTGAAAATCTTCACCCTCGGCAGCATCTGGAGTTGTTTCCTGAGCAACTCTAAACACATGAACTGGCCCTGTCACTGTTCCCCTGGTATTCCTATCACACCAGGCAGAGTGAGTTCAGTCACATCACTCCAGGTCTGGACTAGCACAAAGTATCTGCCAAATGATTTGTTCAAACGTCGATCATTCAATGTAACTTTTCCCGGAGCTTTCAGAAGACCCAAGGCTTTAACTAAAGTGTCATTATTAACATCATCAGAAACATTGCTCGTTACACAAGCTCTGTGAGCAAATCACACTAAACACGAATCTGTGTGGTATCTATATCACCTTAATTTTGACACACTTTAAATTGCACAGAAAATAACACTGGTGTAACGCTGACTTGAACACAAGTAAACAGGCTATCCAATCCTTACGCAGACACAGTCGCACATTCATCACGGATGATGCTCCCAAAATGTAACCCTCTCACCATTGGCTTCAATTTGGGATGCCGGACTGGAGTAGTAATGACCACAGCAGCTAAAACCGCCAACCATTTTGGATGTGGTACTAAAGGTTGTGTGGTTTCCTGTTTCCAAAGTACTGTTGACAAATAATCAGAATCTTGAAACCCAGAATCTTGAGGGTGGAAATATGGTGACCTTGCTTAGACAAGCCTGTGTGATGAGAAGCACCAATGTGGTAACTCACAAATTCCCCATGAAAGGATCTGGAACTCAAGCAATGAACGCCTTTTTCTGGTGTAATTGAACCTTATAAACCTGTGAAGTCTATCACCACAGCAAAGAGCATCAAACAGATGAAAAGCACCATCATCTGCAATGTTCATCTCCCTGATCTGGAAAGAATTTGGAATTCTTTCCCCATTACACAGTCTGGCAATTCCCACCCTCAGCACTTCAGAGCATTTTTACCAGAACAACTGCACCAATACAAGTAGTCAGCTCTTGAGCAAACTCTTCAGAGTGAAATGCAAATCAAGTCTGCAAAAAGTGCTGAGCAGATCAAGTTGTGTCAGAGGTCAAGAAGTGTGAAGTGGGTAACAGTCAGGAGAGGGAAGGGCAGGAGTCAAGTTCTAGAGAGTACCCCTGTGGCTGTCCCTCTTAACAATAAGTAACTCCGGTTTGAGTACTGTTGGAGGGACGGCCTACCTGGGGGAAGCAACAGTGGCCATGCCTCTGGAACAGAGTCTGGCCCTGTGGCTCAGAAGGGTAGGGAAAGGAAGAGGATGGCATCAGAGACAGGGTACTCTATAGTTAGGGGGTCAGACAGGCAATCTGTAGACGCAGGAAAGAAACACAGATGATAGTTTGCCTCCCAGGTTTCAGGGGGTGGGAACAAAATTGAAGAGACAGAGGAAGGGGCGGTTGGCTCACAAATAGAGAATGCTTGTAGACAGTGTGATAGGCAGGTGATAGAGAAGGGATGCGCTAAGACTGATGGTTTGAGATGTGTCTATTTTAACGCAAGGAATATTATGAACAAAGTAGATGAGCTTAGAGCATGGATCAGTATTTGGTGCTGAGATGTTGTGGCCATTACAGAGACTTGGACGGCTCAGGGGCAGGAATGGTTACTTAGAGTTCCAGGCTTTAGATGTTTCAAAAAGGGCAGGGAGGGAGGCAAAAGAGGTGGGGGCATGGCATTGCTGATCAGAGATCGTGTCAAGGCTGTAGAAAAGGAGGAAGTCATCAAGGGTTTGTCTACTGAGTCCATGTGGGAGGAAGTTAAGAACAAGAAGTGGTCAAAAACTCTACTGGGGGATTTTTATAGATCAATAGTAAAAGAGACATCGAGGAGCAGATAGGGAGACAGATTCTGGAAAGGTGTAATAATAACAGAGTTGTCATGGTGGAGATGTTAGATTTCCCAAATATCGATTGGCATCTCTGTAGAGCAAGGGGTTTAGATGGGGTGGAGTTTGTTAGGTGTGTTCAGGAAGTTTTCTTGACAAAATATGTAGATAAGCCTACAAGAGGAGAGACTGTACTTGATCTGGTATTGGGAAATGAACTTGGTCAGGCGTCAGATCTCTCAGTGGGAGAGCATTTTGGAGATAGTGATCACAATCCTATCTCCTTTAACATAGCATTGGAGAGGGATAGGAACAGACAAGTTAGGAAAGTGTTTAATTGGAGTAAGGAGAAATATGAGGCAATCAAACAGGAACTTGGAAGCATAAATTGGGAACAGATGTTCTCCGGGAAATGTATGGCAGAAATGTGGCAAATGTTCAGGGGATATTTGTGTGGAGTTCTGCATAGGTACATTCCATTGAGACAGGGAAAGGATGGTAGGGTACAGGAACCGTGGTGTCCAAAGGCTGTTGTAAATCTAGTCAAGAAGAAAAGAAAAGCTTATGAAAGGTTCAAAAACCTAGGTAACAATAGTCATAGTCATAGTCATACTTTATTGATCCCGGGGGAAATTGGCTTTCGTTACAGTTGTACTATAAATAATAAATAGTAATAAAACCATAAATAGTTAAATAGTAATATGTAAATTATGCCAGGAAATAAGTCCAGGACCAGCCTATTGGCTCAGGGTGTCTGACCCTCCAAGGGAGGAGTTGTAAAGTTTGATGGCCACAGTCAGGAATGACTTCCTATGACGCTCTGTGTTGCATCTCGGTGGAATGAGTCTCTGGCTGAATGTACTCCTGTGCCCAACCAGTATGTTATGTAGTGGATGGGAGGCATTGTCCAAGATGGCATGCAACTTGGGCAGCATCCTCTTTTCAGACACCACCGTCAGAGAGTGCAGTTCCATCCCCACAACATCACTGGCCTTACGAATGAGTTTGTTGATTCTGTTGATGTCTGCTACGCTCAGCCTGCTGCCCCAGCACACAACAGCAAACATGATAGCACTGGCCACCACAGACTCGTAGAACATCCTCAGCATCGTCTGGCAGATTTTAAAGGACCTCAGTCTCCTTAGGAAATAGAGACGGCTCTGACCCATCTTGTAGACAGCCTCAGTGTTCTTTGACCAGTCCAGTTTATTGTCAATTCGTATCCCTAACAATAGCGTTCTGGAAGATTAAAAAGCTAGCAGGAACGAGCTTAAGAATGAAATTAGGAGAGCCAGAAGGAGCCATGAGAAGGCCTTGGCAGACAGGATTAAGGAAAACCCCAAGGCATTCTACAAGTATGTGAAGAGCACAAGGATAAGATGTGAGAGAATAGGACCAATCAAGTGTGACAGTGGAAAAGTGTGTAGGAACCGGAGGAGATAGCAGAGGTACTCAATGAATACTTTGCTTCAGTATTCACTATGGAAAAGGATCTTGGCGATTGCAGGGATGACTTACAGCGAACTGAAAAGCTTGAGCATATAGATATTAAGGAAGAGGATATGCTGGAGCTTTTGGAAAGCGTCAAGTTGGATAAGTCACTGGGACTTGACGAGAAGTACCCCAGGCTACTATGGGAGGCAAGGAAGGAGATTGCTGAGCCTCTGGCGATGATCTTATATCATCAATGGGGACAGGAGTGGTTCTGGAGGATTGGAGAGTTGTTCCATTATTCAAGAAAGGGAGTAGAGATAACCCAGGAAATGATAGACCAGTGAGTCTTAATTCAGTGGTGGGTAAGTTGATGGAGAAGGTCCTGAGAGGCAGGATTTATGAACATTTGGAGAGGCATAATATGATTAGGAATAGTCAGCATGGCTTTGTCAAAGACAGGTCATGCCTTATGAGCCTGATTGAATTTTTTGAGGATGTGACTAAACACATTGATGGAGGTAGAACAGTAGATGTAGTGTATATGGATTTCAGCAAGGCATTTGATAAGGTACCCCATGCAAGGCCAATGGTGTGCCTCAGGGATCTGTTCTGGGACCACTTCTCATTGTGATTTTTATAAATGACCTGGATGAGGAAGTGGAGGGATGGATTAGTAAATTTGCTGATGACACAAAGGTTGCATGCCTTGCATGTTGCATGCGAGACATGAACCCTCACAGCAGAGCTACAGAAGAAGATACAGGCATTGGAAATGAGATGCTATCGCAACATCTTGGGCATCTCATACTTGGACCACGTCACAAGCGAACAGGTGCGCAAGACCATCCAGCACCACATTGGCCCCCGTGAAGACCTTCTCACAAAGGTGAAGAAAAGAAAGCTGAGATGGTACGGCCACGTAACAAGATCCAGTGGCCTTGCAAAGACCGTTCCACAAGGAAGTATGGAGGGGAAAAGAAGGAGAGGCAGATATAGGAAAAGATGGATGGAGAACATTAAAGAATGGACAGGGAAAACATTTGCGGTGACGCAGGTTCTGGCACAGAACTGTGACAGATGGAACAGACTGGTGCAAAGATTGTCATGATGGCACCCCAATGACTCTACCAGGAGTTAAGGGCGCAAGCCTAGGCAAGACAAAGGTTGTGGGTGTTGTGGATAGTGTGGAGTGTTGTCAGAGGTTACAGTGGGACATTGATAGGATACAAAACTGGGCTGAGAAGTGTGCGTGGTTTCCTGTTTCCAAAGTTTTATGTACACTTGACAAATAATCAATAATCTTGAAACCTGAATCTCGAGGATAGAAATATGGTGACCTTGCTTCGACAAACCTGTGTGATGAGAAGCACCAATGTGGTAACTCACAAATTTCCCATGAAAGGATCTGGAACTCAAGCAATGAGCGCCTTTTTCTGGTGTAATTGAACCTTATAAACCTGTGAAGTCTATCACCACAGCAAAGGGCATCAAACAGATGAAAAACACCATCAACTGCAATGTTCATCTCCCTGATCTGGAAAGAATTTGTAATTCTTTCCCCATTACACAGTCTGGCAATTCCCACCCTCAGCACTTCAGAGCATTTTTACCAGAACAACTGCACCAATACAAGTAGTCAGCTCTTGAGCAAACTCTTCAGAGTGAAATGCAAATCAAGTCTGCAAAAAGTGCTGAGCAGATCAAGTTATGTCAGAGGTCATGAAGTGTGAAGAACTGCACACTGATAAAGTAGAACAAGCCAATTCTGAAGGAAACAGCAGAGCCAAGTTGCCTATACTCGTAGACTTCAGTATCAAAACGCTGATGAAAGCAGCTACACTGAAGAGTGCTCACCCTTCACACTTCCTGTTCTCTGACGCAACTTGATCTGCTAAGCACTTACTGCAGACTTGATTTGTATTTGCCAAAAATGCTCTCATTGCATTACTTCCAGGCTCAGGGGAATTTGAGAGTTATACGTTAGTGGTTCTCATCACGCAGAATAGACTTAACAAGCTCACCATATTTCCATTCCCAAGATTCAGGTTTCAAGATTCTCGATGGTAGATAAAACCGAGAGTGAAATGTGTCATTTGTGCTAACAAGCAGCGTACATGAGGTTGTGTTAGGGGCAGACCACGAGTGTCAACACACATTCCAGTGCCAACATAGCAGGCCCACAATGCTCAGAAGAACAACACAGAACACAAAAAGTAACAAAGCAAGAACAGCAAAAGCAAGCCCAGTTCCTCCCTCCCACCAACACACATACACAGTCCTTTAATCGCAGGCAGACATTGAGCGGACCAGGCTTGGGACTGCAGACACCAGGTTTCTTCCTCCCCCAGTCAATGGGCCTTGACTTCTGGACTTCAGATTGGACCATCAGACCTCAATCATCAGCATCGATTCCAGGGCACACCGATCACCAAACACCAGGCCTTGACCACCGAACACCTATCGTGAATCCAGGGGCTCATTCCAGGAGGATATTACAGATGACCTTTTGAGACAACTTGTTCATTTTAGTGAGAAATGTCCCAATGACAAATCATTTCCTAAATTGCAGCTGCTGTGCTGGAATTTGAATTGTGATTGGACCTGGGGTGCTGGGCCCGTGGAGGAGCATCTGTAGTAGTTGCAGCACTGTGCCTCCCTGATGCTAGATCCAGGGAAATCCATGCAGGAATTGGTGTTGACTTCAGAAGGAGTAGCGGGCCGCACGACCCAATTTACATCGGTGGTGCGCAAGTGGAACAGATCAAAAGCTTTAAGTTCCTCAGGGTCAATATCACAAATGACCTGACTTGGTCCAACCAAGCAGAGTTCACTGCCAAGAAGGCCCACCAGCGCCTTTACTTCCTGAGAAAACTAAAGAAATTTGGCCTGTCCCCTAAAACCCCCACTAATTTTTATAGATGCACGGTAGAAAGCATTCTTCTAGGGTGCATCACAACCTGGTATGGAAGTCATCCTGTCCAAGACTGGTAGAAGCTGCAGAAGATCATGAACACAGCGCAGCACATCACACAAACCAATCTTCCATCCGTGGACTCACTTTACACCGCACGCTGTCGGAGCAGTGCTGCCAGGATAATCAAGGACTCGACCCACCCAGCCATCACACTTTTCGTCCCTCTTCCCTCCGGGAGAAGGCTCAGGGGCTTGAAGACTCGTACAGCCAGATTTGGGAACAGCTTCTTTCCAACTGTGATAAGACTGCTGAACGGATCCTGACCTGGATCTGGGCCGTGCCCTCCAAACATCCAGACCTGCCTCTCGGCTTTTTTTGCACTACCTTACTTTCCATTTTTCTATTTTCTATTTATGAGTTATAATTTAAATATTTAATATTTACTATTTTTCACTATTTTTAATATTTAATATTTGTAATCTAGGGAGCAGGAAGCGCAGAATCAAATATCGCTGTGATGATTGTATGTTCTAGTATGAATTGTTTGGTGACAATAAAGTATAAAGTATAAGAAAATGGTTAATAATGTGTGATGTAGGGTACGTGGAACAAAGATATGAGGGAAGCTCCTGTGGGACTCCATACACCATTCACTTTCCAGTCAAGATCTGTCCTTGTAATTTTCATCATCTTCACTCAGAGGGTGGAGTGAGAGTGGAACGAGCTGCCAGTGGAAGTATTGGAAGCGGGTTCAATTTCAACATTTAACAGTAATTTGAATAAGTACATAGATGGGGGGGGTGGGGTATGGAGGGCTATGTTCTGGGTGCAGGTCAATGGAGCTAGTCAGAATAACAGTTCAGCACAGACTCGATGGGCAGCAAGGCCTGTTTCTGACCTGTAGTCCTCTATGACACTATGACTACATTTGTGTTGGTAATATTTGTACCTCTGTTCCTCTCTACAACAGATGTGGATGAATGCCAGGATAAAAATGCGTGCGGAGTGAACACGACCTGTCGCAACTCCTTTGGGTCTTTTTACTGCGTCTGCAAAGCGGGATATCACCAGAAACAGGGAGACACTCAGCTGGCCTGTACAGGTGAAAATAGAGTGATTACTGAGAGCTGAGAATCAAAACAAACAATGCTGGAAACAGTACACAAGTCATGGAGAACCCATGCAAGAAAAAAAGAATTTGTGTTTCAAAGACCGGCTCGTACGGAGTTCTATCATAGAAACTCCAGCTATTCCTGCAGTATTAATACTTATACTGCCTTTAAGTAATGCCACATAAGGGAGTACAGATGATACTGCAGCGCCAGAATCGATCAGGACTTGTAGTCTTCTTGTATAACATGGGGTCCTCTCGGGGGTTTCTTGAAAGCCTGTATCATCCGCCCTTTGTTGTTGGTTAAAGGGGTTAAGATTAAAGTGTTCACGCATGGTAAAGGAAGCTTCTCTTGTCTTTATCAGGGTCTCTTCCCTTTTTGCACGCTGCCTGGATACATCCCGACTCTTGTTCCTGTGCTTTGGCCCTTCTCTCAAATCCCCTCCTCTTCTTCGCTGCACATTCTTCGATGATATGATCAATTGTTAATACAGAGAAGACAGTCCCCACGATTCTGCCGACTCCCAGTCCTCAAGCCCTTTGCTCCACTAGAGGGCCATTGTTCATCTCCCCACAACCCACCCCAAACTCCATGACTCCGTCCGATCCCCGGCACCTTTGGTGTCCAAAGGACTACAAAGTTCAGCCTTGAATTTACATAGCATTTTGGGAAGCCACGGCTCACTGAATTCCAAAGGTCTGCAGCCCTCTGATGAGGAATTCCTCATGACCCCAGAGCCCCAATCCAGAGACTGATCTCAGACACGGGCAGCTCACCCCAGATGCTCATACCACTGGCTCCAGTCCTCAGGTCAGTCGCAGGAGGAACAAGTTAGACTGGTCCCTGTGAGTGGTGGGAAGGTGATGAGTGAGCAGAGAATGGGATTGTGGAGATGGGGGAGTGTGGACAAGATTATTTAACGTATAAAGAAGATAATTAAATTCAGCAGCTTGTCACTTGGTGCTGAATGATCTCACCCCAGCCCATTGAAACAACTTTAAATCAAACATGGGTCCTGATGTCTCACACAGAAAATGTTGGAGGAACTCATCGGTCAGGGAGCATCTAATAAGAAAAATAAACAGTTGTCATTTTGGGCTGAGACCCTTCATCGGGACCGGAGAGGAAGTGTGAAGAAGCCAGAATAAGAAGATGGGAAAGGGAAGGGGACAAGCTGATGGGTGATTGGTAAAGGCAGGTGAGGGAGAATGTAGGTGGGACGGGGAGGGGTATGAAGTAAGAAGCTGGGGGGTGAGAGGTGGAGAGAGTAAATCGGGACGAAGAAGAGGAAAGCTTATAGGAGAGAAGAGTGAACTGAGGGAGAAAGGGGAGGAGGAGGGACACCAGAGGGAGATGATAGGTTGCTGAGGAGAACAGAAGGGATAAGAAGAGAGCCAGAGTGGGGAACGGAAAAAGAGAGAAGGGGGAGGCTGAGAAATTACTGGAAGTTTGAGAATTTAATCTTTATGCTGTCAGGTTGGAGGCTAACCAGACAGAATATGAGGTGTTGCTCCTCCAACCTGAGAGGGCGGATCACTTCGACATTTAACTGGTTTCACGGCTGTGGAGATGTTGACAAATTGTCCCTCCCAAACCAACAATGAGGCCCATACTAACATTTCCTCGTTAGTGTGGCTTGTGCCAACATTACAAGTACAATGCCAGCTAGGGGTATCAATTCCTTTGGGTGCCAGTGGGCGTGGGCTTGGGCGAGTCATTCACAGTTTTTTTCTTGGGACCAGGAAGATGTGGCGCCAAGTCACAGTACGGTGTGTCTGGGTCTGATGCTGCTCATTGTGGGAGTACATCAGCTTGGAGTTACAGAGATCAGCGCTTCGCTCCCTGATTGGTGAACACCAGGAAGGCAGTGGTAGAGTTGCCAGGTGGATGCACAGATCTCTAAAATGCCATTTTCATTCCAGTTGATCCACTTTCCTGTCCTGACTCTGAGAAGCAGAACTCTACGCTGTCGCAGTGCAACCTGGATTATTCAGCAAACTCCCAGCAGGTATGAGAACTCACTCCGTTTCTTCAAGATTCAAACTTAACTTCCATTAACCCCAGACGTGGATCTATAGGAATGTTTTCCTCACTAGATGTATCACTCTCCCTGTTTCTGTCCATCACCCTTTTCTACATATGCCTCTTTTCCTCACCCATCAGATTAAACACTGTTCCTCAGTCTTTGTGAGAACTTTCTGTGTAATTCCAGTTTGCTACTTTTACATTTGACCAGCGACCACATGTTTAAATTCACTCTCTTGATATGGGTGTTGGTGCCACGGCAAATGTTTGTTGCCCATCCCAATTTACACTAATCCAACACTCATTCCTTTTCATTCCATCTGCTTTCCCTTAAATTCAACCCCTCGCCGAGGGCAATTCGCAGCAGGCAATTAACCGACTGACCTGCACTTCTTTGGGATATGGGAGGTAAACGGAGTACTCTACTGATTAGTGAAGCCACACCAGAGACCCAGGTTCCACCCTGACATTGGGTGGAGTTTGCATCTTCTCCCTGTGTTTGTGTGAGTTTCTTCCACTTGTTCCAGTTTCCTCCCACATCCCAAACATGTTGAGTTCTGCTGCATAGTTGGCCACTGTAAAATGTCCCCGGTGTTGTGAATGAAAGCTACTGTTTGAGGGCAGTGGTTGGGAATATGGAGTGGATAAGAAACGGGATGAATGCAAGATTAGTGTAAATAGGTGGTTGATGGGGGCATGGATTCAATGGGCCTCCGGGTCCAACATATAATTCTCCGTAATTTCTGCCACCTCCAGCGGGATCCCACCACTAAGCACATCCTTCCCTCCTCTCCTCTCTCTGCTTTCCGCAGAGATCGCTCCCTACGTGACTCCCTTGTCCATTCTCGCCCCGCCCCCCCCATCCCTTCCCACAGATCTCCCTTCCGGCAATTATCCTTGCAAGCGGAACAAGTGCTACACATGCCCTTACACTTCCTCCCTTACCACCATTCAGGGCCCCAGACAGTCCTTCCAGGTGAGGCGAAGCTTCACCTGTGAGTCGGCTGGGGTGATACACTGCGTCCGGTGCTCCCGATGCAGCTTTCTATATATTGGCGAGACCCGATGCAGGCTGGGAGACCGTTTCGCTGAACACCTACCCTCTGTCTGCCAGAGAAAGCAGGATATCCCAGTGGCCACACATTTTAATTCCATGTCCTATTCCCATTCCGATATGTCTATCCACGGCCTCCTCTACTGTAAAGATGAAGCCACACTCAGGTTGAAGGAACATCTTATATTCCGTCTGGGAAGCCTCCAACCTGATGGCATGAACATTGACTTCTCAAACTTCCGTTAATGCCCCACCCTCCCTTCGTACCCCATCCGTTATTTATTTATTTATTTATTTATTATTATTATTAATTTTTTTCTCTCTCTCTTTTTTGTGCCTCTCACTATACTCCTTACCCATCCTCTGGGCTTCCCCCCCTTCCCCTTTTCTTTCTCTCTACACCTCCTGCCCCATGATTCTTTCATATCCCTTTTGCCAATCAACTGTCCAGCTCTTGGCTCCATCCCTCCCCCTCCTGTCTTCTCCTATCATTTTGGATCTCCCCCTCCCCCTCCCACTTTCAAATCTGTTACCAGCTCTTCTTTCAGTTAGTCCTGACGAAGGGTCTCGGCCTGAAACGTTGACTGTACCTCTTCCTATGGATGCTGGCTGGCCTGCTGCGTTCACCAGCAACTTTTATGTGTGTTGCTTGAAATTCCAGTGTCTGCAGACTTCCTCGTGTTTGAGTTTTAGGGGCTTCATTTTCAGACATTATTTTTTTCAGATTGCTTGTTACTCTTGATTATTTCTCTGTTTGGTTGTTGCATTATATTTAACTGTTGTCTTGTTCCTCTGCCCAGTTAAACTCTGCAGAAGACGTGCTGAATTTAGCTGATTGCTACCGTGATAAAATCTGTCAGAATTTCAGTAGGAAAAACGATACCAAGGTAAGGAACTAAAAGCCCAACAATTTTATCCTGGGGTAAGAATGGTGTGTTCCTGAGGTGGAGAGAGTAAAGAGGATATTTAGAAGGATATAGTCAGGAGGATTTTGATGAGGAATGATTGATAAAGTTGGCTTTCTTGGAGCAGAGAGCACTGAAGATATATAAAGGTCTGTTCACCTCTCCAGAAACATCAGTAACAATGGACAAGAAGTATTTGGAAGAAAGTTGGGAAGGAAATTGAACAGGCACTTTCCTCAGCCAGAGGATCTTGAATACATTGTCAGAAAGAGAGGCAAAGATACTGTATCTAAAAAGTACACTACCTGGGGGAGGGGGGGATATTTTCTGCCAGAACTGGCAAGGTGATTTGTTGTTTTCACATTACAATCTATAAGAAGACGTTGGGCAAACTTGGGTCATTTTCTCTGGAGCATCAGAGGCAGAGATAGAGTGAACAGTCAGAATCTTCCTCTCAGGGTAGAAATGTCAAATACTGTAGGACATACATTCAAGGTGAGAGTGGGGAAGTTTAAAACAGATGTGTGGGACAGGTTTTCACACAGAGTGTTGGATGTCAGGAACAGGCTGCCAGATGTAATGGTGGGAATAGTGGTGTTTTTGCACTATTCAATAAACACATGAAGTTTCAGGGAATGGAGGGATATAGATCATGTGGATACCAAAGAGACTTCGTTTTAATTTGGCATCATGTTCAGCACAGATATTGTGGGCTGAATGGCCTGTTCCTGTGCTGTACTGTGCTATGATCTGTGTATTATGGAAAACAGAGCTAGAGAGGAGCAGATGTGAAGGGAGGGAGTGTGGGGTGTGGACGGGGTAGGGAGAGCAGAGGAAGATCCAGAACAAGAGGGCAGAGTCTGAAAGTTAGAGCCATGTCTTTCAGCAGTGAAATTTGAAAAGACTTGTATACTCAGATGGTGGTGGAAACTCAGAACACTCCTCAGTGACCCATCAATGCTGGGTCAAAGATTGATTCTAAACCCAAGATGTTTACTGAAGGTCGTAACGGGATGGGGGAATTGTCACCAGATGGAGTTAGATCACATGGGTGTTACAGAATGGCGGTATGTCCTTATAGCACCTTTCTCTCAGAATCATAGGATATTCACAACACAACAGGAGGCCATTCTGCCCATTGTATCTGTGCGATTCAACCCCATCCCATCTCAGTGTTGGCATCGTGCTTTCTAAATGTGGTGAGGGTTTCTTCATCCGCCAATCTGATGTGCCTTGTATTTCTGCCACGCTGTAATATGGGCAGTTGAACAGATGTACTGGAGATACAGGTGTCCTAAGTAGACATTGAATCTGGGTAGAATGAGGTAACACTAGAAAATGCATTTGCATCCCAGAATCGCAGAAGCCCAGCTCCGATGAAAGGGCTTGACCAGATATGTTGACTCTCCATTTCCCTCCATAGATGCTGCCTGACAGCCACTGAGTTCCTCCAGCTTGTAGTGTGTGTTGCTGCAGAAGATGCACCAACATCCAGAGCAGCACAGGATTGGAAATGACAGCTTTACGGGACAATGTTCATTGATCTTGCCCACACAGTGTCTGCACTGGGATGGTTACCCGAGGATAACAGAAAAGGCAAAGGGAGTCATGAAGAGCTAGAGAAAGAGTAAGGGTTGGGAAAGTGGGAGCAGAGGAACAGAAGGCAATGGAGAAAGAAAGGAAGTCAAAGATGGAAAGCAAAGGGAGAGAAAAAGGGAGTGGAGTAGAAGGGGAGAAAAAAGGTGGAGAAAGATTCAACAATTAGTGCAGTAGGAATAAAAACAGGAAGGGATACAAATCCTTCCATAAAGAAGAGAACTTCTGAAAGGTAGGCTTTCAGTAGTCCCAGGGAAATCAATAGTCTTGGAAAGCTAATCGAATTGCCAATGTTCAAAGTAAATTTAAAATCAAAGTACATATATGTCACCATATACAACACTGAGGTTTATTTCCTTGCAGACATTCACTGGAAAATAAAAAAATACGATAGAATTTATTAAAAACTATAAATAACAAAGGGTGACCAATGTGCAAAAGAAAAGAAATTATGTAAATAATGAAAAATGTAATTAAATAACACTGAGTAGTAGAGTCCTTGAAAGAGAGTCTATTGGTTGTGGAGTCAGTTCAGTGTTGAGAATCACAGAATCACTGGCATGTCGTGAAATCTGTTGTTTTGAGTAGTAGTACAGTACAAGACATAACTAATTATTATAATAATTTGACAGTCCTCATTTTGAATGAGCTCTATTGGGTTTCTTTGTTTTGTGACTGCCTCTAAGGAAACTAATCTTAAGGTTGTATAATGTATATATATTTTGATATTAAATGTACTTTGAACTTTGAACTTTAAAATTATGATAAATAAATAGGGCAAGAGAGGAATATCGAAGTAGTGTTCATGAGTTCACAGACCATTCAGAAATCTGATGGTATTGAAAGAAGCTGTTCCTGAAATGTTGAGTGAGCATCTTTCAGCTTCTCTGCCTCCTTGATAGTAGTTATGAGAAGAGAGCATGTCCTGGTGGCGATGGTCATGAATGATGGATGCTGCATTCCTGAGGCACTACCTTTTGAAGATATCCTCAGTGGTGGGGAGGGTTGTACCATGATAAGTCTGGCGGAGTGTACAACCCTTTTCAGTCTCTTTCAGTCCTGTTATTTGAGCCTCCATTTAAGGCAGTACTGCAACTCGTTAGAATTCATTGAATAAATCTGCTGGAACCTTTGGTGACATACCAAATCTCTCAAACTTCAAATGAAGTACAGCTACTGATGTGCCTTTATTAATGTATTGGGCCCAGAATAGAATGTCTAAGATGTCGACACCCAGGAACATGAAGGTACTCACTCTTTCCATCACTACTCCCTACTAAAGTAGAACATGCTGGAAAAACTCAGCCAGTCTGGCAGTATCGGTGGAAAGAGAGACCAGTCAACATTTTGTGTCTGTCACCCTTCCACAGAACTGGGGGAACGGCAAATGGAGATTGCTGGACTCTGCATGTCAGCCAGCATCTGTGGAGAGGGAAACAGAATTAATGTTCTTGCTGAATGATCCTTCATTGAAAGACCATTATTTTCCATTTTTTTTTTACATCCAGCATCTGTAGTATTTTGCTTCTCAATTTATTAAGTGTTCCTTTTCATCTGTAAAAGCTTTTATAGATATGTAAAAAGGAAAAGACTGATAAAGACAAATGTAGGTCCCCTGCAAACAGAAACAGGTGAATTGATTATGGGGAGCAAGGACATGGCAGACCAATTGAATAATTACTTTGGTTCTGTCTTCACTAAGGAGGACATAAATAATCTTCCAGAAATAGTAAGGGACAGAGGGTCCAGTGAGATGGAGGAACTGAGCGAAATACATGTTAGTAGGGAAGTGGTGTTAGGTAAATTGAAGGGATTGAAGGCAGATAAATCCCCAGGGCCAGATGGTCTGCATCCCAGAGTGCTTAAGGAAGTGGCCCAAGAAATAGTGGATGCATTAGTGATAATTTTTCAAAACTCGTTAGATTCTGGACTAGTTCCTGAGGATTGGAGGGTGGCTAATGTAACCCCACTTTTTAAAAAAGGAGGGAGAGAGAAACCGGGGAATTATAGGCCGGTTAGCCTAACGTCGGTGGTGGGGAAACTGCTGGAGTCAGTTATCAAGGATGTGATAACAGCACATTTGGAAAGCGGTGAAATGATCGGACAAAGTCAGCATGGATTTGTGAAAGGAAAATCATGTCTGACGAATCTCATAGAATTTTTTGAGGATGTAACTAGTAGAGTGGATAGGGGAGAACCAGTGGATGTGGTATATTTGGATTTTCAAAAGGCTTTTGACAAGGTCCCACATAGGAGATTAGTGTGCAAACTTAAAGCACACGGTATTGGGGGTAAGGTATTGGTGTGGGTGGAGAATTGGTTAGCAGACAGGAAGCAAAGAGTGGGAATAAACGGGACCTTTTCAGAATGGCAGGCGGTGACTAGTGGGGTACCGCAAGGCTCAGTGCTGGGACCCCAGTTGTTTACAATATATATTAATGACTTGGATGAGGGAATTAAATGCAGCATCTCCAAGTTTGCGGATGACACGAAGCTGGGTGGCAGTGTTAGCAGTGAGGAGGATGCTAAGAGGATGCAGGGTGACTTGGATAGGTTGGGTGAGTGGGCAAACTCATGGCAGATGCAATTTAATGTGGATAAATGTGAAGTTATCCACTTTGGTGGCAAAAATAGGAAAACAGATTATTATCTGAATGGTGGCCGATTAGGAAAAGGGGAGGTGCAACGAGACCTGGGTGTCATTATACACCAGTCATTGAAAGTGGGCATGCAGGTACAGCAGGCGGTGAAAAAGGCGAACGGTATGCTGGCATTTATAGCGAGAGGATTCGAGTACAGGAGCAGGGAGGTACTACTGCAGTTGTACAAGGCCTTGGTGAGACCACACCTGGAGTATTGTGTGCAGTTTTGGTCCCCTAATCTGAGGAAAGACATCTTTGCCATAGAGGGAGTACAAAGAAGGTTCACCAGATTGATTCCTGGGATGGCAGGTCTTTCATATGAAGAAAGACTGGATGAACTGGGCTTGTACTCGTTGGAATTTAGAAGATTGAGGGGGGATCTGATTGAAACGTATAAGATCCTAAAGGGATTGGACAGGCTAGATGCAGGAAGATTGTTCCCGATGTTGGGGAGGTCTAGAACGAGGGGTCACAGTTTGAGGATAGAGGGGAAGCCTTTTAGGACCGAGGTTAGGAAAAACTTCTTCACACAGAGAGTGGTGAATCTGTGGAATTCTCTGCCACAGCAAACTGTTGAGGCCAGTTCATTAGCTATGTTTAAAAGGAAGTTAGATATGGCCCTTGTGGCTACAGGGGTCAGGGGGTATGGAGGGAAGGCTGGGTTCTGAGTTGGATGATCAGCCATGATCATAATAAATGGCGGTGCAGGCTCGAAGGGCCGAATGGCCTACTCCTGCACCTATTTTCTATGTTTCTATGTTTCTATCTATAGGATTTGACGACATTTGTAAACAATGTTCTTAATAGTTCGCGGCTGGATAGCATGGACACCACTCAAAGGCTAAAGGTGGCAACGGCCACAGTGGACCTCTTGGAGAACATGGCAATGGCCATTGCTCTGAAACAAAACACTTCAAAACCACAGACCATAGAAACAAGCTCCTTTGGTAAAGTATTGTACACTGGAAACATTGACTACTGGAGCAAAGGTCCTGTTTGCTAGTTATCAAGTTTGTGAAACTAGTTTCAGGTTAAGGGAAGGAAATGTGGAGATTATTTTCTCAATAATCATCTGGTTTTGAAAATAATTAACATGTTGGCTGTTAATAGAAATCTTTGTTTAATATGTCTAAAGTTTAAAATTCAACCAAGCGACTGGAAATATGGAAGAAAGGAAAATATTGGAAGTAGTTGACTGGTCAGACAGCGTCCATGGAAAGAGAAACAGTTAATGTTCATGTTGAAGAAGTTAACTGTTTCACATTCTAGTGTTTCTGCCTGACCTGCTGAACTTACCAACATTTTCTGTTTTTATTTCTGATTTCATGAGGTTGCTTTGGAAGGCTGTGCTGAAACATGCTGTGTCACTGATAGTCAGTTCTCATGTGTTGCACCTGTTATGACATCATCCCAGGAAGTCTGATAAAGAGATCACTGTCAGCCAGGTTTCCTGTTTCCCAGAACTCTGCAGAAATGATCGATGAAAGAGGCTGTTTCTTGCTTGTATGGTGCTGACTTTGCCAGCAACTAAGTGTAGTCCTATTCTCTCTGTTCTCACCCTCACTGCTGTCTGTTGAGCACAATGTCTAGGCTCCCATCCAGTGCAGAATTGAGGGGGTGCTGCACTGTCAGAGGTGCCTCATTTTGTATGGGACATTCTATGATTTGCTCTGTTGGTGGGAATACCAAGCACTATGTCATAGAAGACCAGGAGAATTATACCAAATGTTCCAGATAAGATTATCCCCAAACACTCATTCACATTATATAATGGGTTATTTTATCTCTTTGTGTCCTCACTGTCTGCAACACTCCAAGGTATTCACCAATACAGTACTATCGTACTGTGCAGAAGGCCATTCTATTGAACACATGCTAGGCCTCGACAAGGGCATTACAGTCCAGTCATCCTCGTGTTTCTCAATAGCCCTGTAATTATTTTCTCTCCAACATTGAATGTTTTTTCCCAATTGAAAGCTCATAATGAAACAGTTCCACTTCCTATCCATGCAGTGAGTTCTGTGACCACTCACTGTGTGGAAAGGGTTTCTCCCCTGGCAGCCCTCGTTCTACAATAGTCACTCTTAAAACTCTGGTTGTTGGTTCTCCACATTTCTTCAATGGAAGAACTTTCTCTTCAGACACTCTTCCCAAAACAATGTCATTCTTGAAGGTTTTTATCAAATTATCTCTCAACCTTCACTACTAAAGAAGAACAATGCCACATTCTCTGGTCTGTCAATGGATCTGATGTTCCTCATTGACTGCATCTTCCTGCTCTATCTTCTCTGCACTTCCTCTAAACATGGTAACCAAACACAAAGTAACTCAATCATCCTTTATAGAAGTTCCACCACTCTTCAAAAATAACATCTTGGAGGCCATTCTAAAGTTGAGAAAAAGACTGAAGTCATGAAAAGTCAGTGTAATTTCTGTGCTCACAATATGGAAGTGGGAGATCACTGCCTGTGTCACAGATAACAAGTGCTGATAAGATATTAGACCTGGGGATCTAACACACTTGAGTCAGAATTTATCATTTTACCTGCTTTTGATCAGTGCCACCAGACAGTGAAGAACATGCATGAGTATTTTCTCTCAGTTCTGTGGGAACTGAGACTCATTGTTTTCTTGCTACAATAAGCTAACTCAGCCCAAGAAAGCCCAATTGCAAATTATATCCATCAGGTGGGATTCTCAGAAAGCCCGATCAAGAATTTGCAGAGAAGTATTATTCACAGAGGTAGAGAGGTAGAGTAGAGAGAGAGAGAGAAAGAAAAAAAGTCCTTTTTGCCTCTGAATGCTTCACCTTACTTTACCTTTACTCATAGTTCTTAAGGTCATGGTGCCTGAAAGGAACAATGCGGGTGCAGACCAACTGGTGAAATTGGAAACTCAGAATAATTCCTTTGAGATTGACTGGAGAACCATTGCTGGAGGAAATAACACTGGTAAATTTTCTGTCTCTTTCCCATGCTTGCGTACAAGGTATAAGGATGAGTTTGGCCAGGGATTTACAGACTCATTTACAGGGGATGTTCTACCTTGCCCAAGTTGTTGGACTGAACTATTACTCCGTGGGATCAGTCTCTGTTCCCCTAAATCAAAATATGCTGCTGTGTTTGGCCTTATTGTGTAATCCTCAGTGAAGACAATTCTGCCTTGAGTAGAAATCAAATGTAATTCAGAATGAGCA
This sequence comes from Mobula hypostoma, assembly GCF_963921235.1. Taxonomy (NCBI): domain Eukaryota; kingdom Metazoa; phylum Chordata; class Chondrichthyes; order Myliobatiformes; family Myliobatidae; genus Mobula; species Mobula hypostoma. Next base: position 23,019,259 of record NC_086125.1, read on the forward strand.
GTGCTTGGCCACTGTTTTTAATCCATGTGTAATTCGACATTAAGATCCAATTTATGGTATCAAACTCTGTATTAGTCTGAGAGACCTTGGTATGTAGTTTACAGACAGACAGATATTTGCTAAATTTAGGATATCTGCTTATCTGATCATGTAGAGGGTCAGCAGAAGGTTCAAGCTCATTACAATGTACTGATGCTGCAAAACAACAAATTTCACAACATATGCCAGTGATATTAAACCTGATTCTGATTCTGGTTAGGAAGGCATCAATGTTTAAGAGGAGAAGGATGGAGGATGGGGCTGAGGGGGATAATAAATCAGCCATAATAGAATGGTGGAGCAAACCCGATGGGCTGAATGGCCTAATTCTGCAACTATGTCTGATGGTCTAATCTCCTTTCCCAGAAATGCACCATTTTCTGTGGATCTCCAGATTTTGAACCATCCACAAGACACAGGTCAGGAATGTGATAGACTCCCACTTACCTAGAAGAGAGTGTAGCTTAACCAACACAAATTAACTTAACACCATCCATGATAAGGCAGCCCACATGATGATCTCCTTGTCCATCCCCATCGAGAGCTGATTTTAATACTCAAAGACTTACAAAGCGCTACTGCAATGGGTGTGTTTTGTGTTGATCTGCCTTTATATCCAGTTGCTGGTGTGTTTCACTGATGTTTCTCCACATTCACCAAAGGCTGATCTATTATCTCCACAGAGTTTCAGGCCATTTCCTTTATTGTATTCAAAGACTTGGAATCCCAGCTGAACCAAGAAATTCGTCCATCTCAGAACCAAGGCGGCCGTCCATCTCAGAACAATGTCTCATTAAACTCCAAGGTGATAGCTGCCACCATCAGCAACAAAGCCGTCAGCTCTAATCTGAAGGAAAAGTTTAATTTGACTCTGAACCTCAACCAGGTTTGTAGATACAATCTGTGATGTTCCCCAATTGAAAATGAGCTTCCTACTAAAATGCAAAATGGGAGGTTGAACAGGTGCTGATCCTGGGTTTAGGTATAACATTTCCATGGAGACTGGGTTTGGGCCATTTCAGGTCAGTTTATGGTGGCCTTTCCAGTCACCATTACTCAGTGGGGCCTGATAGAGGAAGTGGAGATCCCTGATCTGAGAGAGACTGGGGATTGTTTAGAGACTGGTAGTGAGACACAGAGGAGGAGGAGTCCCTTGCTGTCATTTCTCAGATCATTGAGTAACTGGTTACAATGTACAACCACCATTTCACTGAAAGGAAAATACACATTACTGCAATTACTCATTCAGTCATCAAGTTTGCACAGTAGCAGAGTGGTTGACATAACACTGTACAGTGCCAGCAATAAGACAGGGGTTCAATTCCCGCCAGTGCCTGAAAGGAGTTTGTACTTTCTCTTCATGACCACATGGGTTTCATCAAAGACTCTGTTGGTCTTTGACACAAATGATGCATTTCACTGTAGGTTTCAATGGTTTTATGTTCATGAGGCAAATAAAGGCAATCTTTTCTAATTTTATGACCCTGCACTTCACAAATTTGATGGGATATTCTGGGAGTTCCATTTTCCATTTACCTTGTCTCTCCCTCCGCAAGTTGATGTCATGGGACAATGTAGATGGAGCTTCGCTCTGTTTCTATCCAGTGTCTCCTGTCCTGGGGCTGTTTGATGGAACAGTGTCATGGGATTGGTTAGAATGATATTTCATCTTTTGTGTTAAGTGCAATGTGACTTGTTTCCTACTAACAGGAGATAATTCTGTTTGCTGTGTCTATGGGATTAGGGCGTACCTAACAATTTCCACCTTTGTACTACTTTGGGACGTGTGAATATTTAACTTGTTATGAGAATGTTTTCAATAATTGTTGAAATAATTTATCCTTACCTGGAAACAGGAAAAGGAAGTCGGTGAAGAGCCAGAATGTGTCTATTGGAGTAATACCGAAGAGAAAAGTGTCTGGTTATCTGATGGTTGTGAACGGATCGATTCCAATCAGACCCATGTAACCTGCCAGTGTAACCACCTGACAAGCTTTGCTATTTTAATGGCTCCAGTTAAGATTGAGGTAAGAAATCATTCAATAGAAAAATCTGTAGTCAGATAAAAAGGGGTGAAAGAAGAGAGTCAGATTGAAAGAGACACAAACACAGAAACAGACCGTTCAGCCCACATTGTCCATGCTGACCATTAAGGGTCATCTACATTAAAATTTGTTCTGTAGCTTTCTATATATTGGTGATACAAATCCTCCTCTAGATGCCGCTGAAATGTGGTGATGCACCTGCCTGTGCCACCCCCTCAAGGCAGTGTGTCCCAATGGGTGAAACAATCCTTCCACAAATCCCTTCAAAATTCATACCCCTTGCGCTCAACCTCTACTGTCTGCATTTCGACATTTCTGCTATGGTGTAGATTTTCCCAGTATCTATTCGTTCTGTGCTCCGTCAGCATCCTCTGCTCCAAGAAAAACAAAACAATGATGCCATGCAAGTCAAAAGGTGGTTCAGAAGGCATATGGTGTGTTGGCCTTCCTTAGTCAGATGTGGTTAGATCGCTCTCAGAGTACTGTGTTCAGTTCTGTTTGCCTCACTATAGGAATGATGTGGAAGATTTAGAGAGGCTTCAGAGGGGATTTACGATTGGAAAGCATGTCTTATGAGGATGGGTTGGGTGAGCTAGGGCTTCGCGAATCACCTCTTCACCTTCTCCACTGATACTTTTCATGACACTTTCCCATAGTGCAGAGGGAGACAGGAAACCGCCAAATGTTGGCAGGAGGCTTGTAACAGAAGGAGTCCCTCTGTCACCATTTCTCAGGAAATTATGTAGCCTCAGTTACAGAGAACAAGTCAGCAGCTCACTCAGCAGCACTCTAGCTGTGGTCTAGACAATGTTGCTTAAAGTTTTACCATTTCCTGCCTGTACTGTATTTATATTTTATTCCCTGAATAATGCAGGAAGTAACCAATGCCTTCTTTACTGCCTTAGCAACCTCTATTTCCACCTTCAGGAACACATTGACTTTACACACTGTTCCTCCACACACCAGGTCCTCACCATTCACTCTGTAAGACCTACCCTTATTACAGATACTCGAGTAACCACAGACGCTGGACTGAGGAGCAACAAACAATCTGCTGGAGGAACTTAACAGGTCGAGCAGCGTCTGTAGGGGGAAATGAATTGTCAAAATTTCAGGTCCAAACCCTGTATCAGGACTGAGGTGACATTCTGGTTCTGATTCAGGATTTCAAACCAAAACACCGACAGTCCCTTTCCTCCAACAGTCACTGCTCGACCCGCTGAGATCCTCCAGAGATCAATTATTGCTCCGACCTTTATTAGTCATGCCAAGGTTATGGTACGGTATTAGTTATGGGTGGCACTGTTGCGTTCCTACCTTTATTAGTTGTGCCAGGGATACAGTACGGTATTAGATGTGGATGACATGGTAGCATAGCGGTGAGCACAATTGCTTTGTACCACCAGTGATCACCATGTCTAATGCTGTCCCTGGAGACTCTATCACAGTAACTCTGTCTAATGACACACATCAAAGTTGCTGGTGAACGCAGCAGGCCAGGCAGCATCTCTAGGAAGAGGTACAGTCGAAGTTTCAGGCCGAGACCCTTCATCAGGACTAACTGAAGAAAGAGCTAGTAAGAGATTTAAGAGGGGGAGGGGGAGATCCAAAATGATAGGAGAAGACAGGAGGGGGAGGGATGGAGCCAAGAGCTGGACAGGTGATTGGCAAAAGGAGTATGAGAGGATCATGGGACAGGAGGCCCAGGGAGAAGGAAAAGGTGGGGGTGGGGAATGCAAAAATGCCATCCCCTTCTCGCAGTTCCTCTGTCCCTGCCGCATCTGCTCTCAGGATGAGGCTTTTCATTCCAGGACGAGGGAGATGTCCTCCTTTTTTAAAGAAAGGGGCTTCCCTTCCTCCACCATCAACTTTGCTCTTAAACGCATCTCCCCCATTTCACACACATCTGCCCTCACTCCATCCTCCTGCCACCCCACTAGGAATAGGGTTCCCCTGGTCCTCACCTACCACCCCACCAGCCTCCAACATATTATTCTCCGTAACTTCCACCACCTCCAACAGGATCCCACCACTAAGCACATCTTTCCCTCCCACTCTCTCTGCTTTCCGCAAGGATCGCTCCCTACGAGACTCCCTTGTCCATTCGTTCCCCCCCCATCCCTCCCCACTGATCTCCCTGCTGGCACTTATCCTTGTAAACGGAACAAGTACTACACATGCCCTTACACTTCCTCCCTTACCACCATTCAGGGCCCCAGACAGACCTTCCAGGTGAGGCGACACTTCACCTGTGAGTCGGCTGGGGTGATATACTGCGTCCAGTGCTCCCGATGTGGCCTTCTATATATTGGCGAGACCCGATGCAGACTGGGAGATCGTTTTGCTGAACACCTACGCTCTGTCTGCCAGAGAAAGCAGGATCTCCCAGTGGCCACACATTTTAATTCCACATCCCATTCCCATTCTGACATGTTTATCCAGGGCCTCCTCTATTGTAAAGATGAAGCCACACTCAGGTTGGAGGAACACAGTGACTCTGTCCCTGGAGACACTATCACAGTAACTCTGTCCCTGGAGACTCTATCACAGTAACTCTGTCTAATGCTGTCCCTGGAGACTCTATCACAGTAACTGTCCCTGGAGACTCGATCACAGTAACTCTGTCTAATACTGTCCCTGGTGAATCTATCACAGTAACTCTGTCCCTGGAGACTCTATCACAGCCTATTCCTGAACGTGGTTCCCCACTTTGTGCTTGCAGACTGACGACTGGCACTTGGAGATGATCACCTACATCGGCCTCATCATCTCCCTTTTCTGCCTCGCTGCCTCGATTGCCATATTTGTCAACTGCAAATCCATCCAGAATGCTAACACCAATCTTCACAAGCACCTGAGTATTACCCTCTTCCTGGCACAGTTCGTCTTTCTGATCGGAATGCGGATTAAACAGCCGGTAAGAAAACCAAATTCCCGCCTCTAATTCTCATAGAGTTTCTGAATGTGCAGTTGGTCAAATTCTGCAGCAAAGCCAGACTTAACGTGGGTGTAGTGGGATCTCAGCCCCTGCTCTCCCACCACTCTCCTCTGGTGTCCTCTCCTTCCATTGGCTCATTATGACCAGCGTGCCATCCCTTTAATCAGATCCTCATTGCAACGGTAGCCAAAGCCTCCGAGCATTGGAGACCCACCCCTTCCCCAAGGTCCTGTCAGCATAGAACGTTGCCCTTTCCCTCCCTCTGCCCTCCTGCCCAATGACCTCATGGGGCACTCCAAACCTCCTCATTCACATTCACCCTGGGGTGCAGTGGATTACTTCTGTCACTGAGTTTCCCGGTCACTGGAGAATGAGTGACATTAGCAAACTTTACAGATCTGGAGCTGCAACAAGATATTTTGTAAAAAGTACCAAAGATGTTCTAAGTTTATGGACTCACAGGAGTTTGCAAACACTGGAAATTTGGAGCAAATCACAAGGGAGCTGGAGGAACAGAAGAGGTCAGGCAATGTGAAACGTCTAATGTCCGTGTCCCTTCATAGATACCTACTGACCCTTGGAGTTCCTCCATCTCCTTTGTGTATTATTCTAATTTTATTACTAAACTACTACTAATTAATAAATCTTTGGTGTATATCACCACCGTGCTCTTTATATGTTTGCGTTTGCAGATTATCTCTTCCATTGTGTACAGGTGTTTGTGTACTGATTTATGTCAGTGTCTCTGTGTTAGTATCTCTGAGTTACACGCACAAAACGCTGGAGAAACACAGTGGGTCAGGCAGCATCTATGGAGGGGAATAAACAGTTGAGATTTCAGGCTAAGACCCTTGGAGAGGAAGGGAGCAGAAGTCAGAATCAGAGGGAGAGGAGAGGGGAAGGATTACAAACTGGCAGGTGATAGGTGAGATGAGGTGAGGCGGAAGGACTGTGTGTGGCGGGGGGAGGTGTATGAATAAAGAGCTGGGAGACGATAGGTGAAGAAGTTAAAGGGCTGAAGAAACAGTAATCTGATCAGACCAGAACGTGGATCAGGGGAGAAAGGGAAGGGGGAACCAGAGGGAGGTATTAGGCAGGTAAGGAGAAGAGAAGAGGTAAGAGGGAGCTGGAATAGGTTGTCAGTCCATTTCTGATGCCATGTGTTTTTCTCTGTGCCCGTGAGAATGTCTTTAGCTGTGTTTTTCTCTCTCTGTTTCTTTCCACTTGTGTGTCTCTGACCCGTCTCTGCATGTTCCTGCCTGCGTCCCCGTCTCTGACTGCCCTCTGCTTTTGTCCCGAGTTGCCCACTATCCACTGTGTTGCCTCTTTCTTTAGGTTGTGTGCGCCCTGATTGCCGGGTGTCTGCATTACCTCTTCCTTGCCGTCTTCGTCTGGATGTTCCTGGACAGTTTGCAGCTCTTCATCATGTCCAGAAACCTGACAGTCACCAATTTCACTCGCACACATATCATCAAACGAAGATACCTGTACATTTCCTCTTATGCTCTTCCTGCTGTGATAGTCATTATCTCAGCGGCAATATACCCCGGAGGCTATGGAACAGAAACTGCGTGAGTATTAAATGATAAGGAAATGTGGTAGAGTGACACAACTGACTGTGACACAGAAAGAGGCCATTTGGTCCATCAGGTCCATGCTAGCTTCCTGCGGACTTAGCCCATCAGTCCCATTGCCCTTCTCCTTATCTCCCTCTACCCCTGCATCTTATCCTCCCACACATGGCCATCAACTGCCCTTTGATGCTTCCCCACCCACCCACAACAAGGGGTAATTTACTGTCAATAACACACCGTTGGGATGTGGGATCAAACTGGAGCTCTAAGGGAAAGCCCAACACGGTGATGGAGACAACATACAAACTCCACTTGGATGGCAACCAAGGTTAGGATTGAATCCACTGCCCGAACACAGGCCGTGAGCTGAGTCCTGTACCAGCTCTGAGAACAAAGCATAAAATTCATCAAGAACCCTTCATCTGAAACCTTGATAATATTGCATTCAATATTCCCCAAATGGTGATTGCATGGAGAAGCTGCCTTGAAACTAGTAAAAAGGAAAAGACTCATGAGGGTTATTGTGGGTATTGTCTGAGTTGCTCCCGGGGACTGGGGAGGGTTTGAATTCACCCGCTGACAGATCCTGTCCCAACTGATCTCAGCTGCTGAACCACTGAGAGGTCTGAGATTGGCCATGGGCCGGAGGAGAATCCTAGGAATCATAGGGGCATCAGAAGAATACCATTTGGCATCTCCAAATGTTTACCAATCAACTCTGACTGAACCGATTATCCTAGTTTAACTCCAGGGCTCTTTACACCCTGATCCAACAAGTGTCCATCTACTTCAGCAGCCTGTTGACATGTGATCAAAGAGAAGAGTTTGCAGTGATCGAATATACCACTGATCTCCATCCAGGGACCTGCAGAAGTGAGTCTGGCTGAGATCCCAGCATCACAGAACATTGCTGAGCTGGTCAGCTAATGGCTAATCATTCCCTCAACTTCTTCTGGGATTGACCACAATGAGAGAGGCAAACAAGGCTTCTGTTGAAACGCCAGCTGCCTGATGCTGTTGGACTTGGTCACTATCAACCCCAGTCTCTGCATGTGGGGCAGGGAGGGAGACGGGGTGATGCCCCTCCCTGTCCTTCTCAATTCTCTCCTGTGCTAGGTGGCTCTGCCCTCCCAGTTTACTGACAGATGCCCAACTCTGTGGACAGAGATTGAGTTCCAGTGCAGAGCTGAGAAGGAGTCACATTGTCACTGGTGCTGTCATTGGAGGAGATATCAGAGCCAAGTCTGGTCTGTAGTTTTGAACAGACAGAACTTATCCCAACAAACTATAAAAAAGGAGAGCACAGGCCATTTTCCCCCACATTCAGGACAACATCCTTTAACCAATGGCATTGATTGGTCATCAGCGCACTGTTATTGTTTGGAATCTTGCCATGCAGAGATTGGCTGCCGCTTTCCTGCACTGTAGATCCACTGACGTTCTCAATGTATTTCATAAACTGACTGCCACCCAGTGACGAAACTCTTCCATCCTCACAGCTGTTGGCTGAAGCACGAGTCGGGGTTTAACTGGAGTTTCCAGGGCCCGGTCTGTTTCGTGATTCTGGTAAGCTTCCTGTTTCTCTCTGCGCTGCAACCGTTCCAGACCGGGATTCTCCAAAAGCTCAGTGGGGAAGGATCACAGTCAGGGGTGGTGCCTCTGCTGAGGGGCTGTGTCCAGTGTCACAACCCCTCACGAATCACTCATGGACTGTGAGAAGCATCGGTGTCCTCTCAATGTTAATGTGTCTGACACTCAGTGTGGTCAGCACATTTGATAACTGAAGAAATATCAGAGAACCTGGCCCTCAGGTGTGTGTGTCAATTGCACCTCTGACCTAGGGGCTGGCCTTTGACCTCTGATCTGTTGCTTTCACTCTTAACCCTGAGCCACTGACTCCATCAACCCCAACATGGTGTTATCCTGAACCCCAGCCACTGAGTAACACAAAGGATGCACCCAGCCTGCAAGTCCTGGGTAGTTTCCTCCGTCATTCTCCCCCTCCCCCCAGACCCTCTCTGAGTCGTGTGTGCACTGGGCCCAGTGATAACGGACTCTTCATGGTTGCTTTCATCCCTTTGAGCATTGGTACATTTGCAGATTAGGTACCACTTTAACCCAAGTGTTGGGACGGTTCGTAAAATGCTTCACACTTTGGACTTAATGAAAGATTTTGATCTAAAAGCAAGTTCCTGTTGTTAAACTGTGTTAAGGTATGGTATCGCTTTCCACCATCTTCATTGTCCTATTATTTATCACTGAGTAGGGTGGGCCGAGGTTTGGGTTTGGTTGTGTCCATCTGCATAATTAAAAGGAGCAGCAAGGAGGAATAGGCAGGTTGAGGGGCACCGGGTCTTTGATTCAGGGCAGGATGGAGGAAAGAAGCAGAGAAACTGGGGGCCTGCTTCCCAATCTTCTGGCCTGGAATTCCCAGCTGACAGATCCCACTGACTCATCATAGTGGTGAGTGGTGAACAATTCCCAGTTAATTCCTCTCCTGGGTTTCCTAGTCATCCCAATGCATCCGGATTCTGTGGAAAATCCCATCCCTTGGGTTACAGCTCGAAGAATTTTGGTTTTCCAAAATATTTAAGTGGAGAGTTTGGGGGCAAGCAGAATTTTAGATTAGAGAGTGTCATGGTGAAATCCATGGAAAGTGTGAATGTCAGTGAGTGAGATAGTAAACTGGGAGGGATGAATTGAGTGTGGGATTTGGAGAATCTGTTCTGTCTTCCTCATGAAACTCACTCTTTCTCTCTCTCACCCTCTTTTACTCTTCCCTCTATCATTCCTCACTCTCTCTCTGTCACACAAACCCTCCCTCTATCTTGCGCTCTCTGTTTCTCTCTCTCTCCAGGTCAATACAGTCCTTTTATTTGCGACTCTGTATTTACTGAGACGCCATTTGAACTCGCGCAACAAGGAGGTGTCGAAGCTGAAGGAAACCAAGTAAGTGACTTAATGGATGTACATAAGATGATATGAGGCATACAGTGGACAGCCAGCATCTTTCTCCCAGAGCAACAATGGCTAATACGAGATGGCATCATTTTAAGGTGATTCAAGGAAAAGTAATGGCGGGGGGTGTGGGAGTGGGTGGGGCGTGATCTTGGAGGTAAGTTGTTCACACAGGGAGCGGAGGGAGTGTGGAGCACACTACCAGAGGTGGTGGTAGAGGCAGGTATACTTAGGACATTTGAAAGGCTATTAGATAGGCACATGGATGAAAGTAGAATGAAGCCCTATGTGGGAGGGAATGGTTACCTTAATCTTGGAGTAGGTTGAAAGTTTAGCACAACATCATGGACTGTAGGGTCTGTACTGTGCTGTGTTCTCTGTTCTATGCTCCACTATGTGTCCATCACCAGCCCAGCCTCTCGGGACCCTGACATGGGGCAGACTCCTGGCAAGGAAGCTGCTGTTGTCCATGATCTGGCAAAACACAGAGACACTCCTACTGAGAGCCAACAGCACATGACCCATGTGGCTACGTCCTAAATGTCTCAGTCATCCTTGATGTTACAAAGTAAATATCTGCACTCGCATCCTCTTTGGATTATTATAGGGAGGGGACACCATGATCTCCTTGCATATACCTCACCTTTCAGAATCAGAATCAGGTTTGTTTTCACTGAAAAACTTCATTATCACTGACATACTGATGGTCACTTTATTAGGCATATCTGTTAGATACACCAACATCTTCTGCTGCTGTAGCCCATCTGCTTCAAGGTTTGACGTGTTGTGTGTTCAAAGAATCTTTTCTGAACACCACTGTTGTAATGTGTGGTTACTTGAGTTACCGTTACCTTGCTTTCAGCTTAAATCACTCTGGCCATTCTCTTCTGGCCTCTCTCATTAACACGGTGCTTTTTCCCCCAGAACTGCCATTCACTGGATTTTTTTTTTGTTCTTGCACCATTCTCTGTATTTTCTAGGTGCTGTGTGTGAAAATACCAGGACATTAGCAGTTTTTGAGATACTCAAGCCTCCCCATCTGTCACCACAATTATTCCACAGATAAAGTTCTTAGATCACATTTCTTCCCCCTTCTGATTAACAACTGAACCTCTTGACCATGTCTGCATGCTTTTATGTATTGAATTGCTGCCACATGATTGGCTAATTAGGTATTTCCATTAATGAACAGGTTTACAGGTGTGTCTAATAAAGTGACCACTGAGTGCATATCATGATATTTGTTGTTTTGTAACATCAAATCAACTCTGTCTTTTATATTAGTATATTGTTTTACAATTGATCCCTGGTGAGCGAGTGGGGTGAGAGTTAGCAGCTTCCCCAAGAAGTGCCTCTGTCCATGGAGCTGATCTCCGCCGACGGTGACATTGGAAGTGGGGAAGTTGTCATTGGACAGAGATGCCTGGGGGAAACGTATTTGTGTACGTAGCATGTGAAAACAGTGTCAGGACTGACACGATTGCTGCCATTTACCCTCAAGCCCAATGACCAATAACAGTTGATGGTAGCACCAAAAGATGGGACGCATCATTGAGATCTAATTCGGAAGGCACTTCAACAATCTGAGCGTAATCAAGCAGAGCTAACATTGTATCATGAAGGGAAACTCATGTTTCCTATCGTCAATCTAATAATAAATAATGTAGAGAAGGAGGAGTCATTGGGTTTTCAGAAGGCATTTGGAATTTTGTTTATGACAGAAGTACTCCTTCTGGGAACAGATATGCATGGAGAGGTGAAGTGATTCTGAGGGCCCCGAAGGTCACTTGCCACTCAACAGGCTCCATCCTTGGTTGTAGGGTGGATAAGTGGCAGCTTCACAGCCAAATCCATCAGCCACCTTAAACACTAGTGAAGCATCTCTAGCCCTGTCTCCCCAAACTCCTTTTGCAAGGGGCCCTAATATTCAGTCGATTTAATTCTCTCTACTAACACTGAAACAGGCCAAAGACCTGCTGGCCTATCCTGAGTGTCTGACACATCAGGCATGCTAAACCCAACTCTTGGCCTCTGGGTTCTTCATGAAAAGAAGAGGCAAACTTACTCAACATCAACATGACCTGATAATCTTATATTGTTGTGTTACTGTTTGTGGACAAATTGAACGGTGAGCACTGCAGAGAAGGTTTACCAGGCTGATTCCTAGGCTGGATTGATGTTCGAGAGACATGTAAGCAGAATGGATCTTCACTCATGATAGTTTAGAAGGGTGAGAAGGGCCTACTTTCCAAGTTAGAAGATTATGAAGGGGATAGAGAGAGTGTGAGAGGATGATGGAGGTACTTACAGCAAAGAACAGCTTCCGGATGGGGGTGAAATATTTCAAAATCAAATCAGGAGGGGCTTCTTACCTTGAAACATGGTGAATCTCTACCCCCAGAGTGATGCAGAATTGGAGTTACTGAATATTTTTTAGACAGCAATTGACAAATGTCTGAGCAATGAGAGAGACAGTGGGCTTGTGGAGAGCAGGAAGGTACTGTGGAAGCCAAGATTAGAGCAACCATGATCGTAACAAATCACAGGGAAGGTTCAAAGGGGCAATCCTGCTCCTGTTTCATGTCTAATGTAACACAGCATCCTGAATTGACAATATTTCACTGCTCCTCTGCTGTGACAAGGTCTAAATCCTGGGACTCATTTTCCCACCATTTCGTGGGAGCACCTGCACTAGAAGGAAAGCAGCATTTCTAGGCAATGGCACACCATCGCCTTCTCAAGGGCAGTTTTGATGCAATAAGCAATATCCTGTCCAGTGATGCCTGGTGCCCAGCAATGTATCGAATAAACACAAGAATATGCTGTTGACTGCTGAGAAAACCCTGAGGGTATGAAAGATCCCACATGAAAGGAATTTCATCATTCCCGTGTTTTTCATTCACCTGGTCTCTTTTTCCTTCTTCTCTACAGATCCCTAACCATTAAGGCTGCAGCACGGATGTTTGTTTTGGGATGCACATGGAGCTTTGGAATATTTCAAGTTGATAAGAGCACTGCAGTGTTCTCCCACTTATTCACAGTCATCAACAGTCTCCAGGGTCTGTTCGTTTTCCTTATTTACTGCGTTTTCAATCACCGGGTAAGAATCTCTTCCCTACAGACACATACTGTGAATCGTTGGGCACTCGGGGTGTAAAGGAACAGAAGAACCCAGGAGTATGAGTTTGAAAGCAGGGTCAGAGGTGGACAGGGTGGTGTAAAAGGCATTTGGCACACGGGCCTTCATTAGTCAGGGCAATGAGCCTTGGAGATCGGACATTATTTTGCAGTTTCATAAGTTGTTGGTGAGGATGCACTTGGAATACTGTGTATAGTTTTGGTCACCCTGTTGTAGGAAAGTTGTTTTTAAACTGGAGAGAGCACAAAAAATACTTGAGGATGTTTCCGGGATTAAAGGTTGACTAGCTTAGATCTCTATTCCTTAGAACGTAGGAGAATGAGAGTCAACCTTGTAGAAATGTTTAAACGAATGAGAAACATATATAAGATGGGTGATAAGTCTTTTCCACATGGTTGGGGAGACCAGAACTAGGGGGCATAGATTTAGGATGAGAGGGGAAACATTTAAAGGGGACCTGAGAGGTAGAGGGTGATGAGTATATGGAATGAGCTGCCAGAAGAAGTGGTTGAGGCAGGTATAGTGGTATAATTTAAGAAATATTTGGTTATGTACATGGAGGGTTGGGGATTTGAGGGTCGTGGATTGAAAGGAGCAGACTCAATGGGTTGAATGGACTAATTCTGCTTCAATGTCTCATGGTGTAACACAGGAATTTGGATCTAACGGGGTGGGCACCATGGCTGGCATGAGCTTGTTGGGTCAAAGGGCCTCTATCCAAACTGTATTGCTCTATAACTCCACAACTCTATGAATTTTTCCTCCTGATCTTACTCTCCACATATAATCATCATAGTGATGAATGGTTAGAGAGTCTTTTACTGAACTATGAATTTGAAGCAACAGTCAGCCATATGGTCCTTTAGGTTTTCATTGCCATTTAATAAGATCAAGCTGATATGATCGTGACCTCTAATGTTCATTTTCTTATCCCCTTGATAAACTTTCACCTCCTTATCCAGAAGCTCTCCACCTCTCTGTAAAATTTTTTCAAAGATTGTGATTTAATTCCTCTTTGATAAAAGAAATTTGGTGGTGTTGCTGATAGTGAAGAGGACAGTCTCAGGCTACAGACAGACCTTGATTAGTCAGCAAAATGGGCAGAACACTGGCAGATGAAATTTGATGATGGTAAGTGTGAAGTGATGAGAACGAGTAAGGGTAGGACATACACAATGAATGATATGTTCTGAGGGAATTTTGAGGGACAAGGAGCCCTTGACATGCAGTTTCACAAATCCTTGAAGATGATAGCATGGAGAGTTATGTACTAGTTATGCCTCTGTACATTCATTTAGTCTTTTGATATATGAATTTATCCTCTTCTTTTGAAGTTGGTGGTTTGGCAAGAGGACCTGAACAATTTGTTTCTTGTAAGCCCCAAGGCACTTTCCAGTCCCAGTATTGGTTCCATGAACTACTTCCATGGGAGGCAATGTGGAAAGTCTAACCCTATCTGACCGAGTATCTTGGAGATTTCCCTCTGTCTGTGTGATCCACTGAAGATGCCAATGGGACACAGTGACTATATAAATTTTAATTCTTACTTGGCCTTGGGATTCTGAAGGGTGATTGAAAGATAGTTTTATTCTACTAGGTAGGAATTAACAAATTCTTTAAAGCATGCTCCAAAATAATAGTTAGTGTGTAAAGGTTTCTCTCACCATTCATAACCATGTTATGACATTTGCATAATCATTACAAAAAGTAGAGATAACCATTACAAAAATAAATAAGTGAAATTGAACAAAGGTGCAAAGTTCATTATTAATGTGAAGAAGCAACCAATTTAATCGTGCATAAATTAAATTAGTTAAAATTGGGTATGACTAATGTATCATTCTTATTTCATTGAAGGTGGTTAATGAATTACGGAAATGGTTGACTAGTAAACAGAAGGGCATCACCACAGAGTCCTCACAGATGGAGGTGAACATGACTGAGGTGAGAAGCTTTCTCCAGAAGGGCAAAAACATTCAGAAGGTCAGGCTGTGTCTGTGGGAGGTTGAAATAAACTGAGTGATTTGGGTCGATGATCTTCCTTCAACACTGCTCGAAAGAAAGATCCAAAACGTTAATGGTTCTCTTTTGACATCTGTCGAAGGAGAAAGAGTGAATGTCTCAGGAACCTACGTTCCTACAATCAACCTGAAATACCTCAGAGTTGGCATTTGAAATAATGGGCAATTGATTAAAAACTGATGCACTCTGTGTTTTGCTTGTATGGCGGGAGGAAGGAGGGGGTCAGTACTTTTAGTTTATGGTCAGTACTAATCAGTTAATGGTGACAGCTCCAGGATGTTGATGGAAGGGGACTAGACAACATCATTGAAGCTCAGGGGTAAGTTGATAGATGTGCTTTTGATGAAAGTAGTCATTGTCTGTGAATTATTTCCCTCTTCTCAGACCATGCCTGTGATCTGATGATTGAATAACCAGTCAGTTTGCTCCCCTTGCTGGGAGTGGTGTCTGCAGGGTCTCGGCAAGGTATCCTGGCCTTGCCCCATCCTCTGCCCACCACACACAAGAAGGCACCAGCTTTCCAACAGACTATTGTGGGCCAACACAGGTGATGAACACACTGTGGTTCTCATTCCCATTCAAGTCCTTCTGCTGACCATGAATCCCAAGGAGCTTTGACTCTCCTGGCAGAACCCCCAGGGCAGTGAATAGAAGAATTTTATCTCCTCGAAGTTGTTTTAACTAGATTTTGTCTGGAGCAAAATAGATAGCAATCTCCAGCAACATACATCAAAGTTGCTGGTGAACGCAGCAGGCCAGGCAGCATCTCTAGGAAGAGGTACAGTCGACGTTTCAGGCTGAGACCCTTCGTCAGGACTAACTGAAGGAAGAGTTAGTAAGAGATTTGAAAGTGGGAGGGGGAGGGGGAGATCCAAAATAATAGGAGAAGACAGGAGGGGTGGGGTGGATCTAAGAGCTGGACAAGTGATTGGCAAAGGGGATATGAGAGGATCATGGGACAGGAGGCCCGGGGAGAAAGACGGGGGGGGGGGGGACCTAGAGGATGTGCAAGGGGTATAGTCAGAGGGACAGAGGGAGAAAAAGGAGAGTGAGAGAAAGAATGTGTGTGTAAAAATAAATAACGGATGGGGTATGCGGGGGAGGTGGGGCATTAGCGGAGGTTAGAGAAATCAATGTTCATTCCATCAGGTTGGAGGCTACCCAGACGGAATATAAGGTGTTGTTCCTCCAACCTGTGTGTGGTTTCATCTTTACAGTAGAGGAGGCCGTGGATAGATATGTCAGAATGGGAATGGGATGTGGAATTAAAATGTGTGGCCACTGGGAGATCCTGCTTTCTCTGGCGGACAGAGCGTAGGTGTTCAGCAAAGCCGTCTCCCACTCTGCATCAGGTCTTGCCAATATATAGAAGGCCACATCGGGAGCACCGGACGCAGTATATCACCCCAACCAACTCACAGGTGAAGTGTCACCTCACCTGGAAGGACTGTCTGGGGCCCTGAATGGTGGTAAGGGAGGAAGTGTAAAGGCATGTGTAGCACTTGTTTCGCAATCTCAGATGGCAATCTCATTTTGTTTTATCCAGACTTATAGAACAAACCAATCAGAGGGATCCAAGACCCAATAACAAGATTCTTCTCAGCGGAGTTTCTTTCTTTCATTCTCTTTCGCTCTCGCTGTGCGTCTGGCTCTGAAGTTCGTGGGTTCAAAACCCACTCCCAAGCACGGAGAGTTCTGTTGGAGGATTGGTCATACCTGCAGAATTATTTGACTTGTAAAAGTCTGAAAGTGTGTGTATGAAAGTGAGTCTGTATAAGAATATGTGTGAGATCTGATGTTATAATGAATGTGATTGTAAATAAATTTCAGGAGTTTTGCTGAATTTCCAAATTTTGCTGAGTTATCCTGTTATTTTGATTGTTATTCCTTATGAGATATATGACTCTGGTGTCAACATAGTTGAGATCTTACCTAAAGTTAATGTGAGATACCAGATTTGAACTTGACCTTGTCCTATCATGTTGTATCTTTACAACTTCAGCATAAAGATGAGGTACAGAATGCACACCATGTAGCAGATAGGTACAGAACTTGGATATGTGCGCAGTTCATGTTCACACATAGGCACTCACTGCACAGACCTGAAGCACATGTATAGCAGAAACATACACACAAATGCACATGTGCACACGTGCGCACACACAGAACTCAAAAATGTGCAGCAGAGACACACACACACACACACATACACATACACATACACACACAGACACACACACACACACATACACACACACACACACACACACACACACACACACACATACACATACGCACACAGACACAGACATACACAACTTAGTGTGCTGATTTTAGCCTGTGATTGAGCATCCCAGCATGAGAGAACCATCATGCCTTCCTCTCTTCTGTCTTTATAAATGGAAACTGTTGCCAGACTTGTTTGCTATATCCTTTTTAAAACCATCTGCACAAGAAATATCTATGTTTTTTGGAGTAAGAATAAAGCTGTTTATTTACTACTTTACATCAAAGTTGCTAGTGAACGCAGCAGGCCAAGCAGCATCTATAGGAAGAGGTGCAGTCGACGTTTCAGGCCGAGACCCTTCGTCACTTTATTCATGTTTGAAAATTACTGTACTGTTGATAAAAATTCATAAAATAAAAGTATCTTAAATAAATAAATCTTATTGCACTAATAGTGCAATGTGTAATAATTAAAAGCGAATGAGATTTTGAACTGTGGAAAGAGGGTTCTACATGGACTATCACTTGCTGAGGGGAATGACCCCCTGTCGTACCAAATAGATAAATGTGGCAACAAGAGCCAGAGGTGTCACCTCAGGGTCTGTCTTCGACTGACCTGAAGACCCACGAGATGTGTTCTTTGTACAGCTCATTAGAGCAGCTGTCACCTTCATCGCCCACAGAGACCAGATCCCTGTCTCCAAACACAGCCACCTTTCAGCCCAAATATTCCCAACAACCAGCTGGGGCTGGGGCTGGGGCTGCAGGGATCAATGTTTCTGAATGGATGACCCTGGAATGATTCCCAGATTCCACCACAAACATCCTCTCCCCTCTCCCCTATCATCCCGCCAACATCTCTTGAAGGAGGCCCAGTAGAACTGGGAACTCGGGCAATCAGAGAAGGAGTCTCTCTCTGTTGGTTCATAGATCTTGTTTTGGGCCATGTCAATGGCTCCTGGCCCTAAGGATACTCCCTCTGTTCTGTGAGTGGAAGTTCACCTACAAGGAATTATAGGAACAATCATTATTGTCCACTAGCTCCTTCCATTGTGGACCTCCTACTGAAGATGAAGGTGTCTTATTGAGGACATTGCTACTGGCTCATTTCTACTGAAGTTGCTCTACTCTGCTGAGGTACACACCCATTCTTGACCTCTCCTAAGACCCTACTTCCCCCTACTTAACTCTCCTTTCAACCCCCATCCTCCTGACCTTCTCACTCCAATTAACATATCTTAACTTCACCTCTGGTGGTTTCCCCCAACCTCATCTTTCATAGATTCCTCCTCCATCCACGGTCCCCCTCCATCCTCTCTGCTCTGGTGGAGTGGGAAACGGTGGAGACCACAAAGTGAAAATCTACCTCCTTTGGCACTTGGATCTTGGTGAGTTTATTGTTGTTCTTTGGGCCTTCAGTTACAATAAATGCATAAATCAGCAGTACAGAGGAATAGTGAGGTACTGTTCATGGATTCATAGACCATTCAGAAATCAGATGGTGGAGAAGAAGAAACATTTCCTGAAATATTAGATGTGGGTCTTCATCTTCAAGACGTGGTGCTTTAATAAGGGAGAGTCCATCACTAAGGACTCTCACCATCTGGGACATGCTCTTTTCTCATTTCTACCATCAGGAAGGAGGTACAGGAGCCTGAAGCCCTTCACCGATCATTTTAGAAAGCCTTTTCTCCTCCACCATCAGATTTTTGAGTGGTCCATGAATTCTACCTCACTATTCATCTCCTGCTCTATTTATTTATTTTTATAACATATAGTCACTTTTATGTTTTGCATTGTACTGCTGCCACAAAACAATTCATTTCATGAAATACTGTATGTCAGTGTAATAAGCCTGATTCTGACCTTGCTGAGTTCATTGTCAAGTCTCTGGTCCTCGAGTCTATGTTTGGGGTTGGTCTCCCTGCCCGGTCTAATTCTCACAGGCCCTCCTCCTCTCTAAACTCAGACACCTTCTGGATTACAGACTCTCCAGCTGAGAGCTGCGTCCATATGAACTTTCCTTCCTCTCCAGAGGACTCACTCTGCATCGGTCTATTAGTTATGGTGCAGAGAGCGGTCACATTCCTGCAGCTCCCAATGTCTCCTCCCACTCCCCCCCCCCACATGTGACAGCCCAGGCACTGCAGACACACGCACTCCTGCCATTTGCCTATTGCCACAAAAGGTCAATGGCAGACATAATCTCAATGGCTCTTCACATGGCCTTAGACTACCTGGACAATACAAACACCTATGTCAGGATGCTGTTCATTGACTATAGCTCAGCATTTAACACCATCATTCCCACAAACCTGATTGAGAAGTTACAGAACCTGGGCCTCTCGACCTCCCTCTGCAATTGGATCCTCGACTTCCTAATCAGAAGACCACAACCTGTGTGGATTGGTGATAATATCTCCTCCTCGCTGACGATCAGCACCAGCGCAGTTTAGGGGTGTGTGCTTAGCCCACTGCTCTACTCTCTCTATACCCAAGACTGTGTGGCTAGGCATAACTCAATTGCCATCTATAAATTTCCTGATGATACAACCATAGTTGGTAGAATCACAGATGGAGATGAAAGGGCATACAGGAGTGAGATATACCAACTAGTGGAGTGGTGTCATAGCAACAACTTATTCATCTCCTGCTCTATGTCAGTAAGATGAAAGTGCTGATTGTGCACTTCAGGAACACATACCAATCCTCATAGAGGGATCAGAAGTGGAGAGAGTGAGCAGTACCAAGTTCCTAGGTAACAAGATCTCTGTAGACCTAACCTGGTCCCAACATATCAATGCAGCTATAAAGAAGGCAAGACAGTGACTGTACTTCATTAGGAGTTTGTAGAAATTTGGTATGTCAACAAATACACTCAAAAACTTGTATAGATGTACCATGGAGTGCATTCTGACAGGCTGCATCACTGTCTGGTATGGGGGTGGGCTACTGCACAGGACTGAAAGAAGATGCAGAGGGTTGTAAATTTAGTAGGCTCCATCTTGAGTACTAGCCTACAAAGTACCCAGGACATCTTTAAGGAGCAGAGTCTTAGAAAGGCAGCTACCACTATTAAGGACACCCAGCACCCAGAGCACTCTTTGGCTTCAGATCAGTATTGTACTGTACCGGCAATGCTTTGTCAGATGCTGGTAACAAAGGGAGATGGGTCTGGGAGCTTTCCTTATGACTTCTTGTTTCTTTGCCGCATTGGAATCAAATTCTGTTCTCTCTTGCTCTTTCATCAAGTCACTGTATCTTTGTGTCTCTTTGTCACTGTCCAGGACTAAATCTATTTTCACCAAATTTAGTCTCTCACAGGCAGATAAACCCAGTATTGACTGCACATTTTTTGGCATGACCACAAATGAAAGCATGTGCACACTATTTTTGTGTGATATTTTTGCCACACATGTTTCTTTAACTGAAATGTCTGCACCTGAATACCCAGTCACTTTTATATTTGTCTGATGTAACTTTGGTCTTGGCTTTAATGCATTAAACTCAGATTCTGCAAGAACGTTTACTTGTGCTCCAGTATCAAGTTTAAACAGAATATTGTTTTGGTTCACTTGCAATGGAATAGTCCAGTCATTCTTACTTTGTTTGTTTTCACAAAGCACATCTGTATCAAACTCCTCACGTCAATTTTCAAGCACTGCATTTACTTGTTTTATTTCCCTTCTACTTCTGCAACAGGGTGAAAACTGTCGTTGCACATTTTCCCATACGCTGGACACTGTTTTGCCTGATGCTGCTACCCACAGCGATCACACAACTTTTTTCTCTCAGATGACGTCTTGCTCTCTGTTCTTTTCATTGTCACTTCATTATTTTTTCTAATATGTTCGCGCACAGTGTTGTATGTTGCAGTTCTCAATAAAAAGCTCTTTAGCCTGCGACATCACAGTTTCCGAAGCTTTGCAGAGCGCCAAAGCT
Source organism: Mobula hypostoma (assembly GCF_963921235.1). NCBI lineage: Eukaryota > Metazoa > Chordata > Chondrichthyes > Myliobatiformes > Myliobatidae > Mobula > Mobula hypostoma. The sequence goes on from NC_086125.1 coordinate 23,040,142, forward strand.
TTTTCCAATTCTGAATGCTGTTCTAACAGTCTTTCTCTTAGACCATTGTCCAAAATGCCACAAACAATTCTGTCTTTAATAAGAGAGTCTGTCAGTTCTCCAAACTCATATGTTTTACTGTGGTTTCTCAACTCCGTAACAAATTGATCAATTGTTTGACCAGCTCTCTGCTGACATTTGAAAAAATTTGTACTGTTCATACATCACATTGTGTTTCGGTACACAAAATGCGTCAAGTTTGTCCATTATCACTTTGAAATTTAAATTATCTCCATCTTCAAAAGTAAAATGGTTATATACCTCAATTGTGTTGTCACCCATTATGTGGAGCAGAATTGCAGCTTTCATTTCTTCCCGTTTTTTATCAGCTCTGAGCGCCGATAAATAAATTTCAAAACATTGTTTAAATCTTTTCCAGTTTTCAGCTATGTTACCAGTCAGCTGAAGTGTCGATGGGGGTTTCAAACCTTCCATTTTTAAAACTGTTAGCACACAAAAACAGTTTGTGCTCTTTTTTTCCCGATTATCATTGCTTCTTCCATGTTAGTGAAACATATTACTCTTCTAGACCAACTTCTGAGACCATGTTGTGTTCTTTATACGTACCGTGGGTTACTAAGAACAAACCATATTCTGGAAGAATTAAAACTAGAACTTTTATTTACAACAGCAAAACCAAACCATGTTTCTTACGGAGACATGTTCTAGATCATTCTCTCATTTCTGTGCATGCTCCGAACTCTGTCCAATCATGTTCTGACACATGATATCACCACAAGTCCATGGTCAGATCAGCCGTGATCTTATTGAATGGAGGGACAGGCTTGATGGATCAGATGGCCTACTCCTGCTCTTATTTCTCATATTCTTCTGTTTATGCAGCAAATGCCTGATCAAGTTCGCATAACTCTCGCTAATCCAACCGTGAAGGACTATAGGGAGTTTGATAACATGTCTGATAGTCTACACTCAGTTAGGCAGCAGTGCATCATTTCTTCTCCTTTCTCTACTTTAATAAGCCCTGTCAGCAAGGACCAGAACTCAAGGACGTCCACAGCTGCAAAACAGACCTTTGAATTGACTCTATTTCTTACATCCATCATGCACATGAGGAGTAAAACTCTTTATATTACCGTCTCTGTCTGAATGTGCAATGTGCAAATTATAGTAACGTAATAAATAGTATGTACAGTAAGATATACAACAGAACAGTCAATATAGCAGAGAAATGAAATTGTGTCAGCATGAATTAATTAGTCTGACGGCCTGGTGGAAGAAGCTGTCCCGGAACCTGTTGATCCTGGCTTTTATGCTGCGGTACTGTTTCCCGGATGGTAGCAGCTGGAACAGTTTGTAGTTGGGGTGACTCGGGTCCCCAACAATCACTCGGGCCCCTTTTACTCACCTGTCGCTGTAAATGTCCTGAATAGTGGGAAGTTCACATCTACAGATGTGCTGGGCTGTCCACACTACTCTCTGCAGAGTCCTGCGATTGAGGGAAGTACAGTTCCCACACTAGGCAGTGATACAGTCAGTCAGGATGTGCCCCTGTAGAAAGTCCTGAGGATCAGACGACGCCGGGCCTGTGATTTTACCACGCTCGCTTAGGTACAAACTCCAAGAGGTGCTGACGGCCTTGCAGCTTCGAAAGTGCCAGGAGATCAGGACATCAGAGATCTGTGAACACCATGGGTTCCCGCTGTTTCCTTTTAGGGCGACGATTCACACGTGACACTGGCGCTCAAGCGAGCGTGCTGCCAGCATCGCCTATTGATTGTCAGGCAAAGAGTGACAAAACCTCGCTGGAGGCTGCCAATGGCAGCGGGATCCGGACACGACGGGTGACGCTCTGCTTCAGAGGGTGACGTTACAATGTGACCTCGTCCTGGCTGAATTGGCTAGACGTCAGCTCGGTGCAGATTTCCTGTGTGCCCAAGGACTGTTGGTCGATCTTAAGAACTGCCGGCTTGTGGATGCCAAGGACACTGGGTCATTACCCTGCTCCCATAGTAAGTTCCCGCAACGTCTCTGTCAAGCACATTCACCACTACATATGAGTTTACCCGACTGCTGGGTGTATTCCAAAACTCTACCCAGCACCCATTCTTCACTACCATCACAAAAGATGGGGTCAAGCACTACATTTCTACAACTGGCCTGCCACTCCATGCATGCGCTCCTTGGCTAAACCCTATGTAGGGTAATGTACCGTGAAGGCTGAGTTTGCCAACATGGAAATACTTGGCATTGTATGCTTGTCAAGTACCCCAGGCTTCGCCCCTCCATATGGTCCCTAATTCTGATGGTGGTTGCTGCCTATGTGGCTATTACCACTGCTTTAATGGGGCCACCAACTCCGATCGTTACCCGGTCCCACACATCCAGGACTTTTCGGCAAGTTTAGCAGGAAAGTTAATAATTTTTCAAAGTCAGTCAAGTTAGGAGCTACTGTCAGGTGCCTGTGAGCGCAGAGGACATTCCAATAACATCTCTGATAATCCCATTTGACCTCTTTGAGTTTCTGCACATGCCGGTTGAGCTGAAAAATGCAGCACAGACTTTCCAATGGCTGACAGACTCTGTATTAAAAGACTTAGGTTTTCTTTTTGCTTACCTGAATGACAGACTTGTCACCAGTGCATCCAAATTCCGAACGCTTATCTCATCTCTGCACATTTTTCCATCGCATAGCCAGTTTGGGTTGACAACCACTGACAACCAGGCATCTCTGCAGAAGGTGCAAACCCCCTCCTATCAAAATTAGCAGCTGTTATGGATGGCTATTTTGCACCCCCCCACGTTAGTAATAAACGACAGGGGTTTTTAAGTATGATAAATTTCTGTCTCCGCCTGATTCTGTGAACTGCTGTAGTTATGCACCCCCTGTAGAGTGTGCTTAAAGACAATACCTCAAATCGCATGCTTGACTGGTCAGCAGATGTGACCAGGGAATTTGATGATACCAGACAAGCTGTTTCCAACGCGACCCTACTGGCGCACCCGCTCCCCAACGCACCTATAGCCATTACTATGCTGTGGATGTTGTGCGCGAACAGTTGGTTGGAGGCGTGTAGCATTAGGCTGCATCACACCGGGGCCTATCACACACAGTCCAATGGACTTTGCAAGTGATTTCATCACTCCTTAAAATCTGCTCTGAGGGTTTCCCTGATGGATGGATATTGGCATGATTGTTTCCCGTGGGTCCTGCTGTGGTTCAGAATAGCTCCAAAAGAGGATCCGCAGCTGACCATGGCTGAACTGGTATACGGGCAGCCATTATGAGTACCAGTTGACTTTATTCCTTACGCCATGACCCCCTGGTCGGCCTCCCAACAGTGTTCCACCTTCCTCAGCAAATTCAATTCCTTTGCACATATTCCTACCTCTCATCATGGTGGACAGCCATTGGTCTGTTGACCTAAATTCCGCTTTGCTTGTTTTCATCCGGCATGACACACACCAGCATTCCCTTAGGACCCCTTATGATGGCCTGCTCCACATCTTGGAACTGAGAGAAGAGAATTTTATCAAAGATAAGAGAGGTAAACAGGCATGTATTTCGATAGATCACCTTAAACTGGCCCACTAAGATTTGGAGGATTCTGCTACCACGCCCTAGCTGCTATGAAGTGACCATGAACGTGTCAACACATCTCTGGATGAGCCGAGGCCTCTGGTGTTCCTCCACCCATGTAACATGGGACCTGTGTCAGGCGGCTCGCCCGAGCTCCTGTCAGGCTCACAACTCCGGCTTTAGTGAATTCTGGGGTGGGGGTGGGGATGTTATGTAAGGTAACGTAATTGGTGGATACATAAATAATTCACAACCACTGACATTGAATGGGGTTCATCTTAAGAGCCTGTTCTGACATTATGATGTAAATATTGAAAGGAATTTTACCACGCTTTGTGTTCAGTTTTTGGTGTTCAATAACTGAGTTGCTATGGTTTATCTTTGTGAAAACCTATATGGTTATATGTTGAGGGAGTGTCCATCATTGTCAGTAGTATGGTTATACGTTGGGCATGTGTCCATCATTTGTCAAGGGTGTGGTTATATGTTGAGGGAGTGTCAGTCATTATCAGTAGTGCAGTTATAGGATAAAGATCCTGCTCAATGTGCATCTTATAGACCAATATCCTTATTAAATGTTGATTCTAAAATCTTTTCTAAATTATTAGCAAACAGATTAGAAAAAGCACGTCCTTATATTATTTCAGAAGACCAAACAGGTTTTATTAAAGGTCGTTACTCTTTTTATAACATTCGCACACTGTTAAACATTGTTTATACCCCCTCACAAAATGATCCTGAGTGCGTCATTTCCTTAGACGCTGAAAAAGCCTTCGATAGAGTCGAATGGCCTTACTTATTTAAGGTGCTTGAAATGTTCAATTTCAGCCCGAAATTTATACCCTGGATCAAATTGTTATATCGTTCTCCTACGGCCTCAGTCCGTACTAGTTCTTTAAGCTCACCTTTTTTCCCTCTTTTTCGAGGTACCGGACAAGGTTATCCTCTTAGTCCTTTATTATCTGATATTGCAATAGAACCTCTTGCAACTGCCTTTCGAGAATCTCCAAATATTATTGGGATAACTCGTGGTTTAAAGTCCCATAAAGTATCATTCTATGCTGATGACTTACTTTTATATATTTCTAATCCTCAAAAATCTATCCCTGGTGCTTTAGATTTATTAGCACAATTTAGTCTTTTTTCAGGTTATAAGTTAAATCTTGGTAAGAGTGAACTCTTTTCAATTAATAAGCAAGTTTCCTTATATGTATTAATTTTTATATGTATTTCAGGCACTACCGATTTTTGTTCCCAAATCCTTTTTTGATAAAGTTGACTCTAAAATTTCTTCATTTATTTGGCAAAATAAAAACCCGAGATTGGGTAAAATACATCTACAGAAAGCTAAGAGAGATGGAGGTTTCGCATTACCTAACTTTAGATTCTATTATTGGGCAATTAATATTCGACACATGAAATTTTGGTTACTTGATCAAGATACGCTATCCATTCCTAAATGGGTAGTATTGGAATTACAATCTGCTCAAGGTTATGCACTTGGCTCCATTTTAGGTTCTTCTCTTCCTTTTGATTTGAAACGCTGTAAACTGGTTTGTAACCCGATAGTTAAATATACCTTACGTATTTGGTTTCAATTCTGAAAATTTTTCGATCTTCATCAATTTGGGCTTGCGATTCCTATTTTAGGTAACATATTCTTCCCTCCCTCTTCCACTGACCGTGCCTTTCAAATTTGGAAGACTAATGGTATTTCACGGTTTTTGGATTTATTTTTAGATGGTTCCCTTATGTCTGTTGAGCAATTATCTAACAAATGTAACTTACCAAGAATACATTTTTTTAGATATCTCCAAGTTAGAAATTTCCTAAGGACAATACTCTCTTCCTTTCCGACGCTTCCTCCTACATATATTTTAGACACTATAATTAACCTTAATCCATGTCAGAAAGGTGTAACGGCTATTATTTATAATACTATTATGAAACTTAGGAAAGCTCCATTTGATAAGATTAGGTCAGATTGGGAAAAGGAATTGGGTCTTATTATTCCGGTGGATGACTGGGCGCATATTTTACAACTAGTCAATTCTTCCTCTATCTGTTCTAAACACTCCCTAATTCAATTTAAAGTTGTCCATAGAGCAGATATGTCTAAAGATAAATTAGCTCATTTTTATTCTCATATTAACCCTTTGTGTGACAGATGTCATGGGGAGATAGCTTCCTTAACTCATATGTTTTGGGCCTGTCCTTCTTTGGAATATTTTTGGAAAGATATTTTTAATATTATTTCAAAGGTATTGAATATAGATATTTCTCACCATCCTATTACTGCTATCTTTGGATTACCTAAAATTTCCAGTGATCTTTCCTCTTCAGCCCGTAGATTGATTGCATTTCTTACTTTAATGGCGAAAAGATGTATCTTACAACATTGGAAGGAGATTAATGCTCCAACTACATTCTTTTGGTTTTCCCAGACGACACTATGTTTAAATCTGGAGAAAATTAGAAGTAATCTTTATGATTCTTCTGTTAAATTTGATCAGACTTGGAGATCTTTTATTCAACATTTTCCTTTAATGTAACTTTTTTTCTCTGGCCATATCTACATTCCCTTCTTGCTTTTTAACTGTTTTTAGTGGAGGTCGGGTTTGAGGACGTGATTGTTTTAAGTTGTCTAACGCTACTTGATACCTAGTTAGCCCATTGCTTTGCTTTGCTTTTTAGTTTAGTTGCACGGTGGGTTTTTTTGGGGTTTTTTTCCTTTTCCTTATTGGTATGTTTGAAAATTAGTATACTATTATATTACCTGGTTATTTTATATCTAAACTGCACTGTTTGTACTAACTTTTTTGTGTATTAATATCTTTTGTAAAGTTATATTGCAACTGTGTATCAAGGCCTATATGGTTTACCTTTTGTGTACTAATTTAATAAAAAGATTTAAAAAGAAAGAAAGATCAACCAGAGTGCGGAAGATAACAAACTGTGTAAATGCAAATATAAATAAATTGCAATAAAGTAGTGTGGTTATATGTTGGGAATAGGTCTATAATTGGTCAGTGATTGTATGTTTGGGGTGTGTCCTTTATAGGTCAATGGTGCACTTGTGTGCTGGGGGCTTATTACGGGTGACATTATATGTTCAAGGCATATGCTGGGGTGTCCATCATTGGTCTGATGTGTGTGTGCCCAGCATTTGTCAAGATGTGGTTTTATGTTGGGGACGAGTCCGTAATTGATCAGGGAGTTGTGTGTTGTGTGTGACTCCATCATTTGGGTAGACGTGGTTATATGTTGCAGTGGGTCTATCATTAATCAAGTTAGTTAAGTTTGGTGAGTGTCCATCATTGTTTTGTGTATGGTTATTTATTGTGTTTCCATCAATGGTCAGTGTCTGCTGATATGTGGGAGTGTGTCTGTCATTAGTCGGGGTGTGATTTTCAATTGCAGTCATTCATATATTGGCCAGGGTGTGGTTATGTGTTGAGATGTGCCCGTTATTGGTCAGCATGTGGTTATATTTTGCAATTTCTCCACTATTGGCCAGGTGTGTTGTTACACACTTCGTGGTGACTTTATTAGGTACAACAGTGCTACATGGTGTGGTTTCCTGCTGTGTAGCCCATCCACTTCAAGCTTCGATGTGATGTGTATTCAGGGACGCTCTTCTGCACACCACTGTTGTAACATATGGTTATTTGAGTTCCTATTGCTTTCCTGTCAGCTTCAACCAGTCCAGTCATTCTCCTCTGACCTCTCTCATTAACAAGGCATTTTCACCCACAGAACTACGCTCACTAGATTTTTTTTTTGTTTGCTCATTGTGTCATTTTCTGTAAACTCTACAGACTGCTATCTATGAAAATCCCAGGACATCATCACTTTCTGAGATATTCACAGTACCTCATCTGTACCAACGATCATTCAACAGTCAAGGTAACTTAGGTTACATTTCTTCCACATTCTAATGTTCGGTCTGAATAAAAACTGAACCTCTTGAGCATGTATGCATGTTTTAATGCATTGATTTGCTGCAACATGATTGGCTGATTAGATGTGTATTAACTAGTGAGTGCACAGGTGTACCGAACAAAGTGACCATGAGTGTATATTGAACGTGGGTCCAACATTGGTTAGCCTCTGGTTTACAAGTCCCGAAGAAGGGTCTCGGTTTGAAACTTCAACTGTTTATTAATTTCCATAGACCTGCCTGAACTGCTGAGTTCCTGTAGCAGTTTGTATGTGTTACTTTAGATTTCCAGCATCCGCGGACTCTCGGGTTTATGTGGTATATGTTACAATGTAGCCATCATTGGTCAGCCTGTGGTAACAATTTGAAGTATTTCAATTATTGATCAAGTTGTAGTTGTATGTTGGCATGTTTCCATCAAGTGTCAGGGTGCTGTTATATTTTTGGGGTGGAGTTATCATTGGTCGCGCGTGTGGCTATATGTTAGCATGTTTCCATCAAGTGTCAGGGTGCTGTTATATTTTCGGGGTGGAGTTATGATTAGTCAGGCGTGTGGTTATATGTTAGCGTGTTTCCATCAAGTGTCAGGGTGTCGTTATATTTTCAGGGTAGAGTTATGATTGGACAGGCCTGTGATTATATGTTATTGTGTTTCCATCAAATGTCGAGGTTTTGTTGGGCTGGAGCCGTGATTGGTCAGAGGTGTGTAATATATCGGAGGTAGGACCATCATTGTTCAGTGTGTGGTTATATTTTGGTTTGTTTTCTACATTGGTCTGTGTTTGATTACATGTCGAGGTGGTTCCATCACTGAGGTTATTATTTTGTGGCTCTCTTTGGTCAAATTCCACACTAACCAAGTTCTGAGGTTAGGATTGAACCTGGGACAGTGGCACCTTGAGGCAGACGCTCTGTACCACACACATTTGACAGAATGTTTTACACATTTTCAGCACCTCCTGAGTGCCAATGTTGCAATATTTCAGACCTGTTTCCATAGCTGGATCTGAGTGAATTTCACTAACACTGAGATGAACTGAGATCGGAGCATTGACACGGGAGGTCAGCAGGTGACTAGGTCTGAAGAAGGTAGAGGAAGAGAAAGGTGGAGGTGGAGACTTTCTCCAACTAATTATCTTCATTGATGATTGTTATCACTGACAATCACAGGTCTCCCATAGTTACAGGACTCTTGGACAGCCTCTCAGTACAATGTGGATCGAATCGTTCTCATAATCTATCTCTCTCTCTCTGCTCTGCATTCCCTCCTTAACTGTAAAATGTTGTTCTACACTCTGCTATGGTTTTCACATGTAGCACCTCAATGCACTGATGGGATTAAATAATCTCTATGGATGGCATGCAAATGTTTTTTCCTGTGGCAATGATGAACTAATTTACCAATTTATCTTGAAATACTCAGCAGTTCAGACAGAATCTGTGGAGAGAGTTTCTAGTATCAATTTCTGCATCTCTCTGCCTCCTTTTCTGGAGACAAACTGCCAATTTACATCTTTTATAAGCCTTCTGATTCCCACAGTTATCTTGACTATACCCCTTCCTATCCTGTCTCCTGTAAAAATGCTATTCCCATTTCTCAGTTCCTATACTTCTGCTACATCTGTTCCCAGGAAGCAGAAATCCATTGCATATCATCAAAGATATCCTTCTTCAAAGAACGGTCTTTCCCTCCCTCCACTATTGATGCTGTCTTCACCCGCATCTCCTCCGTTTCCCGAACATGTGCTCACTCCATCTTCCTGCGCGGCTTAACAGTGATGGAGTTTCTTTTGTCCTTACCTACCACCCCATCAGCCTTCATATCCAACAGGTCATCTCCAAAGGGATTCCACCACACAACATATCTTCACCTTCATTCATCCCTCCTCACTAATCTCCCTCCTGCCGCTTATCCCTGCAAGCGGCCTAAGTGTTACACCTGCCCATACACCTCCCCCCTCAGTTCCATCCAGGGCCCCAAACAGTCCTTCCAGGTGAGGCAACACTCCACCTGCAAACCTGCAAGGGTTGTCTATTGTGTCCGGTGCTCTTGGTGCAGCCTCCTTTAAATTGGGGAAACCAGTTGTAAATTGGGGGACTGCTTTGTCAAGCACCAATGTCCATCCACCACAGGCAGAACTTCCCAATGGCTACACAGTTAAACTCCAATTCCCATTCCCATTCCCATTCTGACATATTGGGCTATGGCCTCCTCTTGTGACACCTCATATTCCTTCTGGGTAGCCTCCAACCTGATGGCATGGATATTGATTTCTCCTTCTTGTGAAAAAAAATCCACCCCACCTTCCTCTATTCCCCACTCTGACTTTTACCTTGCCTCACCTGCCTATCACTTCCCCCTGAGTCCCCTCCTCTTTCCCTTTCTCCTGTGGTCTACTCTCCTCTCCTTTCAGATTCCTTCGTCTCCAGCCCTTAATCTTTCCCACCCATTTGGCTTCACCTATCACTTTCCAGATAACCTCCTTCCCGTGCTCTACCTTTTTATTCTGGTGTCTTCCTCCCCCCTTCTCAATCTTGAAGAAGGGCCTAGTCCCGAATGGTCAACTGTTTACTAATTTCCATAGATGTTGCTTGACCTGCTGTGTTCCTCCAGCATTTTGCAGGTCTTTCGTTATCATTCCCAAATCTCCTTTCAAATAAGCACGGTGCCTGTGTCAGACAATGAGTCAGAGACACACTGGGACTCACAGCATAGTCATGTTAATCAGAGTCCAGCTGATCCATGGAGGGCTTTGCTCAAATCCAGACACCAGCAGATGTTTTAAGCCTGGTAACTCAGTCTCTGTTGCTAACTCCACCCATCCTTTCTCCATCTGCCTATCACACCTCCTCATCTGGATCCACCTTGTTAGGGATTATTCTGGGGTTTTGAAGTTATGGACAGCATAATTATGGTTTAGCTAAAATGAGAACCAGTCTTCAGGAAATAAAACCTGTGCACAATTTAACAAGTCCTGGGTATGACTCTAAACTGCAACCAGTGATGAGGATCTGATTGAGGACCTTCAGAGCTTTGGGAAAGCGGAGTTACCCCTCAGTCATTCATTGCTCCCAGGGCCGCTCTGACCTGGAACGGTAGCACCTGCAAGGGTTCCTGCTCAGGATACGAGCGAAAGCCAATGGCAGATCCGGCAGGTTCAGTAACTGAACTTATGACGGAGAAGGTGGATGAGCTAGGACCTTAAATGACAATGGCTATAGTACAGGTGGATGAACATTTGGGAAGAGAAATGGCGATTTCTTCAGTTCGCCCAACGGAAGGCAATAGCAAACCACCGTTGCTAGATACTAGGTTTCCTAGAATCTATTTGCTAAGTAAACCATGGTCAAACTCACAAAATGTATCGCACAACAACAGCGTCAAGAGGATCTTAAAGACAATTCTGAAGATGCTTCGCTCAGTAAGGTTGATTTTGGGCAGCAGGGGATCCCTGACCGTCATCAAGCTACTGCTCATAAAATTCAAGTAACACAAAAGAAAATTTTTGCCACTTGGAATGTAAGAACCCTATATCAAGCAGGAAGATTGGACAATGTGATAAATGAAATGGAAAGACTAAACATTAACATCATGGGAATTAGCGAAGTTCCATTGGACAGGTGCTGGAACATGTCAAAGTAAAAATAAAACACTAATTTATTCTTGTAGAACATCCCATACTAATGGTGTAGGAATTCTTATGGATGAAACCATGGAAAAAGTATTTTAGGACATTGGGCAATATTAGAAAGCATTCTCCTTGTTAGATTCAGGAGACAACCATTTGATTTAGCAATTATACAGGTATATGCACGAGCAACAGATGGAACAAATAAAGATACAGTTAAATTCTATGAAGAGCTTGAACAAGCAAAGAATGGATGCAAATCTCAAGGTATTGTTATTGTCATGGGAGATCCAAATGCTAAAGTAGGACAAGGTGCGGATGGAAATACCATTGGTAAATTTGGACTGGGGAAAGAAATGAAAGAGGCGAGAAATGGGTAGAATGGTGCAAGATGAATAATCAGATCATTATGAATACCTACTTTAAAAACCATCCAAGACGCTTGTGGATCTGGAAAAGTCCAGGTGATAACAACAGAAATCAAATTGACTTTATTACTATAAACCAAAGATTTAGAAACTCAGTGACTCAATGCAAAACATATCCAGGTGCAGACTGTAATAGTGACCATAACCCAGTAATATGTCACTAAAACTAAAGAAGCAAAAACCTGAACAATCACCTGACTACCCGCAATTAATTAAAGAAGAAAACTTAAGACAAAAATTTACAATTGAAGTAAGGAATAGATTTCAAAGTCTAGAAATAGAATCTGTTGAAGATGATAGCAATCATGTAGAAATGAAGTTTAACTCTCCAAAGGATGCCTTGGCAGAATCAGCAAAGTCAGTGATTCCTAAAAAAGAAAAAAGTACAAAGAATAAATGGATGACAGATGAAATCAAAAATCTAATGGAAGAAAGAAGATGGAAGAAAGCAAATCTTATAGAATGTAAGTCCTTAGATAAAAAAGTTAAAAGCTTATGTCAAAAAGCCAAAGAAGAATGGTTAAACCAGGAATGTGAGCAAATAGAAAGAATCCCTATTACTGATCCAAAAAGGTTACATCAACAAATCAAGAATATCACTGGTAAAAAGCTCCTCTGTTCTTCAGGTGGATGTTTGAAAGCAAAGGACGGTACCATTATCATGGAAAAAGATGAGATTATGAACAGATGGACTGAGTATATTGAGGAATTGTTTGAAGACAGTCGAAGCAAAAAGCCAGAAATTAAGAAGAACCTTGAAGGTCCAAGTATTTTAAAATCTGAAGTTCGTAATGCAATAAATAAGATGAAGTATGGAAAGGCAGCAGGCCCTGATGAATCAGTAATAGAACAAATTATTGCCCTTGAAGATTATGGAATTGAAATACTTACTGATTTAATTAATGACATTTATGAGACTGGAATACTACCAGAAGAGATGAAAAAAATCAGTATTTATCACTCTTCCTAAGAAACCTGGAGCAATAGAATGTGAATTACATAGGACCATAAGTTTAATGAGTCATATCACCAAGATACTTCTAAGAACTTTGATGACAAGAGCTAAAAGTAAGATACAAGCTGAAGTAGGAGAAGAACAATGTGGATTTGTGAAAGACAAAGGTACAAGAAACGAGATATTGATGTTAAGGATACTATCAGAACGAGCTATTCAAATGCAAAGGCCTCCAAACAGCAGCCGGGATGTGGATTACAAATTACAGCAGGAGATAGAAAAGGCGTGTCAGAAGGGCAATGTCATGATAATCATTGGGGATTTTAACATGAAAGAGGATTGGGAAAATTAGGTTAGTAATAGACCTCGATAGAGAATTTGTAGAATATCTAAGGGATGGCTTTTTAGATCAGCTTGTCGTTGAGCCCACTAGGGGATTGACTATGCTGGATTGGGTGCTGTGCAATGATCTGGAGGTAATAAAAGAACTTAAGGTTAAGGAACCCTTAGGGAACAGTGATCACAATATGATCGTGTTCACATTGAAATGCGAGAGGGAATAAATAAAATCCAATGTGTTGGTATTTCAGTGGAATAAAGGAAATTACAATGGCATGAGAGGGGAACTGACCAAAGTTGACTGGAAAGGGACATTTGCAGGAAGGACAGCAGAGCAGCAATGGTTGGAGTTTCTGAGAAAAATGAGGGAAGTGTAAGACAGATATATTCCAAATAAGAAGAATTTTTCAGAGGGAAGAAGGACACTACCGTGGCTGACAAGTGAAGTCAGAGCCAAGGTAAAAGAAAAAGAGAGGGCATACAAGGAAGCCAAAGCTAGTGGGAAGATTGAGGATTAGGGAGCTTTTAAAAACTTGCAGAAGGAAACTAAGAAGGTCACTAGGAAGGAAAAGATGAATTATGAAAAGAAGCTAATGAGTAATATCAAAGAAGATACTAAAAGCTTTTTTAAGTACATAAAGGGTAAAAGAGAATTGAGGGCAGATATAGGACCAATACAAAATGACACTGGAGATATTGTAATGAGAGATGCAGAGATGGCAGAGGAACTGAATGTGTATTTTGCATCAATCTTCACAGTGGAAGATATATACAGTATACCAGACATTCAAGAGAGTCAGGGAAGTGAAGTTTGTGCAGTGAAAGTTACGACTGAGAAGGTGCTCAGGAAGCTTAATGGTCTGAGGGTGGATAAATCTCCTGGACCGGATAGAATGCACCCACGGGTTCTGAAGGAAGTAGCTGGAGAGATTGCGGAGGCATTAACTATGATCTTTCAAGAATCAATAGATTCTGGCATTGTACCGGATGACTAGAAAATTGCAAATGTTACTCCGCTATTTAAGAGGGGTGGGAGGCAGCAGACAGGAAACTATAGACCTGTTAGCCTGACATTGATGATTAGGAAGTTGTTGGAATTGATTTTTAGGGATGAGATTACGGAGTACCTGGAGGCACATGACAAGATAGGCCAAAGCCAGCATGGTTTCCTGGAAGGAAAATCCTGCCCAACAAACCTACTGCAATTGTTTGAGGAAATTATTTAAGCGGGGTAGACAAAGGAGATGCAGTAGACATGATGTACTTGGATTTTCAGAAGGCCTTTGACAAGATGCCACACATGAGGCTGCTTAGCAAGATGAGCCCATGGAATTACAAGGAGTTACTAGCATGGGTGTAGTATTGGCTGGTCGGCAGAAAACAGAGTGGGAATAAAGGGATCCTATTCTGGCTGACTGCCGGTTACCAGTGGAGTTCCACAGGGGTCGGTGTTGGGACCGCTGCTTTTTACGATGTATGTCAATGATTTGGACTATGGTATTAATGGATTTGTGGCTAAATTTGCGGATGATCCAAAGATAGGTGGAGGAGCTGGTAGTGTTGAGGAAACAGAGAGCCTGCAAACAGTCTGAGATAGTTTAGGGGAATGGGCAAAGAAGTGGCAAATGAAATACAATTTTGGAAAGTGTATGGTCATGCACTTTGGTGGAAGAAATAAAGGGGCAGACTATTAGTTAGATGGGGAGGGAATTCAAAATGCAGAGATTCACAGGGACTTTGGAGTCCTTGTGCAAGATACCCTAAAGGTTAACTTCCAGGTTGAGTTGGTTGTGAAGAAGGCGAATGCAATGGTGGCATTCATTTCTAGAGGAATAGAATATATGAAAAGGGATGTGATGCTGAGGCTCTATAAGGAACTCATGAGACCACACTTGGAGTATTGTGTACAGTTTTGGGCTCCTTATTTTAGAAAGGATATACTGATATTGGAGAGGGTTCAGAGAAGATTCACAAGAAAGATTCCAATAATGAAAGGGTTACCATATGAGAAATGTCTGGCAGCTCTTGGGCTGTATCCCCTGGAGTTCAGGAGAATGAGGGAGGATATCATAGAAATATTCTGAATGTTAAAAGGCCTGAACAGATCAGATATGGCAAAGTTATTTCCCATGGTAGGGGAGTATAGGACAAGAGAGTCATTGAAAGTCATTGAAAGTGGGCATGCAGGTACAGCAGGCGGTGAAAAAGGCGAACGGTATGCTGGCATTTATAGCGAGAGGATTCGAGTACAGGAGCAGGGAGGTACTACTGCAGTTGTACAAGGCCTTGGTGAGACCACACCTGGAGTATTGTGTGCAGTTTTGGTCCCCTAATCTGAGGAAAGACATCCTTGCCATAGAGGGAGTACAAAGAAGGTTCACCAGATTGATTCCTGGGATGGCAGGTCTTTCATATGAAGAAAGACTGGATGAACTGGGCTTGTACTCGTTGGAATTTAGAAGATTGAGGGGGGATCTGATTGAAACGTATAAGATCCTAAAGGGATTGGACAGGCTAGATGCGGGAAGATTGTTCCCGATGTTGGGGAGGTCTAGAACGAGGGGTCACAGTTTGAGGATAGAGGGGAAGCCTTTTAGGACCGAGGTTAGGAAAAACTTCTTCACACAGAGAGTGGTGAATCTGTGGAATTCTCTGCCACAGCAAACTGTTGAGGCCAGTTCATTAGCTACGTTTAAAAGGAAGTTAGATATGGCCCTTGTGGCTACAGGGGTCAGGGGGTATGGAGGGAAGGCTGGGTTCTGAGTTGGATGATCAGCCATGATCATAATAAATGGCGGTGCAGGCTCGAAGGGCCGAATGGCCTACTCCTGCGCCTATTTTCTATGTTTCTATGTTTCTAAGAGAGCACAACCTCAGGATTGAAGGATGTTCATTTAGGACTGAGAAATGAAGAAATTACTTTAATCAGAGGGTGGTAAATCTGTGGAATTTGTTGCCATGAGTGACTGTAGAGGCCAAGTCATTGGGTGTATTTAAGGCAGAGATAGATAGGTTCTTGATTAGCCAGTGCATTAAGGGGTATGGGGTGAAGGCAGGAGAATGGGGATAACTTGAAGAATTGGTTCAGCTCATGGTTGAATGATGGAGTAGTCTCAATGGGCTGAATGGCCTACCTCTGCTCCTATATCTTATGGTCTTATGGTCTTAAGTTAATCTTTAGAGTGTTCTGCACAAGGACACCCATGTCTCCTTGCATCTCAGATCTTTAGATTTTCTCCCTGTTTAGAAAATAGTTTTCACATTTATTTCTACTATCAAAGTACATGACCATGCATTTTCCAACATTGTATTTTATTTGCCCCTTTCTTACCCACTCTCCTAATCTGTCTAAGTCCTTCTGCAGCCTACTTGTTTCCTCAACACACCTGCTCCTCCATCAATCTTCTTATGATTTGCAAACTTGACAATAAAACCATCTATTCCATCATCTAAATCATTGATATTCATCATAAAAAGAAGTGATTCCCACACTGACCCCTGTGGACACCACTAGTCACTGGTAGCCAACAAAAGAGGGATCCTTTTATAAAAATTGCTGGTGAATGCAGCCATTTTTTTTATATGTGTTGCTTGAAATTCCAGCATCTGCAGATTTCCTCATGTTTAAGGATCCTTTTATTCCCACTTGCTGTCTCTGACCAATCAGCCAATGTTCTAACCATGCCAGTAACTTTCCTGCAATACCATGGGATCTTAACTTGGTAAGCAGCCTCATGTGTGGCACCTTGTCAAAGGCCTTCTGAAAATCCAAATATATAACATCCACTGCATTCCCTTTATCTATCCTACTTTTAATCTCCTCAAAGAATTCCAAAAGACCTGTCAGGCAAGATTTTCCCTTAAGGAAACCATGCTGACTTTGTCCTATCTTGTCCTGTGTCACCAAGTACTCCATAGCCTCATCCTTAACAATTGACTGTAACATCGTCCCAAACATTGAAGTCAGGATAATGGGTCCATAATTTCCTTTCTGCTACCTTCCTCCTTTTTTAAAGAATAGAGTGACATTTGCAGTTTTCCAGTCATCTGGCGCTATGCCAAAGTCTGATGATTTTTGAAAGATCATTACTAGTGACTCCACAATCTCTACCGCTACCTCTTTCAGAACCCTAGGGTGCCATTCATCTGGTCCGGCTGACTTATGTATGCTTAGGTCTTTCAGCTTTTTGGGCACCTTCTCTCTTGTAATAGCAACTGCACCCACTTCTCTTCCCCCACACCCTTCAACACCTGGCACACTGCTCGTGTCTTCCACAGTGACGACTGATGCAAAATACTCACTTAGCTCATCTACCATTTCCTTGTATCCCGTTATTATTTCTCCGTCCTCATTTTCTGGTGGTCCTATATCTACTCACATCCCTCTTTTATTTTTTTACATATTTGAAAAAGCTTTTACTATCCACTTTAATATTGTTTGCTAGCTTGCTTTCATATTTTATCTTTTTCCTCCTAATGATTTTTTTGGTTTCCCCCTGGAGGTTTTTAAAAGTTTCCCAATCCACGACCTTTTGCCTTATTGTATGTCCTCTCTTTGCTTTGTTGTAGGCCGTCTCACTTGCTTTTACATTTGCTTTGACTTCTCTTGTCAGCCACAGATGTAATATTTTGCCATTTGAGTATTTTCTGTTTTTGGAATACATCTATCGTGTACTTTCCTCATTTTCCTAGAAACTCACGCCATTGCTGCTCTGCTGTCATCCGTGTCAGCATCTCCTTCCAATTTACTTTGGCCAACTCCTCTCTCATACTACTGTAATTTCCCTTACTCCACTGAAATGCTGCTATGTCAGACTTTACTTTCCCCCTATCAAATTTCAAATTGTGCTCAATCATATTGTGATCACTGTCTCCTAAGGGTTCTTTTACCTTAAGCTTGCTAATCACCTCCAGTTCCTCACATAACACCCAATCCAATTTAGCTGATCCCCTAGTAGGCTCAATAACAAACTGCTCTAAAAATCCATCTTGTAGGCATTCAACAAACTCACTCTCTTGAGATCCATTACCAACCTGATGTTCCCAATTGACCTACATGTTGAAATCTCCCATGATTATCATAACATTGCCCTTTTGACTCGCCTTTTCTATTTCCTGTTGTAACCTGTAGTCCACATCCCAGCTACTTTTGGGTGGCCTGTATATAATTACAATCAGGGTCCTTTTGTCCTTGTAGTTTCTTAACTCAACCTACAAGAATTCAACATCTTTTCACTGATTTGATTCCATTCTTTACTAACAGAGCCACACCATCCCTTCTGCCTAAATTCCTATCCCTCCAATACATGTGAAATCTTGGATATTCAGCTACCAACTACAACTGCACGTCAGCCACGATTCAGTGATTCAGCATTGTACCTGACATTCTGTAATAGTGCAACAATATAATCCACCTCATTTCTTATGCTCCGTGCATTGAGATATAACACTTTGAGTACTGTATTTGCTGTCCTTTCGATTCTGCATCCCTAATGCACCAATACTACTCAACCTGCTGGCTGCAATTTTGTCCTATCATCTGACTGCCCTTCCTGACAGTCTGACTGCATGCTATCTTTGCTTTTTTTATCATCCGTCCTAACCGGAGTCCCTTCACTCTGGTTCCCATCCCATCCTGCCAAATTAGCTTAAACCCTCCCTTAAAAACCTGCCCATGAGAATATTGGTCCCCCTTGTGCTCAGGTGCAACCCGTCACTTTT
Source organism: Mobula hypostoma (assembly GCF_963921235.1). Classification (NCBI taxonomy): domain Eukaryota; kingdom Metazoa; phylum Chordata; class Chondrichthyes; order Myliobatiformes; family Myliobatidae; genus Mobula; species Mobula hypostoma. The sequence continues at coordinate 23,058,731 of NC_086125.1, forward strand.
GAACAGGTCATACCTCCCCCAGAAGAGAGCACAATGATCCAAGAACCTGAAGCTCTGCCCTCTGCACCAGCTTCCCAGCCACACATTAATCTGCTAAACCACCCTGTTTCTAATCTCACTGAGGCATGGCACAGGCAGCAGTCCAGAAATTACTGCCCTGAAGGTCCGACTTCTCAGGTTTCTGCCTTGCTCTCTGAACTCTCTTTTCACGACCTTTTTGCTTTTCCTTCCTATGTTATTGGTGCTGTACCAATGTGTACCAAGACATCTGGCTGCTCTCCCCCTCCCTCCAAAATGCTGTGGATGTGATCTGAGATGTCCCTGACCCTGGCACTTGGAAAGCAACATGCCATCTGGGTGACCCATTCAGATCTGCAGAATCTCCTGTCTGTTGCCCTGACTTGAGTCCCCTATCATTGCCACTCCTGTGTTCTCCCTCTTTCCCTTCAGCACCCATGTTCAATTCCAGTAACCTGGTCTCTGTGACATTCCTCCGGGAGGTCACCCCCTCCACATCAGTATCCAAAATGGGATACTTGTTTTTGAGGGGAATGGCCACAGGAGCACTCTGCGCTAACTGCCTATTCACGTTTCCATTTCCTCTGCCAGTCACACAACTACTCGCCTCCTGCAACTTAGGGATGACTACTTCCTGTAACTCTGATCGATGATCTCCTCACTCTCCCGTACAAGCCGATGGTCATCCAGCTGCTGCTCCCGATCCCTAACATGGTCTTCAAGGAGCTGCAGCTGGGTGTGCTTCATGTAGATGTAGTTTGGGTGACTCTGGGACTCCCAGAACTCCAGCATCCTGCATGAAGAACACACAACAGCTATTTAGTACACTAGGTACTCTAAGAAAAGAAAAGGGGAACCAGAACAGGAACTCACCCAGAGCCAATGCCTCTTCTGAGCTGAGGCCTCCTTTGAGCCAAAGCCTGACATGCCTACTCCCAACAATGGCTCCCCCACTTGTCCATTTTGTATTTTTACACAAGCATCACCAGCCTGTGAGAAACCTCATCACTGTGGCATGCTTCTGCCACTGACTGGGCCGCCGGAATGAGCCCCAACACCCGCGAAGGTCTCCTTTCACACACGTGCCACCGATCTGTGAGAAATCTCGACACTGTGGCCTGCTCCTGCCACTGACTACTGTGGAAGGAGCAATTTCTGGCGAGATGTCGAAATGCTGTAGTGAACAGTTAATTTTTCATGGACTGTCAATCATGATCTACAAAGTTGGGGGCTTTGCTTTTGCATGGTGGCTGGTGGGAATGCTGCTGCCTTATGCTAGAATAAGTGAGGGGGGAGGGGAGGGGGAGGGTCGATGCAGCTCGTTTGTGGGAGGAGGGCAGGAGGCTTTGGGGTTCTTGTGCTTTTTCTGTCATTCATTCTTTTGGGGGGGTTCTTCTGTTTTGAGGATGTCTGCAGAGAGTAAAAATTTCAGGTTAGGTATTGTATACATTCTCTGATATTAAATGGAACCATTGAACTATTGAAGAAGCATAAATCCATTTTTTTCTTAGATTACTTTCCTGAAAGTTTGCTGTAAGAATAAAGACATTTATATTCCCCACTTACAGCTTCTGTGTTGCTTAGTTTTAGTCAGTCACAATACACCTATCTGCTTCGCCCCCTTCCCCTGACTCATAACACTGGCTACGTCCCCTTTATCTTTCAGTCTCAGTGAAGGGTCTTGATCCAAAACATTGACTGTCTATTTTCCTTCATAGATGCAGACTGACTTGTTGAACATCCCCCCACCCCCCACAGCAGTTTTTTGTGTCCCATTCCAGCATCTGAGTCAGAATCAGAATCAGATTTATTATCACTGGTATACGTTGTGAAATTTGTTGTTTTGTGGCAAGATATAAAATAGACAACAAGAAATATGTATAAAAAAACAAACAGTGCAAAAAGAGAACAAAAATAGTAAGATAATGTCCATGGGCTCATTTGCTGTCTCTTTTGTCTATATTTAAAATCAGGGATTAGTTCTACAGCAAGCAGATCTGTTGCCTCCATTCTCTCTGGGACATGGTGTCTGCATCTACATTAATGAAAGACCAGTTGTGTTTACAAATTCTGAACTTAAAATCAACCCCCTCAGTCTCGGCAGAGCTGGATCTGAGTCTGACTGACAGGAGAATTATCCAATCATCTCCATTCTTTCTACAATTCACCCTGAATAATGACACATTGCAGTTGACAATGTTGCTATGATGATATTTATTTATTAAGATACTTTGATTAAATGAATTTTGATCAACGTACAGTGATTTTCAAGCATGCACAACTTTGTAAATAAACAACTTTACTTCAATTGAAAATATCACATAAGCATGTTCTTATACACATAGTTTTTAAACTATAGTAGCAAGTATCTTCTACATGTTGGTTCATTGCATAAAGGAAGAAGAGAAGGTGTGGTATTTGTTCTATTGGTGCATAAGTTAGCCAATCACAGCCTGGCTAAATTGCCCTCAGTACCCTAAGTGGTGTGTGTGTGTACGTGACCAGTGCGCATGTGCTTTAGGTCTGTGTATGTGTTTGTCTTTGTGTGAACGCGGACTGTGTATATATCCAAGTTGTGTATCAATCTACTACATGGGTTTGGTATCTGTCAGTCAGGTCTACATGTGTATGCCTGATCTGTATGTGTCTGAGCTGTATAGATGCACCAGTCTGGACTTTGTACGGACGTCCCTTTAGAAAAGAGAAGACGAAGAATTTCTTTAGCCAGAAGGTGGTTCGTTGCCACAGATGGCTGTGGAGGTCAAGTCGTTGGCATATTTAAAGCAGAGGTTGATGGGTTCTTGATTAGTAAGGCTGTCGATGGTTATGGAAAGAAGCTAGGAGAACGGATGCTAGAGGCATAATAAATCAGCAATGATCGAATGGCAGAGCAGACTCAAATGGCCTAATACTGTTCCCACTTCTTATGGTCTTACAGTTTGCAACATGTTCTCAACCTTGTTAGCACTGCAGTCATAAGGAACAACAAGCAAAATAACAGAGGATGGCTTTGCAAAAGTTAGTAAATGTCCAGAAGTAAATTTATAATCATGTATACAAAAATACCATCTCTCACACACATTCCTATGCAGACTCAATTTCATACATACACTTAAAGACTAAATTAAAAATGAGCATTTTCAACAAATTCAGGACAAGTCAACTAACTCTGGAGGTGTAACCAGACCTGAAATGTAACTTTTGTCATTGGGAGTGGAACTTAAACCCGCAATCCTCAGAGCCAGGAACAACAAGAGTGAGACACCATTAAAGAAAGAATCTCCACTGAGACAAGTCTTGTCATTGGGTCTTGAACCATCCCTCTGATTACATTGTTTTATAAGTCTGGATAAAACAAAACAGAGATTGCCATTAATTGTGTTGATCCAGTCCACATACAGTTAAGACCATCTTTACAGAGGTGAAAATTCCCTGTTCTTTGCCCTGGTCGCCTTGCCAGGAGAGACAGGACCCTGAGGTTTCTCTGTCAGCAGGAAGGACTGAGGGGTGCCACAGGGGTGCCACTATCACAGTTTGGACTTTCCAGAATTTGGAATTCCAACTCTGTCTGTAAGGAGTTTCCCTGTGACTGCTAGAGTTTCCTCCGGGAGTGCCGGTTTCCTGCCACGGTCCAAAGACATACTGGTTAGTAGATTAATTGGTTACTGTAAATTGTCCTGTGATTAGGCTGGTGTTAAATAGATGGGTTGCTGAGCGATGCAGCTCGTAGGCTTGTTCCACGCTAATATCCAAATGAAACTAAATTTTAAAAATGGGAACAAAAGCCACAGTGTGGTCATCACCTACAGTGGCCCATAATAGTCTGTTGGACTGGCGCCCACTTATGTGGGGTGTGAAGAGGATGGGGCAAGGCTGAGATATCTTACCATGACCCTGCACACACCACTCCCAGCAAGGGGAGCAAACTGCCTTGTTATTCAATCATCGGGGGTCTCAGCCAGCAGCAGAGAGACAAGTGGAGGCAGCAACATTCCCACCATCTCCATGGTTCTGAACTTCAGTTCTACTACCGTAGAACTCTAACTGGCTGGTTGCAGGGGCTCTGCTTGTCTGGAGCTGAGATCATGACAGAAGACTGCTGGAATCCAAAAGTGTGTTGGATCAGCTATTTTCACGATGTAATTCATACTCATGGAGTTCCTTACCAGGAGACCATTGTCATTGCAGACTGGTAATACTATTCCCTCCTTGCTGACAATCAACACAGATGCACCTCAGAGATGTGTGCTTATCCTACTGCTCTACTCTGTTATACAGTGTAGAAACAGGCTTTTGGCTAACTGGTCCATGCTGACTAAGATGTCCCCATCCAAGCTAGTCCCATTTGCCCATGTTTGCCCCATATCCCTCTAAACATTTTCAATCCATATACCCGTTCATCTATCTCTTAAAAGCTATCATAATGCATAACTCAACCACTTCCTCCAGCAGCTCCTGTCACACACTTATCACCATTTGAATGAAATGATTCCCTTAAGTTCCTATTAAATATTTTCCCTCTTACCTTAAACCTTTTCACTCCAGTTCTTGAGACCCTAACCTGGGAAAAGGACAAGGCATTCACCCTTTCTTTGCCCTTCTATTTTGCGCATCCCTGTAAGTCTCAGTCTCCTGTACTCCAAGGAGCAAAGTCCTAGCTGAACCAACCTCTTCCAATAACTCAGTTCCTTCAGTCCTGGCAACATCCTTGTAGATATTTTTTGTACTCTCTCCAGTTTAATAACATCTTTCCTCTCTCAGGGCAACCAAAACTGAGCACTTTACTCCATGCCAAAAGCCCTCTTCGCAACCCTCTCTACCCATGACTCCACCATCAGAGAATCATTCAATATTCAAGTTTATTACCACATGTTCAGTATATCAAATTGTTCGGTGAAATTCGTTGTTTGCATTAACAACCAACACACCTGAGGGTGTGCTGGGGGCAGCCCGCAAGTGTTGCCACACATTCCAGTGCCAACATTGTATTGAACTGCCGCTGCTAAGTTAACAAATTTCACGTCACATGCCAGTGATAATAAACCTGATTCTGATTCTGACTTAACATGTCCACAAGGACTCGGCAGAATAAAACAGAACACAACAAATAAAAGAGCTGCAATACCCTCTGACCCTTGCACATACACACTCCTTTAACTCCATGACAGGTCTCCAGTCTCCAGCTTCCAATGGACTTGGACTTGTCTACTTGCAGTCCAGGATCTCCCTGTTCTTCAACACTTCCCAGGGCCCCAGGGCCCTGCATACTCTGTGAAAATCCTACCTGGATTTGACTTTCCAAATTTCACTTCTCCAAATTCATCTCCATTTGCCATTCTGTGGTCTATTTACTCAGCTGGTCAAGATCCCCTTGTGATTTTTGACTATCTGCTTTATTGTCCACTATTTCACCTATTTTAGTATTATTTGCAAACTTACCAACTATGTCTTGTACATTCTTATCCAGATTGGGATCTAGATGACAAATAACAATGGGCCCAGTACCAACCCCTTCTTTCTACTTCCCCAGATGTGTAAAGAGAAACAGGTAACTTTTCGGATAGATGGCTTTCCACAGGAACAGTTCAGATGCAAGATCATCAACCTGAATATTTCTCCTACAGATGCAGCCCATGCTACTAAAAGTTTCTGTCCTTTAGCATAAAAACTCCTTACCTCGTTTGTGTTCACCTCAGTCTGTACGGATTCAGTGGTGTAACTCTTGTGCTTACTGGTCACCCATTTCCGGAATTCATTAACGACCTTCAATGAGATGAGATTAATTCAGCCAATTATTGCCTTTGAGAACACTTTCATCTGTTCAACATGCTGTGTCCAAAAATCAGGAAAGAATTTAAATTTATGTAATAACCTCTTCTACAGGCAGCTTCACTGATACTTCCTATTCAGTCGGTCAATTAGGGTTGGACTTTCTACCCTCAGCCTCCATGTGAACTATGCAAAGTCCCTTGGGGCTGTTGGATTGGGGTGTAGAATTGTTAACACAAGAAGTTCTGTAGATGCTGAAAATCAAGAGCAATACACACACACACACACACACACACACACACACACACAACGCTGGAGGAACTCAGCAGGTCAGGCAGCATCCACAGAAACCTTTCTGGCCGACACCCTTCGTCAGGACATCCCAACTGTAGAATTGTTAATTTTCTTGTAGTTTAATTTGTCTATTCTTACTTTTTTTTATTTAATCACCTAGGTACATACATACGTTTTTTCAGTGAAATTTCCAATAATCACTATACAGCTGATTTTGTATTTTTCTAGAAACTTCTTAGTTTTTAGCAGCAGGTGTTATGCCATACAAATCTGGATTATTTTAATAGTTAATTCTTCTAATGGGGTTTAGAAAAATGAAGAGGGACATCAATGAAATCTACTGAATATTGGAAGACCCTGATAAAATGGACATGGAGAGGATGTTTTCAATAGTAGGAGAGCCTAGGACCAAAGGGCACAGTCTCAGAAACGAAGGTCATCACTTTAGTACAGAGACAAGGAGGAATTTTTTAGCCTGAGGGTGGTGAATCTATGGAATTCTGTGCTACTGGCGGCTGTCAAGGCCAAGTCATTTGGTATATTTAAAGAAGAGACTGATAGTTTCTTGAATAGTAAGGGTGTCAAAGGTTACATGGAGAAAGCAGGAGAATGGGGTTGAGATGGAAAATATATCAGCAATGATGGAATGAAGGAGCAGGTACGATGGGCCAGATAACCCAATTCTGCTCCTAACTCTGGTCTTATGGCATTATGCCGATGAAACTCCTCTGCACCCACTCCGGAGGAATCATACCCTTTCTAGATAGAGGTGACCAATACTGCACTCAGTATTCCTCGTGCAACCTCACCAAAGATTTATACAGCTGTACGATAACTTCCATGCTTTTCTATTCTATGTCCTAAGGTTCGCATCCCATATATTTTCTTTACAACCTGTGCCATTACCTTCAAGGATCTATGGAGTTGTACACCAAGGTATCCCTGTCCCTCAATACTCCCTTAAAACCTGACATTCATTGTCAACGTCAAAGTCAAAGTAAATTTATAATCAAAGTATGTACATGTCACCACATGAGATTCATTTTCTTACCGGTATTTACAGGAAATTAAAGAAATACCACAGAATTTATGAAAAAAGATGACGCATAAACACCAACAAACAACCAATGTGCAAAAGAAGACAAATTGTGCAGATAAAAAAATACTGAGAAACTGCGTTGTAGGGTCCTTGAAAGTGAGTCTGTAGGTTGTGGAATCGATTCAGAGTTGAGACGAGTGAAGCTATTTAGAAGCCTGATGATTGTAGAGTAGGGCTCTACACTTGACCTCATCTCTTCACACTCATCATCATTAAATTCTAACTTCCATGGCTCTGTGCATCTTACCTGTTGATCAAGGTCTGTCTGTAGCCTGAGACTGCCCTCCGCTCTAACTAGAATGCCAGAAGGCAGTGGATTCTGAGTCTTTGAAAAACTTTAGGAAGATGTAGAGAGCTCTTGGATAGGAAAGGGGTTGAAAGGTCATCATGAGGAATAAAGATTTGAGGTCACATTCAGATCAGCCTGACCTTATTAAATAGCAGTGGAAACGTGAAGGTCCACGTGTTGGATTCTTGCTCCCAATTCACAGTTCATTAAAAGATTATGTAAGCCTTCATTACAATGACAAGTGTGCAGAGAGTAGGACCAGAGGAGAATATGTTTCCGTAGGGAAGAGGTCCTTACCTGGCGATTGAAAACACAGTAAATAAGGAAAATGAATAGACCCTGGAAGCTGGCAAAAACATTAAATAAGTGGGCGAACACCGTAGTGCTCTCATCAACACGAAATATTCCAAAGATCCACGTGCATCCCAAAACAAATATCCGTGCGCCCGCCTTAATGGTTAGGGTTCTGTAGAAAAGAAGAAAAACAGACCCATGTGAATGAAAGGCACGGGAATGAAGAAATGCATTTCATAGGGGATCTTTCATACCCTCAGCGTTTTCTCAGCAGCCAACAGCATATTCTTAAAGTGTTTATTGGATACATTGCTGGTCCCCCAGGCATCACTAGAAAGGACGTTGTTTATTGCATCAAAATTGCCCTTGAGAAGGTTGGTGGTGAACTGCCTCCTTGAAGTCCTGCTTCCCTTCTGGGTCAGGTGCTCCCACGGGGAGGTGGATGAGTGAGTCCCAGAACTTAGACCCAGTTATGATAGAGGAATCAGAATCAGGTTTATTATCACCAGCATTTGTCGTGAAATTTGTTAACTTGTTCAATGCAATATATGATGATATAGAAAGAAAAAAAGTAAATATATATATGTATGTATATTAAATAGTTTAAAAATAGTATATAAAAGACATGAGGTAGTGTTCATGGGTTCAATGCCTATTTAAGAACTGTATGGCATATCAGAAAAAGCTGTTCCTGAATCGCAGAGTGTGAGCCTTCGGGCTTCTGTACCTCCTGCCTGATGGTAACAATGAGAAAAGGGCCTGCCCTGGGTAATGGGGGTCCTTAATAATGGACGTTGCCTTTCTGAGGCACTGCTCCTTGAAGATAGAAACATAGAAACATAGAAAATAGGTGCAGGAGTAGGCCATTCGGCCCTTCGAGCCTGCACCGCCATTCAGTATGATCATGGCTGATCATCCAACTCAGAACCCTGTACCAGCATTCCCCCCATACTCCCTGATCCCTTTAGCCACAAGGGCCATATCTAACTCCCTCTTAAATATAGCCAATGAACTGGCCTCAACTGTTTCCTGTGGCAGAGAATTCCACAGATTCACCACTCTCTGTGTGAAGAAGTTTTTCCTCATCTCAGTCCTAAAAGGCTTCCCCTTTATCCTCAAACTGTGACCCCTCGTTCTGGACTTCCCCAACATCGGGAACAATCTTCCTGCATCTAGCCTGTCCAATCCCTTTAGAATTTTATTTGTTTCTATCAGATCCCCCCTCAATCTTCTAAATTCCAAGGAGCATAAGCCTAGTCAATCCAGTCTTTCATCATATGAACGTCTTGCCATCCCAGGAATCAATCTGGTGAACCTTCTTTGTACTCCCTCTATGGCAAGAATGTCTTTCCTCAGATTAGGGGACCAAAACTGCACACAATATTCCAGGTGTGGTCTCACCAAGGCCTTGTACGACTGCAGTAGTACCTCCCTGCTCCTGTACTCGAATCCTCTTGCTATGAATGCCAGCATACCATTCGCCTTTTTCACCGCCTGCTGTACCTGCATGCCCACGTTCAATGACTGGTGTATAATGACACCCAGGTCTCGTTGCACCTCCCCTCTTCCTAATCGGCCACCATCCAGATAATAATCTGTTTTCCTGTTTTTGCCACCAAAGTGGATAACCTCACATTTGTCCACATTAAATTGCATCTGCCATGAATTTGCCCACTCACCCAACCTATCCAAGTCACCCTGCATCCTCTTAGCATCCTCCTCACAGCTAACACTGCCGCCCAGCTTCGTGTCATCCGCAAACTTGGAGATGCTGCATTTAATTCCCTCATCTAAGTCATTAATATATATTATAAACAACTGGGGTCCCAGCACTGAGCCCTGCGGTATCCCACTAGTCACTGCCTGCCATTCTGAAAAGGTTCTGTTTATTCCCACTCTTTGCTTCCTGTCTGCCAACCAATTCTCCATCCACATCAATACCATACCCCCAATACCATGTGCTTTAAGTTTGCACACTAATCTCCTATGTGGGACTTTGTCAAAAGCCTTTTGAAAATCCAAATATACCACATCCACTGGTTCTCCCCTATCCACTCTACTAGTTACATTCTCAAAAAATTCTGTGAGATTCGTCAGATATGATTTTCCTTTCACAAATCCATGCTGACTTTGTCCGATGATTTTACCGCTTTCCGAATGTGCTGTTATCACATCTTTGATAACTGACTCTAGCATTTTCCCCACCACCGATGTTAGGCTAACTGGTCTATAATTCCCCGGTTTCTCTCTCCCTCCTTTTTTAAAAAGGTGTCTGGGATACTACGGAGGCTAGTACCCAGTATGGAGCTAACTAATTTTATGACTTTCTGTAGCTTCTTTCAGTCCTGTGCAGTAGATCCCTCCCTGCCCCCCGTACCAGACAGTGATGTAGCCTGTCAGAATGCTCTCCACAGTACATAGTATATTGTATAAAACAGAAGAAACAGAAACAGGAGCTGCTATTTAGCCCCTTAAGACCATAAGACATAGGAACAGAATTAGGCCATTCAGCCCATCGAGTCTGGTCTACCATTCCATCATGGCTGACCCTGGATTCCACTCAACCCCAAACACCTGACTTCTCGCCATACCCTTTGATGCCCTGAGCGATCGGGAAATGATCAACTTCCTCCTTAAATCTATGCACCAACTTGGCCTCCACCACAGTCCATGGTAGAGCATTCCACAGACTTATTACTGTCTGGCTACAAAATTCCACCTTATCTCTGTTCTAAAGGGTCACCTCTCAATTTTGAGGTTGTGCCCTCTAGTTCTGGATACCCCCACCATAGGAAACATCCTCTCCACATCCACCCTATCTAATTCTTTCAACATTGGGTAGGTTTCAATGAAATCCCCACGCATTCTTATGAATTCCAATGAGTACAGGCCCAAAGCTGCCAAATGCTGCTGATATGTTAACACCTTCATTGCTGGTATCATCCTCATGAACCTCCTCTGGACTCTGTCCAAAGACAACACATCCATCTGCGAAATGGGGCCCAAAACTGTTGACAATATTCTAAGTGTTGCCTGACTAGTGTCTTATAAAGGCTCAGCATTATTTCCTTGCTTTTGTATTCTATTCCTCTTGAAATAAATGCCTACATTGCATTTGCCTTCTTTACCACAGACTCAACCTGTAAATTATCCTTCTGGGAGTCTTGCACAAGGACTCCTAAATCCCTTTGCACCTCTGATGTTTGAAGCTTCTCCCCATTTAGATAATAGTCCATACTATTGTTCCTTTTACCAAAATGTATTATCATACATTTCCCAACACTGTATTCCATCTGCCACTTTTTGCCCATTCTTCCAATTTGTCTAAGCCCTACCATAATCGCATTGCTTCCTCAGCACTACCTACCCCTTCACCTATCTTCACCTAACTTTTCCACAAAACCATCAATTCCATTATCTAAATCATTGACAAACAATGTGAAAAGTAGCAGTCCCAATACTGACCCCTGAGGAATACCACTAGTCATTGGCAGCCAACCAGAAAAGGCCCCTTTTATTCCCACTCACTGCCTCCTGCCTGCCAGCCATTCCTCTATCCATGCCAGTATCTTTCCTGTAACGCCATAGAATTTTACCCTGTTAAGCAGTCTCATGTGTGGCACCTTATCATATGCCTTCTAAAAATCCAAGTAATTGACATCCACTCCCTCTCCTTTGCCAATCCTACTTGTTACTTCCTCGAAGAATTCTAACAGATTTGTCAGGCAAGATTTCCCTTTGGAGAAACCATGCTGACTATAACTTATTTTATCATTAGTCTCCAAGTATCTCAAAACCCTATCCTTAATAATAGACTCCAAAACTTTCCTAACCACTGAGGATAGGCTACTACTACTACGTCGACTCAGGCCTAGGGGGCCGGCGTCGGGCACGATGACAGACTCTCTACTTCTCCCTCTCCCTCATCGGTGTGTTCAGTTCATCTACATTAGCTGCGCCGCTGTCTTCTAGGAGCGTGTTGACCATAGTCTTGGGAGGGTGCCCAGGGTTCATCCTTCCGTGCTTGGGCTCCCATATGATGACTAGGCTGGCAGGTAGCTCGGGGTGGCGTAGACAGTGCCCCGCTAGTTGCAGTCTTCTCGCCTCGATTTTAGTGGTGAGCATCGGTATGTCGTCATAGAGCTCAATGTTCATCATGTGCTGTTGCCAACTCACGTCAAGAGCCAACCGGAGCATTTGAGTATAGCAACCATCTAGAGACTTTCGCATCGCCTTGGTGAATGTCCATGTCTCACATCCGTACGTGCGAATGGACTCTATGACTGCTATGAAGATCCTCTTTTTAAGCCCTCTGGTCAGGTTTGACTTCCAAATTTCCTTCATGTCGTTCATAGCCCTCCACGTCAGCGCCTTCCATATCTTTATGTCCTTCTCCGAACTCATCATTCTTGACCCGAGGTATTTGAAGTCAAAGATTTTGTTAATGGTATCATTCTTTACAGTCTTGAGAGTACCTTTGTCACAGTTAAATGCCATGTACTCTATCTTTTTAGCGTTTAGGTGAAGTCCAACTTTATTGCACTCAATTTCCACTTTTGTCAGTAGCTGCTGTGCTTCCTCCGTCTGGTCAGAGAGCAGGACTATGTCATCTGCAAAATCGAGATCTGTGAGCGTAACTGGTCTGACCCTTTTGGTTCGCCCTGGTTTTATGGTAAAACCAAGCTTGTCATGATCTTTGGTAGCTTGACTAGAGCATAATCAAGGACGTTTATAAAGATGTAGGGTGCCAGAGTGTCTCCTTCATCACACCAGCTAGGAGCTCGAACGCTGCTGTTTCTCGGTCTGGTGATACAACTTTCGCATGGTTTTGGTATAGCTGGACTCTATTGCTCTCAGTAGACGGTCTGGCACTCCGTAAGCTTTCAGGATCTTCAGCATTTTACTTCAGTGAATGGAGTCAAAAGCTTTGCGAAAATCAATGAAAGTAAGCACAGCTGGTCGGTTGTTCTTCTTGACTTCCTCGATGATTCTGCAGACAGCAAGTACTCGCATTACTGTTGTGCGCTTCTGCCGAAAACTATTCTGATTGAATCTTAGCTTAGGGTCAATGGCGGTGTGAAGCCCGTTCAAGATCATCCGATTGTATAACTTTGCTAAGATGCAGGTCAAGCTGATACCATGGTAGTTATCTGTCTTCGTGAGGGATCCAGACTTGGGGACTGGGATAATGTTTGAGAGTGACCACTATTCTGGTTTATCGCCTTCTGGTTTGCCGTATTACATATGCCCAGCAAGATGTTGTCCAGGTCGCAGTTCTTCAAGACATCTGGTGGTATCCCATCTGGTCCAGCTCTCCTGCCCTGTTTGAGTGCATATTTGGCTTTCTTCAGTTCCGCAATTGTGAAGGTCGTCACCGATGTCGACTTGCATTAGTATCGTGGGTATGTCCTCTTCTTCTTCCGTGATCATTGGAGGGCTTCCCAGCAGGTTCTAAAAGTGGGTAAACCATGTTTGGACACAGTCCTCTGCTGTTTTACCATTTATTTGACCTGATGGGGTCTTCTTCGGTCTGCTGATCTCATTGACTAGGTGCCATGCTTCTCCATACTGCTTGTCTTCATTAGCAGCCTCTACCTCTCTAATCCTCTCAGCTAATTCCTCTTCCTTCAGTCGTTCGTAGGTGGCAAAGAGATTCTTCTTTGCTGACTTGAACTTGTCTCTTAGCTCTTCTGTTTCGATCCTTCTAAGTTCGACATGAGAGAGGTTAGGCTAACTGGACTATTATTTTGCCTTCCTCCCTTCTTAAAGACTGGAGTAACATTGGCAATCTTTCTGTCCTCCAGGATCATGCCGGAATCAAGTGATTCTTTAAAGTTCATGACCAATGTATCTATTATCTCTTCAGTCCTCTCTTAGGTCGCTGGCATGTAGTCCATCTGGCCCAGGTGACTTATCCACCTTAAGATCTTTGAGTTTGCCTAGCACTTTTCCCTTTGTAATAGCAATGGCACTCACTCCTGCACCATGATGCTCAAGAGCATCCTTTGTCTTCGCTGCTGTCTACCAAAGTGAAGATAAATGCAAAATACCCATTAGGTTCATCTGCCATTTCTTTGTCCCCCATTACTACCTCACCAGCATCATTTTCCAGTGATCGAATATCATCTCACACCTCCCTTTTCCTCTTTATATAACTGAAAAAACTTTGGGTATCCTGCTTTATATTATTGGCTAGTTTGCACTCATATTTCATCTTTTCCCTTCTTATAGTTTTTTTTGTTGCCTTTTGTTGGATTTTAAAAGCTTCCCAATCATCCAACTTTCCACTCACTTTTGCTACCTTATATGCCCTTTCCTTGGCTTTTATGTAGTCCTTAACCTCTTTTGTCAGCCACAGTTGCCTACCCCTGCCATTTGGATTCTTCCTCTGTGGGACATATCTATTCTGCACCTTGTGAACTATTGCCAGAAACTTCAGCCACCTCTGCTCTGCCATCATTCCTGCCAGTATCCCCCTCCATCCACCGGGGAAGCTTCTCTCTCATGCCTCTGTAATTCCCTGTATTCCACTGCGATATAGATAGATGTAAATTATGCTGCTCCCTCTTAAACTGCAGAATGAATTCAATCATAGTATGATCACTGTCTCCTAAGCGTTTCTTTATGTGAAGCTCCCTAAGAAGATCTGGGTTATTACACAACACCCAATATAAGATAGCCTTTCCCCTACTAGGCTCAAGCACAAGCTGCTCTAAAAAGCCATCTCATAGGCATTCCACAAATTCCATCTCTTGCGATCCAACACCAACCTGATTTTCCCAATCCCCCTGCATATCGAAGTCCCCCATTACAATTGTGACATTACCCTTCTTACGTGTCTTTTTCAGTTCCCTTTGCAACCTGAACCCCACATCTTGGCTACTATCCGGAGGCCTATATATGATCCCCATAATGGTTTTTTTTTAAGCGTTGTGACGAGAATACACATAAAATTAAGATGTTTGCTGGCCTGGGCTAGCATCAGTGGCATCAGCAGTTGGTCTGCCACCTGCCCTCAGGGGAAGGAGAGATAAGGAACAATGGAGCAGCGTCTGGAGATGTGTAATGAAGGGACGTGGGAGAGAGAGCTGTCGGGAGCGGCTTCCCCTTTGAACCCTGAACTGTTTGAAGTGGTGGACAGGCGATGCCCCAGCAGGGGGATAAAAAGGGACAGGTTTCCTAAGGCAGGACACACGACACCCGAGGTAACGAGACCCTGGAAGCGGTACGCCTCTCACGAGTCGGTGAGAAGTATCAGACAACGCCCGGGGTGGAAAGGTACGATCAGCGGGAACCCGGTGTGTGTCCGCCCTTGCCTGGGTGCCGGGTTCACTGCAGAGGATCGACCGCATCTGGAGGAGGGGTCACAGTCGGTGACCTCAGGTGACATCACCAAGGACCCGCCCAAAAGCTGCTTGTGAGCCATCTCGCTGGTCTGTGAGTGAAGCCGTTTCTGAATGATCAGTTGTTCCTGTTCTCTCTCTCTCTCCCCCCATGTTGTCCATCGCCATGGCAACGATTACTGCGAACTGAACTACTAAACTGGACTGAACTTTGAGTCACTTTGAACTTTGGTCATTTACCCCTAGACAACGATAGAGCTTGATTGATGCTGTTATCTTAATTCTGTGCACATGTGTGGCTATCATTGCTGAACGGTTGCATTTATTATCCTTTCGATTACTGTGTTGCTTGTTTCTTTAATAAAACTTTCTTAGTTCTAGTACTCCAGACTCCAACTGAGTGATCCATTTCTGCTGGTTTGGCAACCCAGTTACGGGGTACGTAACAGCGTACAATCTTTTAACTCCACCCACAAAGATTCAACATTCTTTGACCCTATGTCTCCTCTTTCTAAAGATGTAATTACATGTCTTACCAACAGAGCCACATCACCACTGCCTTCCTGCCTGTCCTTTCGATAAAAAGTATATCCTTTGATATTAAGCTCCCAATTATGGCCTTCTTTCAGCCAGGACTCAGTGATGTCCACAACATCATACCAACCAATCTCTAATTGCGTCATGAGTTCGTCCACCTTATTCTGAATTCTATGTGCATTTAAGTATAGCACCTTCAGTCCTGCATTCCTCATCCTATTGAATTTTGCCTCTGTGGTACAATTTAACTCTTTGCTCTGTCTGCATTTGTACCCAATCATTGGCTTGTCCTTCGTTACATTCATGTTACATCCATTATCTAACTGTAAACCTACCGGCTCATCCTCAGCTCTGTCATCCTGGTTCCCATCCCACTGTTATATTAGTTTAAACCACTCCCTTGATCCAGCTCAGTCATTTGTAAAGATCATGCACAGTCCAATCTTGCCTTTCGTACTCCCCCAAACCACTCGACTCTTTCATAATTCAAACGTCTGTCAACTTCTGTCTTGAAATATTTAATATCTCTACCTCCACACTGTTCTGGGGAATAGATTCACACTTTACCAAGTAAAGAAGTCCCTCCTCATTCCATTCTGAAAGGGGTCACCACTTATGCTGAAACTAGATGCCCCCAGTGGGAGAGCGTCATCTTAACACCTACCTTCTCAATCTCCTTCAGAATGTTTTACGTTACAAAGTGCCCCCTCTCACCCTATAAACTCAAGTAACCAAATATCAAAACTACGCAAATATTCTTCAAACATCGCCCCATCCAGCCTAGGAGTTAACTTGATGAACCTGTTCTGCAGGGCACAGCAGCCAATTTGCTTCCTGCAAGCTCCCACAAACAGTAACATAAGAAGGGTTCAGATCATCAGGTCATATTGATGTTTGACTAAGCTGACTTTTTATTTTCTTGAAGAATCCAGAGGCCAGGAGTTGGGTTTGGCTTGCCTGGTGTGTCAGACACTTAGGATAGACCAATAGTCCTTAACCTGTGAAATTCCTTCAATGGTGGTTAACAGGTTTAAACGCACTGACTGATAGGATCCCATGTTCATGGAGCTTGGGGAGACAGGGTTAGAGATGCATGAATGGTATTCAGGGTGACTGATGGATTTGGCTGTGAGGCTGTCATTCACCCTCAGGCCCCATGACCTACACCAGGCTGCTCAGAATCACCTCCTCCGTCCATGCAGCTCTGTCCCCAGAATGAGTACTTCTGTTGGAGAGCAATGTTCAAGTGCCTTCTGAAAACCCTCTGCCCCCCGCTTCTTTACCTTACTTGAGATTCCCTTCATAACACCATATTGCCTCTGCTTGCTCTCTCTCAGAATTTAGAAGTACAATCTTAATGGGACCTTAGTGATGGATCCCAGCTTTTGGTGAGACTGTCAGACTTATATTGTCTGTGAATCTGTTCCTGGCAGTGGGACCAGAGGAAGAGTGGCGGAATTACAGCCAATCCTGATGATGCCCTTACTCAGCATGGACACAAGGACATTCCTCTTGGGCAGCCTTTGGCCCAAGCTCTGGCCAGCTCCCTCCCCACTTCCACCGTTAACACCAGCAGAGATCAGCACCATGGACAGAGACACTCCCTGGGACCCAGCTCACTCTCAGCCCACTCACTCACCAGGGATCCATTGCAACAAAAAAGTTCTAATATAAAATACAGAGCTCATTTACTCCAATAGAACAGCAAATATGGTATATGTCAGTGATAATAAACCTTGATTCTGAGATGTGGGGTACGTACATGGATAGGGTGACAGGGGCATCCCCTCCCTATAATTATCTCGAGCAGGGGTTCCCAGCCCGAGGACCACTCGAGGTCCTAGTGATGTGTGTAAAGTGAGGTTGTTGATGCAAGTGCATATATTTACCCTGGAGTGTCAGATACACCCGACAGAATTGGCACATTCCCGTATGGGTCGAGCACCATGGGCTGGAAGTCAGAGTGTCTCTGTGTTCTGCGAGGTCATGAACAACAGCACCTTCTGGGAAAGAATTGTGCCCCATGTGAAGGACCAGAGAGGCTGGATGGTGCTGGACACTTAAAACATAGACCAGAGAACAGCACAGCGCAGTCTGGGCCTCTCTGCCCACAGTGTTGTGCTGACCTTTTAACGAAATCCAAGATTACTGTAAGTTAAACTTCCCTTCAACACTCCTTTCATCCATGATTCGTATGAGTCTCTTCCTGTAAATATCCTTATTGCCCCTGCCTCCACCACCAAACCCTGTAATGTATGCCAGGCACTTACTATCTGTGTTAAAAAAAACCTACCTCTGAAATCTCCCCCATCTTACTCCAGTCACCTCAAAATTGTGTCCTCTCATATCAGCGATTGCGGCCCTGGGAGAAAGGAGCTGGCTGTCCATTCTATCTACAGGTACAGTATGTCTCTCATCATCTTAACAACCCCATCAAGTCACTTACTTGGTTTCTTTCAGCTTCGATATCTCCTTGTTGCGTGAGTCAAAATGGTATTTCAGTAAGTAGAGGGTCCAGATTAATAGGGAAGAGTTGACCTGGAAAGAGAAAGAGAGAAACAGAGAGAGAGAGATGGTGAGAAAGAGGGAGAGACAGGGAGAAGGGGAGAGGGGGAGAGAAAGGAGAGAGAGTGGAAGAATGGGAGAGAGACAGAGAGGAGAGAGAGGGAGAGAGGTAGTGGGAGAAAGGGAGCAAGGGAGGAAGGGAGAGGGAGAGAGAGATAGAGAAAGAAGAGTGCGGCAGAGAGAGACAGAAAGGAGAGAGAGGGAGAGGGAGGAAGAGGGAGAGATGGAGAGAGGGAGCAAGACAGGGAAAGAGAGGAGGGGCAGGGTGCGAGGGAGAGGGAGAGTGAGGGAAGGAGAAGAAGATGGGGAGAGAGGGAGAGTGAGATGGAAAGGGAGAGTGAGGGGAAGGAGGGCAGAGGGAATGGGAAAGTGTGAGGGAAAGAGAGGGAGAGAATGGGAGAGAAAGGAGAGAAGTAGTGAGAGAGTGAGAGGGAGAATGGGAGGTGGAGAGGGAGGGAAGAAAGAGGGAGGGAGAATGAGGTAGAAAGGGAGAAAAAGAAAGGTGGAGGGGGGGCGAGAAAAGCAGAGAAAGGGAGAGCGACGGAGAGAGAGGGAGAGAGAGGGTGGAACAGGGGGAGATAGGGAAAGAGAGAGGGAAGGAGGGGGAGAGAGGGGGAGAGAGAGGGAACGGGAGGGGAGAAAGAAAGACAAAGAAGGGGAGAGGATGAGAGAGGGAGAGAGGAGAGACAAGGAGAGAGTAGGGGAGAGAAAGGGAGGGAAGAGAGTGGCCGAGAGAGAGAGAGTGAGATAGAATGGGAGAGGAAGTGAGACCGGGAGGGAGAGAGGGACAGAGAGAGCGAGAGAGGGTGTGAAGGAGAGAGACAGAGGGGAGTGGGAGAAGGGGAGAGAGGAAGAGAGAAAAGGAGAAAGAGCCGGAGAGAGAGAGGGAGAGAGCGAGATGGAGAGAGGGAGAGAGTGTGAGAGCGAGGAAGGAGAGGGAGAGGGAAAATGGGAGGGGAGAGAGAGACAGAAAGGGAGTGGGTGAGAGAGGGGAGGGAAGATAGAAATAGAGGGAGAAAGAGAGAGAGAGAGAGAGGGACAGAGAGAGGGAGAGAGTGTGCAAGGGTGGAGGAGAGTGAGTGAAGGAGAGGGAGAGAGAGTACGAGGGAGTGGGAGAGCGAGAGACAGAAAGGGAGGGCGAGAGATGGATGGAGACAGAGGGAGAGAGGGAGAGAGAGGAACAGAGAGGGGGGAGCAAGGGAGAGAGAGTGAAGGAAAGGGAAAGAAGGGAGAGAGTGAGGGAAAGCGAGAGGAAGAGAGAGGGAGAAAGAGGGAGAGATAGGGAGGGAGAGGGGGAGGTAGAGGGAGACAGAGAGAGGGGTAGAGAGTGAGATAGAGGGATAGAGATCAAGACAGAGAGGGAGAGAGAGTGTGCGAGAGAGGGAATGAGAGGGAGATAGAGTAAGAGAGAAAGATGAAGAGCGAAGTATAGAGAGAGGGAAAGTGAGATCAGGAAGGAGGGTGAGAGAGGGAGAGAGAGAAGGAGAAAGAGAAACAGAAATGGAGAGGGGAATAGTGGGGTAGGGAAAGTGGGAATTAAAGGGAGAGAAGGAGAGAGAGGTGGAGAGAGAGACAGGGAGAGAGGGAGAAAGAGGGAGAGAGTGAGAGAGCAAAAGGGAGCAAGGTAGGAAGAGAGAGAGAGTGAGAGAGATTGAGGGTGAGGGACAGAGGGAGAGAGAGGGAGAGTGAGAGATTTTGAGGGTGAGGGACAGAGGGAGAGTGGGAGAGATTGAGGGTGAGGGACAGAGGGGGAGAGAGGGAGACTGGGAGAGATTGCGGGTGAGGGACAGAGGGAGAGAGAGGGAGAGTGAGAGAGATTGAGTGTGAGGGACAGATGGAGAGAAAGGGAGAGTGAGAGAGATTGAGGGTGAAGGACAGAGGGGGAGAGAAGGAGAGTGGGAGAGATTGAGGGTGAGGGACAGAGGGAGAGTGGGAGAGTGAGAGAGATTGAGGGTGAGGGACGGGGGAGAGAGGAGAGTGAGAGAGATAGAGGGTGAGGGACAGAGGGGGAGAGAGGGAGAGTGAGAGAGATTGAGGGTGAGGGACGGGGGGGAGAGAGGAGAGTGAGAGAGATAGAGGGTGAGGGACAGAGGGGGAGAGATGGAGAGTGAGAGAGATTGAGGTTGAGGGACAGAGGGAGAGTGAGAGAGATTTAGGGTGAGGGACAGAGGGGGAGAGAGGGAGAGTGAGAGAGATTGAGGGTGAAGGCCAGAGGGGGAAAGAGGGAGAGTGAGAGAGATTGAGGGTGAGGGACAGAGGGAGAGTGATTTAGGGTGAGAGACAGAGGGGGAGAGAGGGAGAGTGAGAGAGATTGAGGGTAAGGGACAGAGGGGGACAGAGGGAGAGTGAGAGAGATTGAGGGTGAAGGCCAGAGGGGGAGAGAGGGAGAGTGAGAGAGATTGAGGGTGAGGGACAGAGGGGGAGAGAGGGAGAGTGAGAGAGATTGAGGGTGAGGGACAGAGGGGGAGAGAGGGAGAGTGAGAGAGATTGAGGGTGAGAGACAGAGGTGAAGAGAGGGAGAGTGAGAGAGATTGAGGGTGAAGGCCAGAGGGGGAAAGAGGGAGAGTGAGAGAGATTGAGGGTGAGGGACAGAGGGGGAGAGAGGGAGAGTGAGAGAGATTGAGGGTGAGGGACAGAGGGAGAGTGAGAGAGATTGAGGGTGAGGGACAGAGGTGAAGAGAGGGAGAGTGAGAGAGATTGAGGGTGAGGGACAGAGGGAGAGAGAGGGAGAGTGAGAGAGATTGAGGGTGAGAGATAGAGGGAGAGCGGGAGAGTGAGAGAGATTGAGGGTGAGGGACAGAGGGGGAGAGTGGGAGAGTGGGAGAGATTGAGGATGAGGGACAGGGGGGAGAGAGGGAGAGTGAGAGAGATTGAGGGTGAAGGCCAGAGGGGGAGAGAGGGAGAGTGAGAAAGATTGAGGGTGAAGGCCAGAGGGGGAGAGAGGGAGAGTGAGAGAGATTGAGGGTGAGAGACAGAGGGGGAGAGAGGGAGAGTGAGAGAGATTGAGGGTAAGGGACAGAGGGGGACAGAGGGAGAGTGAGAGAGATTGAGGGTGAAGGCCAGAGGGGGAGAGAGGGAGAGTGAGAGAGATTGAGGGTGAGGGACAGAGGGGGAGAGAGGGAGAGTGAGAGAGATTGAGGGTGAGGGACAGAGGGGGAGAGAGGGAGAGTGAGAGAGATTGAGGGTGAGAGACAGAGGTGAAGAGAGGGAGAGTGAGAGAGATTGAGGGTGAAGGCCAGAGGGGGAAAGAGGGAGAGTGAGAGAGATTGAGGGTGAGGGACAGAGGGGGAGAGAGGGAGAGTGAGAGAGATTGAGGGTGAGGGACAGAGGGAGAGTGAGAGAGATTGAGGGTGAGGGACAGAGGTGAAGAGAGGGAGAGTGAGAGAGATTGAGGGTGAGGGACAGAGGGAGAGAGAGGGAGAGTGAGAGAGATTGAGGGTGAGAGATAGAGGGAGAGAGGGAGAGTGAGAGAGATTGAGGGTGAGGGACAGAGGGGGAGAGTGGGAGAGTGGGAGAGATTGAGGATGAGGGACAGGGGGGAGAGAGGGAGAGTGAGAGAGATTGAGGGTGAAGGCCAGAGGGGGAGAGAGGGAGAGTGAGAAAGATTGAGGGTGAAGGCCAGAGGGGGAGAGAGGGAGAGTGAGAGAGATTGAGGGTGAGGGACAGAGGGGGAGAGAGGGAGAGTGAGAGAGATTGAGGGTGAGGGGCAGAGGGGGAGAGAGGGAGAGTGAGAGGTGTTGAGGGTGAGAGACAGAGGGAGAGAGAGGGAGGGAGAGAGTTAGAAAGAGAGAGGGATTGAGAGGGAGGGAGAGTGGGAAAGGGAGATGGAGAGAGTGGGGGAAAGAGGGAGAGATGGAGAAGGGGAGAAGGAGAGAGAGTGGGAGTAAGAGAGAGGGAAAGAGAGGGAGAGATTTGAGAGAGGGAGAGGGAGAGTGGGAGTGAGAGAGTGAGGGAGGGACAGAGGGAAAGAGAGGGAGAAGGTGAGAGAGAGTGGTAGAGTGAGGGAGTGGGAGTGTGAGGGGGAGAGGGAGGGAGGGAGAGAGAGAGGGAGGGAGGGAGAGAGGGACAAGATTCATGGGGAAGACAGAATGGATCCTCCAAATTCTACACTGAAGTTTCCCTTCCCACTCCCCTCATCTCTTGTTGCCCCTCACAATTTCTCTTCACCACACTGTAGTTTCCCCGTGACCCTCTTTATTTCCTTGTGTAAAATTCTGCTCATTCCCCATGTTTGCCCCTATCCCCACCCCTATTACTTTATCCATTCATATATTTTGGAAAATCCAAACCTATTCCACCGTTATTTCGCTTTAACCGAGGCGGACTGGATTTTCCACAGGGTCCAGATGCATTGGCATGATTCGGAAACCCAGGACAGGGATGAAACGGGAATTGTTTACCCTTCACCAACACAATAAGTCAGTGGTATCCGAGAGCTGGGGATGCCATGCCGGAATTCCGTGCCCAGGTCAGAGGTGCAATTGACACACACACCTGAGGGCCAGGTTCTCTGATATTTCTTCAGTTATCAAATGTGCTGACCACACTGAGTGTCAGACACATTAACATTGAGAGGACACCGATGCTTCTCACAGTCCATGAGTGATTCGTGAGGGGTTGTGACACTGGACACGGCCCCACAGCAGAGGCACCACCCCTGACTGTGATCCTTCCCCACTGAGCTTTTGGAGAATCCCGGTCTGGAATGGTTGCAGTGCAGAGAGAAACGGGAAGCTTACCAGAATCATGAAACAGACCGGGCCTTGGAAACTCCAGTTAAACCCCGACTCGTGCTTCAGCCAACAGCTGTGAGGATGGAAGAGTTTCGTCACTGGGTGGCAGTCAGTTTGTGAAATACATTGAGAACGTCAGTGGATCGACAGTGCAGGAAAACGGCAGCCAATCTCTGCAGGGCAAGATCCCATAATAGCACTATGGAGTTGACCATCAATGGTATTGTCCATGGGGTGAGTGTTGGCCTCAGTGTGAGGGAGAATGGCCCTTGCTCCTCTTCAAAATAGTTTGTTGGGATCAGTGCTGTCCGTCGAGATGATAGACAGGTCTTGCTCCGATATCTCCTCCAATGACAACACCAGTGGCAGTGTGGCTGTGTGTCTCCCCCTCAGCTCTGTCTGGAACTCAACTCTGTCACCAGAGTCGGGCTTCTGTCATAAAACTGGGAGGGCGAAGTCACAGGGCAGTCGAGAGAGATGGGAAGGGGCACCACCACTCTCTCCTTCCCAGTCCCACATGCATAGACTGCCACTGATAGTGACCAAGTCTGACAGCATCAGGTAGCTAGTGTTTTGACTGAAGCCTTGATTGCATCTTTCATTACGGTCAATGCTAGCAGAATTTGAGGGAAGTTAAGCTGGCCATTAGCTGACCTGCCAGCATCTGCTTTGCAATGCTCTAAAAGCAATCGCTCTACTTTGCTCACAGGTCAGTAGATTGCCAAGGTGGGTGGACATCTGAAGGATCAAGGTGTAAAGAGCTGTGGACCTAGACTAGGGAAATGGTAGACACTTTGAGGGGACAAATGGTCTCCTCCTGTTGCCTCCATGCCTTCCTAGGATTCTCCTGTGGCTCACACGGACCATCTCAGACTTCTCAGTGGTACGGAAGCTGAGATCAGTTCAGTCAGGATCTGTCATTGGGTGAAGTCAAACCCTCCCCAATCCCCAGGACTGTTATCCCCACTTGTGAACATTTTTTTTTCCTCGCTTCAAAAACCCCTTCAAAAACAATTACAAAAAACCCCTTGGGGGTCGGCAGAAAACCTCAAGCTTCGCCCAGTGGTCAGCTGGACTGTGCTGCTCACAGAGAGGGCACACTCAGACCCATTATGGGTAGTGCTGGGGAGGTGAATGGGGAAGGGTGTCAGACAACTTGAATGCTTTGCTCTCAGAGCTGGTACAGGACTCAGTCCACGTCCTGCGTTAGGGCAGTGGTGCAGCCAATTGCGCCGCTGCCTCCAGGGACCCGGGTCAATCCTGACCTTGGTTGTTGTCCAAGTGGAGTTTGCATATTGTCTCCATCACCGTGCCAGGATTTCCCTTAGAGCTCCGGTTTGATCCCACATCCCAACGGTATGTTATTGACAGTAAATTACCCCTTGTTGTGGGTGGGTGGGGAAGCATCAAAGGGGAGTTGATGGCCATGTGTGGGAGGATAAGGTTCAGGGGTAGAGGGAGATAAGGAGAGGCCAATGGGACTGATGGGCTAAGTCTGCAGGAAGCTAGTATGGACCTGATGGACCAAATGGCCTGTTTCTGCGTCACAGTCAGTTGTATCACTCTATCACATTTCCTTATCATTTAATACTCACGCGGTTTCTGTTCCATAGCCTCTGGGGTATATTGCCGCTGAGATAATGACTATCACAGCAGGAACACCATAAGCAGAAACGTACAGGTATCTTCGTTTGATGATATGTGTGTGAGTGAAATTGGTGACTGTCAGGTTTCTGGACATGATGAAAAGCTGCAGACTGTCCAGGAACATCCAGATGAAGACGGCAAGGAAGAGATAATGCAGACACCCGGCAATCAGGGCGCACACAACCTAAAGAAAGAGGCAACACAGTGGATAGTGGGCAGCTCGGGGTAAAAGCAGAGGGCAGTCAGAGACAGGGACGCAGGCAGGAACATGCAGAGACGGGTCAGAGACACACAGACGGTTACACACAAGTGGACAGAAACAGAGAGAGAAAACCACAGCTAAAGACATTCACATGGACACAGTGAAAAACACACAGTCAGAAACAGACTGACATTGGAACGGGAACACAGAGAGAAACACAACAGAGATACTGGTGCAGAGACACAGAAACAAATAAATATACAGAAACATGCATGTGCGTACACACACACACACACACACACAAACGTGTGCACACATGCACAAATATGCACACCCACAGAGTGGAGGCAATATTGTCTAAACTTATTAGGAAACACAGTGAAGATATACACATATAATAGCTTACAATTAAACACAGATACAGACATAAAAATAGATGATCATGGGTAACCTTTACAAAATATATTGCTTCAGCAAATGGAACAAGATATTTTGTCCTAGAACAGAAACAGAAACACAGACAGAGACACAACGGACACTCAGAAGCAAATAAGTACGCAAACATACGAATACACAATGGAAGAATTGATGTGCAAACTTATAAAGGATACATTGGTGATAAACACTGACAATAACTTATTAATGAGCAGAAATTTAGTCATAAAGGTAGAATAGTAAACAGAGGAGATGGAGGAACTCCAAGGGTCAGTAGGTATCTATGAAGGGACACGGACATTAGACGTTTCACATTGCCTGACCTCCTCTGTTCCTTCAGCTCCTTTGTGATTTGCCCCAGATCTCCAGTGATACAAACTCTTGTGAGTCCATAAACTGAGAACAACTTTGGTACTTTTTACAAAATATCTTGTTGCAGCACCAGATCTGCAAAGTGTGCTGATGTCACTCATTCTCCAGTGACCGGGAAACTCAGTGACAGGGTTAACCCACTGCACCCCAGGGTGAATGTGAATGAGGAGGTTTGGAGTGTCCAGTGAGGTCATTGGGCAGGAGGGCAGAGGGAGGGAAAGGGCAACGTTCTGTGGTGACAAGACCGTGGGGAAGGGGTGAGTCTCCAATGCTCGGAGGCTTTGGCTACCATTGCAATGAGGATCTGATTAAAGGGATGACACGCTGGTCACGATGAGCCAATGGAAGGAGAGGACACCAGAGGAGAGTGGTGGGAGAGCAGGGGCTGAGATACCACTACACCCACGTTAAGTCTGGCTTTGCTGCAGAATTTGACCAACTGCACATTCAGAAACTCTATGAGAATTAGAGGCGGGAATTTGGTTTTCTTACCGGCTGTTTAATCCGCATTCCGATCAGAAAGATGAACTGTGCCAGGAAGAGGGTGATACTCAGGTGCTTGTGAAGATTGGTGTTAGCATTCTGGATGGATTTGCAGTGGACAAATACGGCGATGGAGGCGGCGAGGCAGAAAAGGGAGATGATGAGGCCGATGTAGGTGATCACCTCCAAGTGCCAGTCGTCAGTCTGCAAGCACAAAGTGGGGAACCACGTTCAGGAATAGGCTGTGATAGAGTCTCCAGGGACAGAGTCACTGTGATAGAGTCTCCAGGGACAGAGTTACTGTGATAGAGTCTCCAGGGACAGTATTAGACAGAGTTACAGTGATCGAGTCTCCAGGGACAGAGTTACTGTGATAGTGTCTCCAGGGACAGAGTTACTGTGATAGAGTCTCCAGGGACAGAGTCACTGTGATAGAGTCTCCAGGGACAGAGTTACTGTGATAGAGTCACCAGGGACAGTATTAGACAGAGTTACTGTGATCGAGTCTCCAGGGACAGCATTAGACAGAGTTACTGTGATAGAGTCTCCAGGGACAGCATTAGACAGAGTTACTGTGATCGAGTCTCCAGGGACAGAGTTACTGTGATAGAATCTCCAGGGACAGTATTAGACAGAGTTACTGTGATAGAGTCTCCAGGGACAGCATCAGACAGAGTTACTGTGATAGAGTCTCCAGGGACAGAGTTACTGTGATAGAGTCTCCAGGGACAGCATTAGACAGAGTTACTGTGATAGAGTCTCCAGGGACAGAGTTACTGTGATAGAGTCACCAGGGACAGTATTAGACAGAGTTACTGTGATCGAGTCTCCAGGGACAGTTACTGTGATAGAGTCTCCAGGGACAGCATTAGACAGAGTTACTGTGATCGAGTCTCCAGGGACAGAGTTACTGTGATAGAATCTCCAGGGACAGTATTAGACAGAGTTACTGTGATAGAGTCTCCAGGGACAGCATTAGACAGAGTTACTGTGATAGAGTCTCCAGGGACAGAGTTACTGTGATAGAGTCACCAGGGACAGTATTAGACAGAGTTACAGTGATCGAGTCTCCAGGGACAGAATTACTGTGATAGTGTCTCCAGGGACAGAGTTACTGTGATAAAGTCTCCAGGGACAGAGTCACTGTGACAGAGTCTCCAGGGACAGAGTTACTGTGATAGAGTCACCAGGGACAGTATTAGACAGAGTTACTGTGATTGAGTCTCCAGGGACAGAGTTACTGTGATAGGATCTCCAGGGACAGTATTAGACAGAGTTACTGTGATCGAGTCTCCAGGGACAGAGTTACTGTGATAGAATCTCCAGGAACAGTATTAGACAGTGTTACTGTGATAGAGTCTCCAGGGACAGGGTTACTGTGATAGAGTCTCCAGGGACAGCATTAGACAGAGTTACTGCAAGTTCACACTCATGGGATGTCCAGCCCCTACAGTCCTGTGTTGGTGATTCTGTTCCACACATGGCTCCACCCTCTCCTCTTTATCCAACCCATCAATACACCCCTCCACCACTTATCAGTAGTTCCTTCACTATAGATTACTAGATCATGCCAATCTGGGATCTCTGATTCTGACCCCTTGCTCTCTAAACTTAAAGCAAGATTGGCTTTATTTGTCACATGTACATTGAAACATCAGTGCAATGCATTAATTTCCATCAATAACGAGCACAGGCCGAGGATTGGCACTAATATATCATGCCCACAACTCACTAACTCGAGCGCAGACTATATGTCTTTGGATTGTGGGAGGAAACCGGAATAGCTGAAAGAAACCAAACTCATGGGGAGAATGTACAAAACCTTTACAGACAGTGATGAGGATCAAACCCATGACTGGTGATCACTGGTACTATAAAGTGATTGCACTCACTGCTACGTTACCATGCCATCCACATCTAATACCGTACTGTATCCCTGGCACAATTAATAAAGGTTGGAACGCCACAGTGCCACCCATAACTAATACCGTACCATAACCTTGGCATGTCTAATAAAGGTCGGAGCCATAATTGATCTGTTGGAGGAACTCAGTGGGTCGAGCAGTGTCTGCGGGAGGAAAGGAACTGTTGGTGTTTTGGTTTGAAACCCTGAATCAGAACCAGAATGTCACCTCAGTCCTGATACAGGGTTCGGACCTGAAATTTTGACAATTCCTTTCCCCCCTACAGACGCTGCTCGATGCGTTAAGTTCCTCCAGCAGATTGTTTGTTGCTCCTCAGTCCAGTGTCTGTGGTCCCTCGAGGATCTGTAATAAGGGTAGGTCTTACAGAGTGAATGGTGAGGACCTGGTGTGTGGAGGAACGAGTCAATGTATTCTTGAAGGTGGAAACTGTCTCCTGACTAACAAAGTCCATCACACCAAATACCTTCTTAACCACATTCCCACCTTATATGACAACATTATTCAGCTTTCGTTGGAGCCAAGGAGGCTGAGCTTCACAAAATTATAAGTAGCATGGAAGGGATAATGACTGAGGAAGTTTGCACCATAGCAGAAGTGTTTAAAAGCAGGTGGAGTAGATTGAGGAGTTCACAGAGGCAGGTCAGTCACCATATTTCAGCTGTATCTGGTGGAGGATTTGTATCACCAACGTACAGAAAGCAACAGAATAAGGTTTAATATACGTCTGTGTGGCAGACTGACCTTTAATTTGCTGAGGCCAAGAGTCAAATCTCAAGCCCACCAAGGAGCACCAGGCCTTTGTCTCCCACACCATCACCCACCTTATCGACTCTGGGGATCTCCCATCCACTGTCACCAACCTCAAGTTCCCTTGCACTGCACCACTTGTTTCTACCTCCTACCCAAGATCCACAAACCTGTCTGTCAAGGTAGACCCATTGTTTCTGCTTGTTCCTGTCTCACCAAACTTATATCTGGATTCCTTGACTCAGTTTTATTCCCCCCCCAACCCCCCCAGTTCAATCCCTTCCTACCTATATCTATGACACTTCATACGCTCTTGATCTTTTCAATGGTTTCAAGTTCCCTGGCTCTGATCATCTTATTTCCACTATGGATGTCCAGTCCCTATACACCTCTGTCCCCAAAGTTCTCTGTTTCTATATGGGAGCACACTCAATCAATTGCCCTCCACCACCACTCTCCTCCATCTGGCAGAATTGGTCCTCGCTCTTAATAATTTCTCCTTGGGCTCCTCCTACTTCCTTCAAACAGAAGGTGTAGCCACGGGCACTTGCACAGGACCCAGCATTTTTATCCGTTACATGGAACAGTCTATTCTCCAAGCCTACACTGGTATCACTCCCAACTTTTCCTACGCTACAACGATGACTGCACTGTTGCTGCTTCCAGAGTCCGTGCGGAATTCGTCAACTTCATCAACTTTGCCTCCAACTTCCACCCTATTCTATTCCTGACACCTCCTTCCCCTCTCTTGAACCCTCTGTCTCTATCTCTGGAGATACCTTATCTACTGATATCCTTTATAAACCCACTGATTCTCACTGCTACCTGGACTATACCTCCTCCCACTCTGCTACTTGTAAAAATGTCATCCCCTTCTCGCAATTCCTCCGTCTCCGCCGCATCTGCTCTCAGAATAAGGCTTTAATTCTTGAACTAAGAAGGTGTCCACCTTCTTCAAAGAAATGGGCTTCCCTTATCCCCACCATCAACGCTGCCCTCAACTGCATCTCTTCCATTTCACACTCGTCTGCTCTTACCCCATCCTTCCGCCACCCTACCAGTGACAGGGTTTCTCTTGACCTAACCTGCAACCCCACCAACCTCTGCATCCAGCACATAATTCTCCATAACTTCCACCATTTCCAACAGGATCCCACCGCCAAGCACAGCGTCCTCCCCCATCTACTTTCTGCTTTCTGCAGGGATCGCTCCCCACACAACTCCCTTGTCCATTCATCCCCTCCCCACTGATCTCCCTCCTGATATTTATCCTTGCAAACGAAGCAAGTGCCACACCAGCCCCTAAACCTCCTCCCTCACTACCATTCTGGGCCCCAAACACTCCTTCCAGGTGAGACGACACTTCACCTGTCAGTCTCTTGGGGTCATCTACTGTATCTGGTACTCCTGCTGTGGCCTCCTGTATAACGGTGAGACCCAACGTAGATCGAGAGACCGCTTCACCAAGTACCTACGCTCTATCTGCCAGAAAATACGTGATCTTCCAGTGGCCACCCATTATATTCTACTTCCCATTCCCATTCCAACATGTCAGCCCATAGCCTCCTCTACTGTCGTGATGAGGGCACAGTCAGGTTGGAGGAACAACACCTTACATTCTGTCTGGGTAGCCTCAAACCTGATTGAATGAGTTCAATTTCTTGAACTTCTGATAATTGACTCCCTCTCCTTCACTATTGTCCATTCCCATTTCCCTCTCTCACATTTCCTTACCTGCCCATCACCTCCCTCTGCTGTTTGTACCCCTTCCCTTTCTTCTATGGCCTTTTGTCCTCTCCTATTAGATACTGCTTCTCCAGCCCTTTGTCAAACGATTTCCCAGCTCTTTACTTCCCCCACCCTCTCTCCCAGTTTCACCCCATCTCCTACCAACTTGTATATCTTCCTCCCCTTCCCCACCTTCTTACTTTGACTTCTCCTCATCTCATTGTTTTTCTCTAGTCCCGACGAAGGGTCTCGGCTGGAAAAAGCTGATTGTTTACTTTTTTCCATAGATGCTGCCTGGCCTGCTGAGTACCTCCAGAATTTTGTGTGTTGCTTAATATAGATGACTCCTGATGGTCAGCAAGGATAATGTGGGCTGAAGGGTCTGTTTCTGTGTTTGTGTCTCTTTCACTCTGATCTCTTCATTCACCCCTTTTTATTTGACTACAAATTTTTCTATTGAATGATTTCTTACCTCAATCTTAACTGGAGCCATTAAAATAGCAAAGCTTGTCAGGTGGTTACACTGGCAAATTACATGTGTCTGATTGGAATTGATCAGTTCACAACCATCAGATTTCCAGACACTGTTCTTTTTGGTATTACTCCAATAGACACATTTTAGCTCTTCCCCGACTTTTTTTTCCTGTTTCCAGATAAGAACAAATGATTTTAGCCATCATTGAAAGCCTTTTAATAACATGAGCTACATTCACATGTCCCCAAGCAGTACAAATGCAGAAATCGTTAGGAACGTCGCAATCCCATAGATACACAAACTGAATTATCTCTGTAGGTAGGAAATGAATCACAGAACCACACTTAACACAACAGAGGGAATACTATTTCGACCAATCACACAACACTATCCCATGAAAAAGCCCCAGGACAGGAGACACTGATTAAAAACAGAGTGAAGCTCCCTCTTCATTACCCTATGAAACCTGCTTTGGGAGGGGTAGTCAACGTAAATGGAGAATGAAGCTTTTTCTACAATATCTCATAAAACTTGTCAGGTGTTGAGTAATAATTCCAACACTACAGTGATGTGGATTTTCCCTTCCGTGAAATGACAGTAGCAATATATAACCACCACTACACAACGACCTGAGAAGTGGTGGCAAGGGATTCTGATGTGTCTCAACATCAGTCTTTAAACATTTTACCATTTCCAGTTCCTCTCTCAGAGCCCTGAGTACTCTCCCTGAAAAATGTTGACTGCAGAAGCCACTAAAAAATAACATGAAACAATTCAAACCCAGTTTCCTTAGAAATGTTACACAGCCAAGCTCAGTACCTGCTCAACCTCCCATTTTGCATTTTAATGGAAAGTTCACTTTCAATTGGGGAACATCACAGATCGTAACTACAAACCTGGTTGAGTCTCAGAGTCAAATTGAACTTTTCCTTCAGATTAGAGCTGGCGGCTTTGTTGCTGATGGTGGCAGCTATCACCTTGGAATTTAATGAGACATTGTTCTGAGATGGACGGCCGCCTTTAATCTCTTGGCTCAGTAGGGATCCCAAGTCATTGAATACAATTAAGGAAACGGCCTGAAACTCTGTGGAGATAATAGATCAGCCTTTGGTGAACATTACCTGAAATGCTCCAGTAACTGGACATAAAGGCGGGTTACCATAAAATCGACCCATTCCAGTGATTTGTTGTAAGCCTTTAAGAGTTAAGGTCGGCTCTAAGTAGGAATGGACTAAGAGATCATCAAGTGGATACTTTGTCATGGATGGTGTCAATTTAATTTTCATTGATGGAGGTACACTCTTCCAGGAAAGGGGCAGTCTGTCTCATTCCTGACAGAAGATGGTATCTTTCTTGGAAAAGAGATAATGACCAGATACTCTGAATTTAGCAAATCTCAGTCACTATGAAATGTGCAAGTCACATACACAGGTCTCTCAGAATACTAGAACGCTGAGTAAGTTTGATAGCAGGAGTTGCACCTTGAGGTTGAATTCACAGAGCCACACTCTATTCATTCTGAACTACAGTTGGCTTCTACTCAAGACTGAATTGCCTTCTCTGAGTATTACACAATAAGACCAAATGCAGCAACGTATTCTGATGGCGAGACATACAGGCTGGTACTACCAGAAGAATGGACCAACAGGCAAGAACTTGGGCAAGGTAGAACATCTCCTGCGGTATGTTTGTAAGTTTCTGGCCAAACTCATTGTTTTGCAGTGTACACAAGGATGGAAAAGGGTCAGGAAACTTACCAGTGTTATTTTCTCCAGCGATGGTTCTCTGGTAAGTCTCCAAGGAATTATTCCGCATTTCTAATTTCACCAATGGGTTCGTGCTCACCTGGACCTTAAGAACTATGAGAAAAGGTAAAGTAATCTGAAGCATTCAGCAGCAAAATGGAAGTTCACTTGCTCTCTACCTCTGCTGATAATTCTTTGAACAACACTTCTCTTTTGCAGACTTCCTGAGAATTCCATCTGATGGATATAATTTGTGACAGAGCTTTCTTGGGTTGAATTAGCTTAATGTAGCCAGAGAAGAAAATCAATCTCAGCACCCACAGAACTGTGAGAAAAAAATGCATACCTGTTCTTCACTGGCTGGTGGCTCTGATCAAAAGAAGGTAAAAGGATGATTCTGGCTCAATGTGTTAGTTCTTCAGATCGAATAGCTTACCAGTACTTGTTAGCCATGATACAGACAGAGATCTTGCCTCTTTGCCAGAGGTAGTTAGGATTCCAGCTCCCATATCACAAGCACAGAACCTACACTGGCTTTTCACGGCTTCAATCTATTTCTTGACTTTAGAACGGCCTTCGAGATGTTATTTTTGAAATGTAACTTCTATAAAAGATGATTGAGCTAGTTTGTGTTCAGTTACCATGCTTGGGGGAGTGCAAAGTAGATAGAACAGGAAGATGCAGTCGATAAAGAACATCAGTTCTATGGACAGACCACAGAACACGACGTTGTTCTTCTGCAGCATTGAAGGTTGAGAGATAATTTGAAAAAAGATCTTCAAGATTAACAGTGGTTTGGGAAGAGTTAACGAAGAGAAAGCTCTTTCATTGAAGAAGGTTGGAGAACCAATAAACAAAGGTTTAAAGGTGACTATTGTTGAACCCAGGGTGCCAGGAGGGAAATCATTTCCACACAGAGAGTGGTCAAGAAACTCACTGCTTGGATAGGAAGTGGAAGCATTTCATCCCAAGTTTTCAAATGGGAAAATACATGGAGTGTTGGAGAGATAGTAATTACAGGGCAATCAAGAAACAGAGGATGACTAGACTGTAATTTCCCTGTAGAGACCTAGCATGAGTTCAATGGGCAGAATAGCCTTCTGCACAGCAATGTTTCTATGATACTACAGTTCTAATGGAAACCTTGGAGCAGAAATTTTTCAGACAGTAAGGTTACAAAGAAGTTCAATAAATCATTGTATAATGTGGGGGAGTTTTGGGGGATACATCCTGTCAGTATAATTCTCCTGGTCTTCTGCAATATAGTCTCTTGTATTCCCACCCACATGGCAAATGACAGAATGCCCCATGCAAAATAAAGCACCTCTGACAGTGCGGCACCCCCTCAGTTCTGCACTGGATGGGACCCTAGATACTGTGCTCAGCAGACAGCAGTGAGAGTGAGAACAGAGAGAATTGGGCTATATTCAGGCAAGTAACAGCCTCTTTCATTGATCATTTTTGCAGAGTTCTGGGAAACAGGAAACCTGGCTGACAGTGATCTCTTTATCAGACTTCCTGGGATGATGTTATAACAGGTGCAACACATGAGAACTGACTATCAGTGACACAGCATGTTTCAGCACAGCCTTTCAAAGCAACCTCATGAAATCGGAAATAAAAGCAGAAAATGTTGGTAAGTTCAGCAGGTCAGGCAGAAGCAATAGAATGTGAAATGGTTAACCTCCTCAACATGAAGTGTTAACTGTTTCTCTTTCCACAGATGCTGCCTGACCTGCCGACTACTTCCAGTATTTTCCTTTCTTCCACATTTCCTGTAGCTTGGTTGATTTTTAACCTTCAGAAATATTAAATAAGGATCTCTTGCAAGAGCCTACATGATTAATCAATCATATATTGATGATCAATATCAACTGATGGACTATGTTTTCAGGCTCAAAGCTGATTATTGAGAAACTAATCTCCACCTTTCCTTCCTTTAACTTGAAACCAGTTTCACAGACTCGATAACTAGCAACGAGGACCTTTGCTCCAGTGGTCAATGTTTTCAGTGTCCAATACTTTACCAAAAGAGCTTGTTTCTATGGGATGGTGTTCTGAACTGGGTAGTTTAAGAGCAATCGCCATTGCCATGTTCTCCAAGAGTTTCACTATGGCCGTTGCCACCTCCAGCCTTTGAGTGGTGCTCATGTTATCCAGCCGTGAACTACTAAGAACATCGTTGGCAACTGTCGTCATATCCTACAGATGAAAAAGGAACACTTCAGCAACTGAAAAGGAAAGTATTGCAGATGCTGGAAGTCAGAAATTAAAATGGAAAATGCTGTTTTTCTGATGAGGGGTCATTGAGCAAGAACATTAATTCTGGTTCCCTCTCCACAGTCTAACATGTTCTATTTGCTCTTCCTCCAGTTCGTTGGAAGAGTGACTGACACAAAAACTTAACTAATTTCTCTTTCCGTAGATGATGCCTGATTGGCTGAATTTTTCCATCATTTTCTGCTTTAGGTTCAGATTCCAGCATCTGCAGTTCTACTATTTTTCCATAACCATTGAATTCTCTGCAGTTACTGTGCCACATAGACCTGTCTTGAAGCTTTTCTCTTCCTGAGGGTTTTTGTATTCCTTCTTCCTCAGTTGTTGAGTATTCTCCACCAACATTCTTTATTTCTCTCATTTCTCTTTCCCTTCCTTCTTTCCATCCTTCTCTTACACCTTCTCAGCCCAAATTCCCCCCACTGAGGATGCTTAAGAACTGGTTTCTCAAGAAGGCAATATTCATTACTAAGGACCATCACTCACCATCAAGAGCATGCCCTCTATCAGACAAGAGAAAATCTGCAGACATTAGAAATCTGAGCAACACACACAAAGTGCTGAATGAACTCAACGGGCCAGGCAGCATCTATGGAGAAGAGTGCAGTCAACATTTTGGGCCGAAATCCTTCGGCAGCACTGAAGACATGCCTTCCTCTCATTACTACCATTGTGGAGGAGGTACAGGAGCCAGAAGACCCAAACTCAATGATTCAAGTACAGCTTATTCCCCTCCATCATCAGATTTCTGAATGGTCCATGAGCCCTCCAGCACTTTTTTTGCACTATTTTGTTATTTTTTTCATATATATGTATATAGTCTTTGCAGTGTACTGCTGCCACAACATGGTAATGTAGTTGCTATTGTAACACTTTCCAGCACCAGCTACCCAGGTTCAATTTCCACCGCTGTCCCTAGGGAGTTTGTACATTCTTCCTGTGACTGTGTGGAATTCTTCCAGGTGTTCCAGTTTCCTCCAATGTAGGGTTAGGATTAATTCTTCACAGAGACATGGCTCCAGGGTGACCAAGGATGGGAGCTCAACATTCAGGGATATTCAATATTCAGGAGGGATAGATATGAAAGAAAAGGAGGTGGGGTGGCATTGCTGGTTAGAGAGGAGATTAACGCAATAGAAAAGAAGGACATTAGCTGGGAGGACGTGGAATCGATATGAGTAGAGCTGCATAACACTAAGGGGCAGAAAACACTGGTGGGAGTTGTGTACAGGCCACCTAACAGTAGTAGTGAGGTTGGGGATGGCATTAAACAGTAAATTAGAAATGCGTGCAATAAAGGAACAGCAGTTATAATGGGTGACTTCAATCTACAGATAGATTGCGTGAACTAAATTGGTAAGGATGCTTAGGAATAGGATTTCTTGGAATGTATGCAGGATAGTTTTCTGAATGAACATACTGAGGAACCAACTAGAGAGCAGGCCATTCTGGACTGGGTATTGAGCAATGAGGAAGGGTTAATTAGCAATCTTGTCATGCGAGGCCCCTTGGGTAAGAGTGACCATAATACGGTGGAACTCTTCATTAAGATGGAGAGTGATATAGTTAATTCAGAAACAAAGGTTCTGAACTTAAAGAAGGGTGACTTTGAAGGTATGAGACATGAATTAGCTAAGATAGACTGGCAAATGATACTTAAAAGGTTGACAGTGGATATGCAATGCCAAGCATTTAAAGATCGCATGGATGAACTACAACAGTTGTTCATCCCAGTTTGGCAAAAGAATAAACCAGGGAAGGTAGTGCACCCGTGGCTGATGAGGGAAATTAGGGATAGTATCAATTCCAAAGAAGAAACATACAAATTAACCAGAAAAAGTGGCTCACCTGAGGACTGGGAGAAATTCAGAGTCCATCAGAGGAGGACAAAGGGCTTAATTAGGAAAGGGAAAAAAGATTATGAGAGAAAACTGGCAGGGAACATAAAAACTGATTGTAAAAGCTTTTATAGATATGTAAAAAGAAAAAGATTGGTTAAGACAAGTGTAGGTCCCTTACAGTCAGAAATAGGTGAATTGATCATGGGGAACAAGGACATGGAAGACCAACTGAATAACTACTTTGGTTCTGTCTTCACTAAGGAGGACATAAATAATCTTCCGGAAATAGTAGGGGACTGTGGGTCCAGTGAGATGGAGGAATTGAGGGAAATATATGTTAGTAGGGAAGTGGTGTTAGGTAAATTGAAGGGATTGAAGGCAGATAAATCCCCAGGGCCAGATGATCTGCATCCCAGAGTGCTTAATGAAGTAGCCCAAGAAATAGTGGACGCATTAGTGATAATTTTTCAAAACTCTTTAGATTCTGGATTAGTTCCTGAGGATTGGAGGGTGGCTAATGTAACCCCGCTTTTTAAAAAAGGAGGGAGAGAGAAACCAGGGAATTGTAGACCGGTAAGCCTGACATCGGTGGTGGGGAAAATGCTAGAGTCAGTTATCAAAGATGTGATAACAGCACATTTGGAAAGCGGTGATATCATCAGACAAAGTCAGCATGGATTTGTGAAAGAAAAATCATGTCTGACGATCTCATAGAATTTTTTGAGGATGTAACTAGTAGAGTGGATAGGGGAGAACCAGTGGATGTGGTATATTTGGATTTTCAAAAGGCTTTTAACAATTCCCACACAGGAGATTAGTGTGCAAACTTAAAGCACACAGTATTGGGGGTATGGTATTGATGTGGATAGAGAATTGGTTGGCAGACAGGAAGCAAAGAGTGGGAATAAACAGAACCTTTTCAGAATGGCAGGCAGTGACTAGTGGGATACCGCAAGGCTCAGAGCTTGGACCTCAGTTGTTTACAATATATATTAATGACTTAGACAAGGGAATTAAATGCAGCATCTTCAAGCTTGCGGATGACACAAAGCTGGACAGCAGTGTTAGCT
The DNA here is from genome assembly GCF_963921235.1 of Mobula hypostoma. Classification (NCBI taxonomy): domain Eukaryota; kingdom Metazoa; phylum Chordata; class Chondrichthyes; order Myliobatiformes; family Myliobatidae; genus Mobula; species Mobula hypostoma. The sequence continues at coordinate 23,096,619 of NC_086125.1, forward strand.
GTGAGGAGGATGCTAAGACGATGCAGGGTGACTTGGATAGGTTAGGTGAGTGGGCAAATTCATGGCAGATGCAATTTAATGTGGATAAATGTAAGGTTATCCACTTTGGTGGAAAGAACAGGAAAATAGATTATTATCTGAATGGTGGCCGATTAGGAAAAGGGGAGGTGCATCGAGACCTGGGTGTCATTGTACACCAGTCATTGAAAGTGGGCATGCAGGTACAGCAGGCGGTGAAAAAGGTGAATGGTATGCTGGCATTCATAGCAAGAGGATTCGAGTACAGGAGCAGGGAGGTTCTACTGCAGTTGTACAAGGCCTTGGTGAGACAACACCTGGAGTATTGCGTGCAGTTTTGGTCCCCTAATCTGAGGAAAGACATCCTTGCCATAGAGGGAGTACAAAGAAGGTTCACCAGATTGATTCCTGGGATGGCAGGACTTTCATATGATGAAAGACTGGATCGACTAGGCTTGTACTCTCTGGAATTTAGAAGATTGAGGGGGGGATCTGATTGAAACGTATAAAATTCTAAAGGGATTGGACAGGCTAGATGCGGGAAGATTGTTCCCGATGTTGGGGAAGTCCAGAACAAGGGGTCACAGTTTGAGGATAAAAGGGAAGCCTTTTAGGACTGAGATTAGGAAAAACTTCTTCACACAGAGAGTGGTGAATCTGTGGAATTCTCTGCCACAGGAAACAGTTGAGGCCAGTTCATTGGCTATATTTAAGAGGGAGTTAGATATGGCCCTTGTGGCTAAAGGGATCAGGGGTTATGGAGAGAAGGCAGGTACAGGGTTCTGAGTTGGATAATCAGCCATGATCGTACTGAATGGCGGTGCAGGCTCGAAGGGCCGAATGGCCTATTCCTGCACCTATTTTCTATGCTTCTATATGGATATAACTGGGTGTCATGAGAAAGTTGGTGCACAAGGGCCTGTCTGATGGTGTATCTCTGAATAAAATTTAATAAAACAACAAATATCACAGTATATAAATTTCAGTGATTATAACTCTGATTCTGACTTTCTCACCCTTCCACTCTTTCTCCACCTCTTCCCCTCTCTCTTTCCCTTTTTCCTTATCCTTCGGTCACTGCCTCCGTGCAGACGCAGTGCTGGCAACAGAGAGGAACTCTGTCGCATAAAGCTGTCATTTCTAAACCCGCACCGCTCTGGATTCGGGTTGGGGTTTGTTTGTCACATATACACCGAAACACACAGTGAAATGTGACATTTGTGTTAGGAGCCAACACATCTGAGGACGTGCTAGTGGTGCGCCACATTCCAGTGCTAACACAGACACAATGGCAACAATGCTCAGCAGAGCAACACAAACAGTGACAACAACCACAGAAGTAAACAAGCCCATTTCCCATCCCTCCCACCCACCATTCACTCGCACGCATAGACAATCCTCCAATCCCGGGACAGGCCACCTCAGGGTGCTAGATTTTTGTCACCTGATTCTCAGACATCGGGCCTCCAACTTTAGAATTCACTCCAGGATGCTGAACAGGGGCCTTGACTTCTGGACTCATACAGATCTTTGACCCTGATGATCTGAGCCCTAGTTACTTCTTCAAACTCTTGTGACTCTTTGGGACCTGTACTTAGAAGATGGTGCCTCCCATAATGCATCATCAGCATCAAATGCAACACCAGGTGATTAACAGTTCTCAGGAGCACCATGCTGTGGTCACAATCCACTGGCCTTGGGAGGATGTGGGAGCATCTTATGATGTTACTCAACTCTATCCAGATTCAATGTCTGCTTCAGGATACCTGTATCTCCAATACATCTGCTCAACTGCCCTTATTACAGAGTGGTAGAAATACAAGGCACATCAGGCTGGCGAATGAAGAAACCCTCACCACTTTTAGAAAGTACAATGCCAACACTGAGATGGGATTGGGTTGAATCAACACAGATACAATGGGCAGAATGGCCTCCTGTTGTGTTGTGAATATCCTATGATTCCATAAGAAAAGTTCTGTAAGAACCTATCACCATTCCGTAACACCCATGCAACCTAACTCCATCTTGTGACAATTCCTGCATCCCTTTGCTACCTCCAGTTAACAAAATCCATCCTTCTTGGTTTTAGAATCAACCTTTGATGCAGCATTGATGGGTCATTGACGGGTGTTCTGAGTTTCCACCACCATCTGGGTGGACAAGTCTTTCCAAATTGCTTGGCTCTAATTTCAGATGTCCTCCAGTCCTGGACCTTATTGTCTCCTTCCTACCTTCTCCACTTTCCATTCTCCCTCACCTTTCAGTTGGTTGTCCCCATTTGCTCAGCTCTCTGTAATGTCTTGCAAACAACAACAAATCACATCGCGTTAACCGGGCATCCAAGTACTTGTTAAACACAATGAATATTCTGCCTTTGCCACTCTTCCTAACAATGAATTCAAGATCACCTCCCATCCTTCTAGTAAATATTTTTATCCATCAAAATCAGAATCAGAATCAGGTTTATTATCGTTGACATAGAGTACATTATGAAGTTTGTTGTACTGTGCATGACATAAAAAATTACTATAAGTTCCAATAAAAATTAAATAGTGCAGAAGAGGAACAGTGAGGTAGTGGTGACAGGTTCATTGTCAGTTCAGAAATATGGTAGTGGAGGGGATGAAAATATTGTGCATGTGCCTTCTTTGATTGTAGCAATGAGAAGAAGGCATGTCACAGAAGGTGAGGGTTCTCAATGATGGATGCTGCCTTCTCGAGGCACCACCTATTGAAGATGTCTTTGATGGTGGGTAAGCTTTTGTTTGCAATAGAGCTGTCAGAGTGTATAACCCTCTGTGGCCCTTTTCGATCCTTTGAATTGGAGCCTCCATACCAGGTGGTGATGCAACCAGTCTGAATGGTCTCCATCGTGCTTCATTGTTACTGATGTTTCTGTGACATTTCTGCGCTATCTCGTTCCACCTCTCCTCAATTCCCTCTGTTTCAAGGAAGCCAACTTTGAAATCATTCCTTATCCACTTTACTCTCTCCACCTCAGGAACACACCACTTTTGCCCCAGGATAAAATTGTCAGGCTTCTAATTCCTTACCTTGGCATCGGTTGTCCTACTGAAATTCTGACAGAGTTTTTCATGGTAGCAATTAACCCATTTCACTATATCTTCTGCAGAGTTTAACTGGGCAGTGAAACAAAACAACAGTTAAATATACTGGAACAACCAAACAAATAGAAATAATCAAAAATAACAAGCAATCTGAAAAAAAGGTCTTCTGAATCAAAATTTTATTGTCAGAAAACAGAAATTCTAAAACCTATTGGCTTCAGAGATAACTATAACATCATGCCCATTGGCAATTCCTACTGGAGGTCATGAGGTCAATGAAAGGACACCTCTAAGCATGGAAAAGTAGGGAGGAATTCCCTAAAATAAGACATTATGCTTTGCCTTTCCCAATATCAATGCATTCCACTGGCATTTAAAGATACATAGATAGATACTTTGTTGATCCCAAAGGAAATTACAGTGTCACAGTAACATTACAAATGCACAGATGTACAAATAAATTAATATTAAAAGAAAAGTAGAAAGAATAAAAAATAATTTACCTCGAACAGTCTAACAGCAGGGGTCACCATTTCCCTGGCTCATAGGGCTTAATGGCCGAGGGTAGGAATGACCTCATATGGTGCCCTTTGGAGCAGCACAGTTGTTTTAGTCTATTACTAAGTGCTCCTCTGTTCAGCCAAGGCAGCATGCAGAGGGTGAAGAACATTGTCCAGAATTGCCAGGATTTTCTGTAGGGTGCTTTGTTCTGTCACAGCCTCTAGTGTGTCCAGTTTGACTCCTTTAACAGAGCCAGCCTTTATTGAGCCTGTTGGTGTCACCCGTGTTGGTGCCATTGCCCCAGCACACCACCACATAGAGGATTGTACTGGTGACAACGGACTGGTAGAACATGTGAAGGCGGGGCCTGCTTACTCCAAAGGATGTCAGTCTCCTCAGGAAGTAGATAGGATCTGGTAGAACTGTGGTCAGATCTTGGCTTAACTATTAAAGGTCTGGACCAAGCTGATCAAGTTCGAACAAAGTGGGTCATAAATGTAGACGGCACAGAAACAGGCCCTTCAGCCCATCAAGTCCATGCCAACACTCACACACCCATTTATGCTGATCCTAGACTATATTCCCTCTACATTCCCATCAATTTCCCCCAGATTTGACTCTCACAGGGCAATTGACCTACTGACCTGCATGTCACACCATGCCTGTGGGAGAGAACTGGCACACCCTGCAGAAGTTCATGTGGTCGCAGAGAAACTCCACACAGACTGTGCCTGAGGTCAGGAAAGAACCTGCCTGATTCTATGAATATTCAAGTACAAGTCAGGATGCCAACAGGTGTTTACGTGCAGCATTTAGAAGTGAGATGAGTGTTTAATCTGGTGGGTGAGGAGAAGACACGTATGTAGAAGAGGGTGAAGGAGAGAAGCAGGGAGAGTGATACATCTAGTGAGGAAAACATTCTAATGGAAGTTAAGTCTACACCTTGAAGAAATGGAGTGAGTGAGCATCAGATTTGGTGGACATACCTGCTTGGAGTTTGCTGCATAATACCATTTGCACTGTGACAGCGTAGAGTTCTGCTTCTCAGAGTCACAGGAAAGTGGATCCACTGGAATGAAAATGAGATTGTAGAGAACTTAGCGTCCATCTGTCAACTCTGCCACCGCTGCCTAATACTCACCAGTCAGGCAAAGGAAGGTCTGAACTCCGCCTCTCAGCCGTAACTCCAAAATTATGTGCTCCCACAAGGTGGAGTGTCAGACTTGGATGCACTCTGTGTGTGACTTGACACATCTTACAGACTCACAAGAAAGACTGGGAATGTCTTACCCAAGCCCACGCCCACTGGCACCCGAAGGAACCAATACCTAGTGGGCATTGCAATTGTAATATTGGCACAAGCCACACTAATGGGGCAATATTGGCATAGACCTCGTCGTGGGTTCAGGGAGGACAATTTATTTAAAGATCAAAGTAAATTTATTATCAGAGTATGTATATGTCACCAAATGATACCCAGAGATCTATTTTCTTTCGGGCCTTCATGTTAGACCAAAAATACAGTAGAACTGATGAAAAACTAGACACAAAGATTGACAAACGAACAATGTGTAAAAGAAGACAAATAGTGTAAATACAAAAAAAAAGAGAAGAAATAAATAATACTGATAACATTGAGTTGCAGAATCCTTGGAAGTGTTTCCCTAGTTTGTGGAATCAGTTCAGTGTTGAGCTGAGTGAAGTAATCCTTGCTGGTTCAGGAGGTAATATCTGTTCCTGAACCTGGTGGCTCCTTGACCTCCTTCCTGATGACAGCAGAGAGAAGAGGACGTGGCCAGGATGGTGGGGTCCTTGATAATAGATACTGCTTTCTTGTGGAAGTACTGTTTGTTGATATGCTCAATGGAGAGCTGCTCTTTTCCTGTAATGGGCTAGACTGCAGACATCTCCACGGTCATTAAACCTTGCAAATATTTTAATGACCACACAAAATACTGGAGGAACTCAAGGCTAGGTGTGGTGGTCCTTCAGCACCACCAATTGACAAGGAGTTTAATTTAATTATCTCTTTTATACATTAAATAAATAGCTGTCTCTCCTCCCCCTTCTACGCAATCCTACTATCTGCTCTCTCCTCACCTTACCACCACTCACAGTCACCAGTCTAACCTGTCCCACCCAGTACTGACTTGAGGAACTTCTCAGTTGACTGTGTAAATTCAAGGAGGACTTTGATAGTTCATTGGACACCATAGTTGCTGGATCAAGCGGTGGTGGGGGTGGGGGGGGTGGATTTGAAGGTGGGTGGGGGTTGGGTAGAGATCAGCAATGACCCTATCGCATGGTAGAGCGTGTGGTTTAACCCTTGCTCCTATATACTTATAATGGCTTGAAAGGCCGAGGTAGAGTGGACATGAAGAGGATGTTTCCTTTGGGTGGGGGGTTCTAGGTCCAGAGGGCACAGCCTCAGAATAGAATAATGTTCCTTCAGAACAGAGATGAGGAGAAATTTCTTCAGCCAGAGAGGGGTGAGTCTGTGGAATTCATTGTCATAGACAACCGTGGACATCAAGTCATTGGGTATACTTAAAACGAAGATTGATAGGTTTTGACTAGTAAGGGCATCAAAGGACACAGGGAGAAGGCAGAAGAATGGTATTGAAAGGGATAATAAATCAAATATGATGGAAAGATGGAGCAGACTAGGTGGGCCGAATAGCCTAATTCTGCTCCCATATATTATGATTTTATAGGTTGTTCACAAGCCAAAGACACTGAGTTTACCCTGTGTCAAGAGTTCAGGATGAACACCAGACTGAAACTCTCTGCAACTCTACTAAGTGCAGTTCAGTCCCCCAAAGTGACCCGGCCCTAGCCTCACTGCCCACCATCTCCGACACTGACTGAGCCCCAGACTCAACCTCACCATCTCCTACACACCAAACACTGACCGAGTCCCAGACTCACTCCCCACCGTCCCCTACACACTCTACATTGACCCAGACTCACCCCCCACCATCCCCTACACACCTCACACTGACCCAGACTCACTCCCCACAGTCCCCAACACACCCCACACTGACCCAGCCTCACTCCCCACTGTCCCCAACACACCCCACACTGACCCAGCCTCACTCTCCACTGTCCCCAACACACCCCACACTGACCCAGCCTCACTCTCCACTGTCCCCTACACACCCAACACTGACCCAGCCTCACTCTCCACTGTCCCCAACACACCCCACACTGACCCAGCCTCACTCTCCACTGTCCCCAACACACCCCACACTGACCCAGCCTCACTCTCCACTGTCCCCAACACACCCCACACTGACCCAGCCTCACTCCCCACTGTCCCCAACACACCCAACACTGACCCAGCCTCACTCTCCACTGTCCCCAACACACCCCACACTGACCCAGCCTCACTCTCCACTGTCCCCAACACACCCCACACCGACCCAGTACAGGGGCGGCGCTAACGTGGTGCTAGCTGAAATTGCAATAGCACCACCATAGCACCACCAAGAAATTAACTGAAATTTCACATACAAATTGCAGCTGCTTTGCTTTCTCTGTATAGTTTTGAATACAGCTTGTTTCTCCAGTTGATCTAGTGAAGCAGCGCCCCAAGTTACCATAGCACCCACACAGCAATGAAGTTATAAACTCTGTCAGATCCACTCTACACTTAGTTCGTTGTCAATGTCTTGTCGTTGCTGTCCTCACTCAGGTCAGTTAAGCTGATCTAAGATCACTTAAGGTGGTGATGTCACTCACTCTCTCTCACACGAGAGATTGATAGTATACATCCAGGCGCAGATCCATGGTCTTGCGAGACTAATGGATGCCACACACCCACACACACACATTGTGCTTTTACAAGCTAGCATGGGCCTGGCACATGCATTATTCTGGCCAGCGTGAAAAATGGATCGATTTTTAGTGAGAAAATTACCTCGTCCAGAGGAATCAGTGATGTCTCAGCCTGAGCATGTCTTAATTGAAAGTGACATGCAGAAAGAAGTAAGTGGGGATGAGGACGACAGCAGTTCGTCGAAGGAGTGTGAGGGCGAAGTAGAGGAACAAGAGATGGAGCGAGTTTTGGAAGAGAACGTGGATGAAGCTGCTCTTAGTGCTAGTGGGAATACTGTTAGCGATGTTAGCCAGCAGCCTGAGGAAGGACCCAGTCGGCCAACATTGAAAAAGTACCCTTCGCTACTCTCAATGGTTTGGCAATCAGCAAAGGAGATTTAGTCGTGGCTGGTTTGACTGACTGGATTATTCGACCACAAAAAATACTACGTTCTGCTTCGCATGCATATATTTCCTGTGTGGAGGACATGGGTTCCATTCTGAGTCTACCTTCACTGTCACCGGTTACTGCAACTGGCGGAAAGCTACAACAGCTTTCAAAACCCACCATGTAAGTGCAGCTCATAAGTTTGCTATGGAGGCATGGGCCAAATTCAGATTGAGAAAATGAGACAGCTCAAGATTGGGAAATATGCTTGATAAAGGACATGCAAAGATTGTCCAAGAAAATCGTGAGCAGTGGTTGAGTCTCTAGCAAGGACAGACAGTGAATGACCCAGTGGAATTTCTAGCTCCGATGAGACCCTACCGTGATGCATTTATAGATTTATACAAACTAACCTGCATATCACTGACTCTACCTGTGACATCTGCCTCATGCGAACAGAGTTTCTCTAGCCTCAGACGCCTCAAAAACTACCTAAGGAATAGCAGTGGCAATGCTCAGAACAGCAACTTGGCCCTGTTGGCCATAAACAGCCGGAAGACCAAAGCACTTGACATCCAGAAAATCATTGATGTTTTCACCACCAATCACAACAACAGACAGATTGTGCTTCTCTGAAAACATCAATGGTGAGTGCAGTTGATTTTTTAAAAATTTGGGCCAAGACTAATGCTGATTATTATTATTATTTTGTGGTGGATACCCCATAGTCCTTACGTTTCCTGTAAATCCTAAACTATTACATTTACTGCTATTAAGCCTACTGGTTTTGCTTAGACTTCCAAGCGGTGATTCTGTTGATTTTTGTTTTAAATTCAGTAGCCAAATTAATTGAGGTATTGCATGGTCAGAGTACGATTTGTCCAACTCCTGGCAAAGCCTTGCATCTGTTGTTTGCCTTATTTGACTTTAATAATGGTGTATCTTTTGGCATTGTCTGTCTATGTAATGTGAATAGCAGTGGACTTTGTGGGTTAGCGTTGTGTTTTTCGGTTGAAGAGCACACATTTGACGCTGATTGCAGGATTGGTGCGTGATTAATGTTGTGCACTGTGGTTCGGATGCTCTGTTGGTTTGTTTGTTTATGCTCCGGGTTGTTTCCGATGCTGTTAACACTGTCACAGTTCACTTCTATATTAGATTTGTCAATTGCTGTTGCTTGTGAATCAACAGAGGCACTTATAGTAGGCACATAATGCTTGAAACTGACTTTTAAATGCCACGCGTCTGGCCTTGCAAATACATATTACCATACAGTACATCCCTCAGCACCATCACTGAATAATTCAGCCCCACTGTAGCGCCAGCAAGAAAAAATCTCTGGCGCCACCACTGACCCAGTCCCAGACTCACTCCCCTCGGTCCACTGAACACCCAACAATGACCCCATCCCAGACTCACTCCCTACCATCCCTACACACCCCACACTGACCCAGTCCAAGACTCACACCCCTTTGTCCCCTACACACTCTACATTGACCCAGACTCACACCCCACTGTCCGCTACATACCCCACACTGACCCAGTCCCAGACTCACTCCCCTCGGTCCACTGAACACCCAACAATGACCCCATCCCAGACTCACTCCCCTCGGTCCACTAAACACCCAACAATGACCCCATCCCAGACTCACTCCCCTCGGTCCACTAAACACCCAACAATGACCTCATCCCAGACTCACTCCCTACCATCCCTACACACCCCACACTGACCCAGTCCAAGACTCACACCCCTTTGTCCCCTACACACTCTACATTGACCCAGACTCACACCCCACTGTCCGCTACATACCCCACACTGACCCAGTCCCAGACTCACTCTGCACCGTCCCCCACACACCCGACACTGACCCAGTCCAAGACTCACTCCCCACTGTCCCCTACACAGCCCACAATAACCCTGTCACAGACTCACTCCCCTCTGTCCCCTACGCACCCCACAATGACCCCGTCACAGACTCACTCCCCTCTGTCCCCTACACAGCCCACAATGACCCCGTCACAGTCTCAACCCCCTCTGTCCCCTATGCACCCCACACTGACCCAGACTCACTCCCCTCTGTCCCCTACACACCCCACAATGACCCCGTCACAGACTCAACCCCCTCTGTCCCCTATGCACCCCACACTGACCCAGACTCACTCCCCTCTGTCCCCTACACACCCCAAAGTGTCCCCTTTACTATCATTGGCACTCAGAGACCTTTGGAGACACATGTGATTCTGTAGGCGCTGTTAATCCAGAGCAACAAAACTTAGCCTGTCAGCCAGGATCTGTGTAGGGAGAAATTGAGTTGATGTTTCAAATTAAAGTCAAGTTGAAGTTCTTCCTGACCCATTCAGTGTTTCTGGCATCTCAGTTTGAATTGTCAGCTCCCAGCTGCTCACAGTAATCATTTGATTTTTACCTCTACAGGGCGGATGGGTGTCTCCCTGCCCTTGGTGATATCCTTTATTGCAAACGCAGTAAAAAGACCCATAGGAGTTGTGACAGGTCGTGTTCACTCCGCACGCACTTTTATTCTGGCATTCATCCACATCTGTTGTAGAAAGGAAATGAGGTAGAAATATTACCAACACAGATGATGAGGAGCGTCAGACCATCAGTGAAAAGTGAATGGTGCATTGAGCCCCACAGGCGCGGATGCTAGTATTCCATAATATATACTCAATGGCCAGCTGTCTCTGGAGCTTTCAGAGAGAGGTACCGAAAGCCAAAAAAAAAAACAAATCCATTGAGCAGCTGTTCTGTGAGTGAAAGGACTTTGTTGAAGAGGGGAGTTAGAGAGATTGGCCAGAATGGGGTTCAAGCTGACAGGAAGGCGACAGTGACCCCAGTAACAGTGCATTACGACAGTGGTGTGCAGAAGAACGTCTCTGAATGCTCACCATGTTGAACCATGAAGTGGATGGGCCACAGCAGCAGATGAGCATGAACACGCACTGAATGGCCACTTTATTAGGTACGGAGGTACAGTCCCTTAAATAGTGGCCACCGAGGTATAGACAGAAATATATTTATAATAATGCTGAGATACGCTCTAGGATGCATTGGGACACATTAACAGTGACATAATCTAATCTGGGGTTATGGGGTGTATCTATAAATTAAATGTATATCTTCAACATCTTCAAGGAGCATTGCCTGAGGAAGGCAGCGTCCATCATTAAGGATCTCCAACACCCAGGGGATGTCCATTTCTCATCCGAAGCCTGAAGGCACACACTCAGCGAGGCAGGAACAGCTTCTTCCCCTCTGCCGCCTGATTTCTGAGTGGACACTGAACCCATGGACACCACCTCACTGCTTTTGAAAACTATTTCTGGTTTTGCTCCACTTATTTTAACTTAACTATTTAATACACATGTATACACTTTCTGTAATTCAGTTTTATTTCCTGTATTTATCATGCATTGCCTGGCACTACTGCTGCAAAGTTAACAAATTTCATGATGTACGCCAGTGATATTAAACCTGAACACTAACAATACTAATAAAGTACTGTAACAAAGCTGTAGCTTCTTAATAGTTATTGATGGAGGAATTGAATTGACTTTATTACTGACATCCTTCACATACATGAGGAGTAAAGTTCTTTACATTACGTCTCCGTCTGTGCAATTTATAGTAATTTATAATAAATAGTATGTACAACAGGACAGTCAATATAACATAGAAGTTATTCAGTGTACGCTACCATGTTCTTTTGATTGACTAAGCTAATAAAATCAACACAGACACCTAGTGCAGATAATGGTCTGCCTTCGTACAATGCTTTTCATGATTGCATCCTTCAGATCTTCTTTTCCTCTGTAACATTCAAAATGATTGCTGATACCTCAGATTTTTCATAGTTCCTAATTTGTTAAAGTAGTGAAATCACTTGATTTTCAATCCTGGTCGTTTCTGGCAACAGTCTCCTTTTATAGTCTATTTTATGTTTTGCACTGTACTGCTGTTGCAAAACAACAAATTTCATGACAAATGTCATCGTTCTGATTCTGATGCAGAGATTAAAGTTAAAATCGAGTTAATTTCTTGTGAAAGGCATTAAGGGTTGAGGAAGTGGGACGCAGTGAAGGAAGAGATTCTCCTTTAATGAGAACTCAGATAGGCCAGTGTTAGAAAATGAGATGGCTGTGGACCTGTAATCCATCCTATTGGACCTAGAAGCTGCCTATTAACATCTGTAGAGCTTTTGACGTAGCCCTGAGCCTAGGCTGAGTTTGTTCACAGTTTCTTCCCATGCCCCACTGAACATGTGCTAGATGGTGATCAGACCAGGTAGGAGTTTGAGACCCATGATTGGACAGTGACCAGCATTCCAGTCTGGGCTGTCCAATGTGTTTCAAGAGCTCACATCGCACACTCCCCTCTTTCCTAAGATCACACCGGGTCAATACATTTATTTCCCAGTCCTCTAACACATTCACAACTAGTAATTCCCATCATGAGAGTCAGTCCTCATTTCACAGTTATTCATCGTCCTCACCTTCACATTTTCTCATGAGTCGATCATCAGAACAGGTTGTTGAAGCGTTAAGCCCTGCCTTGCATTGACACCAGAAGGAACCAACTGCACTGGCACACTGTTTGTGAGGTCCACATGAACTATTTGTGACATCTGTGTGAAGAGGAAAAATCTCACAATTGTATCACCTTCCTTACTGATCAAATCCCAGCATTAGTAGCCCTTTGTGTTTCTCCCATTAACCTCCAGCAGCGCATCCACTTTCTCCCTCCCCACCCCTTCTTGGCTCCATCTCGCACTACAAGTTCTTTAATTCAGTGTCACGTTCAAACTATGCACCCACATTAATTTCTTCTTCTTTGGTTGTCCGTCGAAATCCGATGACGACGTCCACTCCTTTAACGGTGAGATCTTTGATGACCGTACAGTCCTATCCTGGACCCACAAGCTCTATTGCAGGTAGGACATGTATATGTGGTAGTGGTGGCAACCATGGCTGCATTTCTCCTGGCTCTCTCCTGCTGTCTTCTGGTTGTTCTTTCCATCTCCAGAGTACAAACACACACGCACACGCACACACACACACACACACACACATCATTAAACTTTTCCCCCACTTAAACCTCAACCTAATAGCAGTGACCTGAGGCAATTTAGCACTTACCTATGCAACCATTTAATGATTCAAATAAAAAAGCTGATTTGCACTTCTGATCTTGGGACAGAATGTCTCTGAAAACAGTACAGCTCAAGATAACTAGAAGAAAGAGAATAAAGCAGTTAGACCTTCTGTGCCCTTATTTTTACTCCTTCTGTCCTGAAAGTTAAGCACCCCAATACTGAACCAAGCCAGTGCTGATGTTAATCATGGGAGGGAGAGAGACTGAAGCCAATAGCTACCCCGTCTCCCTGCCTAAGATCTGCAAAACCTGACTTTGGATCCATGGTGCTTCATAAAATCCAGCCACCAGAACTAACTTCCTTTGGTGTTGTCCAAAGCACAGATGACTCTGTATCACTTGTTTAAGGTTTTCAGCTTGTTAATTTTTTTTTCTCAGCCATAAACAGGAGAAAGTGTCAACAGGCAGCCAATTCATTCAAGATGGTTTTCGAGGAAGTTCAAACTGAGGATGGGGTCGCTCACCCAGAATGTGGGTTCAGCGTGTGAGTAAAGTGATACATTTGACTACTCCAAAACTGAGCTTCAACTTTTATGTGCACATTGGACTGGTTTAACTAATGAGCCCTTTTAGTTTTCTTTTCTTTTTCTGTTAACTATTTATTCATGTTGAAATATTGGTAAATATATTCCCTATGTAATTTTATGCTGGTGTACTATCTGTTATTTCTCTGGCAAACACTAACTTTGCATAGGACAGAATTTACACAGCATTCACAACAATTCATGTCCCTTCCCGGAACAATCCAACTTTCCTGTTTGGTTGAACCCAAATTATACTGACCCTAGACGTGTACTGCTTATGCAAGGTGGCCGTCTCACCACTAAGTAATGTAGTTGTTTGCAGAGTTAACTAACAAGCCAAGTTTGAATGCAAGCCCTGGTTACATAGGTATTTTCTGTCACATCCTCCTAGCTCTGCCAAGGCCACTCTGTGTTGACTCCTGCCACCCCTGCTGAGCCCAGCAGGGATGGGATTATCGTTGATGAAGCAGCCACTCACAGAGTTAAGACTGATTAAAATCATGTTAATGGACCCTTAGACATTGATGTGAAATATGAAAGACCAATGAAGATTCGAATGTGCATTTGATCTGCTCAGATGGCAATTGGATGATTTTCCAATTTCACAATTTAGACCTAGGTCAAAACTGTTCCCAGTAATTACCAACCAAAAGACAGCCTCTAGCGTTTGGAGTGCAGCCCCACTAGTGTCGGCTGTTGGGTGATAAAATGTTAAGAGGGAGAACAGGGGAGATATTGCTTGTACCAAGATTGACAGAAAGACAGAGACATAAAACAGAAAGAAGCCTTTGGGTCCACAGAGTCTGCACCGATCATCAAGAATCAAGATTCAAGTTTATTTATCATGAGTACATCAAAACATACGGAGAAATGTGTCAAATCATAAACAACAGAAACTATGCAGATACTGGAAATCCAAAGCAACATTCCTAAAATTCAGGAGGAACTCAGCAGGTCAGGCAGCATCTATGGAAATGAATAAACAGTTGACGTTTTGGGCCAGATGTGTCATTTTTGTTAACAATTAACACACCCGAGGGTGAGATGGGAGGCAGTCCGCAAGTGCCACCACACGTTCCTGTGCGAACATAGCATGATAGGCAGAACAAAACACAATGCAACAAAACTACCACAGCAAAACAAGCCTCCTCCTACCTGTGCACATACACTGAACTCTAACCTCTGACCTCTAACCCCAATACAGGCAGTCTACTTTGGTCTTCAGCCTTCAGCTGACTGGATCATTTATAACAATCTTACATTAATCCCACTTTTTATTTCTTTCTACTTTCTTGTCAACCCTCCCCGAATTTTATTAGTCACGTACACACTAGGGCCTATTTACAGGGGCCAATTACCCTACTAATTCACCCACCTTTGGGATAAACCAGGAATCTGGTGCTCCTCGTGGAAACCCACCCGTCATGGGGAGAATGTGAAAATCCCACATAAACAGCACCGGAGGTCAGAATTGAACCCTGGTCTCCGGTGCTGAGAGACAACAGCTCTACTAACCTCACCACTGTGTGCCTCTTACAACTCTGCTGCCCCAACTCTTACTACTTACTCCCTGGTGTCATGGATTCTTGATTACCTGACTGGCAGACCACAGTACGTGTGCTTGCAACACTGTGTGTCCGACACAGTGATCAGCAGCACTGGGGCTCCACAGGGGACTGTCTTGTCTCCCTTTCTCTTCTCCATTTACACCTCGGACTTCAACTACTGCACAGATTCTTGTCATCTTCAGAAGTTTTCGGATGATTCTGCCATAGTTGGATGCATCAGCAAGGGAGGTGAGGCTGAGTACAGGGCTACGGTAGGAAACTTTGTCACATGGTGTGAGCAGAATTATCTGCAGCTTAATGTGAAAAAGACTAAGGAGCTGGTGGTAGACCTGAGGAGAGCTAAGGTACCGGTGACCCCTGTTTCCATCCAGGGGGTCAGTGTGGACATGGTGGAGGATTACAAATACCTGGGGGTACGAATTGACAATAAACTGGACTGGTCAAAGAACATTGAGGTTGTCTACAAGAAGGGTCAGAGCCATCTCTATTTCCTGAGGAGACTGAGATCCTTTAACGTCTGCCAGATGATGCTGAGGATGTCCTACGAATCTGTGGTGGCCAGTGCTATCATGTTTGCTGTTGTGTGCTGGGGCAGCAGGCTGAGGGTAGCAGACACCAACAGAATCAACAAGTTCATTCGTAAGGCCAGTGATGTTGTGGGGATGGAACTGGACTCTCTGACGGTGGTGTCTGAAAAGAGGATGCTGTCCAAGTTGCATGCCATCTTGGACAATGTCTCCCATCCACTACATAATGTACTGGTTTGGCAGAGGAGTACATTCAGCCAGAGACTCATTCCACCGAGATGCAACACAGAGCGTCATAGGAAGTCATTCCTGCCTGTGGCCATCAAACTTTACAACTCCTCCCTTGGAGGGTCAGACACCCTGAGCCAATAGGCTGGTCCTGGACTTATTCCCTGGCATAATTTACTTATTACTATTTAACTATTTATGGTTTTATTACTATTTATTATTTATGGTGCAACTGTAACAAAAACCAATTTCCCCCGGGATCAATAAAGTATGACTATGACGATGACCAGCCTCAGTCCAAGCTAGTAAGGGCAGGTAACCTGATCAGTTTACTTCAGTGCTGATTGCCGTGGAAGAGGTGTGAACAAACATAACAGGATCAGAAGTAGACCACCCGACCCCTCAATCCTGTCCCACCATTCAAAACAATCATAGTGGATCTTTGCCGGCTTCAAGTCCTCTTCAACGCTAGTTCCCCAAGGCCTCAATGGCTCGATTTTGTAAATATTTATCTATTTCCACCTTAAATAGTCCTGATGATCCAGCCTTCACCAAAATTTCCATACATCACAACATGGCGCCACTGGAGGTAAATTTGATTTCCCTGGAACTTGGAAGGAAAGATTTGGAATTTTTCTCATCTGGGAGAGAAATGGACAAGGGGATACGGTTGCAAGATAAGATGTCAGTCACTTCTTTTGTACTAAATCCCTTTGCTTGTGACTCTGCTAATGAAAAGAAGTCCCAGAATTTCCTTCCAAGTTCCGGTGGAGCCCAATTTACTCCAGCAACACCATATTGCGGTTTCCTGTTTACCATGGACACCATTCCCGTAACAACGTCTGCTTTCTCCATATTGCTGGAGAATTTAATGGTGCCACAGGCAGTGAGTTGGGACAATAAGTGAGGTGACAAAGAATTGATAAAAGCAAAATGTGAAAGTAAAAACTTATTTGCCAATAATTTTAGCAAACCTGTTAACCAGCTTATTTCCGACATTCACCCAAGTGCCATGCGTAAATCCCATTATTCCCAGTATCCCACGGAGTGATTCTGAGACAATGTTGTCTGCTTTAGACCATCACAGACTTAAATGTCAAACAAGAGGCAGAGTCCAGTGAGGGTACTTGGAAATGTTATTCAGGACATGAGATAGATGTTGCTGCAATTCATATTATTTTGCAAGTGCATGGTTCCCTTTCATAAACAACGTCACTTGGAGAAGTGGTTTATTATTTCCGTGCTGATGAACAATGGTCAGTGGCAAAGTGGCATAATTTCACAAGTGTACAGAAGGTATCTAGATTCAGAATTTACTTATATTTCTTAGATATTTTTTTCATATCATTGTGCAGGCAATTCTACTCATCGAGTTGACGCTGGCACTCAGAGCGCTCCCAGGTATCCCAACCACTTCCTTACCGTCTGAACTCTGTCCTACCACACAGCTATAGTCAGGAAAAGTTTCAGTGACCAGTTCCCCCGTATCCTTGGGAGTGGGAAGGAACTGCTCAATGACAAACAGTCTTCCACGTGGGACAATCGTAAAATCGGGCCGTTCAACCATTCTAGCTGGCTCCGATGATAAGCTCACTGTTGCCAAACTTTCCAGGACTTTGTGCTCACACAAAAAGAAAAGTAAGATTCCAAGTTATGTCGAGAGTAAAGCGTCCCTCTTCACATTCCTCATCAGCCACTCCCAGAGCAGGGACAGCTGAGCTCAAATACAGAGTAAAGTTTACTCTGTAAAGTTATACCAAATTCTTCCAGTGCTGACATGATTCCCATAACTAGAAAGCATCAATTTGACCAAGAGACATAGAAGCAGAGTTAATTCATTCGTCTCACTGAGTCCACTCTGCCATATGAACATTATCCCTCTCAACCCCATTCTCCTGCCTTCTCTCCTTAATATTTGATGCTCTTACTAATCAAGAACCTATCAACTTCACTTTAAATATACCATATGACTTGGCTTCCACAGCTGTGTGTGCATTGAATTCCACAAATTGACTGCTCTCTTGGTGAACTGAAATGCCGGAGACTCAATCAGTGACATACATCTCATACGTTGCCTTCTCGATCGCAAAGGCTCAAAAGGAGCGCGCTCATGCAGCAACTGAGTGAAGACGCCACTGGGCGCTCTCCTCAAGCAGTTCACCCCCACCCCACGCTTCCGTCCCAGCCTTCAGTCGGGAAGGGGAGTGAAAGGAATGGACGGGATACAATTGCAGAAGAAGGAAGGGAGCTGAGAGTGGAAAGTGATGGACAAACAAAGGGAAGGTGATGGGAAGAGGGGAAGGAAATGAATGGGAAAAGAGTGGAGCAGGGAAGGGAAAGGAAATACTCTAGAGTGAACACTTACCCAAAAGAAGCAGGAAGCTACTCACATTGCCGAGACCCATTCTCTGCATACTTTGTCCTTTCTTTTGTCAGCTGTCACATCTGGGTTTTATACACTGTATAATCTCTCCATCACACTGACATCATCTATAGGGGAAGGAAATGAAACTCTCTTGAAGCTCTAAGACAAACATAACAACACTTGTATGTGCTGGGCATCCTTAACCCCAGCCTTGTCTCAGAGGACAGGAGAATAGCCAATGCTGTTTCTTCATTTAAGTAGAGTTATAGGGATTATTTATAGGCTGATGAGCCTCATTCACGTCAGAGATAAGGAAGCAACTGAGGAAGATTCTTAGGGATAGGATATTTGGAAAACTTGGACCTATTAGGGATAGTCAGCATGGTTTTTTCAGTGTATGATCACATCTTATAAACTTGATCGGAACTTAGCAGGTCAGGCAGTATTGATGGAAAGGAATGGGGGCTTCTTATTTATTTCTTTCCAAAGATACTGCCTGACCTACAGAGTTCCTCCAGCATTTTGAACGTGTTACTCTGTATTTCCAGCATTCCTTGTGTTCATAAACTTGACTGAGTTTTTTGGGACGGTAATGAAGATGACTGATATGGGTAGAGTAGTAGATGTTGTCTACTGGGACTTCACTGGGGCATTTGACAAGGTCCCTCATGGTAGGCTGATACAGAAGATTGAGATTTTGATTTTGTAGATTGGATTTATAATTGGCTTGGCCATGGCAGACAGAGGTTAGTGGTGGAGGGTTGCTTCTCTAGAGATCTGTGACCAGCGATGTTCTGCTGGAATCAATGCTGGGATTTCTGTTATTTGCGCCATATTTATATATGACTTGGATGAAGATGTAGATAGATTGACTGGTGAGTTTGCAGATGACACAGGAGGAGTGAATAGTGGGAAGAGTTGGCAAAGGATATAGGCAGAGGAATGTTGGATGGTTGGGGAAGTCAAATGCAAAGAGAAGGTATAGATTAAATTGGCAAGAACCTTAGGAACATTGATGCATGGGGATGGGGGATTTGCAGGGCCCAGTTCTAGAACTCCCTGAGGGTGTCAGCACAGGTGGACAGGGTAGTGGAGCATGCTTGTTTTTAAACTACAAACAAGAAAATATCTGCAAATGCTGGAAGTCCGAACAACAAACACAATATGCTGGAGGAAATCAGCAGACCAGGCAGCATCTATCAAAAAAAGTACAGCAAGTGGAACAAGTGCTACACCACCCCTACATCTCTTCCCTCACTACCATTCGAGGCCCTAAACAGTCCTTCCAGGTGAGGTGACACTTCACCTGTGAGCCTGTTGGTGTCAGTTACTGTGTTCGGTGCTCATGGTGTGGCCTACTGTACATCGGTGAGATTGGGAGACCACTTCACTGTGAACCTACGCTTCATCTGCCAGAAAAAAACAGAATCTTCCAGTGACCACCCATTGTAATTCCATTTCCCATTCCCATTCCGATATGCCCATCCATGGCTTCCTTCACTGTCATGATGAGGCCACACTTAGGTTGGAAGAACAACACCTTATATTCCATTTGGGTAGCCTCCAACCTGATGGCATGAACATTGATTTCTCTAACTTCGGGTAATGCCCCCCAACCCACCCCCTTCTCTAAGACCCATCCCCTTTTTCCTCTCTCACCTCATCTCACCAATCAACTTCCCAGCTCTTCATCTCTCCCACTCCAGGTTTCACCTATCACCTGGTGGTTCTCTCTTCCCTCCACCCACCTTTAACATCTACTCCTTAGCTTTTTCTCTCCAGTCCTGCAGAAGTGTTTCAGCCTGAAACGTCAACTGTACTTTTTTTTGATAGATGCTGCCTGGCCTACTGAGTTCCTCCAGCATTTTGTGTGGGCTGCATGCTTGTTTTAATTGCTTGGTGCACTGTGTGTGAATTGGGAAATCATGTTGCAGATCACACGAAGACTGGAAAATAGCAAATTTCACTCCACTCTTCAAGAAGGGAGAGAGGCAGAAGAAAGGAGACTATCGGCCAGTGAGAGGTTGGGAAGATGTTGGAGTCAATTATTAAGGATGAGGTCTCAGAGTACTTGGAGGCACATGATAAAATAGGCCATAGCCAGCATGGTTTCTTCAAGGGAAAATCTTACCTGACAAATCTGTTGGAATTCTTTGAAGAAATAATGAACAGCATAGACAAAGGAGAATCCGTTGATGTTGTGTACTTGGATTTTCAGAAGGCCTTTGACAAGGTGTTACACATAAGGCTGCTTAACAAGCTACGAGCCCATAGTGTTATAGGAAAGGTTCTAGCATGGATAAAGCAGTGGCTGATTGGTAGAAGGCAAAGAGTAGAAATAACTGCAGCTTTTTCTGGCTGGCGACTGGCAACGTGTGGTGTTCCACAGGGGTCTGTATTGGGACCGATTCTTTTTACATTATATGTCAATGATTTGGATGATGGAATTGATGGCTTTGTTCATAAATTTGCAGACAACTTGAAGATAGGTGGGGGGTAGGTAGTTTTGAGGAAATAGAGAGGCTACAGAAGGATTTAGTCAGACTAGGAGAATGTACAAAGAAATGGCAGATGGAATACAATGTTGGGAAGTGTATGGTCATGAACTTTGGAAGAATATATTCTTGACTATTTTCTAAATGGAGAGAAAATACAAAAGACAGAGGTGCAAAGGGACTTGGGAGTGTTTATGCAGGATTCCCTAAAGGTTAACTTTCAGGTTGAGTTTATGGTGAGGAAGGGAAATGGGATGTTAGCTTTCATTTTGAGAGTATTAGAATATAAAAGCAAGGATGTAATGTTGATACTTTATAAAGCACTGATGAGGCCTCACCTTGGAGTATTCTGAGCAGGTTTGGACCTCTTATCTTCGAAAGGATGTGCTGAAATTGGAGTGAGTTTAAAGGAGATTCACAAAAATGATTCCAGAATTGAATGGCTTGTCATATGAAGAGCATTTGATGGCTCTGGGCCTGTATTCACTAGAATTCAGAAGAATGAGGGGTGACCTCATTGAAAACTATCAAATGGTGAAAGGCCTTAATGTTGTTGTTTGTCCATCGTCGCCGTCGATAAAGACCTCGACACCATTATGATGATGATGGTGTCGAGACTAGCATGTGATTTGGATTTAAGTGAGGGAGAGTTGTGCAGCGTCAGTCTCACTCTCTCTTCCCAATTCCCATCTGGATCCAGTGGCAAGACAGAGTCGAGATGGCTGGAGATGGGACTAGGCCCAGTGGATGACCAGGACATCTTCTGTGCCTTGTCCTGCTCTACACGTTCCATAACGCTTGCAGAGACCGCCTTCTTGACCGTTGGACCTTCCATTGGTCTCGTCCGCTCAATCCGCTGGAGTCTGCCTTCACATGCTGGGATAGACAACTCCCTATCTCACCGAGGGTTTGAGACTGATTGCTACCCTCACCTGGTTTAGCCAGCTTGATGAAGCTGTTGCCCAGGGTATGGCCACTGACGCATGCAAACAGCTATGGGGAGCCACAGGTGAGAGCTGAGTGCCAGGTGGGGACCAAAGGTGGGCTAACTGCCTTGAAAAGGACGCGACATGTTCGCCCACCAGAGGTGCTACCCCTCCCTGACACCCCATACACCCTTAATAGAGTGGATGTGGAGAAGCTGTTTCCTATGGGGGGGAGAGTCTAAGGCTACAGTTTCAGAGTAGAGGGGCATCCTTTTAGAACAGAGATGAGAAGGAATATTTTTAGCCAGAGATGGGTAGATCTGTGGAATTCTTTGCCACAGGCAGTTATGGAGACCAAGTCTATATTGAAGGCAGAGGTTGATAGATTCTTGATTGGCCAGGGCATGAATGGATATTGGGAGAAGGCAGGAGATTGGGGCTAAGAGGAAAAATGAATTAGCCATGATGAAATGGGGGAGCAGACTTGATGAGCCAAATAGCCTATTCTGTTCCTATATCTGTGTGGGCACGTAGTCAAGTGGTTAAGGCATTTGACTAGCGACCTGAAGGTTGTAAGTTCGAGCCCCAGTCGAGGCAGCGTGTTGTGTTTTTGAGCAAGGCACTTAACCACACAGTGCTTTGCGACGACACTGGTGCCAAGCCATATTGGACAACATCGGTGTCGTGGAGACTTGCAGCATGGGCAACTGCTGGTCTTCCATACAACCTTGCCCAGACCTGCGCCCTGGAGAGTGAAGAATTTCCAGGCACAGATCCATGGTCTCGCAAGAATAATGGATGCCTTTTTAGCTCCTATATCTTATGGTCTTATGGTCTAATGTATAAAATATCAGTTGGGTCTCACTTGAAGTATTGTGTGCAATTCTGTTCACCCGATTACAGGAAGGATGTGGAGGCTTTGGAGAGGATGGCAAGGAGATTCACCGGGATCCTGCCTGGATTCTAGAGATTGACTACAAGGAAGGGCTGGACCAACTTGATGGTTTACCATGGAGCAGTAGAAGCCAAGTAAAGACTTGCTGGAAGTACATATATCAAATTAGACAGGGTGAATACCAAGGTTCTTTTTCTCAGAGTAGAGTTGTGAAATATTGGATGGCATAGCTTGAAGATGACTGGGGAAAAGTTTAAAGGAGATGTACAGGTTAAGTTTTTTATCCTGAGAGTGATAGCTGTCTGGAGCACACTACCAGGAGTGATGGTAGAACCAGACACAATAGTGGCGTTTAGGAGGCTTTTAGACAGGCTCATGAACATGCAGAAAATGAAGCGATATGGATCATGTGTGGACAGCATCTGCGCAGAAGGCAGACCAACAGTTATATTTCATAAGAAGTTTGAGAAGATTTGGTATGTCACCAAAGACTCTTCAAAGTTTCTATACGTGGAGAGCATTCTGGCTGGTTGCGTCACTGTCTGGTATGGAGGGACGATGCACATGATCAGAAAAAGATGCAGGGGGTTGTAAACTTAGCCAGATTTGTCATGGTCGTTAGTCTCCCAGCATTTTAGATACTTTAAAAAGGTGATGCCTTGGGAAGGTGACATCCAACATGAAGGACCTTCACAATCTAGGACATGCTCTCTTCTCATTACTAGCATCAATCAAGAGGCACAGAAGTCTAAAGAGGGGGTTTTGTCTCTTCTGTTATTGCGTAGGTTAATTAAAATGGCTTCTTTGTTATGTTATACTTGGGAGTGCTTCTTTGTTATGTTAAACGCTGAGAAAGTTCTTGCGCTAGCAATTTATTTTGGGTTAGAGTGTGATAAGAATATGTTATGAGCCAATTGGGATAGTTGTTATGTTTTTGGTCTATTTGAAGATATTGTATGTGTGGGGTTTTGAGGGAGAAGGCGGGAGAGAGAGAGACAGAGGATGGACCAGGTGCTGTGATGTCCACTAACGGGGTTGGACCCCGAGCAGGGCGTTCGGCGAGGAGAGGAGACGGAGATGGACTCGTGTGGAGCGTCTGGTTGACCACCGTTGTTGGTCCCAGGCGGCTGGTTGAGGTGGACCGAAGGGTCGCAGGGTGAAGGAGAAGGGTCCTGATCTCCAACTGTTGGTGCACGAAGAGATTGAAGTTTGATAAGTTTGGCGCCTTTTATTTTTCTTTGGTATTTTATTCTCTATTATTTACATAGTTCCAGTAATATCTATAAACTGTAAATCATTTAATCATATCTGGTGTATTGTCTGTTATTTGGGCGGGGTGGGGTACATCACACAGCATCCACACAAACTGATTACCCAGTTTGGCGGGGCTGAGGGCTGTTTCCCTAGACGACAGCGAGCCGAGCGACCCTGAGGCTGGCCAGGGGGGACTACACGTATATTCAACATTTTATGAACAGCCTCTTCCACTCCACCATCACATTTCTGAATGATCCATGAACCCATGAACGCTATCTCACTACTTTGCCCTTTTTTGCACTATTTACTTATTTTATATATCCTTACTATAATTTTTTATAGCAATGTTTATGTATTGCACTGTACAAAACAAAACAAATTTCCTGACATTGTCAGTAACGATAAGCATGATTTTGAGATAAGCAGAGTTTAATTTGGCATTGTGGTTGGTACAGACATTGTAATCAGAAGGGGCTGTTCTGTGCTGTACTGTTCTATGATCTGTATTCTACCTTGGGGTCATTTCCAAATGATCACTTCAGCAAGAACCTGAATACCTGGTTGGAAACAGTGTGGACATGGTATTGACCCATGGGTCAGGGCTGTTGGATCAACGTCACCAGCCTGGGAAATGGGAGTGTGGTACCTCAACACTCTCTGGCTCAGTGACTGGATTAGAGTATGCAGCAGAAGAGCTGCCGATTAGCAGCAACAGGAAAACATTGTCACTCAAGGGTAGGGGTTCACAGGAGCCAAACAAGAAAGAGATGTTATCAAGTTCCGGTTGCTGAAACAATTCACAATCTGGGAGGAGCTTCTAAATGGAAGTCCAGAAATAGTTTTATTTACTTCACTAACACTTGGCCTAATGCCATTGTGGTGCTCTTTTTAAGAGCTGTCTATGAAATCAAACCCTTTCTCCAACCTTTGATCCAATGAAGGTGTTGAGATTCTTCCCTCCGTCCACTGCAAAAGGTGGGATCTCCCAGTGGCCACCCGTTTCAATTTGACTTACCATTCCTAGACCGACATGCCTTTCCATGACCTCCTCTCCTGCCATGATGAGGCCACACTCAGGTTGGAGGAGCAACACCTCATATTTTGTCTGGGTAGCTTCTAACCTGATGGCATGAAAGTTGATTTCTCCAACTTCTATTAATTTCTCTCCCCACCCCACCCCCAGTTCTTTCTTTTTCCGTTCCCCATTCTGGTTACCTTCTCACCCTTTCTTTTCTTCTCTCTGCCTATCACCTTTCTTTGGTTTCCCTTCTCCTTCCTTTATTCCATGGTCCACTGTCCTACAGTTGTAAAATACAAATAGCCATAAATCATGAAACTACAGAGAAAATAACAATCGTATAGTCTAATGCAATATCTCCTACTAGATTCCATCTTCTTCAGCCTTTACCTCTTCCACCTACCACCTTCCAGTGGTGCCATTGAGCCTGTGCCCTGGTTTTTCACACATGGGCGTGTGGGTTCTGACCATGGTCACAACATGCCTTTGTCTCCTCAATCCACAAATTGCAGAAGGGTTGTGAACGCAACCCAGTCCATCATGCTAACCAACCTCCTTATCCACGGTCTCCAAGTACACTTCCTGCTGCCTCAGGAAACCAACCAATGTAAGCAAGGACCCCTCTCTTCGCCAACCACACCCCTCCCTCCATTAGGCTGAGGATACAAAAGATTGAAAGGGCATACCACCAGAATCAAGGACAGTTTCTATCCCACTGTTACCAGATTCTTGACTAGGCCTCTTATATGTAGAGATGAGCACATGATTTCTCAATCTACCTTGACATGATCCTTGTACATTATTTGTCTACCTGTGCTGCACGCTTTCTGTAGCTGCAGCACCATATTCTGAATCCACACACACAGAGTGCTGGGGAATCTTAGCAGATCAGGCAGCACCTGTGGAAATAAATAAGCAGTTGGCGTTTCAGGCCGAGACTCTTCTTCAGGACTGAAAGGGAAGGAAGAAGAAGTCAGAATGAAAAGGTACAGGGAAGGGAAGGAAGGTGGTTGGAAGGTGATAGGTGAAGCCAGATGGGTGGGAAAAGTAAAGGGCTGGAGAAGAAGGAATCCGATAAGAGGGGATAGAGGACCGTAGGAGAAAGGGAAGGAGGAGGGGACCCAGGGGGAGGTGATAGGAAGGAGAGAAGAGTGGGGAATAGAGGAAGAGGAGAGGGGAAAGATTTTTTTTACCGGAAGGAGAAATCAATATTTATACCATCAGGTTGGAAGCTACCCAGATGGAATATCAGGTGTTGCTTCTCCACCCTGAGGGTGGCCTCACTTTGGCACAAGAGGAGGCCACGGACTGACGTGTCGCTACAGGAATGGGAATGGGAAGCAAAGTGTGTGACCACCGGGAAGTCGCACCTTTGGCGGATGGAGCAGTGATGCTCGATGAAGTGGGGTCCCCCAATTTTCCCCCCAAAGTCCTGCTGAAGGGTCTCGGCCTGAAACGTCGACTGCGCCTCTTCCTATAGATGCTGCTTGGCCTGCTGCGTCCACCAGCAACTTTGATGTATGTTGCTTGAATTTCCAGCATCTGCAGAATTCCTGTTGTTCCCCCAATTTACAATGGGTTTCACTGATGCAGAGCAGGCCGCATCGAGAGCACCAACACTATAGATGACCATAGAAGATTTGCAGGTGAAGTGTTGCCTCACCTGGAAGGACTGCTTGGGGTCCCGAATAGAGCTGAGGGAGGAGGTGAATGGGCTGACGTAGCAATTAGACCGCTTTGCAGGGATGAGTGCCAGGAGGGAGATTAGTGAGGAGGGACAAGGGAATCACGAGGGAGGGATCCTTGCGGAATATGAGAAGGCTAGGTAAAGATATGTTTGGTGGTTGGATGATATGGGGTGGTAGGTAAGGACGAGAGGAACTCTATCACCGTTAAGGCAGCGGGAAGACGGGGTGAGCGCAGATGTTTGGGAAATGGAGGAGATGTAGGGGAGAGCAGTATCAATATTGAAGGCAGGCAAACCGACTCTTTGAAGAAGGAGGACATCTCTGCTTTCCAAGAACAGAAAGCCACATCCTGGGAACAGATGCGGTGGAGGTGAAGAAACTGAGAAAAGGGAATCGCATTTTTACAGGAGACAGGATGGGAAGAGGTATAGACAAGATAACCGTGGGATTTGGTAGGTTTATAAAAGATGTTGTTTGACAGTTGTCTCCAGAGATAGAAACAGAGAGATTGGGCACGGGAGGGAGGTGTCAGAAATGAACCAAATGAGTTTAAGGGCAGGGTGAAAGCTTGATGCAAGGTTGATGAAATTGATGAGCTCGGCGTGGGTGCATGAAGCAGCACCAATGTAGACATTAGCGTAGCGGCGGAAGAGTTGGGAGTATTCGTGGGGAAGGCTTGGAACGTGGACTGTTCTATGTAGCCAACAAAGTTTCAAGTGTAGCTGGGGCCCATGGCTACCCCCTGAAAGTAAGACGAGCAGAAGGAAAGAGCGTTGAGGGTTAGGACCAGTTCTGCCAGATAGAGGAGGGTGGTTGTGGAGGGGAGCAGATTGGCTCTTTTGTCAAGAAAGAAGCGAAGAGCTTTAAGGCCTTCTTGATGTGTATAGAGACTAAACGTCCATGGTGAAAATGAGGCAGTCAGAGCCAGGGAATTAGGAGCTACAGAGGAGATCAAGAGCATGAGAAGTGCTGCAGATGAGAGTTGGAAGGGTCTGAACCATGGAGGATAGAATGGAATTGAGATATGAGGACATGAGTTCAATGGGGCTGGAGAAGGCAGAGACAATAGACCTACCCAGACAGCCAGCGGTGGAATTGAAACGGAGCTGCTGGCACTATAGTAGTGTTAATCCAACAAATACACTATCGTGCTGCCCCTCCACCATCAGATTTCCGAACAGTCCATAAATACTTGAACACTGCTTCACTATTTTCCAATATTTATTGTTTATATATTGGGCTGGCTGGTGGTGTAGTGGCATCAGCACTGGACTCCAAGGTGGATGGTCCTGAGCTCGAATCCGGCTGGGTCCCAACCTCTGCAGCAGGTGTATCTGTACAGAAGAAAGATTCGGCAATTTACTCCCATATCTTGCCACGAAAACCCAATGAACAATTACATTATCCATAGGGTCGCCATGAGCTGGTGACAACTTGACAGCACTCAACAACAACGTTTTTATACACTGTACAGTATTTCTTATTGTAACTTGGTAATTTTTATGCATTGCTCTGTACTGCCGCTGCAAGACAACAAATCTTACGACATGTGCCAGGGACAATAAAACTGATTCTATTTCTGATTGCTCATTATTCTAGTGCTGGGATTCTAAATCCTTTCTCCAGGCTTCATCGGACCTCTGATCCTGATCTTTGTAAGGTCTAAACAGCTTCATCATTTCCAACACAATCATTCATTGACCCACTGCATCAGTCAACATCTCTGTAATCTCAAGACCCTGTCACAGCATTGACAAAGCCAGCTAAGTTAACTTATTCAGATTCATTGGATCCCATGACGTCATCTGAGATCTTTATTTCTACTGAGAACTGCTGAGAGCCCAGAAAAGTGACTCAAACCCATTAACCATTTCCTTTTCTAAGCCAAGAACTATCACCAACTTCATCAATAGGTCTCTACGTTTGTGACCAAAATAACTTTCTGGTAATGAAACCATAAGTATCTCGGCTGGTCATCAGGAGGTGCAGAGGTGTTAGGATCTTTGAGGGTTCTAGAGACAGAGGAGCGCTACGGATGGGGAGTGTGTGGAGCTGGAAGGATACAGAGACGAGCAAGTTCTGGCACTGCAGGAGGTTACATTTGGGGAGAGTGCATGGTTGGAGGGGGTTCAGATGAAGAAGCTATCAGGGCTGGGAAGGACTATGGAGAATGGGACGGTTGTGGACTGGATGGGGTTAGAGAGAGGGACTAAGGGTGTGGACGGAAGGGATTACAGAGAGAGGTGGAAATTAGGGTGTAGAGGCAAGTGATTATTAATCTGGAATGAACCACTAGTTTCATGAAATTACTCATGGAATTACTTTTTCTATTTTTTCCATTTTTCTATTTTCTATTTATGATTTATAATTTAAATTTTTAATATTTACTATCGATTTGTAATCCAGGGAGCAGGAAGCACAGAATCAAATATCCCTGTGATGATTGTACGTTCTAGTATCAATTGTTTGGCGACAATAAAGTATAAAGTATAAATATGCTCCATTCCTTAATGCTCAACAATCTGGAGGAGTGGCTGAAGTGAAGGTGGGCTTCTTACATTTGGATTGCTGCTGACAGGTTGGGCCAGGGGTGAGGGGAAGACATGAACACAGTTAACACAGAGTCATGGAATGGAAATCATATTTGACCAATCAATTGACTAATTTAATAAAGTACCTGGAGGGTGTATCTGCTAGGACAGCAGATGAAGGGGAGCCATTATATATGAGAGGCTAGAAAGAGGTCCCATACAGGAGATTGCCTGACAAAATTAGAACAAAGGGAATTGGAGCAAATGCACCAACATGGGTTAGTCTTTGCTTAGCAGATCGAAAACAAAGAGTAGAAATAAATGTGTACCTCATGGGTCGGCAGATAATGGTGAGTGGGTAACACAATGATCAGTGTTTGGGCACCAGCTATTCACAATGCATTGTTGTAACCTGGCTAAGTGGGACCAAATTACTCGTTTCTGAGCTTGATGACGACATAAAACTAGGTGGAAACAATGACGAGGATGTTAAAAAGGCATAAAGAGAGCATGTTGCGTGAATTGGCAGCAACAATGTGGGAAAACACAAGGCCATCCAGTCCAGTAGGGAAAGAGAGAATGGTGAAAACCTCTATAAATGGTGGGAGATTGGGAAGTGATGAAGTTCAGTAAGATATCCATGCTTGACGGATATGGCTCAAACACAGGCAAATAGCACTGGCTCTAGGTTGGCATGGACAGGTGGGCATTACCAAGTTGTATGACTCTAAGATCCGGATGTCCTTAAGCATTAGTAAAACCTGCATACAGGTGCAGCACAAATTTAAAGGTTTCTTTTTAAAAGTTAGCTTTGTCATGTGTACACGGAAATATGAACTGAAATCCGCGTTTGTTCCAAATCAAGTGAGCGAGGGGTGTGTTGGACAGCAAGAGTCACCGACACAGTATTCCCATAATTTATTAATCCTAATCCGTATGCTTTTGGAATGTGGGAGAAAACTGGAGTGCTTGAAGGAAATCGACACAATCAGGGAGTGTACGTACAAATTCCTTATCGACAGCAGCAGGTATCAAAACCTAAGCTTCAATGTTCTAGGTATTATTTATTTAGCAAATGGCATTTTCACTTTAATATAAGAGGATTTCAGTACAATTACATAAGGCATTTGGAGGACTGCATGTAATTTATTTACCTTACCAAGAATAAGAAATACTTGCCAGAGAGCATAGAAAATACACCAGATGGGTTCCTGAGATTATGAGAATGCCAAATGAGTAGTGATTATGAGGAAATGTCCATTATTCATTGAAGCTTACAGGAATGAGAGGAAACCTTATTGAAAGTTAAAACATTGTTAAGAGGTCTTGACAGAGGAGTTCTGTTCAAAGTTCAAAGTAAATTTATTATCAAAATATGTATCTGTCATGATAAACAGTACTAGCCAGTACTTGCAGGCATTCACAGCAGAACAAAGAAATACAGTACAATAGAAAAACTGAAAAACAAGCAACCAATGTGAAAAATCAAAAAAAAAAAGAAACAAGTAAATAACACTGAGAACATGAGTTGTAGAGTCCTTGAAAGTGAGTCCGTAGGTTGTGTTCGGTGATCACTCATCTCAGCACTGAACAGATCACTGAACATAACCTAAGATCTCACTTTCAAGGACTTACAACTCATGTTCTCAGTGTGGATGCATTTATTTATTTGTTTGTTTGTTTATTTATTTATCTTTCAATTTATCTGTCTGTCTTTCTATCTATCTATTTGCTTATTTGCTTATTTTTGTACTTGCATGGGTTGTATTCGCTTGTCAGCCTTTTTCAAATACGGGGAGAATGTTTTCTCTGTCTAGAACCAGAGCATCAGAAGAACGATACTACTATTTCGAGTGGAGCAAGGAGAAATTACTTCACGAGAAGAGGAGTGAATCTTTGGAACTCTCTATCCAGGAAGACCACAGATTCAGAACTGGGATTGATGGAGGAGAGAGCAGGAAAATGCCATGAGGTAGACGATCGACCATGGTCCTGTTGAACAGTGCAGGAGTTTGAAGGACGCACTTTTGTTCTGGTTCTTTAGCATTCAAGGGTCTGGAGGGGCGGCTGAGGCAAAGGAGGGGGTTTACAGATGGACTTGATGCTGACAGCTTGGGGCAGGGGTAGGGGGACCACGAAGATACCCTACCCCCCACACTAGCCCTCCAACAACACTTTGCATTGATGTCTTCCAAAGCTCTATCAGAAGTCTGGAAGTTGAAGCCCAATGGCTGAAGCCTTCGGCTGATGAATCTGAAAGTACACAGGCGAAATCAGAGGCTGGTTGTCTGTGAGTTCACTGGAGGGTGGAGGCCTGCATTTGGAGGACTGTCTGTGTGTGTGTGAATGGGTGTATGGGTAGTTGGGAGAAAGGAAATGGGCTTGTTCTGCTTTTGTTGTCTGTTGCTTGCTGTGTTCTGTTTGCTTGTGCTATATGTTGCTCTGCTGAGCATTGCGGCCTTGCTATACTGGCACTGGAACGTGCCAGGCTTGTGGGCTGTCACTGTATGTTTCGATGTACTTGTGATAAATAAATGAATCTGAATCTGAAGGGCATTCATTCTGATCCTGTACAATCTAACATATCAGCTATCTCCCCTTTATCGTTCAGTCATGAAGTGCCTTGACTTAGAATATTGGCTGGCCATTTTCCCCCTTCAGACGCTGCCTGACTCGTTGAGTTCTGCCAGCAGTTTGTTTGCTTTCCTCAGATTCCTGCTTCTGCGGTCTCTTGAGTTGGTACTCTAACTTGTCAACAAGACATGGAGAAGCTTCAGGACTTTAAAGGCGGTGGGATATCCTCCCTCATGGACGTTAGGTCCTCACACTTCCTCCGCTGACAGGTTGAGACCTCCATCTGATCACCCAGGTGTGCTTGTTTCTACAAAAGCTGGGATTGTCATTGAATGAGTCTGCAACCATGCTTAACGGAGTGCCTTACAATAAGCACAAGAGATGCTGTTGAGCAGCGGACAAAACAAAGAAAAGGGCTGATGACAGCCAGCTCAGTGGCCGTGCGGTGACATCTCTCACTTTGAATGTCTATCACTCTGCATACGTTTCGTTGCTAAACGTCAGGTAGTTTAGCATTGGTTAGCAAGGAGCAGTGCCCGTCCCATCAGGGTTTTGGCTGTGTGTATATAACTCTGTCTGCTGAGAAGGGATTTACCGACAGGCACAGAGCATGAGAGAATGTTGGAGTCTGAAGACAGATTCCGGTGATTTGTTTCCGCAATTGCAAGGGCTTTGCAGCCTTACCCAACACTTGTGTTGGGAGGTACCTCACTCCTCCTGATAGCTCTGCAGACAGCTTGAATGAGCTGGCATCAGTCAGTTAGTGTGGACATCACTAGCTGGGCATGGTGGCACCATGCTTGAGTGAGGGGGTATGTGGTGTAAATCAACCCCAGGTGCTCTGATGTAATGTAGGCCAAGGGTCCGGTGGTGGGCTGCACTATGAAAGGGCTGTAATAACAGAGGGCTTTGCTGGTGAAGGGTTGCATTGGTGTAGGTATGCATTGGTAATTCTGCATTGGGTGGAGGGAAACATTGGGGGTTGCATTGACGGAAGGCTGCATTGGCAGAGATTTGGTAGACGGATGCATTGGTGGCAGCAGCAATGGTGGAGGGCTGCACTGGTGATGGTTTACATTGGTGGGGGTTGCATCCGTGGAAGTATGCATAGGTGGAGGACTGTGCTGGTGAGGGAATGCATTGGTTGGGGGTTGCATTAATGGGAGAGGGTTGTAGTGGTGGATAGATGCACTGGTGGATGGATGCATTGGAAGATTTCTGCATTGGCAGAGGGCAGAGAAGGCAGAATTGGTAATAGTTATAAGTTTCAGATGTGACAGTAAGCCAAAGACCAGTGTATCCTCAGCAGAAGATCCTACGGTGCACTTGAAGAGGTGTTCTCTCCTGTGCCCTGACCCACATCCACCACTTAATCAGTACCACTCAAAAAACCAAACTGTCTGTTTAACACATGGACCATTGTGGGATCCTACTGTCCACAATTAACTGCACGGTTCCCTGTTTGTTGTAAGCTCATCCTTTGCCCCTGTTCTTTGATGTGGAAGCAGAACAGAAGCTTGTCTAAAGTGTGAACAAGTCAGAAAGGTTCCAAAAACTGATGTAGCAGTGGTAGGTTACAGTTCAAAGGGGCCAGATACTGCTCTCTGCACCTGTGAGTGTGAATCCCAAAGGATGTGTTAACTGCCGGGTGCCAGGATTAGGGACATCTCCTCAGAGAAGGTCATGGAATGAGAGAGGAAGGATCCCATTGTTAAGATCCCGCAAGAACCCATGACAGAAAGGGCAAACGAGGGAATTCTGCTGAAGGAATATGAGCAGCCAGAACCCAAATTACAAAATAGAAGCACAACGGAAATAATCTCTGGATTAATACCCGACCAAATTAACAGAAGGTCTGTAAAAGCAGACGGATATAAACTGTGACTCAGAGATTTGTGTGGCTCTGGCACTAGTTCTGGGGAAAGAGCAAGCTGTTCCATTAGGATGGGCTTTACTTGAATCCAGCTAGTACCATGGATGCAGATAAGGCATTAAATTAAGTTCTAAGGGAGCCATTTCTGGAGAGAAATTAATGAGAAAGGACACTAACGGGGCAAAATGGGAAATTAAATCTGGGATTCGTCAGAAAGCAACAGTGGACACATTGGAATCTGTACTGAGTTGGGGGCTGGCCCCTGCAGGCCAGTGCTGTCATCAATGCTGCTCTCCAGTGTTCGCTCCCTGGAAGGCAAGCTGGATTCCCTTCATCTTTGGCTGACCCAGTGTGAGATGAGAAACTGCTGTGTGCTGTTATTGCAGAAACATGGCTCCAGGACAACATCCTATGCACCATCAATGTTCAGGCCATGCTACTCAAGGACCTGTGCTAATATTATTTTTGTGACTGCACATGCTATCATGACTCTATGTGCTGTGTGTGGTTGTATGCACTGTGTTTTGCACCTTGGCCCCAGAGAAACACTGTTTCATTTAGCTGTATACATGTGTATGGTTGAGTGACAATTAAACCTGAACATGAATTTGACAGCACACACTAACGTAAGGCTAAACCTCCAGCTACACTCAAAGAAACAGCAAAAGACAAAACCAAGTGCACTTTAGACACAGCTTGTATCAGCAATAGGTGAATTATTAGGGAAGAAATTCAGGGACATAGGCAAAGTAACCAATATTCCAGTTTTAGAAGACAAAAACAAAATGACAAAGAAGAAGGGGATCGCTGATTTTAAAGAATGCAATAAAGGCAGAAGAGGGAAGGATTTTGAATTCACAAACTACAGAAGAAGAACCATTTTGGCGAAGGCTATGAAACAAAAATGACAGAAAACATTAATGTGAGTTGCCTATACGTATGTACTTAAACAGTAGTGATGATGTAGGCCATAGTTCAAATCAGGAGATGAGGAGTGCATGTAATGAGAGTACCACAATGATCATTGGGAACTTTAACTTAACATGCAGGCTTTTTTCCCCAGAGCGGAAACAGCTAATATGAGAGAGCATAATTGTAAGGTGATTGGAGGAAAATATAAGGGGGAGGTCAGAGTTAAGTTATTAACACAGAGACTGTGGTCCATGGAACACCCTACCAGGGGAGGCAGCTGAGGCAGAAACATCAGGGACATTTAAGATGCTCTTAGACTACAACAAGGATGGTAGAAAATTGGAGGGTTATGTAGGAGGGAATGTTAAAGTAGGTTAAAGAGTCAGGACATCATGATGGGCCAAAGGGTCGGCACTGTGCTGTAATCTTCTATATTCTATGTAACCTGGGCAAACCAAATCAGCAGTGACAGTGTGGAGTGACAGAGAACACACTTGAAGACCGAAAACATTTTAGAAATCTGCAGAAGAATAAAGCATTGATGAGGAATGGGAAGGCAGAACACAAGAGCAAGAATCATAAGTATGGGTTGTAAGAACTTCTATGCTAAAAAGGAAAAGATTAGTTACATTTATGTGAGTTCTTTGCAGACTGAGTCTGGAAAAATTATACTGGGGAGTAAGAAAATGGCAGAAAAAGGAAACTATTCACTTAAGAGATTCTGCAGGTACCGGAAATCCAGAGGAACACAGATAAAGTGCCAGGTGAAATCAGTAGTTCAAGCTGTATCTATGGAGGAAATAAACAGTCGACGTTTCAGGTCGAGATATTTCTAAAGGTTTGTCTGCCTTCCTGGAAGAATACACACTAAACCTTCCAGGAGCAGTGTGGGTCTACAAGTCTAGAGAGGACGAATGCAAAGATAGAATTAGTGAAAAGCTATTTCTGGAGAAATTAGTGATACTGAAAGGAGAATAAGATCCAGGAGCTGATGATCTGTATCCAATGGCACATGGTCAAGTCTATTGTCAAATGCACAAGTCCATTTTTACGCAGTTGCAATGAGAAACATACTTCCAGCAGCATAACAGATAGTTTCAGTTACACAATATTCACAAAAATATAGAAAACGCCAGCATAAATTATACTAAATTATATAAGAACACAATTAGAACAAAAAAAAGGCCATTAGTCAGTTATAGTTTTAAATGGTTATGAAGGCTTCAGAGCAAAGAAGGTGACACACACAAAATGCTGGAGGAACTCAGCAAGTCAGACAGCATCTATGGAGAGACAAAGTGAGTACATTAGTTACTGTTTTCTATTGACTCTGTTGTTCGTTCTCTCTTTATTTTTAGAGATACAGCACGATAACAGACCCTGACCTGCTGACTTCCTCCAGCATTTTGTGGGTGTCACTTTTTTTTTGTCTCTGAAGCCTACATCACCATGTAAAACTATAATTGACTTATGACCCCTTTTGTTCTTGTATAAGTTAGTATAATTTATGTTGGTATTTTCTATTTCTCCAGCCCAACAAATCCATGGTACTTAATTACACCCAAGTGACTAATTAACCAATTAAACTCTATGTCTTTGGAATGTGGGAGGAAACTGGAGCACCCAGAGAAAACCTAAGTGATTACGGGGAGAACGTACAAACTCCTTACTGACAGCAAAGGAATTGAACCCGGGTTGTTGGCACTGTAACAGCATTACGCTCACCACTATGCTACTGTGCTGGAAGATTTTCTTTCTTAATGCGGCTCGATTATTTAAGAAAGGAGAGAGAGGAAAAACCAGTGAGCTGTAACCAGGTAATCTGATGTCAACACATCAGGGAAATGCTGGAGTCTACAATGAGGGCAGTAGTAAAAAAGGATTTAGAAATCAATCCTCAAATTTGACAGAGTCAACATGAATTTGTGGAAGAGGAAGCACACTTGACAAATTTGTTAAATTGTTCTGAAATTGTCTTAGCAGAGTAGATGAGGGCAACATGGTGGATGTGACATATTTAGTGATTCAAAAGGCTACTGAGATGATACCACAGAATAGATCATTCAACAAAGTTAGAGGTAATGATAGTGTAGGAATATACTGCAGAGACAGAGAATTAGTTAACGCCCCATAGAACTAAGAGTGGGTACAAATGGGCCATTTTTGGAAAGCTAATGGGTTGTTCAGCCCCAATATATCTATATCAATGATGTAGATGAGGAATCAAGTGTAATATATCCAAGTATCTAGGTGGCAATGTTGGTTGTGAGGAGGATGCAGAGAACTTTTACAGGGAGAGAGACAGGCTAGGTGAATGGGCAAGGCTAATGGAATATAATGTGAGGTTATCAACAGAGATATTTTTGTGCATGAGAGTGGTGTGGAGATAAAAGACCGTCTTATTGAATGGCGAAGACTCCAGTTTCTATTTCCTTTGGTCTTGCTAAAGTTTCAAGTTTCCATAATCCTAGTAGACTTGGTCTCAGCTAGGCTACAGCTCCCTGTGGTGGTACATCCACTGCTCATTACTTATGGTCCTAGACGTAGGGCGAAGCCTAATGCTCAGGTTATTTACACACTGATGGCTCTTTACCTCTCTGTTAAAGGGTCAAGGAGATGAAGATTCATCTAGGAAAGTTCCTGCACAAGCCCAAAGCTCTGAGTGACTGCGGCCATGTTACATCTGAAAAGCACAGAAGGGTTACCGTAACAACCAGGTGAGAGTAAGCGTTCATGAATTGCTCATACTCATATTCTTACACACATACTTTTATACTGACACTGGTTTGCACGCTCTCACTCACACTCTCACACTCACACTCTCAATCACTCACTCAGGTGTTCACACACTGACATTGTTTCACACATTCACACCCGCACTTGCTTAAATTCTCTCACACATATACAGATGTGTGTACTCTGACAAACTCACACTGCTCACACTCACTTGTGCACATTCATACACTTTAACACTCACTGACACACTCGTTTATACTCAGAGTCACTCACATCCACATACTCGTGCACGCACACTCATTCACACACTGACAAACTTGTTCACACACTTACACTCACACACATGTACACATCTCACGCACACGTGTACACACACACACACACACACACACACAGGTATTCAGCCACAGTGTGAAAAGACTGCCACCCGCTGTCCTAGTGGAGGAATTGCTCCCATTTTGGTGCTCACAGAGGGGCTCCAAATTGGAACGTAACACTGGGAATTACCTGATTGTTGATCAGTGCAACTCTGACTTGAGAGGCTGCACATGATAACACAGGGAGTTCTCAGTCTGCTCTCTGCTCTTGTCCAGGCCTTGCTTTGAAGAAACATCGAAGGGAGAAATCACCTTCCGGAAGCTCCTGACCAATAAACGTAAGCGCCGATCCATCGACCTTGGTAGCCGACACAGCCAAGTGGCTCACACACACCTTTCAGCTATTCCGCCTCCCTCTGCTCCCAAAGACTGCTTCCCTCTGGAGCCCTATTGCTCCTCCTCCTGGAAGGGCACTGACTCTCTCAGGTCTGCCCTCTCCCCTCCCCTGCCTCTCCTGATGGACAGTCTCTCTGTCCTCCCAAAAAT
Organism: Mobula hypostoma; assembly: GCF_963921235.1. Taxonomy (NCBI): domain Eukaryota; kingdom Metazoa; phylum Chordata; class Chondrichthyes; order Myliobatiformes; family Myliobatidae; genus Mobula; species Mobula hypostoma. The sequence continues at coordinate 23,134,560 of NC_086125.1, forward strand.
TTCCCTGGAGAACACAGTCACTCCACTTCCCTATTTCTCTCTAGAACTCATCCTCTCTCCTCTCCGCTGCCTCTCCCTGGTGAACACCCTCCCTCCCTCTTTCCCTGCCTCACTCCCTTCCCCTCCCTTTCCCTAGATCTCACCTTCTCTCCCCTCGCTTAACATTCCCTGAGGAGCACAGTCTCTCCTCTTCCTTGACTCCCCCTGGGGACCCCCTCCCCTGCTTTTCCGCACTCCCTGACACTCCAGCCTCTCCTGCCGCTCCCTGGGATGCCCTATCTCCCCTCTCCTACACCTCCCAGGGGAAACCAGTTTATCCCCTCATTTTCCCTGGGGGAACACTTTCTCCCCCCTCTCCTGCGAGATACAATCGGTCTGATCATTCCCTCATCGTCTGAAACTCCTGACTCATCTTCAATCACGACTAATCCCCTAGTAGCTCAAGTAGCCCGAAATGAGAGTTTGGGGGCAGTGGTGGGTAGATTCTCAGTAAATGCTACTATTGAGTACTAAGATAGTGAAAAGCTTTTGCTTGTATTAGGGGTGGCCTCCGCTGTCTGTAAGGAGTTTGTATGCTCTCCCCATGACTGTGTTGGTTTCCTCCGGGTGCTCCAGTTTCCTCCCACATTCCAAAGACGTACAGGTTAGGTACATGACGGCCCTTGCAGGCTGCCCCCAGCACATTCCTTGGACCGTATTCGCCACTGATGTAAAACAAAGCATTTCACCGCTTGTTTCGATGTACATGTGACAAGTAAAGCTAACCTTTAATCCAGGCAGATCATAAGTACATTGAGGAAGTAGAGAAGGGAAACAGAATGCAGTGACAAAGTACAGTGCAAGTAGACAAATAAACTGCGAGGACCATGGTGAGGTGGCCCGAGAGACCAAACGTTCATCTTTATACAAGAGAACAGTGGAATAGGCGTTGTCCTTGGGCCCGATGGGATATGTTTTCAAGCTTTTGTACCCCCTGCCTGATGGGAGAGGGGAGAAGGAAGAATGACTGGGATGCGTGGGGTCCTCGACAGGAGAGCTGCCTTCCCAAGGCATTGAGAAGTGCAGATGTAGTGGACGGAGGGGAGGCTGGTTTGTGTGAGATTCACTGCGCTGTATTCACAACCCTCTGCAGCTTCTTGCAGTCTTGGCTGGAGCAGTTGTAATGCACCTGAATGGGATGCTTTCGGTCGAAACGGGTGAGGGCCAGTGGGGACATGCTGAATCTAGCGCCCGGTGCTGAGCTTTGCTGTGCCAGGCTCTGGGGCAGACACAACACTGAGTACATTCAGCGAGCCTTTGGTCTGGATTTTAAAGGACTCAGGAGATCAGTGCAGGAAAGGGGTGTTGAGGTTACAGATCAGTGGCAGTGTCTGAAAAGCTGAGCAGCAGGAGGGGCACTGTCTGCTTACGTTGATTTACTCCCTCCGTGCAATGGTCCCAAGGCGCTGGACTGCAGCAGCATCTAACGCGGAGCTGATTGACCGTAGGTCAGTAGGTCACATGACTGTCAGCTTGGTCAAAGAGGTAGGCTTTGGTTAGCTCCTGGGCCTGGCCTTGGTGGGCATTCGCGGGTCCGGACGGCAGGCTGTTAAGGGTCCTTCCCCTCTTCCTGGGTCACATCGTGCACAGGTGTCCCTGGAGAAGGAACACGTGGAGTCCATGAGCGCAAGGACCGATTTCCAGGACTGGTGGGCACCTCAGAGTTTCGAGTGCGTTCTGGATCAAGTTGGCCATGTTACAACTGGAAACTGTAGTGTGTATCATGAAGCACTGTAATGTTGTGTTGCTGTGATACTGTAAACACTGGACTGGAAAATTAAAATGAAAGAAGTTTGGTGTTGGGAGGAGTTGGGAAGATGGTGCAATGAGGTGGAAGGGTTGAGGGAGCAACTTCACGGCCGATCACGTAGGGGCTGGCTCATGCGCCTTCAGGGATGAAAAGCTCATAGCCTCAGAATAGTCGGATGCCCCTTTAGGACAGAAATGACAAGGAATGTTTTTTTAATCCAGGAACTGGTGAATCTGTGGAATTCAGACAGCTGTAGAAATCAAGCCGTTGGGTATATTTAAAGTTCTTGATTAGTTAAAGGTTACAGGGAGAAGGCAGGAGAATGGGTTTGAGAGCGGAATAAATCAGCCATGGTTGACTGGCAGAGTAGACTGAATGGGCTGAATGGCCTGATTCTGCTCCCATGTCTCATGGTCTTATGGACGGCAAAGTCACAGGGGGAAACCGTAGACAATTGCCGGGGTTAGCGGCTTGGGAGAGCTTTCACTGACAAGCGGATTTGATGGGGAGGTGGATCCGACTTTACAAGTGGAGTGGCTGCCTTCCGTGCCTTCCTGCAGTCTGAGTTCAGCGAGGAGAACATTGACTTCTGGCTGGCCTGTGAGGATTACAGTGGCCTGAAGACTGCCCCCAAACTCACCCTTAAGGCCCAGAGGATCTACGAAGAATTTGTCAAGGTCCAAGCCCCAAAGGAGGTAAATTACTTCAATCAACACTCCCCCTGGGGGGGGAGGGGGAGGACCTCATGATCATTTGACCCCCGCCCCATCTGTATTTTTATGTTCTTTTCAATTTCACCCGCACCCACATCTGCTGTGTTGCTACCCAAGCTTTGCAGAGTAAATGGTCATATTGGCAGTTGGTTTACTATAGTCACATCTACCAAGATATACTGTCTTTAGTGAAAAGATTTGGTCTGCATGCGTTGAGTCAGATTGTTCCATTCAGAAACAGGTCCTTCAGCCCAACTCGTCTATGCCAACCAACTTGCCCATCTAAGCTAGTCACATTTGTCTGCATTTGCCCCATATCCCTCGACACCTTTCCCATTCACGTACCTGTCCAAATGTCTTCTAAATGTTTTCATTGTACGTGCCTCAACCACTTCCTCTGGCAGCTCATTCCATATATACACCATCCTCCCTGTGAAGAAGTTGCCTCTCAGGTTCCTTTTAAATCTTTGCCCTCTCACCTTAAAACTTTACCCATTAGTTTTTGGTTCTCGCAAATACGAGGAAATCTGCAGATGCTGGAATTTCAAGCAACACACATAAAAGTTGCTGGTGAACGCAGCAGGCCAGGCAGCATCTCTAGGAAGAGGTACAGTTGACATTTTGGGCCAAGACCTTTCGTCAGGACTAACTGAAAGAAGAGCTAGTAAGAGATCTTACCATCTCTTCTTTCAGTTAGTCCTGACGAAGGGTCTCAGCCCGAAACGCCGACTGTACCTCTTCCTAGAGATGTTGCCTGGCCTGCTGCGTTCACCAGCAACTTTGATGTGTGTTGCAGTTTTTGGTTCTCTTTCCCTGGGGTGAGAGTGAATAGAGAAGGTGATTTAACATTAGATGGCACCAGTGACCAACACGAGTAACAGGGACGTTCACAAAACTATTTCTTCTTTTAAATATACTTTTACTGCTAACCTGTGTGTGATTGAAGCCCATAATGTACATTCTGATAATGTGTTTTTGGGCCAACTGAGTGATCTGATGCTTTTGCTGCATCAGAGATAATTTGGTGTGAGTGGTTGAGAGAGATGTTGAGAATGGAGTAGGCAGCCTAACCGTGGAGCACAAACCCATGATCAGCTCCATTACTCACTGATTAAAGCACCGAGCAAGATTGAAACCAAGGAGGCTGAGAGCAGAAGGGGAGCATGTGTTCAGTGCTGTTTGCCTGAGATTGACTTCCTCTTCCTCTCACTCGCTGCTGCCAGAGTCTTGGGTTTTGGGCAAGGTTTGATTGGCATGGCTTGTAGTCTGTAGTTCATGTTATATGTGTTTCTGGCCTCTGGTTACACACTTTTATTGCTATTTTGTATGATTTTCATTGGGGTACTTTGACGCTGACTGGTTCTATGGCCTGCAGTCAATGAACAACTGAACTGAACTGAACTACATTGAACATTCCCAGACTGGTTCAAGGACTCTGAGGTTTGATAATTAATGTTCTGAGTGTTATTTGCTCGTTTTTTTTTTGCTGTTTGCATGATCTGTTCTTTCATTTTGCACGTTGAGAGTCTGATGTTTTCTTTGAATGAGTTCCATGGTGTTTCTTTGTTTTGTGGCTGCCTGCGGGGAAATGAATCTCAGGGTTGTACAAGCAACACACATCGAAGTTGCTGGTGAACGCAGCAGGCCAGGCAGCATCTCTAGGAAGAGGTACAGTCGACGTTTCGGGCCGAGACCCTTCGTCAGGACACAGGGTTGTACACTGTGTACATACTTTGACAATAAGTGTACTTTGAGCTTTGAACTTTGAACTCTAATAAGAAATGGGTGCAGAATTAGGCCATTCAGCCCATTACCTCTACTCTACCATTCAATCATGACTGGTGATTTCTCTGCTTCCTCCTTTCGCCTTTCCACCATACCAATCAAGAATCTCTTGATCTCTGCCTTAAATTCCCCCAGTGACAGTTTCCACAGCCATCTGTGGCAACAAGTTTCATGATTCACCAACTTCCAGCTAAAGAAATTCTCCGGTTTAAAGAGACGCTTCTTTATTCTGAGGCTATACCCTCGAACTACAGACCCTCCTACTAATGAAACATCCTTTCTATAAACACTTTATTCAGTGCCTGGTAGGTTTCAACGATGCCCCCCCCGCCCACTTCAGAACTTCATCAAGTCCAGCCCCAGGGACATCAAGCACATCAAGACATCATATGTTAACCCTGGGTATTTCTCGTGAACCGCCTGTGAATTTCTTGCGAACCACCTGTGAATTTCTTGCGAACCGCCTGTGAATTTCTTGCGAACCGCCTGTGAATTTCTTGCGAACTGCCTGTGAATTTCTTGCGAACATGGTGGACCTGTAATGTGCAGAACACTGCAGCTGACAGAAACCCCAACTGGAAAGGAAGGTTAGAAGTTTTCTATGGACTACAGTTCCAGGATGCTGTTGCTGTTTGGTTGCTGAGCATCACCATACCTTTTGTTGGAAGTGACCATCACTGTGCTTTGATCAATGTTCAATTGTATGAGATGGAAGAAAACAACTTCATGTAATTGGCTTTCCAGGCAGTTTGTTTGCAACAGGTAAGTAGAGACGCAGAGAATGCAAATGCTGGGATCTGGGGCAACACCCAAAACGCTGGAGGAAGTGGAGGGAATTGGACAGGGTCGTGACCTGAAGTGTCGACGTTCCATTTCCCTCTATAGATACAGCCTCACCTGCTGAGTTCATCCAGCATTTTGTGTGTTGCATAAAAAGCAATGTCTGGGCTGGTTCAAGGGCAGATCCTATGTCTAGGTTGGAACATAGATACTAAGATTCAAAGCATATTTTACCAAAATGTATCATGCACCACAAGGGGTAATAAAACCTTAGATCATTTGTTAAGACAAATGTAGGTTCCTTACAGTCAGAAGCAGGTGAATTGATCATGGGGAACAAGGACATGGAAGACCAATTGAATAACTACTTTGGTTCTATCTTCACTAAGGAGGACATAAATAATCTTCCGGAAATAGTAGGGGACCAAGGGTCTAGTGAGATGGAGGAACTGAGGGAAATACATGTTAGTAGGGAAGTGGTGTTAGGCAAATTGAAGGGATTAAAGGCAGATAAATCCCCAGGGCCAGATGGTCTGCATCCCAGAGTGCTTAAGAAAGTAGACCAAGAAATAGTGGATGCATTAGTGATAATTTTTCAAAACTCTTTAGATTCTGGATTACTTCCTGAGGATTGGAGGGTGGCTAATGTAACCCTGCTTTTTAAAAAAGGAGTGAAAGAGAAACCGGGGAATTATAGACCGGTTAGCCTGACATCGGTGGTGGAGAAAATGCAAGAGTCAGTTATCAAAGATGTGGCAACAGCACATTTGGAAAGCGGTGAAATCATTGGACACAGTCAGCATGGATTTGTGAAAGGAAAATCATGTCTGACGAACCTCATAGAATTTTTTGAGGATGTAACTAGTAGAGTGGATAGGGGAGAACCAGTGGATATGGTATATTTGGATTTTCAAAAGGCTTTTGACAAGGTCCCACACAAGAGATTGGTGTGCAAATTTAAAGCACATGGTGTTGGGGGTATGGTATTGATGTGGGTAGAGAATTGGTTGACAGACAGGAAGCAAAGAGTGGGAATAAACTGGACCTTTTCAGAATGGCAGGCAGTGACTAGTGGGGTACCGCAAGGCTCAGTGCTGGGACCCCAGTTGTTTACAGTATATATTAATGACTTAGACGAGGGAATTAAATGCAGCATCTCCAAGTTTGCAGATGACATGAAGCTGGGCAGCAGTGCTAGCTGTGAGGAGGATGCTGAGAGGATGCAGGGTGACTTGGATAGGTTAGGTGAGTGGGCAAATTCATGGCAGATGCAATTTAATGTGGATAAATGTGGAGTTATCCACTTTGGTGGAAAGAACAGGAAAACAGATTATTATCTGAATGGTGGCCGATTAGGAAAAGGGGAGGTGCAACGAGACCTGGGTGTCATTATACACCAGTCATTGAAAGTGGGCATGCAGGTACAGCAGGCGGTGAAAAAGGCGAATGGTATGCTGGCATTTATAGCAAGAGGATTCGAGTAGAGGAGCAGGGAGGTACTACTGCAGTTGTACAAGGCCTTGGTGAGACCACACCTGGAGTATTGTATGCAGTTTTGGTCCCCTAATCTGAGGAAAGACATTCTTGCCATAGAGGGAGTACAAAGAAGGTTCACCAGATTGATTCCTGGGATGGCAGGACTTTCATATGATGAAAGACTGGATCGACTAGGCTTATACTCTCTGGAATTTAAAAGATTGAGGGGGGATCTTATTGAAACATATAAAATTCTAAAGGGATTGGATAGGCTAGATGTAGGAAGATTGTTCCCAATGTTGGGGAAGTCCAGAACGAGGGGTCACAGTTTGAGGATAAAGGGGAAGCCTTTTAGGACCGAGATGAGGAAAACTTTCACACAGAGAGTGGTGAATCTGTGGAATTCTCTGCCAGAAGAAACAGTTGAGGCCAGTTCATTGGCCATATTTAAGAGGGAGTTAGATATGGCCCTTGTGGCTAAAGGGATCAGGGGTTATGGAGAGAAGGCAGGTACAGGGTTCTGAGTTGCATGATCAGCCATGATCATTCTGAATGGTGGTGCAGGCTCGAAGGGCCAAATGGCCTACTCCCGCACCTATTTTCTATGTTTCTTTGTTTCTATCATCTCTACACAAATGTGGCTGATGCTTACAAAGCTACTACCCTCCCCCACCTGGGGCAGTCCGACCATCTTTCATTCTTTCTGCTTCCCAAGTATAGCCCGGTCACTAAACGTGTGAAATCCACAATGAAGACTATTAAGATCTGGCTGGAGGGGGCTGACTCTGCTCTTCAGCACCAATTCCAGCTCACAGACTGGAGCACGTTTGCTGCCCATACCACCACAGACTCTCAGATTAACACTGATTTATACATCAACTCTGTCCTTGAGCACATGAACAAGTGTGTAGATAGAGTGACATCACTAAAACAAATAAAAGTTTTCCCTAATCAGAAACCATGGATGAACAGAGAGGTTCGCCTCCTGCTCAAAGCCAGAGATTCAGCCTTCAGGTCTGGAGACCGCAAGGGTTACAGCTCAGCCAGGGCCAACCTGAGGAGGGGAATCTCTCAGGCTAAACACACATACAAACAGAGAATCGAGGAGCATTTCAACTCCTCGGACCCCCAGCGCATGTGGCACTGCATACAGGTCACTACAGACTTCAAACCACCTAGTACTGTGCCTCCTTCCAGCTCTGCTTCCCTCCCTGATGAGCTCAATTACTTCTACGCTCGCTTTGACCGAGAGAACAAGGAGGTCACCCTCAAAGCGGATCTCCCACCTGGTGAACTGTCTCTCTCACTTTCTACCTCTGATGTTCGCGCAACCCTGAGCAGGGTGAATGTACGGAAGGCAGCTGGTCCAGATGGAATACCCGGCCGTGTGCTCAGAGTCTGAGTAAGGCAGTTGCCCGGGGTCTTCACGGACATTTTCAATCTGTCCCTGGCCCAGGCAGTTGTCATAGTCATAGTCATAGTCATACTTTATTGATCCCGTGGGAAATTAGTTTTCGTTACAGTTGCACCATAAATAATTAAATAGTAATAAAACCATAAATAGTTAAATAGTAATATGTAAATTATGCCAGGAAATAAGTCCAGGACCAGCCTATTGGCTCAGGATGTCTGACCCTCCAAGGGAGGAGTTGTAAAGTTTGATGGCCACAGGCAGGAATGACTTCCTATGACGCTCTGTGTTGCATCTCAGTGGAATGAGTCTCTGGCTGAATGTACTCCTGTGCCCAACCAGTACATTATGTAGTGGATGGGAGACATTGACCAAGATGGCATGCAACTTGGACAGCATCCTCTTTTCAGACACCACCGTCAGAGAGTCCAGTTCCATCCCCACAACATCACTGGCCTTACGAATGAGTTTGTTGGTTCTGTTGGTGTCTGCTGCCCCAGCACACAACAGCAAACATGATCACACTGACCACCACAGACTTGTAGAACATCCTCAGCATCGTCCACAATCACAATCACAATCACACCCACAATCTTCAAGATTGCCACCATCGTGCCAGTGCTGAAGCATTCCACTGCCACGGGCCTGAATGACTTCTGCCCAGTTGCACTCACCCCCATCATTACAAAGTGCTTTGAGAGACTGGTTCTATCACATCTGAAATCCTGTCTGCCCACTACCCTGGACCTCCATCAATTTGCCTATCGCACCAACAGGTCAACAGAGGACGCCATCTCCATGGCACTTCACTCTGCCCTGACCCACCTGGACGGCCCCAACTCTTACGTCAGAATGCTGTTCATTCACTTTAGTTCGCCATTCAATACTGTGATCCCCTCCAAGCTGATTGCCAAACTTCGCCAGCTTGGTATCAGCTCATCCCTCTGCAATTGGACCTTGGACTTTCTGACTAACAGACCCCAATCAGTTAAGGTAGACAACCTCTCCTTCTCCACTCTCACCCTAAACACTGGCGTGCCTCAAGGCTGTGTGCTGAGCCCTCTTCTGTACTCCCCTTTCACCTATGATTGTGTTTCTGTACATGGTTCTAACTCCATAATCAAGTTTACAGATGACACCACGGTGGCTGGTCTGATCAGAGGGGATGACGAGACGGCCTACAAGGACGAGGTCCAGCACCTGGCTGCGTGGTGTGCCAGCAACAATCTGACCCTTAACACCCAGAAGACCAAGGAGATCATTGTGGACTCCAGGCATGCCAGGAGCCACACTCACGTCCCCATCTACATCAACGGAGCTGTAGTGGAGCATGTAGCAAGCTTCAAATTCCTTGGTGTCCACATTTCCGAGGATCTCACCTGCTCCCTGAACTCCTCCATCCTGATCAAAAAGGCGCAACAGAGCCTTTATTTCCTGCGGAGCATCAAGAAAGCTCACCTCTGTCCCAGGATACTGATGGACTTTTACTACTGTAGCACTGAGAGCATACTCACCAACTGCATCTCAGTGTGGTATGGCAATTGTCCCGTATCGGACCACAAAGCACTCCAGTGTGTGGTGAAAACTGCCCAGCGGATTATCGGCACCCAATTACCCACCATTGAGAACATCGACCATAAACACTGCCTGGGCAGGGCGAAAAGCATTATCAAGGATGCATCTCACCCTAACCATGAACTTTTTACTCAACTCCCATCCGGTAGGCGCTACAGGAGCCTCCGCTCCCGCACCAGCAGGCACAGGAAGAGCTTCTTCCCTGAGGCTGTGACCCTGCTGAACCTCACATCACAGCTCTAAGCAGTATTGCACCCATATTGTACTGTCTCAGTACTTTTATATTTGTGTGCTGTAGCACTTACTTTTTATTCGCAGTTATTTTGTAAATAACACTATTCTTTGCATTTCTGGTTAGATGCTAACTGCATTTCACTGGCTTTGTATCTGTACTCGACACAATGACAATAAAGTTGAATCTAATCTAATATTTATTATCAAAAAATATATAAATTATACACCTTGAAATTTGTCTGCTTACAGGCAGCCACAAAGGAACATAGAACACTACAGTACAGTACAGACCCTTTAGCTCACAATGCTGTGCCGAACTTTTAACCAGCTCTAAGATCAATCTAACCCTTCCCTCCTACACAGCTCTCTTTGTATTTATCACCCATGTGCTTATCCAAGAGGGTCTTAAATGTCACTAATGTATCGGCCTTTACCCCCACCCCTGGCAGAGGATTCCTCACACCCACCGCTCCATGTGCGAAGAACTTGCTTCTGACATCTCCCCTATACTTTCTTCTAGTCACCTTAAAATCATGCCCCCTCATATTAGCCTCTTATACCCTGTGGAAAATAGTCTCTGGCTATCCACTCTATCTATGCCTCATATAATATTGTTATAAGACTATTGAAAGACCCCCTGTTATGAAAAGTTGGGCTCTTGACCTCACGATCTCCTTCATCATGGCCTCCACCTTATTATGTGCCTGCACTGCACTTTCTCTGTAACACTTTATTCTGCACACTGTGTTTATTTTTTTCTCGGTACTACCTTAAGGTCCTGATGTAATGAAGATTATTTTATTTAATTTGGAGATACAGCACAGAACAGGCTCTTCTCACTCTTTGAGCCCCACTGTCCCGCAACCCCTGACAACCAGGATTTCACCCTAACCTTATCACAGGACAATTTGTAATGACCAATTAACCTTCCTGGTACATCTTTGGACTGTGGGAGGAAACCAGAAGATCCAGAGGTAACCCAGGCATTCCATGGACAGGACATATAGAGACCCCTTACAGAGCGCACCAGGGTAGAACTCCAAACTCCCCACTCCCCATCCTGAGCTGGGAAGTGTTGTGCTAACTGCTATGCCATCTGTATGGACGTCACGCAAAACAAAGCTTTTCTCTGAGCCTCAGTACCCGAGACAATAACTTATCAATTCACCAACGTGAATATTCAACTTTCTTAATCAAGGTGAGGAACTAAAATGGTGGCGCACAGAGACGCAGTGGCTTCTCTGACTCCCAATAGTGGCTCTAGTGCTAAATTCTTCTACGGTGTTTCAAAGCTTCAGTCAGCCATACTTTTGCAAATAGAACCACTAAACGCTTCGGCAAAATTATTATTAACCTGCAAGCAGCAGATTTAATAGAGCAGACTGGGGCTTCTACAGACAGCAGGACTGGACACTTAGGCAGCCTGGCCTTGGTGACTCCGCTGAGGGAGCGGCAAATGAAGGCAGCAATCAGTTTGCTCTCCTTTACACTTGTGTACTGAAGAATGATAATAACAATCTTGAACAATGAGCAGCTATTCATTTTACCAGTAGGTTGTAGTAGCAACTGCATCAGGAACAACTAAGAGAACCATATCATACAAATAATTGTACTCCTCCCCAGGGCATCTGCAGTCTCTTATGCTGCCACTATACTCCTCCCTGTGTCTGTTTGTTTGCATAGCCTGGGGAGATCTCAGTGTCAGCAGATGCACTTCGGTGCTCAATTGTTTGTTCAAAAAGGGCCTCACAGGGAGCTGATGATCCTAAGCATTGTACCCAAGGGTCTCGGCCTGAGACGTTAACTGTTTATTCCTCCAATGCTGTTATATTGAAGTAGTATATTGGAAATCCCACACCACCAGGTTCAGGAACAGATATTACCCTTCAACCATCAATCTCTTGAACCGGTGTGGATAACTTCACTCACCTCAACACTCAACTGATTCCACAACCTACAGACTCACTCTCAAGGATTGTACAACTCATGTTCTCAGTGTTATTTATCTATTGTAATTGTGTAGCTTGTCTTCTTTTGCACAAGAGTTGTCCATCTGTGTAGTTTTTCATTAATTCTGTTGTATTTCTTTGTTCTACTATGAATGCCTGCAAGGCAAAGAGTCTATGTAATATATGATGACATATACAATTTTGATAATAAATTTTGATAAGATTTTGATAATAAACTTTGTATAAGATGTTGGATGTTACATTGAAGTTGTAAGACGCCAGTGAGGCCTAATTTGGAGAATTGTGTGCAGTTCTGGTCACCTATCTACAGGAAAGATATCAATAAGATTGAAAGAGTACAGAGAAAGTTTACAGGATGTTGCTGAGTCTGAAGGACCTGAGTTGTATGGGAAGATTGAATAGGTTAGGACGTTATTCCTTGGAACGCAGAGGACTGAGGGGAGATTTAATAGAGGTATACAAGATTATGAGGGATATAGACAGGGTGAGGAAGATAAAGAATGGTAGGGTGAAAGAACCATGGGTGACAAGTAAGGTGGAAAATCTAATCAGGTGGAAGAAGGCAGCACACATGAGGTTTAGGAAGCAAGGATCAGATGGGTCTATTGAGGAATATAGGGTAGGAAGAAAGGGGCTGAGGAGAGCAAGAAGGGGGCATGAGAAGGCCTTGGTGAGTAGGATAAAGGAAAACCCCAAGGCATTATTCAATTATGTGAAGAACAAAAGGATGACAGGAGTGAAGGTAGGACCGATTAGAGATAAAGGTGGGAAGATGTGCCTGGAGGCTGTGGAAGTGAGCGAGGTCCTCAATGAATACTTCTCTTCGGTATTCACCAATGAGAGGGAACTTGATGATGGTGAGAACAATATGAGTGAGGTTGATGTTCGGGAGCATGTTGATATTAAGGGAGAGGATGTGTTGGAGTTGTTAAAATACATTAGGACAGATATTCCCCAGGATGCTCCACGAGGCGAGGGTAGAGATTGCTGAGCCTCTGGCTAGGATCTTAATGTCCTCGTTGTCCACGGGTATGGTACCAGAGGATTGGAGGGAGGCAAATGTTGTCCCCTTGTTCAAAAGGTAGTAGGGATAGCCTGGGTAATTATAGACCAGTGAGCCTTACGTCTGTGGTGGGAAAACTGTTGGAAAAGATCCTTAGAGATAGGATCTATGGGCATTTAGAGAATCATGGTCTGATCAGGGACAGTCGGCATGGCTTTGTGAAGGGCAGATCACGTCTAACAAGCCTGACAGAATTCTTTGAGGAGGTCACCAGGCATATAGATGAGGGTAGTGCAGTGGATGTGAACTACATGGATTTTAGTAAGGCACTTGACATGGTAGACTTATTCAGAAAGTCAGAAGGCATGGAATCCAGGGAAGTTTGGCCAGTTGGATTCAGAATTGGCTTGCCTGCAGAATGCAGAGGGTCGTGGTGGAGGGAATATATTCAGATTAGAGGGTTGTGACTAGTGGTGTCCCACAAGGATCTGATCTGGGACCTCTACTTTTTGTGATTTTTATTAACGACCTGGATGTGGGGATAGAAGGGTGGGTTGGCAAGTTTGACGACACAAAGGTTGGTGGTGTTGTGGATAGTGTAGAGGATTGTCAAAGATTGCAGAGAAACATTGATAGGTTGCAGAAGTGGGCTGAGAAGTGGCAGATGGAGTTCAACCCGGAGAAGTGTGAGGTGGTACACTTTGGAAAGACAAACTCCAAGGCAGAGTACAAAGTAAATGGCAGGATACTTGGTAGTGTCGAGGAGCAGAGGGATCTGGGAGTACATGTCCACAGATCCCTGAAAGTTGCCTCACAGGTAGATAGGGTAATTAAGAAAGTTTATGGGGTGTTAGCTTTCATACGTTGAGGGATAGAGTTTAAGAGTCACGAGGTAACGATGCAGCTCTATAAAACTCTGGTTAGGCCACACTTGGAGTACTGTGTCTAGTTCTGGTCACCTCACTATAGGAAGGATGTGAAAGCATTGGAAAGGGTACAGAGGAGATTTACCAGGATGCTGCCTGGTTTAGAGAGTATGCATTATGATCAGAGATTAAGGGAGCTCAGGCTTTACTCTCTGGAGAGAAGGAGGATGAGAGGAGACATGATAGAGGTATACAAGATATTAACAGGAATAGATAGAGTGGACAGCCAGCGCCTCTTCCCCAGGGCACCACTGCTCAATACAAGAGGACGTGGCTTTAAGGTAAGGGGTGGGAAGGTGAAGGGGGATATTAGAGGAAGGTTTTTTACTCAGAGAGTGGTTGGTGCATGGAATGCACTGCCTGAGTCAGTGGTGGAGGCAGATACACTAGTGAAATTTAAGAGACTGCTGGACAGGTATATGGAGGAATTTAAGGTGGGGGTTATATGGGAGGCAGGGTTTGAGGGCCTGTAATGTGCTGTACTAGTCTATGTTCTATGTTCTATGTAAATATAAGTAGGCTTTTTCCACTGAGGTTGGGTGAGACTAGAACTAGAGGCCATGGGTTATTGCTGAAAGGTGAAATATTTAAGGGGAAACATGAGAGGAAACTTCTTCGCTCAGAGGGGTGTGCGAGTGTGGACAAGCTGTCAGCGGTGGAGCCAATGGCTGAGACGCCAAGCGCGAGCTGCTTTGCTATGGGTGGAGTTCAGCTGCCTGAGTCAATGAGTGATCATGCATCGTCTTTGACTTGAATCAGAATGGGGCAGGCACAGACACCTACAGCAAGGAAACAGGCCCCTCAGGCCGACTTGTCCAGGCACATCTAAAATAATCCCTCACACAAAGTGCTGGAGGAACTCAGCAAGTCATGCAGCATTTATGGAGGGGAATGAACAGTCGATGTTTAGGGAAAATACCCTTCATCAGGACACGAGTCAAGGCCGGTGATGGTGAAGGGTCTCGGCCCAAAACGTCAACTATTAATCCTCCTCCATAGCCACTGCCTGACCAGCTGAGCTCCTCCAGAAGTTTGTGTGTGTTGCTCCAGATTTCAAGCAACTGTAGAATCCTTTGTGTTTAAAACAGTCTTATGTGGCTGCATTTGACCCATGTCCCACTAAACCTCTGCTATCCATGTACCTGGCCCACGTCTCCCCAGTCACTGAAAGGTCTTGTCATGAAATGTCAGATCTTTATTTCCGTCCATTAATGATGCCTGACCTGCTGAGTTCCTCCAGCATTTTGAGTGTATAGCTCTGGATTTCCAGCATCTGCGGAACCTCTTGTGGCAGTAGATGATACTAGTTTGAGTGTAAGGTGACGGAGGTGGTGTAGCCAAGTGCTCTTATTGCAGGAGGATTTCTTCATCCAGAAGGAGGGGAACCAATGGAATTCATCGCCACAGATGATGCTGGAGGCCAAGTCATTGGGTATATTTAAAGTGAAGGTTGATAGGTTCTTGATTAGTAACAGCATCAAAGTTTACAGGGAGAAGGGAGGATGAGAATAGGGTTGAGAGAGATAATAAATCAGCCATGATGGAGCAGACCTAATGGGCTCACATCACGCTGGAGGAACGCAGCAGGTCGGGCAGCATCTGTGGAAACGATGAGTCGATGTTTTGGGCCGGAACCCTTCATCAGGACTGAAGAGGGAAGGGGCAGAGGCCCTATAAAGAGGGTGGGGGGAGGGTGGGAAGGAGAAGGCTGGTAGGTTCCAGGTGAAAAACCAGTAAGGGGGAAGATAAAGGAGTGGGGGAGGGGAGGCAGGTAGGTGATAGGCAGGAAAGGTGAGGAAGGAATAGGGGAAAACACAATGAGTAGTAGAAGGAGGAACCAAGAGGGAGGGGGCAGAGTGACATAGGGATAGGGGAAGGGAGGGGGAGGGAATTACCGGAAGTTGGAGAATTCTATGTTCATACCAAGGGGCTGGAGACTACCTAGACGGTATATGAGGTGTTGCTCCTCCAACCTGAGTTTAGCCTCATCATGGCAGTAGAGGAGGCCATGTGTGGACATATCCGAATGGGAATGGAAAGCAGATTTGAAGTGGGTGGCTACTGGGAGATCCTGTCTGTTTTGGCAGACAGAGCGGAGGTGCTCGACAAAGCAATCCCCCAATCTGCATCGTGTTTCACCGATGTAGGGGAGGCCGCACTGGGAGTACCGGATGCAATAGATGACCCCAACAGACTCACAAGTGAAGTGTTGCCTCACCTGGAAGGACTGTTTGGTGCCCTGAATGGTTGCAAGAGATGAGGTGTAGGGACAGGTGTAGCACTTACGCTTACAGGGATAAATGCTGGGTGGGAAATCCATGGGGAGGGACATGTGGACCAGGGAGTCGCGGAGGGACCGATCCCTGCGGAAGGCGGAGAGGGGTGGAGAGGGAAAGATGTGCTTAGTGGTGGAGTCCTGTTGAAGGTGGCGGAAGTTGCGGAGGATAATGTGCTGGATCCGGAGGCTGGTGGGGTGGTAGGTGAGGACAACGGGAACTCTGTCCCTGTTGTGGTGGCGGGAGGATGGGGTGAGGGCCAAAGTGCAGGAAATGGAGGAGATGCGGGTGAGGGCATCATTGATGACGGTGGAAGGGAAACCACGATCCTTAAAGAAAGAGGACGTTTGAGATGTCCTGGAACGCAAAGCCTCATCCTGGGAGCAGATGCAGCGGAGATAGAGGAACTGGGAATAGGGAATGGCATTTTTGCATGTGGCAGGGTGGGAAGAGGTAAAGTCGAGCTAGTTACGAGAGTCAGTGGGCTTGTAGAAGATGTCAGTGGACAGTCTGTCTCCAGAGATGGAGACCGAGAGATCGAGAAAAGGGAGAGAAGTGTCCGAGATAGACCAAGTGAATTTGAGGGTTGGGTGGAAGTTTGAAGTAAAGTCGATGAAATTGACGAGCTCAGCATGGGTGCAGGAAGCAGCACCAATATAGTCGTCAATGTACCGAAGGAAAAGTTGGGGAGCAGTACCAGAGTAGGTTTGGAGCACAGACTGTTCCACATAACCAACGAAGACCTAATGGGCTGAATGGCCTAATTCTGCTCCTATGTCTTATGGTCCTTAGGCCAGTGGGTGCTTTTAAGTCAAAGATTGTTAGATTCTTGATTTATAAGCGGGTTAAGGGTCACAGGAGAAGGTGGGAGATTTGGGCGAAAACAAAATCAGCCATGATGGAATGGTTGAGCAGATGCAATGGCCCAAATGGCCTAATTCTCATCCTAGATTTTATGGTCACATGGCAAGCGTTACTACAGTTTGGGTCATATATAGAGTTATATAGAGTATATGCTTTCATAGGCTAAGTAAGTAGCAGATTGTGAGATGCTCTTTAAATGTAAGAATGCACAATGCGTCATGTGCATAGCCAAGTTCTGACAAGCAAGGTTTTGGAATTGTGCCTAACATCTTTACCAGATGGCAGAGCCACAGGGCATTATCAGCTCATTTACAGGCATGACAGGTGTTATGCTTTGTGTCTGCACTCACTGCCTCTGGGACAGGATGGGTCCTGTTCCTGCACCATAAAGCTGTCAAGCAGAGTGTCACTAATTCTGCCTTTGCCTCAGGATGACTGTGAGTTGTGTGTGTAGCAATGTGTGCAGAACTGTGGTCAATTCCTCTCTCCTGCCAACACGTCAAAGCCCCAAACTACAAGAGCTCCCTCTGAGGAAGGTTTCCCACGCGAAAAATTTTCACAAGTGCTGCCATAGACAGAATTCCCCAGTGACAGTTTTCCTCCTCCATTCCCCGTCCCTGAAAATCACTAAGTTTTTCATGATGGGTGGAATGAAACGCAGGCTCTGTCTGCTGAGGGAAGGCATGACATCTAGACTTATGCTCCAATTGAATTGGAATTGGAATTGGAGTTGGTGTATTATTGTCACAAATACAGACATACTGTTCATACAGATCAATGCATCACACAGTGCACTAAGGTAGAACAAGGTAAAACAATAAAAGAGTGCAGAATAAAGTATAACAGTTACAGAGAAAGTGCAGTGCAGATAAACAATAAATTGTAAGATCATGTTGAGGTAGATTGTGAGGTTAAGAGTCCATCTTTTCGCACTAGACCATTTTATACCAAAGCCCAGAAACTCCTCAAGATTCCTCTGGACCTGGAGTCAAAGCCCACCTGATCTTCTCCAACTTGCAGGGTGAAGCAAGTCAGTGGTCTTGATAGCGTCAATGAATCACCCATGATGGAATGGCGCAGCAGTCTCGATAAGCTCAATGTCCTAATTCTGCTCCTATGCCTTATGGTCTCAAAGGGAAGTTTTGAAGCAAGTGGCATTGGTTGGGTGGGACATTGAATAGCCTAGTCCTAGAGGAGAAAAGCACGTAGACCAACTGACTCCCTCACACCTGCCCTGCCGCTCAATAAGATGGTTTTACTGCAGCAACCCCATAAGTGTTTAAAAACCTTTCATTCAAGCTTTGAATGCACTCGCAAACCGACCTTCGGGCAGAGAATTCCAAAGATTGCTCACCTTTTGTGAGAAGATGTTTCCTCTCACCCAGTCTTTTGTGCCTGAGATCTTATTTTGAGACAATGATCCCTGATTCTAGACACCCTGCCTGCCAAACCCTTGCTAAAGAGATTTTACCTTGTACAAACTCAGGAAATTATAGGTGCGGTTGGCTTAATGGCTCCTTACAGGATACACCCCACTTGTCTAGGAATCAAGGTGGTAAATCTTCACAACATTCCCTCTGTCACAAGTATACCTTTCCTTTAGCTAAGGAAACGAGAGCTGTACACAATATTCCAGTTGGATTCTCTGTATAATTGCTGTAAGAAATCTTTACTCTTGTCCACAACTCCTTTCACAACTAGTCACTTGCTGTCCCAGTTTCTTGCTGAAACGCCATGTTAATTTCCAGTGATTCATGTGGAAGGAACCTCAGCATTTTTCAGTCTCAAGTAACACATACAATACAGGAGGAACTCAACATGTCAGGCAGCATTAATGGAGGGAAGTGGACAGTTTCGAATCAAGGCCCTTCACCTAGTGAGACCTCAAAGATCAAAAAGTTCAAAGTAAATTTATTATCAAAGTACCTGCATGTCACCATATACAAACCTGAGATTCATTTTCTTGCGGGCATACTCAATAAATACAATAACCACAATGGGATCAATGAAAGACCGCACCTTCAGCACAGACAACCAGTGTGCAAAAGACACTGAACTGTGCAAATACTGTACAAAAAGAAATAATACAACTACTAACAATAAATGAACAATAACTATCAAGAACATGGAATGAAGAGTCCTTGAAAGTGCGTCTATAGGTTATGGGAACAATTCAGTGATGGGGCAAGTGAAGTTGAGTGAAGTCATCCCATTTGGTTCAAGAGCCTGATGGTCGAGGGGTAATTACTGTTCCTGAACCTGTGAGTCCTGGGGCTCTTGTACCTTCTTCATGATGGCAGCTGTGAGAAGGGAGACTCACACAGTTTTAAAATTCGACTGCTTTGGACTCTCCTCTACAACAGAGGAAATCTTATTCTGAATCTAAACCATGCCACACAGTTTATGGGATAGTGTAGAGAGAACTTTGATCTTTATCTAACCTACCCTCTCTCCCCTCTGATCCCCTGTTAGAGGGAAAGCCAGTGGGTCTGAGATTACCTGTCAGTGCCCTGCAGTTCAATGCACTGACTAGTTCTTCAACTCAAAGGGACACAGATGCAGATAAACTATACGTTGTGCTCAATGTTTAATATATCATGGACAGATTATGTTAATTGACTATATCTAATAAACCCTGATATATTTTATCAGACAAATCCACAACCTACTTAACTTTGTAGAATTATCCACTGTACATCAAAATATCCAGCCACAAGTCACTAAACTAACCAGAGATTGTTGCCAATTGATTTCAAAGGAGGGTCCTAACATCACAGACCAACTGTTTCTGGCGGATGGACCTCTATCTCACTGAGGCCAAATGGCAGCTCTCTGACACCTCCTCTTACTTACCCCTAGAACAGGACCCCACCAAAAAATATCAAACCATTGTCTACCGTACCATCACTGCCCTTATCAACTCCGGAGACCTTCCATCCTCAGCCACTAAATTCATAATTCCCACACCCTGTACTATTCGGTTTTACCTCCTCCCCAAGATCCACAAGCCTGACTGTCCCGGTAGACCCATAGTTTCTGCCTGCTCCTGTCCCACCGAACTTGTATCTGCCTACCTGGACTCCATTTCGTCACCCATAGTTCAGTCCCTCCCCACCTACATCCAGGATACATCCCATACCCTCCACCTCTTCAATAACTTCCAGTTCCCCAATCCCAACTGCTTTATTTTCACTATGGATGTCCAATCCTTGTACACCTCCATTCCCCATCAAGAAGGCCTCAAAGCCCTCCGCTACTTCCTGGATAATAGACCTCACCAGTTCCCCACCACCACTACTCTCCTCTGGTTGGCAGAACTGGTTCTCACACTTAATAACTTCTCTTTTGTCTCTTCCCACTTTCTTCAGACCGAGGGTGTAGCTATGGGAACTCGCATGGGCCCCAGCTATGCCTGCCTCTTCGTTGGTTATGTGGAACAGTCTGTTCTCCAAACCAATCTGGTACTGCTCCCCAACATTTCCTTCGCTACATTGATGACTACATTGGTGCTGCTTCCTGCACCCATGCTGAGCTCGTCAGTTTCATCGACTTTACTTCAAACTTCCACCCAGCCCTCAAGTTCACTTGGTCTATCTCGGACACTTCTCTCCCCTTTCTCGATCTCTCGGTCTCCATCTCTGGAGACAGACTGTCCACTGACATCTTCTACAAGCCCACTGACTCTCGTAACTAGCTCGACTATACCTCTTCCCACCCTGCCACATGCAAAAATGCCATTCCCTATTCCCAGTTCCTCCGTCTCCGCCGCATCTGCTCCCAGGATGAGGCTTTGCGTTCCAGGACATCTCAAATGTCCTCTTTCTTTAAGGATCATACTTTCCCTTCTGCCGTCATCAATGATGCCCTCACCCGCATCTCCTCCATTTCCCGCACTTCAGCCCTCACCCCATCCTCCTGCAACCACAACAGGGACAGAGTTCCCCTTGTCCTCACCTACCACCCCACCAGCCTCCGGATCCAGCACATTATCCTCTGCAACTTCTGCCACCTTCAACAGGACTCCACCACTAAGCACATCTTTCCCTCTCCACCCCTCTCCGCTTTCCGCAGGGATCGCTCCCTCCGCGACTCCCTGATCCACACGTCCCTCCCCACGGATCTCCCACCCGGCACTTATCCTTGTAAGTGCTACACCTGTCCCTACACCTCCTCTCTTGCCTCCATTCAGGGCCCCAAACAGTCCTTCCAGGTGAGGCAACACTTCACTTGTGAGTCTGTTGGGGTCATCTATTGCATCCGGTGCTCCCGGTGTGGCCTCCTCTACATCGGTGAAACCCGACGCAGATTGGGGGACCGCTTCGTCGAGTACCTCCACTCCGTCCGCCACAACAGACAGGATCTCCCGGTTGCCACCCACTTCAACTCTACTTCCCACTCTCATTCAGATATGTCCATACATGGCCTCCTCTACCACCATGATGAGGCTAAACTCAGGTTGGAGGATCAACACCACATATACCATCTGGGTAGTCTCCAGCCCCTTGGTATGAACACAGAATTCTCCAACTTCTGGTAATTCCGTCCCCCTCCCTTTCCCCATCCCAGTTTCACTCTGCTCCCTCCCCCAGCTGCCTATCACCTCCCTCATGGTTCCGCCTCCTTCTACTACCCATTGTGCTTTCCCCTATTCCTTCTTCACCTTTCCTGCCTATCCCCCCGCTTCCCCTCCCCAACCCCTTTTGTCTTTCCCCTTACTGGTTTTTCACCTGGAACCTACCAGCCTTCTCCTTCCCACCCTCGCCCCACCTCCTTTATAGAGCCTCTGCCCCCTCCCTCTTCAGTCCTGACGAAGGGTTCCGGCCTGAAACGTTGACTGTTCGCTTCCACGGATGCTGCCCGACCTGCTGAGTTCCTCCAGCGTGTTGTGAGTTTTGCTTTGACCCCAGCATCTGCAGAATATTTTGTGTTTACAGACCAATTTAGGGTCCAATTAGCGACTAGAAGCATACAATTGGAGTAAACATATTACAAACTCATAATTAGCCTTAGAATTTGGAAACAAAATTGCACCTTGTTTTCAGACACCATCTGCCTCCTTCTCTGCCTCTGTTTTATTACATCAGCACTGCCCTTGCCCTCTGCCTACCTCTTTCCCTCTGAAGTCTCTCTCTCCCTGCCACATCTCTCTCTCTCTCTCTCTCTCTCTCGTTCTCTCTTTCTCTATCACTGTGTCTCGCTTTCTCTCTGTCTCTCTCTCCTTCCCTCTCACTTTGTCTTTCACTCTCTCACTTCCACCCACTTCCTCTCTGCATTTCTTTTTGCTCTCTTGCTTTTCTCTGTATTTATTCAAATGTCATCCTCTGTATCTCTCATTCTCTCTTACTGTGTGTACTTGTATGTACGTTTGTGTTTCTGTGTAGGCACGTGTGCGTGCATGGTAGTGTGTATGAGTGTGTGTTGAGTCTGTGGTGTGTAAACATGTGGCTGTTTATGTGTGCTTGCGTCTGTGTGTACGAGTGTGCATGTGTGAGAGAGTGAGTGTGTGCAAGTGTGGCTCTTTTTGTGTCTGTGTACATGAGTGTGCACACATGTCTACGTGTCTGTCTCTGTGAGTGTGCATTTGTGGCTCTGTGTGTGTGTGTGTGTGTGTGTGTGTGTGCGCACGTGCATATGCGCGTGCATGTGTGTGTGAACGCGTGTGTGTACGTGTGTGTGTACGTGTCTGTGAACGTGTGTGTGTGTGAATGTGTGTGTGTACATGTGTGTGTGTATTTACGTGTGTGTGTGTACATGTGTGTGTACGTGTGTGTGTGTGTGTGTACTCTTGTCTCTCCCAATCACCGCAACTGTCATTTCTTTAATTGCTTTCTCTCTTTTTCTCCCCTGTATGTACACTGTTCACCAGCTTTCATTGCCTCTCCCTCCCCACCCCACCCCACTGCCTCCTGTGCCCTCTCCCTCTGTGATAGCCTATTCAGTTTGCACTGACTATATCCCACAACCCATCAACTCACCATAACCCAGAACTTGCTCACCTGCCCACTAAAGAGCCACTAAACGTGCGATGCTTGGACTATTAAGGGGGAAGTTTTCAGAGCTAATCAGAATTAAAGAGAGCTGAAAACATCTGTCAAGCTAATTGCTGGAGGAATTTGGAGATAGGTTACAAAGATTAGAGGTGGAATCTTTGTAACCATCCAAGAGACTGTGTGTTGCTGACGAGACAAGCATTTATTGTCCATCCGTAATTTATCTATAAGAATTGTGTGTAGCAAATACCGTGAACTACCTTATCAAGGCTTATCAAACTTGTGGCTTGTCTGCGCAAACACGAGGAATTCTGCAGATGCTGGAAATTCAAGCAACACACATCAAAGTTGCTGGTGAACACAGCAGGCCAGGCAGCAACTCTAGGAAGAGGTACAGTCAACGTCTCAGGCCAAGACCCTTCGTCAGGACTAACTGAAGAAAGAGCTAGTAAGAGATTTGAAAGTGGGAGGGGGAGGGGGAGATCTGAAATGATAGGAGAAGACAGGAGGGGCAGCGATGGAGCCAAGAGCTGGACAGGTGATTGGCAAAAGAGGTATGAGAGGATCATGGGACAGGAGGTCCGGGGAGAAAGACAAGGGGGAGGGGGGAAAGAACCCAGAGGATGGGCAAGGGGTATAGTCAGAGGGACAGAGGGAGAAAAAGGAGAGTGAGAGAAAGAATATGTGTATAAAAATAAATAATGGATGGGGTACGAGGGGGAGGTGGGGTATTAGCGGAAGTTAGAGAAGTCAATGTTCATGCCATCAGGTTGGAGGCTACCCAGACGGAATGTAAGTGTTGTTCCTCCAACCTGAGTGTGGCTTCATCTTTACAGTAGAGGAGGCTGTGGATAGACAAGTCAGAATGGGAATGGGACATGGAATTAAAATGTGTAGCCACTGGGAGATCCTGCTTTCTCTGGCGGACAGAGCATAGGTGTTCAGCAAAACGATAGCTTATCTGTGGCTCATCTCCTCTGTAGAGTCCTGGTGTCAGACACGGTGTAGTGGTTTAGAGTCACATATAGACAAGATCAGGCAAGTACAGCATGCCTGATTTACTTCAGTGATCTGAGCTGATCTCATATTCACACAAAGTGCTGGGGGAACTCAGTATGCCAGTCAGCTTATATGCAAAAGAGTAAACAGTCAATGTTTCGGGCCAAGACCCTTCACCAGGACTGGAAAGGGAGAGGAGAAGTCAGACTAAGAAGGTGGAGGGCGGGTGGGGAGAAGAGGAAGAATGTCACCATCTTTATTATGTCACGTACATTGTTAATCATTTTTGTACATAATGTTTATCTTGTACTATACTGCGGCTGTTGCAAAAAGCTAATTTTCATGCTACTTACAGGAGGCAAAGGCACAGAATGTACTCTGGGTGGGGGACTTTAATGTCCATCACCAAGAGCGGCTCAGTAGTACCACCGCAGACTGAGCAGGTCGGGTCCTACTGGACATAACTACTAGACTGGGACTACAGCAGGTGGTGGGGGAACCAACAAGAGGGGAAAACACCTTTGACCTCATTCTCACCAACCTGCCTGCTGCGGAAGCAACTGTCCATGACGGTATTGGTAGAAGTGGCCACTGCATAGTATTTGGAGACTAAATCCCATCTACACATTGAAGAAACCCTCCACCACATTGTGTGGAACTACCACCATGCTAAATGGGATATTTGAACAAGTCTAGCAGCCCAAGAATGGGCATCTATGAGGCGCTGTCAGACATCATCATCAGCAGCAGAATTGTACTCAACTACAATCTGTAACCTCTTGGCTCGGCATATCCCCCACTCTAACATGTCACCCGGACCGGACAAGATGTATCCCAGGCTACTGTGGGAGGCGAGGGAGGAGATTGATGAGCCTCTGGCGATGATCTTTACATCATCAATGGGGACAGGGGAGGTTCCAGAGGATTGGAGGGTTGCGGATGTTATTCCCTCATTCAAGAAAGGGAGTAGAGATAGCCCAGGAAGTTATAGACAAGTGAGTCTTACTTCAGAGGTTGGTAAGTTGATGGAGAAGATCCTGAGAGGCAGGATTTATGAATATTTGGAGAGGCATAATATGAATAAGAATAGTCAGCATGGCTTTGTCAAAGGTAGGTCGTGCCTTATGAGCCTGATTGAATTTCTTGAAGATGTGACTAAACACATTGACGAAGGTAGTGCAGTAGATGTAGTGTATATGGATTTCAGCAAGGCATTTAATAAGGTACCCCATGCAAGGTTTATTGAGAAAGTAAAGAGGCATGGGATCCAAAAGGACCTTGCTCTTGGATCCAGAACTGGTTTGCCCACAGAAGGCAAAGAGTGGTTGTAGACGGGGCATATTCTGCATGGAGGTTGGTGACCAGTGATGTGCCTCAGGGATCTGTTCTGGGACCCCTTCTCTTTATGATTTTTATAAATGACCTGGATGAGGAAGTGGAGGGATGTGTTAGTAAATTTGCTGATGACACAAAGGTTGGGGGGTGTTGTGGATAGTGTGGAGGGTTGTCAGAGGTTACAGCAGGACATTGATAGGATGCAAAACTGGGCTGAGAAGTGGCAGATAGAGTTCAACCCAGATAAGTGTGAGGTGGTTCATTTTAGTAGGTCAAATACGATGGCAGAATATAGCATTAATGGTAAGACTCCTGGCAGTGTGGAGGATCAGAGGGATCTTGGGGTCTGAGTCCATAGGACATTCAAAGCTATGCAGGTTGACTCTGTGGTTAAGGCAGCATACGGTGTATTGGTCTTCATCAACCATGGGATTGTGTTCAAGAACCGAGAGGTAATGTTACAGTTGAATAGGACCCTGCCCAGACCACACTTGGAGTCACCTCACTACAGGAAGGATGTGGAAACTATAGAAAGGGTTCAAAGGAGATTTACAAGGATGTTGCCTGGATTGGGGAGCATGCCTTACGGGAACAGGTTGAGTGAACTTGGCCTTTTCTCCTTGGAGCGACGGAGGATGAGAGGTGACCTGATAGAGGTATATAAGATGATGAAAACTATTGATCGTGTGGATAGTCAGAGGCTTTTTCCCAGGGCTAACATGAGAAGGCACAGTTTTAAGGTGCTTGGAAGTAGGTACGGAGGGGATGTCAGGGGTAAGTTTTTTATGCTGTGAGTGGTGAGTTCATTGAACAGGCTGCCGGCAACTGGGTTGGAGGCGGATACAATAGGGTCTTTTAGATTGTGAAGACATGTAGTCCTCTTTTATTGTCATTTAGTAATGCATGCATTAAGAAATGATACATTACTTATTAAGATGTTCATGGAGCTTAGAAGAATAGAGGGCTATGGGTAACCCTAGGTAATTTCTAAAGTAAGTACATGTTCAGCACAGCATTGTGGGCTGAAGGGCCTTTATTGTGCTGTAGGTTTTTCTATGTTTCTATTACCACCAGGCCAGGGGTCAACCCAGGTTCAATGAAGAGTGCAGGAGGACATACTGAGAACACCAGGCATATCTCAATATGAGGCATCACCCTGATGGAGCCACAATGCTGGACTACTCACATGCCAATCACCTTAGGCAGCAAGTAACAGACAGAGCCGAGTGGTCCCACAACCAACGGATCAGATCTAGGCTCTGTAGTCCTGCCTCATCCAGCCGTGAATGGTGGTGGACAATCAAACAGCTCACTGGAGGAGGAGGATCTACAAATATCCCCATCCTCAATGAGAGAGGAGCCCAGCACACCTGTGCAAAAGACATGACTGAGGCATTTGCAACAACCTTCAGTCAGAGGCGCTGAGTGGATGACCCAGCTCGGCCTCCTCCGGAAGTACTCAGCATCCCAGATGTCAGTATACAGCCATTCCAATTCACTCCATGTGATGTCCAGAAACAGCTGAAAACACTGGGTACTGTGAAGACAACGGGCCCAGACAAAATCCCGGGAACAGTCCTGAAGACCTGTGCTCCAGAACTTGTCGCACCACTAGCTAAGCTGTTCCAGTACAGCTACAACACTGGCATCTACTCAGCAATATGGAAGATTGCCCAGGTGTGTCTTGTACTCAAGAAAAGGACAAGTCCAAACCAGCCAATTACTGCCCTATCAGCCTACTCTCAATCATCAGCAAAGCAATGGAGGGGTCACTGACAGAGCTATCATACAGCACCTACTCAGCAATAACCTGCTTACCGATGCCCAGTTTGGGTTCCATCAAGACCACTCAGCTCCTGACCTCATCACCTCCTTGGCCCAAACATGGACCAAAGAGCTAAATACCAGAGGTGAGGTGAGAGTGAGAGCACTCAACATCAAGGCAGCATTTGACCTAGTATGGTATCAAGATGCCCTAGATAAGGTGGAGTCAACGGGAATTATGGGGGAAGCCCTCCGCTGGTTGGAATCATAACTGACACAGAGGAAGATGGTTCTGGTGATTGGTGGTCAATCATCTCATCCTCAGGACATCACTGCAGGAGTTCCTTGGGGAAGTGTCCTAGGACCTACCATATTCAGCTGTTTCATCAATGACCTTTCCTTCCGTCATAAGGTCAGAAGTGGGGATGTTCGCAGATGACTGCACAGTGTTCTGCACCATTCGTGACTCCTCAGATAATGAAGCAGTTTTTACCCAAATGCAGCAGGACCTGGACGATATCCAAGCTTGGGATGACAAGTGGCTAGAAACATTCGAGCCATGCAAGTGCCAGGAATGACCATCTCCAACAAAAGAGGCTCTAACTATTGTTCCCTGACATTCAGTGGCATCACTGTCACTGAATCCCCTACTATCAACATCCTGGGGGTTACCATTGACAGGAAACTGAACTAGTCTAGCCATATAAGCACCGAGGCTATGATAGCAGGTCAAAGCCTAGGAATCCTGCATGTGTAACTCACCTCCTGACTCTCCAAAGCCTGTTGACCATCTACAAGGCTCAGGTGAGGAGTGCAATGGAATACTTGCCACTGGCCTGGATGAGAGCAACTCCATCGGCACTCTAGAAGCTTGACACCATTCAGTACAGGACAGCCCACTTGATCGGTGCCCATTCGACAAGCATCCAATCCCTCCACCATCGACGGACAGTTGCAGCAGTGTGTACCAGCTACAAGATGCACCGCAACAACACACCAAAGTTCCTAAGGCAGCACCTTCCAGACCCATGACCACTACCATCTTGAAGGACAAGAACAGCAGATATCTAGGAACACCACCACTTGGAAATCCTCCTCCAAGTCACTCACCATCCTGAATTGGAAACATAACGCCATTCCTTTATTGTCACTGGGTCAAAATCATAGAATTCCCTCCCTTACAGCACTGTGGATGTACCTACACCTCAGGGACTGCAGTGGTTCAAGAAGGCAGCTCATCACCACCTTCTCAAGGGCAACTAGGGATGGGCAATAAATGCTGGCTTAGCTGGTGATGCTCACATCCCATAAGTGAATAAATTTTTTAAAAAGAATCGGACCTAAAACAGACCCCTGTAGAACACCACTAGTAACTGGTGTGGTAACCAGTCTAAGTGACTATCGCCCGGTATCACTTACATCCACAGTGAAGCTGATGTTGAAGCATATCAGCTCCTGTCTGAATGGCAACTTGGATCCACTCCAATTCACCTAGCGAAGCAACAGGACTACAGTAGACACTATCTCGTTGGCTCGTCACACAACCCTGGAACATCTGCACAGCAAAGATGCGTACATCAGGATGCTCTTTATTGATTACAACTCAACATTTAACACCATCATCCCCTCAAAACTAATCAGCAGACTCCAAGACCTGAGACTCAATACCCCCTTATGCAATTGGATCCTGGATTTCTTCATTTGTAGTCCCCAGTCAGTTTGGGGAACCATCCACAACCTCTATCAGCATGGGAGCACCACAGGGATGTGTACTTAGCCCCCTGCTCTGCTTGCTTTACACCTTTGACTGTGTGGCTAAGTACAGCTCTAACACCATATACAAGTTTGCTGATGGCACCAGTGTTGTGGGCCGTATCAAAGGGGGTGATGAATCACCATACAGGAGGGAGATTGAAAACTTGCCTGAATGGTGCAATAACAACAACCTTACTCTCAATGTCTATAAAACCTAGGAACTGATTGTAGACTTCAGGAGAGGGAAACCTGAGGTCAATGAGTCAGTAATCATCAGGGATCAGAGGCGGAGAGGGTCAGTAACTTTAAATTCCCAGGTGTCACTCTCTCAGGGAACCTGTCCTGCACCTATCATATAAATATTATTGTGAAGAAACCAACAGTGCCTCCAATTCTTCAGAAGACGGCGGAGGTTCAGCATGTCATTGAAAACTTGGCAATCTTCTATAGACGTGTGGTGGAAAGTGTGCTGACTGGCTGCATTATGGCCCAGTATGGGAACATCAATGCCTTTGAGCAGAAAATCCGACAGGAGGCAGTGTATTCAGCCCAGTACATCACAGGTAAAACCCTCCCAAAAACTGAGCACATCTACATGAAACGTTGTCATACAAAATTGAATTGAATTGACTTTACAGCCATCACATACATGAAGAGTAAAAATTTTTATGTTTCATCTCCATCTAAATGTGCAATGTGCATTTTATAGTAATTTGTAATAAATAGTATGTACAACAGGATAGTCAATATAGCATAGAAATACAATTGTGAATTATCAGTCTGATGGCCTGGTGGAAGAAGCTGTCCCGGAGCCTGTTGATCCTGGCTTTGATGCTGTGATACCGTTTCCCAGGTGGTAGCAGCTGGAACTGTTTGTGGTTGGGGTGACTTGAGTCCTCAATGATCCTTTGGGCCCTTTTTACACACCTGTTTTTTGTAAATGTCCTGAATATTGGGAAGATCACATCTACAGATATGTCGGGCAGTCCGCACCACTCTCTGCAGAGTCCTGCGATTGAGGGAGGTACAGTTCCCATACCAGGCAGTGATGCAGCCAATCAGGATGCTCTTAATTGCGCCTCTATAGAAAGTCCTTAGGATTTGGGGACCTATACCAAACTTCTTCAGCTGTCTGAGACGAAAAAGGTGCTGTTGTATTTTTATCACCACACAGCCGGTATGTACAGACCACGTGAGATCCTTGGTGATGTGTATGCCCAGGAACTTAACGCTGTTCACCCTCTCAACCCCAGATCCATTGATATCAATAGCGGTTTGCCTGTCTCCATTCCTCCTGTAGTCCAGAACCAGCTCCTTTGTTTTTGTGATATTGAAGGAAAGGTGTTTTCTTGACATCACTGTGTCAGGGTGATGACTTCTTCTCTGTAAGCTACCTCATTGTTATTTCAGATTAGGCCAATCAGTGTAGTATCGTAGGCAAATTTAATTAGCAGATTGGGGCTGTGAATGGCGACACAGTCACGGGTGTACAGAGGGTAAAGGAGAGGGGCTTAGTACACAGCCCTAAGGGGCACCTGTGTTGAGGGTTAGAGGGGTAGAGATAAGGGAGCCCACTCTTACCACCTGCCGGTGATCTGATAGGAAGTCCAAGATCCAGCTGCACGAGGCAGGCTGAAGGCCGAGGTCCCTGAGCTTCTTGTCAAGCCTGGAGGGAATTATGGTGTTGAATGCTGAACTGTAGTCCAAGAGTAGCATCCATCATCAAAGAACCTCACCACCAAGGCTATTCTCTTCTCACTGCTGCCATCAGATAGAAGGTACAAGTGCTTCAGGACTCACACCACTGGGTTCAAGAACAGTTACTACCCTTTAGTATTCCTTTAGAATACTTAGAATACTTTTTCTATATCCCGTGCCTTCGGAATCGCTTCCAGAAATTCTGGTCATTTCTGCTCTGCCATCATCCCTGCCAGTGTTCTTTTCCAATCAATTTTGGCTAACTCCTCTCTCATGCTTCTGTAATTTCCTTTACTCCACTGTAATACTGGTATGAGATATAAGGAGAGCTTGAACAAAATAGGATTCTTTTTTCTGGAGTGGCGGAGCCTGAGGGCAGATCTAATAACGTTTTTAAGATTATGAAAGCAGAAAGCCTGTATCTTTTTCCTTGGGCCAAAATGTTTAATAGTACAGAGCTTGGATTTTGAGGTGAGAGGAGGTAAGTTGAAAGGAGATGTGCACAGAGAAGCAGGTTTTTGGAATGCGCTGCCAGGGATGGTGAAGGTGTACACACAGCTCTTTCATAGATTCATGAACATGCAGAGAATGGAAGAATTTGGACCATGTGAAGGCAGAAGGGACTAGTTTAGTTCAGAATCAGAGTCAGGTTTATGATCACTGACATATGTCATGAAATCTCTTGCTGCATTATAAAACTTCCTGAGCTCTCAAGTCATCTGCTTACCATCCCCAGGGCCAAAACTAAACATGGTGAAGCACTGTTTTAGTTACTATTCTCCACATATCTGGAATAACCTTCCAAAGGATCTGAAGTTTGCCCCAACTCTAAGCTCCTTTAAATCGAGGCTTAAAAAATTTCTTTTCACTTTAGCTTTTAATTAGTATCTCCTGCACTGTAACTTCTATTTATCATATCTATTTTTGTGCGACGTTACTCTCTTATACATTGTCTGGAATTTCATACTTGATTTTTTTTTAATATCTTGTTCTCTATAAAGTGCTTTCAAACAGCCTTGGGTCTGAAAAGTGCTACACAAATAAACTTGATTTGTGGCAACAGTAAAGTGCAAGGCATAAAATAAATTGTAAGTTACATTTAATTACTAGTTTAATTAGTTTGGCACTACATTGTGGGCAGAGGGGTTTGTTCCTGTGCTGTACTGTTCTATATTCGGTGTTCCATGATTGCAAATTACACATCTGTCATGTGGGATCTCTACCGATGTTTCCAAACCTCTGAATATTAGCCCAGTGACATGACCACGATGGATAGAGACTCAATGTGAACATTCAGAAAGGGAACTGAATAAGTACTTTGGAAGAGAAAGCTTTGTGGGTCTGAGAAGAATAGAGAGGGGATCGAATTAAACGGGTTATTTCTTCCCCCTCCTCTTCTCCCTTTCCCGTTCCCCATCGTGGCTCCCCTCTTCCTCACCTACCAATTACCTCCCTCCCCTTCTCCCATGGCCCACTCTCCTCTCCGGTCAGATTCTTACGTCGTCAGCTCTTTACCCTTCCCACCTATCACCTTGCAGCTTTTCACTTCATCCTCTCTCCCCCACCCACCCATCTTCCACCCCCCCACCTTCTTCCCCCATCCTTTCCAGTCCTGATGTAGGGTCTCAGCCTGAACTGTTGACTATTTTCCTATCCATAGATGCTACCCAAACCTGCTGAGTTCCTCCAGCATTTTGCGTGTTTTACGTGGAACTAATGAGACTCATTCAAAGAGCCAGTAAAGGTGAGTTGAGCTCATAGTCCCTCTGATACGGGGTGTAGTATTCACACTCACAAAACAAAGGTTTCAACTAAACAAGGGACAACAGCAGAGAATTGTAAATATTAAAAAAAATTCAAAATTGCACTCATCACTGAACTGATTGATCCTTTATATTTCAGGACTTGGCTTATGTTGTGTGTGGGAGAGAAGGTGGATGTGGGCCAATAGAGAGTGGTATGTGCTTAGAAATGCTGGTAGCATTGGCTGCAGAAGCAGATGTGATAGTGGCATTCTAGAGGCTTTAAGTCATATGTATGAACATGCAGGGAATGGAGGAATGTAGATTATGTGAAGCCAGAAGAGGTTAGTTAATTTGGTGTCGTGTGTGGCACAGAGACTGTGAGTTGAAGGGCCTTTTCCTGTGCTTACTGTTCCATGTTCAATGTTCTATCTAATGGCTGGAGGCTACAGCTGTGGCTTAGGAGGGAGTGTTCTCCTCTCTTGATCATCAGGGCACAAGTTTAAGGCCAAGTCTAGAGTCTTGAGGTCTTCAGCAAGCTTTGACCCTTCTGGGCAACACTAAGGGACAGCAGTGTTATTGATGTCCTGCCTTTTGGATGAGGAATGAAAGCTTTGTGCGTTGAGTACGGAACTCATAATTCATTAGCTCCCCACGGTTGTTTCCATTAGACCATAAGACATAGGAGCAGAATTAGGCCATCTGGCCCACCAAGTCTGCTCCGCCATTCAATCATGGCCGATGCTTTTTTCCTTCCACCGCAACCGTAGTTCCCGGAATTCTCCTCGTAACCTTTGATGCCATGTCCGATCAAGAACCTATTAATTTCTGCCTTAAATACACCCAATGACATGGCCTCCACAGCTGCACGTGCCAACAAATTCCTCAAATTCACCACCCTTTGGCTAAAGAAATTTCTCCGCATCTCTGTTTTGGAAGGGCATCTCTTTCCTGAGTCTGTATGCTCTTGTGCGAGACTCTCCCAGACTGGGAAACATCCTTCCACATCTACGCTGTCTAGGCCTTTCAACAATCAAAAGGTTTCAATAAGATTCCACCCGCCCTCCCCCCACCCCCAATCCTTCTGAACGCCAGTGAGTACAGATCCAGAGCCTTCAAATGTTCCTTGTACGATGACCCCTTCATTCCTAGAATCATCCTTGTGAACCTCCTCTGACCCTCTCCAATGCCGGCACATCTTATCTAAGATGAGGGGCCCGAAACTTTTTACAATACTCAAGGTGAGGCCTCACCAGTGCCTTATAAAGCCTCAGAATCACACCCTTGCCTTTGTACTCTTGACCTCTTGAAATGAATGCTAATGTGGTATTTGCCTTCCTCACCACTGACTCGACCTGCAAGTTAACCTTCAGGGCGTTCTGCACAAGGACTCCGAAGTCCCTTTGCATCTCAGATTTTTGGACTTTCTCCCCGTTTAGAAAATAGTCCACACATTTATTTCTACTACCTAAGTGCATGACCATGTATTTTCCAACACTGCATTGAATTTGCCATTTTCTTACCTATTCTCCTAATCTGTCTAAGTCAGGGGTAGGCAACCTACGGCCTGTGAGCAAATATTAGGATACTATGCTTATCCGCCGTGCAAGCAATTTTCCCTTATTCTGAGTGTTTCATGCGACCACACTGATGGACATGCATGGCGTCTTGTTACTCTGTTTTGTTCCAACCAAACACTGGTATATACGAATGACGGGAAGGCAGACTACCTTTCAGTCAGTCAGTGGGTGACGTCCCGAATCCAGGGTTGGCAGCTATGCACCTCCATCTTCTTTGATCTTGCGACAGCACCGAGTACAGCCTCTCCTCCAGTTTGTTCTCGCTGGCAACCGCTGCCCCCGCCGAACTCGAGCCCGAGGCCGTGTCGGCCTCCAGCCACGGCCGCTTCTTCGAGCTCGGCCCTTCCTTCGGCGGAGGCCTTGGGCAGGTCCGGGCACACGGGGCAGCGCCCAAGTTCATCATGTCTCTTCTAACTAAGTGCATAGACTACCTTATTAATATATTTTAGATACTCCCTGTTTACGTGCAGGTTTTCAGATGGGATCATTCAAATTTGTAAACAGAAACAGTGTCACTGTGTTTTAACAAGAAATCCACACTAAATATCCAGATATTTACACGTGCTACGATTTTTGTTGACTAACTCGCGTTTTGAAATAAATTCCAATGGCAATGAATGCAAAACGCAGGAAGGTAGATACTGAGTGCTGAAATTTCTAAGACACTTGGACACTAATTTACTTCTTCATCGAGCAAGCTGGGAAAACAGTTTGTCTCATTTGCCTAGAAAATGTTGCTGTGAAGAAGGTGGTAAATATCAGGCAACATTACGAGATCCGCCATAGTGGAAATTTAAACAAGTTTACTGGGCAAGCAAGGAAAGATGAAGTTGAACGAATGAAGGCTAGTTTTGAAAAACAAACATCATTTTTTGCCAAGAAAAGCAGTGAAAATGAAGGAAATACCCGTGCCAGCTAAGAAGTCTCAAAACGTATTGCAGAAAAGATGAAGCCTTTTACAGATGGAGAGTTTGTCAAAGAATATTTACTGGCAGTGGTGGATATTGTTTGTCCTGAAAAGAAATCTTTATGGTCCAAGAATTGAGAAAAGAGTTTTCATCTCGTTTTGGTGATTTTAGTTTGCATGCAAATGATTTCAAGCTGTTTGATACTCCATTTGATGTGGAAGTGGACACTGCACCAGAAATTTTTCAAATGGAATTGATTGAGATGCAGGGTGACGACACATTGAGATCGAAATCTCATTCTGAAGATGTGTCAGTGCTTGACTGCTATAGAAAAGATATTCATCCAAGTGGGAAGTATCCTAACTTAGTGGACCATGCAAAAAAGATGGCATCATTGTTTGGCAGGACTTGCTGTGTGAACAATTATTTTCAAAAATGAAGCACACCAAGAACCGTTTGAGAACAAGATTGACTGATGCTCATCTGGATAATGTCTTGCTCTTAGCATCAACAAGTCTGATACCACATATTGAGAAGCTTTCAAACAACAAACAGCATCAAGTTTCACATTGACTTGTCGACTGTTCGCATTAAAATTTTCTTTTTTTATTATACTTAATTTACCACCATTCAATGCATCATGTTCATACGTTTTATGGTCAAAGATTCTTTGTGTCCTTTTAATAGATTCAAAAGATGCCTTGATTGAAATAAATTGCAAATAAACTGAGTTCTTTGATTACTAATTGGCATCCTTGGTTAAGCACAAATGATTTTCTAGCATGCGTTATTCATTAATTTGAGGCAAAACATAACTAGATGTATTTGAACGGATGATTTCCATATTACAAGTTTTTTATGGCATTTATCTGGCCCACCGTCCACTCATTAATACGCGATCCGGCCCACAGAGGCAAAAAGGTTGCCGACCCCTGGTCTAAGTCCTTCTGCATCCTACCTGTTTCCTCAACACTACCTGCCCCTCCACCAATCTTTGTATCATCTGCAAACTTGGCGATAAAGCCATCTATTCCATCACCTAAATCATTTATATAGCATAAAAAGAAGTGGTCCCAACACCGACCCCTGCAGATCAGCACTAGTCACTGGCAGCCAACCAGAAAAAGATCCTTTAATTCCCACTCTCTGCCTCCTACCAATCAGCCAATGCTGTAACCATGTTAGTAACTTTTCTGTAATACCATGGGTTCTTAACTTGGTAAGCAGTCTCATGTGTGGCACCTTGTCAAAGGCTTTCTGAAAGTCCAAATATACAACATCCACTGCATCCCCTTTATCTATCCTACTTGTAACCTCCTCAAAGAATTGCAACAGGTTCGTCAGGCAGGATTTTCCCTGAAGGAAACCATACTGACTTTGTACTATCTTGTCCTGTGTCACCAAGTACTCCACCACCTCATCCTTAACAATTAGTTCTAACATCTTCCCAACCACTGAGGCCAGGTAAACTGGTCTATAATTTCCTTTCTGCTGCCTTCCTCCTTTCTTAATGGGCGGAGTGACATTTGCAATTTTCCAGTCCTCTGGCACCATGCCAGAGTCCAATGATTTTTGAAAGATCATTTCTAGTGCCACCACAATCTCTAATGCTACCTCCTTCAGAATGCTAGGATGCAGTTCATCTGGTCTGGGTGACTTATGTACCTTTAGGTCTTTTAGCTTTTTGAGTACCTTCTCTCTTGTAATAGTAACTACACCCACTTATCTTCCTTCACACACTACAATATCAGGCATACTGCCAGCATCTTCCAACATTAGATTAGACTAGATTAGATTCAACTTTATTGTCATAGTGCCGAGTACAGATACAAAGCCAATGAAATGCATTTAGCATCTGACCAGAAATGCAAAGAATAGTGTGATTTACAAAATGACTGCAAAAAAAAAGTGCTACAGCACACAAATATAAAAGTACTGAGACAGTACAATACAGATGCAATACTGCTTAGCGCTGTGATGAGAGGTTCAGCAGCGTCACAGCCTCAGGGAAGAAGCTCTTCCTGTGCCTGCTGGTGCGGGAGCGGAGGCTCCTGTAGTGCCTACCAGATGGGAGATGAGTAAGAAGTTCATGGTTAGGGTGAGATGCATCCCTGATAATGCTTTTCACCCTGCCCAGGCAGCGTTTATGGTCGATGTTCTCAATGGTGGGCAATTGGGTGCCGATA
Source organism: Mobula hypostoma (assembly GCF_963921235.1). Taxonomy (NCBI): domain Eukaryota; kingdom Metazoa; phylum Chordata; class Chondrichthyes; order Myliobatiformes; family Myliobatidae; genus Mobula; species Mobula hypostoma. Next base: position 23,171,319 of record NC_086125.1, read on the forward strand.
ATCCGCTGGGCAGTTTTCACCACACGCTGGAGTGCTTTGTGGTCCGATATGGGACAATTGCCATTCCACACTAGGACAGAGGTGAGCTTTCTTGATGCTCTGCAGGACATAAAGGCGCTGTTGCGCCTTTCGATCAGGATGGAGGAGTTCAGGGAGCAGGTGAGATCCTCGGAAATGTGGACACCAAGGAATTTGAAGATTGTTACACGTTCCACTACAGTTCCGTTGATGTAGATGGGGATGTGAGTGTGACTCCTGGCATGCCTGAAGTCCACAATGATCTCCTTGGTCTTCTGGGTTTTAAGGGCCAGATTGTTGTCAGCACACCATGTGGCCAGGTGCTGGACCTCATCCTTGTAGGACATGAAGACTGATGCGAAATACTCATTTAGTTCATCAGCTATCTCCTTGTCCCCCGTTATTATTTCTCCTGCCTCATTTTCTAGCGGTCCTATGTCCACTCTCATTTCTCTTTCATTTTTAACATACTTGAAAAAACTTTTACTATCCACTTTGATATTATTTGCTAGCTTACGTTCATATTTCATCTTTTCCCTTCTAATTGATTTTTTTAGTTGCTCTCTGTAGGTTTTTAAAAACTTCCTAATACTCTATCTTCCCACTAATTATCGCTTTGTTGTATACCCTTTTTTTAGCTTTTACAATAGCTTTGACTTTGCTTGTCAGCCACGGTTGTACTATGTTACCGTTTGAATATTTCTTCATTTTTGGAATGTACACATGTCCTGCACCCTCCACATTTTTCCCAGAAATGCACGCCATTGCTGCTCTGCGGACCGCCCTGCCAGCAGCTCCTTCCAATTTACTTTGGCCAATTCCTCTCTCACACCATTGTAATTTCCTTTACTCCACTGAAATATTGCTACGTCAGACTTTACTTTCTCCCTATCAAATTTCAAGTTGAACTCAATCACATTGTGATCACTGATTCCTAAGGATTCTTTTCCCTTAAGCTCCCTAATCGCCTCTGGTTCATTACATAACACCCAATCCAGTTTAGCTGATCCCCTAGTAGGTTCAATGACAAACTGCTCTAAAAAACCATTTCTTAGGCGTTCAACAAACTCACTCTCTTGAGATCCATTACCAACCTGATTTTCCCAATCAACCTATATGTTAAAATCTCCCATGACTACCATAACATTTTCCCTTTTGACTCGCTCTTTCTATTTCCTGTTGTAACTTGTCATCCACCATTGTTGGTAGAATCTCAAGTGGTGACGAGAGGGCATACGGGAGTGAGATATGCCAACTAGTGGAGTGGTGCCACAGCAACAACCTGGTACTCAATGTCAGTAAGACGAAAGAGCTGATTGTGGACTTGAGGAAGGGCAAGACGAAGGAACACATACCAATCCTTGTAGAGGGATCAGAAGTGGAGAGAGTGAGCAGCTTCAAATTCCTGGGTGTCAAGATCTCTGAGGATCTAGCCAGGTCCCAACACATTGATGTAGTCATAAAGACGGCAAGACAGCAGCTATATTTTATTAGGAGTTTGAAGAGATTTGGCATGTCAACAAATACACTCAAAAACTTCTATAGTTGTACCATGGAGAGCATTCTGACAGGCTGCACCACTGTCTAGTATGGAGGGGCTACTGCACAGGGCCGAAAGAAACTGCAGAAAGTTGTAAATCTAGTCAGCTCCATCTTGGGTACTAGCCTACAAAGTACCCAGGACATCTTTAGGGAGCGGTGTCTCAGAAAGGCAGCGTCCATTATTAAGGACCTCCAGCACCCAGGGCATGCCCTTTTCTCACTGTTACCATCGGGTAGGAGATACAGAAGCCTGAAGGCACACACTCAGCGATTCAGGAACAGCTTCTTCCCCTCCGCCATCAGATTCCTGAATGAACTTTAAAGACAATATTTCTGTTTTTGCACATTTTTTTATAATCTATTCAATATACGTAATTGATTTACTTGTTTATTTATTTTTATGTTTTATTTTATTTGTTGTTATTATTATTATTTCTCTCTCTGCTAGATTATGTATTACATTGAACTGCTGCTGCTAAGTTAACAAATTTCACGTCACATGCCGGTGATAATAAACCTGATTCTGATTCTGACCTCCAAGCCACTGTTGGGAGGCCTGTATTAAACTGCCATCAACTTCCTTTTACCCTTGCAGTTTCTTAGTTCAACCCACAAGGATTCAAAATCTTCCGATCCTAGGTCACATCTTTCTACTGATTTGATGCCATTCTTTACCAGTAGGGACACACCACTCCCTCTGCCTACCTTCTTATCCATCCGATATAACATGTAACCTTGGACATTCAGTTCCCAGCTACAGCCATCCTTCAGCCACGATTCAGTGATGGCCACAACATCACACCTGGCAATCTGTAATAGTGCAACAAGATCATCCACCTTATTTCCTACACTACATGTATTTAGATACAACACCTTGAGTATCGTATTTGCTATCCCTTCTGATTCTGCATCCCTAATGATTTGATACGCAGCCTGCTGGCTGCAACTAAGTCCCATCACCTGCCTGCCCTTCCTGACAGTCTGACTGCACGCTATCTTTACCTTTTTACCATCCGTCCTGTCCTGAGTCCCTTCACTCCCGTTCCCACCCCCCTGCCAAACTAGTTTAAACCCTCCCCAATGGCTCGAACAAACCTGCCCATGAGAATATTGGTCCCCCCTCGGGTTCAGGTGAAACCCTTCACTTTTGAACAGGTCATACCTCCCCCAGAAGGGATCCCAATGATCCAAGAGCCTGAAGCCCTGCCCCCCTGCACCAGCTTCTCAGCCACACATTTACCTTCCAAACCATCTTGTTTCTACCCTCACTAGCACTGGCTGCAATCCAGAAATTACTACCTGGGAGGTCCTGCTTCTCAGCTTTCTATCTAACCTGCTAAATTTTCTTTTCAGGACCTCATTGCTTTTCCTTCCTATGTCATTGGTACCAATATGTTGAAAGACATCTGGCTGCTCCCCCTCCCTCTCCAAAATGTTATGGACACGATCCAAGATGTCCCTGATCCTGGCAACTGGGAGGCAATGTACCTTTCAGGTGTCCCGTTCACATCCACAGAATCTCCTGCCCGTTCCCCTCACTATCGAGTCCCCTGTCACTACCACTCCCTTCTTCTTCTGCACCATGGACCCATGCTCAGTGCCTGTAACCTGGTCGCCGTGGCATTCTCCCGGGAGATTTTCACTGTATTTGAGCAAGGTATCATCTGTGACTCAGACTTGTTTGGTTTCTAAGTTCGTAGGGATGGTTTTGGGGACAGAGAGGGGAGTTAGGGGTCAGGTTAGGGTTTAAGGACAGAGATGTGGGGGTGTTAGAGGTCAGGCCTCTGCTCCGTGATTGAAGTCCAGTGACACGGACAGGTGATAAAGGACATCTGTGGATGTTGGTCTGTCCCAGGTCAGCGAGTCCTGGGATCAGACGTCCGTGCCAGCCGGGGGCATGAAGGCTGGTCCGCGAGCCTGGATTTTGGGATCCCATCCAGGGGTCAATACCAAAGATCGAACGGAAGACTGGATGGCAAAGCTTGATGGCCGACACCTGGAGACTGGCGACCCAGAGGCCTGGAGCCTGTCCCGGAGTTGGAGGACAGTCTTTGTGTAGGCTGGTGTGGGGGAGGAGAGGGGCTCTTTCCAGATGCCTGACATGGTGGTGTTGTGGTAGAGTTACTGCCTCCCAACCCCAGATTCAGATTTAGGTTCATTTGTCATGTGCACATGAAAACAGACGGTGAAATGCGTCATTTGCATTAACAACCAACACACCCGAGGATGTGCTGGGGGCAGCCCACAAATTTTGCCACACATTCCAACACCAACGTTTCACGCCCACCATGTTCAGTGGAACAACATAGAAGACAACAATACAGAACATAACAAGTTACAATTCAACAACAGAAAAAAACAAACCCCTTTCCTCCTTCCCACCCATGTACATGGACAGTCTTCCAACACCAGGACTCATGGATTTGCAGATATCAAAGTATTCTTTGGCCTCCTACCTCCAGTGTAGTCGTGGATTTGCAAATACTGAGCCTTCAACTTCCCCAGCGGATGCTCAGAAATTGGCAGACTCGGTGCTCTGGCCATTGGGTCTCAACTTCTGGACTTCAGATCGACCTCCGGTCTTCATCCTAACATGGTGTATCTGCACAGCTCAGACACATATAGATCAGGTACACACATGTATACTGGACCCTGATGGATACCAAACTCACGTAGGAGGTTGGTACAGATCTTGGCCATGGTTACATACCTTATACACACATGTGCACACACACACTTCTGATTGACCTTTGGGCTTCAGTCTTTGATAGTGACCCAAGCACTCACCAATAATGATTAAATAGGACCACAATCACTAGGCATCGAACTCTGGTCTTGCCAATTCACGTACCTGGTTAGAGGGGTGTCACTGACAGAGGCAGGTTCAATGCTGACCTAAGGTGCTCTTCCTGTGACTATGTGGGTCTTCTCCAGGTGCTCGGCTTCCACCCAGACCTCAAAGGCTACTCCCAGGTAATTTTAATACTGCAAAATGGGCGCTCTCTGAAGGTGAGGGCTAATGGAATCAAAGGCGAATTGATGGACGCATGGGAGAACATAAGTTGCACAGCTACAGGGAAATAAGGAAAAGGGAATTAGGAGTGCAGTGCTAGAACTAGCATAGGTTTGATGGGCCAAATCTCCACCTTTTGTATTGTAGTACTTATTACTATCTTACTGCTGTGAGAGGAAAACTTACCAGATGTACTGTATGATCTCATCCCCTAAAAATGGAAGATTTGCTTGTTTAGTAATTAGTTATGTGATCTTGCTAAAAAAAAACTGTTTAATTTAATCAAAGAGCTTCTGCTGAATTTGCTTCTGTACGTTTGATGTTTTTTGCAGTCAGGACATGATCAAACATGGTGTGATTTGACTTGTAAATCCGATATGACATCAGGCTCCAACTTACAAGCGCCAGCTGCAGATAAGATTAGCTCCGCACAGCTGCCGAGACCACAGTAAAGTGCAGGGACTGGTCCTTCAGTAAGGGCCATGATTCATAGCATGACAAACAGGCAGGGTAGAACATGAGTAACGCACAAAATACGCTGGCAGAACTCAGCAGATCAGGCAGCATCTATAGAAATGAATGAACTGTTGGCAATATGGGCTGAGGCCTTTCATGCTGCCTGACCTGCTGAGTTCCTCCAGTACGTGGTACTGTGGATTTCCTGCATCTGCGGGATCTCCTGTGCAGAGCCTGACACTTGCCCAGGAAGCCCAGACATGGCTCAGGCACACATAAGTACACTCAGCGGCCACTAAGTATGTGTTGTGGTTTTCTGGCTGCTGTAGCCTATCCACTTCAACATGTATACACTCAGAAATACTTATCTGCACACCACTGGGTGGTTTTTGGTTTTTTTTTTGCACTATTCTCTGAAAATTCAAGGGACTCGTGCATGAAAATCTCAGGAGTTCAGCAGTTTCTGAGATGTGCAAGCCAGTCTGTCTTGTACCAACAATCATTCCATGGTCAAGGTTATTTCGATCACATTTCTTCCACGTTCTGCTGTTTGGTCCCAGCAACAACTGAACCTCTTGATCACGTCTGCACGCTTTTATGCATTGAGTTGCTGCCACATGATTGGCTGATTAGATATTAACGAGTAGGTGTACAGGTATACACCATTAAGTGTAAATAGTGGAGCTATTTGAAAGGCTGGGAACCTAGCTGGTAAACCTGATGGAGAAAAAGGCTAGGAGAAGCAATTTACAGGGCTCCCCAGGTTACCAATGACCTAACTCATGGAAATCCATCTTCACACAAATTTCTCATTCATGTTAATGCATTTTTCTTTTAGTAATAATAGTAGCAAAATGTTTCATAGTATCTGTTAATTATAAATAAAGGCATCCGTTAGTCTTGCAAGACCGTGGACCTGCGCCTGGAAAGTCTTCACTCTCCAGGGCGCAGGCCTGGGCAAGGTTCTATGGAAGACCAGCAGTTGCCCATGCTGCAAGTCTCCTCTCTCCACGACACCAATGTTGTCCAAGGGAAGGGCATTGGGACCCATACAACTTGGCACCAGTGTTGTCGCAGAGCAATGTGTGGTTAAGTGCCTTGCTCAAGGACACAACACTTTGCGTCAGCTGGGGCTCGAACTCACGACCTTCAGGTCGCTAGTCCAATGCCTTAACCACTTGGCCACGTGCCCACCTGTTAATTATTTGATACAGTATATATCCCAGTAATTTAATGATGGGTAGTGTTGGGGGGTTTATTCACTAAAGTCTGTGGAGGGTGACACACTGGCATACATCACTTTACAGTGCCTGCAACTCGGGTTCAGTTTCTATAAGGAGATTGTATGTCCTCCCCATGACCACCTGGGTTTCCTTTGAGTGCTCTGGTTTCCTCCCACGTTCCAAAGATGTACAGGTTACTAGGTTAATTGGTCACATGGTTGTAAGTGGGAATTACAGCCTTATTGGACCGAAAGGGCCCGTTACCGTGTTGTATCTCTAAATTAAAAAAAATATGTAATTGACTTTCGATTTTGTCTGTGTCTTCTTAATGGAGATGGTGATTGCCTGGCACTTGTTATTTTCCATTTATCACGCTACGGCTGGATGTTGTCTTTGTCTTTATTGTACACAGGTGTGGGCTGCTTCACTTGTTGATTGCTTGGCCAAGGACACCATTGTAAAGAAGTCATGCAGTGATGTCATAGGATTGGGTTGATTTATTTCCAACAGCTACAACTATCTTACTCTGTGCAAGGAATGCCCTCGACCAATAGAATGTTTTCCCCTTAATTCCCATTGGCTTCAGGGCATGTTGGTGCTACACCTGCCAAATGTTCTCTTCAATATCAAGGATAGTCACGCTCACCTCACCTCCTCAATACTGTATGGCCATGTTTGAAACAAGGTGGGGATGAGAGCTGGGCAGCCATATAGTTAATGGAAACAGACCAGCAAGACATAGGAGTAGAATTAGGCCATTCAGCCCATTGAATCTTCTCTGCCATTTCAAGATGGCTGATTTGTAATCCCTCTCATCCCTATTCTCCTGCCTTCTCTCTATAATATTTGATGTACTTACTAATCAAGAACCTATCAATCTCCACTTTAAATATACCTAATGACTTGGCCTCTACAGCTGTCTGTTGGAATGAATTCCACAGATTCACCATCCTTTGGCTAAAGAAATTCCTCCTCATCTGTGTACTAAAGGCACATCCTTTAGATGTTCAAAAAGACCTGCAAACATACAGTATGTACACTTCTTAATGTGCCTTAATAACATACTACTAAATAATCTTACCTTGAGTTCAAAGTCTCATTTATCTTTTAAACGGCAGAGATACTATACCATCTCACACACTAGGAGAAGAAGGTGGAGGTAGGGTTACATGTAGTATTCTGCCATGCATCTGTGACTAGATTTCACCTGAGTGTCCTGTTGCTCAGACCCCTGGCCCCAGCCATGTATTTGTCAACTATGTTCGTCATAGAGCTAGACAATATGGAAACAGGCCCTTCAGTCCATCGAGTCCACACTGACCATCAACCACTAATTTACATTAATCCCATTTATTATTCTCCTAGGCTCCACACCTCACCTAGCTAAGAGGGTCCCTTATGTAGTGCCCAATTAACCCTACTAATCTGCTCATCTTTGGGTTGTGGGATGAAACCCACACGGTCACAGGAAGAACATGCAAACTCCACACAGACAGCACCAGAGTTCAGGATTGAACTTGTGTCACTGGTGTTACGTACCCCGTAACTGGGTTGCCAAACCAGCAGAAATGGATCACTCAGTTGGAGTCTGGATTACTAGAACTAAGAAAGTTTTATTAAAGAAACAAGCAACACAGTAATCGAAAGGATAATAAATGCAACAGTTCAGCAATGATAAACACACATGTGCACAGAATTAAGATAACAGGATCAATCAAGCGCTATCGTTGTCTAGGGGTAAATGACCAATTTCAAAGTGACCCAAATTCCAGTTCAATTTAGTTCAGTTCGCAGTAATCGTTGCCATGGCAATGGACAACGTGGGGGGAAGGAGAGAGAGAACGAGAACGACTGATCATTCCAAAACGGCTTCCACCCACAGACCTGCGATATTGCTCACAAGCAGCTTTCGGGCGGGTCCTTTGTGATGTCACCTGAGGTCACCGACTGTGACCCCTCCTCCAGATGCGGTCGATCCTCTGCAGTGAACCCGGCACCCAAGCGAGGGTGGACACACACCGGGTTCCCGCTGATCGTACCTTTCCACCTTGTGCGTTTATGGCCCGGTACTTCCCACTGACTTGTGAGAGGCGCACCGCTTCCAGGGTCTCGTTACCTCAGGTGTCGTGTGTGTCTTGCCTTAGCGAACCTGTCCTTTTTTATCCCCCTGCTGGGTATCGCCTGTCCATCACTTCAAACAGTTCAGGGTTCAAAGGGGGAGCCGCTCTAGACAATACCCAGACTGATGGCTCCTTCATTAACATCTCCAAATGCTGCTTCATTGTGTGCCTTATCTCTCCCTCCCCTGAGGACAGGTGGCAGACCAATTGCTGATGCCACTGGTGCTATCCCAGGCCAGCAAACATCTTAATTTATGTGTATTCTCGTCACACTTCCCCCCTTTAAGGATTTTTACCGGGGTAAAAATTACAAACATGAGTACATTATTTGATACACACAAATATACATCTTTATCAGCTATTTGGCTAATACAGAGAATTTGAAGTTGTCAGCACCTTGACAGACAGTCAGCAATCACATTTTCTGTTTCTTTTATATGTGTTATTTATAATCCCTTAGACCAGGCTCCAACTTAGCAAACTTCATAGTGGCCAAAAACACTGATGATTTGCGATCAATGTAACCTCTCATTTGGTTTTGTCCCGGACCACAATAACAAGGGTCGTCCCATTCCAACCTAGTTTTCTGTCGCAAGGGCTTAGTAGGAGGGGAAGGGGTAGTGACCGCAGAGTTATTGCAAAACTTCCTACAGTACCCCACCATCTCCAAGAGCCTTCTGAGGGCCCTCCTGTCTGTCGGGGTTGGTAGGTCAGCGATAGCCTGCACTGTAGCTTGCATTGCTGCCAGCTGCCCGTGTCACCACAATTCCCAGGTAAGTGACCTTCGCATGGCCGAACTCATTTTTTTCAAGGTGGCTTCAGACGGCCGTATAAAATTGCCAATACACACCTCTGTGTTCGTCAGCCCTTTAGTCACTGAATTACTCATTCTATATAGTTGTTGTTTACTATGCTAGCCTATTGTAACAGACACCACCCAACGTCCCAGTTCTTTGCATCGCCTCGGGACAATCAAACACACGGGTGCGAGTCGTTTAATTACTTCTCCTAAAGAGTCGCTTTGTTCGGGGATTAAGGGAGAGACCTTATCAGTAGACCTGGCCAAAACAATAGCCTTCTCCCATCTGATCGATCCCATACTAATCTTTTCAAAATGGTTTTTTTCTCTTATCAGGGGGCCCCTAGCTTCATTGATTTCCACGCTAACACCGACTAGGTTTGTTAGCATATCAAAAGCCGGTGACCGTCTCAGTTCACGTCAGTCATGATCAATAACATCCTTCCCCCTGGGCAGCCGGTAAACCTCTTTCATGATTCCACCAACTGTTTCCTCCAGCACCGCAAAATGTCCACCAAGGGGTACCTCGTGGGCCATGTTAAAAACCTCATCCCCATAACTCTTTTGCACCACCCCCCATTCCTCATCTGCGGGTACGGTACTTGGTCTCCCCTTCTTCCTTAGCACTTCCTCCTCCACACAATAGCCTACTAGTTCCCTTGTTAAGGCTGTGTCAGAGAGAGCTGTCTCTGCCGAAACCATCAGCCCCTCGTCTCGCTCCCGCGTCTGCACAAATTCTTTCCTGGCTAATGCTAAGTCTGTCCCAGCTCCTTCACTACCTCTTGTCTCACTACATTCCTTCTTTTCATTTTCTACCCCCTTCTCGTACAAGGATGGCAGAAACGTTTCAGCCAAATTTACCACCGCAGCTAAATTCACTACCGCAGCCCCATGATGAACCTGTGAGTCCATGGGCGGGGCCTCAATGCTGGCAGGCTGACCTGTCAATCTCACGACTGGGAACACGATTCCCCCGGCGAGGTCATTACCGAGCAAGACTTCCACGCCTTTCATCGGTAATTCGGACCTCACCCCGATCGTGACTAGTCCAGAGACCAGGTTGCTTTGTAAGTGTATCTGGTGCAAAGGGACTGACTCTGTCCTTTCCCCAACACCTTTGACCTTGACCTCCCCAGTCCGGGTCTCTGAGCTAAACTCTAATACACTCTTCAGTATTAGTGACTGACACGCTCCCGTGTCTCTCCAGATCCGCACTGGAACTGGTTTTAACCGCTCCTTCACTGACACCAATCCGGCCGAGATAAACCTCTCGCGCCCTTCCTGAACTTTGGCAGACCTGTCCTTCCCTAGCGGTTCGCTTAACAGCTCGATTCAGCCAGTCAAAATCGCTGTCTTCCCTTTTCCCGTCTCCTTCTTTGGGGCAAAGCACCTGGACGCAAAGTGTCCGACTTTCCTGCAATTATAACAGACGACCCCAGGAGACTTCCTGCCAGCCTGCTCCTGGTCTACCTTATCCTTCTCACTAGTCCCCGGCTTACTTTCTGACTTTTCCGGCGGACTCCTCCCACCATCCTGACTACCCTTCTGGTAGCCTTTACTCGGGGCAAACTTCATTTTATGCGTCAACGCATACTCATCCGCTAACTTAGCAGTTGCGACTAACGTGGCTGCCTCCTCCTCATCTAGGTAGGGTCTCATACCCTCAGGGACACAACCTTTAAACTGTTCAATCAGGATCAGCTGCAGTAGTCTGTCATAATCCCCGTCTACCCCCTTTGAGGCGCACCAACATTCACAATATGTCTGCATCTCACGGGCAAACTCCAAATACGTGCGGTCCCCCTGCTTCCTCGCACTCCGGAACCTCTGCCGGTATGCCTCCGGGACCAACTCATAAATCTTGAGGATGGCCTCTTTCACCACCTCATACCTCTGGGCATCTTCCGCGGACAAAGCAGAGTAAGCTTCTTGGGCTTTCCCTTTCAGTACACTCTGAAGCAAAACCACCCACTTATCCCTCGGCCAATCCTGACTTATAGCCACTTTCTCGAAATGGAGAAAGTACCGATCCACGTCGGTATCGTCAAATGGGGGAACCAGCCTAACCTCTTGGGTCGCCCGGAACCCTCCACCTTGGTTTGGCACGAGCCCCTGCTCGGCCCTTATCTTTAACTTCTCCAGCTCAAATTCCCTTTCCCTCTGCCTCTCTCTCTCTTCTCGCTCCCATTGCCTCTCTTTCTCTTCTCTCTCCAACTGTCTCTCCCTCTCTCTCTCTTGCCTTTCTAACTCTTTCTCTTTCTCCCGCCTTTCTAACTCTCTCTCTTGCCTTTCTAACTCTCTCTCCTGCCTTTCTAACTCTCTCTCCTTCTCTTCTCGCTGCAACTGTCTGTCCCTCTCTTTCTCTTCTCGCTCCAACTGCCGTACCCGGAACTCATGCTCGAGTCTCAGTTTTTCAAGCTGTACCTGTACCGCGTCTCCAGCAGGTTTTTCAATAGACACCACCCCCAACTCGCCTTGGGGAAACACACCTTTAGATACATAGTGCTCTACGATAGCTCTGTGTATCTCCTCTCTCCTCATTGTCGACTTCCCCTTAGCAAGATTTAACTGTTTGGCCACAGCTACCAATTCCGATTTCCTGGCATCCTCTAATGCCTCCAAGGTCGGCGCCTTTATAAATTCCTCAGCCTCCATTTCTGCTGTTTGTCTTTTCTTTCTTTCGGGAATTTTAACCCAATCAATTTACTCCGTCCCAAATTTAGCGTTCAAAATCGCGGATGAGCACCCCACTTATGTTATGTACCCCATAACTGGGTTGCCAAACCAGCAGAAATGGATCACTCAGTTGGAGTCTGGATTACTAGAACTAAAACAGTTTTATTAAAGAAACAAGCAACACAGTAATCGAAAGGATAATAAATGCAACAGTTCAGCAATGATAAACACACGTGCACAGAATTAAGATAACAGGATCAATCAAGCTCTATCGTTGTCTAGGGGTAAATGACCAATTTCAAAGTGACACAAAGTCCAGTTCAATTTAGTTCAGTTCGCAGTAATCGTTGCCATGGTGATGGACAACGTGGGGGGGAGGGAGAGAGAGAACGAGAACGACTGATCATTCAGAACGGCTTCCACTCATAGACCTGCGATATTGCTCACAAGCAGCTTTCGGGCGAGTCCTTTGTGATGTCACCTGAGGTCACCGACTGTGACCCCTCCTCCAGATGCGGTCGATCCTCTGCAGTGAACCCGGCCCCAAGCAAGGGCGGACACACACCGCGGTGGTTCCCACTGATCGTACCTTTCCACCCTGTGCGTTTATGGCCCGATACTTCCCACCGACTTGTGAGAGGCGCACCGCTTCCAGGGTCTCGTTACCTCGAGTGTCGTGTGTGTCCTGCCTTAGCGAACCTGTCCCTTTTTATCCCCCTGCTGGGTATCGCCTGTCCATTACTTCAAACAGTTCAGGGTTCAAAGGGGGAGCCGCTCTAGACAATACCCAGACTGATGGCTCCTTCATTAACATCTCCAAATGCTGCTTCATTGTGTGCCTTATCTCTCCCTCCCCTGAGGACAGGTGGCAGACCAACTGCTGATGCCACTGGTGCTAGCCCAGGCCAGCAAACATCTTAATTTATGTGTGTTCTCGTCACACTGGAATGATGTGGCAGTGGTTCTAGTCGCTGTGCCACTGGGTCCCCTGCTGCTGGGAGATGGGTGAATTCACCTTTTCTCTCACCTGGCTGGTAATCAGTCTGTATCATTGGGGATGGGGTTGGGGGAAAGCAGAACAAGGTGTCTGTAATATTGAGGATCAACAGATTTAGGGTACCAAAACCCCAACCCCTCTCTCTTTCTACCTATCTCCTTCTTCCTCTCTCTGTTCTCCTTCTTAAGGCGGGAGGAGAGACAGCAGCGCGCTGTGCATGCGCAGCCCTCCGGTGAAAAATGACATCGTATCCGTTAAATAGGGGCCGTGGGCAATTCTGATTTGATGGAGACGGATGTGAAAGCACAGAGGAACATCTGGAGAAATTTCTCGCTGCCATCGTTACTGTGCGGTCAGGAATCTTCCGGAGGGAAGGCCTCAAAATTCCCGGCCTTGCCTGCTGTTGGCGACCGAGATTGAGGTCGAATCGTTTGGACAGAGATGGCGCTCAGTACTTGGTATCAGAGGGCTGTTCGGAGGCTCGAAGTTTTCAGATGACTCAGAGACGGACTGTGGTCGGGCACGGCAGGGAGAGATTTTCTTCCTTCTCCCGTCTGCGTGAGATGTGGGACATTTGAGAGACTTCGAACTTTTTACTGTGCTCATGGACTTCTTCATCAAGTTATGGTATTGTTGCACTGTTGTAACTATATCATTATGTGGTTTTGTCAGTTTTTTTCAGTCTTGGTCTATCCTGTGTTTTGTGATATCACACCGGAGGAATATTGTATCATTTCTTAATGCATGCATTACTAAATGGCAATAAAAGAGGACTGCGTGTCTTCATAATCATCATAACCCTTTCTCTTTCTCTCCATTTCTCTCTTTCACACTCTCCCCAGTTTACCATCTCCTCTCTCTTTTTCCTTTCTCTTCCCCCTCTCTACCTCTTTCTCTCGCTTCTTCCTTTCTACCCTTTCTCTCTTGCCCTTCTCCGTAACCTTTTACTCTCTCCATTTCACCCTTTATAACTTTCCCTCCTTCCCTTCTCTCTCATGCTATCGCACTTCCCCTCCCTCTCTCTTCTTTCCTTTTCTTTCTTTTTCCTCTCCTTGTCTCACTCTCCCATCTCTCTATCTCTACCTTTGTCTCTTTCTACTTCCCCTCCACACCTCTCTCTCTCTCACTTCATTCCACAATCTCTTACAATCCATTACACTTGTACCCTGGAACTGATGGAAACTGATGGTGTCAGTAGGTTCCCTGTCCATTCGATGAACAAAGCATCACTGTCCTGGCTACTTCCTGATCCATATTCACCATTTTCTGAAAAGAGACCATTATAAGGTACCTGTTTGATGAGGTATCCAGTTGTATTGTTTGACCCCTCTCTTTTACCCTGCTCTTTTGACTATGTACAGCTCCCTACCCTACAACTATTACTGGTTTTGTTGAAACACCGCAGGGCCAAAAAAAATGCAAATTAATAACTCGCTATGATAACCCTGTGTTTTACCTTTTAGAGCAAGAATCGATGAATAACTTTAATGTATGTGTCTGATGGTGTGAGATATAAAATCATGGCTCTCAGGTATATCTCTGAATTATCTTCCCGAACAAATACCCAGTTAGGGTGAGGCATAGGCTCTGCTGATCGGAGCCTCTTCACTTTGTGTTGTCTGTGCTTCGGTTCCAGGGTGTTGCTAAGGCGTGTTTGGAATGCGAGTTCAGCCCTGCAGTTACCCAGAAGGTGTGCCGGCAGGTCTGTGCATTCTTTTCACTCTTCACAAGGATGGGGTGATAAGAATAGGGAGTTCTGCCAGCTGAACGCGTTGGGTCCTGCAAAGTGACCAGCTCTTAACAGCTTCCTGGACTCCATTGGGGAAAATCGTGTACACTCACCACACACACACACACACACACACACACACACAGTCTTACACACGTACACAAAGGCATGGAAATGTACAAATGCAAACAAATACATAGAGACATGTAGAAATATTCCCTCACACAAACACACTCATGCAGACACACAAATACAAACATATACACACATTAGCACCCATGTATGGAGACCTGTACAAATATTCTCATAAACACACACAAACATGCACACACAAATACAGATAGACATACACACATGTATATGCACACATACTATATATTCATGCATACATACTGAGCAGATTGGGAAGTTAACCTTTGGGAAAAATAAGAGCTTTGCGTTATTGAAATAATATAAATTGGATGCTGGACGGTTCCTCTCCTGGGGATATCCAGAAATGGGACATCGCGTCTTAAAAAGGGGTCACACTTTTAACCCAGAAATAAAGAGGTGTTTATTTTCTTTGGTGATAAGTCTACCCCGAACTGGCACCAACACAAGTATAAACCTTCTTTAAGTAATCAGGTCAAAACTTCACTCAATTCCTCCAAAATAACTCACAGTCTGCTCTGCCATTCGATCATGGCTGACTTATTTCCCCTTTGAACCCTCTTCTCCTGCCTTCGCCGTCACCTTTGATGCCATTACTAATTATGAACCTATCAATTTCTGCTTTAAATACACCCAATGGCTTGGACTCCACAGCCTTCTGTGGCAATGAGTTCTACAGATTTACCACTCTCTGGCTAAACAAATTCCTCCTCATCTCCGTTTTAAAGGGATATCGTTCTATTCTGAGGCTGTGCCCTCAGGTTCTAGGCTCTCTCTGTATTGGAAACATCCACCCACATCCTTTCAATATTCCGTAGTTTTCCATGAGATTCCACCCCCCCGCCTGCCCCCATTCTTCAAAACTCCCAATGGTACAGGTCCAGAACCATCAAATTTGCCTCATGTATTAACCCTCTCATTCCCAGGATCATTCTGGTAAATCTCCTCTGGACCCTCTCCACTGCCAGCACATCTTTTTTGATATGTGACCCAAAACTGCTCATAATCCTCCAAATGCAGTCTAACCAAAGCCTCAAAAAGCCTTAGCATCACATCCTTGCTTTTAGATTTCAATTCTCTCAAAATAAATAATAACATTGCATTTGCCTTCTTCACCACTGACTCAACGTGCAAGTTAACTTTTAGGGACTCGCAAATGCCTTAGTATCTCTGACTTCTGAGTCTGCTCCCCATTTAGAAAATCGTCTATGCCTTTATTTCTTCTACCCAAGTGCATGGCCGTACACTTCCCTACTCTGTATTCCAGCTACCACTTCTTTGTACATTTCCTTAATCTGCCAAATACCTTCTGCAGTCTCCCTGCTTCCTCAACACCATCTACCTTTGTACTATTCTCATACTTATGTCAAGCTGAATCGGAAATGAAACGTGCTCTGTGTAAAAACCTTCCCTTCACTGCCATCGTTTTTGAAACTTCCTTATCTTTTGTTTTGCTACATGCCCACTAATCCTTTTATCACCAGCCATCTGGAACACATAACTTCAGTTCCTGCAGGTAAGTCATGATTACATGGCTAACATCCCAACTCTGCTACAGGAAGCAGTGCACCTGTTGCGCCTTGGCAATTTGAAAATTGCTTGTTTACCTCTGCTCATGGCTTTTTTTTGTGCTTGCTAGGCAATCCACCATCCGTGTTAATTTATTACTCAGGCCCCGCAAAACTTAAGAGTCAGTAAAACTGAAGAGCTGATTGTTGACTTCAGGAAGGCGTGGAGAGAGAACACACTCCAGTTTACATTGGAGGAAATAGGCGATGGAGAAGGTCAGCAGCTTTAAGTTGCTGAGCGTTAATATATTGGTGACTTAATCCTGAGCCCTGAACATCAATGTAATCATTCGGAAATTGAGGTAGCGTCTTAAATTTGGCAGTTAAGATGGCGCTGTGTGGCTGCCTCTTCGAGTTTATCTGCAGAAGCAGCTTAAATTCCTCTCTTTAATGTCTCTTTTTTCCCCCTTTCCAGTGTGGTTGGGGTAAGAGTTCTATCGAAGTCCTGATCTGCAAGTTGCGCTCAAACTGCGATTTTTAAAATGGCGGATGAGGTGGAGCTCGTCAGCCGACCATTTTCCGACAGGCGCGGCTTGCAACTGTGGACGACCAATTCCAGGTCGGTGTTGTCGACTGAGGCGTCGCGGGCGATGGAACAGGAGGATCGTATGGACGGAGGCTGCTGTAATCGAGTGGCCGCACCCTCTCTCTCTTTCTGTCGATGGGGGCAGAGTTTGCCTCCGATTCTCGAGTCAGGAATCTCAGAATAAAAAGCGAAAAGGCTCATTGTAACACCGATACAGTGACTGAATCTCCCCTTTTACTGTGAAATGAATGACACCTCTCTGTTCCTTGTTAGTGAGTGAGAGAGAGAGAGCTTGTGGCATGCCGAACTGTCGGGTAAACAGTTTTTGCTGACTGCAGATCATGGTCTTTCTCTTTGCTGTTGCTTGGTGGGTGGTGGGCGCTGACACTTTTTGCCTAAACGGTTGGGGGGGGGTTGCTTTGCTTGTGCGAGGCACAGGGGGATTTGGGTTCTAATGTTTTCCTGTTATTCATTCTTTTGGGGTTCTGTTTTTCGTGGATGTCTGCTCCGACAACTATTTCAGATTGTGTACTGTATACATTCTCTAATAACAAACAAATCCATTTGAAATTTATTAGGTTAAGGAGGTTCAACTTGTCACTGAACACTAACAAACTTGGACAGATGTCCTGTGGAAAGTGTTCTGACTGGCTGCATCCTGACCTGGTAAGTTCTGCAGGTGTGTGAAAAGCTGCAGAGTATTGGGGATCTCTTCCCAATACATTGCAGGCACATCCTTCCCCATCATTGATAGCACTTAAATGGGACAGTGCCTCCAGAAGGCAACGTCCATCGTCAAAGATCCACATCATTCAGTCCATGCCCTCTTCTCAGAGCTACCATGGGGCAGGAGGTGCAGAAGCCTGAGATCCCATCCCACACCACCTGACCTATGGGTTAGTACGTTAATGGCATGAGCTAATTGATCTGGAAGGGCCTGTTACTACAACAGTATCTCAAAATAACTATAAGTTGCACAGTCCTCAGCTGTGGTTGAGAAAAGTTCAGATGTTTTATTGGGCAGGGTCACTGGTGATGAGTGGCTGATTGCCCATGGCAACCACTCAGCAGTCTGTGTAGTGACTCCTGTTACTGAACTTGCCACTCCCTGAACTGACTCTTCCACTTATCTTCACAGCTGGCCTCTCCACCTGGAAAGCCCTGATTTTTCTTTTCTGTGTTTCCACTTGCTTCTCCATGCACCAGTCAACATGGTCAGTTACCACAACCGTTACCAAAACCTAACCAGATGTTGTACATTAGCAGAATGTTGATGGGGCTGGATATTGTGGGTAGAAGTAGGAATGTGTATGAATAAAGATGGGTGAAAGTTTGTTTTTATCCTTGAGTTATGTTGGATCACACCCTCTCCAACATGTACCATCAGACAGGAGTTACAGAAGCCTGAAGTCCCTCACCACCATGTTTAGGAACAACTTCAGCCATCTGGTTTTTGAACCAACAGGCAAAACCCTAATACACAATTTCCAGTATCTGCAGATTTTCTCCTGTTTGTGATTGGAAAGCTAATACAGTTTAGTAAAACTATGACACTTTGACCACATTACACTAAAATGGAATTCTTTTTGTTCTAACTCTGTTCTTCTTGCCAAAATTGTGTAGAGTTTATGTTTAACTTCTTTTTTTTTCTTGTGAATGTTGCTCATGTGATGTTGTGTCCCTGTGATGCTGCTGTGAGTGAGTTTTTCATTGCACATGGCCATACATTGGCTTGCACATATGACAATACACTCAACTTCGACTTTGCTCAGCAGCTAAAGATAGCAGGTCCAAGACAGGGATTGCATCTCTTCCGCCCACTCCCACCAATCCCATAGCCCTCCTTAAATCTCAACCAAGGGCAACACAAGACCTCAATGCAAAGTGTGTGAAGTAACACCTTCTCGTATGTGAGAACGCAGAAGGTGGAATCTGGAGTGACAACCAATTTGCTGTAGGAACTCAATGGGTCAAACAGCATCTGTAGGGGGGGGGAGGAAATGTCGACGTTTCATGTTGAAACCATGCATCAGGACTTCTCAGTTACACATTCAAACACACATACATACCGTATATCAGCCTCTTTGATGTTGTCTGACCCATTTAGAGTTCCTCCAGTATCTACAGTCTCCTGCGTTTCCACATACACGTATACACTCTGTAGCTACGTTATTAGCTGCACTGTACACCAGCTTATTAATGCAAATATCTAATCACGTGGCAACAATTTGATGCATAAAGGCATGCAGACATGGTCAAAAGGGTCAGTAGTTGTTTAGACCAAGCATCAGTCAAGGGAAGTGACTTTGACCGTGGAATGATTGTTGGTGCTAGGCAGGGTGATTTGAGTATCTCAGAAATGCTGATCTCCTGGAATGTTCATCCACAACAGTCTCTACAATAGGATCAACAGAGAATGGTGTGAAAAACATCCAGTGAGTTGCAGTTCTGAGGGCAAAAATGCCTTGCTATTGAGAGAGGCCAGAAGACAATGGACACACTGGTTAGAGCTGACAGGAAGGCAACAGTAACTCCAATATGTTACGGCAATGGTGTGCAGAAGGACATCTCTGAACACACGACACGCTGAACCTTGAGGCAGACTGGCTATAGCAGCAGAAGGCCACCTTTATTCACTGTGTAAATACATATAAATTTCCACATAAAACACACTTTTGGGAAAATATAAAAATCTTTATTTACAGAGCGAACTTTTTTTACATCAAAATAAACTATATTCAAGAATAAACCATGCACTGCCTTTCCATTCTTGCATTCATAGTCAGTACTGTTCTACTGCATTTCTTAACCCCAATACTACTGTTGCCATTTACAATATGTGATTTCCCCTGGGATGGGACACTACTACAATAATTGAGGGGCTGCCTCACCCAACCTGGACCCTCCCTGTCCAATTGTGGAGGAACCCTACACTGTGGTTCTCCCCCACCAAGCCCCTGCAGTGGCTGCCCCAAGCTTCAGGACTGCTCAGCACGTATTCCCGCGGGCTGGGATCAGGCCAGTTGGCAGCATTCCTCTACAGACACCTTGATGTGGTGGCACCCCCAAGAAGAATTGGGCAGACCAAAGGGAGTCGCTCACTAAGTTGAAGGTTTGCCAGCTGTACTTGATGTTTATCTCCGTGTGTGTTCCTGGGAACAGCCCATTGATCAGTGAGTCCTCCAACTCACAGATGCTCGGGGTGAGCCCTGACACGGGCCCTCGCATTTGCACCCTCTTCGCATGCACTAGCAAACTTGCATGTATGGCTACCAAGGGCTCAATATGAGCTCATTACAAATAATTACTTCTTTTAGAGTAGTTAAATCCCCACAAAGTAGTTACTGAAATGCATTAGATGGCAGAAAAGTCTCTTGTAAAAATCCTTCTTGAATAAACTTGTCCCGAGGCTCCCAGTCAAAAGGAATGCATTGTCTGTCAGCTTTCACCTGGCTAGTTCTGTGAGAACAATAGTGGTTGCTGTTTCCCATCTGCCAGTTCCTGAGCTGACAAGTCCTGGACCATTATGTGCCCCACCCAGTGCATCTTTTTTTCTTTCCTTGCCTTGATTGTGACTGTGGAAAGCTGTCTAATGTAAGGAAAGAGTTAAATGTGATTCCTCCTTGATATATGCTACAACAAATGGAGATCTGTAAAACAAAATGGTATTAGCCTAGAAACGGGATTGAATTAAAAGGGTTAAAGGATTATAAGTCTACAGTTTTGAGAGTAGATAATGATGAATAAATGTTTGTCTTGGGAAGGTGAGATCATCGTGCTGGTACCAAATGGTGAAATATCATGAGAAAGTACGAGGGTATGAGTTAATCTTAGTGTCTTAAAGGGACATATTCTTTGCGCAAGTGGGAATCTTCTCTTAGGCTGGGTCACAACTCGTGCTTGTGCTAAGAGTTGGAGAAGATAGGGATATGGACGTCACGAGGGTGAGAGAATGAGAAGATGGTATGAAAAGATTCAGGTCTGTGGTTCCCTCCAACGTTCTGCAGACCAGACCATTGGGTGGTATGTATTGGTTTGTTTTCTGTTCATTAACCAGCTGTTTTTCTTTCTGTATTGCATGTTCCATGTAACTCCAATAAAGTGATTTCTTGTAATTTAATACATGTACAATGACTCCTTTGTTTACAAATACATCTGTGAATACCTCTTGCTGAATGAGGAAAAACATGGAATTAATTTTAAAATACTTTCGTTACAAATTCCGTTGCTGCTTACATGAGACAGCTGCTTAGCTGACATTTTCAACAGCAGGTTGGGATCTCCAATCAGAGGAGCTGTGGGGAGGTCTTGGCTTGTGCAGCTGATGATTTGCCTTCTACGTCCAACAAGCCTGCCCCATACCCTTGCCTGGTCTCACTCTACTCCTGGCTCTTAGTCAAGATGGTTGAGAAGAGGGAGGGTGCACACAATAGGAATTTGGACAGACTGGTTACACTCCCATGAGTAATGCACACAACATGCCGGAGGAACTCAGCAAGTCAGGCCGCATCAATTGAAAGGAATAAACAGGAGTCGTTTCCGGCTGAGAACCTTCACCGGGACTGGAAAGGAAGGGGACAAAAGTCCGAATAAGAAGGTGGAGAAAGGGGAAGGGGTGCTAAATGATAGGTGAGACCAGGTCAGCGGGTAAGGAGGGGGAATGAAGTGAGAAGCTGGGAGGTATTAGGTGGGAGAGGTAAAGGGCTGAAAAGGAAGGAATTTGTTAGGAGAGGGGAGGAAGAGGGGCATCAGAGGGAGATATTGAGCATGTGAAGAGATGGTGTAAAAGAGGAGCCAGAATGGAGAAGGGGAAAAAGGGGGAGGAATAATTACCATAAGTTAGAGACATCAGTGTCCATGTTGGAGGCTACTGAGACAGGTTATGAGGTGTTGCCGCTCCAAGCAGAGTGTGGCCTCATCGTGGCAGTAGAGGAGACCTTGGACCGATATGTTGGAATGGGAGTGGGAAGTAGAATTGAAACGGGGTAGCTACCGGGAACTCTGCCTTATGTGGTGGATGAAGCAAAGGTGCCAGATGAAATGGTCCACTGATCTACGTCAGAATTCACCAATGTAAAGGAGGCCATACCCGGGAGGACGGATATAGTAGAATACCTGATAGGCTTGCAGGTGAAGTGCCGCCTCACCTGGAAGAACTGTCTCAGTGCCAAGAAATGCATGGAAGCATCGCTGTTGGATTGCCACATATCCTTGAGTTCTGACGGGCCGGAAAAACTGAGCCTTGTCTGTGCTTGCATTAGCTCAGGGGCTGGCTGTATTTTACATTCCTGTAACATGCAGACATGGACATAGCCTCGCTTCGGGTTTCTCCTGGGGTGAAACAGTAGCACCTGGAACTGAGGAGCTGGTGGTTTGTGGCTTTTTAACCAAGCTAAGGGTGAGGTTCACCTGGTGCTGGAGACTCAGTAGCTCTAAAAGTTCTCCAAGTAACCTGCTCCCCTTCTTGCCCTTTTCCTTCGTAAGTCATAGGATCAGATTCAGGCAGTAGAGTCTGCTCCACGCTTGATCATGGCTGATTTATTTTCCCACTCAACCCCATTATCCTGTCTTTTTCCCATAACCTTTGACGTTGTTACTAATCACGAACCTATAGGAAGGGAGGAGAAAATGGCGGCGCGACGCAGCACGCGCAGTTGCTCCGAAACGATATTGGTATTTGTTAACTAGGTACTGTGTGTAATATTGATGTGACTCGGACACCGGTGTAGATTGAACAACCAACCTTTATTCACCAGACTTCCATTTTTTTAAACCCTTTTTCCACGTCCTGACATCATACGCACTCTGACGCTATGAATACTCACACAATACACTACATACCCCTTCTCAAGATTTTTTTTTACAACACTGTGAATTACCAAAACAATGCCTCTAGGTACGCCCTTCTTACAGTGCAACAACTATGACATAAACTAAAAAAAAACTTACCTTCTTGTACTGTATTCTGCATTGTATTTTACAATACTAACAGCAGTGTATTTTCTTTTACTAACATAGACTAATAAACCTTTTATTTCACATCTTGGAACTTATGACATGTGTGACTTTGTCTAGTCTCTGTATCTAGCTGGAAGTTTGACTTGTCTCCCAGACCGTGTGTGATACAACTGTGACTGCTTGTCCTTCATCAATGTCAGTCTCTCGAGAGACCTCTGTGTCTTTGTGGTCTGCATCACTCTTGGCGTTGTTTGTTTCCATGTCTGTATCTGTGGAAATGTCCTGTGCATCTGTACGTGGAAACTCCCTCTCGCCTGTCTTCAGCAGATGCTTCCTGTTCCTGCTGTAGACTCTTCCATCCGGCGTGCGAACTATGAAGGATCTTGGTTGCTGATGTCTGTTCATAACCACAGCTGGTTGCCAAGTGTCTCCTCTCTGTATTCTGACATTTTCACCTGCATGCAGATCTGGCAACTGTATTGTATGTCTGTCATAGTAGCTCTTTTGCTTTATTTGCTTGTACTTTTGCTTGTCATGTACCTGAGCATTACCTTCAGGAGTCAATAGAGTTGTGGATGTTGGCAGTTTGGACTTCAGACGACGTCCCATCAACAGCTGCGCAGGAGAGAACCCCTCACCCTCAATCGGTGTGTTGCGGTATTCAAGCAGAGCGATGTAAGGGTCACCGTTGCTGCTATGTGCCTTCTTGAGCATGTTCTTGACAGTTTGTACAGTTCTCTCTGCTTGTCCATTAGACTGAGTGTGCCCTGGACTGGAAGTAACATGTTGAAATTCCCAGCTTTGTGAGAACCATCTGAACTCACCACTGGCATATTGTGGACCATTGTCACCGACGACAATATCTGGAATCCCATGTCTTGCAAATGTCGACTTCATTGCGGTGACACCTCGACTGGACGTGTCACTTAACTTGGTGATCTCCGGATATTTTGGATAGTAGTCCACACGAAGCAGATATTCTGCACCATTGTAGTGAAAGAGATCTTCTCCCATGGTCTTCCTGGTAGTGGGTGGGGAAGCAGAGGCTCTCTTGGATTGCTGTTTTTGTTTTCATTACAGACAGCACACTGAGACACGATGTCCTCTATCTGAGTTGACATGCCTGGCCAATAGAGAATGTCTCTTGCTCTTTCTTTACATTTCACTATCCCCAGGTGTGATTCATGAATTCTGTTGAGCATTTCCTGTCTCATTTGGTTTGGTACGATGAGTTTTGCCGTTTTGAACATTAGTCCTGATGCATAGCTGATTTCCTCTTTAAGTGTCCAGTATTTCTGCATTTCCTTTGGAACATCTTTTACGTGTCTTCTTTTCCTTTTTATTTTTTGCGTTTTCTTCTGACACCATGTAATATTGATGTGACTTGGACAGCGCTGTAGATTGAACAACCAACCTTTATTCACCAGACTTCCATTTTTTTAAACCCTTTTTCCACATCCTGACGTCATACGCACTCTGATACTACGAATACTCACACAATACATTACACCGTGCACAGTCCTGATTTGATGGAGATGGATGCGAGGAGCACAGAGGAACATCGGGAGAAACTTCTGAAATGCCCGCTTCGCTGCCGCTGCTACTGTGCGATCGAGAATCTCCGGAGGGAAAGGCCCCAAATCCTCGGCTTTGCCTATTGCCTGTTGCCGGGGCTGGGGTCGAAGCGCTCGGCAGAGATGGTGCTCGGTTCTCGGTGTCGGAGGGCCGGTCGGAGGCTCGAAGTTTTCGGACGGACTCAAGCGTCAGCTGTGGTCGGGTGCTTCCAGGGTGCTGCATCGACAAGTTTGCGGCACTGGAGGTTCATGGCAGGGAGGGTTTTTCCTCCTTCTACCGTCTGCGTGAGATAATGGGAGTTTCGAGAGACTTTGAGACTTTTTTTACCGTGCCCATGGTCTGTTCTTTATCAAATTACAGTATTGCTTTGCACTGTTGTAACTATATGTTATAATTATGTGTTTTTTGTCAGTTTTTCAGTCTTGGTTTGTCTTGTGTTTCTGTGATATCATTCTGGAGGAACATTGTATCATTTCTTAATGCATGCATTACTAAATGACAATAAAAGAGGACTGTGTGTCCTCATAATCTAATCTAATCTAATCAGCCTCCGCTTTAAATTTACCCAAGGACTTGGCTTCTACAGTTATCTGTGGCAATGAATTCCACAGATTCACCACACCACACCTAACCCAAGCCCGAGTCGTGCTTCTCCTTGTTTCTATCTCTTCCTTCTCCCACTCCACCTACACAATCCTCCCTTTGCCTGCCCCACCTCTCTTATTTGATTCCATGCTCCACCTTCCTTTCCTAACAGATTCCCTTAGGAGTATTCAAGGATATTTTCAACCTCTCACTGCTATGGGTGGAAGTTCCCATTTGCTTCAAAAAGGCAATAATTATACCAGTGCCTAAGAAGAATAATGTGAGCTGCCTTAATGACTATCACCCAGTAGCACTCACATCAACAGTGATGAAGTGCTTTGAGAGGTTGGTCATGGCTAGACTGAACTCCTGCCTCAGCAAGAACCTGGACCCACTGCAATTTACCTATCGCCATAATAGGTCAATGGCAGATGCAATCTCAATGGCTCTCCACACGGCCTTAGACAACCTGGACAACACCATCACCTACGTCAGGATACTGTTCATTGACTATAGTTCAGCATTTAATGCCAACATTTCCACAATCCTGACTGAGTAGTTGCAGAACCTGGGTCTCTTTACCTCCCTCTGCAATTGGATCCTCGACTTCCTAACTGGAAGACCACAATCTGTGCGGATTGGCGATAGTATATCCTCCTCGCTGACGATCAACACTGGCGCACCTCGGGAGTGTGCTTAGCCCACTGCTCTACTCTCCGTATACACATGACTGTGGCTAGGCATAGCTCAAGTAGCATCTATAATTTTGCTGATGATACAACCATTATTGGTAGAATCTCAGGTGGTGACGAGAGGGCATACAGGAGTGAGATATGCCAACTAGTGGAGTGGTGGCCGCAGCAACAACCTGGCTCTCAACGTCAGAAAGACGAAAGAGCTGATTGTGGACTTTAGGAAGAGTAAGATGAAGGAACACATACCAATCCACATAGAGGGATCAAAGTGGAGAGAGTGAGCAGCTTCCAGTTCCTGAGTGTCAAGATCTCTGAGGATCTAACCCGGTCCCAACATATCAATGCAGTTATAAAGAAGGCAAGACAGCGGCTATACTTTATTAGGTGATTGAAGAGATTTGGCATGTCAACAAATACACTCAAAAACTTCTATAGTTGTACCATGGAGAGCATTCTGACAGGCTGCATCACTGTCTGGTATGGAGGGGCTACTGCACAGGACCGAAAGAAGCTGCAGAAGGTTGTAAATCTAGTCAGCTCCATCTTGGGCACTAGCCTACAAAGTACCCAGGACATCTTTAGGGAGTGGTGTCTCAGAAAGGCAGCATCCATTATTAAGGACCCTTTTCTCACTGTTACCATCAGGTAGGAGGTACAGAAGCCTGAAGGCACACACTCAGCGATTCAGGAACAGCTTCTTCCCCTCTGCCATCCGATTCCTAAATGGACATTGAAGCTTTGGACACTACCTCACTTTTTATAATATACAGTATTTCTCTCACAACCTCTCCATGAACTGTTCATTCTTCTGCCATCAGGCAAATGTTACAGGAGCATCAAAACTAAAACCACAAGGCTACTAAACAGCTTCCTCCCACAGGCAGTCAGACTGCTAAATAGCTGCTCCACCTGACTCTGCTTTGGACTCTTTTAACTTGCACTGGACACTTATAACTGATTTTAACTGACATGTGGCTGTTGTGTTTTACTATTTATTGTTATGTTTATTATTTAGTGTTGCATTTGTTATGTTACGATTGCACTGCCCCTGAGAAACGCTGTCTCATTCTGCCCTGCCGAGCTGATGTATGGTTAGAATGACAATAAAGTTTTTTGAATCTTGAATCTTCTGTTCTTGCACATTTAAAAAAAAAGCCATTCAATTGCATAATTGATTTACTTGCTTATTTATTATTAATTTTTTTCCTCTGCTAGATTACGTATTGCATTAAACTACTGCTGCTAAGTTAACAAATTTCACGTCACATGCCGGTGATAATAAACCTGATTCTGAATCCGATTCTGATCTGCAGACCTTGCTGCCACCACCTAAGACTTCCCAGCCTCTAACACTATTTCTACCCTTTCCTTCTCCATCAGCCAATCGAGCTCCTCACCTGGTTCTACCAACCACCTGCTAGTTCTTGCACTAGCTCTCCCTCTCAGCCTGTTATACTTTCAACATACAAGACTCAAGATTCAAGTTTATTTATCAGTTGTACATTGAAACGTACAGAGAAATGCGTTGTTTGCATTAGCAACCAACACACGCAAGGATATGCTGGTGGCAACCCACATTGCGATGCCAATATAGAATACCCACAATGCTGGGCAGAACAACACAGAGCACAATAAGCAATAAAACGACAACAGCGAAACAAACCCTGTTCATCCCTCCTACCTATGCACATACGTAGTCCTCCAACACCAAGACAGGCTATCTCCAGCCTCCACCCCCCAATGGGTTTGGACTTGAGGTCAATCATTCAATTGTTCCATTTTGCACTAAAGGCACTTTGTGCATTACTGTGATATTCTGGTGCAGCTGCAACTTATTTTCTGCTACTTATCTATTTAATACTGTTTTTCTATTACTGTCTTGTTTTTATCTACCACTTCATTTAATTGCCTGAGAGGAAGCCAGACAGATTTTCATTGTACCTATGTATAATGACAATAAAGATCATTCAATAATATCAGAGAACTATGCAATATACAACCTGAAATGCTTACTCTCCACGAGACAGAAGAAAAACCCCAAAGAATGAATGACAGGAAAACATTTGAACCCCAAAGGCTCCCCCCTATGTACAAGCAACAGCAAAAGCTTCAACCCTCCTCATCCTATCTCAGCAAAACGCATCAGCCCCCACCACCTGCCATCCGAGGAATCTCAAAACCACCAAAGAGACCGTGATCTAAAGTCCATCAGAAAATACCTCATTGGTTCACCCTCCATAGTTTGATATGCCACAGGCTAGCTCTCTCTCACTAACAAGGGAGAGAGAGGTATCACTCTTGCCACAGTGAGAGGGAGACAAACAGCTCATGGCTTCGATGTTACATTGATGTTTGATGAAGACATTCGGCCTTCGGACTGGTTATCTCTCCTCTGTCATTCAGTCCAGATGAAGGGGCTTGGCCAACCACAGACGCTGCTTTCACCCATCAGTTTGCTTTTAACTCCAGATTCCTCCATCTGCAGGTTCTTGTGTCTCCAGTCTTGCTATATAGTAGATTCTAAAGATAAAGGATTTTAAAGATTACCTTTATTTATCATATGTACATTGAAACATAAAGTGAAATGTGACATTTTGCATCAGTGAGGATTGTGCTGGGCAGCCCACAATTGTTGTCATGTCTCCAGCACCAATAAAGCATGCTCACAACTCACCAACACCAACCATATGTCTTCAGAGTGTGGACGGAAAACGGAGAACCTGGAGGAAGCTTACACAGTCATAGGGAGAACTTACAAACTCCATACAGGATTTGAACCCCGATCATATAATGGGTGCAGTAACACCAGCCGCTACACTACCATAAAGTCCAATACATACTACCTACTGGCTATGTTTTTGCAATTGATGCACAAGGACATCTACATCCCTCAGAACTTCACACATCTGCAAACTTTACTGCAAGGGGGTTGGAGTTTAGACACTGAGAAGTACAGTATGTTGTAATTATACGGGGTAATGGCGAGGCTACATCTGGAGTATGTGCATGATCTTGACCCCCTCCCCCCTTATTTTAGAAGGGATACACTAGCAATGGAAGAAGTCCAAAAGAGATTCACTATGCTAGTTCCAAATCTGATCTGCTTCAATAAGGACATCCATTCTCTCATTCAATTTCAATAAAGACTCTCATTTGTGTAAATTCCAAATGTCCTTTGTCAGTGTACCTGAACAGAGAATTACACTGCACCTTGGTAATATGACAAAAGTTTGATCCAAATCTGAATATTTCTTCACCCCAGAACCATCTCAGTGAATCTTCTCTGCAATAATCATCGGTGTGAGTATTGTTTTTTATCCTCACATGTACTGAGATACAGTGAATGGATCTTGTTTTTCATTATAGAGATTAGAAAAAAGACCAGCTTTATTTGTCACATGTGTCGAAACATCAAAACTTACAGAGAAATGCGTTGTTTGAGTCAACAACCAGCACAGTTCGCAGATGTGCCGCAGGAGGCCCGTAAGTGTCCGTATGCTTCTGTAGCCAACGCAGCAAGCCCACAATTTACTAACCCTAATCCTAATCCTAACCCTAACTCTCGGAATGTGGAAGGAAACTGGAGCACCCAGAGGAAAGCCACTCGGTCACAGGGAGAACACACAGTCTCTTTGCCGACAGCTGTAGAGCTGTACCCATGTTTTCCCGAGGCATTGCCTATTGAAGATGTCCACAATTGTGGGCAGGCTAGCGCTGATGATGGAGCGGGCTGAGTTTGCAACTTTCTGCAGCTGAGGTGTAAGGGCCAATATGGAGTAGTTTGGGTGATCAAGAGTTTATCTACTAGGGTATGAGGGATCCTTTTAAGAGTCTGATAATGGTGTGATAGCCGCTGTCCTTCAGCTTGGAGGCATATATTGTCAAGTTTTTGTACCTCATATACTCAGCGGCAACTTAAGTACACCTGCTCCTTAATGCAAACATCTAATCAGCCAATTATGTGGCAGCACCTGGATACATAAAAGCATGCAGACATGGTCAAGAGGTTCAGCTGTTGTTCAGACCAAACATCGAAATGGGCAAGAAAAAGGATCTAAATGGTTTTAACCATAGAATGATTGTTGGTGTCAGATGGAGTGATTTGAGTATCTCAGAAACTACTGAACTCCTGGGGTTTTCACACGTAACAGTCTCTAGAGTTTGCAGAGTATGGTGCGAAAAACATCTAGTGAGCGGCCGCTCTATGGGTAAAAAAAAAATGCCTTGATAAGAGAAGTCAGAGGAAAATGGCTAGACTAGATCAGGCTGACAAGCAGGCGTAGTAATTGCGCGTTACAACACTGCTGTGCCCAGAGCATCTCTGAACGCACAGCACGTTGAACCTTGAAATGGATCGACTACGGTAGCAGAAGATCTCGAAGTCAGTGGCCACTATTTTAGCTGCAGGAGATACCTAATAAAGTGGCCACAGTATAGATTTTCTCAAACGCGCAGACAATATTCCAAGTGCTGTCTCGCCAGCGTTTACAACGCCTTATAAAAACGTCGTAATTCTGAACCCGCAACTCTTGTAATAAAACCCGATATCCTGCCAAGCCTTCCTAGTTACCTTCAGCTGGAAGATAAAATCTTGCGTTTTACATACACGGTTGCAGTTCTTCCACTCCCGCGGAAGCCCACTCCGCCTCCCCCACCCACACCCACACACCTGCGGGCTGGGTCCAATGAACTCGCGGTGGGAGGGAGAAGGAGGAGCCGAGGACATCGGTGGAGATATAAAGGGCGGAGAGTGTACCTCACTTTTGTTCTCAGCAGAGGTGCGGTTGTCTCTGTGTTCTCCAACATGAGGTCCTCCAGCAGTATGGTGAGCTATTCCACGCAGATCCCCAGGTATTCCCAGAGCGTACATTTGCCACAGCGGCAGTCGGCCATGAGCGGTAGCTCATTCATCCTGCGCTCCGCCGGTCGCAGTGGCATGAGCATGGCCGGTGGTGGCTATGGCTATAGCTCTGGCCTTGGCTTTGGCTCTGGTTTGTCTGCCGCTTCGCTCTCGTTGCGAGGCGGCGCCGGCGGCTTGGTGGGCGATGAGAAGGGCACCATGCAGCACCTGAACGACCGCTTGGCCAACTACCTGGCGACGGTGCAGCGCCTGGAGCAGTCCAACCAGGAGCTGGAGAAGGAGATCCGCGAATTGTCAGCCAACACTGTTGTCCAAGGGTTCGACTGGTCGGTGTACGAGCAGACGGTCAAACCCCTTCAGAAGCAGGTGGGTAACTCGTTTACTGCTCAGACCGGTCACAGCATTATAGCAAGAAGCTTCTGCGCTCTGCCCATCCTGTGGTGGGTGGGGTTCTGGGCTGTAGACAGTGTCTTATCCGACTGCAAGATGCCTGTCATTGACCCGTGTTCCTCTAACCCTCTCCTATCCACATGGGACAAGCAAGATGCGGCACGGACTAGGCAGGTCCGGTAGGATCTGCTCAGAAACCTTGACAGCTGATGTTTTGGGTTGTTTGTCCACCTCCCTCCTCAGATATTGTCTGGCTAGCTGAGTTTCCTCGGCATCTGGTTAGTTCCATATTCCACCATATGCAGTCTCTGTTCTATCCACGAGTGTGTAAAATCTTTAAGCATCATAATTGTACCTGCATCTGACATCTCATTCCATTTTCTACCACTCTCTGTGGGGAAACCTACTCCCTTGGGTCCCCTTTAAATCTATCACCTCTTGATTTGGACTCC
Organism: Mobula hypostoma; assembly: GCF_963921235.1. Lineage (NCBI taxonomy): Eukaryota > Metazoa > Chordata > Chondrichthyes > Myliobatiformes > Myliobatidae > Mobula > Mobula hypostoma. The sequence continues at coordinate 23,202,652 of NC_086125.1, forward strand.
CCTGAAATGGGAAAAAGATCGGCTACCCAGATTTTATGAACCTCTGAAGTCACCCTTTGATCTCTTACATTGCCGAAGAAATGACCAATCTTCTCTTTATAACTCAGCCCCTCCGGTCCTGATGATAGAGAGTTGACCTCCTCCTGCAGTTTTGCAGGTGGCCTGGAATGAGTCAGTCTCTTTCGGATTCACTTGTCTTCTGCAGTTCCTCTGAGGGTGTGGTGTCACATTGAGTGGGAAGGAGACCTTGGGTTGAGGAGATAAAGACTTACGGGTGTCAGGGTGGGATACTTGGATACTCTATAGAGGAGAGGTTGCAGCTCACTTTTGGAAGATGTACTGGCCCACCTGGGACACGTTTCTGCTCAATGAGTCTTTGCCAGTCAACTGCATCTGAAGACTCTCTCCTCCACAGTGTCAAATGACCAGACTGACCGACCCACCAGATCAGTACCCTAGGCTTTGCAATGTTGGACATGCTGGAATGTGTGGCAACACTTGACAGCTGCTCCCAGCACATCCCTGGGTGTGGAGGTTAACACAAATGGTGCGTTTTACTGTATGTTTCAATGTACATGTGTGATTACTAAATCTGAATATGGGGTCTGTGAGGGGAGATCAGAAGGGAAATGGACCTATTAAAAGAAGAATAAAGCATTGTAATATGAGGTGTTGTTCACATATAACAACACATAAGGTGTTAAAATCAGATCAGTGGCCCAGGGAGCTGATGACAAGCAACAAGTAGTTCAGTCGCCCTTTGTAAGCTGAGTGGGGGTTGATTGACAAAATGATTTCCTATTTACGCTTGGCTTCTCTAGTGCAGAAATTTAGACTGAATTCAAGTACTGGATGGAAGGAACACAGGAGAATCACTGATTTTCCTCCGGGATGGTGGGATGAGGAAATAACACATTGGAAGTGATGTCCTGACAAGCAGAGTGAGGGAGAAGGCTTGAGAAGGACTGAAAAAAGACCAGCTTCACAGCCACAGGGACGGGTACAATTTCAACGTGGGATTTCCAAGTTGCACTTTCAATGTGGAGGAGATAGATTGGGTTGAGGCAAAGTTGTTCTTTATAAAGAAGGGAATTTTGTATCTGTGCAAGGAGTAGCACCTGTTGTCAGGTGAGGATGGACCTGCACCAATGACAGAGGTCTAGGTGAAGCTGTTCGTCTTCCTCTGTAACTTCCAATTCTATTCCTGAGTGCCTTAGCTGTTTTCTATATTAAATAACGATTAGAAATGCACGCCTGTGGATTTCTGACTTCCTCTGACCTTTGTCCTTTTCATCTATCCCAGATACTGGACGCCACCCTGCAGAACTCCCAGATCGCTCTGGAGATTGACAATGCCAAGCTGGCGGCTGAGGACTTCCAAAACAAGTGGGTAACCTATTTTCCTTCAGTTTCCTTCCTCTCTCCACTGCTGGATCTTGCCCAGTGTGTCCTACACACCTCCATCATCGTCCATGCTTGGTACTCAGTTATGTCTTGTTGTCCTGCCCCCTCTGTTGCAGGTGGCAGACCGAGCAGATGCTACGGCAGTCTGTGGAGAGTGATATTGATGGCCTCCACCATCTGAAAGAGACCTACCTGCAATTACAGGGCAGCCTGGCCAATGACATCTCTGGGCTGGAGGACGAGATTGCCTTCATGAAGAAGAACCACGATGAGGTAGGCAACCGCTCGTTGCTCCACCGTTTCTTCTTCACAGAGGGGAGTATCTACCATTGGACACTACAGCACAGAAACCAACCCTTAAGTCCATCTAGTCCATGCTGGACTGTTATTTTACCTAGTCCCATCAGCCTGTACCTGGATCCTAGCCCTCCATACCCCTTCCATCCATTTACTTATAAAATTTCTCTTAAATGTTGAAATTGAACCCGCGTCTACCACCCTCTGACTGAAGTAGTCTTTCTTTAACATTTCACCTTTCACCCTTAACTCATAGCCTCTAGATCTAGTCTTATCGAACCTCAGTGGGAAAAAGCCTGCTTGCATTTACCGCTTATAATTTTGTACACTAGCTGTAAACTTCTGTCACCGTTCCCCAGCAATGGCTCGGTTGCATTATCAGATGGTCATGGTGCTCTACAGCACAAAAGTTGGCCTTTCAGCCCAACTTGTCCATGTGACCAGGTGCCTAACTGAGTCAGTCCAATTTGCCTGTATTTGATCCTCATCCCTCTAAACCTTCTTGATGCTGATAACTACGTAAGTTTCATTGTACCTGCCTCAGTGCTCCCTCTGGCAGTCTGTTCCATATACTCACCAGCCTGTGCAGAAAAACAAACTGCCCTTTTGTCCCCTTTCCCCTTTTCACTGAAACTTATTCTCCGTAGTTTTGGACTCCTCAACCTTGGGATCGGGGAAAGAGCCAGATTCACCTTGTCCCTCGTGGTTTTATCCACCTCGACAAGTTTACCCTTCATTCTCCTATGGTCTAGGGGAACAAAAAAACTTTCCAGGCTCTCTTTATAACCGAAGCCCTCTAAGTCCTGATGGCCACCTTGTAAATATTTATTTTACTTTCTCCAGTTTAATGACATACAGGCACATGTAAGTTTAGAAGTTCAAGTTTCTGCTTTGACTACCCTGTTGTGCAATGAATTTTAGCCTCAAACGATCCTTTTTCGACGATGTTTCACCCAATCCTTGATTTTTGGCTCCTAATTCTCTTGAATTATCCATCACAAGCAGCAGTGCAGCACCAGGGAGATCTACAGTGCATTGTCAGTCGTAAGTGGGCTGTGCTGATCCAGCCTCATTGTTGTCTTGTTTCTCAGGAGCTGAAACTGCTGCAGCAACAGAGGACCCAAGAGGTTCATGTTGAGGTGGACTCTGCTCCGGCCGTTGACCTGAATGTAGCCCTGGCAGAGCTCCGGGAGAAGTACACCACCCTCGCTGACAATAACCAGGCAGAGCTGGATAAGTGGTACCGTGAACAGGTAAGGATTGGAGCAGCCACTCACATCGGCTCCGACTGCAAGACAATAAATGACTGCTTAATCTGCACATCACTGTAGCATAGTCCTTGGAAGACAGTGGGCTGTGGAGGACATGTTAGTTGCCATGCTATCCACAATAATAGTTGGAGCTCCAAATTGTACAGGTCCTCAGCCAGTCACAACGTCTCTGATTTCCCTATCTCCTGCATGCTTGCAGAAAGGAAATGCTTCAAGTGACCTTCAGTGAAGAGACCTGAGAGAATTTCTGCCCCAACCTTCTCAGAATCAGATTTAATATCACTAACACATGACATGAAATTTGTTTTCATGGCAGCAATGCAGTGCAAACCTTTCAACAACAAAAATAGTGGGGAAAAGAAAGAGAATGAGACCGTGTTCCTTGTTTCACGGATCATTCAGTAATCTTAAACACAAGAGATTCTGCAGATGCTGGAAATCCAGAGTTAGACACAAAATGCTGGAGGAACTCAACAGATCAGGCAGGATCTATAGAAAAGAAGAAACAGTCACCATTTCAGGCTGAGACTCTTCATTAGGACCGGAAGGGAAGTGGAAGCAGCCAGAGTAAGAAGGTGGGGAGAGGGGATGGAACTGGAAGGTGATAGGTGAGACCAAGTGAGGGGTAAGATAGGTTGCTAGGTGGCTGGGGAAGGGGAGGGAAGAAGTGAGAAGCCGAGAGGTGATGGGTAAAAGACCTTTCTTTCCAGTCCTGAAGAAGGGTCTCAGCCCAAAACGTAGACTCTTTGTTCCTCTCTGTAGATGTTGCCTGATCTTCTGAGCTTCTCCAGCATTTTATGTGTGTCGTTTAGAAATCTGATGGTGGAAGGGGTGAAAATATTGAATGATTATGGGTTTTCAGTATCCAACTTCCACCAATGGTAGTAAAAGGGTATGTCCTGGATGAGTGTGTCCTTAGTGATGTTATTTTACTGAGACACCCTCTTGAAGATGTCCTCAATGGCGAAGGGTTGAGTCTATAACCCTCTGCAGTCTCTTGCAATCCTGTGCATCAATTTCTCCATAGCAGGCTGTGATGCAGCCAGTCAGAATACCCTCCACCATATATCTATAGAGATTTTGAGTCTTTGACATGTCAAGTCGCTTCAAACTCCTAATGAAGTAGATCCGTCTTCATGATTGCATCAGTGCAGGAACCACAATAGATCCTCAGTCCTGATGAAGGGCCTCGGCCTGAAATGTTGACCGTTTATCCCCCTCCATGGATGCTGCCTGACCTGCAGAGTTTCTCCAGCATTTTGCCTGTGGTTCTCCGGATTTCCTGCATCCGCAGAATCTCGTATGTTTATAGATCCCCAGGAACCAGAGGCTGCTCACCCTTTCCACTGCTGACCCTTCAATGAGGACTGGTGTGTGCTCTCCCGATTTATTTCCCCCCCCCCCACCACCCCTCCTGGAGCCCACAAAATTAGTTCCTTGGTCTTACTGATATTGAGTGAGAAATTGTTGCAACACCACTCAACCAGCTGGCCTGCCTCATTCCTTTAAAATGCCTCATCACCATCTGAGATTCTACCAACAGCAGTGGGTCAAATTTTTCAATGCATTTAAGCCCGTGCTTAGCCATTGTCATGAGTGTAGGGTAGAACAGTGGATTAAAAACTACTGGAGTGACATGGACCTAGTGAAATCTAGAAAATACTTCCAGCTAATGTGACTTCCTCCCAGTCAATTTGACAGGGCAGGTTCCCCATTGAAAGCAGCATCAGCGTTCGTAGTATCTGATGATAACAGTCCAGACACAAATACTTAAAACACAGATCCTTCAGCTCCAGTCTGTCCTCAGTGGTTAGAACCTCCCTACACTTGTTCCTGTTCAGTGTATTGAACCAGAAATCGACCCAACTTCATAGGCTAGTTACCCAAACCTTAAGTCCTGATGACTCAGAAATTGGCCAAGGTCCTTGAATCTTTGAGTAGATACAGCGGGAATCCATTGTGAAGTTGCTCTCTGGGTGGTTTCTGAGGCCACCATAGAAGCTACCACTGATGGAGATCAAGAAGGGGTTCAGTATGCTGTGACCAACCAAGGAGCTGTATAACCACTGAATGGTGTTCTTTGATTTGGCAACTGCTTCAGTTAATAAAATAACACAGGTTATTAATGGGTTCAGTTAATAACACAACACAATCGCTTTAGGAGAATGGTCACCTGCCAGTGATTCATGTACTGAAAACTTCAAATTTTCTCCTTCAGCCTTCTTCTCTGTTGACCACTTGTATTCAGTGTTGGGCCTGTAAACTGCATTTGTAATGTGTGGCCCACAATCCTAACATGTCAAATGTAGAAGGTCGGATTACACTCTGATTTAGCAAGCTAGCTTGCGCCATTAAAATATCCCATGGAGATCACCAATAATTTGCTCTGGGAGTAGAGGCAGTTCATAAATGAGCTTAGAACATTACAGCACTGTACAGCTCATGATATAGTATTAACCTTTTAACTTTAAGATCAATCTAACCCTTCCCACCTACATAGTCCTCTATTTTTCTATCATCCATGTACCTAAGTTTCTTAAATGTCCCTAATGTATCTGCCCCTACTATTATCCATATATTATGTGTGTGTATGTATATGTGTAAGAATAACCAGTGTGTGTGTGTGTCTATATAATATATAGACACACACATATATAAATAAAATGTATATATCTATATATGTTTGTGTGTGTACATATGTAGTTATATATATAACTTTAAATATTACAAAGAAAGGGCAAAAGGGCAAATAAAGAGTTTTATTGGGGGGATCCATTCAAAAATCTGAAGGCAGAGGGGAAGAATCTGTTCCTAAAACATTGAACGTGGGTCATTAGGCTCCTGTGTCTCCTCTCTGAAGGTAGGAATGAGAACAGGAGATGGTGGCGGTTGTCCTTAATGATGGATGCCATCTTTTAGAGGGCATTGCCTTTTGAAAATGGCCTTCATGGTAGGGAGGTTAGTGCTCATGATAAAGCTGGCTGAGTTTCCAACCCTCTGCAGTGGCCCCTCCATACCAGGTGCTGGTGCAACCAGTTAGAATAATCTGTCTTGATGGAACACAACTAGTAGCCAACTTACCGTAGACTTACTCAACAGTTTCCGTCCAGTCTACCTGTGTTCTCTCACTTACTGGGAATTGACCTAACAGTCTCCTTAACCCAAGTCTCTTCCCAGTTTCTGTTATCTCAAGGACTTGCTTGGTACTGAAGGATTTTATTTGAATTCTGAGTGTTGCTATGAAGGGATGCTTTGACTTACTGTTCTGAGGGGGGGGTCAGTATCATTGTGGATTGCGTTCCTTGTTACCATTTGGACAGCGTCTCATCAACCTGAGGTCAGGTGCCTCACATCCGTCCCCCTAATCTTTTTTCCTTCTTTCAGCTCTCGATTAAAGAAGTAGAAGTGACTCAGAATGACCAGGCTCTCACCGGTATTAAAACTGAGATGTCTCAGCTCCGACATCAAACACAAAATCTCGAGACCGAATACAATGGCTTACTCGGCAATGTAAGTGGTCTTTGCTTGTGAGTAGAATGGCAATGAAAAAAATTATTGCTCTCAAGGTGTGGGTTTGACTGCACCTCGACGGATTTGCTTGTTGGGCAGTTTCAGTGGGCTGATTGGGGTCGGTCCACTGACTGTGGGTCTGGGAGTGAACTATCAGCAAAATCAAGCTATTTGGCCCATCAAGTCTGCTCTGCCATTCAATTATGGCTGAGTAATTTTCCCTCTTGTCTCCATCTTCCTACCTCTCCTAAACTTTGACGCCCTGACTCATCAATAACCGATAAACCTCCATTTAAGTATACCCAGAGGCTTGGTCTCCACAGCCATCTGAATCAATTCCACACCTCATCGCTCTCTGGCTAAAGAAATTCCTCATCGGTTTTAACTGGTTTTCTTGTATTCTGTGGCTGTCCTATACTCCCCCACTATTGAAAACCTCCTCTCCACATTCACTCTATCTAGGCCTTTCAATATTAGCTAGGTTTCAAGGAGATACCCACCTCCTCATTCTTCCAAGCTCCAGAGAGTACAGACTCAGAATTATTGAATGTTCTTCATATCTGAACCCTTCATTCCTGGGGTCATTCTCATGAGCCTCCTCAGGACCTTTTCTAAGGCTAGTACATCCCTTAGATAAGGGAGCTAAAAACATTGAAGTGTTGTTGGGAGGGAGGCATGTGTTTGAGCAGCATGTGTCCTATAATATGGTTGGAAGTACTTGCCTCAGAGTTCAAATTCCTCAGTTGTGATGCTGGGGTTTGAACTCCAGTCTCAAAGTTAAGAGTCCAGTGTCACAACCTCTTGTTTAAGCCCCACCAATGTCCTTGCCATTGAAACCTGTTCTGACCGTGATGGCGTTATGCTTCTAGATAAGTGCACTGGAGAGCACCCTGGATCAAACAGAGGCCTCATTTGACAAGCAGCTTCAGAGTTTGCAGTTCCAAATCAGAAGCCTCGAGGGCGAGCTGGGAAGTCTCCGGAGTGAGCAAATGCGCCTGAAGGGCGAATATGACAAGACCCTTAACATCAAGATGCAACTGGAAGCTGAGATAAATCAGTACAAACGTCTACTGGTTGGCGGCAACCAAAGGTAAGGCACGGACAGAGTTTTGGGAGTCATACAAAAAAGAACACACTGGTGTCGTAAAGCATTGTATTATCATGCTGCCTCTTATTCACCTATCTCGTTGGAATTGATTCCGGTCAGATTATTCAGAGTCAGACCTATGATGTCAAACTTTGGTTCTGCAGTAGCAGTACAAACTAAAGTCAATTATAAATTACAGAAAGAGTGCGGAAGAATGATGTAGTATTCATGTACTGTTGGGACTCTGATGACAGGGTGGAAGAAGGTACTGACGGGTTTAAAGATTAGCTTTATCTGTCACATGTACATTGAAACATAGTGAACTGGGTTAACTGCATCAACGACTAACATAGCCTGAAGGTGTATTGGAGACAGCCTGCAAATGTTGCAATACTTCCGATGGCAACATGGCAAGCGGTCAACTCACACGTACACCTTTTGGAATGTTGGATGAATTCCTTATGCTGCAACCAGTCAGGAAGCTCTCTACCGTCCAGCTATAGAAACTTATTATGTCTAGGTTTCTTACAAATCTCCTCAAACTTCTACCATTCCATAAACAACTAGGTTGAGAATGAAAAGGAAAACCGAATGTGGAATATGGTGTTCGAAAATACAGGGCAGGTAGACAAAGTGTGAGAGCTACAACAAAGTAACTTGGAGACAGAGTTCCCCTTTTAGTAGAAGTCATTTGGTTGAGTAGGAACTCTCCTTGAATCTATGTTGACGGTTCCTTGCTAATCTTCATCCCTTTTTGAAGGGCGCTAAGCAACTATGGAGAGCCTACACTTGATGCTTCTCATTCCCTGGACCCCTCAAAATTCTGATAAGGAATTTAAGCATACTTTCCTACCCCCTTAACACGTTCAGAACATCTTGAGTTTGAGCACATGCCTGATATTTTTTTAAAACCCACAGTGAAGAGACTGACATTCCTGTCTCCAGCCACTTTTCATCAGTGAATGCTCAGGCGTGGTGCTGCATAGGCTGGGTTGTAGTCCTCTGTCAGAAAACTTTAAATCCAGTCTTACAGTTTCAGTAGGAACTCTTTGGTGTCTCAATGCCTGCGCCAATCACACAGCCGTCTGTACTGATACCATTCACTGGAAGTTGGCATTTTTGTACCTCTATTTATCTACTCATCCATGCAATTAAATGTATCTGCTTAACCACTGCCTAGGCATGTTTCTGTTTCTAAACACATTTGATGAATTTCTTCCTCATCTCCTCCACTTCCTTGCCCTACTCCTATGTTCTCTAGTTCCAAGTATCTCTTCTGTGGGGATGTTTCCTACCAGTTACCCTCTCCATGCCTGGCATAATTTTGTCTGCCTCTTTCAAAGACTTCCTCAGCCACAGCTACAGGGAAAATACCCAGCCTATGCAGAGTCTCCTTATAACTGAAATATTCTGGTGAATCTCCTCTACATCCTGTGCTATGTAGTCACATCCTTACAGAATTTTGCCTCCTGCTCTCCTCCTCTCCCGGTGCATTAAACCCCCATTTTTGTGTTAACCTTTGCTAAAAACATTTCATTCTCTTTCTCCCCCCCCCCCCCCCCAGCATGGCAGCTGGTGAATTATCCGCTGGCCTCGTATCTGGAGGGACTGGTAAGTATTGCACTGTGCTTTTTTTCTCTTGTTATATAAGGGGGAAGCTTTGTGCATCAAAAAGTGTGAATCATTGTGTTAATCCTGCCAAGCAGGGAGACAGGGAGCAGTGGTTGAGAAGTGCCATACCGTATTCCCTCTGTACTACTGTTTACCCTCTTTCTTTTCTAACATTGCTTTTCTTTACCTGAACCTTTGTTGCCCTCTCTCCCCTTGGCCCTTGTCTCTCGGTGACCTGGTATTTGCACCCACCCCTACATCTCTGATTCGTCCTGCTCTCATCATGGGGATGAATTCCACTGCACTATCTTTTGGCTCTCAAGTCTGGAATAATCCTGCCTCCTGTATTGTTTTGTCCAGCTCTTTGAGCACTGCTTCTGTTGATGAGTTTGAGGTCAGGTTTTATTTTTGTTCTGCTACCTGACCTGCTGCTACTTTCCCAGTGTACTGACTCTGCTTGGATTTAGGGAAGGGTGAGAGCTCGGTGGGTGAAATCGACCTTTGTCATTGACAGAAACTTCAATCTTAGAACTTTGGTTAGTTGATTTTCTTTGCCTGGGCCTGCATCTCTTGACAATCAAACATCGTTCACAGTTCAAGATTGTTTATCGTCATTCTTGTATATTGTATACAAGTGTAAAGGAGAGTAAAATGATTGTCACTCCAGATCTGAAGGAGCTTAAAAAATACACAAGAGTACACAATAAAAGTTTTAAAAACACAAATATAAATACTTAAGATTATCTTATTTACTTAAGCCACATAAAGTGACAGTAGCTACAGGAGAATCTGTACGTAAGGTGCCAGACATAAAGTAGTGGTAGTGGGGTGGGATGATCAGCCTGACAGCTTGGTGAAAGTGAGTGTTTTTGAGTCTGGTGATCCTGGTATAGAGGCTGCGTGGAGATGTGCACGTTATTACACAGTATTACCTTGTAAACCAGGAGTTCAAAAGGGAGTTGTAAATGTATAAGCTCTCTAGGCCCCATCTCCGTTGACAAATCCAGCCACATTCTGGACCCCAGCCACACACTCAGCCCACAATCTGAATCTATCTGCAACCCCCCCCCCCCCCGCTCCCCGCCAGTTCTGGAGTTCTGGCTGCACATCCCGTTTGGACTGATGACTCTAATTTTGGGCTAATGAGCGAGTCAGAGAGAAGGCCATCAGTTTCTGACCATTTACACCCCACCCTCTCCAGCCCCTCCTGATTCCCTCCACCAGTAGCTGTCTCCACTTTCACATTCCCCTTACTTCATCCACCTCGTTCATTTCCTTTTCTTCTTTTACATCCGTCACCCATCTCCTCTTCCTCCTCCCTTCTCCTCACCGACACAACCTGCCCATCAGTCCACCAACTACTAGCACACCATTCCCCCTCTAATATACAGGTCATGTCCTCTCTCCCAGAATGCATGATTTCAATGCAAAACGTCAACAATTTCTCTCAACATACACCCAGAAATGCAGCTTGATCCACAGAGTTCCTCCAGAAAATTGCTTCTGATCAAACGATCAAGTTGTTTTCGATCACATCATCGTGGAAGTTCCTTCACCCAGTCAGTTAATCAGATCTACCAGTCTTTGCCCCTCCTCACCCTCTCAATCTATTACCTCAGTCACTGTAAACTTTTTAAATACATTTATAATGCTGTTTATATTGTAAGTGCATTCAAGTATTAATGCACATTTTTTTTGCATATCTGTATTTTAACCTCTAACTTTATTTTTATATAATTTAGTCATAATAATTGTAGAATGTTATTTTTATTGCATGTCGCACCCAGACCAACACACATGTAGATTCCTAATACATGCAAATGTATATGGGGAATAAAATTGAACCTTGATCAATGCCAGATTATCAATGTTTTCCTGCACTTTGAACTGTATTTAATCTTGCTGAAGGTTAACTGGTCTTTTCTTCCTATCAAATTTAGGCACAGGAAGTAGTACGATAACCATCAAGTAAGTTGTACCTCTTGACATCGATTCTTGGCCTGGGAGGGTGATGGGTGAGATAAAAATTTCTAAATCATGAACATAGGAACAGAATTAGGTCATTTGGCCCATCGAGTTAACTCCACATTCCTTCGTGATGGATGTATTTTCCCTTTCAATCCCATTCTCCTGCCTTCACACCATATCTTCTGACACTCTTACTAGACAAGAACCTGTCACACTCCGTTTTAAATATTCCCAATGATATGGCCTCCACAGCTGTCTGAGGCAATGAATTCCACAGATTCACCATCTTCTGGCTAAAGAAATTCCTCCTCACCTGTATTCTAAACTGCTGTCTTATTCTGAGGCTGTGCCCTCTGGTCCTAGACTCCCAATTATAGGGAGCATCCGTTCCAAGTCCATTCTATCTCAGCCTTTCAGTATTTGAAAGGTTTGAATGAGATTCACCCTTCATTCTTCTAAACTCCAGCAATACAGGCCCCTCATAAATGAACCCTTTCATTCCCGGAATCATTATTGTGAACTGTCTGGACTCTTTCCCATGCCAGAAAATCCTTTCTTAGATAATGCGCCTAAAACTGTTGACTGTACTCCACCTGAGACATTGCAATGATCTCCAGTGCCGTCTGCCTCTCCTGGAACAGTTATTATTCCTTTCTGATCAATAGTTATTTCTGTGTGCGGACAATACCTCTTGCTACTTGGGGATGTGGGAGAGAGTGGGGACCAGCCCAAGGATCATCTCTCTCAATGCTGACAGATCTTTGCCTTTGAATTCTCAACTTAATGGTGGTTTGATGGGAATTCAGAATTGTGATGCGATTTTATGAAATGGGAAGCTGCCAATTACCTGCTAGTTATAGACTCACAATGGAGATGGAGACAATGTGTAATGTATGGATTTTAAGTTCTGTTGCTTAAAACTTGTGAGGTGCTAATCCAGTTGTTCTTCATTCTATTTCAGGACCACTGAAACCAGAGGTAAGCCGCCTCTTAAATCTGTTTCGTTGACATTACGTTCAAGGGCTAGGTTTGATCTTTATTCCTTTTGGATATTTTAATAGACTCTGTTACATTGGCCACAGCTTGGACCAAAACAAGAAATTGGCTGCTGGTGGGGTGTTTGGTGGGGGGAGAGGCAGGAGAAGGAAGGAGTCATGGTGGTTTTGTGTGGAGCATCTGACGCTCCGATCTGGTGTTTGCTTCAGTTCTCCTGGGTGGGCCAGGCCAGGGAGCAGGAGCTGGTCATTGAGCACCTCAAACCGGTTCTGCCTTTCTGCCAAGTCTGAGCTGTTGCCCCATCGCAGAGACAAGCACAAACACCTGGATGATGCTCCACTCATCCGAGGGAGTCACCAGAGGAAGGCACAGACTTAGATCCTGATCACAGTTACGTCAACTTGCTACTTTCAGCAATCAGTTCTTGGGGCACGTTGTGCTAAAGACGACTGAGAGCATTAACTTTGATCCAAGATGAAGGACAATTAAACTTAATCCATTTGGTTCCCTGACGACCTCGAACAGAAATTTGATCTTTCTTTCCCAGTCTGTCCTATGTGACTCCAGACCCACCTCAGATGGTTGACACCTGTTCCAGCTCAGTTTGGGGGCATGTGGGGAGAGGCAATAAACACTGGTCTCGAAATGGAAAACCTCCAATTTAAAGGGAAATATGTGAATCCCAGGAAGGGAGAGCTGTGGCAGGGGAGGAGATCGGGGGACCTGGGCTATGAAGTTCTGGTCTGCAAAGTTAACCTGTGCTCTTTGTTTTGTTTAGAAAAAATTGTTTCATGAAGAGTCTGCAGCAGAGGGACTTCCGAGGAGCCTGGATAAAGGCCCCCACAACTCCTGCTTGCTGCTGGGATTCCTGGGATGTGGGCTGCCCTCTGTCCCCTGCCCTTTTACTCTTCACTTTCTGCTTCAGATAAACATGGATGACGGAGCCAGATGTCCTGTAACTCTCTTCAAGCGGAGTTGCAGTGCTTCCAACATGGTTGCTATGGAGACAGCAGCCTTCATCCTCAGCTGTCCTCACTGAAAGAGAGGCACTGCCAATCCTACCTACTTCCCTCCTGAACCCAGGTCCAGCCCGCGACGGCTGTAGGAAAACACGGTGTGACTGTTCCTGGGGGCAGAGCATGTGAGTGAGATGCTGGCCTGTCTGGGCCCAGGATAGGGCTGAAGGCCTTGTGTTGTCCGTTGTTCCATACTTGTCTTGGTCGCTTTCAATAAACTTCTGCCTGAACCATAATGCTGTCATGTATCTGTTTGATACGAGCACCGACTCCGCTGAATCCATAAATGAACCTAAATTGGTGTTGTAGGCTGAAGATTGTGGGGAAAATTAAACAAGGGATCCTGATCCACTGAGGAAGTGGGCTGAAGATTGGTGATCGGGGGCAATGATGACCGATCAGGGTACAACTCCTGTCACTGCCTGGAAGGAGTTTGTACGTTCTCCCCGTGATGGTGTGTGTTTCGTCTGGGTCCTCCTGCTTTTCAGAGATCTGGTAACGATTAGTGCGTTACGTTGGTGCCGGAAGTGTGGCGACACCTATGGGCTGCCCAGGACCATCGTCACTGAGTTAGTCGTAGTCATAGTCGTAGTCATACTTTATTGATCCCAGGGGAAATTGGTTTTCGTTACAGTTGCACCATAAATAATATAGTAATAAAACCATAAATAGTTAAATTATAATATGTAAATTATGCCAGTAAATTATGAGATAAGTCCAGGACCTGCCTATTGGCTCAGGGTGTCTGACCCTCCAAGGGAGGAGTTGTAAAGTTTGATGGCCACAGGCAGGAATGACTTCCTATGACACTCTGTGTTGCATCTCGGTGGAATGAGTCTCTGGCTGAATGTACTCCTGTGTCCAACCAGTACATTATGTAGTAGAAGGGAAACATTGTCCAAGATGGCATGCAACTTAGACAGCATCCTCTTTTCAGACACCACCGTCAGAGAGTCCAGTTCCATCCCCACAACATCACTGGCCTTATGAATGAGTTTGTTGAATCTGTTGGTGTCTGCTACCCTCAGCCTGCTGCCCCAGCACACAACAGCAAACATGATAGCACTGGCCACCACAGACTTGTAGAACATCCTCAGCATCGTCCGGCAGATGTTAAAGGACACATTTGATGCATTTCACTGTATTCTTTAAAGTACATGTGACAAATAAAGCTTATCTTTAAAAAGAATAGCAGATGTAATCAAAGTAAGTGTAATTTTGGGAAGACAGATCTTGGTAATTCTTACATCGTGAGCAGTCGGGCCCTGGGGAGTGCAGCAGAAAAGGTGACCGAGGAATACAAGCGCACAGTTCTCTGACTGTGCGATCACAGGCAGGGTGATGATGGCATTCGGCTCGCTGGCCTTTATCGCTCTGGGCCCTGAATGTAGGAGTTGTGGGAGAATGAATGTTGCAGTTTTTACAAAACGTTGGCGAGGCTGCGGCTGCACCAGGAATATTGTGTACAGTTTTGGTCTCCCTGTTATTAAGAACAAGAAAGGAAGGGGAGAAAGATGTTGCCAAAACCTGAGGGCCTGAATTACAGGGAGAGGTCGGGTAGGCGAGGATGTTATTCGTTACTGTAAAGGAGACTGGAGAGTATTCTTACTTGTACAGTATAGACATGAGAGTCACAGGTAAACCCATCTCCTTCAGGTACCATTCAAACACCTCAAGTGTTGCAACTGCGGCCATCTTGTTCACTTCTGCTGGCACCATATTTCCGGTACTCAGTACAGGTTTCTTTGAAATCTCTCCCCTCTTTTGGTTTTTGGATCCTCAACCCCAGGAAGGAGACTATGATTGCACAGGCAGCGATTTGTTTTTTTTTGGAGGGATATGGAAGTAGCTTGTGTGGGTATCTTGGTTGTCATTGATGAATTGGGCTGAAGGGTGTATTTCCCAACTGTATGATTTGCAGAGGGACTCAATCTTTTGGGCTTTGATCGCCACCTGCAGGCTGAAGTGGGGATCTGCAGGCTGAGGTTGTTGCCGGGATAGAACCCTGCGCAATGTGAGCAAATCATTTCTTGCTTGACTGTTTTACACTGTTAGCAAATTCTGTCTCAGGCAAACTTGCCAGATGGTCTCAAGCACAGTGACGTGCTTTTGTGAAGATTATGGGCATATTGAAGTTTCTGTTTTCCCTTCCTAAAAGATGATATTATTAATCAATTAACATCAGGCATTGACCTGCCTGTGCTTGGGAATCTGCAGTCTCCTCTTAATTACTTCTGGGATCTCTAGCCTCACATTTGGCCTCTCTTTGGACTTGTTATCTGCCCACCCAATTCAGTTCCTTGTTGCTGAAGACTCCATGATCTAGAACTAGACCAACAAGCAACAATGCATCAAGGGAATTGTGATGAAAAACTGTGGTTACTGGTGTGAATCGTGATATAGAAGATTTAATCTAAAATGTGTTCATGCAGTTTAAATAATTACTCCCCCTATGTGACTTTTACTTGTAGACTTCTACAAATTACAATTAAAATCTGGAATTTGGTCTGTCTTGCCCACAGCTAGCATGGTCCTGGAGGCAAATATAATATTGGTTTTCTAAAGGGTTTTAGGCAGACACGTGGATGTGCGGGAGATGGGAAGGATATAGACATTCTTAGGCAAGAGGTTTAGTTTACTTGGACAACTGATCACTAATTTATGTTTACATATTAGTTAATTAAATTAATCTAATTTAATTTGCCCATTCCTGTGCCATACTGTTCTACCGTACATAAGCTGCAATTATTTGAACTTCAATCCACAATAGACAATAGGTGCAGGAGTAGGCCATTCGGCCCTTTGAGCCAGCACCGCCATTCACTGTGATCATGGCTGATCATCCACAATCAGTATCCAGTTCCTGCCTTATCCCCATAACCTTTGATTCCGCTATCTTTAAGAGCTCTATCCATCTCTTTCTTGAAAGCATCCAGAGACTTGGCCCCCACAGCCTTCTGGGGCAGAGCATTCCATATCCACCACTCACTGGGTGAAAAAGTTTTTCCTCAGCGTTCTAAATGGCCTACCCCTTTTGCTTAAACTGTGGCCTCTGGTTCTGGACTCACCCATCAGCGGGAACATGCTCTCTGCCTCCAGCGTGTCCAATCCCTTAATAATCTTATGTTTCAATAAGATCCCCTCTCAGCCTTCTAAATTCCAGAGTATACAAGCCCAGTCGCTCCAATCTTTCGACATATGACAGTCCTGCCATCCCGGGAATTAACCTTGTGAACCTACGCTGCACTCCCTCAATAGCAAGAATGTCCTTCCTCAAATTTGGAGACCAAAACTGCACACAGTACTCCAGGTGTGGTCTCACCAGGGCCCTGTACAGCTGCAGAAGGACCTCTTTGCTCTTATACTCAATTCCCCTTGTAATGAAGGCCAGCATGCCATTAGCTTTCTTCACAGCCTGCTGTACTTGCATGCTTGCTTTCAGTGACTGATGTACAAGAACACCTAGATCTCGTTGTGCTTCCCCTTTTCCTAACTTGACTCCATTTAGATAATAATCTGCCTTCCTGTTCTTACCACCAAAGTGGATAACCTCACATTTATCCACATTAAACTGCATCTGCCATGCATCTGCCCACTCACCCAGCCTGTCCAAGTCACCCTACATTCTCATAACATCCTCCTCACATTTCACACTGCCACCCAGCTTTGTGTCATCGGCAAATGTGCTAATATTACTTTTAATTCCCTCATCTAAATCATTAATATATATTGTAAACAGCTGCGGTCCCAGCACTGAACCCTGCGGTACCCCACTGGTCACCGCCTGCCATTCCGAAAGGGACCCGTTAATCGCTACTCTTTGTTTTCTGTCAGCCAGGCAATTTTCAATCCATGTCAGTAGTCTGCCCCCAATACCATGTGCCCTAATTTTGACCACTAATCTCCTATGTGGGTCTTTATCAGTTAGAGTTAGAGGCTTTAGTGTCACCGAATGCATTCTGTATTGTGAACTGGCTGTATATAAATTGGCTGCTGTGATGACTTCATCACGACATTGCTCTGGGTCATGCTGTCAGCTTGCAGCTATTAGCTGTGGTCTTTTGTATGTCTTGGAACTTGCCACAGAAATGCAGGGCTTTCTCTGTTTAACGGGTCTCCCATCAGCTGTTGAACTTTACCCTGCGAAACAACCTACGGCCCTGTTCTACGGAGAACGCCATCACATATTGTGTTGTTTCTGACTGATTTGACTGCGATATTAGATCCCTTTAAAACCTCTCTCTCTCTTATTGATGCAGTATGGTTTTCGATTCCCCATTCCTGGAGAAAGACAATGGTTGCATGGATCGGAAAAGCTTGGGGGGATATGGACCAAAGGTGGCAAATGGACTTAGCTTGTGTAGGCATTTAGGTTGTCATAGATGAAAGGGATAATGAATTGGCATGATGGAACAGCAGAGCAGGTTTGATGGGCTAAATGGCCTCAATCTGTTCCTTTGTCTTGTGGTGTTATTAGAAGCAATTTTAAAAAATCAGATCAAGTTGTGTGGTATTTTAAGCATGTTTATGGCTGACAGTAACTTCCGTGAATATAATTTTAGTCTATACAAGGGAACCAAGGAAATGCTTGTTTTCTTCAGAAAGAGGAAGTAAGGAGACGATGTGACAGTACCCTTTGATGGTACAGAGGTGGAGAGAGCTACGCGCTTCAAATTTCTGGATGTTAACATCTCAGATAACTTGTCCTGGGCCCAGTGCATAGGTGTAATCATGAAAGTATTCCAACTGTTCTGTATCAGAAATTTATGGGAAATGGGCATGTAACCAAATACTCCAACAAGCTTCTATAAATTCATTGTTGAAAATATTGTGACTGGTTGTGTCATGGTCTGGAGCACAGGAACACAAGGGGAAGTAGAGTGCTGTAGACACCGCCCAATCCATCACAGGCACAGCCCTTCCCAGCACTGAAAGCATCGAAATGAACAGCTGTCTCAACAAAGAACCATCAATCAAAATAATCCCCTCCATCCGGGTAAAGCCATTTTTCACTACGACAGACAGAAGCCTGAAGAACCACATTAGCAGTTACTGGAACATCTACTTTCCTACAACCACCAGGTTTTGAAGTAGCCTACTCCATTTTACAATAAAGACTAACTTCTCAATTCCCTTCCTAATTCACCAGCTTTTTATGGTCTTAGTTACACAAAACCATTTACCCTCACTCCATTTAACCAATGCTCTTCCACTTTTCCCTCACCAAACAGCTTCTGTCATACTTTGCCTATCCATTTGACTCTGAACTTTCAGTAAGTCCCTTGGCAATGTTGTCTATATCTTTCTGTCAGCACTCATGGGCTATGTTTCCAAGGACAAACGTGCTGACCCTGGAGATGGTTCAAAGAAGGTTCACCGGAATGATTCCAGGCATGACAGGCGTTATCATGTGAGAGCTGTTGACGCCTCTGGGCCTGTACTTCATTCAAAGTGTTGGTGTGGAGAGGCTATTTGTCAGGAAATGTAGTGGACGTCTCACCCAAAACAGAGCAGCAGAGATGATTTAGTGGTGAATGATGACCTTAATATGAGACAGTAAAATAACATGCCACAAGGCACCACCAAACAAGGGAGAACAGAAACTAACCACAACAGGCAACAAGGTAAACTTTAGGCAGAGAGAATGAAAGCTAGGAGCACCTGCTTGAATCTGGTTGCTTCGAGTGATCCCTTAGCCTTCTACATTCCAAGGCAAACTGTCCCACTGTCTCCTTATAACTCAAGCCCTCCAGACTTGGTAACAACCAGTTGTCCTCTTCCAAGAGCTTTGCATGTGAGCTTGAATAAGTTAGTCTCCTTCAGTTCCACTTCGCTAGGTTTTGAGGGGGTGGTGTCACCTTGGGTGCGGACAAGACCTTGGGTTGAGGAGGAAAAGACTTGTGCCTGTTACAGTGGGATACTGGGATATCGTGTGCTGGTGGGACTACCACTACTTACTTAGATGTACAGACCCATCTGGGACAAATTCCTGCTCTGAGATTGTTTACCAGTCAAATGTGACTGAAGTCTCTCTGAATCGTATTTCTGCATGACCAGGCTGGGTAATGGAGGCAGGCCAACGTACTGGATCTGCGCCCTGGATCTTGCTACGTGGAGCATGCTATGTTGGTGCCATAACGTGTGGCAGCACTTGCAGACTTCCCCCAGCACATCCCTGTGTTGCAAGGAGCGGGGCGAACCCAACCGCAGGACACTGGCACGGAGATCAGGTTAGGATGCAGACGAGGGCGTGAGCATAGCTGGAACCTGACCCGAAGCGTTGCTGGAGTTGAACGGCAAACAGAAAGGCAGGCGGCAGGCAACCCTTATCTTGACGTGGAGCGTAGAAAGGCGAGGGGTAGACAATACTTATCTTGACACGGAGAGACAGAGTTACACAGGTAAACCTTGGTACTGAAGTAAATCTCAGAATACACAATCCTAACGGTCAGGATCATTAATTACCACACTGGCTAAACAACGATCTGGCAACAAGTGGATGCAAAGCCGGGGTTTTTATGCTGCAGGTCTTGATGAGAACCAGGTGTGTTGCCATCAAAGGGAATTGGGAGAAAATGAGGAATTAATGGTTGGGACTGTGACACCCTGGATGCGTTGGTCTTTACATCAGATCAGATGCTTCCAGCACGAACGTAGCTTGCCCACAGCTCACTAACTCTAATCAGTACGTCTATGGATTGCAGGAGGAAAGCAGAGCACCCAGAAGAATCCTGTGAGGTCACTTGGAGAATGTACAAACTCCTAACAGGCAATGGCAGGAATCAAAACCGAACTTTACTGCCTCCACTATAAAGCAATTGCACTAACTACTACACCACCGTGCCTAGCTTTACTCTCCAACCCTCTTGAAACAAGGGCCACTACTCTTTTTGCCTTCCCCTTTACCCACCACACATGTGACAGCTTCCTGTATATGTTGTGCAGGCACACCATGGCGCTAAGCCTTTCTGGGTTTTCTCTCTATTTAAATATTTTTGATGGATAACCAAAATATTTAAATGAGTAGCTTCATATTTTCCACTTCACACATTCCAGATCAATCACTGCTGAGCTGCAGTGTCCAGGGGTCATGGAGGAATTGCATCTGTACCTGTGCAACTAAGGGGTAAGTGACGGGGCAGTGTTGGCAAATGTTGCAAGTCTGAGATAAAAACAGCACATTCAGTAGGCCAGGCAGTATCTGTGGAGAGAAAAACAGAGCCTACTGGTTTACTTCCCAATAATTTTGACGTGTTTGTGATTAAGGTTGAAGGCAGTGGAATAAATTATTTCTGAGGTGCTTTGCGTGGAGAAAGGTATGTTCTACAGTTCCCAAAGGGTTGTTACTATTCTTCATGTGACACAAGTGAATGAGGCAGAATTTCCAAATCTGCAGGTGCTTCAAATTTGGAGTCCTTCTGAAGTGAGAGGATAGCAATGGACTTCGGGGAGTGTGAGATACATGGGCTGATGGAATGACTGGCACTTTAAAAATTCATATTGAGAAAGGTGTAGTGATTGAGAAGAGATAAACATAGAACGTAGAATAGTACAGCACAGTACAGGTTCTTCGGCCCACAATGTTGTGCCGACTCTTAAACCCTGCCTCCCATATAACCTCCCACCATAAATTCCTCCATATACCTGTCTAGTAGTCTCTTAAATTTCACCAGTGTACCTGCCTCCACCACTGACTCAGGCAGAGCATTCCACGCACCAACCACTCTCCGAGTAGAGAACCTTCCTATAATATCCCCTTTGAACATCCCACCCCTTGCCTTAAAGCCATGACCTCTTGTATTGAGCAGTGGTGCCCTGGGGAAGAGGCGCTAGCTGTCCACTCTATCTATTCCTCTTAATATCTTGTATCTCTCTATCATGTCTCCTCTCATCCTCCTTCTCTCCAAAGAGTAAAGTCCTAGCTCCCTTAAACTCTGATCATAATGCATTCTCTCTAAACCAGGCAGCATCCTGGTAAATCTTCTCTGTACCCTTTCCAATGCTTCCACATCCTTCCTATAGTAAGGTGACCAGAAGTCCTAGAGAAGTACTATAGAAGTGTGACCAGACCAGTACTCCAAGTGTGGCCTAACCAGAGTTTTATAGAACTGCATCATTACCTCGAGATTCTTAAACTCTATCCCTCGACTTATGAAAGCTAACAGTCCATAAGCTTTCTTAACTACCCTATCTACCGGTGAGGCAACGTTCAGGGATCTGTGGACATGTACCCCCAAATCCCTCTGCTCCTCCACACTACCAAGTATCCTGCCATTTACTTTGTACTCTGCCTTGGAGTTTGTCCTTCGAAAGTGTACCACCTCACACTTCTCTGGGATGAACTCCATCTGCCACTTCTCAGCCCACTTCTGCATCCTATCAATGTCTCTCTGCAATCTTTGACAATCCTCTACACTATCCACAACACCACCAACCTTTGTGTCGTCTGCAAACTTTCCAACCCACCCTCTACCCCAACATCCAGGTCGGTAATAAAAATCACAAAAAGTAGAGGTCCCAGAACCGATCCTTGTGGGACACCACTAGTCACAACCCTCCAATCTGAATGTACTCCGTCCACCATGACCCTCTGCTTTCTGCAGGCGAACCAATTCTTAATCCACCTGGCCAAACTTCCTTGGATCCCATGCCTTCTGACTTTCTGAATAAGCCTACTGTGTGGAACCTTGTCAAATGCCTAACTGAAATCCATGTAGATCACATCCACTACACTACCCTCATCTATATGCCTGGTCACCTCCTCAAAGAACTCTATCAGACTTGTTAGACATGATCTGCCCTTCACAAAGCCATGCTGACTGTCCCTGACCAGACCATGATTCTCTAAATGCCTATAGATCCTATCTCTAAGAATCTTTTCCAACAGTTTTCCCACCACAGACATAAGGTTTACTGGTCTATAATTACCTGGACTATCTCTACTACCTTTTTCGAACAAGGGGACAACATTTGCCTCCCTCCTGTCCTCCGGTACCATTCCCGTGGGCAAGGAGGACATAAAGATCATAACCAGAGGTTCAGCAATCTCTTCCCTCGCCTCGTGGAGCAGCCTGGGGAATATTCCGTCAGGCCCTGGGGACTTATCCGTCTTAATGTATTTTAACAACTCCAACACCTCCTCTCCCTTAATATCAACATGCTCCAGAATATCAACCTCACTCATATTGTCCTCACCGTCATCAAGTTCCCTCTCTTTGGTGAATACCGAAGAGAAGTATTCATTGAGGATCTCACTCACTTCCACAGCCTCCAGGCACATCTTCCCTCTTTTATCTCTAATTGGTCCTATCTTCACTCCTGTCATCTTTTTGTTCTTCACATAATTGAAGGATGCCTTGGGTTTTTCCTTTACCCTACTCGCCAAGGCCTTCTCATGCCCCCTTCTTGCTCTTGTCAGCCCCTTCTTAAGCTCCTTTCTTGCTACCCGATATTCCTCAATAGACCCATCTGATCCTTGCTTCCTAAACCTCATGTATGCTGCCTTCTTCCACCTAACTAGCTTCTCCACCTCACTTGTCACCCATCGTTCCTTCACCCTACCATTCTTTATCTTCCTCACCGGGACAAATTTATCCCTTACATCCCGCAAGAGATCCCTAAACATCAACCACATGTCCATGGTACATTTTCCTGCTAAAACATCATCCCAATTCACACCCGCAAGTTCTAGCCTTATAGCCTCATAATTTGCCCTTCCCCAATTCAAAATTTTCCTGTCCGCTCTGATTCTATCCTTTTCCATGATAATATTAAGGGCCAGGGAGCGGTGGTCTGTCTCCCAGATGCTCACCCACTGAGAGATCCTGCGTGTAACTCCAGGCCAGGGTCTTCAAAAGAACCCTGAAAGGGAAAAATATATATATTGAAGGTGGAAATAGAGCTGCTTCCTAAGACGCAAGCAAAGGAGTCGCCGTTAGGTGTCATTATCCCTCCTAAGCTCTGCCTTCTTTCTGATTCTGATTGAAATATTATTACTTTCCAGAAGTGGACAGATTAGGTGTGATAGGACTGGTGACATTGGTTCCATCTGGGGGAGGTGCTAATGGCTTTCCGGTGGATGACTTTGGAGTGAGAGGAAAGCATGAGGAGGGGGTTATGACTAAATGAAAAAACCCGAGGTTTCTGAAGATCAAATGGGAGAATATTGGAAATGGTGGAGCAGACTCGACAGGCATAATTCTGCTCCTATATCTTATGGTGTTATGGAGATCCCTGGCAGCAACTGTAGAATCAGAATCAGGTTTAATATCGCTGACATATTAATATAGTACATAAAATACAATATAAGTTAGCATAAAATGCAAAAGGAAAAGCAAAAATAGTGAAATAGTGTTCATGAGTTTATAGTATGTTCAGAAATCTGATGGTGGATGGGAAGAATCTGTTCAGATTGCTGTACCTACTCTCTGATGGTAGTAAGGAGAAGAGGGCTTGTCTTTAGTGGCAATGGTCTTTGATGAAGGATGCCAGCTTCTTGAGATAACTACTTTTGAAGATGTCCTCGGTGAGGGGAGACTGGTGCCCATGGTGGAGCATGATGAAGAGAACGAAGTTAAAGTTACAGCTTAACAAGTAACAAGTTTAACAGCTTGGCAGAATCTCAGATGGTGATGAAAGGGCGTACGGGAGTGAGATATACCAGTTAACTGAGTGGTGTCACAGCAACAATCGTGCAATCAACGTCAGCAGGACCGAAGAGCTGATTGTAGACCTCAGAAAGGATAAGATGAGGGAACACAAACCAATCCTCACAGAGGGATTAGAAGCGCAGAGATTTCCTGGGTGTCAATATCTCTGAGGACCCAACCTGGACGCAACATATTGATGCAGCTAGAAAGAAAGTAAGTCAGCAGCTGTATTTCATTTGGAGTTTGAGGAGATTTGATTTGTCAACTAAAACACTCGAAAACTTCTACAAATGTACTGCGGAGAGCTTTCTGACTGGCTGCAGCACTGTCTGGTAAGGGGGGTGGGGGGGAGGGCGCTACTGCACAAGATCGAAGTAAGTTGCAGAAACTTGTAAAATTAGTCAGCTCCATCGAGGGTACCAGCCTCCGTAATATCCAAGACATCTTCAAAGAGCAGTGCTTTAGGAAGGCGGCGTCCATCATTAAGGATCTCCACCACCCAGGACACGGTTACTGTCGGGAAGGTTGTGCAGAAGCCTGAAGGCACACACTTAATGGTTCAGGAACAGCTTCTTCCCCTCTGCCATTCGATTTCTAACTGGACATTGAACCCATGGACACTACTTCACTACTTTTCTATTTCTGTTTTTTTGCACCAACTTTAACTTAACTATTTAATAGAGTCAAGACGACGGAGGCAAACAATGATTCCTTGGACAACGTATTCCAATTAATCAATGATTTCAGCTTTTCTGTGTCTTAATTTTGTTTTTAAAACTGTTGGAGCCTGTGACTTACAGCCTGTAGTTCGATCGAGTGAGCTAGCTGTCTCCAAGAAAACTCCGGGAGAGGAATGTGAGCACGAGCTACGATGAAGATGAAGATGAAGATGAAGATGAAGAGAAGCTCAGAGACAAGATGAGGGGCCAAGATTGACTACATTTCTCACTGACTAAAGCGTCGAGGAAGACTGTAGTATTGAGGCAAATATGGAGGAGAGTGAGTGGTTCTCCGAGAACCCCTTGGAGAGGCCATTCGTTCGAGTCGCTGCTGGGTCCCGATGCCCTCAGAATCTAAATTATGAAATTTATGGACTGGACTCTATATTTATTTATCACGTACTGCTGCCGTAAAGTTAACAAATTTCGCGACACCTGCCAGTGATATTAAACCTGATTCTGAGTTTGAACAATGAACACTACCTGAAGTTTGAGTCACGTGGGTTCTGTGTCCATTTGGAAGCTGAAGTGCTGTCACATGAGAAGTCAGAAACGGATCAGTGGCCAGGAGAGCTCACGGCATGCTGATCACTTGCCTATGCAGAAGGCGAGGGCGGTGATTGACAAAGCGATTGCCCTTTTACGGTTGGCTTCTCCAGTGTAGAAATGAGCACAGATTCAAATACTGTGTTGGCAGGAATGCAAGGAAATCACAGTTTCACTTGCAAGCTTTCCATTTGGGATGGCGGGGTGAGGTAACTACTCAACAGAATTGATGTTCTGAAGTGAAGGGGTGAGGAAAAAAGCCTGAGTAGGACTGAGAAAGTCCAGCTTTACACCGCGGGGACAGAATTTGAATATGGGTTTTCAAAGTTGCACTTTTGATGTGGAGGAGACAGACCGGGTTGAGTTGCTCTTTATTAAGAAGGGTATTGTTTATGTATCTGTGCCAAGGGGTGTCACCTGGCATCTGGTGGGAGGGGACCTGCACCAGTGAGAAAGGGCAGTGCCCAGGAATTTGGTGTGAAGGAATTGAATATCTAGGTTTGACTCCCACCACCCAGATCAGCAGATAATGCTCCCTTCTCATTGCTGCCATCTGGAAGGAGGGACAGGAGCCTCAGGATTCGCACCACCGGGCTCAGGAACAGTTATCATCCCTCAGACATCAGGCTCTTGAATCAAAGGGGATAACCTCACTCAATGTCATTTGCCCCATCAGTGAAATGTTCCAACATGCAATGGGCTCAATTTCAAGGACTCTTCATTTCATTTTCTCGATATTAATTGCTTATTTATTTATTATTTTATTATTATTTCTTTCTTTTTGTATTTGCACAGTTTGTTGTACACACGTTGTACACCCAGTTGGTGGAGTCTTTCATTGATTCTATTATGGTTATTGGATTTACTGAGCACGTTCACAAGGAAATGAATCTCAGGATCGTATATAGCGACATACATATATTTACTTTACTTTGAACTTTGTCATCCTCTGTCTATCTCAGTGCCACTCTTTTTACTGTTTTCGATATTAAATGCAGATTAGAAGTGCACGTCTGTGGACTTGCACCTTCCTCTGACCTTTATCCTTTTCACCTATCCAAGATACTGGACGCCACCCTGCAGAACTCCCAGATCGCTCTGGAGATTGACATGCCAAGTTGGCGGCTGAGGACTTCCAACACAAGTGGGTAACTTGTTATTCTTCAGTTTTCTTCCTCTTTCCACTGCTGGATCTTGCCCAGTGTGTCCTACACACCTCCATCATCGTCCATGCTTGGTGCTCAGTTATGTCTTGTCCTCCTGTCCTCTCTGTTGCAGGTGGCAGACCGAGCAGATGCTACGGCAGTCTGTGGAGAGTGATATTGATGGCCTCCACCATCTGAAGGAGACCTACCTGCAATTTCAGGGCAGGATGGCCAATGACATCGCTGGGCTGGAGGACAAGATTGCCTTCCTGAAGATGACCCATAATGAGGTGGATGCCCTCCCATTTGCTTCGCTGTTTCTTTTTCACAGTGGTAAGTATTGGTTATAGAGTCATAGAACACTACAGCACAGAAACAGGCTCTTTGGCCCATCTAGTTCATGGAAAACTATTATTCTATCAAGTCCCCTCGACCTATAGATGGACTATGGTTCTCCATACCCCTCCATATCCATGTACTTATTCAAACTTCTCTCAAATGTTGAAATCAAACACATATCTACCACTTACGCTGGCAGCTTGTTCTACACTCATACCACCCTCTGAGTGAAGAGGTTCCCTCTCATGTTTCCCCTTAAACATATGTACCTCTCATTGTTAACCCATGACCCCCCAGTTCTAATCTCACCCAATCTCAATGGAAAAGGCTTGCTTGCACTTACCCTATCCATGCCCCTCATAAATTAGTACACCAGCTGTGAACCTCTCTCTCTGTTCCCCAGCTTTTGGTCAGTTGCATTATCAGATGGTCATGGTGCTCTACAGCACAGAAGTGATTTTTTTTCAGCCCAACATGTCCATGTGATCAGTTTGTCTATTTGAGTCAGTCCCATTTGCTTGCATTTGGCCCAGATCCCTCCTTTCTGACGTATATAACTGTGCACATGTAATGGTATCTGTCTCACTACTCCCTCTTGCAGCTTGTTCCATATACTCTCCAGGCTGTGCAGAAGAAACAGCCCTTTTGGTCCATTTTCCCTTTTCAATTCAACTTATTTGCTTTAGTTTGGACTCCTCAACCTTGGGATTGGGGAAGAGACCTAGTCACCTTTCCTCTGTTCCTCATGGTTTTATCCACCTCTGCAAGATCACCCCTCATTCTCCTATGGCCAAGGGATAGAATGTTCCAGCCTTTCTTTATAATCGAGACCTCCAGTCCTGGAAACAACCTCATCAATCTTTTTTGCGTGCACTTCAGTTTAATGACATATTTTGTTAAGATCTGGCGTGTAAGTTTGGAAGTTCAAGCTTCTGCTTTGACTACCCTGTCAGGCAGAGAGTTCTTTGCAGGAAAATATTCCAACCAATTCTTCATCTTGTTCCTAATCCCCTTGCAGTGTTCATGGCATGCAGCACTGTAACACCGACAAGGGTTCTGGGGGATCTGCTGTGCATTGCCAGTCACAAATGAGCGGTCCTGATCTAGCCTTCCGTTGCTTTGTTTCTCAGGAACTGAAGATGTTGTGGTAGCAAAAGACCCAAGAGGAGTCGCTTGAGGTGGACTTGGCTTTGACCTCTGACCTGAATGCAGCCCTGTCAGAGCTCAGGGAGAGGTACACCACCCTCACTGAAAACAACCAAGACCCGTAAAGAAAGGGCATGTGACAAATTCTACCCCAGCCTTCTCAGAGTCAGATTTAGATCAGAACCAGTCCTCGATAAAGGGGAGCCCAGTGCCCATGATGGAGCACAGCTAGTACTCGTACGCTGACCTAAAAGTCTCCCTCCAGTCCATTGGTGTTATCTCAGACTTTCTGGAAACCGACCTAACTGTTATGATTTGTAACTTCAAAACATAAAAACGAATTGTAATAAAAAGTTGGGAGCCCGGGAGTGCGGGTCCAAGGGATGCTTTGACTCACTACTCTGGGGGTGGTCAGTGCCAGCAGTCCCGTTGTGTTCTGTTCCTAGTTACCATTTGGACGGCATCTCATCAAACTGAGGTCAGTTGTCTCACATCCATCCCCTCTAATATTTTCTTCCAGCTTGCAATTAAAGAAGTACAGATGACTCCGAATGATTAGGCTCTCACCAGTGTTGTGACCGAGCTGTCTTTCGAGACGGAATACAGTGGCTTACTTGGTTACGTAAGTGGTCTTTGCTTCTGAGTAGAGAGGTAAGGATGTATTTTTTCTCTCACAAGGTATGAGCTACACTGACCGTACCTGGGCTGACGAGCTTGTATGGGGTCAGTCCACTGACTGTGGCATTGGGAGTGATGTTCATCCGGATGAGCTGATCTCTATTCCATAAGACCACAACACAGGAGCAAAATTAGACCAATCAGCTCATTGAGCCTAATCCAGCATTCCATCATGGCTGATTTATCTTCCCTCACAACCCCAATCTCTTGCCTTCTCCCTGTAACCTTTGGCGCCCTTCCTAACCTAGAACCCCCACTCCAAATATACCCAATGACGGCCTCTACAGTCATCTGTGGCGATAAATTCTACCGCTTCATCTCTGTCCAGCTAAAGTAATTCTCTGTTCTGAGAGGATGTCCTTGTACTTTGTGACTGTGTCCTCTAGCCCACAACTCTCCCACCATTGAAAACATGCTCTCCACGTCCACTCTATCTTGACCTTTCAATATTCGATAAGTTTCACTGAGATCCCTCCCGCTTATTCTTTTAAGCTCCAGCGAGTACAGGCCCAGAACCATCAAATGCTCCTTTCGTACCTGGGATCATTCTTGTGAGCTCCTCAGCAACCATTCCGATGCCAGCAAATCCTTCCTTAGATAAGGGTCCAAAAAATGTTGAAGTGTTGTTGGGAGGGAGGTCTATGTGTGGAAGAGCGTGTTTCCTATAACTTGGAAGTACTTGGCCCTGAGTTCAAAATCCTCTGCTGTTGTGGTGGGATTTGAACACTGGTCTCCGGGTTAAAATAGTGCAACATTGTGACCTCTGTTTAAGCCCCTCCAATGTCCCTGCCATTGAAACCTGTTCTGACCGAGATGGCCTTGTGCTTTTAGGTAAGTGCACTGGGGAACACTCTGACTCAAGCAGAGGCCTCGTTTGACAAGCAGCTTCGGAGTCTGCAGCTCCAAATCAGACACACTGAGGGTGAGCTGGGGAATCTCCGGAGTGGGTAGGGCTGTAACTTCAAGATGTAACTGGAAGCTGAAACTAATCCGTACAAAATCCACTGGGCAGCGGTAACCAAGAGTAAGGCATGGACAGGATAGTGGAAAACATAGAAAACACTGGTGCTGTAAACTGCTACACTACGTGCTGCCCTTATTCTTCTTACTTGGTAGAATCGATATCTTGTTGCGTACCATCTGGACAGATCATTCAGAACCACAAAGATCATGGTGAGAGGGGTATGAATTCTGAAAAACACCAAGCAGTGGATGAAAAATGCTATGCCCTTGTTCCTTCTGTACCACTGTTTACCTTCCTTCAGTTCTCACCTGACCCCCTTGTGCCTCTCCCCTTGATCTTTGGCTCTGGCTGTCCTGGTATTTGTCCCCACCCTTGCATGTCTTCTTCATGGACTGAGTTGTACTGCACGATGGATCGCCTCTCAAGTTCTGAATGCTTCTGCCTCCTATATTGTTTTGTCCAGTCTTTTGAACGTTTTTGCCCAAGTGTCAATGACTTTGAGGTCAGGTCTCACTTTTGTTCAGTTCTCTGTTGTGTTGCTGCTTTGTGATCCGCATGTTTCTTGTTTTAAATCCCTCCTTGGATTTGGGGAAGGGTGGGTGAAACTGACCCTTGTCATTGACAGAAACTCTAATCTGACACTCTTGAAGACAGGGTGATTTTGCCCAGGCTATTTTCAAGATGCAAGTTTGTGTATTGCCATTCTCATATATTGTATGTTGTTCGTCCATCGTTGACATCGATGAGGACCTCGACACCATTATGATGGTGTCGAGACTAGCGCGTGATTTGGATTTGAGTGAGGGAGAGTTGCGCAGTGTCAGCCTCACTCTCTCTTCCCAATTCCCATCTGGATCCAGTGGCAAGACAAGAGTTGAGACGGCTGGAGATGGGACTGGGCACAGTGGATGACCAGGATGTCTTCTGTGTCTTGTCCTGCTCTACACGTTCCACGACGCTTGTACAGACCGCCTTCTTGACCGTTGGACCTTCCATTGGTCTCATCCGCTCAATCCACCGGAGTCTGTCTCCACATGCTGGGATAGACAACTCCCTATCACACTGAGGGTTTGAGACCCGTCGGCTACCCTCACCTGGTTTAGCGGGCTTGTCGAAGCCGTTGCCCGGGGTATGGCCACTGTCGCATGCAAACAGCTACGGGGAGCCACAGGTGAGAGCTGAGTGCCTGGTGGGGACCAAAGGTGGACAAACCACCCTGAAAAGGATGCGACATGTTCCCCCACCAGAGATGCTACCCCTCCCTGACACCCCAAAACAAAGGAGGATGAAATGATCGTTACCCTGGATCTGAGACAACATTAAAAAAAAGTAAGGATTGAGAAGACAATGAAAATAACACAATAAATATAAATACACGAGATTAGCTTATTGACATAGACTGGTCGTCTGTAGATAAAGTGACACCAGGTACAAGAGTATTGTACAGGATACTCTGACAGGAACTGATAAAGTAATGGTGGTTGGGGCTGTGGAGGGCTGGGTTAGTAGGTGGATGTGTTGATTAGCCTAACAGCTTGGTGGAAGTAACTGTTTTTGAGTCTGCTGTCGCTGACTTGGATGCTGTGTGAGGATGTGAAAATGGCTGTGCGTGCGTGGTGCACATGTTACACTAATCTTGCGGACCTGCAGTTTAAAGGGAGTGATAAACGTACAAGCTCTCTGGATCCATCTCATTTGATGACCCCACACACATTCTGGATG